>NC_135882.1:147835843-149108953 GCF_964194155.1 Cetorhinus maximus
AAGTTATGCACACAAGATAGGATAACAGATCTTTCAGAGCTGTACCCAGGCTTTTCCAGATTGAATGGAAGATTATGCTATTTCACCAACATGTGAATTGCCCGGGATGATTTAAAGGAGAGCTACCCTTATATCTTGTGCCATCTCGTGACAATATGAAAGGAGTTTCAGCAATTAAACCTAAACCTTATCCGCATTGTCCTGCATTTGAAGACAGACAAAGTGAACAGATTTGCAACATCAGAAGGTCACATTACCACGGTGCCAGATTCATCACACCAAGGTCGGGAAGGCAAGAGAAAGTATTCAAGAGAGGAGTGAGACAACTTCTGCACTAACTCAGAAGGATGAGATTTTGTAGGGTCCAGGATTTGTTCCTAAAGCTGCAAGCTTGACCGCAATAAGATGAACTAACTATATTTTATTTGATATATAGAATAAACTATTTAAAGCTGTTAACTTACGAGTTGTGTATGCATAGAGCCCAGTCTAAACTCACCTTGCTGATTTGAAATCAGTCTTGAGCAGTGAGGGCTGGATGTAGATTTTCAATCCCAAGTCAGGTAGCGGGAGTCAGGAAATCTCCAGGTTTGTCGCACCCGCCTCAGGAAAAGGTGGCCTGAATGGCCAAAACTTTGTTAAAAGCAAAAAATTGCGGATGCTGGAAATCCAAAACAAAAACAAAAATAAAAATATAATTATAAAAACAAAAATAAAAATGCCTGGAAAAACTCAACAGGTCTGACAGCATCTGCAGAGAGGAATACAGTTAACGTTCCGAGTCCGTATGACTCTTCAACAGAATCAGATGGCCAAATCTTTGTTTTGGGGTGGCTGTGGGGAGTGGGGAGGGGGGGTGGTGGTGAGTTGGGTGCAGGGTGGGGTGAGCCCACTGCCTCTGGACACAGGTTGGAGACGGACGCAGGGACTGCCGAGCGTTGAGATAGGATGTTTAGAAGGCCCGCCTCAGTTCTCTGAGATTTTATCCCAGTTGTTCCTTAAACATTAGGCCCGCTAGCCTTCAACCCTCACACCCCACTCCCTCCCAATGCCAACTCACGCCATCCCATGACACCACTCACCCCAAATTGCCCATACCCTCTATGCCAACCCATATCCCCACCCACCTAATGACCCCTTGTATTCACTATGCTAACCTATGCCTCCACACACTCATGGCCCCTTATATAGCCCCATGCCAACTTTTTGCTATATCGTACTAATTCAAGACCCCACCCACCACCATTTGCCCTTACAACCTCCATGCTAAATCATCCAGTATCCACCATGGGCAGACCTTAGGAGTCATGCTGAGATGGAATAAAATAAAGTTCTAATATCTATTACAAAGTTCACTATATTAAAAAAGTACACCCACTCATGAAAGCCTATTCAAGATATTTAATTCCCTCAAGTACTTAATCCCTTATTAAGACAAATGGATTTGTATTCATGACCCCACAAAGTCAATAAGCTCTTTGAGCTGTTAATAAAATTGTGAACGTACCCCAACCTCTGATGTGATAATTGTAGGTTTTGGAAAGCAACCAAGCATTAATAGTGCTATAATTATAGCACTTAGGATTATTTCAACAAACTGGTATTGAAACTACTGGAACAGTTTTTTTTAAACTCTCAGTCACAGGTAGGTTTTTTTTACAATTTTTAAAGGGGAGGCTACGTAAATAACGTACAAGTTCCACATACCTTTACTGCCCTTCAGGGGCATTTACACCTACTCTAAATATTCGTAACTCCCACAGTATGGGTTCAGACCCGTGATCCAGTGAAAATGGAATCTGTCTCAGTACTGAGTTCAAATGGTGCTGCTGAGTTCAGGTTTCTCCAATTTGGGAGTCATGTGCCTCCCCGCGCCCCTCCCCCAACCCCGACAAAAAATCCTTTCTGCCATATATAGGTGTGGGACTTCCAGATCTGGGGTCCATTCCACCATCTGGATATGCCATGGAGCCCCCATGACTCCATGAAAATCTCGGCATATGTATAGTTAGCTGGTAATAAGTAGAACCCATCAGATGTTGAATTTGTGTGCTGTACTTGAATTGCCATAACTTCAGATTTTGAATGAGTTCAGTTACTACTATCTATCCAAGTGCATTTTGTTCTTTTATTGTTTAATATTAAGATGCTGCTAATTACATTATAAAAATTAATACTGAAATATTAGTCCATAATTCCACTACCTGGTCTCTGATGGCTTTGGCAAGTGATAAAATCATAATTAAGTAGCTTATGTGTCTCCTAATTAGGTTGCTAGTGCAAATGATAATGCAATTTCGATCTGTTTACATAATACAGCTCAAGTGAATTAAATTCAAGCATTTGATACTTTCCTATGGATGGTTAGATCTCGATGGTTCTTGTGGTGAGTTAATGACAACATGAAAGAGTTCATGATTTGTCTGGAGCCCTTGATTAATCTTGCTTACAAGAATTATCGGTTTACTGATCCCAGTGTTCTTACAACTCTACTTCTGACCACCGTAATGGACAGTATAAATGTGCTGCAGACAATTATATGCATACGAATATTCAAATTAGGAGCAGGAATAGGCCACTTGGCCCCTCAAGCCTGCTCCACCATTCAATAAGATCATGGCTGATCTATTTGCAACCGCAACTCCACATTCCCACCTAACCTTGATAACCTTTCACTTCCTTGCTTATCAAGAATCTATCTACCTCTGCCTTAAAAATGTTCAGACTCTGCTTCCACTGCATTTTGAGGAAGAGAGCTCCAAAGACTCACCACTCTCTGAGAGAAAGAAAATCCTCCTCACCTCTGTTCTAACAGGGCAACCCCTTATTTTTAAACAGTGACTCCTAGTTCTAGATTCTTCTACAAGAGGAAACATGCTTTCCACATCCACCCTATCAAGATACCTCAGGATCTTATACGTTTCAATCAAGTCACCTCTTACTCTTCTAAACTTCAACGGATACAAGCCTAGCCTGTTGAAGCTTCCGTCATAAAACAATCCACCCATTCCAGTTATTAGTCTAGTAAACCTTCTCTGAACTGCTTCCAACACATTTACATCCTCCCTTAAATAAGGGGACCGATACTGTACACAGTACTCCAGGTGTGGTTTCACCAATGTCCTGTATAACTCAAGCATAACCTCTCTACTTTTGTTTTCAATTCCCCTTGCAATGAACAATAACATTCTATTAGCTTTCCTAATTATTCACTGTATCCGCATACTAACCTTTTGCGATTAATGCACTAGGACACCCAGATCCCTCTGCATGTCACTGCTCTACAATCTCTCACCTTTTAGATAATAAGCCTCTTTTTTATTTTTCCTGCCAAAATGGACAATTTCATATTTTCCCACATTATACTCCATTTGCCAGGTCTTTGCCCATTCACTTAACCTATCCATATCCCTTTGTAGCCTCCATATGTCCTCTTCACAGCTTACTTTCCTACCATCTTTGTATCATAAGCAACCATGCTTTCTGCCCCTTTATCCAAGTCATTTAAATAAATTATAAAAAATTGAGGCCCCAGCACTGATCCCTCTGGCACACCACTTGTTACATCTTGCCAACTAGGAAAGGACCCATTTATGTCTACTCTCTGTTTCCTGTTAGCTATCCAATCTTCTATCCATGCCAATATATTATCCCTACACCATGAGCTTTTATCTTCTGCACTTAACTTTGATGTGACACTTTATCAAATGCCTTCCTGAAATCCACATCCACCAGTTCCCCATTATCCATAACACATGTTACTTCCTCAAAGAACTCAAATAAATTAGTTAAACATGATTTCCTTTTCACAAAGCCATGTTGACTCTGCCTAATTACCTTGGACAGAGAGCACAGGGACTTGGCTTTATATTGTAATGAGGGAATTCATGGGGTCACGCAACTATTTACATACAAAAGTATAAAAGAAATGGTGAACAAAGATCATCAGGATAGTCAACGGCCCAGATTTTGTAGTTAATGACGAATCAGCAGTGCTCGCCATTTACCTCGAAAGGAGCTGCCCACAAAAATCTAGCAAATCCTGTCAAGTTAATTTCCCCTGTTAAGTTAATTTCATTCTGCTGCCAGCTGTAGGGGATTTCTGGTCATTTACATTTTCATCATTCTATAAAGAGCAAAATAAAGATTGAGACATACAGCTGAAATATCATAAACAAAACAATTAATTTTTATTTTAAAAATCTATGTAATTTTAGTCATGGAATGGTGGGAGAAACATTCCTTCTATAATTAGTTTTTCAGAGCCAGACAGATTGTTCAGCAGTAATTATACCTTTGTACATTAGCAGCTCACCACCACCTTCTCAAGGGCAGTTAGGGATGGGCAATAAACGCTGGCCCAGCCAGCAAAGCCCACATCCCGTGAATGAATTTTAAAAATAATAAGGTATAACAGAGTTTATAACAAGGTGAAACATTTTTATGTTTTTTTTACAGTGGGAATGCTAAGTAAAAATTTGCAGTTCGGATCAAATTTGCTGACTGCAATAGTGCATCCTGTGGAGCAGCAGGCCATTCCTGACAGCAACCTCTGTATTTCCATTTTAACTGAACATTTGTGGGCACCTGAAGTTGCTGTTAAGTTTCACAAATTAATGACAACAAACACTGACAGTTTTACCACCATTGCAACCGCAAAATCCAGGGCAATATTTATCTTATCCATTAAGGTAACGCAGCCTCATGCACCACTTTCTCCAACCGCTGGTAATACTTTCTCCTGAAAGAGGTAGAAAGAGAGAAAAACAAGAGGCTAACTTCAGGAAAACCTTGGGGAAACAGCTTCTTGACTCCCTAAAACAATAAGGAAATTTCCAGCAAACCACAGTTACTCATAGTGTATCACCAGGAATACCTTAGCTATCTCAGCCAGTCGAATATGTCCCAATGCCCCCAAGACGATATTATTGCACAGGGATGAAAAGACAATTACTATACATCCAGCAGGGCCACTCTTCAAATTATTTCTCAGCTTCTAGGAATTCTTTTCAATCCCTAAAGCTGTACAATCATATCTGTATTTGTTCACCACTAGTGTATATTGTATTGATGGTATAAGGGGATTTTCCACTAAACTGCTATATCTATCTCCTGTATAATTTTCTGAACGCAGTCCCCATTTATTTTATGCTCCTACTAACTGTTTCACTTCTCCCACTTCATAACTATATTTTTCCACACTAAACATCATCTCCCTTTCTGGGATCAACGCGCATCTGGATTCTCCTGCAACTGTCCACTTGTTCCTGTTAATTAAATTACTCCTAATTTAATATAATGCGCAAACTTGGGCATTTTTTTTATCATTCATTCCGCCAAATCATTAATATAGCTAAAACACAAAAATGGCCTCAGACCCAATCTTTGGTGCAGCGCTGGCCATCTCCCTTCATACGAATACTGCTTTCTTAATAACTACCCTTATATCATCTCAGTCAGTTACCTACTTCAAAAGATTGTTCCATGCCAAGTACTGAGACAGAATTAACACCAAGCTAAATATTGGATAAACATTCATCATTTTTGTCACAAAGAGCACCTTACAGCTTTAGTAGAAAAGGGAGGACGGAAGACAAGCACACTGATGGCACTCGAGGCCGTACCTTGTGGCTCATGTGATGAACTCAGCCTGCCACTTTTTAAACTTCATTTACTTGGTAGATGTGGGGTGATGCTTTAAGTGTATATGATTGAAAGCCTCACCCTTCACATGTTGTCAGGTATCAAAACAATGCACAACTGGTACAATATAATAAGCAGTCAGTTGAATGTAAAATAAACACAATAAGAGAAAAGAAGAGGGCATAATACTGTCACCAAGGGTGATGCAGCCTCAAGAAGCAAAAAAATGGAGATTTTACCCATTTCAGAAAAAAGGGTCGAGCATCAGCTAATGGAAGTGACGGGCATGGTATTAACATTAGATATAAAACATGCATTAACATCAATCCACTTTTGTACAATGGCAGATGCAGCATTGCAGCAATTCAAACATGAACTCACTATTCAGGTTTCTGGCATGTCGTGTGTGTTCAGGGATGGGAGTTTATTCTTGGCCATGAAGCTGGTTTACATTTAGTCTCACAATTATACGATCCTTCAAACACGCAAAATATATGGATTCAAAATCTTCCTGGCATTTCAGAGTGAAATGGCAGCCCTAAATAACGATCTGTGCAACAAACCACACCATGCTCCAAGCAGAAACAAAAGAGTCAGGCTTAAATTTCAGAAAAAATACTTGAACTTCAGTGATGTGACCAGAGCCTTTTAGGCCATTTCTTCGAGCTTTCTACTTAATGGTTTTACTGACAGCTAATTTCTTTCTTGTGTTACTAGCATAATGATTTCATGAAAATAATTCCAAGCAACTGACTTATCTGATCAGACAGGAAGTAAATACTTCAACAACCAATAATTAAGTGTAGAAGAGAGGAGAGAAATTGAGGGGAAAAGCAATTTCTGATCCTTTGTGGAACTGTTAATCAGTGACCCAAAAGAAATAGTTTGGTTGGCCTGAAAGTAGATGGAGTCACAAGGTTATTCTGTGACTATTCAAATGTGGTAAAGTACAAATGAGTGGCATAAAAATAGCCTGACACCACCATTCACCTTCATTGGATGCAACAAGTTCCGATGCCTGAATTCATCTCACATTCAGTTTCTGTTTTATTTTATGCCCACTGAAACCAGTTAGGCTACATAATGCGCCTGCTCTTCACCACGCCACAGGCAATCTAAAGATACTTTCCTTCTCTGTTAAGGGCCCATAGTCCAAAGAAACAAAATTCACAAAGGATAGAATGCATAGATGGTTCCGGTAACGATCCATCTTTAGGAAGGTGCCCCGGGCTCTGGGGTACAGAAGCAGAGTGATTATGTTACTGAGCTAGTAATCCAGAAGCTGGGAGTAATAACCTGGAGAAATGAGTAAAAGTCCATCTGGTTCACAGATTACCCTAGGAAATATGCATCCACACCGGTCTGGTCAAAAGGTGACTCCAACACACGACAATGTAGTCGACTCTTAACTGTCCTCTGAAATGGGTGAGTATGCCATTCAGTCGTATTCAAGACCACACCTTCTCAAGGGGAGGTAAGGCGGGGCAATAATGGAAAGGCCTTGCCAGCAATACCCACATTCCATGAATGAATAAAAATAGTAGAGGCACTTAAGATTTCCCTTGGCTTTCAAACACAATTAGTGACATTAATGTTCAAAATTGGGAATCTAGATGAGAACATCTTGTGCAAAGACAAAGCACGCAGTGTTACGAGTGCTGCATAAATAAACATAAGTCAGTTTTATTTTCTGTTGAAAACAACAGTAATTGGCAGACAGGAAAAGCATCTAACCACAATGAATCCACAATATGGATCCCATTTTCTATGAAAACTCTTCCTCCTTGCTAAGAAAAAACATTAACTTTGCTGTTAACTAAATTCGCCCTTCTTTAACTCTTGCTTTCTCTGTTCTTTCTCTTTTTAATTTACTTCTCAATTATTTTCATTTTCGCTGGACTACTTAGGTTTTGCATTTTTTCTTTTGTGGTGCTTGTTTCCCCTTCAATAGTTTTTACTTTGATTTATATTGTATTGTTTTTTCTATTTATTTGCCATCCTTATTCTTTTTTCATCTGTTTATTACCCATGTCATCTCTCAATTCTTCTTTTGCTATGTGCCATTTCCAAACTCATCACCGACCAACTCTGTTCTTTCATCTCATTTTACCTCCTATTGATTCTCAGGTTCACAGCCTCCCAACTCTGTGTTTCTTTAGTTCTTAATCATGAGAACAGAAGAAACAGAAACAGAAGTCGGTCATACGCACCTTCGAGCCTGCTCCACTATCTGTTCATCTGCCTCAACTCTATTTCCCCATCTGCTCCTCATATCACTTGATTCCCTGAGAGACCAAAAAAATGTCTATCTCAGCTTTGAATATACTCATGGACCATCCACAGACCTCAGCAGTAGAGAATTCCAAAGATTTGCAACCCTTTGGGTGAAGGAAGTTCTCCTCAGCTGAATCCTAAAAGATCGACCCCTTATCCTGAGACTGTGCCCCCAAGTGTTCTAGATTCCCAAGCCAGGGGAAACAACTTCTCAGTGTCTACTCTGTCAAGTCCTTTCAGAAGCTTGAATGTTTCAATGAATTCACTGTTCAATTTTCTAAACTCTGTATAGGCCCAATTTACTCAGCATATCATTATTGGACAATCCTTTAATTCCAGGCGTTAAGCGAGTGAACCATCATTGTACTGCCTCCAATGCAAATAGATCCTTCCTTAAAAACAGAGACCAAATGGCACACAATACTCCAGGCTCAGTCCCACCAAAGCCCTGTACAACTGTAGTTAGACTTTCTAATTTTTGTATTCCAGTCGCCTTGCAATAAAGGCCAACATGCAATTTGCATTCCTAATTGCTGACTATACCTGCATGTTAACTTTGTATTAAAAACAGAAAATGCTAGAAAAACTCAGCAGGTCTGGCAGCAGTTGTGGAGACAGAAACAGAGTTAACGTTTCGAGTATGTATGACTTCAGCTTCTTCAGCTCTGAAGAAGAGTCAGATGGACTCGAAACTTTAGCTGTTTCCCTCTCCATAGATGCTGCCAGACCTGCTGAGTTTTTCTGGCATTTTCTGTTTTTATTTCAGGTTTCCAGCAGCTGCAGTATTTTGCTTTTATCTTAGTGCTAAGTTTGTATCCCTTGTATAAGTACACCCAAGTCCCTTTGAAGATTAACATTTACAATCTTCGCACCTTTTTAAAAATATTCTGTTTTTCTATTCTTTCAACCCAAGTGAATACTCCCAAACTTCCCCACATCATATTCCATCTGCCACCTTGTTGTCCTTTGACTTAAGCTGTGTATATCCCTTTACAGCCTCATTGTGTCCTACAACTCACATTTTCCACTAAGTTTGTATCACCAGTAAACTTAGATACATTACTCATAATATATTTATCTAAATTATTAATGTAAATTGTAAATAGGTGAGACCCCAGAATTGATCCTTGTGGCACTCCAATACTTACAGCCTGCCAACTTGAAAATGCCCCGTTTATCTCTACCCTCAGCTTCATATCCATTAACCAATCCTCCACCCATGCTAATATATCATCTTCAACTCCATGCACCATAACCTTATGTATTAGAATTTCATGTGACACCTTATCACATGCCTTTTGGAAATCTAAGTCTACCACATCTACTGGTTCCCCTTTATCTATCCAACTAGTTACATACCCAATATCAAACATGATTTCCTTTTCATAAAACCACGTTGACTTTTTCTGATCATACTATGATTTTCTAAGCATGTTGTCAAAGCTTCCTTAACATATTCTAGCATTTTTCTGATGGCTGATGTTAAGCTAACTGGCCTGTAGTTCCCCATTTTCTCTCTCCCTCCTGGCTGATAGATACAAAGGTCAGCTTCCAGCAGAGCAGTTTGAGAGTGAAGGCCCAGATGTAGACACAGAAAAAGGTGACAGAGACAGAAAGAGAAACATACTGAATTCTTGTGAAGAGAAGCAAATCATTCTCAGGGAGAGGTCAGTTTTTCTGTTTGGTAGGAAAGTAGTAAGGAGCTCATGGAGGCACTGTGTGAGCTGGCTAAAAAAAGTTTAAAACATGGAACACTGTGAATAGCTCAGAGATGCTAAGGAGTTGGGTGTTTCTCAGAAGAGGCCAAACCACAAACCTAGGTGTTATTGGTTGATCGATGAAAAAGAACTCTGGAAAGCTATACCATCAGGACTGTCATGACTCAAGGGAGAGAAGGTTTGTAGAAGCGTGCCTTGCTGATGATAATTGTACCTGTGAAACTCAAAGGTGAAAGCTATTGTCGGATAGGACTCCAATAAGATTAAAGAACCCTGCATGAATAAAGAACAGCATATTGTGGAACTGTGCAGCTATGTACTGCCATATTGGGGAGTGATGCAGGTGCTGTGGTCCTGTAAGAAGTATCTTTGTTGTTTGGCTATTTAAAGTGAAATTTACCTTTTTATCTGAAGTGCCATTCACAGTGATTCTGATTCATGTTATAGTAAGAGTTACAAAAAGTGAGATCTTGTTGGTAATTTCTTCTTTGGAGGTCATTTGGTGAATTTGGTTATTTTGGTTTACAGTTCTCCCGGGGGATCATAACACCAGTTTACTATCATATTCTATTCTTTTCCCTTCTTATCAATTTTTTAGTCACACTTCGTTGGGGAGTGTTTTAGAGTCCAATCTTGAGACTTACTACCTTTCACGCAAAAACACAACCCTCCTGTTTTAATCTTATACTATCCTTAGCTTCATCTTGCTAAGTTTTTGTTTTTTAATAGTTTGTATTCTTGTTCAACATTTTGAATCATTTCTTCAAATGTTTCCCACTGTGAATTTACCACCATACCTTTTAGTCTATTTACCCAAACAACCTTAATCAGCTTTCCCCTCCATACCTTTGAAATTGGCTTTAAGTTTAAGATTCTTGTTTTGGACTCTACTTTGTCACTCTCAAACTTATCATGGGAATCAGCTGTCTTATCATTATTTTTAAACCCAGCGGATCTTTTGCTATGAGATCAATAATTAAACCTGCCGCACTGCACAACACTAGATCTAAAATAGCTTTATCCTGAGTTGGTTCCATGCACATTATTCCAGGAAACTGTTGCAAAAGCATTTTACAAACTCCAAACCAGCTTTGCCATTTTGATTTGTCCAGTCTATATGAAGATTAAAGTCCCCCATAACTATTACATTGTCTTTGTTACAAGCTCCAGTTATTTCTTGCTTAATGTTCTGTTCAATGGTATAATTACTATAAGGGGGCCTTTCAACTACTTCCACTAGTGCTTTCTGACAACCTTAATTTTTAATCTCCACCCATACTGATTCTACTTCCTGAACCAAGATCCTTTCTCACTGCTGTTCATAAGTCGTCCTTTATTATAACAGAATTACAGAATAGTTATGGTGTAGAAGGCGGCCATTTGGCCCATTGTGTCTGTACCAGCTCTTAAATAGACACTCTGTTCCCCGATCACTCCTTGCTCCCCACACGATGTGGAAGCAAACACTGTCTACTTATATAGAGAGAGCTTATAACCCACAACCAAGTTCAAACTGCTAAATCAGCTTCTTTAAATATTAGGAAGACTGAAGCTATTTTTTTTGGTTCTTGCTCCAAACTCCATTTAGTTACCAACTCCATTCCTCTCCCTGGCAACAATCTGAGACTATACCAGTCTGTGATTTGGTATCACATTTAATCCGACATGAGTTTCTGATCTCACACTTGTCATCATCAATTATCACTTATTATCTCCATAACATCACCCGACTTCTCCAGTGACTCAGCTCATCTGCTGCTGAAACCCTCATCCATGCTTTTGTTACCTCTAGACTCGATTATTTCAATGCACTCCTGGCTGGTCTCCCATATTCTACTCTCTATAAACCTAAGGTCATCCAAAATTCTGCTGCCCATGTCTTAACTCGCAGCAAGTTCGCAGTTCGCTTATCACTCGTGTTCGCTGGCCGACAATGGTTGCCACTGAAACAAGGTCTTGATTTTAACATCTTCATGCTGGTTTTCAAATCCCTCCATGGCCTCACACTTCCCTGCCTCTGTAATCTCCTTCAGCCCCACAACCCTCTGAGATATCGGTGCTCCTCTAATTCTGGCCTTTAGTGTGCATATCCAATTCTAATTGGGTACTCTGGAGTACCTTTCCCACGCCACTCTCCCTTTCTACCATGCTTTCCTCCTTTCAGTCACCAAAACCTACCTCTTTGACGAAGCTTTTAGTCATCCGACTGAACATTCCGTTCCATGGCTCAGTGTCATACAGTACTTTGTTTTATAATGGTCCTGTGAACTGCCTTAGGACATTTCATTACGTTAAACATGTTATATCAATATAAGTGGTTGTTGTGTTCCTGCTACAATAATTAACACATTCATGCAACTGGTTTCAGCTGATTGACAGGCAGTTTCTGTTAACCAGGCTTAACTTGTTTGCAGTTCCTTTTGCTACTTTAAAGTTTCAAAGTCAAGTTCTGAGTATTATTCTAAATTACAGCTTGAGAAACACTTAGCAGAGAGGCCCTATCCATTGCCTTTCCCGCAATTTTGCAATTTGCTATTAACTAATCAAATCCCCCAGCTCTCATCTCAATTCTCCACCTCCTGGATCCATTCTACTCCCAATCTCACATATAAGGAAAACAGTAAAATACTAAAATTTACCAAGATACAGAGTTCAGACCCTCCAACAAAATTGGTCTCAACAGAACTGACTCATTTTCACCATTTTATACGTAAGTGGTTTAGATGAATTTTACAATGAGCCATAGGTTATGTGGAATATTGCAGCAATTTGTAAAACAATCTACAGCAATCTTCAGTCTGCCTCAGTGATCGAAATTAGGCTCAACAACAATCCATTTCTTTGAACGATGATGAAAGCATGCAGGCACTGTTCTGGAGCAATGAAACAGATGCATTATAATTATGCCATCAACAACCTCTCTAGCGTTAGCTTTCAAGGTTACAATAAATCGTGGGTGTAGCAGTGAAAATATTTTAGGGCAAGTCAGGGGGTCGAGGTGACTGCTGTATAACAGCAGTAGCTCTATCAGGTTGCATTACGTGCTTCCAAGTCTGCTCCAGCACAGCACTGAAAACAGTGATTGGATAACAGATATATCTAACTGAATGCTTCTTCATCATGTCCATGCTCTCTCCAAGTTTATCTCTATCATAAGATCAATAAGCTCCTGGCCATCCAGCTTTCCCTCCTGATACCCATACTGGCAGATCTTGAAAACAGACCCTCTCCCAAAATACTATTTCTTGCTTCAGGCTCAGAACCACCAGCATTCTTGTTCTTCCCAAAACACTCAGCTCCTCTGTTCTTGAAAGCTTTTCTCATCTCCAAACCCCCTTCCTTCTCCAAAGTTCTTAACCATGTTTTTGCCTTTTAAATCAGTACCTATCTCTCCCATAAAACCTGTTTAAATCTCTCTTATTCAAGGTAGACATTCTTTGAAGAGAGGTGGCAATCAATTAAACACTAAGATAAAAGCAAAATACTACCTTGAAGAAGTATTGCTCTTCTCTCTGTCAGGATTTCCACCTATCTCTTTTGCCCTGTTACCTATCACTGGCCCCCTATCCAGCTCTACCTGTCCCACCCCCCTCTACCAGCTTATATTTCACCTCATTTCTCTATTTCCTCAGTTCTGATGAAGAGCCATACGGACTTGAAACATCAACTGTGTTCCTCTCCTCAGATGCTGTCAGACCTGCTGAGTTTTTCCAGGTATTTTTGTTTTTGTATCATCATCTTGAGAGTTCCTAAAGGTATGTTTATGGTTCCCCTCTCTTCTCATCTACATAATGGCCCTTGATGACATCACGCACAGACAAAGGGGGACCTCCTACATCTATGCTGATGTCATTCAGATCTATTAATCCAGCATTACAAACTCTGCCAGCCTTGAGACTGACTCCATGCCTTTCCTCTGGGCTGAATCAGACTGACAATAGCCCCAGTGTCTTACTCAACCTAATGCTGAATATCAATCACAGGGCTGTCACATCCTATGATTACCTGCCTCAACCCCTACATGGGTTCATTTCCCATTAAAACCCTCATTCATATGTTTGTCACCTTCAAAATCAACTATTCCAATTTTCTCCTAACTAGCCTCCCATTCTCCACCCTCAGTAAACTTATCCAAGACTCTGCTATTCATACACATGCTCTCCTATATTGGCTCCCACCACCTCGACTTCAACCTAATTGTTTAAACTCCTTCACAGCCTCACCCCTTCCTATCTGTGTAACCTCCTGCAACGAGGTCCAAAATTCTCTGACTGCCCACTTTCTGCATGTCCCTCGCCAAAACACCCTGTCGACAGACACCTCAGACTCACACTGGGGAATTAATAATCACAATACACGGTAGAATTGAAGTGTTGCATTACCCAGCACTGACTATTCTCAATTTGATAAACACAAAAATTATTTTATTTTCCCCACGTGGTGAGGCAAAAAATTTTCTAAATTCAAAATATAACCTCTTTATATTATCCTACTTCATGCACATAGGTTTGGCTCAAAAGATCTGATAGAAGATCCTATTATCAGAACCATTCAGAAGTTATTAAAACTTGTGTTTTTTTATTTCATGAGAGGTGGGAGTCCCTGTCCAGGCCAGGATTTATGGCCCATCCCTAACTGCCCTTGAGAAGGTGGTGGTGAGCTTATGTTTATATGAACTTCTTGAACCGTGGCAGTCCATTTAGTCCACAGTGCTGTTAAGGGGGAAGTCCCAGGATTTTGACCCAGCAATGATGAAAGAATGGCGAGATATTTCTAATACAGGATGATGTGTGACTTGGAGGGGAAATTGTTGGTGGTGGTGTTCAAATGCACCTTCTACCCTTGTCCTTCAATGTAGGTGGTATCGCAGATCAAGGTGCTGTCAATGAAGTCATGGTGAGCTGCTGCAGTGCATCTTGTAGATGATACACACTGCTGCCACTGTGCATTAGAATGCTGAAGGTGGTGGATGTGGTGCCAATCAAACGGCTGCTTTGTCATGGATGGTGTTGAGCTTCTTGAGTGTTGTTGGAGCTGCACGCATCCAGACAAGTGAAGAGTATTCTGGTACACTCTGGGCTTGTGTACAGATGGTGAACAGACTTTGGGGAGAGGAGTTACTCACTGCAGAATTCCCAGCCTCTGACTTGCTTTCATAGCTACAGTATTTATTGGATGGTCCAGCTAAGTGTTGGTCAATGGTGAGCCCCAGGTTGTTGATGGTGGGGGAATTCAGTAATCGTAATGCCATTGAATGCTGAGGGGAGATGGTTCAATTCCGTCTGGTTAAAGATGGCCATTGCCTGGCATGTGTATGGCGCAAATGTTATTTAGCACTTATCAGCTTAACCCTGAAAATTGTTCAGCTCTTGCTGCATGTGGGCATGGACTGCATCATTATCAAAGGAGTTTTAAATGCAACTGAACACAGTGGAGGGAAGGTCATTGATGAAACAGCTGAAAATGGTTGGGTCTAAGTCACTACCCCTGAGAAGTCCTGTAGTAATTTGCTGAGGAGGGGATAACTGGCCTCCAACAACTAGAACCATCTTCCTTTGTGGTAGGTATGACTCCAGCCAATCTTTCCCCTGATTCCCACTGACTTCAATTTTACTAGGGCTCCTTGATACCACATTCGGTGACAGGCTTGATGTCAAGGGCAGTCATCCTCATCTCGCCTCTGGAATTCAGATCTTTAATTTATGGTTGGCTAAAGGCTGTATTTAGGTCCCGACTGAGTGCCCAAGGCAGAATGCAAACTGAGCATTTGTAAACAGGCTATTGGTCAATGACACTTTCCATCAAATTGCTGATGATTGACTGATGGAGCAATAATTCGCTGGGCTGGATGTGTCCTGCTTTTTTTGGGATATAACAAGGTGGAAATTTTCCCACCAATGTCGAGTAGATGCCAGTGTTATGGATGTACAGGAACAGCCTGGCTGAAGGCACGAGTCATCACAACTGCAGCCAGGCTATTGTCAGGACTCATAGCCTTTGTTGTAGCCAGTACACTTAGATTTTTTTTTTATTCATTCACGGGATGTGAGCTTCACTGGCTGGGAGAGCATTTATTGCCCATACCTAGTTGCCTTTGAGAAGGTGGTGGTGAGCTGCTGCCTTGAACCGCTGCAGTCCATGTGGTGTAGGTACACCCACAGTGCTCTGAGGAAGGGAGTTCAGGATTTTGACCCAGCGACAGTGAAGGAGTGGCGATATATTTCCAAGTCAGAATGGTGAGTGACTTGGATGGGGAACTTCCAGTCAGCGGTATTCCCATCTGTCTGCTGCACTTGTCGTTCTAGCTGGTAGTGGTCGCGGGTTTGGAAGGTGCTGTCTAAGGAGCCTTGATGAGTTCCTGCAGTGCATCTTGTAGATGGTACACACTGCTGCTACTGTGCATTAATGGTGGAATGTTTGTGGACATGGTGCCAATCAAATGGGCTTTGTCCTGGGCAGTGTCAAGCTTCTTGTGTGTTGTGGGAGCTGTACTCTTCCAAGCAAGTGGGGAGTATTCCCGACTTGTGCCTTGTAGATGGTGGCCAGGATTTGGGGAGTCAGGTGAGTTACTCATCGCAGGACTCCTAGCCTCTGACCCGCTCTTATAGCCACAGTATTTATATGGCTGGTCCAGTTCAGTTTCTGGTTAACCCCCAGGATGTTGTTAGTGGGAGATTCAGTGATGGTAATGCCATTGAACATCAAGGGGTGATGGTTGGATTCACTCTTGTTAGAGATGTGATTGCCTGACAATTGTGTGGCGCAAATGTTACTTGCCACTTGTATGCCCAAGCCTGGATATTGTCCAGGTCTTGCTGCATTTGGACGTGGACTACTTCAGTATCTGAGGAGTGGCGAATGGTGCTGAATATTGTGCAATCATCAGCAAACATCCCCACTTCTGACCTTAAGATGGAAGGAAGGTCATTGAAGCAGCTGACGGTAGATGGGCCAAGGACACTACCCTGAGGAACTCTTGCAGTGATGTCCTGGAGAGGAGATGACTGACCTCTGACAACCACAACCATCTTCGTTTGTGCCAGGTATGACTCCAACCAGCAGAGGGTTTTCCCCCTGATTCCCATTGACTCCAGTTTTGCTAGAGTCCTTGATGCCACATCAGTCAAATGCTACCTTGGTGTCAAGGGCAGTCACTCTCACCTCACCTCGGGAGTTCAGCTCTTTTGTCATGTTTGAACCAAGGCTGAAATGAGGTCAGGAGCTGAGTGGCCCTGGTGGAACCCAAACTGGGCATCAGTGAGCAGGTTATTGCTAAGCAAGTGCCGCCTGATAGCACTGTTGATGACCCCTTCTATTGCTTTACTGATGATCGAAAGTAAACTGATGGAGTGGTAATTGGCCGGGTTGGATTTGTCCTGCTTTTTGTGTACCAGGACATACCTGGGCCGTTTTCCACATAGCCGGGTGGATGCCAGTGTTTTAGCAATACTGGAACAGCTTGGTGAGGGTGCGGCAAGTTCCGGGGCAGGAGTCTTCAGTAATATTGCCAGGATATTGTCAGGGCCCATAGCCTTTGCAGTGTCCAGTGCCTTCAGCCGTTTCTTGATATCATGTGGAGTGAATTGAATTGGCTGAAGACTGACATCTGTGATGCTGGGGACCTCCAGAGGACGCCGAGATGGATCATCCACTCGGCACTTCTGGCTGAAGATTGTAGCAAAAGCTTCAGCTTTATCTGCTACACTGATGTGCTGGTCTCCTCCATCTTTGAGGATAGGGATATTTGTGGGGATCGCTGGCTTGGTGACATTTGCTATAAGAAATGATTCAGTGAGTATCACTATATCAGGCTGTTGCTTGATGCGCTCAGCTCTCCCAATTTCAGCACATGTCCCTAGCTGTTAATGAGGGCTTTGTGACAGCAGGATAGACTGAGCAGGGTGTGCCTTTGTCATTTCTAGTGCGTAGATCAATGACCAAGTAGTGATTTTATGCAACTATCTGGCTTGTAAGACCATTTCAGAAAGCAGTTAGCTGTCAACCACTTTGCTACCATTCCCTGAGAGTTATACAATCGGATAGTCCTCCGATATTTTATCCTTAAGGGATCGGGCCCACATTCTGGGTGGCATGCCGCACCGCAGCAGGGTTGCAATTGCAAAAATCTTTAAGTTGCCAATAATCTGCACACGCATACATCCAACCAGCCCATGGAATGGCAAGGGATCCTTTTTATTCCCCAAATTTCTATTGTCTTCTCCTGTAAACTCAGCTTGCACCACAAGTAAATGGCATGATCCTGGTTAGTAAGGGTCGTTGCCATACAACATGATACAGTTACCACATGAACCATCAGAGAACTTCATGTACAAGAATGTTTCCAACAAGTGCTGTGTGAGTTCATCGTGGCACTGAGAACAATCCCCAAACAATCACACTGCCATCAATACACAGCAGGCCTATTTGTAAAATAAAGTACACTCTATAACCACAGTTACAGATAGTACCTCTATAAACATAAAAAAAAATCACTACACACATCATAGCCTACACAATTTAAGCACTTGAATAAAAATTTATGATTATACTTTTCTCCTTCCCATGTAATTAGTTGAAGTGTAGCAGACAGCAATTAGCAAAAAAGGAACCATTCTCTGACTGATAGCATGCAACAAGTGGTGCTCCCCAAGGAGTTGTACTGGTGTAGTAACTGAAGGTATAGCCTCTCCTGCTGTATATCAGGCATCACGTGATCCTCTTGGAGGCTTTGAACCATGAGCCCTATTCCGTAGGGATCGTTCCCTCCGGGACACCCTGGTCCACTCCTCCATCACCCCCTACTCCTCAACCCCCACCTATGGCACCTCCCCATGCCCACGCAGAAGATGCAACACCTGCCCCTTCACTTCCTCTCTCCTCACCGTCCAAGGGCCCAAACACTCCTTTCAAGTGAAGCAGCATTTCACTTGCATTTCCCCTAACTTAGTCTACTGCATTCGTTGCTCCCAATGCGGTCTCCTCTACATTGGAGAGACCAAACGCAAACTGGGCGACCGCTTTGTAGAACACCTGCGGTCTGTCCGCAAGAAAGACCCAAACCTCCCTGTCGCTTGCCATTTTAACACTCCACCCTGCTCTCTTGCCCACATGTCTGTCCTTGGCTTGCTGCATTGTTCCAGTCAGGCCCAACGCAAACTGGAAGAACAGCACCTCATCTTCCGACTAGGCACTTTACAGCCTTCCAGACTGAATATTGAATTCAACAACTTTAGATCTTAAACTCCCTACCCCCATCCCCACCCCGTTTCTTCCCCCTCCCTTTTGTTTTTTCCAATAATTTATATAGATTTTTCTTTTCCCACCTATTTCCATTATTTTAAAATCTACGACTAATACCTTGTCAGTCTTTCCACCCCACCCCCACTAGAGCTGTACCTTGAGTGTCCTGCCATCCATTCTTAATTAGCACTTTTCTTAGATAATATCACCACCTTCAACATCTCTTTGATCCTTTTGTCTGTGACATCTTTTGATTATCTGCTCCTATCACTGCTTGCTTGTCCCTACAACCACCCCACCCTCAACTTCTCTCTCTCTCTCCCCACCCCACCCCCACCCCCCCCACCACTGCCCCCCCCCACCTTAAACCAGCTTATATTTCACCCCTCTCCTAACTATACTCAATTCTGTTGAAGGGTCATGAGGACTCGAAACGTCGATTCTTTTCTTCCCCGCCGATGCTGCCAGACTTGCTGAGTTTTTCCAGGTAATTCTGTTTTTGTTTTGGATTTCCAGCATCCACAGTAGTTTTTGTTTTTACCTAAGAGCGGGCTTCCTGACGAGAGTCCTGATCAAGCATGTAGCACCTAAAAAAGCTCTCTGTACTAAAGTTTATCTGTTTCTTGTTGAAATCTATCTGCTCCATTGAGTCATTACAACTGAGGACTCAGCTTTTCATCTCAGCTGGACTTTTGCACTTGCACTGGATACTTTAAGGTTAAGAGGTGAGGTGGTTGTTTGGTGGGGGGTGGGAGAGGGAGTGGTGGAAGTGGCAAGGAAAGAATGAACTACCCTTTCCTGATCATTAAGTATTATGTCCGTCTGTATAATCATTGCTGAAGAACACAGTGGAGCTTGGCTGTGATGCCCCACAGTCAAACAGGCTCACAGATGAAGAATGAATAACTTGGGAGGATAGTGGGTGATGGGTAGCACCATTGGGAATAATCCAAATAACCACATGATCATTCAGAGGATGTAAACGACATAAGCTTACAAAAGGGGCATTATTCTAGCCTTAGGATTGCTTGACACCACAGCATAATGGAAAGGTCACGGCGTTGCACTTAGAGAGCAACTTATTATCACATTTCAAACCTTCACACTTGCTTTTGGAATGCACTGACTGTTATTTTAGCAAACAAGCCTGTCATTCCATTCTGCCATAGCATATCGTGGCTGTTGCTGGCCTGTTAAATGATTTTGCTGGAATCCGATCAGGGAGAAATATTGGCTCGGACATCAGAGGAACTTTTCTTGCAGTGGTGACATAGGATATATCAACGTCCATCCAAACATGTGACAGGATATTTAAAATCTTATCAAAGCACAGCATTCTAAAACTGTATGAGGTTCACTGACATCACAACACTCTCTCAGTATGAAAAGACATTGTCCACTTAGTGCATATGCTAAAATACTGGTGTGGGGCTTGAAACACAAATAGTAAAATAATTACATACTAGGGCCTAATAGAAATGTAAAAGGTAATCATATGAAGGACGAAGCAATAGCAGAGTACTTTGCTTCAGTTTTCACAAAAGAATGTGGTAATCAGAAAGGAGAAGAGGCGATACAACAAATCGATGGATGAGACAACTATACATAAGGAAGGAATATGTAAGAATGTGGTTGAACACACACAAAAAAAAGGACACACTGGTCCATCAAGCTAATATAGTTACCCATTCCCACTTGGAGCCATGAAGTCTCCTCAGAGAGGCAAAAAAAACCTTAAAAACCCATGCCAACTGGTGGAAAAAAAAAGTGAAATTCATCTTCATCCTTCGGGTGATTGAAACTTGTCCAGGAGATCATACTGACCCTGATTTATATTGCAGGATAACTACCTCTTATAGGAACAGGTCCAACTGTCTTCTGAAGGAATAAAGCAAATCAATTTTCACCACATAAGCGTGTCACTTATCACCCAGTATCCTCCCAACTTCTTCATTCTTCATCTGTTCCACATGTCTGCTATTCTCTGGGAAAAGAACATCCAACCTAGTTCTTGCCTTAAAAAACTTGCAAATGTAGCACCAAATGATTGTGGCTCCAGCCTTTGATGCTGTTGGCCACACGATCCCCCTCCAATGTCTCTCCTCCATACTCCGATGAGAGGGATCGATCTTGCCTGGTTCCATACTTATTGCTCCTGTCATAGCTAGAGAATCTCCTGCAATGGCTTCTCTCCCCACTTCTCCTTCTTCCACGCTATCCTTGGATCCCTCCTATTATAGTTGTAGGATTTGCCTCGCTCTGCATAAATCCTGCCATGTGGACAGTTTCTTTATGGTCAGTTCTGATGCAGCATCTCCATCCACATGTTAATTTGTTTTTTTTTCTTATGATCTTTCTGTGTATTTTCACCAAACAAAAATGACAGACTCGCCTTTTGGGATGGATCCCTTCATTCATTCTGAAGTAGTCATCTATGAGTAACATTGAACTTTCTCTGTCAGATGCTGATGGACCTACTGAGCATTTATGATAGTTTCTGTTAGCTTCTCTGATGTCCAGCATTTGCAGTTATTCTTTTTGATCTCTATAAATGTGTTGTTTAAACGTGGCATTGTTGCAAGAAGGGAAGCGAAACATAGCATCACCTACAGTAATTAGCAAAAAAGCTGGGGGAGAGAGGGAAGATTTTTTTTTAAACACGGAGTTGTCGTGATCTGGAACGCACCACCTGTAAGGCTAATGGGAGCAAATCGTTGGACGAGCAGTACTGAGGGGGGGAGCAGTTTGCGAGGGGCAAGCAGAGAAATAGAACTAATTGGATAGTGCTGGTGCAGACACGATGAGCTGAATGGCCTCCCATTGAGCTGGATGAATTAATGACTCTATGGCCTGTGGGGAAAGGAGCAGTGCATGCCCAAATGGTGCAATAACAGCAATCTCTGGGAGGGGCACTTGAAGACAAGACTTTATGTTGAGGAAGTACATTTGAATATATATTGCACAATCCAGTATCAAATGGGAGAAACTATTTATCTAGTTACCTGCATGAATTACAATGGAGTCAATCATCTGAAGTCCCAATTCCCTTACTGCTTGAAAACACCTGTAGTACAGTAAATAAATAGTCATTAAAGCTTCCAGAGATACTCGTTTCATAATTGTTCCGGAAAATGCTTTGTAACATTGCTGTTAATGAATCTCTCCACTGGCAAAACAGATCTAACTGAATGTAAGCATGCCAGAAGACGGACAGTGCTGACAGACTGTGCGACCTTGTCACTAGCTGTTACATATCTACTTTGTATCATTATGGCAGAATAGGTCGGTTCAGATTCAAACTGCAATTTTGTGGCGTTACATTATCTACTTTCCTTTTTGTCCTCCTATAATCTTGATCACGGAAGGTCAACAGGGTAGAATACAGAAAAGAACAGACAGATTTTTTTTTTTCTCCCGACTGGCTACTGTTAAACAAAAGCTACTTTTTGCTCGAGATTGCCAGCTCTGAATAGAAGCACATTCTCTGACAGAAAAACAATCATAAAGTGCAGTGAACCAGGTTAAGGGATACCAGTTTTGTTATGCAGGGGCAGGTGGCACATTGAGATGGATTTAAACTTGCCCAAAATCGGTGCTGTTTTAAAATACATGTGGTAGACCCCCATTCATATTGCTACTTTGGCTATCACTACTTCTTTTACAGGGGCCTAACGCTGGGGTGCCTACCTTTCTTCAGACAATAAATTCTTTCTTATATGCAATTCAGGGTCCTATGAGATGCATAGGACTGTGACTGACATTTAAGAAAGAACTGGTGAGAGTGTGCAGTGTGCGTTCTCCGCTTGGTTTTACTGGCAAAGCCATCGAGCCTCGGGGCCCTGGGAAGACCAGCATTAAATTATTTTGGTAGGCCCCAAAGGAACAGGAGTTCTCTCGTTTGCAGCTTTGCTAAGCTCTGAAACAGAGGCAATGGGTTCAAGCCTCAATCCAGAAGTCGTAGCTCGTAATCTTGGCTGTCACTCAGAGCAGTATTGAGGGAGTGTTCCATTGGCTCTTTGGTACATCCAGCCAATGAAGCAACAAGTAACAAAAACTGAGTTTCTGACTTCTAGGGGCTGAAAAGTTTCCAAACTAATCAATAACCTACCCTATGGAAAGAGTTGCAGTGACAGTTACAAACCTTTCTCCTGCTACTCCGCCCAACAGCACACTGCTGTATAAACAGGGTTCGAGTTTGAGCCTCGGTTCAGCGTTTACAGGGAGGCACCAAAGCCTTGGATAGAAAAGGGATATATGGTGTGTGGGGGATTAATACAAAGGAAGTAACTGCAAGGACGTAATATTCCCTCATTAAAGACAAAGCAAAACAGAAAAATTAGCAATGGCACTGAAGGTTTAGTGTGCAAAGCTACATGTTTTTTTTATTCATCCATGGGATGTGGGCTTCACTGGCTGGGCCAGCATTTATTGCCCATCCCTAGCTGCCCTTGAAGGTGGTGGTGAGCTGCCGTGATATTGGATCAATCAGACTGCAGGTTTCTCTGAACATATGTTCTGAATAACTCAACAATTAGTGCGGAAAAGGGAATGATTCTGCAACAGCATCAACATTTCAGGAGAGACAAAGAAATAAGTAAAAGAGAATTGAATAAACCTTGATAATGGAGTCTGCTTGAGCTACAATAGAATGAAGGCCTTCCAGGTCTATATGACTCAGGTCAACATTGCAAATGCAGCAGAGAAATTGTAAGCTTTTTTTATCTTTACAATTTTAATCAACTAACAATCACCACACTATCACTGAAAACATTGATCCACATTACTCATTTTGCTGCACTGTTTCCATTCATGTGTTTCATTGAGAAGTTATTTGCATAAATACAAATCAAGCAGTACATTTAATAACCCCACTATGTTTTATTATAACAATATACAGTGCAACTCCAGAGTGTAATGCATGGCAAAGCCATTTTGTGGCTCACATTTCATTATTCTAATGGGAAGCATGGCTATAAGCCAACAATATACATTAAGGACTACCCAAAGCAGAAACAATTTAACTAAGAGGATTGATTTGAATGCAGGTCACTTTCTCTGATCAAACCTCAGCAACAAATGTCACAGTTGCTTCAAACTGATTAATTACAACACTCATTAGTTTCAGTAATGCAAAGCTATTGAAGACTTGGCCTCTTAGGATTGGACACAATTTCTGTACGCAATGGTATTCCTACAGCCGTCACCTATAGCATTCAGTAGAAGTGATACTCCAAATACCTCCAGGCTTCCCTCTGCAACCCATTAACTCTGGGATCCTGTTGCCATCAGCAGATGGACAGAGATATAGATAGGTAAACATTGCCATTGCAATGCTCAACGAAAAGCTGCTGTATAGAAGGAATAATAAGTCGTCACTTGATAGTACAGACCTTGAGTATCGCTGAAAAGAGACATGGTGTCGAAGCTTTTCATCTTGCACTCATCAGGACAGACACAGAATACCAAATCTCAAAGGGAACAACAATTTATACTACATGAGAAGAGGGTGCTGATTGGTTGGCATATGGGCTTTGATTGGTAGAGGAATTGTCATGCAGAATGCACCAGGGAACAGTCAACTGCCAAGCTTCTGTTTAAATTCAAACCAGGCAAGTCGACCAAACAGAGATGATCCATATCACTGAAAAAACACTTCAACTGTTACATGCTGGAGTCTTTGTGCAGTTAGGAAGCAACTTGATTATTTTTTCCATTTTTTTGTCCCCACAAATTCCCTCCAACCTTGTCTGAACTACAGTATATCTACCGGCACACCTTCAGTTCTCAAGCAATTGACTACCCTTAATATGTGAACCTAAACAGTAAGAATCTACAAGCTCTTCAGCTGAGGATGCCACAACTAGGCTTGATCATATTCACAAATGGGTACTTTCCACCAAGATTCACTGGAAGGCAACTGTTACAGACGGATTGGGGGGGGGGGGGGGTTTAATTAAGAACAGTCCTGATTTTTCCACTCACTGCCCATCCGTAATTATTATTTTTCTTTCAAAATGGACAAATGACTGGATTGAAAATGGCTGCCACTGACCACATGATGGTAGTTCTGTAAGTCTCTGAACAGTTTAAACACGGTCAAAGGCTAGCACAGAAAGGGTGTTTTTGATTTTTGATTTCTCTCTTTTTTTAAAAAAAAGTGGTAGCGTATGTTCCCCAACCCTTCGGTTTGCAGTGATCCAACCCTTTATTACTAACAGCACAGCAAACTCGAGAGAAGGTCAAATAAGAGGGTTGGTTTATTTAACACACAGACACAAAACACAGGTAAGGGGTTTTGCAACATCCGCCTCTTTTGGCATTCATACAATAAAAGGAGGATAAGGGAATGAAGGGGATTCAGGACAGGGGCTACAATAAAAATAAGAATTAGGGTTTCACATGAGTCCAGTGTCCAGAATCAAAGGTCGGTGAAGAATTATTTCGCAGAGTTCGACCGGCTGAAGACTGATGATGTGAGATTCGCTTTTCCGGTGGTGTTGATGTCCCAAGATGATGTAGGCACGTAGAGATTGAATCAGTTCTGTAGGCAATAGTACAAAATCTTCCCAGCAGAATCAGTTTAGATGAGGGTCAGTTGTCCAACCTGGCCAGAGCTTGCTTCTGTCTGGCCTGCCCATCAGATGTTGAACAGCAAACTGAAGATGGAATCCAACAGCTGTATAATTAAAGCAATTCAAACAACTCAAGTCTCAGCCACGTGACAGGGTGGTTTCAGGTCGAGCTATTCAGCCAGAGGCCTCTTGTTAAAACCCATCCTGTTTTGAGCAGTTAACTGTGGAACCATTAGCACAATGTAGGAGATGAGGAGTCACAAATGGCTCTGCTTTTGTCCATAACTGGCTGGTGCAGACACCATTCTATTATCCTCTGAGCTGGCTTGGCTGGATACAGTGCAAGAAGTGTTGCATTCCTGGGGTTCGATGTGTTAGCCTTTGACCATGTTTAAACTGCTCAGAAACTTCCAGAACTACCGTCATATGGTCGCTGGTGGCCATTTTTTCATGTCTTCTGACCAAGACACAATTTAGAACCGGAACACATGCTGAGTTTTTTCACTCCAATCTAGCTCAGACGAAATGAATCCAAGTGTATCATTCCACAGTCAACTTGGCTGGAATCAAGTAACTCAACAGTGAAGTTAGATCCTTCCTGGTCTGTATGTTTTGTGTCACATTAGAGAGCACACCCATATCCCAAAATGTGATTAGAACCCCAAATACTTGATAGCATGCTGTCCATCTGTTCACCTCTAAAGAGGGTTCAGTTAAAAGGTCTTTTTTTGTGATGTTAAACTACAGCCAACAGTTGAGAATGGAAAGCAAAATGCAAATCAAAGCTTAATGAAGTATGTGTGTCACTTTTTAAACAACATTTCTGCATCACAATATAGATATACGAGGCTGAATTTTCAAGCTGGCGCCAGGAACCCAACACCCAGAGCATTTCCAGATCCTGAGCCCATGCCGGCATCAGTGTTGCCACACGATTTTAAAATTTAAAGGGCCTAATTGGCTCACAGGTGGCATTACAATTCTCAGATGCTTCCCTTGAGGCTTTAAATGATGCAACAGCAGCAACAGCATCTTGTTCCCAGATTCTGAAAGAAGAAATCCGCCTAGAGACACAGAGGGCACAGATGGAGGTGGCGTTGTAAGTCACCAGCTGGGGACTGACCAGAAGGATGTGGATGTAGTGCAGAAAAAGATCCAGTTACCTGATAGGTTTGCAAAGATGACACCCAGGTGACAGTCTCTAACCCTGTATGCAGCAGCATACACATGCGCTGAGCAGACTGACAGCCCATAGTTTTCCTTAAATTAAATTTTAAAAGATCAAGTGGCCAGTTGCATCACTGCATGATCAGCAGCCCTCACATACAGTACAAAATTGAACAGAGAGCATCACTGCGGAGCGCCACATCTCATGTGGATGCCATACCGGAATACGCAAGGGAGAGCAGCCTTTCTCTCCTCACCCTGCTGGAATAGAGTCATGGGAAATGTCTCTGAGAGGTGGTGGTGTGCCAGACCTCCACACTCTGATGCCAATTGAGAAGGCAGCACAGGAAATCACCAGCGAGACTGGAGGCCATGAAGACCAGACTTATTTGCTAGCTCCAATTTCAGGTGAAGGGCATGGAGGATACTCATGATCAATGCATGCTGTGTCCGTATAACTGCTGTTATCTGTTGGGTTGATTGTGCTCAGAAACCTGCTGAATAGCCCAAATTCTCATGACCACCTTCTTGTGTCTCCCGCGGGGGCAGGTGCAGAGGGGGAGCAGAATGTCCCAAACCCAGTTGTTGCTGGCCTCCTTGGTGGGGAGAGATGTTCCACATCATTCCTCCACACCTTCCACCAGCTGAGACACACTCACTTCAGTTGGGCCTCAACCTAGCTTTGAAGGAGGAGCATTGGGTGTTCATCACATCGCGAGTGAGCAGGAGAAGAGGAGCAAGGCATTGTCAGCTGTGGGAGTTCCCCGTCGGAGGACAGAGACAGCTATGCTCTGCTGGGTGAAGATGCTGGGCCTGTAGGGATTCCCCCTTTTCCCTCAGAGACCCTCCCCACACTCAAGTTCAAGACACCAGATTCACAAGTATGGCTTGAACAGAATGACCAGTGAGGCAAGTTTCTTCTGATAATTCACAATTGCTTCAATGAATCACCCACAACTCCACAGCACAAAACCCAAAACGTAAAACAACCATTTCCAGTAATCGACACAAAGTCACTACGACTCGGTTAAAACTTACAAGAACACAGGCAAAATGCCACGTCTGTCCTGAGCCCTTAAGGAAAAAAAACCCTCAGACCAATATCACCAAGATAAGGCTGAAACAAGTTACACGGTACTGGCAAAAAAACACCAAGTTTTCGCCCCAAACCTTCACAAAACCCTCAGACCAATATCACTACGATTTGGCTGAAACTTTCAATCGCAAACACGGCTGGTCTGTCCGGTGTTGACTGTAGGCCTGAGTCAAGGTGACCAAACTCGACCCTTCTTCTGACTGCAGCCCAGGTGCTCAGATCTGCTCTTATAATAATTTAACTCAGACATGTCAAAACATATTTCCTGTTGTTCCAATGTCAATTTAGTTGATTCCACGCAAAGTCCAGACAAATGTCATCAGTTCCTGCTGCTTGAAACGATGCAGTGTTTCCCATGGAAGATGTATCCAGATGAATGCTCTCAGTTCTCATTGTATGAGCAATTCTCCTGCTGTCTGAGGTGGCACAGTAACAGCACCTGGCAACAAAGTTAATGATGGTTTGAATGGCCCATTCTAGTACTATTGTCTGTGGTAAAAACAAAAAGCTACTGCGGATGCTGGAAATCCAAAACAAAAACAGAATTACCTGGAAAAACTCAACAGGTCATGTTGGACTCGAAACGTCAACTCTTTTCTTCTCCACCGATGCTGCCAGACCTGCTGAGTTTTTCCAGGTAATTCTGTTTTTCTATTGTCTGTGGTGGTTGAATAATTCCTTGAGAGTATTGTATTGATGATATGTCCTTTGTGTCATTGTATTGGGTAATCAGACTTCTCGATCGCATTAGTCAATGTCCAAACCCTTTTGATGAATCACTGTGTTTTCAGGAAATGTCTGAATTAACTCCTTGCTGCCCAGCCCTGTACTGCTGGCTGCAGCTTATCTTTTTGAAATTTATTGTTCCGATCATGAGGTCTAAACATGTCAATGAGTTTGAAATTATGTTCCATAAATTTCCCAGTTGGAGGGGATTTTGATCCTACAGCCTCGGGTGTCACAAACAAGGAGGGCTTTTCTGGAGGATCAGAGGCAGATGGGTTCCTGAATGTTGGAGATCCCTGAGACATTGCGGAGCCATAGACAGACAATGGAGGAATCCATGCAGCTCATGTCCTCAGGGTTTTGCGTGAGCTCCTCCACTGAGAAAGTGGCCAGTCTCTTGCAGAGCCAAGGGCAGCGCACTCTGAGTGGGTGCAGCAGCAGTGCATTGATATACACAGGAGTGAGATTCTCTGTTGCATTGACCACTCAGTGCCACTGATGGCACAGAGACGCATGGAGTGAATGCCAGCTGTACCCCAGCCAGTGGCCTTACCCAGCCTGCAAAGGGCTATTTACAGTCAAAGTTGCTGATGAGGGGGCCACCTCAGGGGGCATCGGTGTCATCCCTCACCTGCTCGGCCCCTCTGGCTCAGGAGTCATCCCTGTCGCAAGGTCCCATGACAGAGGCTGCCCATGGAATGACGCAGGTGCAGCAGCCTCCCTACGGGCACCACCACAACGAGGACGAAGGCATAGGCATCCCAGCTGCTGGCAGAGACAATGGAGCAGGATGCTTCCACCGCATCCTCAGCCACAGCTGAGTACCCTATAGGAGAGGATGGGAATGCAAGGCACTACGACGTTGGATGCAATTTATGGGTCACCTGGGTGATGTTGTTTTCTCAGTTTGTTTATTCATTAGTACTTTCATTAATAATAATTGCTCATGCTTTCGATCAAACTTGTTTGTTATTATTGCGTGATGTTAAAAGGGAAATGGAGTTAACTGTTGGGGGGTGGGGGCTGGGTTTGCCGTGATGTGTGTTGTGAGAGTATGTTGACAGTGGACACTCCATTCTCAATGTTTTTGGGTGACAATGGGATTTCTCAGATGTGTGCATTGGCTGGATGATTACTCTCTCTGTTGGAAGGCAAGTTACAGTCATCTGTCATGAGGGCTGAAGGCACACAAGTTGCGGAATAAGCATTGCCTTGTGACTACACCGAGCGTCATGACACCTCAGACTGCTTGGTGGTCTTCATCTGATGCCTGGGCATCGTCCCCTTCATCCTCCCCTTCATCCTCCTCACTATCCATTCACTGCTCAAAAATGGAAGCCTCTCAGCATCAGTGATGGTAACTCTGTGACACTGGTTGAGCAGCGGAGTATAAATCTCCATTTCTTAAATGTGTTGCCCATTGCATCCATTAGCACTCATGGCTCCCCACTGTGTTCATGCCAGCTGCACCCTGACGTGTCCCAGGCATTGCGTTTTCTCTTTCCCTCCCGATTTAAATAAAATTGCTGCTCAGAAGCTTTTTAATGAGCTCCATGGTGAGCTCAGCAATCTGTTGCTGAGCCAGCAGCTCTCGGTAGGGGAGACTTGCGCCCTCGGGGTCTTGGTTCCAGGGGAAGGCCCGTCACTAGCCTCACCGCTGCCTGATTATGGTTCAGTGGGCCTTCCTGAAAAGCAGCAGCGTGGGTCTCTCGTTAGCCAACAAGCGAGACCCTGAATGCCTCAACAAGATTTTATCCTTAGTTTTCAGATCTTCAAAGAATTGAAAGTCTTTGAGTTTGAAATTAGCACAGAGAGAGAGAGGGAGGTATATAGACAGATAGAGAACAATAGCAAGTGACACAGGTCGAGATCAGAAGAGCAACAGCAAGAGACGAAAATTTAGCTTTGTACGTCTGGCTAGGAGAGTAGAGACAGGCTAGGATGAATCTTCGACCCTAACGTACAGTCCATACACATGTCAAATAAATAAAGCTATCATAAAACTTAAGCTTTGTGGCAACTCAAAAATTCAGCATGGCTAACCCAGAGATACAAAAACATCACAGATGCTGTAGGATACCGAAGATACGAGCTACAAAGGAAATTCAGTGCTCAAAAGGTTAAGAAGTTGATCCCGTGCCAGGTTCAAACATGATCGTTGCTCCTGTCAGCTAAGACTATCAGGTTTTCATTGATTCTTATCCCCTTTTTAATGCTCCCTTTGAGAATTTTGTTTACTGCTACATTTACGATGGAGGAAGCCAGGTTGATGTTTTATTTTGATTATTATTTGTTCACTCAAAGTATCTTCCATGTTGTGTCCACCATTTAATGAAATCAGTATGCCTACTTCCTGGCTGTTACATCTGTGTTTTACATATATTTATGCTGCATCTAATTATAGGAAACTCTTCCATCTATTTGGCTTTCTTTCTTAAAGATTTGCATATGAGCCCATAATAACAATCCACCACTAATCTAAATCATCTTATTAATCAAATCTAGCTAAACAATCTCTTGAAATGGCTTCTCTTCCTGCTTCTGCACTGCATGTTGTGTCCAAGTGTCCCTTCCTTTCAAAATTGGGCATAATTATGCGGAAAGCTTAATCGAACGAGAGGTCATCAGCCTGAAACACTAGCCCGGATTGTAACAGGGTGTGGGTTTATGCAGGCGAAGGGATGGAGTTTCAGACCCCCCCCCGCATGCATCTGTTTAATTCACAGGTTCCCCACCCAGAAGTCAGCCCGATTGACAGGCTTGACTTCCAGTTGGGCAGGCAGCGGGAGTAGGCCACTGTTATGTTTTTGGTTATCAGGTTCACTTTGTCCAGCGAACGCTAGCTGCGCCCTTGATATTAACACATTAGTTGGTGCTTGAAACAATATCAGCAGAGAGACTGATTAACTGAACAGACACTGGTAATTTATTGGAACTAAGAAGAGCGCTAAGACCATGTGTGCTTTTTCAATTACCTCTAGCTCTGGACTTGCAGTTACCGAAGAAGCCCACGCTGTGTAACGATTAGTCAATACAGTCACATGGTCAACTAAGTACATTCTCTTAAAGACACATAGCACTGCACTTTACCACAGCCACACAAACCCGATCTACAATCCCAGGAGTTGACGGGGAGATTGGGACAGTTCATTACTCTGGGGGCAGGGGAGGAAGAAGGTTCAATTCCAGGAATCATTGTATGGGGGCAGCAGGTGTCTGATGGGGCAAGGAGCAGGTTATATCAGAGGATCCCAGCCTTATTAAAATATTCAAATAACCAACCTGCCTCCTGGGTACAGGCTGACTGTCCACCCCTTCACCTGCCTCCGTTAATCCCTGAAGTAGGCAGGTTGGAGGTGGGTTGGGGTTATGGTTTTGATTTTTCCAATGTTATCTGTGCCGACCCCAACCCACTCTTTTTGGGCTGTTAAAATCCAGCTATTTATCTCTCCGTACAGGTGCTGTCTAACCTGCTGAACGTTTTTAGCATTTCTGTTTTCACTCCCTGTTGTTCCAGATTGTAGTGGGTAACAGAGCATGGCTGTGCAATAAGCTTATTACCTCTCAGGTGAGTTCATGCCACTCCTACTGTCCATTGGCAGTTTACCTAATGGGGAGAAGAACAGAAATATCGGAGACCTCTGATTCCGTTTAAAGGCAGCCTGTACATCTTAAAACGGAGGTGAACTTCGACTGCTGTGAACTGCCAATTGCTCTACAGACTTGAAAAATATCAGAACCAGCTGTTTGTGAGGGCACCGAGATTCTCAGATGCCACATTGGGAATCTTGATGGAGACAGTCCACAGGAATGAGGTGTTATTCCTGCCAAGGGCTGAAGATTCTCAATGGTTACAGTCCAGCAACAGTGGCAAGAGGTGACAGAAGATGACTTGATTTCAAAGTTGGAATAAGTTTAAGGGCCTGACCAGGGTGGTTAAGATATGATTCCAAACTCATGAAGCACATTATTCTCTCCTAAACGCTACAACACCTGTAACCTCACTTCTCATAAACCATTCCTCCCCTGTTTGCATTCATGCTCCTTCAATCACTGCAGCACACTTCACTCCAAAACCTTCTGCTCCTACTCCCACACTAAGTACCTTACTGTTGTTCACCATTAACTTCTTGGAATCACAAATACAAGAACGAAACACCTTGGTGCTACTGATAGTTTAACATTCAGGTATATGTACACTTTGAGGGTATTACTGTGTGCAAATAGGACAAGGCACTGTTGGTGCACTCATGCCATTCCTACTGTCCACTGACAGTTTATAAAATGGGGAGAAGAACAAGAATCTGGGAAACCTTTGATGTAAAGATGGTACCTCTTAAAGGGGAGGTGTACTTCAACTGCTTTAAACTACATTCTTCATGTAAACCTCTCCTCAATTATTTGCTGCTTCAAAGTTCTGGCAGCTAGAGTGATCACCCAGCTCCCATTCTTACTCCCTGCTCATTCATCCTGAACATCCTCCTGCTCCTGCATTCTTCCTCCAGTGCAGTTCCAAGGACTAGATCCTAAGGAGGGCCAAGATATGGCACATGCAACAGGCAACCAAAAATTTGGAACCTCTGTCAGGGCTGTACACCAGGACTTCTCCAAAATGATCCAAGCAGGGAATTCGCAGTTCCCAAATTCCGATAGTTCGTTCAGAGATCGGGTGAAAGCATCACTCTGATTAAAGCACTCAGTTTCTGAACTCAGGTTCCAGACAGGAGCTATGAACCGTATGTACATGGGTTACCGCCGCCCTAAACAGCAACCTGACACCTGAGGGCCTGGGTGCAAGAGACAGGATACCAAGGGCAGTCAGCTCTGAAAGTGTGGTGATTATGTTGTTGGGATTAGTAATCAAGGGACATTGGATTATTAGTCAAAGAATGAGTGTTCAAATTCTTTGAGAATTTGAATTTAATTTAAATCTGGAAATAAAAAGCAGGTTAAAAAAAAAGTGACAATTAGGCCCTTTAGGGAAAAACCCCTGTCATTGCCCGGCCTGGCCTACACATGAATCCTGTCCCATGCTAACATGGTTAACCCTTAATTTATCTCATCAAGCCACTCGGATGTATTAGACTACTCAGAATGCAGCCCAGCAGTTCCACCTTCTCAGAGGCATGAAGGGATGGGCATTAAATGCCAATGACATACCTCAAGAATGAACATTAAAAGAATGAAGGTGTTCGATTACCATCAGGGAGGGCACAGTCATGCCTGATGCACTACTCATCGTTACACACCACATTGAGAGTCCCTTCCTGTCTACATACATACCTGAATCTTGATGTGGAGCCCGCAAAGCAATGTGCATGCAGTTCATTATTCTGTGTGCTCTTGGGAAAACTGCAATCCTTGCAAAACTCTTTTGTTCTGCTTCATTTGCTTTGAATGAAATTAAGTTATTCCTCCTGGATGACAGAGTCTCATTGTGAACAGCAAATTAGGCTCTGTTGCTTACTGCACCTGTTGTAACCTGGAATGTGGCACTGAAATTCAAGGCCATGGTGACCTTATGAGCTACAGACAGTGCTGTTGATGCTGGTTCTAGTTGGTGCTGCAATAGATAGTCACAGTCCCAGTGCAGACACGACGGGACGAATGGCCTTCTGTACAGTAATAATTCTGTGATTCTGTCTCTCTGTGGCAGCCTTCCATCTCGTTAGGTGATGGTGTGTGCCACGGTGGTCAACTCTGTGCTTCTCTCCAGGGCACGAGTCTGGGCAAAATTCATGGAGACCCTGGACTTCCCAAACATCAGGGTCCCCCTCTGGATTTCCCTGGAATGCAAAGCACTATGTTTGGTTGCAGGGGTTGCCGGAAAGATGACATATTTAGACACTGGTCCGCCTTTGGGCTCTACCCCAGGTTTTTTGTCAGGGTTTACTCTTTTAGCCTTCAACCCTCCAAAGGTATTCACAAGGCAGTAGAGCTATTTACCCACAGCTGGGAGTTTGGTTCATGAGTGCTCAGGTTTGTCCACATGCTGGTGGGCATGCATACATCATGTCTGGAGGCCAGATCTCCTCTGAGCTCCTCCAAAGCTTTCGCCTGGACCACGAAGGACATGGTTTCCTTGTTTGGCCACAAGATAGCACAGCTGAGGACTGGTCGTTGGGGAGGCTGCGTAGAGACATGCACATTTGTCTCTCTTTATCATGTTGTTGCTAGCCAGTGGTATAGACTGAAGCTGAGTATGAAACTAGCACACAAAAGCAGAAAGCATGCGAGCTCTCCTTCACCCACGCAAGAGAGGTACTACATCTACCTGTTCCTTCACCTCTTCCCACTGCTGCCACACTGTTACCATTGAGAATCTTCAGTCCCTGCCAGGAAGAGCACTTTGCTCCTGTGGGCTGTCTCCAAGATTCCCAATGCAGTATCTGAGAATCTCAGGGCCCTCACAAACAGCTGGTTCTGATATATAAGTCTGTGGAACGGTTGGTGGTTTATAGCAGCCGAAGTACACCTCTCCTTTAAGAGGTACAGGCTGCCTTTAAATGGCATCAGTGGTGACCAATATTCCTCCTCTTCTCCCCCTTAGCAAGATTAATGGACTAACTTAAAAGATGAGAATCCATTTAATTAGCGCTTGTGAAGACTGTTTGCTGACTATTCTTGCCATGATTCACTGAATGCATTTAAGGAAGTGATGCATCGAGCACTAGAATTAGCAGAATGAATGCTAAATCAGCCCAAGGATCCTTATTTTAATATTTTAATTGGCAATGTGCTGAATTTAGCTAAGCACACAGAACTGAAAAGTTCCCACCTCAATGTGGATGCATTGGTTACACTCAATTGACAGCACAAATGGTAGTCTCAGTGCATAAAACAATGGGAAAAACACCATCCAATTTTACCCATACCTCAGTGTGTCTCAGTAATCTTTTGCAGCCCATTTTAATCCTTTACATCCTGAATCCTTTACATGTTTCATGATTAGTTCCTGGGTATGTAACCTGTGTGTGTGTTTCACTCATGTGCCTTCTCTCTCTCTCAGGTTCTGTTGCCTTGCAGCTACGAAAAAGTGTAAAAATGTAAACAGTAAAATCGCAATCAAGAAAATGCAGGTTAGAGCTCATTTTCTTTCTGAAATAACAAATTAACTTGTTTTATTCATTCATGGGATGTGGGTGTCAGTGGCTGGGCCAGCATTTATTGGCCATCCCTAACTGCTCTTGTTCAGAAGGCACTTGAGCGTCAACCGCATTGCTATGGGTCTGGAGTCACATGACCAGGTAAGGACAGCAGATTTCATTCCCTGAAGGACATTAGTGATCCAGATGAGTTTTATGACAATCAGCAATTAGACTTTTAATTCCAGATTTTTATTGAATTCAAATTCCACCATGCCGGGATTTGAACCCAGGCCCCCAGAGCATTACCCTGGGTCTCTGAATTACCAGCCCAGTGACAATACTACTACGCCACCACCTCTCCTTAAATTAAGCAAGGTACTCTATCTTTCTCTGGCTGCTTTTAGAAATTAAAATATTTATAGTTTCCATTGTCGAAATAACAGGCTGACAATAATCAGGTATGTCAATTAGAGGCCAGTGTTCCAAAATCAATTGAAAAATAACTTAATTACAATGAGTAAAACATTAGCTCTCTCCAAGCTTATTGTACCTCCTGAAGTTTGTCGGACCCAAGACAAAAGCTACAATAGATATGGAACCAATAATTTATCTTTAGTTTGCAGTAACACACAAATGCCGTTTGAAAGAACGTCTAATGCGATGTTTATAAAAACAAAGTTTGATCAGCAATGGGTTCTTCTGACACTGGCTGGGCAGATTTCTTTTCCTTTATTCTTTCATGGGATGTGGGCATCTGTGGGCAACCAGCATTTGTTGCCCATCCCTAATTGCCCTTGCACTGAGTGGCTTGCTAGGCCATTTTAAAGGGCAGTTAAGAGTCAGCCACATAGCTGTGAGCCCAGGGTCACATATAGGCCAGACCTGATAAGGATGGCAGATTTCCTTCCCTAAAGGGGCATTAGTGAACCAGATGGGTTTCATGGTCACCAATACGGAGACTAATTTTATGTTCCAATTAATTAGTTAAGTTCAAACTCCACCATCTGCTGCGGTGGGATTTAAACCCATGGCCTGAAGTTTTTCCGCGTTGGGGAGGCTTGGCGAAAGCAGTCGCAGAGCTAACCGCTGCCCACGATTGGCTCTGCCCTGCCATTTTTTGCAGGCGGGCCAATTAAGGCCCACCCAGCGTACGACACAAGCAGTAGCACTCAGCACCACTTGTGTGGGCAGGGGGGGTGGGCAGGGAGGAGGGAGAGTCGGGGCCAGCGCTCTTTCGCGCATGCATGGAGCTGCCTCAAGGAGATTGAAGTGCTTTTGAAATAAATGGTATAAAAATTTAATTAAACATGTCCCCTAATGTGACTGTGTCACATGAGATGGGACATGTTTTTATATTTCAGAACTTTTTAAAACATATTTCATAAAAGCTTTTATTTATTTATTTCATAAAAAACATAAAGGCTGCTTGGCCTTTTCGCATTCCCGCCAACTGCAAGGTCGGACGGGCAGCGTAAAGTTGATCTTAATTAGTTCCTTAACGGCCTTAATAGGCTTTTAAAATATCGGTGGGCGCGCGCTGGAGTTGGCTGCGCGCCTGCCAAATGAAACATAGCGAGACAGCGCGTTGACCTCAGGACGCACGCCCGACATCATGGCGTGTCATTTTATGTGCAGGTGTGTCGAGCCTTCCCCCGCATGCCGACTGAAAACTCCTGGCCCATGTCCCAAGAGCCTGGGCCTATGGATTGCTAGTCAAGTGGCATTACCACTATGCCGCCACTGCCCCTTTGGATAACCACGGTTAAAGTGGCAACCTGTAGCAACTGGAAGGCTGATATCCAGTCTGGAGAATGGCTTCCTCACTGTGAGGTGTTAAAATGAGTGGCCCTACCATCTTATTAACCCAAACAGTACTATGGACAAAAGCAAAATACTGCGAATGCTGGAAATTTGAAACAAAAACAGAAAATGCTGGAAACACTCAGCAGGTCTGGCAGCATCTGTGGAAAGAGAAACAGAGTTAACGTTTTGAGTCCATATGACTCTGCTTCAGAGCACTATGGATAATGTATGCAAAGCAGATCTCATACCAACTCGGACGTTGCCAGCGAACCAAGGCCTGCAACCCCTATTGAGTAACCAGGACAGGGTCGGAAAATGTGCTACTGCAAGAAAAGGAAAGGGAAGGGAACACATTATCAGTGTCAGAGGGCCAGGAAAGTGATCATCTGACTTCAGTTCAACTTCGTAAGAAGTTCAAAGTCAGAGCTTGGAATATGCATAGCATCCTTCAGTTTGGCAAAGTACATTTGCCTTCAAGATAAATTGAGAGAACTGGTTTGGATATTTGTTTGCTGGCAGAAGTGCACTGGGAAGGTCAAGGTCACTGCACAACACTGGAAGACACACCATAGTTTACTGCAGAGGAGAGGCCTGCAGCTTGTAAGGAGTAGGAACATAGGAACAGGAGTAGGCCATTTGGCCCGTTGAGCATGCTCTGCCATTCAATCTGATCATAGCTGATACCTTACTGCCACTTTCCCGCACTATCTTCATATCCCTTTATGTCATTGGAATCTATCAATTTCTGTCTTGAACATGTTCAATGATTGAGCTTCCACAGCCCTCTGGGTACAGAATGCTAAAGATTCACCACCCTCTGAGTGAAAAAATTCCTCCTCATCTCAGTCTCAAATGGCCTGCTCCTTATCCTGAGATTATGTTCCCTGGTTTTAGACTCACCAGCCAAGGGAAACATCTTATCTACATCCACCCTGTCATGCCCTGTAAGAATTTTGTAAGTTTCAATGAGGGCACCCGTCATTCTTCAAAACTCTAGAGAATACAGACCCAGTCTCCCCAATCTCTCCTTATAAAACAATCCTGCCATCCCAGAGATTATTCTGGTCAGTCTCTGTTGCACTCCTTCTATGGCAAGTTTATCCATCCTTCGACAAGGGGGCCAAAACTGTGCACAATACTCCAGGTGAGGTCTCACCACGGTTCTATATAACTGCAGCAAGACATCTTTGTTCCTGTACTCAAATCCCCATGCGATGAAGGCCAACATACCATTTGCCTTCTTAATTGTTTGCTGCACCTGCATACTAGCTTTTAGTGACTCATGAACAAGGATACCCAGGTCCCTTTGGATATCTGCAATTACCAACCTTTCACCATTTAAGAAATACTCTGCCTTCTTGTTTTTTTTCTACCAAAGCAAATAACTTCACACTTATTCACATTATATTCCATCTGCCATTTTCTTGCCCATTCACTTGGCCTGTCCAAGTCCTCTTGAAGCCTCCTTGCATCCTCCTCACAACTTGCATTCCCACTCAGTTTGGTGTCATCACCAAATTGGTCCCCACATCTAATTTGTTTATAAAGATTGTGAACAGCTATGGACCGAGCACTGATCCTTGTGGTACCCCACTAGTAACAGTCTGCCATCCTGAGAATGATCCGTTTATTCTTACTCTCTGCTTTCTGTCTGTTAACCAATTCTCTATCCATACAGGTATGTTCCCCCAAATCCCATGCACTCTAATTTTATTTACTAACCTCCAGTGTGCGGCCTTATCAAAAGCCTTCTGAACATTATCCACTAATCACTACATTATCTCCTTCATCTATGCTACAAGCAATATCCTCAAAAATCTCCAATAAGTTTGTCCAACATGATTTCCCTTTCATAAATCCATGTTGACTCTGCCCAATTTAACCATTCTTTTCTAAATGTTTAGTTATCACATCATTTATAATAGATTCAAACATTTTCCTAACCACTGACGTCAAACTAACAGGTTTGTAGTTCTTCATTCTCCCTCTTCCTCCTTTCTTAAATAGTGGGGTTAAATTTGCTACTTTCTAGTCTGCAGGAATCTTTCCAGAATTTAAAGAATTTTGAAAGATAACCACCAATACATCCACTATCTCTCTAGTCACTTCCTTCAAGACTCTGGGATGAAGTTCATCCGGTCCAGGGGATTTATCAACATTCAATCCAGTTAACTTTTCAATTACTGCCTCTTTACTAATACTAATTTATTTTAGTTCCTCAATTTAACAAGTCCCATGACTGCGTGGTATTTCTGGAAGATGTTCTGTATCTTCTTCCGTGAAGACAGATGCAAAGTAACTGTTCAGTTTCTCCACCATTTCTCTATTCTGTACTATAAATTCTCCTATCTCCATCTGTAATAGGCCCACGTTTGTCCTAGCTAATCTCTTCCTTCTCACGTACCTAAAGAAGCTTTTACAGTCCGCCTTTATGTCCCTCGCTAATCTGCATTCATATTCTATTTTCCTTTTCTTAATCAGTTTCTTGGTCCTCCTTTGCTGAGTTCTAACTTGCTCCCAATCATCAGGATTACCACTCTTTCTAGCATCCTTATAAGCCCATTTCCTTTGATCTAATTCAATCTCGTTAACCACAATTAATTTATGTTTCCCTTTAGGTGTTTGTGCTTTAGAATAATGTATATCTGTTGTAGACCATGTATATCTTTAAATACTAGCCATTGTCTGTCTACCTTCAAAACATTTAGTGTATTTTCAATACAGCATAGCCAACTTGCCCCTCATACCTTCATAATCTCCTCTCTTCAGATTTAAGACCCTAGTTTTACAATGAACTATATCGCATTCAAACTTAATACAACATTCTATCATATTATTGTCACTATTTCCCAAAGGCTCCTTTACAGCAAGGTTATTAGTTAGCCCTTTCTCATTACACAACACTAAATCCAAATAGCCCGATCCCTAGTTGGCTCCACAACATCCAGCTCTAAAAACCCAACTCATACACATTCCAGGATTTTCAACCTCCACAGCATTAGTGCTGATTTAGTTAGTGTAAATTGAAGTCACCCATTATTACTGTATTTCCCACGTTACATGCTTCTCTAATTTCCTAATTTATACCATGCCCAACATTACTACTACAGCTTGGTGGGAGTTGTTTATAGGCCGCCAATGTTTGCCATCCCTTGCTGTTTCTTAGCTCCATCCAAACTGATTCTACATCTTGACCCTTTCATCTAAGATCCTTTCTTTCCAATGTACTGATCTCATCCCTTATTATGAGTGCTACCCAACTTCCCTTTCCTTTTTGCCTATCCCACCTAAACGCCGAATATCCTTGGATATTCAGTTCCCAATCTTGGTCACCCTGTAGCCATGTCTCCGTAATGGCAATTAAATCATACCCATTTACCTCAATTTTTGCATTCAATTTATTGACTTTTTTATGAATGCTACATGCATTCAGACAGTCTTTAATTCTGCTTTTTTATACTTTATTCTCTATTCTGGTCCTATTTGATGCTTGCCTATGCTTCATCTGTCATATATTTTTGCTTTCTGCTTTTCTACTTCATTTTACAAGTTTTGCTTCCCTCAAATCTGAGCTCCCTCTCAGGTTCCCATGCCCCCGCCAATCTAGCTTAAACCCTCCCCAACAGCACTAGTGAATCCCCCTGCTAGGATGTTAGTCCCAGTCCTGTTAAGATATGGCCTGTCCGTTTTGTACAAGTCCCACCTGCGTCAGAACAGTCCCATTGCCTCAGGGGTCTGATGCCTTCCCTCCTACACCAATTCTCCTGGCACGTGTTCAATTTCTCAATTCTCCTCTTTGTATGCTCACTAGCACGTGGAACTAGAAGTAATCCTGAGATTACTGCATTAGAGGTCCTGCTTTTCAATCTCCTTCTTAGCTCCCTGAATTCTGCTTTCAGGACCTCATCTCCTTTCCTACCCAAGGTATTGGTACCAATGTGCACCACAACCTCTGGCTGTTCACCCTCCCCCTTAAGAATGTCCTGCAGCTGCTCTGTGACATCCTTGACTCTGCCACCAGGGAGGCAACACACTATCCTAGAGTCACGTCTATGGTCACAGAAATGCCTGTCTGTTCTCCTAACCAATGAATCCCCTATCACTACTGCACTTCCCCTATTCTTCCTCCTCTACTGTACTGCAGAGCTGCTCATGGTGCCATGAACTTGGCTCTGTCTGCACTACTCCAAGGAACCAACATCCTTACTAGTATCCAAAATGGAAAACCGACTAGCAAGCAGGACTTCAGGGTCTCCTGCACTACCTGCCTGGCGTTCACCCATTCCCTTTCTGCCTCCATGCTCCTAGCCTGCGGAGTGACCACCTCTCTGAATGTGCTATCCCCGTAGCTCTCAGCCTTGTTGATGCGCAACAGTGATTCCAGCTGCCACTCAAGCTCTGAAACCCAGAGCTCAAGTTTCTGCAGCTGGTAACACTTCCCACACATGTGGTCGTCTAGGTCACGGGTACCATCCACAACTTCCCACATACTACAGGACACGCGACTGAGCTGCCCTGCCATGCCTTAACTTTACTTTATTTTACTTTATTTTACTTGGTCCTACTTAATAAACCTTGCAACTGTGATAAACGTTACTAGTACTAGTTACTAGCAGTACTAATAAATTTAACGATTATTTAAAACTTTGCATTTTTCTAATTTCCAGCTTCTTCCACACCTTCCCAATCAACTTACGGCTTTCCTGTGACATCACTGTTCACATTTATTTTTCAAACTCAGCGTACTCCCAGACTCTCAGAAGGTCCTCTCTGTGTGTATCTCCTGCAGATCTGCCTCTCCTCTCCTCTCCCTGAAGCTAAGCAATGTAGTCCACGTGCCTTGGGCTGTATTTATACTCTCCCCGCTGTGTATCTCCTGCAGGTCTGCCTCTCCTCTCCTCTTGATGCACAAAGTCCAAAAACATCAGCAGCCAATATACATGTGCTTCATTGATTTTAAGAAGGCCTTTGATTCGTTCTCACACAAAAACTCTGGCTGCCAATGTTAGACATGGAATACTTATGACATTTAATCGACTTGCTAGCCAAGCTTTATTGTAAGAAACAAGCTAGGGTCAGAGTTGCTGGCACGGTCTCAGAATAGTTCAGAGGCAAAAAGGGTGTTAGAAAGGGGTTTGTGCTCTCATCATTTTTATCCAATGTCCCAGCAGAAATGGTTCTGAAGGAGACACTTGATGGATGCAAAGGTGGGACACCAGTTGGCCGGCGATGAGTTTTGAATCTTCGATATGCTGATGACATTATTCTGCTCGCTAACTCAGAGGAGGGGCTACAGCAGTTGGTGGATTGTCTTGATCAAGCTAACCGGAAATACACTCTCCTGATCAACGTCGACAAGACAAAGGTGATGGGGATGGGTGGAAAGACCTGCAAGATTCTGATTAACGGAATTCAGCTTGAACAGGCTGATACCTTCTTTGGTCTTTGGTCACTCATCACAGAAGATGCCGAGCCTCCCAAATAAATGTGGGCTACATTTAACAAGGGTCATGGCATTGTGAACTCACTTAAAAGGAGTATGGAATAACCACAGCATCCCAATTATAATGAAAGGTTGTCTTCTGAAAGCCCTTGTGTGACAATGTATAACTGTGAAAGCTGGATCGTCAAGAAGAGTGAGGAGGCTCAAATAAGAGAATTTGCAATGAAAGGCCTCAGACGGATATTCCGTGTGTCATGGACGGCCAAGCGGATAAATGAGTGGGTGCTCAAGAAAGCTGGTGTTAAGAGGGACTTGTTTGAGGCAGTGATATCAAGGACACTCAAACATTTTGAGCACGTGACATGAACAGGTGGGGAGTGTTTGGAAAAAAAGGTAATGTAAGGCAAAACACCTGGAAAACATGCACAAGGAAGACCTAAAATGGCATGGATGTATAATACCAGAACGTGATTGATGTGGGATAGACTGTGAAAGCAGCGAAGAATAAAAATTAATGGAGAAAGATTGTTCATAGTGCAGCAAACCCTCAGAACAAGGGCAGATGAAAGTCAGACTTCTTCCGTGATGAGATTATGAATATTGTCTTCTAGCTTTTCTTCAAAACAATTAGATGAAAACTGCTAGAATATTCTATTAGTACAACTGACTAAACAATGATGATGCAAATTATGCACATAGCCAATGTCTAAATTAACCCAGCAAAATTCAGAATCACAGCTCTGGGCAAAAATATTAAGACCAAAGCAGAGGGTTTTGGATAGTTCTTTAATTAAAATCATAATGATATCAAAATATATAAAGGACAATTACATTCATAAATTTAATCCTGTTATTATGCAAAAATACAATTATTATTTTGCACATGAAAAATTTCCATTTCCGAGGAAACAAATGGCAAATGAAAATAATATCAAAGCTTTTTGAATGATTTATGGGAATCCGGATGGACAGATTGTACAATATTGTGCTGTGTTAACATAGCTAAATCTATTATGGTAATTATGTTATAGGATACAGGATTTTATGATGGGGAACAGCATGTACAAAAAAATGTGACAAATTTGTAACAACAGGAAGTCAAGTTGTGAAGACATTCAGTGTAAGATTTTAAAAATATTATAGATAGCTACCAATGTATGAATAGATCGATGTAAAAATCTACAATATCTATCAAACTGGGTAATGAAGCTAGGAGAAAAAAAGTTATTACATTTTTTTTTTACAGGATTATACCACCTCAGCTCCACTTCACGTTTCTGATGAATTAATGGGAAAATACTTGGAAATATCAGGTACCATTTTTACTCACTCGTGGGAAAGCCATCACCAACCTGTGAGTAATGAGGCATTAAAATGTAAAGTTGACCAACATTTCAAAAATAATTGGAATTCTCTCGAGTTTCATCCATGTATTTTTCGGAGTAATATTTTTATTTGGATAAGCAAAGAATCCAAATGGTCTGAAATGGAGCAATTGGGGTGAGTTTCTTCCTTCCTAAGAATTCCCCTCGATTCCACTCCCGCAAACCTGCTCCCAGGCCTCCACATACATTGCTCCAAAGCAGAGACTCGAATGTGACACAGGGTGGCTCGGAACCAACTTTCCTGATGATTTTCCACCTGTAACTGGCTTCTGCATGAAGCCTCCCTCAGCATTGCAAGCAAAACAAACAAAGCTGCATTCACGCCCCCTTAAGTCACTACCTCTGGGGAGCTGCAGTTTGATGCTTTAATGCAGTAGGCCTCTAGACTGCATGACTTCCTTTTCTTTACTGACCCAATTTACCCTGCCCTTCTCCTCCTGAAAGTGTTAATCTCTGGCTGCTCTGCAGATCCATTGATTCTATTTACACTCCCATAGGTCATCCAAGTGCTCGTTATTCATGGGTGGTCAGGCAACGTTTGACCATTGTTAAAGGCTCGTGGAAATCACAGCCAAGTTCAATTCTGTCCTCACCCGAGGCCCACACGATGGAACCTTTCCACTGAAACTTTTTATTTTATTTATTCTTTCATGGGATGTGGGCATCACTGGCTGGGCCAGCATTTATTGCCCATCCCTACATGCCCTTGGGAAGGTGGTGGTGAGCCATTTTCTTGATCCGCTGCAGTCCATGTGGTGTAGATACACCCACAGTGCCGTTAGTGAGGGAGGTCCAGGATTTTGACCCAGCGACAGTGAAGGAACGGCGACATAGTCCCAAGTCAGGGCAGTGTGTGGCTTTGAAAGGAACTTGCAAGTGGTGGTGTTCCCATGCATCTGCTGCTCTTGTCCTTCTAGATGGTAGATGTCATGGGTTTGGAAGATGCTGTCAAAGTATAATTGTGATGAGTTTCTGCTGTGCATCTCGTAGATGGTACATACTGCTGCCACTGTGCATCAGTGCTGGATGGGGTGCCAATCAAGCAGGCTGCTTTGTCCAGGATGGTATTGAGCTTCTTGAGTGTTGATGGAGCTGCACTCATCCAGGCAAGTGGAGAATATTCCATCACACTCCTGACTTGTGCCTCATAGAAGGTGGACAGGCTTTAGGGAGTCAGGAAACGAGTTACTCTCCACAGAATTTCCAGCCTCTTACCTGCTCTTGTGGCCACCGTATTTATATGGCTGATCCAGTTCAGTTTCTGGTCAGTGGTAACCCCAGGATGTTGATAATAGGGTATTCAGCAGTGGCAATGCCATTGAATGTCAAGGAAAGATGGTTAGATTCTCTCTTGTCGGAAATGGTCATTGCCTAGGACACTATCCTGAGGAACACCTGCAGTGATGACCCAAGACTGAGACAACTGACCTCCAACAACCACAACCATCTTCCTTTGTGCGGGGTATGAGTCCAACTAATGGAGAGTTTTCTCTCCGATTCCCATTGACTTTAATTTTGCTAGGGCTCCTTGACGCCACACTCGGTCAAATGTTGCCTTGATATCAAGGGCAGTCACTCTCACCTCACCTATGGAGTTCAGCTTTTTGGTCCAGATTTGGACCAAACTCAAAAGAGCCATTAGGTAGTATAATTGTGTTTTTCATCAGTTGTGAACTCACTGCAGTTTTGTCCACTCCTGATGTTCTCCGAGTTATCTGATTTTAGGGTAATGTAGGAGCATTAATGTACCCTCATTACCCAAGGTTGGCTAGCAAGGGTAATCCTTGGTGAGAAAGTCTGTAATCACAGCCTGCCAACAATCACTCCAGGGCCAGGCATGAGGTAATGGTGCATGTGAAGCTGACACCTGTGGAGCTGTGCCTCAGTAAGGAGTCAATGTTTTCAAGAGAACTGGCTTTGAAAAAATATTTAAGCAGACTGCAAATCAAAATTAATCAAGTAGTCATTGAGCAAGCTACTAATGAGATAAAGCAAGTAAATGAAGTACAGGTCAGCCATGATCTTGAAGGGCAGAGCAGGATCAAGGGTCAGAATGGTCTATTCCCATTCCAATGTTCCTATGGGTCTGGCACATCCAGTCAGTCATTTGTATCCTGCCTACAAAAAAATAGCTGCTTCTATTGCGAGAACAAATCAAGCAAACTATTATCTATTGTTGCCCTTTAGTTTTGGGGGTGGGGGGGAAGATAGTGGCGTAGTGGTAAGGTCACTGGACTGGTAATCCAGAGGCCCTGGCTAATGTTCTGGGACACAGGTTCAAATCCCATCAAAGCAGGTGATGGAATTTAAATTCCATGAATAAAATCTGTAATATAGAAGCTAGTGTCAGTAAAGCTGACCATGATAACTATCGTCGATTGTCGGAAAAACACCTGGTTCACTAATGTCCTTTAGGGAAGGAAATCTGCCATTCTTACCAAGTCTCGCTGACATGCGACTCCAGGTCCACAGTAAAGTGGTTGACTCTTAACTGCCCTCTGCCCTCAGATCAAGGGCAATTAGGGATGGGCAACAAATGCTTGCCAGAGATGACCACATCCCATGAAAGTATAAGGAAAAAAAAGTTATAGGTTTGGTTGCCTTTTAGACTGAGCTGGGAAATCGAGATACTGTACTACACAAAATGTGCCTACGGAATAAAGCAAAGCATCTGATCGGGAAGGAGTACTCAGACCAATATTAACATTATAGAAAAAAACTAAATACTGAAGCAGAGCTGCATCTCCCCTATTAACAGGATTGAATGCATGCGAGTATTCAACTAATCATGTTCTCTATGCCAACTCTTGCTTGCATATGGTCACAGATGCCATTGCCACAGGGAACGTCACGCAAATGGCCATTCATCACAAGACTGAAATTGTTTGCAGGCTATTTTGTTGTGGTGGAAGATCCAGGCCATGCCCAGTCATGTTCTTAATTGTTAACATGGGTCGCTGGTCAACAGTCAAGAGCACAAACCTAATTAATTGTTCCCCTCTGCTAGCCCAAGGCCACTGAAGCCAACTGTAGTATGCCTATCACAGACCCACCTAAAACAAAGGGTGGGGTTTGAATGTGGAACCTTCCCAGTCTGCAGGGGTGACTGGCTGTAACAACTGAGCCACTGAATATGCTCTACATATTGGTGCATATGAACATTTAATTGATCAATCATTTTCAAACAAATAAAATGAAAAACACGGGTCTTGAATTTAACCTGTTCATGACGGGTGTGAGCAGATCAGGTGGTTAAAACCTTTTTTTAAAAAGAAGCAAATCACACCCAATTTTTACAGCCACAGGTATCAAATTGTGAGAGTGCGCTATCTTGGACAGACATGAAACTTCATATGCATATTTAAATCAGTCTCCCACAGCCCAGTGGGAGGATAGATTTAAATTTAACTGCTGCCAGCCAAGTTCTCTAATGTTCGGGGAACCCTGCGTCAAAATGGAGGCAGGAGTTGCTGGTTTTAGAAGTAAGTGCTTTTTATAACACTCTCGGAGGAGCAGAGGAGTTCCACTGCCATCCCAAACCCCCCCGGGCCCCAATGCCCATCAAAGAAGCCTTTGACTGCCCTTTTGCTGATTGTGACCTCTCTCTCTGTCTAGTCCCTACTACAATCATCAACCCTTCCACAGCTTTTCTAAGAACACAGCCGTATTACACCTCCCCCAGCCTCAACACCCACAATCCCCAATCTGCAGTCCGTGATTAAGGCCGAGCTTGTTAATTTGGGGCAGGACCTCTGCGTTCACAGAATCACACAGTGCAGGAGGCCCTTCAGCTCATCGAGTCTGCACCAACACGTGCAAAACACCTGACCTATCTATCTAATCCCATTTACCAGCACTTGACCCATAGCCTTGAATGTTATGACGTGCCAAGTGCTCATCCAGGTACTTTTCAAAGGATGTGAGGCAACCCGCCTCCACCACCCTCCCAGGCAGCGCATTCCAGACCGTCACCACCCTCTGGGTAAAAAAGCTTTTCCTCACATCCCCCTTAAACCTCCTGCCCCTCACCTTGAACTTGTGTCCCCTCGTGACTGACCCTTCAACTAAGGGGAACAGCTGCTCCCTATCCACCCTGTCCATGCCCCTCATAATCTTCTACAGCTCGATCAGATCGCCCCTCAATCTTCACTGCTCCAACGAAAACAACCCAAGTCTATCCAACCTCCCTTCATAACTTAAATGTTTCATCCCAGGCAACATCCTGTTGAATCTCCTCTGCACCCCCTCCAGTGCAATCACATCTTTCCTATAATGTGGTGACCAGAACTGCACACAGTACTCCAGCTGTGGCCTCACCAAGGTTCTATACAACTCCAACATGACCCCCCTACTTTTGCAATCTATGCCTCGATTGATAAAGGCAAGTGTCCCATATGCCTTTTTCACCACCCCACTAACATGCCCCTCCGCCTTCAGAGATCTATGGACACACACACGAAGGTCCCTTTGTTCCTCAGAACTTCCTAGTGTCATGTCGTTCATTGAATATTTCCTTGTCAAATTACTCCTTCCAAAGTGTATCACCTCACACTTTTCAGAGTTAAATTCCATCTGCCACTTATCTGCCCATTTGACCATCCTGTCTATATTTTCCTGTAGCCCAAGACACTCAACCTCACTGTTAACCACCCAGCCAATCTTTGTGTCATCCACAAACTTATTAATCCTACCCCCCACATAGTCATCTGTGTCATTTATATAAATGACAAATAATAAGGGACCCAGCACAGATCCCTGTGGTATGCCACTGGACACTGGCTTCCAGTCACTAAAGCAGCCTTCTGTCATCACCCTCTGCCTCCTACAACTAAGCCAATTTTGAATCCACCTTATCAAATTACCCTGTATCCCATGTGCATTTGCCTTCTTAATAAGTCTCCCATGTGGGACCTTGTCAAAGGCTTTGCTGAAATCCATATAAACTACTTCAACTGCACTATCCTCATCTACACACCTGGTCACCTCCTCAAAAAAGTCAATCAAATTTGTTAGGCATGACCTCCCTCTGACAAAGCCATGTTGACGATCCTGACATTCCTGGCATTGTCATGTTCCCTGCACCGTTCCCATCTCACCATAAATATTGGGACCACACAATCAAACAGCACAGGACACCATTCAGCTCGCATGTGCTGGCTCTTTGAAAGAGCAATTCAATTAGTTCCATTCCGCCCAGAGCAGCAAATGTTTCCCTTTCAAGTTTATATCCAATTGCATTTTGCAAGTTTCAGCTGAGTCTGCTTCCAACCCCCTTATAGGCAGTGTGTTTGAGATCATAACTCAACCAAATCGCTCATAATTTTGACTTCCTCTATTAAATGTCCCCATCACCTTCACTGCTCTAAGGAGATCAATCCCAGTTCCGCTAGTTTCTCCACATAACTGAAGTGCCTCTTTCCTGATATCATTCTTGTAAATCTCTGCACCTTCTCCAAGGCCAAGTCGTACAATACAGCCTATTGATTCAATATCAAATGATGTCTTACCTGAAGGATTAACAAATGTAATTGCTGGAAGTTTACCAAGTGATAGTCAGTTGATTAATGGGAAACACATTACAGAATAAAAATTGTACGTATAAGACATTCAGCATTCTAATGCAATCGTAGTCAGCAAATGCAACACTCTGATTTACACACACAGTCAGGATCTCGAACCCTGCATAACTTCATCATTTCTGCTGTATCTTTGTCAACCTTGGTAGTGGCCTGCATTATCAGTAAGCCTTCTACTTTTCAGGTTTAACCCAATCAAACCTAACAACTGAATGCCAAGAGACCAATTCCAAGATCAAAGTTAAGTTTGGAGTATAATGTGGGAAAATGTGAAGTTGTTCACTTTGGCGGGAAGAATAAAAAAGCAGAGTATTACTTAAACAGAGAACAGCTGCAGAATTCCGAGGTGCAGCAGGATTTAGGTTTTTCATGCACGAGTCACAAAAAGTTAGTATGCAGGTACAGCATGTTATCAAGAAGGCTAATGGAATGCTATCCTTTATTACAAGAGGAATTGAACATAAAAGTAAGGATGATATGCTTTGGTTATACAGGTCATTGGTGAGACCACATCTTGAATTGTGTGCGCAGTTTTGGTCTCCTTATTTAGTAAGGATGTAAATGCAGTGGAAGTAGTTCAGAGGAAGTTTACTAGATTGATACCTGGAAGGAGCAGGTTGTCTTATGGGGATAGGTTGGACAGGCTGGGCTTGCTTCCATGGAGTTTGGTAGAGTGAGGGTTGACTTGATTAAAATATATATGACCCTGAAAGGTCTTGACAAAGTGGACGTGGAAAGGATGTTTCCTCTTGTGGGCGAGTCCAGAACTAGGGGGCACTGTTTTAAAATTAGACGTCGCCCTTATAGGACAGCGGTGAGGAGAGTTTTCTTTCTCTGAGGGTTGTGCGACTTTGGAACTCTCTGGCTTAGAAGGCAGTGGAAGCGAGGCCACTGAATATTTTTTTAAGACAGGGCTGCATAGATTCTTGTTAGGCAAGGAAATCAAAGATTATTGGGGTAGAAGGGAATGTAGAACTCAAAACACAAACAGATCAGCTATGATCTTATTAAATGGCGGAGCAGGCTCAAGGGCGCTGAATGACCTACTTCTGCTCCTATTTTGCATGCCTGATAAATCCTGGAAACATTAGTATCTGTGTGCTTAGTCCAACATTGAGAACGCAGCTGGCCTGCCTGATTTGACAGAGCAACACTGCACAGACGGTGGTAATGTTAGGTAAGCCTTCAGCTACCTACGTCACACGCCGAGTTCTTAGGCGGGAGTGCGCAAGATGCCGAGTCACAGTTAATGATGCATGTAAATCATCACAGAAGTTGGTTGCAGATCCTTCATAGCTTTTGTATTTGTTTTCCAATGGTGTTTTGCAGAGCAAACTTTTCAGATTGCAAATCTGTTGTTTCATTTTTGATTTGGAAAGAGCTTGTCTCGAGTTCATGATAACCTTGAGTAGAATAGGCCTCTGCTCTCTGGAGTTTAGATTAATTGGGGGGGTGGGGTGTGATTACATTGAAACACATAGGGCAGGATTTTTCGGATGGTGCGGTTTCCTGCCCTGCTTCCGGAAAAGTTAAGCAAGGAATACAGCCCTGCCGATACCGGTTAATGTTTGGTGGGGCATTAATTGTCTCATCCTCCCAATCTGAGGAGGAATTCCCACCTTAGAATGCAGCCAGCCAATCAGATGGCCAGCAGCTCTATAGTCCCAGTAGCATTAGGTTAGGGTGGTGGTCATTGATGGGTCTACAGCCAGTCCCTGAGTGGTTATGGAGGCTAGACTGAAAGTAAGTCTTGGGGTATCCATAGGCCTGGCTGGCAGGCCCCAGAGAGGGTAATGAGGGGATTGAGGGACTGAGTTTGAGAGGCTGGGCGGTGGGGTGGTGTGGAAGCTGAAAACGGGGATATGACTGGGGGTCTGGAGATGGCGGGGGTGCCTCAATAGACACAGGGGACCCCCAAAGGAGGTGCTCGCACACTCTCATCCAACAACAGCTCTCACAGCTAAAGCTGCTGGGCTACCTGCTTGGCTTGGGTCTCCTCCTGCCGTGGGTAAAACCGCAGTGGGGCTGAATAAAGAGCCTTAAAGAGCCATTAATTTGCCATATGAGGGTCTGTGGGCAAGCCACACAACAGCTCCACCTCTCCCCATAAAATGGGAGACAATTCGGGAGCAGCAAGTAAACGGTGAACAGCGACACACAGCTGTCCCGCCGGCCCCCACCACCTTCAAACCCACCGCTGGGAACTGTAAAGTTCCGCCCATTCTGTCCATCCCGGTCAGAATTTTGTACGTTTCAACAAGATTCTCTCTCGTTCTTCTCAACTCCAATGAATACAGGCCTAGTCGGCCCAACCTCTCCTCATACGATAATCCTGCCATCCCAGGAATCAGTCTGGCGAACTGTCGCTGCACTCCCTCTATGGCAAGAAAATCCATCGAGTATATTCAAGGCTGTGATCAATAGAGTTTTGGACTCAAAGGAAACCAAAGGATATGGGAATAGGGTGGGAAAGTGAAGTTTTGATTGAAGATTAGCCATGATTTTCTTGAATGGCAGAGCAGGCTCAAGGGGCCACATTGCCTACTCCTGCTCCTATGCTTGATGTTCTTAACAATTTTGACCTGAATTCAGGACAAAATAAAAGCCAAAAATTAGAATGCCTAATAATGGGTCATGATTCTTTATCTTGCACTTTCAATGAATAGTAATAATTTTTAAAAATTAGAGAATGATTCCATTGGCACTTTGGACAGCACAATATTAGGTTCAGCAACTTTAGTCTGCACATATTCCTGGAGCTTTATCACACGACATCTTGATTTCAACATGCCCATCCAATCCAACAACCTTTTTTCCCTCATCTCCAATATTTTTTGGAATAAGCAAAAGTGGAAAAAAATATATACTTTTAATTCCCCTACAACGTTTCTTCCCCAGTCATTCGCATTAAAGATTGAAATTGTGGGAATAAACTTGTTTACTGCATCTAAATATTGTTGCGTTCAAAAGTGCCATTAAGTTCTGCTGCCTGCCTTTGGTTTTAAAATTTACCACATTTCTGCTTATGGCACTAGAATCACAGATCATCACTACGATGAGATCTAAATCCTTTTTAATTACCAAGTTGTCCACAAACCAGTATAACTTGTTTGTTTTTCATTAAAGAGTTGGTGTTGTCTCAGCATGAGGATTCGTTTCCTGTAACAGACCAGCATAAAATGTCTGCAGATTCCATCATTTAGATGCAAGGGACTGGATTTTTCCATTGGAGACAGGAATCGAGAGGTGGGTTTGACTCAGGGTTGTGAAACCGCCCCTGACGCCAGTGTGTTGTGAAGTGCAATTTTCACAGTGTTGGGGTTTTAATAATCGTAGAGACAGGTCTTCATCCCAATTAGTGGCCGGGGAGGGGGGGCAGTAAAGGAGGCGGGACACTAGAGAAGGGGGCCGCATTGTGGTCTGAATGAGTAGCCACTGCTGCCATGCGTTCAAATACGAGAGGATCTTCATGTCCACAGTGGCCAGAGAAAATGGAGAGTTGGGACCCCAGGATAGGATAGGGGAAGGTCAGTCACTAAAATTCACCTCCTGACTCCCTAAACCCTGTCCACCATCTACAAGGCACAAGTCAGGAGTGTGATGGAATACCCCCCACTTGCCTGGATGAGTGCAGCTCCCACAACACTCAAGGCGCTTGACACCATCCTGGACAAAGCAGCCCACTTGGTTGGCACCACATCCACAAACACTCACTCTCTCTACCACTGACACACAATAGCAGCAGTATGTACCATCTATAAGATGCACTGCAAGAATTCACCAAGGCTTCTTCAACAGCATCTACCAAACCCATGACCACTACCACCTAGAAGGACAAGGGCAGCAGATAGATGGAAACACCACCGCCTGGAAGTTCCCCTCCAAGTTACTCACCATCCTGACTTGGAAATATATCGTCATTCCTTCACTGTCACTAAGTCAAATTCCTGAAACTCCCTTCCTAACAGCACTGTGGGTGTACCTACATCACATGGACTGCAGCTGTTCAAGAAGGCAGTTCACCACCAATCTCTTCAGGGCAACTAGGGATGGGCAATAAATGCTGGCCCAGCCATCAAAGCCCACATCCCGTGGCTGAATAAAAAAGAAACTAAAATTTCATTACTGCTCAGTGCGTTTTGTCCAAACTTTCATCTTTCTGCATTAAAAGCAACTGTTTTGGTACTGCAGCCCCTGTTCCTGCCAGACTGCGACTGGGTGAGCTTCAGAGAGCTCCTAATGGCCACCCTTCACCCATGAAACTCTCGAGAGGTCAGAAAACGAGCTCTTAGCGAACTCCCTCGTGACCTCAAGCCACTCGATTAATGGGCCGCGAGACTCCACTTTCCCATCCACACCTCCTGCTTTGCTCCCATCCTCGGGATGATAGTCAACGTTGGGAACGGAGGTGCCAGCCCAGCATGCGAACCACTGGCGCCATTTTCTTTTGCCGGCTTGCCTCCATTCCATCCTGATTCAGGACAGGAAAATTCCAACCAAGTGCTTCCAATTTATGCTGGGAAGCCTAAAACAACCAAAGAACTGAGGATGTGGTAGCTGTGCGGATGTTCCATGCAGATCTCAACAGGAGTGTCTTATTAACATTTTATCACTTGGCCTCCCACCCGGTAACAACCACATAGATTGTCTGGCCAGGGGACAGAAGAGAATACCAACAGCAGAAAGCAGCAGCTGGTGACCCTTGGTGTTTGGCTTGGTTTCCAATGTTCTTTTGCTGAGCACTTATATTGGGGAAGACAGTAGCTCCTGCCTCAGCTCAGCTGCTGGGAATCTCACAGGTCAGGCGACCCCCTCAGTTTCTGGTAAACTTACGTTGCACCACTGCTGATGACAACAGGTTGCAAGTTTGTTATTGATTAATTAAAGCCCCTGCCTGCCTTTTGTGACAGCCTCATCTGTGGCCTGATGTCCTTTAGGGAAGGAAATCTGCCATCCTTACCTGATCTGGCCTACTTGTGACTCCAGACCCACAGCAATGCGGTTGACTCTTAAATGCCCTCTGAACTAGGGAAAGTAGGGAGGGGTAATAAATGCCAGCATCACCCACATCCCATGAATGAATTTTTTTTTAAATTCTGCATTTCAAAATTTAAAGGGGCAGAACGGGGTGGGGTTTCCAGTCCTACTCCTTTAACACTTCCGTGCCCACTCCATTCTCCAATCCTTTCTCACCAGCTGGGTCGGTTGGGTGAGGGGTTATAGTTGAGGCCAGGATATTTTTCTCTTCTTCATTTTCTCAGCCCTCTCCTAGTTCTGTAGGTGTGACACCTTGCATTCCCATGGATATTAATACTTGCCCTAAGTGCCCTTCACGTGTTAACCTAATCAGTTACTGCAGGCTATTTTACCATGTGGAGATATCCCAGCAAATGCAGGCTATTTTACCATGTGGAGATATCCCAGCAAAGCCAAGTATTCTCCCCAGCTGATGTCCAAACTCACAAGCACTTGGAAGCACAGTAAAAATAACTGGATAGTAATCAAGTGTAAGAGGGAACAATTCTTACATTTTCACTGAATATTTAATAATCATGTCACTTGTAAGGCTGGATTTAATAGCGACGGCATTGGCCCCCCTCGACTGGCCAGAAAGCCAGGGCCAACCCTGCCACGCCATTTCCAAGAGCCCTGATGGAATTCAATGGCAATTCAATTGCCCGCTGTCTGGGCTTCCAACCCTTTAAAGGCAAAGATTCTGCCTCCAAGAGTTGCCTGCTAATTGGAGGGCCAGCAGCTCATTAGTGCCAGCATGCCATGGGGTAGAGGTGGCCACTGTGGGATTGCGACCAAGCCCAGACCACCCAGCATGGAGGTGGCCCTGGACTGCAGCTGTGTTTCATTCCAAAAAGTCCCACAATCAGGCAGGCCTCAGTTAAGGGGTTGGGGTGAGTTTGATCAGAAGGACCCCACCAAGCCCACAGGCAGCCCATCAGCTTTTACTAGGCAGCCTCCCCACATGGTGTACCCCTGGGTTGGCATACGGGGCCCTTACCTGGCCATTAATCGGTCACTTAAGAGCCGATTGGGCTGCGGGCAGGAAGACCATCCTCAACTCTCCCTGCCCTGACTATATTGGGTGAGAAGAGGAGGGGGTGGAAGTGAGTCAAGGAGCAATGGGCACTCCAACTTGTGCCTTCTCTCCTGATTTTACACCTCTAACCACCCCCCCAAACCACCCCCACCCCACCCCACTGCCTCCCAGGCGGCTCCCAAAGAGGAAATTAAATTCCACCTGTACTGTGTCTGATATTACCTGGCTGAACTTAGCTAACTCAGCAGAGGCCAGGAATCAAAAGTGGGATGTTCCTAGTCTGTCTGGCTCAGGCAACAATTGCCTTTAACCGGCTCAGTCATGGCAACAGCCTCTTGCAACATTGGTAACGTAACACATTATTTAAAAGATGGATGCTTTGGCTTCCTTTTTGATGTAATTACAAGGTCGATGATACCACTGCATCATTACACATATCTGCATAAGCATTTCAGTTCCTCTTCCAGGTCCTGGTTACTTAAAAGGGGTATTATGGTGAGAGCATCAATAAATTTGCACCTGCCTCCCCCAGCAAAAGTTTCAGTCTAATTTGTACTACGTAGAAAAGGTGTTGGGTCAGATGGAAGTAGCGGGTTAGCATTGCAGACAGTTAGCCGAGGCTATCATTGAACACCTCCTAAAGAACAGCAACAGGAATTGTGGAAAGCTGGGAACATACTCAACTATTCGAATAGAATCCTGGAATCATACACCGCAGAGGCCATTCGTCCAGTCATGCCAATACCAGCTCTTTGAATGGGCTGCGCAAATTAGTCCCAAACCTCTTTTAAATGTCTCTTTGAGCTCTGGTTTGGTCTCAGAAGGTGACAACTCTGAAGTGGAAGTCAAGCCACAACCAATGTGTATTTGGATTTTACCAAAACCAACCAACACAGGCTGACCTGAACCAAACCAGCCAAACACAGAGGACAGCAGAATTAATGTTTGTCACAGCTCTAAACACAGCTCAGTACCATTACTTCTATAAAACCCTATCGGGCCTCAGACTCATAAAGTAGAATTTTCACAGAATATCACAAGCTGCAGAATGGAAGGAGGCCATTTGACCTCTGTGCCTTCTTCTGTCACCCCATTTCTCCCATTACTTCAGCTGTGGCTCTAAGATAGGCACTCTCACCTTGAGTCAGCTGGTTATGGCTTCAAGCCCCATTCCAGACATGTGAGCACAAAAATCTAGGCAGACACATCATTGCACTACTAGAGAATGTAACACTGTAGGAGGTAAAAACAAAAAACTACTGCGGATGCTGGAAATCCAAAACAAAAACAGAATTACCTGGAAAAACTCAGCAGGTCTGGCAGCATCGGTGGAGAAGAAAAGAGTCGACGTTTCGAGTCCTCATGAGCCTTCAACAGAACTGAAGTATAGTTAGGAGAGAGGTGAAATATAAGCTGGTTTAAGGTCGGGGGGGGGGGGGAGAGAGAAGTTGAGGGGGTGGGGGGGTGGTTGTAGGGACAAGCAAGCAGTGATAGGAGCAGATAATCATAAGATGTCACAGACAAAAGGATCAAAGAGGTGTTGAAGGTGGTGATATTATCCAAGAAAATGTGCTAATTAAGAATGGATGGCAGGACACTCAAGGTACAGCTCTAGTGGGGGTGGGGTGGAAAGACTGACAAGGTATTAGTTGTAGATTTTAAAATAATGGAAATAGGTGGGAAAAGAAAAATCTATATAAATTATTGGAAAAAACAAAAGGAAGGGGGAAGAAACGGGGTGGGGATGGGGGGAGGGAGTTTAAGATCTAAAGTTGTTGAATTCAATATTCAGTCCGGAGGTGTTGTCTTAGAAATAAGGAATAGGAGCAGGAGTATCCATATGGTCCGCCTTTGGATCAGGCATTAAGCAGAGGCCCTATCTGCCCTTTTAGGTGAACGTGAAAGATCCCCTGGCTCTATTGTTAAGAGCAGAAAAGGCCTCCCTGGCCAATAATTATCTCACAACCAACGATGCTAAAATAACAGGCTACTTGGGCACTACCACTGCTATTTGTGTGAACCTGGTCTGTGCAAATTGACTCCCTTACCAAATCAGTGACTGCACTTCAAAAGTAATTGAATAGGTGTAAAGCACTTTGGGACAACTTGCGTTTATGAAAGGTGCTACATCTTCCTTTATTCTTTTTTTTTCCCCAAATACTTACCGCTTCCCTTTAAATAGTCTTTGTCTCACTAATCATTTGTGGTGAAACATCCCATGGTCTCATAGCACTTAGTTGCCTCACCCTTCTTCTGGCAAAAATTCTCGGTCTCTGGTCTTGTGTTCTCCATTTTCTCTATACAATCGCTGGAAACAATCGCTCACTGTTTGCCACAGTAACATTCCCAAACTTCACCCACCCTTCTGCCATATGTTCCTCTCTCAATGTCACTGATATTCACTACATTGCTGCTGCTCTCAGGTTCACAAAAAATTTTTGTCTCCATCCCTGCTGCATTCTGCAATCTCCATCACTTCCCCCAAACTGAGCCCAAATCCCCCCAACCTCAAATCCTACTTACCCTATAGACCCCATTCCCCAATGTAATACTCTCCCAATCTTCTGTATCCTATTCCCCTACCTCCCTGAGGCCTCATCTCTGACTTCCATTCCCCAGTCTCCATTCGTCACCCTACTACCAATCACCACCCTCCCCCCGCTCCTCCAACGCCCATTTTCCCCCTCCATCTGATTCACAAGGAGACCAGGCCCCTCCAATGCCTGATCACTGTCTTTCCACCCCCAAACAGCCCCCTCCTCTGAGCTCCATTCCCCTTCCCACAAGTCATTGTTTGCCATCTTTCAACCTAGTCCCACACATTTCCAACTTCAACACACACACCCCCACATACCACACCAAACTCCCAGCTACTTCTTCACCAGCGGTCCCATTTCTGGTACCCTCCAAGCAGCAGTCAGTTCTTTGAGACTGATGGGGGTGGGTGGAAGGTGGAGAGGCAGTGGTGCCATCACTAAGCAGAGGTCTCCCTCCAATGGCAGCCAGCCATATCTCTGCGGTGGCAGCCAGTGAAGCTACAAAGCAGGACGGGCATCTATGGAAGCAAGAAATTCAACCACAGCACCTTGGAAAATTTATGGCACCGAAAGAGGCCATCCAGCCCATCATGTCTGACCCAGCTATAAAAAGAGAAAAAAGAAGCTAGCCACTCATTTTTAATCCCACTTTCCAGCAACTGGTCCAGGTTGCAGGCTACAGCACTTCAGATGCAGATCCAGGTACCTTTCAAATGAATTGAGCATTTCAGCCTCAACCACCAATTTAGGCAGTGAATTCCATACACCCACCACCCTCTGGGTGAAAAAGTTTTTCCTCATGTCCTCTCTAATCCTTCTACCAATCATCTTAAATCTATTCCCCTTGGTAATTGGCCCCCTCAGCTAGGGGAAACAGGTCTTTCTTGTCCACCCTATCTAGGCTCCTCATAATTTTGTACATCTCACTTAGGTTACCCCTCAGCTTCCTCTGTTCTAAGGAAAACAACCCTAGTCTATCCAATCTTTCCTCATAGCTGCAATTTTCAAGCCCTGGCAACATTCTTGTGAATCTCCTCTGAACTCTCTCCAGAGCAATTATGTTATCCCTATAATGTGTGACCAGTACAGTACACAAAATTCCAACTGTGGCCTAACCAGCACTTTATCCAGTTCCAACATTACATCCCTGCTTTTGTATTCAATACCTTGTCCAATGAAGGAAAGCATTCCATTTCTATACCACCTTATCCATCTGGCCTGCCACCTTCAGGGACCTGTGGACATGCATTCCAAGGTCTCTCACTTCCTCAACCCCTCTCAATATCTTCCCATTTATTGAGTATTCCCTTGCTCTGTTTGCCCACCCCAAATGCATTACCTCAGACTTCTCTGGATTGAATTCTATTTGCCACTTTTCTGCCCACTCAACCAAACATTGATATAATTCTGCAGACAACAGCTATCCTCTTCATTATCAACATCAGCAAATTTCCCAATCACGCCTCCCAAATATAAGTCCAAATCATTAATATATACTACAAACAACAAGGGCCCAACACTGAGCACTGTGGAACACCACTGAAAACCGCTTTCCATTTGCAAAAACATCAATCGGCCATTACCCTTTGTTTCCTGTCACTGAGTCAATTTTGGATCCAATGCATCACCTTCCCCTGTATCCCATGGGATCTCACTTTTCTGACCAGTCTGCCATGTGGGAACTAGTCAAATGCTAAAATCCATGTAGACAACATCCACTGCACGACCCTCATCAATCCTATTTGTTACTTTCTCAAAAAATTCTATTACGTTATTAAGACACAATCTTCCCCTAACAAAATCCCGCTGATTGTCCTTGATCAATCCGTGCCTTTCAGACTGACTAGCCTATGATTTTCTGGCCTATCCCTCACACCCTTTTTAAATATTGGTACAACATTCACAGACCTCCAATCCTCCGGTACCTCTCCTGTATCAAGTGAGGATTGGAAAATGATGCTCAGAGCATCCGCTATTTCCTTCCTGGCTTCCTTTAACAACCTGGGATACAATGCATCCACCTTTAAGGATGCCAGTCCCTTCAGTACTTCCTCTCTCATTACATTTATTGTATTTAATATTTTGCACTCTTCCTCTTTAACAGAGACAAAGTACTCATTGAAAACCTTGCCCACATCTTCAGCATCAACACACAAGTTACCATGTACATCTTGAATAGGCCCCACCCTTTCCTTAGTTATCCTCTTAAAGTGTTCTTAAAGTATTGGTAAAACTTTACCTGCCAACATTTTTTCATATCTTCTCTTTGCTTTCCTAATTTCCATTTTTAATTCACCCCTGTACTTTCTATACTCCTCTAGGCTTTCTACAGTATTAAGCTTTTTGTGACTATCATAAGCTTTCTTTTTCTGCTTTATTTTACCCCGTATATTATTTTACCCTGGATAACCAGGGGGACTCTAGATTTGGCAGTACCACCCTTTATCTTTGTGGGAACATGTCTACACTGTGCCCGTAGAATCTCGCTTTTGAATACCTCACGCTAATTTGACACTGTTTTCCCTTCTAGTAGCTGTATCCAGTCCATTTTCACCAGTTCATCTCTCAGCTTTGTAAAATTTGTCTTCCACCCCCGCCCCCCAATTTAGAACTTTTACTCAATCTTTGTCCTTTTCCATAATGATGCTAAATTTAACTGTATTATGGTCACTATCTCCAAAATAGTCACCCACTGCTACTTCATCCACTTTGTCCAGCTTCATTTCCTAAGACTAAATCTAGAACTGCGCCCCCACTCGTTCAGCCTGTTACGTGCTGGCTGAAAAAGTTCTCTTAAATGCAATTCAAGAATTTTGTACCCTCTGTGCTCTTCACACTGTTTGTATCCCAATTGATATTAGAGGAGTTAAGTCTCCAACTATTACTGCCCTATTGTTTTTGCACTCAGAAATTTGCCTACGTATTTGCTCTTCTAAGTCCCTTCCACTATTTGGGGGTCTATTGCACACTCCCTGAAACGTGGCTGCCCCTTTTTTATTTCTATGCTCAACCCTTGTGGCCTCACTTGGTATATCATCCCTTCTCACAGCTGTAATTGTTTCTTTAACCAATAATGCTACAGCCCCACCTTTGTTATCCCCTCTCTATCCTGCCTGAAAACTCTATATCCAGGGATGTTGAGCTGCCATTTTTGACCCTATTTAAGCCAAGTTTCCATGATAGCAATTATATCATGCTGCCATGTATCTATCTGTACCCTCAGCTCCTCGTCTTTATTTGCTATACTGCTTGCATTTACCTTTTAACACTGCCAAATTCTGTTGCTTTACACTTTTTAACCCATGCTTCTTCTGCCTTTCGGAGTCACTCACTTTTTCTCCATCTCCCGCTCCCTGCTCTGAATTTGCCCTCAGGTTCCCAGCCCCCTACCAATCCAATTTAAATCCTCACTAACAGCACCAGCAAACCTCCCTGCAAGGATATTCGTCCCAGTCCTGTTCAGGTGTAGACCGTCCAGCTTACACAGCTCCCACCTTCCCCAGAACCGGTCCCAATGCCTCAGAAATCTGATGCCATCCCTCCTACACCAACTTTCCAGCCACATGTACAGTCAGTCTATTCTCCTACTTCTATACTTACTTGCACGTGGGACTGGGAATAATCCTGAGATTACTGCTTTAGAGGTCCTGCTTTTCAATCTCCTTCCTAGCTCCCTGGTATCTGCTTTCATGACCTCATCCCCTTTCCTACCTAAATCATTGGTACCAACATGGACGACGACATCTGGCTATTCACCCTCCCCAGAAGAATGTCCTGCAGCCGCTCTATGACATCCTTGACCCTGGCACCAGGGAGGCAACATACCATCCTGGAGCCACAGAAACACCTGTCTCTTCCTCTAATAAACAAATACCCTATCAATACTGCTCTTCCCCTCTTCTTCCTCCCCTCCTGTACAGCAGAGCTGCCCATGGTGCCACAAACCTGGCTCTCACTGCACTTCCCCTGTATCCAAAATGGAAAACTGACTGGTGCGGGGACCCCAGGGGACTCCTGTACTACCTGCCTAATTTTCTTGGACTGCCTGGCGGCCACCCATTCACCTTCTGCCTCCAGGCTCCTAAGCTGCCATGTGACCACCTCTCTGAACGTGCTATCCATGGACGCGCCACAGTGACTCCAGCCGCCGCTGAAGCTCTGAAACCCGGAGCTCAAGGTTCTGCAACTGGTGACACTTCCTACACATGTGGGCATCTAGGACACTGGTAGGGTCCACCACGTCCCACATATTACAGGACACACATTCCACACGACCGAGCTGTCCTGCCATTGCTTCAATTCACTTCCCTTATGTTAACTTTATTTTAATTTGGTTTACTTATACTATTTTAATTTACCCAGCCTTGACTTAACTTTACTTCCCTATTGCTTGTGCTTCTTACTGAAATCTAAGTAGCTCCTTCTTTTAAGAAGACTGTGCTTTTCTAATTTTCAGCTTCTTGAAGACCCTCCCGAACAGCAGCTTCTCACCAATTGATGAACGTGTGTTCCTCCTGTGACGTCACTCTTGCATGTTTTCAAAACTCAGCCCTCTCGTGCAGCTTTTCAACTCCAGTTCTCCGGTAGGCTGAGAAAGATAGAAAGAAAAATAAAAGAGCACCTCCCTCCCCTCCTCACCAAACTCGGAGCAATCCCATTCTGTAACAGTGCATTCCGTCTTTAAAGGTTAAAATCCTCCTGGACTGTTAGCGCCAATACTTGGGACATTCCTGCCCCAATCCAGAGCAATCCCGGACAATCCAAAAGGGTTTGTAACCCTAGGTATTGGATGGAGATAAACAATCCATATTCATGTCAAGATTCTGCAGCAAGTGAACAACCAAGGTTCCACTCTAGGAGAAAAGTATTTTAATCTGCCACATTACACAGTTCTACTTGAAAAACAAGTACCGGTGAAGAAGAGGTGGGGTTCATAACATTTACTGACAGAATTTAATCAAAATAAGAAAACACTGATGCTTGTCAGTGTGCTAAGTACAGAAAATAGGAGACCTAACCCTTGTAACACTAATCTAGAGCATCTATACTATGGTCCTGCTATAAATCATGGTTGAAATCTAAACCATGCTTCATAATAAACGGTGCAACTATACTTGCAAACTTGTGCATTCATATCATCACATGCAAAGTAACTTGAATTCAAGCCAATAATCTCAGTCTAAACTGTCTGTCGTGGTTTTCTCACTAGAAGCACTTCTATTGAATCTCAGACTACCCTTCTCTTGTCGGTGACTATACTAAATTCATCTAATCTCCTGGGCAAAGGTTCCAGAGATCTCCAATCTCAGAATATGCATTAACCTGGGCTATTGTGGTGGTACCTAGAAAGAATTTACATTTTTGTAGCACCCTGTCATGTTTCTTATGATGTCCCAAAGTGCTCTGTGTGCAATAAAGTGCTTCAAAAGGCATTCACTGCTGTTATGTAGTCAAACATGGCCACCAATTTGCACACATCAAGCAATGAGAAAAACAAAAATTGATCTATTTTGGTGGTATTGATTGACGGCAAAACATAAAAATATCTAAAGGAAGAGAAGGTCATTCAGTCCTTCAAACCCCTTTCCCATTCTACAGAATGAATGATCATTCTATAACACACTTCCCCCTCATGCTGCTCATTGATCACCTATTTTAGGGAACACTAAGTTCCTGCCCTGATGTACCTGCAAAAAAAATGTTGGCAAAGCATCAAGAGAACCCTCCTGCTCTTCTTTCAATAGTACTACGGTATCTCTCACCACTTGAACAAGCAGACACCATCTTATCTGAAAGACAGCAACTATGACAATGCAACACTCCCTTATATTGCATTGAGGTGTCAATCTAGCTTACATGGTTAAATTCTTGAGTGGAATTGAACTAAACTGACAGTTGCAGGAGTTGACTGTTTGTTGTGACACACTACCAGCAAAAACACAGAAAATAGTGCACCAAACATACGAATTAGGAGTAGGCCACTCGGCCCCTCGTGCGTGTTCTGCCATTCAGTAAGATCAGGGCTGATCTGAATGCAACCTCAACTCAACATTCCTGCCTACTCCCAATAACCTTTCACCCCCTTGTTAATCAAGAAGCTATCTAGCTCTGCCTTAAAAATATTCAAAGACTCTGCTTCCACCACCTTTTCAGGAAGAGAGTTCCAAAGACTCATGAACCTCTGAGGGAAAAGAATTCTCCTCATTTCTGTCTTAAATGAGTGACCCCTTATTTTTAAATAGCGACCCCTAGTTCTAGATTCTCCCAAAAGAGGAAACATCCTCTCCACGTCCACCCTGTCAAGACCCTTCAGGGTCATAAAGGTTTCGATCACCTCTTATTCTTGTAAACACCAGTGGATACAAACTTAGCTTATCCAACTTTTCCTCACAAGACAGCCCACCTATTCCTGGTATTAGTCTACTAAACCTTCTCTGAACTGCTTCTAATGCAGTTACATCTTTCCTTAAATAAGGAGACCAATTCTGTACACAGTACTCCAGATGTGGGCTCACCAGTGCCCTGTACACCTCCAGCATAACCACTCTACTTTTGTAATCAATTCCCCTCACAATAAATGATAATATTCTATTAGCTTTCCTAATTACTTACTGTGCCTGCATACTAGCCTTTCGTGATTCATGCACGAGGACACCCCAGATCCCTCTGAATCTCAGAGCTTTGCAATCTCTCACCATTTTGATAATATGCTTTTTTTATTCTTCCTGCCAAAATGGTCAATTTGCCCACAATATACTCCATTTGTCAGATCTTTTCCCACTCACTTAACCTATCTATGTCCCTTTGTGGCCTCCTTACCACAGGCGGACCCAAGCATAAAATAATACTTCCCACCTCAGGCGTACAACCATAGTGTAACTAAAATTATTACCAAAGCAAAATAAAGCACTCCTGTGTTTCTTCTTATTTCAAAGAATGTGTTCCTTGGGATTCACAGAACTTGAGTTTGAAGTGACTTTGATAGTCATCTCAATGCTCCAATGTGTTACAACCTTGTCACAAGGTCCTGACATAGTTTTGTCTCCTATGTATTAATTCAGTTGTGCGGTGTCACTAACAATAGCATAGCATCAGTGCCAATTGCTACAAGCAAATAGCTGAGATTCAAGCACACCTTACGGTGCACACCCATCAGAGTCATTGTTCTGACATGAAACTGCAGAGTGACACCCCTTCAATACCACACCTACTTGATCTATAAATTCACAACAGAAGGGCATACAATGATTGTATTTCTCTCTTAGTTTTTCATCAAAATAATAGTGTGGCCTCAGGAGGACTTTGTCTACCATTGAGTTACTCTCCAGCTTCACTTTTCTTAATTAGCACACAAAAAATTCTCAATTTTGATGTTTAAAACTACATTGCAAGGTCAAAGATAGAGGGGAAAAAAATTACAAAACCATCTTTGTTTCTCATTATGCATTGAAGCACCCTCATCCTGGTCAGCTGCCAGCAGTTACATACCCTTTTTATTCTACCCCATCTCCCATGGGCGCTTTTTGGTACCTCCCTCAATATGTCAGAAGAAAATGTTTCTAGTTAGATTTTGGTTGTGTTGATTTGTTATAACTATACAGTTAAGGTGCAGTACATTATTCAACCCTTCTGACTCCAATATATTCCCCTCTCCCCACTCCAACTTTTTCCCCTTTTCTATCATACTCACCACCAAGCTGTGACTTGTACCACAGTAAAGCTCCACTGGTAACAGAATCCTTCAGTGCCTCGCTCAATAAAACCTGTCCGTCTTATATTAGTCTGAACGGCGAGTTCCATTTGTCTTCTTGGCCATGGGGTGACAGCTGAACTTAAACCTGTCCTGACCCACTTGTTTTAAAAGCAATCAGAAGTGGGAAATCCAGCAGTCAAATAAATCACCATTATTGTCAGTTCAGTTGACTTCAGCCAAAAATGGGAACAAACTTGGGACCTTGTTCTTATGTTTCAGTACATAATGCACCTATCTACTGAGCCACTGTTGAAGTCACCTCTCCCATGCATCGTTTCCCTCATCGGCCCTATTCTCCACCACATCAGCTGTGGCTCAGTGCTAGCACTCAGAAGGTGGTGGGTTCTCCAGAAACAGCAGCATAAAACCTCGACTGACAACCCAGCTCAGTACCGAGGGGTGCTACGCTGTCAGAGGTGTCATTGAGACATCTGCCCTTTCGGATTGGTGTAAAAGAGCCCAATTCTCCCGGATGTTCCTGCAAACATTTATCCCTCAACCAACATTACTAAAACAGATGACCTGGTCATTTATTTCACACTGTATGTGGGAACTTGATGCATGCAAATTGGCTGCCACATTTCCTACATTACAATAGTGTCCACACTTCCAAAATACTTTGTTGGCTGAAAAATGCTTTCCATCATGAAAGGCACTGTATAAGTTCACATCTTTATTTCTTTGACCACATAGAGAACACTTGACAGAATTCGAAATTTTATTAAAAAATACATAAAATTATGAGCATAAAGGTATCCATGAGGTATCCACTCCTGACTCACTGTTCCTTCAAGAAAGTTCTAATGCATATCACACAACATATGGTCTCCAAACCCAACAGATTGATGGGTTCTACCAGTTTAAGATTTGTTTTCAAAGACTGATACAACAATATAGTTCTTTACTCCCCTCCCCCCAAAACCAACAAGGGCTTGCCATCACCGTGCACTGACATAATTCCAGCTAAGCACAATGCTGGGATATGGGAAATTTTCATGTTTGCATAGCAAGTTGCTTGTAGTACAATTACAGAATCTGCCATTCCAAACTGAGTTGTTACTGGAAAAAGTATTTTCAGCCACAGTCACAGAGCTAATAATCTGAAGTCACTGTTTATCTGCATTAAAAAAAATCAAATTAACCAATCATTTGAATTAAGACAAAGTAAAACTACAAACTGGAAATTTAATTCCCAAAAAATTGAATTATTAGATCATCTTAGTTAGGAGTAGCAGCCCAAATATAGAATTTATATGAACTATTATTGGTTGCACGCTTATCAGACAGGGTTCAAAATACATAGGGCAACGGACGGATTTGCCCTCGAAAGCTTCCCAAAAGCATGAGAATATTCAATCATGGGGGTGACCAATGAAAGAAAAAAGTCGGCCCCTACGTGGACGTGACGGAATCTGTGAGGGGCGGGGGGGGTGCAGTAATGGGTAGTGAAGCGCCACATTAGCATCAAAAGTAAAGCCACCAACACCCTACTGAAACACATCTAGGAATCAGATAGATCCAGATTATCTAATTGCACTGGTTAGAGGTACAGGATGTGGAGACAGATGTGAGTTAGATTGCGTTTTTGTCTCTCATTAGCACTTGGGCCACCCCTCTTGCCTAGGGGTTGGTGTGTTTGCCAGCTGTCAATCACTAACAGCGAGAGCAGCTCTGTTGCAGTCGAGTGTCTGATAGCAGCGCCCCCACGTGTCTCCTGGGCTGCTATCTCCACTCTTAATGTTTACCGTATAAACATTGTCAATCCTTTTCTTTCCCCCTCCCCCTAAACCCCTCTCTCCCAACCCACTTTCATTTTTTATACATATTTTAAAAGAATATTGGCCATTGTATCTTTACCTCAGCTTAACGCTGATCTTATTTTTCCCCCCTCATTTGAGTTTCCAGAATAAAGAGGTTTTTTTTTGAACATATAAATATCCATGATCAACTGGAGAGTTTATGTGTGGGAGCGATGTCCCAGTAAGTTGAGCTTCTGTTGATGCCGCCACCTCCCCATCTCTCGACTGACTGTAACTTGCTTAATATTTCTTAATTTCTCTCTATCCAATTTAAACTCACATTTTATAAGAAAAACATATACTAAAAAAGGTCTAATTTATCATTTCCCAGGGTAGTCAAGTAGTCTAACAGTTGTGGGTTGATCCCCTCCACGTCAATGCCGAAAGACACTGAAGACAAAATTAGACTCTGTTCCAGTTTTTTAAGCATTGACAAGTTTGTGTAATTGCAAGTGGGTAAAAAAAAAATCGTTTTGGAAACGGAGTATGTGAGATTTCTTTATAATAAATTAACAAAAACATCTTATTTATAAATTCCAAGTTAAAAAATATAATTATTACATTTAATTACACACAGTCTTTGGTATTTGTGCTACCTTATCTACCTAAAGAAGGAAACATTTTTTTTAAAATCAGCACAAACACAGAAGGTCATGTTACTACTTGACTGCATCACCTGGGAAAGGAGTTAGTGATAATGAAAAAGGAACCCCTGAAAGCCAGAAAGTAGCCCTTGAGAAAATCTCGAAGAGCCCTCGAAAAGAAATTATTTTGACCCCAGTTATCAGATAGTGGTAGCAGTGCTGGGAGTAATTTAAGGTGTTGAATAATGTATCATATAAGAAGAATATTGCACAACATTGACAGTGTATTGGTCTAAATCCAATTTTTATTACCATTAATCAATATCAATATACTAATTAAGTATGTCACACCATTGCCTGAACTGAGATAGAGTTGCTGAACTGTGATACTGTATTTGATGAGCTCAGTGTGAATGCAGCATGGCTGCCTTGTTTTATTGCCATGGAGTGATAGGGGGAAAAACTGTTTTTTTATCTCTGTTATCCATCTGAAAGAGACCAAAGGCTATTTATGAACTCGTCGCTTACTACATCCAAACATTAGGAGATGGCAAGAAATTTTTGAAACTGTTTGAATTTTGGTTGAATACAAATGCCCAGTTGCAACGATGAAACTGTACAGCTCTCCAGTTAAGCTGCATCGAGTCACTATTTTGTCTTTTTCTGGTTGCTTGCCACCCTGCAGATAATAATGAGGGCAGAAATAAGGCTAATACCAATGCTGTAGTAGGGCTTCTCAGCCTAAAATATTCCCACAGAAAATCTTATATGGGTGTACACATATAGACATGCAAGGGTATATACATATATGCATATATAGAATACATACATACATACACACATGTACAAATATAAATGCAAATACACATTTGTACACAGAAACATGTATGCATTTTCACATATACATGTCCATAAACAAATATAAGTACAAACACATGTATAAAGCCACATTCACATGTAAAAGTATATATATATCTATCTCAATCATACACACATGTAGACATGCATATATTTTCATGTATGCAAAGACATATATACAAGAATGCATGCACATGCACCCATACAAATACACACTATATTTACATCTACACACAAACGATGTATCCATACATAAATGCATGTTCACATATACATTCGTACCACGTATACATGCACATATACAGACATTTGGAGGCAAGTGTATGTAAATGCACACACATAATAATGCATATAAGTGCATATACATAAACACGCGTGCAAAAAACACAATTATATGTATATGCGTGTATATGTAAAATATATAATACATATTGCATTATGTACACATATAAGCATAGGCTCAAACTGACAGGGTAATGGTCAACATATATTTAGTTAAACAATCACGGGCCAATATATTGCGTGTGAGCAAGATCGAAACGGACGACGTAAATATTAAAGGCATGATTTGATGCACGGTACGTGGTCTGAATGATATCATAGACACGGTAGGACACCACTCATGATGCTATGAATATATGTTATGTGGAACTTCCATCTTTTTTGTCAGCCCTTGTTCTTGAATTTCAGGCACAAAAGAATAAAAATACCAGGTGATGGAGAAAAAAAAAATCTAAATCACACAGCGAGACGCTGCTGATATCTAACCTCAATCTTTTTCCTGTGGAAAGCTCACTGGGTCCCTCTACATTTCTCAATCCAGGTGCTTTAAACGCATAACTTTTTTTTAAAAAAAAATAAAAGCAGATGCCAGGTCTGACTGTGTGATGAAACATGACTTTACTCAAACTGTTTCACCGACTTGTTTTTGCCACCCTTCTCTATCTGTGCTTTCCAATTCTGCGTGTATCACTGGAGCTGGGAGTTGCAAACAGACGAACAGATTAAAAGTCGAATCGCTGCAGAGTAGAGTGCAGCCTTGCTCTTTATCAGTTCCAGTGTGCTGATACTGTGTCATTCGCCTACATTGTAGCCGTCCAGTTGCTCCCGGTGTAACACTTCAACCCGCAGCACAACAAACAACGCCACTGACTGCAAACACAGCCAGCTCCAGGTTACATTGAATTCATCAATCGAGGCAGTGCATGCTGCTGTTCCCAAATCATTAAAACATCTGCCCAGACTGACACCACAAATTTTGCAAAGTGAAAACTTCATTCATTCATTCATCTTCCATGTTTCACATTGTGTCAACTTATAATTAATGGCATAGATACAATTTGTCCTGTTAACACGTGGTAGAAATTACTCTCTATCTATATATATATATGTTAAATCACCATGCCTCCTACCTGTTTCCAGAGATCTGCAGTCTCCTTCCAAAGGGAAGATTTGTTGTCTCCTTTTATTATCTCTCCCTTAGTTGGTTAATGTTCCTGTTGCCATGGTTATTTTCGCAGAATATAGAATTTTTCACATGTTGCCTCCTCCAGAATCAGTCTCTCTTTTCTCTCCCTCTCTCTCTCTCTGTGTGTGTTGCTGATATCCTGACTCTGGCTCTCTGGGTACTGAAGATTGTTGTGAAGGAAATCTCTTCTGGGCTGCTGACGTCACGTCAGTCACAGCAACAACTAAAACCCAGCAACCAAAATAATGAGAAAGTGAAGAGAGCGCGGCCAACTGCACCAGCACCCGGAGTTCCTCTCGTCCTGACCGGCTGACTGCGACTGCCAGGTGGGTCTGCCTTCCTTCTGGCCCACTGGCAACAAGACGCCCGCAAATTGGTCAGCTTTGCTCAAAATACCAAGCGCACCAAGAGCCAGAGCTGTGGCTTTCCCCATGTGTTTTCATTCGACTCATTAAGACTCCAGCGAACGGGGAAAGAGTTGCATTTATTTAGCCCTTTTCACATCCACAAGACCAAAGCTGGCCACAACCATCGAAGTCTAGTCCCCGTCGCAATGTAGGAAACGTTACAGCCAATTTCCACACAGCAAACGCCCGCAAACAACAATGTACATTATGAACTAGGAGCAGGAGCCACTCGGCCCTTCAAGCCTGCTGCATCATTCAATAAGATCGTGGCTGATGTGATTGCAACCTCCCACCTACTCCCAATAAACTTTCACCCTCTTGTTAATCAAGAATCTATCTAGCTATGCCTTAAAAATATTCAAAGGCTTTGCTTCCACCGCTTTTTGAGGAAGAGAGTTCCAAAGATTCATGACCCTGTGAGAGAAAACATTTCTCCTCATCTCCATCTTAAATGAGCGACCCCTTATTTTTAAACTGTGACTTCTAGCTCTAGATTCTCCCACAAGAGGAAACATCCTCTCCACATCAACTCTGTCAGGACCCCTCAGGCTCTTAAAGGTTTCAATCAAGTCACCTCTTACTCTTCTAAACTCCAGTGGATACAAGCCTAACCTTTCCTCACAAGACAACCCACCCATTCCTGGTATTAGTCTCGTAAACCTTTGCTGAACTGCTTGTGATGCATTTACATCTTTCCTTAACTAAGGAGACCAATAATGTACACAGTACTCCAGATGTGGTTTCACCAGTACCCTGTACACCTGAAGCATGAACTCCCTACTTTTGTATTCAGTTTCCCTTGCAGTAAAGCATATCATTCTATTAGCTTTTCTAATTACTTGCTGTGCCTGCATACTAGCCTTTTGTGATTCATGCACTAGGACACCCAGATCTCTCTGAATCTCAGAGCTCTGCAACCTCTCACCATTTTGATAAAATGTTTTTTTATTCTTCCTGCCAAAACAGACAGTTTCACATTTGCCCATGTTATACTCTATTTGCCAGGTCTTTGCCCACTCACTTAACCTATCTATGTCCCTTTGTAGCCTCCTTACATCCCCTGCACAACTTACTTTCCTACCTATTGTGTTGTCAGCAAATTTAGCAACCATACCATTTGTCCCTTCAACCAAGCCAAATGACCAGATAATCTTTTTTTGTATTGCTGATTGAAGAATAAATATTGGCCAGGACACCAGGGAGAATTCCCAAGCTTTTCTTTCAAATAATTCCATGGGGCGCTTTTAGGTCCACCTGAGAGGGTGGATGGGCATTAACTTAATAATTCATCCAAAAGATGGCCTTTCTAGCAGTGCTCAGTACTGCACGAGTGTTAGCCTACGTTATTATGTTCAAGTCATGAGGTGGGATTTGAACTCACAACCCAAGAGCACTCCCAAACTGATCCACAGTTGATAGCTGGAGTGAATGACTACCTAAACATGCATGTTAAATGCTGCTGAGAGGGCAAAATGCTGGCTCACATTGAAACCTCATCCACCATCACTGTAGCAGATCATCTGATCATTTATCTCTCTGCTGTTTGGATAATTTGCCTGCCATGTTTCCTCACTATAGTGACTACAAAAATACATTATTGGTTCTGAACCACTGAATGTGCTCTGAGCATACTGAGGTCATGCAACGCGCTTTATAAGTACAAGTTCTCTCTTTTACTATAAAACTTTGGGAATCTGAAAAAGAAGTAAAATCTATTAGCACTACAGCAGGTCAGGCAACAATACCTGTGGAAAGCACAGCCAATCTTTGAGGTGCCTACCCTTCTTCCAAACATGCTAAATGGCTCCACTTTCTGCCAAGATAGAACAGAAACCATTGCGCAGCTACATTGTCTCCCTTAGCTGCAAAGCTCCAGATATGGTAATGGACTGCTGGCCATTGAGACATAATGACTACCCAATGGGGCATTCTCCCTCACCTGAGTTACAATATGAAAAATACTGATATTGAGTTGCCAAAACAGAAGAAGGGCAGTAGAATGGGCAACAAACAAAACTATTGTTTTATAAATATTGGTGTTGACAAGTCATTATCAATTGGATAGGGGTAGACTACATACACGATCATGTTCATATGCATTATCATTGGCGAACTAAGGGGAAACAGGCCAAGTATATGCAAACCCAGAGTTGAAATAACATTAATACCATCCGCATCAAGTGCAAAACAAGAGTTAACTGGTCAAACTGCCCAAGAGCAGAATTTTTCCCTCGTCGGGCGGGCAAGCAGGCTCAGGAGCGGCCATGAAACCGACCGCAGCCGGCGATCGAGCTCCAACTGCGATTTCATGCTGGCGAACCAATTAAGGCCCACCCAGCGTGAAACATGGTTCCGCACTGACTGGGAAGGGCCAAGCGTGGGCGGGGGCCTGTCGGCCGCCGGGTCCAATTGCGACCCAGCGGCCGGTTTAAAAACAGCCCAGGCAGCCCCTGGAAGGCTGCCACAGAAGGACGTTTATCTGCAGTTGTAAGAATGAAGTCAAGTGCGGCTGCAAATGCCAGGTGGGAGGGCAGGTCGGGTGGACACATAGGACCGCGTTTTTCTGATCAATGCCTCCCTGGCCTCCTGGAAGAGGTGACTGCCAGGAGGGACACCTTTGTCCCCAGAGATGGGAGGAGGAGGCCACCGCACCTTACAAAGAGGCCATGGGAGGAGGTGGCAGCCCTGGTGAACGAGGTTTCAATGTGAGCCAGCATTTTGCCCTCTCAGCAGCATTTAACATGCATGTTTAGGTAGTCATTTGCTCCAGCTATCAACTGTGGATCAGTTTGGGAGTGCTCTTGGGTTGTGAGTTCAAATCCCACCTCATGACTTGACCATAATAACGTAGGCTAACACTCGTGCAGTACTGAGCACTGCTAGAAAGGCCATCTTTTGGATGAAATATTAAGTTAATGCCCATCCACCCTCTCAGGTGGACCTAAAAGACCCCATGGAATTATTTGAAAGCGCACATGGGTGTATTGCCGGAAGCACTTCAATGACCTGCTGTGCTCAGGAAGGGTGAGTACCGTGTTGGCATGAGTCAGTGTGCAGAAGTGTTAAGGTATGACCATCCCCCCGTGGACAGTTGAGTGCCAACTGTCAATGACGCCGGAGCTGGCCAAAGAGGTGAGCCCTGGCTGCTCGGACTGAGTGCCTTGTGGCTCGAGGGTCACAACTCGGTTGTGTCCTGTAAGATGTTCCTCAGCTGGTGTTGGCCAGGCAGCAATGGCACTGCAGGTACAGAGTGGACTAATCAATGTCCCTCTGTCCTTTCAGGAGAAGATGAGCCATAACCAAGCCGAGAGGGTACATACAGGTGGAGGCCCGCCCAACCTGCTGTTGCTCTCCCGGTTCGAGCAGGACGCTCGAGAGCTGGCACACTCCCCGTGCAACTGGGCATGGATAGGCAGGGGTGCCAGATGAAGGTAAGAGTGCAGTGCACAGAGGTGAAAGTTTTGGATTGTGTAACCATTCTAGTGTAGTCTCTTCATTGATGGCAGCCTTGAACCTGGAGTCTTCATTGATCATTGAAAGATGATGGCACCATGATGCAGATCTCCATTGTCTCACCAGGGTACCTGGCATACACAGTGACAGTGTGATGACTTTGACTAAAGACATGCCCTTCTTTTCCCTTTTAGGTTCGCCAGCAGGCGTCCAATCTGCAGACACCGGAGGACCACTGGGCGTCATTTTCACCTGCATCACACCCGCTCTCTGAAGCAGGCACCAGCACAGGTACCAGCACCTCGGTGGGCATTAGAACAGTGGCTAGTACCTTGGTGCACATTGGTGAGGGCACTTCACAGTCGCTTGAGGTGCAGGTGGAGGCAGAGAGTGCCCAGGGCACCAGAAGTCGGAGGACTGCTGGGGACCAGGATGATGCTTAGTCGAAGGCTGATGATGAGCTGCTGGAGGCGTCTGTTAGGCTGCAGGTCCTGGATGTCCAGTGTCATGTGCAGGAGGATCTGGCGGAGATCCATGAGGGTCAGCATGCCATGGTCTCCATGATGGAGAAGTCCATGCAGAGCATGAGCACTGCGTTGACTGTCATGGGCGAGCACACTGCCTCCTCCATTGGGAGAGTGGCAACTCTCATGGAGAGGCAGCTCCAGGGACAGAATGGGAGGTTCCTGGGGTCGCTTTCGGACATGCAAGCCCTCAAACAGGCACTGATCTCAGCCCTCCAGAGTTCACTGTAATTTCTCTTCAGTATTCCAGTTATTCTCCGAATTATGAAATTTCATGGGTATCTTTCCATTAGCTGTTAGCTAAGTGATCTTCCAATTTTTCTTAAATACCTCACAGCTGTGGACTCTTGAGCTCCTTGTCCTGGCTTAGATTTACATAGACTGCTTTTCCCCATTTTTCCCCCAGTATAGCTCTGAACAAGCTAATTGTTCAACTGATTGCTCTCTGCCACAAGGCTAAGTGCCATTCACTGTGAGGATCACTGTAGCTTCAAGCTAGGCAAATCTTCCAGCTTCTTTTCCCTTCACCAATTGCAAACTAAACTCAAGACCCCACCCACATTCCATGCAATGAACAATAAAGTTTGTATTTTCTCAGTTTAAGGTGCAGGCCCAACTGACATTTATCTCCTTTTTGCTCCCTCAACTCAGTGAACTGCATCCTGCACAAGACCAAAACTGCAACTGTCTTCTGTGAGAAAAACCCAGATAAATTAAACAAAGGAACCTTCTAACCCCCACATCCTATCTCTATGACAATGTGACATACCTGGGATGATCCAAACAGAAATATAAATTATTTTTACCTTCAACACAACTCTATTTGAATAATTGATATCTATAATGGAGTTTTATGACCCCTTTCCCCAGAATTGCTAGCTTTTAGCTTCTTTTATTGAGATAATGATAGAAACCCTGGCTCCACCTAGAGGTCCAGAGATAGGGCTTTCATATTTCAGTGTTTACACTTCTAAACCTGACCTGTAAGATAAACAAAAGTTACTTTTTAGATGTAATCAACTCAAGCTTGTTTGATTTGTATTATATTAGATGCACACCACTTTTTTAAACAATCTTACATTTAACACCTTAATTCCTAAAACTTAAAGTTATATTCTAAAACATATGAATTATGAACTAGATATTCGCAACAATGCCTAGACCTACAATGAATACTATGTTTGTCTGGTCAGCTTTTAGGAAGAACAAGGAGAGGACTGATTTATCCATGGCAGTTGCCTATTCCAGAACTGAACACGAGACAAAATAAGGGATAATAGATTAATTACTGATTTTTTAAATCGCTGATGGAATTTGAATTGGAAATTTCAGTAATGAATGCTTTTAATGAATGCTTCGAAATCATAAAATACAGGAGACAGAAAACACAGTCTTTATAATTGCACTGCACTGATCTAAAGCCTGAGTCTTTCACGTTTGTACCATACACATTAACGTAGTCCGGGTCTAACAATTAACCCAAATTGCTGTAATCTGCTTAATGGAATGTACGTGGCATTTTTTGGCACAGTTTCCCTGTCACAGGTAATGAGATGTATTACAACAACAACATGCATTTATATAACATCTTTCACCTATTAAAGTTTGCTATGGTGCTTCAAAGGAGCGCTACCAACCAAATTTGACACCCAGCCGCATAAGGAGGTATAAGGGCAGATGACAATAACTTGGCCAAAGAGTTAGGTTTTAAGGTAAAAGAGAGGTAGAGAGCGACAAAGAGGTGTAGGGCAAGAATTTCAGAGCCTAGGCCCTCGGTAGCTGAAGCCACGGTTGCCGATGATGAATGATTAAAATTAGGTTTGCTCAATAGGCCAGAACTGGAAGAGTGCAATTAACTTTTGGGTTGTAGGGCTGGAGTGGATCATAGAGATAGGGCAGAAGCAAAGCCATGAGGAATTTTTAACTGAAGATGAGAATTTCAAAATCAAGGTGTTGTTCAATCAGGAGACATGTAGGTCAGTGAGCACAGGGATGAACAGAGCTTTGTGTGAGTTAGGATATGGGCAGCAGACTTTTGGGTGAGCTTAATTTATGGAGGGTGGAAGATGAGACTCCACCCAGGAGTCTGTTGGAATAGTCAAGACTAGAGGTGACAAAGTCATGCATGAGGGCTTCAGCAGCAGATGAGCTGAAGCGAGGGCACAGTCTGGCAACTTTACAGAGGTGGAATTAGCCATTCTTAGTGATAGTGTAGTTATGTGATTGGAAAGCTTGACTCTAGGTCAAATATGACGCCAAATTTGTGAACAGTATTATTCAGCCTCAGACAGTTGCCAAGCAGAGGGATGGAGACAGTAGCTAGGGAACGGAGTTTGTGACAGGATCTGAATAAATTTGGTTCCAGTCTTCCTAAAGTATAGTTAGAGGAAAGCTGTGATAATTCAATATTGGATGTAGGACAATCAATCTGACAATTTAGCAACAGTGGGGAGTCAAGAGAGGTGGTGGTGAAATAGGGCTGGTTGGCATCAGCATACATGTGGAAGCTAACATTGTGATTTCAGGTGATGTCGCATTAAGCCAGTTTTTTACAGGATAAACTACTGATATAATTTATTCACAATTAATAGTTAACAGTTACAAAGATCTTAGGCCCGTACTATGAAACCCAAGTCCATACATCGACTCAATTGTTCTCTCAGTTCATCGACATTCTTGAAATTATACACTGGTTTAGACTAAAATGTTTCAAATAAACTGAATTGTCTTGGCTTCAATAGAAAACCAAGAAAGATCTGTTAAATTGAAGAAGATTATTTTGTTTAATACTTGTAATTCCTTTGGAAATTAGGTTGTTAATCCATTGTTAGCAATGATACAAGGTAGAGATTTTTGTAATATTTAATCACAACATCACAAAATAGATTGCAAGGAATGCTCGGGTTGATTGCAATAACTTATGGCCTGGAATCTTAACTGTTTTCACTGTTCATTATACGTTGGACAGGATTTTTCAGTCAGCATGCGGGGGCAGGCCTGACATGCCGACATGTAAAACGACATACGATGACATCGGGCGTGCGTCCCGACGTCATCGCACTGTCTCGCGATGTTTTGTTCAGCGGGCGTGCGCCAGAGTCGGCTGTGCACCCACCGATATTTAAACGGTCACAGTCACATGAGAGGACATGTTTAATTACATTTTTTTCTCCATTTATTTAATTATTTCAATATCGATTCAATCTCCCTGAGGCAGCTCCGTGCCTCAGGGAGATTGAAGCGCTCTTTAGCACGCATGCGCGAAAGAGCACTGGCCCCGACTCTCCCTCCTCCTCCCCCACCCGCACAGGTAGCGCTGGCCTCCTCGGCTCGTGTCTTTTGCTGGATGGGCCTTAATTGACCTGCCCACGTAAAATGGCGGCTCCGCGACCACTCCCCGCCCGCTCCCGCCGAGCCAACCCGCCACCTGAAAAATTCAGGCCATTATGTTTTTATAACGATATGAAGGCACCAATCACTCGTAAGGAATTGGATTAACACATTGCAGGCTCATTCATTGAGACTAGGCACATGAACATTTATACAAAGATAAAAAGCTTGAAGACACATCAGCACGGAGCAGTTTGCTGTGTTCTTCTGAAAAGCAAAAGTGAAACTAAAACTAGATCACACAAGACACCAAGCGTTGCTTGAATGACAAGAGCCTGCTTATGAAAATTGCCTTTCTCCTCTGCACACAAGTCAAGAGAGGTCGGGAGAGCCCAGAATAAAACCGATAATTATTTCCCTCTAAGGAGCAATACTAATTATACTAATTCAGGACTCATTCTAATTAACCTTGTCTGACAAGCTGTATTTTTAATGTTTTCAATACAGCAGTGAAAATTTTAAAAAGTGCGGCATCAAGATATTGATGGCAAAGATCGAAAATGGAAAATGAGTGACTAAAAGCTCATTTGTGAATACAGCTTTGTTTGCATGTTGAATGTCTACAATATTGTGAATGAACTCAGGAATTTAATATCATTTTCTGTTCTCCCTCAACTCCTGCAGTTGTTTGTTGTCACGCTACCCTTCGGATTTTCCCACATAGGGGGGAGTTTTCTGCTCCGGAGGCTCAGCGCGGTGCAGATGGTAAAGCGGGCACAGTTCCCGCCAGCCAGTGTGGCGAGTTTCCACGCCTGATGGTCTGCTTTTCACCTCATTACGTATGCATGAATGAGAAACATGCCTTATCTTGTGGTGGGGCAGGCTGGGATTTGTCCTCCCCACCACTATCTCATCGGCTCATACTTCCGGGCGCCCATTTAAATGGCACCCACACACACATTCACTCTCTGCACCCAATACTTGTTGTGGAAAGCACCAGAATGGCCTCGAGAAGAGACAAGTGTTGTGCCCTGAAGCTCAACAACAGGGAAGTTTAGAAAATCAAAAATAAACGAGAGAGCAGAGGTGCATTGTAGTGGAAGAGGCGAACGATAATCAAAGTGTGACAGGAAGCGACAGAAAATACAAGCAGAAGAGTGCAGCAGAAATTAGAACCAGAATGAGTAAGAATGGTTAAAAAGTCAAAGCTTAAGGCTCTTTATCTGAGTGCATGCAGCATTTGTGACAAGATAGATGAGTTGACGGCACAAATAGAAATAAACGGATATGACCTGGTAGCTATTACAGAGATGTGGTTGCAGGGTGACCAAGACTGGGGACTTAATATTCAAGGGTATTTGACTTTCTGGAAAAGTAGGCAAAAAGGGAAAGGAGGTGGGGTAGCTTTGTTAATAAAGAAAGGTGTCAGTGCGGTGGTGAGTAGTGATATAGGTGCAATCGACCGTGATGTGAAATCAGTTTGGGTGGAAATAAGGAATAGCAAGGGGAAGAAGTCATGGGTGGGAGTCATCTACAGGTCCCCAAAGTGTTGCCTCACTGTAGGACAAAGTATAAATGGTAAATAATGGAGGCGTGTAAGAAGGGCGCTACAATTGTCATGGGTAATTTTAATCTGCATATTGACTAGACAGGGGTAACATGGAAGACAAATTTGTAGAGTGCATCAGGGATTGTTTCTTAGAGAAATATGTTGCAGAACCTACCCGGGAACAGGCTATTTTAGATCTAGTGATGTGTAATGAAGTAGGATTAATAAGAGATCTCGTCATTAAGGAGTAGGGGGTAGCGAACTTGACATGGTAGAATTTCAAATTCAGTTTGAGAAACTCAGATCTCAAACCAGTGTCCTCAACTTAAATAAGGGCAATTACAGAGGTATGAAGATAGAATTGTCAAAAGCAGGCTGGTAAAATAGACTAAGGGGGAGGCCAGTGGATGAGCAGTGGCAGACATAGTGGCAAAAATTAGTGGTATGCCAGAGGATTGGGAATTTTTTAAGGAACCAGCAGCAGATGACTAAAAGGCTAATAAAGAGGGAGAAAATTGATTATGAAAGTAAATTGGCAAGAAATATAAAAACAAACAGCAAGAGCTTCTATGGGTATATAAAAAGAGAGTAACTAAAGTGAGCGTGGGACCCTTAGAGGATGAGACTGGAGAATTGATAATGGGGAAAGGGGAAACGGCAGATAATTTAAACCAATATTTTGCATTGGTCTTCACTGTGAAGGACACTATAAACATTCCAAAGGTATCAGATAAGCAAGGAGCTAATGGGAGGAAGGATCTTGTAACAGCCTCTATCACAAGAGATAAAGTATTTGAGAAACTAATGGGACTAAAGGCAGACAAGTCGCCAGGACCTGATGGCCTGCATTCAAGGGTTTTAAAGGAAGTGGCTGCAGAAATATTCCAGAACTCACTGGATTCCGGGAGGGTCCCAGCAGATTGGAAAACTGCTAATGTGATGCCCCAATTCAAGAAGGGAGGGAGACAAAAAGCAGTAAACTATAGGCCGGTCAGCCTAACATCTGTCGTTGAAAAAATGCTAGAGTCCATTATTAAGGAAGAAATTGCAGGACATTTAGAAAAGCTTAACGCAATCAGAGTCAACATAGTTTTGTGAAAGGGAAATCATGTCTGACAAATTTGCTAGAGTTCTTTGAGGATTTAATAAGCAGAGTTGATAAAGAGGAACCAGTAGATGTAGTGTATTTGGATTTCCAGAAGGCATTCAACAAAGTGCCACATAAAAAGTTATTGCGCAAGATATGAGCTTACAGTATAGGGGGTTATGTATTAGCATGGATTGAGGATTGGTGTCATGAAGTTATTAATGTATATAATATATTGGAATATTTTTTTAAATAGAGGTTTGGTCTGCGGGAATGTCTTAATTGGATTAAAGCCAGCTAGTCTGGGTGCTTTGATGTACTAGTTTGAGATGTAAACAGAGAGAGATGGCGTGCATTTGCATTTTTTGAATAGAGCATTCAAGAAGTGGAGTGAAAATTGACGCCTTTCTAACAGCTACCAAGCAATATGTTTATGTTACTAATAAAATTGGTATTATGAAAGGGGTTTCATTGTTAACAGGTGAAGATCCAAGAGGTTGTTCTTACAATGAGAATTAACATTCAATGGGGCTGGTTGGTATAACTTCAATAGTTTTTCGGGTGCGCAGGCAGAGGCAATGTAAGATCAAAAGGCAGCTGCAAGCCTCCAACTGGCTCCACAGTGGAAATAACCTCATTTTGAATTCATAAGGAGAAATTGCTTTGCCTGGTGTTTTGGTTAAATCTATGGGTTGCTGTTGCCTTAATGGAGATTAGTTTGGGAATTTGTTAAAAGTTATGATAGTAGTAATTTGTAGCCATGTGTATATATATTTTAACCTGTGTAAATCAATAAAGTGTTTCAATTAGTTAATGAAAAGCCTTGAGAACTAGTGGTCTGATACCTGAGTTTAGAGTCACATCTCAAAAATAACACTTAAAATTATTGATTATGACAGTTGTTTAAAGTTTCCCTCTGGGATTTATAAATAACTCCACTTTACCAACTGCATCGGTCATAACAATTGGGGGCTGTGCTGGGATAAATTATATTCTAATTCCTCGATTGGTTAGGAATTGGTGGATCTTAAAGCTCACGAGTATGAGAGGCTCTTTGAATTCAGGAGCTGGTGAGGTATTTTAGAAGTGGTGAGACTGCAAGATGGCTTTGGCAATTGCTAAGATTTGTCTGGGAGTAGAAGGGATAACTCTCAGTGGGTTGGAGAAAATAACCAAAAGCAAGTTAACAGAGGTGGCGGATAAGTTACAATTGGGTTAAAAGCAAAAAACTGCGGATGCTGGAAATCCAAAACAAAAATAAAAATAAAAATACCTGGAAAAACTCAGCAGATCTGGCAGCATCTGCGGAGAGGAACACAGTTAATGTTTTGAGTCCGTATGACTCTTCAACAGGACTAAGTAAAAATAGAAGAGAAGTGAAATGTAAGCTGGTTTAAGGGAGGGGTGGGACAAGTAGAGCTGGATAGAGGGCCAGTGATAGGTGGAGATTGCCAAAAGATGTCATAGACAAAAGGTAAAGAGGTGTTGAAGGTGGTGGTATTATCTAAGGAATGTGCTAATTAAGGGTAGAAAGCAGGACAAGCAAGGTACAGATAGCTCTAGTGGGGGTGGGGTGAAGGAATCGAAATAGGCTAAAAGGTCGAGAAACAACAATGGATGGAAATACACTTAAAAATAATGGAAATAGGGGGGAAAAGAAAAATCTATATAAATTATTTAAAAAAAAGGGGGGGATCAGAAAGGGGGTGGGGATGGAGGAGAGAGTTCATGATCTAAAATTGTTGAACTCAATATTCAGTCCGGAAGGCTGTAAAGTGCCTAGTCGGAAGATGAGGTGCTATTCCTCCAGTTTGCGTTGAGCTTCACTGGAGCAATGCAGCAAGCCAAGAACGGACATGTGGGCATGAGAGCAGGGTGGAGTGTTGAAATGCCAAGCGACAGGGAGGTCTGGATCATGCTTGCGGACAGACCAAAGGTATTCTGCAAAGCGGTCACCCAGTCTGCGTTTGGTCTCTCCAGTGTAGGGGAATCCGCATTGGGAGCAATGAATGCAGTAAACTAAATTGAGGGAAGTGCAAGTGAAATGCTGCTTCACTTGATAGGAGTGTTTGGGCCCTTGGACGGTGAGGAGGGGGGAAGTAAAGGGGCAGGTGTTGCACCTTCTGTGGTTGCATGGGAAGGTGCCGTGGGAGTGGGTTGAGGTGTAGGGGGTGATGGAGGAGTGGACCAGGGTATCCCGGAGGGAACGATCCCTGCAGAATGCCGCCGGGAGGGTGAAGGGAAGGTGTGTTTGGTGGTGGCATCATGCTGGAGTTGGCGGAAATGGTGGAGGATGATCCTTTGAATGTGGAGGGTGGTGGGGTGATAAGTGAGGACGAGGGGGACCCTATCATGTTTCTGGGAGGGAGAGGAAGGTGTGAGGGTGGATGCGTGGGAGATGGGCCGGACACGGTGGAGGGCCCTGTCAACCACCATGGGTGGAAAACCTCAGTTAAGGAATAAGGAAGACATGTCAGAGGAACTGTTTTTGAAAGTGGTATCATCAGAACAGATGCGACGGAGGCGAAGGAACTGAGAGAACGGGATGGAGTCCTTACAGGAAGCGGGGTGTGAGGAGCTGTAGTCGAGTTAGCTGCGGGAGTCGGTAGCCTTGTAATGGATATTGATGGACAGTCTATCACCAGAAATTGAGACAGAGAGGTCAAGGAATGGAAGGAAAGTGTCAGAGATGAACCATGTGAAAATGATGAAGGTGTGGAAATTGGAAGCAAAATTAATAAATTTCTCCAGGTCCAGACGAGAGCTTGAAGCAGCACTGAAGCAATCATCGATGTACCGGAGAAAGAGTTGTGGGAAGGGGCCGGAGTAGGACTGGAACAAGGAATGTTCCACATACCCCATAAAGAGACAGGCATAACTGGGGCCCAGGCGGGTACCCATAGCCACACCTATTATTTGAAGGAAGTGAGAGGAGTTTAAGGAGAAATTGTTCAGTGTGAGAACAAGTTCAGCCAGACGGAGGAGAGTAGTGGTGGATGGGGATTGTTCGGGCCTCTGTTCAAGGAAGAAGCGGAGAGCCATCAGACCATCCTGGTGGGGGATGGAGGTGTAGAGGGATTGGACGTCCATGGTGAAGAGGAGGCAGTTGGGGCCAGGGAACTGGAACTTCTTGATATGATGTAGGGTGTCAGAGGAATCACGGATGTAGGTGGGAAGGGACTGGACAAGGGGAGAGAGAATAGAGTCAAGATAGCAAGAAATGAGTTCCGTGGTGCAGGAACAGACTGACACGATCGGTCTGCGGGACTGTCCTGTTTGTGGATTTTGGGTAGGAGGTAGAAGCGGGCCATCCGAGGTTGGGAGACTATGAGATTGGAAGCTGTGGGAGGAAGATCTCCAGAGGAGATGAGGTCAGTGACAGTCCTGGAAACAATGGCTTGATGTTCAGTGGTGGGGTCATGGTCCAGGGGGAGGTAGGAGGAAGTGTCTGCGAGTTGACGTTCAGCCTCTGCGAGGTAGAGGTCAGTGCGCCAGACAACAACAACATCACCCTTGTCAGCAGGTTTGATGACAATGTCAGGGTTGGACCTGAGAGAACTGAATGCAGCAAGTTCAGAGAGAGACAGATTAGAGTGGGTGAGAGGAGCAGAGAAATTGAGACGACTGATGTCATGCCGACAGTTCTCAATGAAAAGATCAAGAGAAGGTAAGAATCCAAAGGGAGGGGTCCAGGTGGAGTGAGAATATTGGAGACGGGTAAAAGGATCCGTTGAACGGGGAGAGGACTCCTGCCCAAAGAAGTGAGCATGGAGACGAAGGTGGCGGAAGAAGAGTTCAACATCGTGCCGAGCCGGAAATTCATTGAGATGAGGGCATAAGTGTATGAAACTAAGTTACAATTGGGGTTACCTGCAGGAGCTAGGAAATCTGATATAGTTAAAAGTGTAGCACAGCATCTACAGTTGGAAGTGAAACTTGACACTAGTGAGTCAGAGCTGGAGGTAGTGAGACTTCAGGTGCAAATGAAAAAGCTTGAATTAGAAGCAAAGGACAGAGAAATAGGTTTTAAAAGGGAATTAGAAATTGTGAAGATGGAGAAGGGGGAAAGAGAAAGAGAGAGAGAGGAAGAGAATTCCAACTGAAAATGTTGGCAGTTAGAAAAGAAGTTTCAGTAGGTGAGGAAGGATTTACCTCTAGAGTAGAACGCAGTCGGGATATGTTTAAATTTGTACAAACTCTTCCAAAGTTTGAGGAAACAGATATTGAAGCATTCTTTATTTCATTTGAGAAGCTAGCTAATAAGATGAAATGCCCACAGGAAACCTGGACATTATTATTACAATCAAAGTTATTAGGTAGCGGACTTGAGGTATATGCTTTGCTTTCAGAAGAAATGTCGGTGAATTATGATGTGGTGAAAAAAGCTATTTTGAGTGCATATGAGTTGGTTCCTGAAGCATACAGGCAGAAATTTAGGAACATGAGAAAACAGCCTGGACAAACTTATATTGAGTTTGAAAGAATAAAACAAAGTAATTTTGACCGGTGGATACGAGTGTTAAAAATAGAGACAACCTATGTAGCTCTTAGGAAAGTCACTGGCCAGAATTTTCCCATCGGCGATTTAGGGGCGGGGTCCGCTCACTGACAGGAAAATGACGCGGAATGACGTTGGGAGGAACCTCCGATGTCATCCCCGTCCCTTTAAATTTTTAGGAAGGCGGGCGGACAGCAAAATCAGCTGTCTGCCTGCCGACCTGTCAATGGCCAATTAAGGCCATTGACAGGCTAATTAAGATCATTAAAGACCTGCCCGTCCAACCTTAAGGCTGGCGGGCAGGCCAGGAGCCCCAGCGGGCTCCTGATAATACATGAAACCTCATCCACTGGCGGAGTGAGGTTTCATGTCCGTTTTTAAAAAGTTTAATAAAGTTTATGACGTTTTTATTAACATGTCCCATCTCGTATGACATTGTCACATGAGGGGTACATGTTAATAATATTTTTATTTTTCAATTTTTTAACTTTTGTGCACTGTCACTGATCTTGCTGAGACAGCACTTAGTTTCAGGGAGCAGTGCTTTGACAGCTGGGGATTCCCTCCTCCCCCCTCACAGGAAGCGCATAACGCTTCCTGTCGGGAAGGCCGCTGGGCAGGACTTAATTGGCACGCCCACTCAAAATGGCGGCGGGCCCGGTTTCAGCGTCGCGGGTTGGCTGTCCGCCCGCCACCGCGCCGGTGGGGCCCGCACGCCCACCAAGGGCAAAATTCTGCCCACTCTTTTTGAAGCATTTAAAGGTTGAATCCCTTCGGTAGTGAGAATTCATGTGGAGGAATAGAGGGTTGGTTCTGTAAGACAGGCAGCAGAGATAGCTGATGATTATGAGTTAGTTCATAGAGCTAAGCCTTTTTTCCATCACCCTTTCAAATTGGAAAAGGATAAAAAGTGGGAAGGTGAAAGTAAGGCAGGTAGTCTGGGAAGAGAAGGAGTAGCTGGAAGTTCCCAGGGAGTTTTTTTCTCAGAATAAAAAGGAAGGTGCTGAAGGTAGAAGTGACATTCAAAAATTGAGGTGTTTTCATTGTAATAAGGTGGGGCACACAAAGTCAGTGTGTTGGAAATTGCAGGAAAAATCTGTAGGAATTACTGGTGTGCAGAAAAGCTCTGGAAGTAAAAGTACTGTGGGTTCTGAGGTTCAGGCACAGGAGAAACCAATGGTTTGTGTACAGGTGAAATAGGGAGAATCAGTGAAAGGTATAGAAATGGGACTGTGTTCACAGTTTACTCAAGAGAGTTCTGAGGAGCAGGTGCAGAAATGTTTGAAGACTTTGTGTGTGAAAGGAAAGTCTTTCCATGTGTACAGGGTGGAGTAGATAAAGATGTTAAAATATTAAGAGACACAGGGGGCAGTCAATCCTTAATGTTGTGGGATAGTGATATTTGTTGTTCAGAGGGAGTGTTGCAGGAGAAGGTAATAATAAGTGGGTTTCATGGAGATGCTAAATCTATTCTGTTGTGGAAGGTAAATTTAAAGAGCAAATGGAAGAATGGTGAAGTTATATTTGGAGTGGTGGAAAAATTGCCCATTGGAGGGGTTCAATTTATTCTGGGTAATGATATAGCTGGATCGCAAATGTGGGTGATGCCTGTGGTAGTTGAGCAGCCTGTAGAAGTGTTTTCAACAGAAGTGCTATAGAAGGAACATCCTGGATTATTTCCTGATTGTGTTATAACAAGATCAAAGGCCCATCGGGAAGAACAAAATAAACAAGCAGGCAGTTCAAAGGCAAAATGTGTCGAAATCTAAATAGCTGGCACTGTGTTTGATAACATTGTTCAGGACTCTGAAATTGATTTTCCTCTAATCAAATTGGATAATGAGGGGTGCTTGAAAATTTAAATGAAATATTGAGTTACCTTCCAAGCCAGTGTCAAAGTGATTTGGAAAAGCTATTGCAGTCACACAAACCTATTTGTGGAAATAAGTTGGGAAAGACACATTTACCTTTACATGATGTATGTATAGAAATATCATCTTCAAATAAGGCAACAACCTTATAGACTAAATCCAGCAAAGTTATCACAGGTGCATAAAGAAATTGCTTTAATGCTTCAAAATGATGTCATTGAGTCTAGTTGCAGTAACTGGAGTTCGCCTGTTGTACTGGTATCGAAACTGGATGGAACACAAAGACTGTGTGTGGACTATTGAAAAGTGAATGTGGTGACAAAAGCGGATTCATATCCCATACTATGGTTAGAGGATTGCATTGAGAAAGTGGGACAAATGAAATTTATCACAAAGATTTACTTGTTAAAAGGATATTGGCAAGTACCATTGTCGGAGAGAGCAAAGGAGATATCAACTTTTGTAACACCAAGTGGACTATATCAATTTAAAGTTATGCCATTTGGAATGAAGAATGCACCTGCGCCATTTCAAAGACTGACAAACAAAGTAATAGCCGGTCTAAGCAATTGTGCGGTTTATATTGATGATATAATCATTTTCAGTCAGACATGGGAGGAGCATTTACAACATCTGAAAGAATTATTTACTGGACTACAAGAAGCTAATTTGGTGATGAACTTGGCTAAAAGCGAATTTGCAAAAGCACAAGTTACGTATCTAGGCCATACCATTGGACCATCTCAGAGAGATGCGAAAGTCAATGCTATCATGGATTTCCCAGTGCCTACAACAAAATGAGATGTTTTGAGATTTCTGGGCATGAGTGTGTTTTACTGGAAATTTGTACCAAATTTTAGCCAAGTGGTTGCTCCACTGACTGAACTATAAAAAAAGAACAAGAAGTTTCAATGGACACTGGAGTGTCAGAAGTCATTCAGTAGTTTGAAAACTGTATTAACTATGACACCAGTGTTGGCAGTACCAAATTATGCCAAGCAATTCAAGTTTTCTTCTCCGCCGATGCTGCCAGACCTGCTGAGTTTTCCCAGGTAATTCTGTTTTTGTTTTTAATTCAAGTTGGCCGTTGATGCAAGCAATATAGGCACTGGGGCTGTACTGTTACGAGAAGATTACACTGGAATTGAAAAACCAATAGGGTATTTTTCATGGAAACTGAATGTACAACAGAAAAGATATTCAACATCGAAAAAGAGACTTTGAGTTTTGTGTTAGCATTGCAGCATTTCGAAATTTATGTTGCAAACAATTAATCAGAAACAATCGTTTATACAGACCATAATCCTTTGAACCTTTTGGACAAATTTCGTGACCAAAGTGCAAGGCTTTTCAGATGGAGTCTATTGTTACAACCATTTAATCTACGTATTATACATATTGCTGGAAGAGAAAATCTGTTCGCCGATGCATTATCAAGAGTTTGAAGCTTAGAGGAAAGGAAATTGGGACATTCAAAAAAAACCTGGACACTGACATATCGTTATGTTAATGCATGCATCTGGTAATGTAATAGTGTAATAAGTATAGGAGATAGTGTGAGATAGGTTATTAAAATGAAGCCGTCTTTTAGAATTATGACGGTTCATTTTTCGATAAGGAGGAGAATGTCATGAAGCTATTAATGTATATAATATTGTGGAAAATATTATTTTCTTATAACAAAGGTTTAGTCTGTGGGTATGTCTTAATTGGATTAAAGCCAGCTAGTCTGGGTGCTTTGATATATTAGTTTGAGATGTAAACGGAGTTTTAGTATGCATTTGCATTTTTTGAATAGAGCATTCAAGAAGTGGGGTGAAAATTGATGCCTTTCTAACAGCTACCGAGCAATATTTGAGTTCTGCCGAAGGGTCATGAGGACTCGAAATGTCAACTGTTTTCTTCTCCACCGATGCTGCCAGACCTGCTGAGTTTTTCCCGGTAATTCTGTTTTTGTTTTGGAGCAATATGTTTATGTTACTAATAAAATTGGTATTATGAAAGGGGTTTCATTGTTAAAAGGTGAAGATCCAAGAGGTTGTTGATACAATGAGAATTAACATTTAATAGGGCTGGTTGGTATAACTTCAGTAGTTTTTCGGGTGTGCAGGCAGAGGCAATGTAAGATCAAAAGGCAGCTGCAAGCCTCCAACTGACTCCACAATGGAAAGAACCTCATTTTGAATTTGTAAGGTGAAAATGCTTTGCCTGGTGTTTTGGTTAAATCTATGGGTTGCTGTTGCCTTAATGGAGATTAGTTTGGGAATTTGTTAAAAGTTATGATAGTAGTCATTTGTAGCCATGTGTACATATATTTTAACCTGTGTAAATCAATAAAATGTTTCAATTAATTAATGTAAAGCCTCGAGAACTAGTGGTCTGATTCCTGAGCTTAGCGCCGCATCTCAAGCATAACACTTAAAATTATTGATTATGACAGTTGTTTAAAGTTTCCCTCTGGGATTGTTAAATAACTCTGCTTTACCAACAGCATCGCTCATAACAATTGATTAATACACAGAAGACAGAGAGTCGGGATTAAAGGGTCTTTTTCAGTTTGGAAAGACGTGCCACAAGGATCAGTCCTAGGGCCTCAATTATTTACTATCTATGTTAATGACTTGGAGGAGGGGGCAGAGTGCAATATATCTAAATTTGCTGACAATACAAAAATAAATGGGAGGGCATGTTGTGATGAGGACTTAAGGAATCTGAAAGGGGATATAGACAGGTTGAGTGAGTGGGCAAAAACTTGGCAGATGGAGTTTAATGTAGGAAAGTGTGGAGTCACGCACTTTAGTAGGTAAGATCAAAAGGCAGGCTATTATTTAAATGGAGAGAGACTCCAAAAAAGTGCAGCACAGAGGGACCTGGGTGTTCTTGTGCATGAAACACTACAAGTTAGCATGCAGGTGCAGCAAGTAATTAAGAAGGCAAATGGAATTTTGGCTTGTATTGCTCGGGGGTTGGAGTTTAAAAATAGGGAAGTCTTGTTACAACTGTACAGGATGTTGGTGAGGCCGCACCTGGAGTACTGTGTACAGTTTTGATCCCTGTATTTAAGAAAGGATATACTGGCATTGGAGGCAGTTCAAAAGAGATTCACTAGGCTGATTCCTGGGATGAAGGGGTTGACTTATCAAGAACAGCTAAACAGGTTAGACTTTTATTCATTCGAGTTTAGAAGAATGAGGGGTGATCTTATTGAAACATACAAGATTCTGATGGAGCTTGACTGGGTAGATGTTGAGAAGATGTTTCTACTAGTGGGAGAATCTCAAACTAGGAGACATAGTTACAGAATAAGGGGACACTCACTTAAAACTGAGGTGCAAAGGAATTTCTTCTCTCAGAGGGTCTGGAATGAATGTTTGGCATTCTCTACCCCGGAGAGTTGTAGAGGCTAGATCACTGAAAGTATTTAAAGAGGTAGAGAGATTTTTAAAATATCGGGGAGTTGAGGGCTATGAGGAGCTCGATGAAAGAGGAGTTGAAGCCTGGGGCAGATCAGCCATGTTCTTATTCAATGGTGAGGCAGGCTTGAGGGGCCAAATGGCCTACTCCTGCTCTTATTTCTTATGTTCTTATGTAACAAGACACTGGCAACACTCCTCCAGGCAATTGAGGACTGGTAGGAGATACTTTACCCCCTTGATGGAAGCTGGAGATCCGACAACCTCACGACAAAGGCTTCTGAGGAGGTCACCAAGGCAGTCAGCACCTGCGCTCTTCAGAAGAGGACTGCTGTGCAGTGCAAGAAGAGGATGAATGATCTCATCCACTCTGCCGGGGTAAGTCAACCTTCTCCTCACTTTTAACTCTCACTCTCACAAGGTTAAAAGGCATTCACATGGTTACAGTCCACAGGGATCTCACACATTACCAGCACAAGGGTCATCACCACCAGTTCTCTCACGCACACTTTTACATCTTTATCTCTGGTCACATCTGCACAAGTCGTATCTTCAGCCCTTACAGAGGTCCACTCAGCACCCACAGAAAGTCAGGCATGCTTATCATCTGCTTTGGCAACCGTCACAGTCTGTCCATCTTTCTTTGCACAGGACAAGATGGCCCACAACAACAGGGAGAGATCCCAAACCAGAGTGGGGGATGCTGGAGCTCAGGCCTCTCACCGCCTTCAAGGCACAGGTGGCAGAGCTGGTTGATGAGATCAGGGACCGTGCCTGCGCCGAGGTCGAGATCAGCATCTCCCAACAAGCCAGTGAGGCCCCATCCACTAGTCTTCACCCACCTGCCGAAACTGAGTGCTCTTTAATGTAGGCGACTATCCAGCCAATCACTAATTATCTCTATTCTCTATTACAGCCACCAGCAAGAAAAGGAGGAGACACTGCCCCAGCCAGCCCATCAGCCCCAGCCCCCAGACCACCTCGGATGAGGATCCTGAGGACCTACTAGATCTTCATCTAGAGCTGTCACTGCATTCACCTGCACCCTCCACCAGCGCAGAGACACACACCTCGGTAGGACCCAGTTTTAGAGCAGGCTCAGGGTCACCATTTGGTGAGCACAGCACAGATTTGGATCCACAGCAGGCGGAGGCAGTGACAGCCAATGTCACCTACACTCGGAGGACTGCTCGATGTCCCGATGCCCCATGTTGACCTGACTCCTCCCCATCTTGGGGCCCTATGCACAGTGACCTACCACCTTCACCATGAGATTATCGAGTGTCCCCCTCTTAGTTACCAGTTCCTCATTTCCAGGCTGGAGATGCCCTCTCTAACTGTGACTGTGCCATCTGTCACCCAACACCAAACTACCAACCCCTCCAGGAGTGAGATGTGCGAGGGACTGACCATGCCATACACACCATACAGTGTATGACCAACACAGCACAGACAGGCCCTCCCACTCCCTGGACTGGGACCAATACATGTGGGCCAGGCACAGCCTTGTAGCATGGTGCACACTGTCCCAGGATTGCCTTTGCTTTCTGGCCCCGATTACATGGTGCACACTTTCCCAGGATTGCCTTTGCTTTCTGGCCCCGATTACATGGTACGCAATGCCCCAGGATTGCCTCGGAGTTATGCCGCCTCTTCCTTTCACCACCACCACCCCACCTCCAAGTCATGTGTCTCTGTCCACCCCTTCCCTCCCGGGCTCCAGTCAGAACTCCCCCCAAGTCAAGGGTGTGCCTTCCAGCCCCTTCCCTTGCCTCTGTCTCATCTCACCCTACCCATGTCAAACATATGCCTTACAGACCCTTCCCCCTTCCCTTCCCACTGGTCTTGCCTGAGCAGCCTTGACACAGTGTCAGAGCAGCCGCTAATGTAGCGCAGCGAAGGGTAAGTGACTGCCGCGCTCAAACCTCAAAGTCACGAGTGAAGTGTAGTTCACCAGGTGTGGGCCAGTTATATCCAGTTGTGATTCACACTGGCCTAATTAGCTGCCGACATGGCCATCAGATTTGGAATGGGAGCATGGGTTTTTAATGAGCATTCATGAGATGTAAAGGATTGCAAATACTGTACCTGATGTGGCGCGGTGGGTAACCAGACCCACCATGAAAGTCAAAAGTGGAAAATTGCAATCCATTTTCATGCCAACGGGAAACTGACTTTTGGCTGCGCTCCGAATTTTCCAGTCCCTTCTGCCAAGATGCCTGCCGTTAGCGGGACCGGAAAATTCCTCCCAGAGGGTCCCATTCCCCCGGCTTTGCTCTCGCATTTGGTCTTTACTTGTCTGGGTCCATTCCATAATGAGCTGAGGATATCAATCATCAAAAAATACCAAACATGACCTGCTCACCAGTATCTTATAGCTATAACATACATATTCCAGTGCTCAGGCATTGCTAATTATTTCAGTATTGGTCACCATGACCACCTCACAGCCTGAAAAACATCTGGCCTCAGTACCTTCCTAAACTTGGATCTTCTGTATCATTTAAAACTTGACTGAATAATGGTCTCTTAAATTATTAGGCACCAATATTGGAGTCCTTAGAATCTTTAGTCTCAGCAGTACTGGTACTTTTCAGTACAAAAAGAGCATCCCTGCCACATTAGCTGCAGGGCATACTGAACATCATCCTGGGCATTAGGAGCATGCACTGGAAGTATGCAGAGTAGGCAGATAGTGATGCCAGTCAGCATGTAATGCTGATTGCATTTTATTCTTTAACGGGATATGAGGTCACTGGCCAGCATTTGTTGCCCATCCATAATTTCCCTGGCGAGCCGCCTTCTTAAATCACTGCAGTTCATGTGGCATAGATACACCCACGTTACTGTTAGGGAGGGAATTCCAGGATTTGCCCCAACGACAGTGAAGGAACAGTGTGATACAGCGCTAAGTGCTGATGGTATGTGGCTTGGAGAGGTACTTGCAGATGGTGGTGTTCCCATGCATCCAATTCTTTGCCTGATGCAGGTAGCGGTCATGGGTTTTGAAGGCGCTGTCAAAGGTTGTTTGTGGTTGGTGGAGGCCAATAATCTCAGCTTCAGGACATTTCTGCAGTTCCTCAGGGTACTGTTCTAGGCTCAGCCATCTTCAGCTGCTTCATCAATAACCATCCCTCCATCCTAAGGATAGAACTGGGGATATTGCTGATATTGCCAGCCAAACTGTCTGTAATTTCATCATTTGACCACAGCTTCCTTAAAGCCTCATTGGACAACAGTAACACACATTTCCTTCCCTCTGTTATGGACCATCGCAGTATTTTCTAGGTCACTAAGCTGAAATAAAAACCACCACAAAACAACCTGTCCTTACTCATACCAACTTCATCCAACAAACAATTCAATATTCCACAAAATCAACTAATCACGCTCATGCATTCCCTAAGCGTCTGTCGTGCTGTGTCTTTCTTTGGCCTCATGCTTCCATGTAGCCTTGTGCCAAGTTGAAATGAGGTACCTCTATGCTCCTTGACAATGACAGCAGGCTTTCTGGCAGCACTGCCAAAGCACCATTTCAGTATGCATGCCCATCAGCCTTTTCGTGTACAGCACTGCATCAAAGTCCTCATCTGAGTCCTCTGCAGCAGTGCTCGTGTGCAACCTTGCCCTCCAGGGCACTGATACCCATGCTATCCTTTCCCCCTATCTTGGCTGCAGCCCACTTATGCCCAGCATTTCACTGTGTGCCGATGCCGCCTCTATGTTACCCTCTAAGGTTTGTACAGCGCTGGTATCTGAGTGGTGGCTTGTGAGTATCAGGTTGAGTAATGGTGCTTCTCCTTCATCAGCCCCTTGTTCCTCTTGGACTTTAGGTCCCTGACCAGGTTGCAGCTCTTGGGTATCTGAAAGAATAAAGGCACTAGGGTAAAGTTGGAGTGAGGGAAGGGCGGTATGGTGTGGAAGCAAGAAATGCATGCTTAAACAATCTACAGCTTGTAAATCAGAAGAGATGGTGGGATGAGAGGCAAGTGGGATGTGAGAAGGGAGATTATCTGGAATATACCAGTCACCCTTTATGGATTCAGCCCTTCTGTTGCCAGTCTTTGTCATGGCTGCACCAATCATTGCAAGGAGCATCTCCTCCTGGGATGCGGGTGGGGGGGGGGGGGGGGGGGGGGGGAGGTGGGGGGGGAGGGGTGAGGACATGCACCCATGTCTGTCCCCTGCTGTTTAGGTGCTGCTGCCTCCAATTATAAGCAACCTTGTCCTACAAGTGAGAGGGAATTGTGTTATTGAGAATGAAATATGTTTGGGTGATGTGCCTACCATGATTGAGTGGTTACAGAGTGTGCAAGCTGTGAGATGTGAATGGGAGGCTTGCAGGAGTGCAAGGTGAGGTGAGACAGTGAACTTCAGGTATGAGATGCATTTGATTGAGACTATTGGTAGGTGGGGCGGGGGGGTGTTGAATGGAACAGTGTGCGAGACTAATTTTAAGGAGAAGTTTGCATTTAAAGATGCGTTCACTAACTTTGACCACTTCTGTGAGGTCATTGACCTTTTTGTGGGACTGTGTCCAAGCCTGTGGAACCTGACTGCTGGCATTAAGCATGACAGGTATTGGTTAGCACTGCTTTTTTAGTATCTTCCTGGAGGGCCTCCTGGTCCCCTGAGTTAAGAGGATCTCTCTCTCCTGTCCACCTCCTGCAACCAAGGCCTTCAGTGCTGCATTGGAGAAGCTTGGGACACATGCTCTGCCCTATTGCACCATTTCTACCCCCTCTTTCTGCTCTTAAACTCCTCCTTAACCAGTTCCGGCAGCTGCACCTCCCCTTTAAGAAATGCCACCTGGCTTTAAGTCACATGGGTTAGACTATAATTGGTGCTAGCCTCGCACAAACTTGGACTCTCTGCTGAGATGTGCAACTACTCAATAGCATACTTAGCACTGGGCTGCAAACAGCTATCATTTAAATTAACAAGTAGCACAAAGTGCAACGCGATACCCAAGCCCGATTACAGGCCTTATCCAATTACTCTCCCTCAGAGATTTTTCTGTTCTTTGTCAAGCAGTTTCAGCATTCAATGTCACGGATATAAAGCTATCTAGCAATTCCATCTTCTATCAATGTCCTCTCCCTTCATTGTTCCGTAATCTTCCTTGTACAAAGGACGTAACTTTCAGCATTGTAAAGCTGATACTGAACATAATGGCCCAAATTTTCCTGTCAGTGTTGAAGTGTCAGTGTTCACTGCTGAGTGCACAAAAAAAATTCATACTTACCTTGTCCATTTGCTGCAGTGATAACTTCCTCTTCTTGCTGCAGCAGGGACCTGGTGTCAAGACAAGAAGTGAAGTTTTCTAATTTGGCACACTGATGATGATGCCACGCGTCCTGGTGAAGACATGCCCCTTAGAATCAGTCTGCAGCTCAATGACAGGTTAGGATTTAAAAAAAAGATTTTAAATATTCTAAAACATTTATAATACTTTTTAAAACTGTTTTAATACTTTCGACACTTTCAAAGCAGTTCTAAATGCTAGCCAGAGTCTGTCCCTTGGGTAAAAGCACCACCCAGCTCCTCTCCCTGCCCCACCCGATTTCCCCGGTTTCTCCATCTCCTCTGACTCCCCTGGTTCCCCAGGCTCACCCGGATCACCCAACTCTCCCAATTCCCTTGGCTCCCCGGCTTCCCCCACCCACCCCGCCTCACCTGGTTCTCCTGACTCCCCAGGCTCCCCCAGCTCACCTACCTCACCCAGCACCGCTGACTCCCCCGACTCCCTATCCTCAGCTGATTTCCCCCTACTCAGAAGGCAATAAGAAATAGGAGTAAGAGTAGGGCACTCGACCCATCGAACCTGCTTTGCCATTCAATAAGATCATGACTGATCTGATAGTGGCCTTAGCTCCACGTTCCTGCCTGCCCCCACCTCCCTGACATAACCCTTGTAGATCAAAAATCTGTCTAACTTTGTCTTGAATGTATCAATATCCTAGCCTCCACTGCTTTTTGTGAAAGAGAATTCCAAAGATTAACAACCCTCAGAAGTTCCTCCTCATCTCCATCTAAAATGGGAGTCCCTTTATTTTGAAACTGTTCCCTATAGTTCTAGACTGTCCCACGAGGGGAAACATCCTTTCAGCATCTAACCTGTAAAGCTGCCTTAAAATCTTATATGTTTTAATAAGTTCACCTCTCATTCCTCTAAACTCCAATAAGTGCAGGCCTAACCTGCTCAATCTTTCCTCATAAGACAACCACTTCAATCTAGGAATCAGCCTAGTGAACCTTCTCTGAGCTGCTTCCAATGCTAGTATATTCCTCTTTAAGTAAGGAGACCAAAACTGTACACAGCACTCTGGATGCAGTCTCACCAATGCCCTGTACAGCTGTTGCAAGATTTCCCTACTTTTATACACCGCCTGCCTTGCCATAAAAGTTAACATTCCATTTGCCTGCCTAATTATTTGCTGTACCTGCACGCTGACTTTTTTGTGATTCATGTGCAAGAACACCCAAATAGCCCTGTACTGCAGCATTCTATAGTCTCTCTCTATTTAAATAATATCCTGCTTTTCTATTCTTCCTGCCAAAGTAGACAACCTCAGATTTTCCCATGTTAAACTCCATCTGCCAATTTTTTGCACACTCATTTAACCTATCTAAATCCATTTGCAGACTTTGTATCCTCCTCACAATTTGCTTTCCTACCTAACTTTGTTTAATTAGTAAATGCAGCAAGACTTGGCCAATATCCAGGTGTGGGCTGATAAGTGGCAGTAACATTCGTGGCACACAAGTGCCAGGCAATGACCATCTCCAACAAGAGAAAATCTAACCATTGCCCTTGATATTCAATGGCATTATCATCGCTGAATCCCCCACTATCAACATCCTGGAGGTTACCATTGACCAGAAATTGAACTCGACTAGCCATATAAACACTATGGCTACAATAGCAGGTCAGAGGCTAGGAATCCTGCAGCGAGTAACTCACCTCCTGACTCCCCAAAACCTGTCCACCATCTACAAGGCACAAGCCAGGAATGTGATGGAATACTCTCCACTTGCTTGGATGAGTGCAGCTCCAACAACACTCAAGAAGCTTGACATCATCCAGGACAAATCATCCCACTTGATTGGCACCCCTACCACAAACATTCATTCCCACCACCACCGATGAACAGTGGCAGCAGTGTGTACCATCTACAAGATGCACTGCAGAAGCTCCTTAGGCAGCACTTTCCAAACCTATGACTGCTACCACCTAGAAGGACAAGGGCACCAGATACATGTGAACACCACCACCTGCAAGTTCACCTCTAAGCCACTCACCATCCTGACGTGGAGATGTATCACCATTCCTTCACTGTCGCTGGGTCAAAATCCTGAAACTCCCTCCCTTAACAGCACTATGGGTGTACCTATACCACATGGACTGCAGCAGTTCAAGACGGCAGCTCACGACCACCTTCTCAAGGGATGGGCAATAAATGCTGGCATCGCCCGCATTCTGTAAATCAATAAAAAAAATGTTTGCAAAATGAAAGTCATCCTGTTTGGCTTCTGCAAACATCTGTACATCTCTGACCTTTTGAATCCATGAACCTACCAACTCCATCTTAAGCAAAGCCTACTAAGGTAGAACTACGGCTTAGCTTTGAGTTCAGTTTCGATTCCCCACATTAAATTTGTCACTAAAAGCACTGTCTCTCTCCCTCTCCTTCAAAACATTGCCAACCTTTATTCCTATCTCTTTGCACCTGGCTGGGGGTTCTAAAACCAAGGGACACAATCTCAGAATAAAGGGCAGGCCTTTTGAGACTGAGATGAGGAGGAATTTCTTCAGAGGGTGGCGGATCTTTGGAATTCTCTGCACCAAAGCACTGTGGAGGCTCAGTCATTGACTATGTTCAAAACCAAGACTGATAGATTTCTACATGTTGAGAACATCAAGGGATATGGCAATAGTGCAGGAAAATGATGTTGAAGTTGAAGATCAGCCATGATCTCACTGAACAGTAGAGCGGGCTCGAAGGGCTGAATAGCCTAATCCTGCTCCTATTTCTTATGTTTTTATATTCTTATCTTGTTTTATATTCTTACACTTGGTCCCTTCATCTAAGTAGGAAATAATTGAACTCCCAGCACTGATCCCTGTGGCACTCCACTAGTTATAGTTTGTTAACCTGAAAATGACCCAGTTATCCTGATCCTCTGTTTTCTGTTAGTTAGCCAATCCCCTACCCATGCTAATAGATCACCCCAACACTCTGAGCACTTATCTTGTACTGTAACCTTTTATGTGGCACCTTATCGAATGCCTTTTGGAAAATTAAATGCGCTACATCTACTGGTTCCCCTTTATCCTTCCTGTTTGTTACATCCACAAAAAACTCTAATAAATTATTCAAACACGATTTCCCTTTCACAAAACCAGGTTGATTGTATTATGATTTTCTAAATGCCCTGCTCCTACTTCTTTAGTAATGGATTCTGGAATTTTCTCAGTGACAAATGTTAGGCTGACTGGCCTGTAATTTCCTGCTTTCAGTCTTCTTCCTTTCTTGAATCAAGATCTTACATATGTGGTTTTCCAGTCCCCTGGGAACTTTCCAGAACCTAGGGAATTTTGCAACATTACAACCAATGCATCCACGCTCTCTTTAGCTACTTCTTTGAAGACTGTAGGATCTGGCTCCTTTGCTCTTTCACTGCCCGGAGTTCCTTGATTCCCCTGAATCCCTGGCTTCTGACTCCTCCCACTCCTCCAGCTTGCCCAATTCTCTCGGTTCCCCCCAACTCCTCCCACTCCTCCAGCTTGCCCAATTCTCTCGGTTCCCCCCAACTCCTCCAATTCCCCAGCTTCCATGACATCCCCAGCTTCCGCAACGGCCCCCAGTCCCCCTATTTCCCCAACTCCCCCAGCTCTGCCAAATCCACCGACTCTCACTGCTCTTCCAGTTCCCCTGACTCATCTCCCCCTGCTTCCTGGCTGCTGTTCCCATCTGCACTGGGTCCTTCAGCTCCCCCTTGCTCCTCTCCATTCCCTCAGTTTCCCTGGCTGCTTTACCCACTTGCCCCAACCACTCTTCGCAATCTGCCCCTGCACCCCAGGCTCCTCCCCCATGTCCTTCTCCCTCAGCTCATCATTCCTACTGATGTCAGAAGCAGCTTTAAAGTTTGCAGCATTGGCGGGCCTGAAGAGCCAATGTTTGGGGGGGGGGGGCGGGGGTGAGCGGGGAGCAAGACTGTGGTGGGTGGTGGGTAGGGGACTGAATCCAGGAGAGTCAGAGGAGCCAGAAGCACAGGGGATGTGGTAGGAGTTTGGAGAAAACGTGCTAGGGAGCCAAGGGTCAGGGTTAATGATGAGCCAGCAGAGCTGGAGGAGCAGCAAAGAGAGACTGAGGGGAGTTGGGGGAGCTGGGGGTGGATAGGAAGATGAGCCGGGAGGTAGTTGGGGGAGTCGGGGCCGGATTGGAAGAGGAACAGGGGTTCATTGGGAGGAGCCGGAGGGGTGGGATGGTGGGCAGATAGGAAGAGGATCCAGGGGCATCTTGAAGAACATTGTTATTTCCAATTGTAATGGTTTACAGGAGTAAAGCCTTCAGCTACCCTTCCTCACAGATTTACTTTTCGTTGACCTTGCTGACTTATACCTATACCTATGAGGTCCAACTTTTTGTATATAAAAATTCATGAAAGTTCTGAGAAAATAAGCAAAATTCTTGAGTTAATGGTCCATGCCGCTTTAAGATTAGGAATGGCGACACCTGCAGCATAGGCTCCTCTCCCATTCAGGCACAATGCAACTGAAGCAAGCAAGCACAAAGATAACAGCTGCTCACTGAGTGCAGCTAGTCACAAAGTGTGAGCTTGGCAATTTGGTGAGTTTTAAAGGTTAATTTTAGGGTTAATATCTTTCTAAAATCTAGTCTAGTTTGCATTTAGAATTTAACTACAATTTACTGTTCAAGTTAGGTTTCTTTCAGTCTTAGTCAGAGATAAACAAGCTCCCTAGAGGAGATGCAACAGCAGTTAATTAATTAGGTAGCTAATTTGAATTAGTTTCTCTAGCCAGCAGTGCTGACTCATCTCTTTAGAATTTAGACCCTCTTTAGAGAGTCTTGCTATGCACCCAAAGCAAGCAAGCATGATGACAGCAGCTTGTCACTGAGTGTAGCTGGTCACAGAGTATGAGCTTGGTAATTTGGTGAGTGAGGAAATCTGGTGCAGTGAAGGATGAGGTGTCATTCACATAAGTAGCTACCTTAACTTTGAGTTTAAAAAAGCGCAGAGAGCAGAGGACCAGTTTAAAAGAGCCCCCTAGCTCAGTCTGTGGGCTGGCCATGTTCTGAGAAAAATCAAAGTGTAATGTTACAGGAAAACAGGTCAGTGATTGGTTGATGAGTATTTTGCTCATTTATCTTTCCACACTCATGTAATTTATTGGTAATTGTAATGTTTTATTAGTATTACTAAAGCTTACCTACAGTCATAAAGCTTATTGGGAGTAGTAGAGTATTTGGTATAAATTAATTAAGACAATAATAATAAATCATTTAACGCATAATAAAGATGGCAGGGCAGGTGATGTGTTGCGACTGCAGAATGTGGGGTTCCTGGGCGCAAGTGTAAGTGTCTATGGATTGTGGCTTGAGGAGCTTCGGCTCAGAGTCATTGAGCTGGAGACCGAGCTGCAGACACTGCGATGCATCAGGGAGGGGGAAAATTACCTGGATGCTTTATTCCAGGAGGCAGTTATACCTGCTAGGATAGTGTCTTCTGATTTGGTCAGTGGTCAGGGACAGGAGGATATAACTGTAAATGAGTTAGATAAAGGAATCAAGGTAGAAGTGGAAGAGCCTCAACCCTTTATTTTTTAGACTTTCTTGGCATGTGGGTGTCACTATGAAGGCCAACATTTGTTGCCCTTCCCTAATTTTCCTTGAAATGAGTGGCTTGCTAGGCCATTTCAGAGGGCGGTTATGAGCCCAACCACATTTCTGTGGGTCTGGAGTCAGACGTAAATCAGACCAGGTAAGAGTTTTTTTAATGTTGGGAATAACAGTATCAAAAGTAAACAATTGGCCAGTTTCATGGGTGAACTAAACATTTGAACTATTGTCACAAACTGTGGAAAAGTGGGGCTAGAATTAACTGTGCACTGCTCCCATCATGGTCCGTAACAGCTTGGATGATGGGACCTAATGTATGGTTGCTAAGTTTTCTGATGACATAAAGATAGGTAGGAAAGAAACCTGTGAAGTGGACGTAAGGAGGCTGCAAAGGTATATAGGTAAGTTAAATGAATGGGCAAAAATTTAGCAGATAGAGTTCCATGTGGGACATTGTGAACTTGTCCACTTTGGAAGGAATAGAAAAGCAGCAAATCATTTAAATTGAGAGAGATTGCAGAACTCTGAGCTACAGAGGGATCTGGGTGTCCTGGTACATGAATCACTTGAAGTTAGTATGCAGAAAGTGATTAGGAAGACAAATGGAATGTTGTTGTTTTATTGAAAGAGGAATGGAATAAAAAATTAGGGATGTTTTGCTGCAGTTGTACAGGGCATTGGTGAGACCAGATCTAGAGTTTAAGTCTCTTTATTTAAGAAAGAAGATAGGGCAGAATTTAGCCCTTGGCTGGCGGGCGGGCAGCCGAATCCCGCTGACAAACTGGGGCCCGCCGCCATTTTGAGTGGGTGGGCCAATTAAGGCCCGCCCAGCGGCCTACCCGACAGGAAGCGCTATGCACTTCCTGTGCAGGGGATGGAGGGAATCCCTATCTGTCAAAGTGCGCTCTCTCGCGCATGCGCACGAAAGAGCGCACTGCTCCCTGAGGCAAAGCCCAGTCCCAGGAAGATTCGTGAGAGGTAAGTAAACTCTAAAAAAAGATAAATATTAAAATTATTAACAATGTCACATGAGATGGGACATATTAATAATAAACACATAAAATTTATTAAATTTTTAAAAAACAGACATGAAACTTCATCCCGCCAGTGGATGAAGTTTCATTAATAATCTGGAGCCCGCTGGGGCTCCTGGCCTGCCCGCCAGCTTTAAGCTTGGCCGAACAAGGTGTTTAATAAGGTTAATTAGCCTGTCAATGGCCTTAATTAGCCATTGACAGGTCGGCGGGCGGACAGCTTATTTCACTGTCCACCCACCTTCGTGAATATTTAAAGGGACCGGGATGACGTCGGGGGTTCCTCCCAACATCATCCCGCGTCATTTTTCACTCGGCGAGCGGGCCATGCCCCCAAATCGCCGAGGGGAAAATCCTGGCCATAATTGCATTACAAACATTTCAGAGGAAGTTCGTGTGACTGATTCCTGGTATGAGGGGTTATCTTATGAGGAAAGGTTGGACAGATTGGGCCTGTATTGATTGGAATTTAAAAGAACAAGAGATCATCTTATAAAAACATATAAGATCCAAAGGGGACTTGACAGGGTGGATTCTGAAAGGATGTTTCCCCTTTTGGGAGAGAGGAGAACACAGTTTAAAAATAAGGGGTCTCCCATTTAAGACAGAGATGAGGAGAATTTTTTTCTGTCAGAGGGTCATGAGTCTGTGCAGACTCCCTTCCCCAGAGACCAGTGGAGGCACGGTTATTTAATATTTTTAAGGCATAGGTAGATAGATTCTTGACTAACACGGGAGTCAAAAGGTATCGGGTATAGGCAGAAAAGAAGTTGAGCCCACAAGGGCCACAATCAGATCAGCCATGATCTTACTGAATGACAGAGCAGGCTCAAGGGGCCAAATGGCTTACTCCTGCTCCTACTTCTTATGTGTGTATGTCCAGATTTCAGTGTAAATCAGGTTAAGGAAGTTGTGGTGCCATTGCGTCTCTCAGCAGCAGCAAGCGCCTAAGTGTTCACAGCTATCCAGAAAGGCAAATCTGGACCAATATTCTTTTCTCAACATTTTAGTTTTGGAGATTGGTATAACAAAGGACCTGTAAAGAATACTAATAGATTTCACACATCTCAGCTCCTTAACCAGGTTCTGACCAGCCTTTACATCTTAAGGCTCACTGCACTTATCTTTACCAACCCTTACCTCATTCATTCTGTGGTACATGACAGTATTAATCAAGCTGGATGACTGGTTACAGGCAAGGAGAAAGGAGAGACTGAATTTTTAATTATTTAGGGAAAAGAATTCATAGAGAAGAGGATGTTGATGATTTCAACCTTCTGCAGTCACAGAACAGATTAGACATTCACTAGCTGGGTGATTGCAACTTAACCAACCACTTTCAAATGCACAATTGTATCATGGATTGAAGTATACAAACATTCAGAAAGGATGGACATAAAAGGACAACTGATCCATCGAGCCTGCCCCATTCAGTTGTGTTCCAATGAAGTATCACGAATCTTGATGTTCCCCATCTACCAGCAGCCACGTAATATCCTCGGAGCATTAACAAAATAAAACCAAATCTGAAAAAAAATTCAGGGCAAACAAATTCCTAAAAATTCCTCTCTGATTTGGAGGTGATCTAAAATGAGTTCTGAGAGAGAACAGGGACCATGAGATACATCACCTAACATGCCACCTGCCCTTTACACGCAGTGATATGAGCCTCCCCACAAACTCACCTGGCTCCCTTTTGAATGGTTTGCCTAAGTTCCCACTCACTGACTAGGCCGGCAACTTAGTTCAAAGTTCAATGACCTTCTGCAAATCCACCTGATGTCTGACCTGTTTCTCTGCTTGTGGAGCTTATATTTAGATGGGGACCTCAGCAGTTTAAGAAGGGAGCTCACCATCAGCTTCCCCCGAGCTTTACAAATTTAAATGTTGGCCATGCTAATGGGGAGAAGAGAAGAAGGGTGTCCAATACGCAGCTATCAAGCATTAAATGGCACTTGATCATCCAGAGAATGCCTGACCAATATTTTCTCTTATACCAATTTTCAAAATAAATTGGGACATGATGCCAAAATGACATAGGAAGGGAAAAAAAAAAGACCTGACTGTTTGTTTCAAGTTAAATTATTGATTGAGTCAAACATAGCCAAACATTGATTGACTGGTCTACTGTAGCAGGGAAAAAGGAAGGATTGCAGGATTGCAAGTTTATTCAGAGTAATAGCATAGATTGAGCACTGGTTGTCCTGATAGAGGCAGGGATGAATCTTGATCAACTTGCCAAGAATAACGCTGGACATGTTAGACAATAGGAAAGTTTGGACATTTTCACATTTAACCTACAGTTACTATTTAGGTGAGTTGTCACATCAGTAAACAGTGATGTTCCTGTATGTAGCACTCAAAGTGTACCTATGTTCCAGATACCATGCACAGGAAAAGAAAAACAGCTTAGTGCCTGTTCAACACAGCCGACAGACTTTGTACTGTGTCTCTACTGGGCTCCAAGCCATTAAGCAAACAAAGCCCTGCTGGAAAACTGATGTGCAGGAAGTCCTGTTGGATTCTAGATGAGCCATCATTAAAGAAAGGAGGCAGAATGTATTATTCCAACACGACTTTTGCACACCTCACCAAGGACCAATAGGTTCAGCAAGCAGCTGTGCCACTGCTACCGGACAACCTGCGCCATGCTGTGGGTCTGGCACAGCTACACCAGTGGCTATCGGGACCTCCAGAATGTTCTTTTTTTTTGGGAAAGTATTTGATCCATTAATGTTCAGGAGACCTGTGGCCATGACCTCAATGCAATTTAATGCCAGATTCCCTGGCAGCTCACATAAGACCATAAGATGTAGGAGCAGAAGTAGGCCTTTTGGCCCACCAAGTCTACTCTGCCATTCAATGAGATCATGGCTGATCTGATAATCCTCAACTCTACTTTCCTGCCTCATTCCCATAACTCTTGATTCCCTTACTGAATGCTAAATTCTACCATATTATGGTTGCTGTTTCCAAGGGGATCTTTTACTCTGAGATCATTTATTAAACCTGCTTCATTACACATTACCCGATCCAAAATAGCCTGATCCCTGGTTTGATTCACAACACATTGTTCTAAGAAACTGTCCCAAATACGCTCAATGAATTCTTGCTCATGTCTGCCTCTGCCAATTTGATTTTCTCAATCTACATGAAGATTAAAGTCACCCATGATTAATGTACTGTCTTTTTTACATGCCCTCGTTCTCTTCTGATTTATTCTCTGTCCTACAGTATAGCTACTGTTAGGAGCCTTATAGACCACTCCCAGCACTGTCTTCTTCCCCTTTTTATTTCTTACCTCCACCCATATGGATTCGACATCTTCCGATTCAAGATCCTTTCTTGCTATCATACTTATTCCATCTCATACTAACAAAGCTACCGCACCACCCTTTCCTTCGTACCTGTCCTTTCAAAAAGTCACATATCCCTGAATATTTAGTTCCCAGCTTTGATCCCCTTGTAACCATGTCTCCGTAATGGCTATAAGGTCAGACCCATTAACCTCTATTTGTGCCGCTTAATTCATTTATTTTGTTCTGAATACTACATGCATTTAAGTAAAGGGCCATTAATTTTGCCTTTTTACCATTTTTTCCCCCTTTGACCCTGTTTGCTGCTTTTTTTTATGTTTGTACACTCTGTCCCTTCCTGTCACTCTGGATATCATTACCTAAATAGCTGCCCTGCAAGGCCGTCATATCCTTTTGCTTTATAAGCCTACGTACCCTCTTTCCAGAACCCTCTCCCCTCTATTTAGTTTAAAGCCCTCTCTACAGCCCTAGTTATTCACTTCGCCAGGACACTGGTCCCAGCACGGTTCAAGTGAAGCCCGTCCCACCAGAACAGCTTCCTTCCACCCCAGTACTGGTGACAGTACCCAATAAACTGAAACCCATTCCTCCCACACCAATCTCTGAGCCACACATTTAGCTCCCTGACTTTATTTACCCTATGCCCATTTGCCTGTGGCTCAGGTAGCAATCCCAAGATTATTACCTTGGAGGTTCTGCTTTTTAATCTAGCTCCTAACTGCTCAAATTCTTTCAGCAGAGCCTCCTTTCTAGTCCTATCAATGTCATTGGTACCAACATGGACGACGACAACTGGATCCCTCTCTCCCACTCCAAGTTCCTCTCTCGCCCTGTGTAGGTGTCCTTAACCCTGGCACGGGGCAGGCAAAACAGCCTTCAGGACTCACGCTCATGGCTGCAGAGAACGGTATCTATCCCCCTAATTATACTGTCCCCTATCAATACTACGCTTCCATTTCCTCCCCCTACTTCAATGGCTCCCTGTACCACAGTGCCATGATCAGTTCACTCAGCCTCCCTGCAGTCCCCGCTCTCATCCACACAGCTTGGAAGAACTTTGTAACTGTTGGACAGTTGCAGGGGCCAAGGCTCCTCGAATGCTACTCACTGGGTCCCCACACCTGCTTGATCTGCAGTCACACCCTCCTGTCCCTGATCACAGACCAAATTTGAATGACCAAATCTGAGGGTGTGACTGCCTCCTGGAGCAAAGTGTCCACGTAACGTTCCCGTTCCCTGATGTGGCGCAATGTCTATAGCTCGAACTCCAGCTCCTTAACTCAGATTCAAAGTTCCTCAAGCTGCAGACATGATTCTTTCATTTTGAGGATGGACCTCATTGAATTTTAACTATCGATTGATACCTCATACCCCCCACCCACATGCAGTGTTCCGCACAAATCAACCCTGTTCCTCACCGATTACCATGCTTCACATTCAATGCAGTCAAACTGTGCCCACATTATGTACAGGAGCAACCAGCTCATTCCCCTAGCAGCACTATTCTCCCAGCACAGATGCTGGCTCATCCTTATTAAGCTAAATGAACGTGCATACAGCATCAACTGCAATTTGAAAATATTTAATAACCAAAGGCAGAATTGGGTCTGAAACTAGTGCCTGCTTTCACATTCTTGTCTGTGAGTAGTGTTTTACTTGCCTGACTGTCCTCCTTGTCCTCAATGCAGTCCTTATGGTAGGAGCCAGGCAGTAAATTGGCAGCTGAGCATGGTGAGAGACTCATGGGGCGAGGTGGTTCTTGAATTCGGTGAGCAAGAACCTCAGCCAGTCCTGTTTCAGGTGACTGCTCTTCCGTTGGTGCCGGGCCAATCTGGCTCTGCCTTTTTTCGGGTTCTTGTGTAATCAAGAGCACTGGTGAGTGGGGGTGGGGTGGTAGGGCTGCTGCGGATGTGTAGCAATCTGGAGGGATAACAGCAGCATTATCCATTGCTAATTCTGGCTGGCCCTGCATCTAGTGTCCAGGACACTCTGCTTACTGTTCTGATACTGATCACTGCAGCAGTAACATTGCGCGCGGTGGTAATGATCCTACTCCTTATTCTGCCAAGCACATCGGCAAGCTTGTCCGATGAGAAGGGCAAAGTAGAACTGAATGTCTATGTTGCAGATGCCTGAGCATTGGTGAGTGATCCTTATGCTGGCAGTCAGGCCCCTTTTGAGAGGAACTCTCTAGCAGGTGGATCTGGAACTGCTGTTCATTCCAAGGCTGGCTCTAAGCATTCAGGCTGTGCATCAGCATCTTGCGGGAGAACTGCTCTCCTCCATACTTTAAGTCATGTGTCAGAAATGTCAGAAGCTGCTACTCACATACCCTATGTATGCTTCGTATTCTTGAAGTACCCCATATTTAAATTATAGGATCCTGAATTTTCATGCCTGGCAGAACTGGGAATAGTGGCAGACAGGCACTAAAAATAATACTGCCAACCTGCGTGTCAGTTCTCCAGCTCTATTCCCACCCCCAAGCCATTTTCCTAGAGATTGGATGTGGGGGCTGCAAGGCTACCCACCCGCATCCAGAGGCTTGCTGATTAAGGGCCCCTAAAGCCAACTGAAGGATGCAGACTGAGATTTTCCAGTCAGCGCCCAGATTCCCACAAGTGCACCGCCCAGTATAACTGCTTGGAGGTGGCCTCCTGTCAGCAGTCTTGAGGGACAGCGCTTCAAGCAGGTCAGGAGCCCAGCCTGCTTGCCCGGGAGCAGCAGCAGCCAAATGCTGCCCTTAGAGGACTCCCTGGCCTGCCTGGCTGCAAAAGCCATTTTTTAGTTTAAAGTTAAAAATGTTGAAGAGAGGCTGTCTCCATTTTGAAGCACCCTCTTTCTCACTTATCTTCCATTGTATCCTGCTGCTGCTTTTAAACTGGAAGGCCTCTAATGGTCCCTCCAGCTTCGAGAGCCCTCCTGCCATCCTTAATTGGATTGAAATCCCACCCACTGGCCATTAATTGACTGTTCTGGGAAAATTGCAATGAGTGACACTGTTCCACACATTGTAGGCTTCTGACTCCCATCAGAGCCTGACAGAGAAGTTCGGCGACCCACAGGAAAAATCCTGCTCCAAGTGTCAGAGATCAGGATCCATGGCACCTGTAGCTGCCCACCCGCATCCAGAGCTAACAACTTCTCCCCCTGGAAAGGCGTTTCCTCTTCCAAAAAGAGTGCCAAAATGCAAAAAAAAAAATGAAGAATCCTAGAGCAGAGGCTCCAAAGTGTCCAAGAAATGCTATTCTCTGACAGGCTAGTACAATGGCACCAAGATAACAATTTTCAAAAGGGGTAGATATCATGCCCAAATTCAAAGGATACTGCTCAACCTTTAAGCCCAGTCATAACCCTCCCATTCCTGCGCTTCACTTTCACTACTCGTAAAGCAACAATCCAATGTCCAAATGAAGTCAACTAGGAAATTGGCGCACATTTTTGAAACTTCTGGCCAGGGCTCCGCTTCATTAACAATGTGGAGGGTGAAAAGATTAATCAGCCTCATCATCTTAAGGCTGCTGTTTTCTCACTGAATGGAGAATATTATTTTTTTAAATATACACAAATGTCAATATATAACTGTTATATATAATTTCTATAACAGCAAAGGTTATGGGCCTTGACAATGTCCTGTCAAATTTTCTTGAAACCTGTACACCAGAGATAGCTGTTTCCTTAACCAAGCTGTTTTGGTGCAGCCATTAAACTGGTATCTATCTGAAATTGTCAAAAATTGCCCAGGTATGTCCTTTACATAAAAACGCAGGATAAACCAAATCTGGCCAAGTTCTGTTTAAAAGCCTTCTCACAATTATCGATAAAGTGATGATGCCGTCATCAATAATCTCACCAAGCGATGCCTATTCAAAAATACTCTGCCCACTGACACTCTAGTTTTGCCTTGAGTCTCAGCACAGCCTTGATTCAGACATGGGTGCAAGAGCCGAAAGCCAATGGAGAGGTGAGAATAGCTGCTCTTGACATCAAAGAAGCATTCAACTAAGTCAGCAACAAGGAGCCATAACAAATTGGAAGCTACGGGGGTCAATCGAAAAACCTTATCTAATGCAAAGGAAGTTGTTGTGACTATCAGAGAAACATCCTCAGCCAAGACATCCTCAATTATTTTATCAATAACCTGTCCTCCATCATGTGTTGAGATGTGTCTGTTCATTGGGTATTCAACAATGTTCAGCTCATTCACAGTTCCTACAATAATGAAGGTTCCCATGGAAGATAGCATCCAATCTTGGGCTCACAAGTGGCAGTTACCACTTGCACCACATAAATGCCAGATAAGTGACCATCTCAACCAAGATGGTGGAGGAGCTGACATAGTGGTAATGTCACTAGACTAGTAATCCAGAGACCCAGGCTAATGCTCAGATCCCATCATGGCAGCTGGTGGAATTTAAATTCAATTAATAAAAAAAATTGTGGAATTTAAAGCTAGTCTCAGTAATGGTGACCATGACAACTTCATCGGTTGTTGTAAAAAGCCAGCTGGTTCACTAATGAACTTTAGGGAAGGAAATCTGCCATCCTTACCTGACCTGGCCTACATGTAATTCCAGATCCACAGTAATGTGGTTAACTCTTAACTGCCTTCTGCAATGGCCTAGCAAGCCATTCAGTTCAAGGGCAGTTAGGGGTGGAGAATAAATTCTGGCCTTACCAGCAACACCCATATCCATGAAAGAATTTTAAAAAAAACAAGAGAAACCATTGCCATCTCCCCTTGATTTTCAAATGCCCCCACTGTGAACATCTCAATGATCAACATTGACCAGAAGCTGAGTTAGACCAGTCACATCTACACCATGGCTACATGCAGAGCAAAGTGTGACTGTCCTGTGATGAGCGGTTCATGTCCTGAGCCATCAATGTCTCTCAGTCCTCTGCAAGGCTCAAGTCAGGAGTGTGACAGAATACTTACCACTTACCTGAATGGAATCAGTTGCAGAAGCGCTCAGAAATATTGATATCATCCAAGGTGCAGCAGTCCTCCTGGTGTCCTTTAATATCCCCTCTGGCATTGGTGAATCTTAGTGACAACAAATCATCAAGGTTGCCTTGATCATCCTTTACTGCCAGAAAGGAGAAGAGCAGTAATGTTGTGGAAACACCATCACCTCCAAGTTCCCTCTCATACCCTAAACCATGATGATTTGGACATATATCACAATTAATTCATCTTCATTATGTTAAAATCCTGGAATTCCCAAATAACATTCTTGTAAGAATCCTGTCACTACAAGGACTGCAGAGCCTCAATGGGAGGGTCTGGTATCATGTTTTCATGCAACTAGGGGTGAGTAATAGATGAGGCCTTGCTAGCATACCCCACATCCCAAGAATAATACGTTAAAAAGCAAACAAAATTAAAACAATCATGTTACCTATTTTAATTTGGCATGTTATCAGCAGTAGAATTGCAACATGCTTGCCCAAGGCCATGTGGCCCTCAAAGGGCTTTGTGATGGTACTGGGGTTATAATAAGATGCCCAATGCAAGCTTTTTCTGAGTGAGTCTAACATCAGGAATAGCAAATCAAGATATACTTTTTAAAAATGTACTCTTTTACAGGATATGAGCATTGCTGGCAATGCCAGCATTGTTGCCCACCCCTAATTGCCCTTGAGAAGGTGGGGCTGAGTTGCTTTTTTGAACCGCTGCAGTCCATGTGGTGTAGGTACACCCACTGTGCTGTTAGGAAGGGGAGTTCCAGGATTTTGATCCAATGACAGTGAAGAAACGGCGATATATTTCAAAAGGGAACGGCAACATTGTTCCATCTACATACAACAAGGTCAAAGCTGTTGCTAATGCAGCCATATTCAGGTACAGTGAAATAATGGAACTGCACCTTCACAGGTAAATGTCAGGAGAACGGTGTATGATTTCATCTCCTGATCATTTCCAAATTCACTGGAGTTGATTGTAAGTTTTGGGTGGCCAATCGGCGGATCGCACTGACTGAAGGCGTAGCTGCCATTTTGAAGCCGTGGTCTGATTTTTATTTGGCAGGTGTGTTGGGGATACCAACGTGCCCTGACACCAGCTTTGGAATGTTTGGCAGCTGGAACACCACCCGGGGGTAGGTGCTCAGAGCGATGGGAGTGGTGGAAATACTAAGCCAGGGAAACTCCATCCTGGCAGCAGCTCACAGTATTTTTGTAAAGCCAGGTGTAACATTCCTTCCTGATCCATTGTTTTTTATCGTTCTCTGACCACGTCCTGGTTGGAATGTCAGTACACACAGGCATTATCACCAATTAACACCAATCTTTCCAAGTGTAGATGGAAGCCAACATAAGTAGAATGATGAGGTTCCCACATACCCCAATTTTGCATTAAAAGTTCCAGGACTGTGTGAAAATGCTAGTTTAAGCAGATCTTACTGATAATTAATTGCCTGCTGCAACATATCACTTGATTTTCTCAGCAGAAAAGACATGTTTTCACTTTCAAGCCCCTGTCACATCTGGCTTATTCTTATTTTATTAAGATCAGACACTTTATGTCTGTCATAAACCAACTTATGCTGGCTGTCTCTGTAGAAATCTTCAATTCTAGTCCCTAAGACAACAGGTTAACACTTACTGCCATGCTGTTTTCTATAGCCTTTTCAGAAGGTATTGTAAATGTAAGCTGCAATGGCAAGTGTAGTGAGGCACCTCTTATATGGTTTTACAGTTTATATAATTTCAAATTTAAACTTGAAATGCACCTTTACAAATTTTATGAATAACAGAAATTTTCGTGAGAAAAATTCAGAAGACCTTCATCTTGAGGAGCAATTTGATAAGCTACCACATCAAAGACTTGCAATGAAACAGAAGACACATGACATTAAAAGGATTGTAGTCAGATAGCTAGAGAAAACTAGGGTATGAAAAGCAGAATAGATGTAAAACAATGTTTTTGAATTGGTGGGAAATGAATAATGGTGTATCCCAGGGATCTGTGCTGGGACCTATTTTGCTTTCCAATTATATAAATGGCTTGGACATAGACAAGGGAAATGATTTTGAAATTCCCAAATTAGGAGGCATGGCAAACTATGAAGTGGAATGCATGGGATTGCAGGTGTAGGCAGTCAGGTAGCAAATGCAGCTCAATATAGAAATATATTTATATTTCAGGAGAGAGAACAGAGTTCCTAAATGCTAAGGTTCTTAACAGAGCGGAGGGACAGAGATGAGGAAAAAACCTTTCTCTCAGAGAGCTTTGAGACATTGGAATTCTCTTCCTTTAAAGGTGGTTGAGGCAGAGTCCTTGAATATCCCATCTTCAAGGCAGGAGTGGATAGATTCTTGATAAGCAAGGGGGTGAAAGGCTTTCGCAGATAGGCAGGAATGTGAGCTTAAAATCAGATCAGCCATTATCTTACTGAATTGGGGAGCAGGCTCGAGGGACGAGTGGCCTACTCCTGCTCCTAATTCGTACGTTTGTATGTATCTACAATTAAATACAAAGATCTTCAAAGGTGGGAGTGCAGGTAGTAAAAGCCACAAGTGTGATAAATAAATCCCATTGAATTTGTACAAAACATTGATTTCGTCACAGCTGCAGTATTGCATGCAACCCTGGGGATTTCATTTTAGGGAGAATTTTAGAGATATGGAAAGGATAAAGTGAAGATTTACTAGAATGATACAAGGAATTAAAGATTATAGTTATGATGAAAGCTTTGAAAGTTGAGATTTTTATGAACAGAGAAGATGAAGGGAGGATATAATATGGAATTTTGAGTTTATAGAAGGTTTTGAGTGGATAAATAGTGAAAGGGTTTTCCTTTCCCTCATTATCCAGCTCAGTTGTCTTTGCTTGGTTCCACTCTCACCTACTGATTCTAGTCATGTAATCTCCAGCAATGGCTTTTCTTTATACTCCCACACTCTAGAGCTCTCCAAGGATCATTCCCTGGCTGTTTCCTCTTCCTTATCTACATGCTACCCCTTTGTGACATTATCCAAATATATAGAGCAAATTGTACACCTACGACACCAATTTTTACCTCTCCATAACTTTTTTCAACCACTGCGCTGCATTTGTGTTGTCAGGTCATTTATCTGATATCCACTCCTAGATGAGTCTCAATTTCCTCCATTTCAACAATTAGAAGACTGATGCCGTTTCTTTTTGCTCCTGCCACAAACTCCATGCCCTTGCCATCTGATTTCATTATCCTTCCTTTCTGTTGTCTCAGGCTGTTTTGTATTCTCAGAATTACATTTGGTCCCATGCTGAGCTTTTGACTTCATGTGCTATCTCTTTCACAAAGACTACTTGTTGCACCTCTGCTGAACCACTCATCTGTGCTTTTGTCACCTCAAGAATTGTCTATTCTAATGTGGTCCTAACCAGCCTCCCATTCTCCATCCTCCATAAACTTCAGCTTATCCAAAACTCTGCGCTCTATTTCCTATGCTACATCCCGACTATCTAAATCCATTACCCTGTCCTAGCTGGATCCCAAAACCTCAAATTTCAAAATTTCATCCTCCCAATCTTGAGTACCTTGGCAAAAATTGGATTAGATTAAAATTACCCTCACAGACTCCTGATGCCCAATGCATATTGTGCAAACAGTATATAAGATGCAGGTACAACAGCCTTGAAATAATAGCTTGTGACTATTAGCCGAAATATGATGACACCTTTGTGTGAAATTCATTTGTCCACTATTTTAGCGAAGGTGTTAAACTGGTCAATACCTCTATTAAACAGTGGGAAAATAAATTTCATACAAAGCTGTTAAGTTTTCATTTTTGTGATTTATGCACTAGGACACCCAGATCCCTCTGAATCTCAGAGCTCTGCAATCTCTCACCATTTAGATAAAAAGCTCCTTTTTTATTTTTCCTGCCAAAATGAATGATTTCACATTTTCCCACATTATACTCCATTTGCCAGATATTTGCCCACTCACTTTACCTATCTATGTCACTTTGTAGCCTCCTTATGTCCTCTTCACAATTTACTTTTCTACCTATTTTTGTGTCATCAGCAAATTTAGCACCCATTCGTTCGATCCCTTCACCTAAGTCATTTGTATAAATTGTAAGAAGTTGAGGCCCCAGCACTGATCCCGTGGCATACCATTCATCACATACTGTCAACCAGAAAAAGACCCATTTTAGCCAACTCGCTGCTTCCTGTTAGCCAACCAATCTTCTATCTATGCCAATATGTTACCCGCTACACCATGAGCTTTTATTTTCTGCAATAACTTTGATGTGGCACTTTATCAAAGGCCTTCTGGAAATCTAAGTACAATACATCCACCGGTTCCCCTTTCTCCACAACACATGTGGCTCCTTCAAAGAACTCCATTAAATCTGCTAAACATGATTTCTCTTTTACAATTACATGTTGATTCTGCCTGATTGCCTTGAAGGTTTCTTAGTGCCCTGCTATAACATCTTTCATAATAGCTTCTAACATTTTCCCTGTGACAGATCTTAGGCTAACTGACCTGTATTTCCCTGCTTTCTGTCTCCCTCTCTTTTTGAATAAAGGAGTTACATTTGCTATTTTCCAATCTAATGGAACCTTCTCCGAATCTAGGGAATTTTGGAAAATTAAAACCAATGCATCAACTATCTCACTAGCCACTTCTTTCAAGACCTTACGGTGAAGACCTGGGGATTTGTCAGCCCAACAATTTGCTTAATAATATTTCCCTGGTGATTGTAATTTTCCCAAGTTCCTCCCTCCCTTCAATTTCATGATTTACAGCTATTTCCGAGATATTACTTGTGTCCGCTATAGTAAAGATCGAAGCAAAATACCTGTTTAATTCATCCGCCATCTCCCTACTTTCCATTAACAATCCCCCAGACACACTTTCTATAGGGCCAACGCTCGCTTTGTTAACTCTTTTCTTGTTTAAATATCTATATAAACTCTTACTATCTGTCTTTATATTACGAGCTAGCTTTCTCTCATATTCTAATTTTTCCCTCCTTATTAATCTTCTTGCAATTTTTTGCTGTTCTTTATATTATTACCGATCTTCTGACCTGCCACTCGTCTTTGTATAATTTAATGTTTTTTCTTTAAGTTTGATACCGTATTTAACTTTTTTGGTTACCACGGGTGGTGGGCCCTCCCCTTGGAATTTTTCTTTCTCGTTGGAATGTATCTATTCTGTGTATCCTGAAATATCCCTTTAAATGTCTGCTGCTGAACCTCTTTTTTTTATATTCATTTATGGGATGTGGGCTTCACTGGCTGGGCCAACATTTATTGCCCATCCTTAGTTGCCCTTGAGAAGGTGGTGGTGATCTGCCTTCTTGAAATGCTGCAGTCCATGTGGTGTAGGTACATCCACAGTGCTGTTAGGAAGGCAGTTCCAGGATTTTGACCCAGTGACAGTGAAGGAACGGTGATATATTTCCAAATCAGGATGGTGGGTGACTTGGAGGGGAACTTCCAGGTGGTGGTGTTCCCATCTGCTGCCTTTGACCATCTAGATGGTAATGGTTGTGGATTTGGAATGTGCTGTCTAAGGAACCTTGATGAATTCCTGCAGTGGATCTTGTAGATGGTACACACAGCTGCTACTGTATGTCGGTGGTGGAGGGAGTGAATGTTTGTGGATGTGGTATCAATCAAATGGGCTGCTTTGTCCTGGATGGTGTCAAGCTTCTTGAGTGTTGCTGGAGCTGCAAACATCCAGGCAAGTGGGGAGTATTCCATCACACTCCTGACTTGTGCCTTGTAGATGGTGGACAGGATTTGGGGGAGTCAGGAGGTGAGTTACACATTGAGGAATCCCTAGCCTCTGACCTGCTCTGTGATATTTATATGGCTAGTCCAGTTCAGTTTCTGGTCGATGGTAACCCCAGGATGTTGATAGTGGGGGATTCAGTGATGCCACACTCGGTCAAATACAGCCTTGATGTCAAGGACAGTTACTCTCACCTCACCTCGGAATTTCAGCTCTTTTGTCCATGAATGTCAAGGGGCAATGGTTAGATTCTCTGTTGTTGGAGATCGTCATTGCCTGGTGCTTGTGTGGCGTGAACGTTACTTGCCACTTGTCAGCTCAAGCCTGGATATTGTCCAGGTCTTGCTGCATTTGAACATGGACTGCTTCAGTATCTGAGGAGTCACGAATGGTGCTGAACATTGTGAAATCATCAATGAACATCCCCACTTCTGACCTCATGATGGAAGGAAGGTCATTGATGAAGCAGCTGAAGATGTTTGGGCCGAGGATACTACCCTGAGGAACTCCTGAAGTGATGTCCTGGAGCTACAATGACTGACCTCCAACAACCACAACCATCTTCCTTTGTGGTAGGTATGACTCCAATTAGTGGAGAGTTTTCCCACTGATTCCCATTGACTCCAGTTTGTCTTGGGCTCCTTGATCCCACACTCGGTCAAATGCAGCCTTGATGTCAAGGGCCGTCACTCTCACCCCACCTCGGGAGTTCAGCTCTTTTGTTCATGTTTGAACCAAGGCTGTAATGAGGACTGGAGCTGAGTGGCCCTGGCATAACCCAAACTGTGCGTCAGTGAGCAGGTTATTGCTAAGCAAGTGTTGCTTGATAACACTGTTGATGACTCCTTCCATTACTTGACTGATAATCAAGAGTAGACTGATGGGGCAGTAATTGGCTCTGTTGGGTTTGTCCTGTTTTTTGTATACAAGACACACCTGGGAAATTTTCCACATAGTAGATGCAAGTGTTGTAGCTGTACTGGAACAGCTTGGCTATGAGCGCGGCAAGTTCTGGAGCACAAGTCTTCAGTGCTATTGCTGGAATATTGTCAGGGCCCACAGCTTTTGCAGTATATAATGCCTTCAGCCGTTTCTCGATATCACGTGGAGTGAATTGAATTGGTTGAAGACTGGCATCTGTGATGCTGGGGACCTCTGGAGACGACCAATATGGATCATCCACTTGGCACTTCTGGCTAAAGATTGTAGCAAATGCTTCAGCCTTAGCTTTTGCACTGATGTGCTGGGCTCCCCCATCATTGAGGATGGGGATATTTGTGGAGCCTCCTCCTCCAGTGAGTTGTTTAATTGTTCACTACCATTCACGACTGGATGTGGCAGGACTACAGACCTATCCTTTAACCCCATTTGCCAGTTCACATTAGCTAGCTCCACTTTCATGCCCTCAAAATAGCCCTTATTTAAATTTAAAATATTAGTTTTGGTTGCATGTGTTTCTGACCTCAAAATGAATGTAAAATTCAATCATATTTTGATTGCTGGTACCTATCGGTGCCTTCACTATGAGGTTATCAATTAATCCTCTCTCGTTGCTCAATACCAGGTCTAGTAAAGACTGCTCTCTGGTTGGCTCCAGAATGTGCTGTTCTAAGAACCTACCCTGAAAACATTCTATGAACTCTTCATCTATGCTACTCTTGTCCATCTGATTTTTCCAGTCTACATGTAGATTAAAATCCCCAGTGATTATTGGTGTACCTTTCTGGCAAGCTCCCATCATCTCTTCTTTTATACTCTGTCCTACCGTGCAGTTACAATTAGTGGGCCTGTACATCACTCCCACAAGTGATTTCTTGCCTTTATCATTTCTCATCTCAAACCAAACCACTTCTACATCCTGGTTTCCTGAACTTAGGTCATCTCTCTCTAATTGCTAATACTATCATTAATTAACAAAGCCACCTCTAACTTCCTATCCTTCCTAAACATCACGTTTAGGCCACAATCAAAATATATAGGTCACAATCAATGTCATCCTGTTGCCATGTCTCTGAAATGGCTATCAGACTGTTTGTTATTTATTTCTATTTACGCTAACAGTTCATCTATTTTGTTTCAAATGCTATGTACATTTACATACAGAGCCCTTAATTTGTTTATTATTTATTTTATTATTTCTGTAGCGTCTAGCCTTATGTGCTGATTTACTCTTAGGATTGTGCTCTCTATCCCTTCCTGTCACAGCCTGTTTATCATTTCCCATATTAATACCTTTCTCTCTTGCCTTGTCGCTACTCTTTAGTTTACGACATCTTCCCTAATTTGATCTCTTGCCCCACTTTTCAGCTTAAAACCCTCTCTACTTCCCTAGTTAGGTGGCTCGTGAGGACAGCAGCCCCAGCACGGTTTAGGTGTAGACCTCCCCAAAGGTACAGATCCCACTTTCCCCAATACTGGTGCCAGTGCCCCACAAACTGGAACGCACTTCTCCCACACCAGTCTTTATGACATGCATTCATTTTTCTAATCTTATTTGTCCTATGCCAATTTCCTCATCACTCAGGTAATAATCCCAAAATTAATACCTTTGAGGTTCTGCTCCTTAGTGTGGTGCCTAGCTCGTCATACTGACTATATAAAGCCTCGTTCCTCATCCTACCTATGTCTTTGATATCTGCATGGATCACAACCACTGGATCATCCCCCTCCCACTGCAAGTTCCTCTCCAGCCCTGAGCAGATGTCCTGAACTGTGGCACCAGGCAGGCAACAAAGCTATCTGGACTCTTGCACTTTGCTACAGGGAACAGTGTCAATCCTCTCACTATACTGTACCCTACTATCACTACATTCCTTTTTGCCACTTGGATGGCTTCCTGTACCACGGTGCCATGGTCAGTTTGCTCATCCGCCTTGCAGCCCCTGCTCTCATCCAAACAAGCTGAGAGAACCTCAAACCTATTGGACAATTGCAGAGGCTCATACTTGTGCACTCCTGCCCTCTGGGTCCCCTTACCTGCCTCACTCGCAGTCATACACTCATGTCCCTGGCCACTGACCAAATCAGAAGACCTGAGTGGTGTGACTGCCTCCTGGTATAAAGCATCTAGGTAACTTTCCCCCTCTCTGATGCGTCGCAGAGTCTGCAGCTCAGCCTCCAGCTCAATGATCTTGAGCCAAAGTTCCTCAAGCCGCAGGCACTTACTGCAGACGTGTTTGCCCTGTATCACAATGTTATCCAGGAGCTCCCACATGCTGCAGCCTTGACACACCACTTGTCCTGCCATCATTAATGTGTTTTAAATAATTACTTAATTATATTAATCACTTATTTATGCTGCTTTCTTATATATTTTAGTAACTTTACCACCAATCTGTGTACTATTTTAAACCTTAGGAAAGAATAGAACTTAACCACTTACCAGAAATTCACCAAACAGCTAACTCCTTTCCCTGTAGTAGAGCAAGAACCAATTCCTATGGGGCGAGAAAAATAGAAAAAGGAAACAAACACATCCAGCAATGCGCCCCCACCCCCCCCCCTCACCAAACTCCCCCTCTCACCAAACTCCAAATCTTCACTCAGTTAGTTGAGCTGCACTCTGTTTGCCAAGGCTGCACTAAAGAACCCTGAATTTATAGTAAACTAAACTGGGGCTACAGTAACCAGATTCAACCAGTTAGCTATCCTGCTCTCATGCCCACATGTCCGCCCTTGGTTTGCTGCAATGTTCCAGTGAAGCTCAACGCAAACTGGGGGAACAGCACCTCATCTTCCGACTAGGCACTTTACAGCCTTCCAGACTGAATATTGAGTTCAACAATTTTAGATCATGAACTCTCTCCTCCATCCCCACCCCCTTTCCAATCCCCCTTTTTTCCAATAATTTATATAGATTTTTCTTTTCCCACCTATTTCCATTATTTTAAAATGTATTTCCATCATTGTTTTATCTCTACCTTTTAGACTATTTTGATCCCTTCCCCCCACCCCACCCCCACAAGGGCTTTCTGTACCTTGCTTGTCCTGCTTTCTACCCTTAATGTCACCTATTAGCACATTCCTTAGATAATATCACCACCGTCAACATCTCTTTGTCCTTTTGTCTATGACATCTTTCGGTTATCTCCACCTATCACTGGCCCTCTATCCAGCTCTACCTGTCACCCCCCCCACCGCTCCCTCCCTTTAAACCAGCTTATATTTCACCTCTTTTCTATTTTTCCTTAGTTCTGTTGAAGAGTTATACGGACTCGAAATGTTAACTATGTTCCTCTCCACAGATGCTGTCAGACCTGCTGAGTTTTTCCAGGTATTTTTATTTTTGTTTTGGATTTCCAGCATCCGCAGTTTTTTGCTTTTATCTTAGCTATTTAACTACTCAGTTCCTATGGCTGAGAATGAGTTTACCCTGCCGAAACAGCAAGAAAGAAAGAACTTAGCCTGCTTACACAGCACTTTCCAGTTACTGCTAATTACAGACTCGATTAGATTTTGAGAAAAATTTAAGAACAAAACCATCTCCTTTAGCAAATAGAAATTGCACTAGCAGAGTGACACATTGTACAACAATCAACTGAGAGACCATCTGAGGGACACCTAGTCTTTCTTTTGCAGCTCCCATTAATAACTGCATGAAACCAAGTGATATAGAAATCACTTTGTTAACAGTGCACAATGAATACAAAGCGCACATTATTTCTGGCCGCAATCATTGAGGTGAGAGGGATAATCATACCTCTGAATATGCACCTATGCTTGTAGCCCATTAGAAACCAAAAGCTCAGCTCTGCTAAAACAAGAATGGTGCCAGGGAATATATGCCATGACTGCATAAATGTAAGTGGAAAATAAATTTAAAATATACTTCTGGACCTGGAAATTGAAATGTGCCATGCCTGTTTTACTGGAATAACATGGATGCCTGACAATCTGATATGGTGGGTGGAAGTGCTAAGGCACAATCCATGCTGGAATATTACACTGTTCACCACGTTGGTTAAAGAATCTGACCCTAGCCCTTGGCATTTACTAACAGGGAGTTGAATGTCTGTTTCAGACTCCTTTGCAAAATTCCATAGCAAATGACCACAGTTTTTTTTTCACCTATTCTTTCAAGGGTTGTGGGCATCGCTGGCAAGGCTAACATTTGTTGCCCATCCCTAACTGCCCTTGAGTTGAATGGCTTGCGAGACCATTTCAGAGGGAAGTTAAGAGACAAACACATTATCCTGGATCTGGAGACACATGTAGGCCAAACCAGGCAAAGGATAGCAGATTTCCTTCCTTAAAGGATATTAGTGAACCAGATGGGTTTTTATTTTAATTGATGGTCACCATCACTGAGACTAGCTTTATATTCCAGATTTAAATTTAAATTCCACCAGCTACCATGGTGGCATTTGAACCCATGTCCCCAGAGCATTAGCCATGGACTGACGATTACTTGTCCCATGACATTACCACTGTGTGCTCTAGGTGGCAACGTGCATGAACAAATTAGTTTCTTCTGGCGCTCAGCAACCAAACCGGCAGTTCTTAAGGAGACCTCTGGAAGCTACCATTAAAACAGTAAGTTGTTGAGTATATTCCAGGCTGAGATCGACAGATTCTTGGAATCTAAGAGAATGTGGGATCAGACAGGAAAGCGGCATTGAGGTCTAAGATCAGCCATGATGCTAATGAATGGCAGTGCCGGCCAGTTTTCTCCTGTGTGACAATGGCACTGCTTCCAGGGCCACTGAGATCTGCACTGCACACACTGAATTCAGCAGGAAGTGTGCATTATACACAGTCAAGGATATATAACAGCACTGAGTGCATGCATAGTCACTAGTAGGAGCTGGAAACCAGATCTAAGGTATCTTTCCAGGAATCCTGCAACTACTACCGTTTTCAAAGAAGTTAGCCTGCGACCTGAAGGAAGCCACAGATTTGACTCACTCACTACCTCAGGTCTTCATTGCACTCATAATCAATAGATAGGAAACTAAGGTGACTAACAGTGCATATGCGTAATCAGTTACCAATTTCATTCATCAAATTAACATGGGGCTCGAAATGTTGTATAAATATTAGGACACTAGCACTTCATCAATTTGAATAAGATTGCTATATCCATTATTTTAACAGAGGCACTAATCTCTCCATGGAAATTGCAGAGAAAGGATCATCTTCGAAATTCTTGTTTCTAATGAACCTGGTGGCAGTATCGTGACAAATTGGTCCTCAAGCTTCATTTGTTTAATAGCAGTGAACGAGTTACAACTTGTTAGTTGCAGAAGGGGAGTGAATGGGATCAGCTGGGAAACTGATCAATGCCCTCAGGTGAGTCTGGCGGTGAGAGGCAATTAGAAAGGGAAGTGAGTATGAGCATTCCTGCTCCTTGTGTCTCACAAAGACATAAGAAATAGGAGCAGGAGAATGCCAACCAGCCCTTGAGCTCCGACCAATTGCGGCCGACCAATTAATGGTCTGGAGGGGGCGCAGCCAGTTTAATGCTGGAACAGGGGTGGGCCACAAGACACTGATCCCGGAGTCATCTGATGCAGAGGCAGGTGCTGGGCCCATTTCTCAAGGGCTGCTGGACTTGCATTCAATCCCGCTTTGAACACTATAAACAGCACGGGAGAATCCAGAAAAGGCACTTGCCCCAGAGCTGAACCCTCCAATCTGAAGGCTGACCAGTGCTCACTGCAGGGATCCCAGAGGCTGACCCAGTGTTGAATCCAATGTAAGGAGTGTGGCGCAGCCAGCAAATCAAGGAGATAATGAGGACAGTGCAGAAGACATGCTGGAGGGAAGACAGCGGGTGGCCTAACTGGTTAGTGATGCCTCCCTGCAGATTCTCCTCCAAGGTGCAAGGGAAAGGCGGTGGTTCTCTTCCCAAGGCATGGCAAAAAGACACTCACCTGCCTGACCAAGGATGCTCGGATGGAGATCGGAATGGAGGTCAGCCGCCATGGGGTCACCATACCCACTTCTCTGCTCCTGGGTGCATTTCTCTAAGTGGCTCAATGACCTTCTCCACTCCACTGAGGATGAGTCCTCCATACTGCTCTCCTCATTGGGGCTTGCATGTGACAACACAGGATGGAGTGCTACATGGGGTGGGAGTGACCAACTAGCAAGTAGGAGCGCCACCATCAGCTGACATATGATGCAGAATGCATCTTGACAAGATATCTATTTTTGCTCACCCCCACCGTGTCCCTTGAGAACCAACATATGGAGGAGAAATTCAGAAGCCATCATCATAGTCCAACCCGAAGCCACCAGCACTAGTCTTTGTGCGGAAACACACAGCATCCCTCCTTCTGGCTGTAAGCAAACCAGGTCCACAACAATAAAGAGAGGTCCAAACTAAAAGCAAAATACTGTGGATGCTGGAAATCTGAAACAAAAACAAAAAATGCTGGAAAAACTCAGCAGGCTTGAAAGCATCTGTGGAGAGAAAGACAGAGTTAACCTTTTGAGTACGTATGACTCTTCTTCAGAGTTGAGAGGTCCAAGACTGGAGGTCCAAGGTGGAGGAGTTCCAACATCTGAGCACTGACGCTGACAGAGGAGAAAACCCTGGAATTGGTTGGATCGGCCAGGCCATCGCGAATGGTATGATTGATGTGTCAACACCAGGGAGTGAGGAGTACACCACTAGGTATCTGCAGATCCATATCAGGCATGGATGGGAGGAGGAGCTGTGTCAGTGCGTGTGGAGCAGATGGGCACTGGACAGTGGTGTGCAATACGAAGGAGGTACTATCTTGTCAATGTGTATCTTGGTTGCAGGAAGCTGGTGTGGATAAAATTGTCCCAAGCCGCCCTCTCACATTTCTCAATGCCCTTTGCCCCACCTGCCCAACCCCTCCTCGGCATTCTCTTCATCGGATAAAGTTTGGGGATCAACTATATCCTCCTGATGCAAGACCTGCCTCCTCTGCAATGCTAGTTTGTGCAGAGCGCAGCAGACCACAATGACCTCGCTGGGGCATACTGCAGAGCTTGACTGGAATGTCCAAGGCACCAGAATCTCACCTTTAGCAGGCCAGTGGCCCACTCGATGGTCGTTCGGGTCCACCCATGGCAGGCATTGTACCTGTCCTCGGCTGCATTGTGAGGATTCTTCACTGTCATGAGTTGCCATGCCTTCAGGCAGTAACCATTGCCCCTGAGGATCCATCATTGAAGATGCATGGTGGGGCGTAGTGGTATTGTCACTGGACTAGTAATCCAGAGACTCAGAGTAAAGCTCTGGGCACCTGGGCTCGAATCCCACCACAGCAGAATTTTAAAAAAAAATCTGGAATTAGAAGTCTAATGATGACTGTGAAACCATTGTCGAAGGGAAAATCTGCTGTCCTTACCTGGTTTGGCCTACATGTGGCTCCAGACCCACCAAAATGTGGTTGATTCTTAAATGTCCTCTGAGGTGGCCTAGCAAGCCATTCAGTTCTCAAGGGCAATAAATGCTGACCTAGCCAGCGATGCACCCATCCCATTAACAAACTTTTAAAAAAGCATTGTGACTGCTCCTGGGAACTGCAGGATGTGCTTTTGGTGGTACATTGATGAAATGGTATCCTTTCCTATGATAATGATAACCTTCCTGCTGATGAAGGCCGATGGTAGGTCCATAGGAGCCTTGCTGGCCATATGTGTGTAATTGATGACACCTTGCACTGGGGGGAGTCCAGTGATGTAATTGGAATAATTGGACCTCTCCACCTGTCTACAGGGCGCGATGGTAGCCCATACAGTCTCCACCCCTCTTGAGCTAGGCTTTGTTCACCTCCTTGATTCAATTATGAGCTGCTGCTTGGGAAACCTTACACTCCCCAGTGGATCCCTGGAAAGAGCCAGATGTGTACAGGTTGAATGACACTGAGATCTTCACATCCACTGGCTTTGGGTCTCCACCAAGGTCCATGGGTCTCAGCTCATTTGTCAGTGGTGGCCTCCCTTGACAGCTGAAGTTTTCTCAGACACTGTCGCTTGTACATCTGCAGATGAGAAATATCTGGTACACTCGTGGCTTCGGTTAGGTCCTTCTTGGCATGGCTGCCAGCTGCCAATCCCCTATGCACCCTTCTGTGGCTTTCCCAGATGGAGGCTGGCCCACTATCTGCTTTTGCTGCTGCTGTAGTGGAGCCTTCAGTGCCTAAACCTCCCTCCCTCTGCACTGCTCCTCCTCCACCTGGGGACCGAGAAAGACTGAGTGTATGAGTCCCATGGCCGTTGGCCTCTCCCTCACTCATATGGTGACTTTGGAGTCAGTCTCCCCTGGTTTACTTTGAACCAGTGGCAATACTGCTCTGCATCCCCTCTGAGAGCTGACCAGCAGACTAATCTCCCATTGATCCTGAGAGCCCACAAGCAAACTAATCTTTCCCCTTAGAATCCTCACCCCGCAGTCTGGCATTGGCCTCTCCCCAACCGCCACCCCCCCCACACACACACACACACACACACACACCCCTCTCTTCCCCATAAGACTCAAGGAAAAATCGAGGCAACCCACTATCTGACTGGCATAGGAACATAGGAACTCGGAGCAGGGGAAGGGCTTCAGCCCTGCGAGACATACAAGGGTGTTCACCAGTACTGTGGGGACGGTTTCAACAAGAGTAGCAGGGGGATGGGTTCCTGAGTGGGGACCTGAGTGGGGAGACACAAGAGAGGGATACAAAGATAGGAATGAAGGGCAGAAAAGTAGGAAGCATAAATGGAAGGCAGAGGAAACAAGGGCTAGCAGCAAATAGGGCCATGGTACAACAAAAATGTGTAAAAATGTTAAAAGACAAGTCTAATGCATTGTGTCTGTTTGCTGACAACACAAAACTAGGTGTGAATGTGAGTGGTGAGGAGAATGTAAAGGGGCTTCAAGGCGATTTTGACAAGTTGATTGAGTGGGCAAATACATAGCAGATGCAGTGTAATGTGGGTAAGTGTGACACTATCCACTTTGGTAGGAAAAACATAATGGCAGACTACAAAGGGACCTGGGTATCCTTGTACACCAGTCACTGAAAGCAAGCAGGTAGGTGCAGCAAGCAGTCAGGAAGGCAAATGGCATGTTGGCCTTCATTACAAGAGGTTTTGACTACAGGAGCAAGGATGTCTTACTGCAGCTATACAGGGCCTTATGGAGTCCACGCCTGGAGGGCAGAATTTTGCCCTCGGATGGTGGGCGGGCCCCACTGGCTCAGCGGTGGGCGAACAGCTGACACCTGCCACCAAAACGGAGCCCGCTGCCATTTTGAGTGGGTGAGCCAATTAAGGCCTGCCCAGCAGCCTGCCCAACAGGAAGCGCAATGCACTTCCTGTATGGGGGGCGGGGGGGTGGAGATGGTGCGGGGCGGGATTCCCTATCTGTCAAAGTGCGCTCTTTCATGCATGCGCACGAAAGAGCGCACTGCTCCCTGAGGCAAAGTTCTGTCTCAGGGAGATTCATGAAATGTAAGTAAAGTGTAAAAATAGACAAATATTAAAATTACTAACATGTCCCCCTCATGCGACAATGTAACACGAGATGGGACATGTTAATAATAAACACTTAAAATTTATTACATTTTTAAAAAATGGACATGAAACTTCATCCCGCCAGTGGATGAAGTTTCATGAAAAATCTGCAGCCCGCTGGGGCTCCTGGCCTACCCGCCAGCCTTAAGGTTGGACGGGCAGGTCTTTAATTATCGTAATGAGCCTGTCAATGGCCTCAATTGGCCATTGACAGGTCGGTGGGCGGACAGCTGATTTCGCTGCCTGCCCACCTTCCTAAAAATTTAAATGGCCCGGGATGACATCGGGGATTCCTCCCGATGTCATTCCGTGTCATTTTCCCCTCAGCGAGCAGGCCCCGCCCCCAAATTACCGAGGGGAAAATCCTGGCCGGAGTATCCTGTGCAGTTTTGGTCTCCTTACCTAAGAAAGGATATACTTGCCATAGAGGGAGTGCAGCAAAGGTTCACCAGACTGATTCTTGGGATGGGAGGATTATCTTATGAGGAGAGATTGGGTCGACAAGGCCTGTATTCATTGGAGTTTAGAAGAATGAGAGGGGGTCTCATTGAAACATGTAAACTTCTGAAAGGGCTGGATGGGTTGGATTCAGGGATGATGTTTCCTCTGGCTGGGGGGTCTAGGACAAGTGGTCACAGTCTCAGGATATGGGGTAGGCCATTTAGGATTGAGATGAGGAGACATTTCTTCACTCAGAGGACGGTGAACCGATGGAATTCTCTACCACAGAAGGCTGTGGAGGCCAAGTCACTGAATATACTTCAGGCAGAAATAGATAGATTTCTAGGCTTTAAAGGCATCAAGGAGTATGGGCAGAGAGTGGGAATATGGCATTAAGATAGAGGAGAATGGTGGAGCAGGCTCAAAGGGCCAAATGACGTACTCCTGTCCTTATTTTCTATGTTTCAATGTTTTATATGGCTGATTGCCTACCTCAATGCCATTTTTCCATGCAATCCCCATATCCCTTGATGTCACTAGTATCTAGAAAACAATCAACAGGGGGAGACAATCACAGAGTGGTATGGTTGCTGGACCAGTAATCCAGAGACCCAGGGTCCTGGGGACCCAGGTTTGAATCCTGCCATGGCAGTTGGTGGAATCTGAATTCAATCAAAACACTGGAATTAAAACTCTAATGATGACTATGAAACCATTGGCGATTGTTATAAAAACTGGTTAATGTCCTTTCTGGCCTACGTGTGCTCTTAAATGCCCTCTGAAATAGGAAGGCACTTCGTTGTATCAAACCGCTACAAAGCCTGAAACCAGATGGATCACCTGGCATTGACCTAGACACCGGAAACGACAATGGAAAACTCAGCCCTGTCGACCCTGCAAAATCCTCCTTCCTAACATCTGGGGGCTTGTGCCAAAATTAGGAGAGCTGTCTCACAGACTAGTCAAGCAGCAGCCTGATAGTCATCCTCGCGGAATCGTACCTTACAGATCATGTCCCAGACACCACCACCACCACCCGTCCGTATGTACTGCGCTACTGGCAGGACAGACCCAGCAGAGGTGGTGGCAGAGTGGTATACAGTATACAGTCGGGAGGGAGTTGCCCTGGGAGTCCTCAACATTGACTCAAGACCCATGAAGTCTCATGGCATCAGGTCAAATATGGGCAAGGAAACCTTCTGCTGATTACAATGTACCGCCCTCTCAGCTGATGAACATCCATGTTGAACACCACTTGGAAGAAGCAGAGAGGGGCAAGGGCGCAGAATGTACTCTGGGTGGGGCACTTCAATGTCCATCACCAAGTGTGGCTCGGTGGCACCACCACTGGCCGAGCTGGCTAAGTCCTAAAGGACATAACTGGGTCTGTGGCAGGTGGTGAGGGAACCAATAAGAGGGAAAAACATACTTGACCTTATCCTCACCAACCTGCCTGCCAGTATCGGTAGGAGTAAACACCGCACAGTCCTTGTGGAGACAAAGTCACACCTCCATCGTGCTGTGTGGCACTACCACCGTGCTAAATGGGATAGGTTTCAAACACATCTTGCAACTCTAGACTGGACATCCATGAGGTGCTGTGGGCCATCAGCAGTAGCAGAATTGTACTCAAACATAAGCCTCATGGCCTTGCATATCCCCCATTCTACCATTACCATAAGCCAGGGGATCAACCCTGGTTTAACAAAGAGTGCAGGATGGCATGCCAGAAGCAGCGCCAGGCATACGTAAAAATGAGGCCTCAACCTGGTGAAGCTTTAACAAAGGGCTACTTGCATGCCAAACAGCATAAGCAGCAAGTGATAGACAGAGCCAAGCAATCCCACAACCAACGGATCAGATCTAAGCTCTGCAGTCCTGCCACATCCAGTCGTGAATGGTAGTGGATAATTAAATAACTCGCCAGAGGAGGAGGCTCCACAAGTACCCCCATCCTCAATGATTGGGGAGTCCAGCACATCAGTGCAAAAGATAAGGCTGAGGCATTTGCTACAATCTTCAGCCAGAAGTGCCGAGTGGATGATCCATCTCGGCCTCCCCAGGAGTTCCCCATCATCACAGATGCCAGTCTTCAGCCAATTCCTTTCAATCCACGTGATAACAAGAAATGGTTGGAGGCACTGGATGGTGCGAAGGCTATGGGCCTTGACAATATTCCGGCAATAGTACTGAAGACTTGTGCTCCAGAACTTGCCGCACCCCTAGCTAAGGTGCAACACTGGCGCCTACCTGGCTGTGTGGAAAATTGCCCAGGTATGTCCTGTACACAAAAGGCAGGATAAATCCAACCTGGCCAAATACTGCCCCATCAATCTACTCTTGATCATCAGTGAAGTAATGGAAGGGGGTCATCAACAGTGCTATCAAGCAGCACTTGCTTAGTAATAACCTGCTCACTGACACACAGTGTGGGTTATGCCAGGGCCACTCAGCTCCTGACCTCGTTACAGTCTTGGTTCAAACATGGACAAAAGAGCTGAACTCCTGAGGTGAGGTGAGAGTGACTGCCCTTGACATCAAGGCCGCATTTGACCGAGTGTGGTATCAAGAGGCCCTAGCAAAACTGGAGTCAATGGGAATCAGGGGGAAAACTCTCCACTAGTTGGAGTCATACCTAGCACAAAGGAAGATGTTTGTAGATTTTGCAGATCAGTCAGCTCCAGGATATCACTGTAGGAGTTCCTCAGGGTAGAGTCCTCGACCCGATCATTTTCAGCTGCTTCATCAATTACCTTCTTTCCATCACAAGGTCAGAAGTGGTGATGTTCACTGATGATTGCACAATGTTCAGCACCATTCATGACTCCTCAGATACTGAAGCAGTCCATGTCCAAACGCAGCAAGACCTGGACAATATCCACGCTAGGGCTGACAAGTGGCAAGTAACATGTACGCCAAACAAGTGCCAGGCAATGACCATCTCCAACAAGAGAGAATCTAACCATTGCCCCTTGACGTTCAATGGCATTACCATCACTAAATCTCCCACTATCAACATCCTGGAGGTTACCATTGACCAGAAACTAAACTGGACTAGCCATATAAATACTGTGGCTACAAGAGCAGGTCAGAGGCTAGGAATCGCGTGACAAATAACTCGTCTCCTGTCTCCCCAAATCCTGTCCACCATTGACAAGGCACAAGTCAGGAGTGTGATGGAATACTCCCCACTTGCCTGGATGAGTGCAGCTCCCACAACACTCAAGAAGCTTGACACCATCCAGGACAAAGCAGCCCGCTTGATTGGCACCACATCCACAAATATTCACTCCCTCCACCGCTGACGCACAATAGCAGCAATGTATACCATCTACAAGATGCACTGCAGATACTCACCAAGGCTTCTTAGACAGCACTTTCCAGACTCATGACCACTACCATCTGGAAGGACAAGGGCAGCAGATAGCAGGAACTCCACCACCTGTAAGTGCCCCTCCAAGTCACTTATCATTCTGACTTGGAAATATTTCGCCATTCCTTCACTGTCGCTGGGTCAAAATCCTGGGACTCCCTTCCTAACTGCACTATGGGTGTACCTATACCACATGGACTGCAGCGGTTCAAGAAGGCAGCTCCCCACCACCTTCTCAAGGGCAACTAGGGATGGGCAATAAATACTGGCCCAGCCAGTGAAGCTCACATCCCTTGAATGAATGAAAAAAAATCTCCATCTTGAACATACTCAATGCCTAAGTCTCCACAGTCTTCTAGGGGTAGAGAATTCCAAAGTATCACTACCCTCTGAGTGAAGGAATTCCTCCTCATCTCAGTCCGACATGGCTTATTCTGAGACTGTGTACCCTTGTTTTCAACTGCCCAACCAGGGGAAACATCCTTTCTGCATCTTCCCTCTCTAGCTCCTTAAGAACTTTGTATATTTCTGAAGTGTAGAGAAAACCGGCCCAGTCTCCTCAATCTCTCCTCATAGCACAATTCCGCCATCCTAGGAATTAGTCTGTCGAACTTTTGCTGCACCCCCTCTATGGTAAGTATAGCCTTCCTTTGGTAAGGAGACCAAAACACAATACTCCAGGTGCGGTCTCAAAAATCTTCACTCCTGTGCTCAAATCCTCTTGCAATAAGGGCCAACATCGCATTTGCCTCTCCAATTGCTTGCTGCACCTGCATGTTAGCTTTCAGTGACTCATGAAAAAGGACACCAAGGTCCCTTTGGACATCAGAACTTCTCAATCTCTTACCATTTAAGAAATACTCTGCACCTCCATTCCTCCTACCAAAGTGGAAGTCTCACCTCATTGCTACCTACTTTAGCTGCTCAAGGATCTGATGGCATGTGACATCTCTTCACAGCTTGTTAAGTCCCAAACTCTGCATCAGATCACACATGATTGCATGTAAATGAGTTGAAAGTACCTGCTCCATGAGCTCAATTGCCTTCGTGCCACTTCATCCGGCAATGCCACTTGGAGGTTTGCCGCCACTTGTAGAAAGCAGATTCAATGCCATGTCAGGGTTTTGGTCCAGTGTGTCCCACCCAATTCTCCAGCACCACACGTCCACCCCCTCCAACCCTACCCACAACCTTTCAACCCACACCTGAGGGCCCCATTGCATTCTGCCTTTTCTAGCCACACAATCACTGGTAACAGGGGGAGGTTGAGAGGTGAGTCTGCAAACAGCGATGACTTTGACTATATGCCTGTGACTATGAAGGGGACGTTCCTCTCCTTGAAAACCAAAAGCAGATTGATGCTTCTTGGCTATTGTTATGCTTTGTGCAACTCTGCATATGACAGTTTCTTACTACTAAAGATTGATATCTAATCTACACCTACTACTTTCCTTAAAACACAAAATTGCCTTGTGCAAATGAGATGTTCATTAATTCTGAGTAAAATGTGTTCTCCAAGATAGATGTACCATCAAGGATAATTAAATGAGTTATCAAAAATTGCTGAAGTTTAGAAAGTATTGACTTAGTCATCACGTCTCAACTCTTCATCACGATACAGCCCCTTCTGATACCTAAATGTCAGTGTGCAATAATAGCCATGTGTAGAGGAGAGAAGGGAGTGGGCCAAGCTCATACTCCACAGGGGTAGATTTTAATTTGAGGCCACAATAGGTGGCCAACAGAAGGACTGTAACTAAATCCTACCCATTATTAATAGTGTGAAGCCTGAGCTATTTTGAGATCCCAAGCTCATTTAGATATTGCCGGCTGTGGGAATTTGTATTCACACTCAAGTTCTGCATGTTCCCCACCAAACTATCCTGACTTGGAATTATATCACTGTTCCTTCACTATTGCTGGGTCAAAATCCTAGAAATCCCTCCCTGTACCACATGGACGGCAGTGGTTCAAGAAGGTGGCTCAGCACTCAAGGGCAATTAGGGATAGGCAACAAATGTTGGCCTAGCCAGTGATGCCTGTATTCTGTGAAAGAATGAAAGAGAAACATTGCCTATGAACCTCGTTGTTTGCAGGATCAGCACACAATGCGTTAAAACAGCTTTCAGTTCTGCAGAAGAGGGATGCCTTGTGAAGCAGGCCTAGTTGAAGGAAGGCCATTTTTAATCCATGTCTTGAGCATCTGGGACTTCTTGGTTGGTCAATGTAAAGTGATTGAAGAGCTTTAGTGGACCATATAACTATGGTAATAGAATCATTGGGCAAGATTAAGCACAGCAATGTATCTTTTTTATACAACGAGTGATTAGGATTTAGAATGCACTGCCTGAGAGTGTTATGGAGACAGATTCAATAGTAACTTTCAAAAGGGAATTGGATAAGGGACACGAAGAGAAAAAAATGCAGGGCTACAATTAAAGGAGTGGAACTTACAGAGAGCTAGCATGAACATAATGGGCTAAATGGCTTCCTTATGTGCTTTAACCATTCTGTGATTCTATTCTATGACTAATAGGCAAAATGTGTCATTGTTTATTGATCTTTTCTTCATTTATGAACACAGTTTACACAAGCAGTCATTTTCTCTCTATTAATTAAAAATTAATAATTTATTGATTCACTTTCTGAAATTGTCAAAAGTCTCCTGTTTCATTAACAAAACATGGGTTAACCACTTAATTTGAAGAATTCAGTGAATTAGTCAATAAAATGTCTAAAGCAGTGAACAGGCTTATCAATGGGACACATATTACTGCAAAATATGAGGGCCAATTTTACAATGTGGACAAACTGCTGGGGAATGTGTCTAAGATTGTCTGATTCTTCTGTCCAACAAGAGAGGTACCAGAAGAGCACACTCATTAAATTGCTCTGCTGTGGAGAATATGCTTACAAATTCCCAAGTAGCATTGCCACCTTATGAGGCCCCATCCTAGAAACATGCCGTCCTAAAATCACCCTGTTATTGATGGAAAATCATGGTGAACATGCCTGCAATTTTGCTGACCTATGCGGGTGAAAATTGTAGAATATGTACAACTAGAAATAAATTGAAGTGACCTGCTTATGCAGGTGAAATAATGATTCTCCCTCCTCACCTTTCCACATCTTCATCAACATCCCCATTCCCATATCCATCCCTATTTCATCTCCATCCCCACTTTCATTGCCATCCACTTCCCATACCCATTCCCATTTCTATCCCCATTCCCATTCCTGATCCAGCTCTATATCCCATCTCCAGCCCATCATCTTCCCCATCTCCATTTTCATCTTCATTCCCATTCCCAACCACATTCAGACACAAAATATCGTTTAGTGGAAGCAGGTTGCTTGGTTGCTCTCTTAAGTGTTGAATGACATGGGGCCTACAATAAAAATGCAATACAGCACTTATCCCAGGCTTCTCCCTTGTCAGACTAACGAGACAAGCTCTTACACTGATATATTTTCAGGTAGAGTTAATGCTGGTGGGACTACTGGTTCCCTTTCAATATTCTCTACAATGCAGAATGCTGATTAATCAGCAGTACAAACTGCTACATATGCACCATTCGTGGAAACACGGTGTTCTGGCTGCCAAGACAGGCTTATTAATTTAAAGCTCAGTTGCACTATCAATTGTCATTCTAAAGATTTTCCAGCTTGCACTTATTAAAGTGGTTTCAAGGAATACAGGAATGCAAACATAAGGCTGAGGCCCAAGTTAAATGACATCGATCCATGAATTTTGCATTTTTCAAATCAAGCAGAGGGGAAGGATGAAGATAATGTAATAATTGTAGGGAGAGGTAGGGTAGGGATGTGGGAGGAATCATGGAGAAGGGAGGAGGGGAGGGAGGAGGAAGCAGATGTTGGGGGATCCAGGAAAGGGGATTGTGGGAGAGTGAAGGCAGGTGATGGAGATTGTTGGTGACGATACACTTGAAAATGAAATTGTAGATGTGTGGTCATTGGTGAGGATAGATGGATTACGGATTTTTTTTTTGACGAAGGGCATTATAACAGGAAATTCAAAAGTATTCGGAGACCACTCAAGTTATTGGCAAGCATGGGATCTGGAGTGTTGCTCAAATGGAAAATGTACAGTGAGAGCAGATGATGGCTGTCAGAAAATCATGAGTGTAGAGTGGGTTTTTGAGATGGAAACAGGGAATCAGAGTGAGAAAGACTTTACATGTCAGACTGAGATGGCCTTTGTGTGCATCCAGCACCAATTAACTCTTTCCGACTTTTAAAAACTCTATTTGGAGGCTTTTATATAAAATACTGCAGATGTAGGAAATCTGAAACAAAAACAGAGAATGCTCAGAACTTACAACAAATCACCAGCATCTGTAAAGAGAAGTGACAAGTTAACGTTTCAGGCATAGCCCTTCACCAACACTTCGCGAGTTCTGATGAAGTGTTATGCCTGAAACATTAGCTTGTCACTTCTTTGCACAGATGCTGTGCTTGACTTGCTGTCCACCAGCTACCACTTTGTGCTAGTAGTTAGTCTTTTGTTTGTTGCTTTTAACTCATGCCTTTTGTCTGTTCTTGTCTCCTCTTTGTTTTGACAAGTCCTATAAAGTTGTTCTCCCATTTTCCATTAGCAGTTCTGACAGCAGGCATCCACTTGAAACCTCTTCCCTCTTGCTATCGGACCTGCTGTGCATTTTCAGAATTTTCTTCTTTTATCTCAGGTTTCGCTGTTTCATTTTGTTTTCTCTCTTGCTTAAAAAGCTACACCTCTTGCAGTGTTACCCACAAGTAAAGGTAAAATAAAATGGATGGCTCTGTGTCTGCCTGTAGCTTTCTCTCTGCTTGTCTCCGGAGTTGGAAATTCCTACTGATGATATTAGCAGCCAAAGACTTGGGGAGCCGCAAACACGGTGCCTGCATGAATGTATTGGAGCAGCTCTGCTCATGACACTGCCAAAATGGGTGCATAGGTCACCTCATTAACATCAAACTTGGGAGCGGGGGGTAAGGGGGGTGTGGGCGGTGGCAGGTCAATGCTACTATAGACATAACTTGGGTACACACTGTTGTGGTGAAGGGAGTAGTGAAATGTTACAACGGTCATTGCTATTAGCACTCCTAGCACATAGGAGTGAATTTTCATGGCCACATAGTGGTGGGATTGAAGCCAGAAGAGCCCATAAAATAGTGAAAGGCTAGTCAGGATGGCTCCCCAATGCATTCCCACTGCATGGGACTTTCCCAGAGATCAGCTGGGAATCAGTTGGCTCCATAGAGGCAACATTGGTTGAAATTTTTAAAAATTAATTCATGGGATGTGGCCATCACTGGCCCACCCCTAATTGCCATTGTAAAGAGGGCATTTAAGAGTCAACCACATTGCTGTGGGTCTGGAGTCACATGTAGGCCAGACCAGGTAAGGACAGCAGATTCCCTTCCCTAAAGGGCATTAGTGAACCAGTTGGGTTTTTACAACAATTGACAATTGTTTCATGGTCATCACTAGATTTTTAATTCCGGATTTTTAATTGGAATTCAAATTCTGCCATCTGCTGTGGCGAGATTCGAACCCAGGTCCCCAGAGCATTACTCTGGGTCTCTGGATTACTAGTCCAGCGACAATATCACTATGTCATTGCCTCCCAGTTTGGAGCTATTTTTGCAACCTTGTTAGCATTTTGCCGTCAGCAGAGTGGTCCCTTCCCCTCCTGCATGCAGAAGCTACCAGCTCAATAGAGACAGCCTACCTATGGCAGGCCAGGGGGGTAATTGGAGCCGGAGGCTCCAGGCATAATTGAGGGGCCAGCAAGCATGAAAGGCCACAATCACAGGCAATCCTGATCTAGTGCCTTCAGCATCGAGAACCCTTCCATTAATCTTAATTGGGAAGTGAGCTCAGCACCAGCCAATAAGGAGGCCATCTCCTGGAAAATCGCTAAGCCAGTCCTCTTGCTAACAACCATTGGCTCAGGAACTGCACTTGGTCCTGATGTCGGGGTCCTGAAATCTGGGGAAAGTCTTAGGCCCCATTTTAGGGAGACAGGTTAATTTGGAGGTCCGGGCCAGGATCCCAAGGTTGGTCCTGCACGTGTTGCTCAAAGTTTTAGCAGATTGACTTTGACAGCACTAAATAATAAGGCAGTGGGGACTGAGGCCATTTACAGTGGTGGAAATTCACTTTCCTGGCCTTGATTTACACAACCACCCCCAACCCATCCTCACTGTTTAACCCACCAAAGTTATGAGCCAAGGGGCAGATGGAGCTGAGGACTCCTATAAACTAAGTGCCAGTGGCCGTCAGAGTATTTTGGTGTAAATGCACCCCTTTGATATTCCTATGCCCATAATTGTAATGCAGACATTAATCCATCTATTTTAAACAGATAAACATCTCTGCTAAAATGTTAGGTAGAGGAATATTGTATGAACTTTAATCTGCTGTATTGCTACAAGGATTTTCTACGCTATATTTGCTAATTCATTCTCTCTCCCTTTTGACTTTCTGTTGTCTGGCACTCTGGTTTCATCCAATTTTGTTGTTGAAATTATTTGCTCATTTTTCTCTTTCCCTTTAGGCGTAAGAAAAATAGACAGATCTTCCCTTTTATGAAAATGTATGTGACCTTGCTTTGATTCAGTTCGAGCTGCTGTCGCCAGTTGTGTGCATTGCTGTAAAGATTTTTTTTTTGCAATTATCCAATTTTTTCTTTGCTATTATCCAGAAATATTCTTTTGCACTAGATCCCAGCTCTGGATATTTTACCTCCCACATGGGAGTTTATGTTAAAGTCCAACGCACAAAATGAATATGTATTTGTATTCAGTAAGTCTTACCAGACAAGCATTGTATTAAATAATAATACGTTTAGGGCTGGTCTGGATCCTAGATAGAGCCAAGGCAGGAGAAGTTAGCAAGCTCACAATGTTACTCTGCCAGCTTTGCCTCTGAACGTTGCGGCTCAAGTCTTGAATACATAATGCAGCACTGCCACTTCACTTCAGTGCTAAGAGTGAGAGACAATGCTGTCTTTTAAATGAGATGCTAAACAGTATGCCAACTTATATTGCAAAAGATGTGAAAGATGCCATGGTACTAATTGAAGAAGAGCAGGGGAGGTGGCCTGGCCAACATTTATCCCCTAACCAACATCACTGAAGTAGATCATTCAGGAAGTGAGTGGGTGAGTGAGTGAGTGAGTGAGTGAGTGAGTGAGTGAGTGAGTGAGTGAGTGAGTGAGAGTGAGTGAGTGAGTGAGTGAGTGAGTGAGTGAGTGAGTGAGTGAGTGAGTGAGTGAGTGAGTGAGTGAGTGAGTGAGTAAGTGAGTGAGTGAGTGAGTGAGTGTTTGTGGAGTCTTTCTGTGTACAAGTTTGCTGCCATGTCTGTCTACATTACAGGAATAAATACAGTTTAAACGCTTGGCAACATTTGGAGCATTGTCTTCAGTTTTTGGGACCCTAACAGTGACCATTTTCACATGTACACTGGCAACACCCAAATCCAACTCACCACAATCTCTCCCGACTCTTCCACTGTCTCTAATTTGCCAGACTGTTTGTCCAATATCCAGCAATGGATGGGGAGATTTTTTTTCCAATCAAATATTGGGAATACCAAAGCCTTCGGTGCCTGCTGTAGACTCTGTTCCTTAGCCACTGACTCCATCCGAGACAATTGTCTGAGGCTTAGCCAAATTATTCACAACATCGATTTCATATTTGACCCTGAGGTGAGCTTCCAGCCACATTTCACATCATCACTAAGACTGCCTATTTCTACTTCTGTATGACCCTGACTATGCCACTGCCTGAGTTCATCTGCTACTGAATGCCTTTGGTACCTTTAGACTTTATTATTCCAATACATTTCTGTCTGGTCTCCCTCATTCTACTCTCCAAGGTCATCCAAAACTCTGCTGTCCTTGTCCTAACTTGAACCAAACCCCAATCACTCATCATCCGTATTTTCATTGAACTACAATGGCTCCCTTTCAAGCAGTACCTCAATTTTCTCATTTCATTTTCAAATCCCTCAATGGCCTTGGCCCTCTTTATCTTTGAAATCTCTTTCAGCCCCACAGCCTTCTGCTCCAATTCTGGCCTCTTGAGCATCCCTGATGCTGAGACCCTAGGTTCCGGAATTCTTTCCATAAACCTCTCTGACCCTCTTTCCTCCTTTAAGACGCTCCTTAAAACTTTGATCAAGCTTTTGATCATTCGCCCTAAAGTACCTTGTGTGGCTTGGTGTCAAACTTCATTTTCTAATGTTCCAGTGAAGTACCTTGGGCTGTTTAATTACCTTTATGGCACTGTATAAATACCAATTGTTGTTGTTATGATCCTTCAAATGAGGCGACTTGAGATGCAAGATTGGGTAAATTTGGGTTATATTCCTGCGTGAAGAGGAGGCTAAGCTGATGAAAATAATGAAGGAAATTGACAAGATGGATAGGAGACAACTGTTGAAAATTACAGAACAAGGCAACAGAACCTTAGAATTTAAATGAAGTTGGTTGAAATTGAATAAGAAAAATTGAATAAGAAAAAACCTTTTTAGACAAAAATTTGAGAGAATTTGAAGTTTGCTGTCTTGTATGGCCACAGATGCAGAAAGGTTTGAAAGGTAGTTATATATTACTTGGGAAACATATTAATGGATCTGGAGAGAGGGCAAGAAATTGCAATTTAAAAACTAGAGCTGACATGGTTAAAAGTTTTGGCCGACTACCGATAAAAGTTACACCCAAGATAATTAATTTTAAAAAAACATAGAACAAAAATTTTCTCTGGTCAATATTTTTAGTGAACTTATCAATTAATTCTTTTGTAGCGCTTTAATGATTTTGCTAGACAAAAAAAATTCCTTCAGCTTACAATTTCACCGACACCAGAAGAAACTATAAACTGGACCATATGTGTGGTTCACAACTTTTCTGTTCTATTCATTGATAGTCAGCAGCACTAACAAACAAACAATTCATTTTACCAGTGTTATATAATAGAAAAACACCTGCAGGTTTTTAAAAGTGCCAAGGTTTCTTCATTACTGAAGGATAAGTCAGTGTATTGATTCTTCTGCAATGTTTGCAGTAGCACTCCACCTATTGGGAACTTGCGGAGCCTACAGTAAATAAAATGGTTCCAATAAATGTTATCACTTACGCCAAGAGGATTCCTGTATTTCTAACTCTCATTCTTTAGGGTAGAAGTTTGGCAGTGTTGCGGGCAGGAAAAGGAACAATTTCGGGGTGCAATGCCTGTGACAATGGGTACTGTAAAGAGAATATCATTTTACCTAGTATTACTGTAGGATACTGAAGCAGGCTTGCGGGTCCTGTGTGTGTGTTGTGTGTGTGAGTATGTGTGTGTGTGTGTGTGTGACTAATTTAATTAAACTGAAGGCAGTCAGATTGCAAGGTTTAAATCATCCAAGGGGTTGTGTGTAAAACAGGCATTTTGAAGTAGAGATGGCCGAGCCAAGATGAGATCCCAGTAGATGTAATATGAATGGAATTTGCATTAGGAGTTAAAGGAGGAGTGAAGTGTTAGCTGTTTGAATTTCAAAGAGACATGACTGGAAGTTTTACAGCTGGCAAAATCATAAATAAATATGGCAAAGTTATTAGGTTTATTTTTCCCAAAAGTGCTGGCCATCATGACAACATGAAAGATTTTTATATTCTGGGAAAGGTAACTTCCAAAGAAAGTTTAAAACAATGGGTTTCAAAGATCAAAATGTGTTTACGAAAAGATTGAAAACTGTATGGTGAGATGTCATGTGAGATCTTGAAAGGTGGGCTGTGCAAAGACAGACTTGTGAAAAGCAGCCTCAAGTCACCCCAGGTAATTACTTGCTTGTTCCAGAAAGCAAAGTTTTGTAAAAAAGCCTTGGAATTTCCATTGTCAAGTGAGAGGAAGAGGGAAGCTGTGGCCAGCACTTTTGGGAAAAATTAACGTAATAACCTTGCCTTATTTATCTTGCCAGTTGTAAAAATCTTATCATGGCCCTTTGAAAATCAAACGCCTTTTCCACTTATCTAAAAATGCAAATTTCATTCACACCATATCTGTTGACCTTACCCAAGCTTTACTAATCTTCATTTCAAATTCTTGTTTTACACCTTAATACTTTGATCATTTAAACCTTGCAGTCTAATCATCTTTAGTTTAATTAAATTAGCCACATGCACATTTGGAACCATATATACACACACACACACACACAAGCCTGCTTTAAAATATCCCACAATAATATTAGGAAAAATATGATAGTTTCTTGACAGCAGCAACTTGCCCCTTTAAAACACAATGTTCAATCCTCAATCATTAATGATCTCAATCAGAATAAAGATGTGGCTGGACTCCAAGCATTGGAAAGAGTTAGGTTCAGTGTTGTTTGCAGGAGTGACTCTACACTTCAATGTGCAAAGCACTTTGATGGCACATTATCCATTGTTTAAAAAGTTGCTTAAGCATCCAATACAGCGGACGATGCATACTCATTATGCAAAGTATGCCAGCCGCCATATTAGAACGTATTCCTCTGTAGACACAGGGTTTACCACAAGTATTAAAATGTTTCATTAAAATATTTAAATAAAGATTCCATCTTTTGTGAAATTGGTTTACCCTAACATTTGACTGAGCAACTCATGGTGCTAGTATGCGGCAAGAGCCCCTCAACAGTGCAATTTGAAGCACTCAAGTGCTGAATACAGTTTAGCTGATGATGTCCTTATAGGCTGCTGTTCAACCTCTGGACATCTAATGGCCTATTTTCTGCCTTCGACAACTAATTTCTGACTCCAGCTGACATCCTTTTGCTGGAGCTAGACTGCTTTTATATAAATGCAAAGCAGTTTCACTGCAGTCATGCTGTCTGGTATGTCTTCCTTTGGGGCCAGATAATGAGGGGGAATAATAGCCAAGAAGACAAGAGCAAGCAGAAGCAGCTGAGAGAAGAGGGAGGAGAAGGAGCAGCATGCTTAACCCACAGCGAGTCTTCCGGGAGCATTTCCCTGACCTTAACTTCACTGAGTGACCTCAGTGTGTTAGGAGCCTTTGCTTTGAAATGGGTATCACAAGCTGTGTCATCTGCTGCAACCACAGCTTGAGCCTCATTCCAGGGCATGGATAGAGCTAGCTGTGGCCTTTAACTTTTATGCAACAGGCTGCATTAGGTGGCAGTGACATCTCTCAGTTTGTTGTCACCTCAGTATCAAGATGGTCACCGAGACTCTCTATTACATGAGGAACACTTACATCTTTTTCTCAATGGATAGAGTGAAGCAGGAGATAAGGTTTTACCCAAATTTGAGGCTTTCTCAGAGTACGAGATCCCATTGTGAGAAATGGATGTTATTTTTTAAAAATATTTTTGGAGAATATTGGGATTAAAATTTTCAGAGATACTGGGGCAGATCAATCATTGATTGTGGCTGATGATACAATTTGTGTTCTGGATAGTTTTATGAAGGAAAATGTATTGATAAGGGGTAATAATGGAATTTATGAAAGTCAACTTAGGCCACTTTGTAAATGGAATTGTTACAGTGGGAATTATTTCCAAAATCACCTATTGAAGGGCGGGGGGGTGGGGGGGGGTGATTTTATTCTGGATAATGATTTGGCTAGTGGATACAATAATGTGGTGACAACTGTATTGCAGCAGGCAGTTGATCATGCTAATCTTAACCAACTTCAGAAAACTACTGTGGCCAAAAATGAGATGCTTCTTGCCAATAACAAGCAATTGAAGGAAAACCTGATTCAAGTAGGAAATCAACTTCCGCGTAATGAAAAAAGAGAATTGGTGAGGGCAATTGAGACACAGTCACAGAAAGTCGGACACTTGACTGAGGACTTGAAATGTCTAACTGATGAACAATCTTCAGTTAAAACTTGATAAATTTCAAGCATCTAATACAGTGGACGATGTATACTCATTCAGTTATTATGAAATATTGTGGAAAATGCCTTGAACAAGAAAATGAATTGTTGGTAAAACAGAATAATTGGTTGAATGCAGAGTTAAAACAAAGACTAATGAACTGTTAGAACTTCATAGTGGAAAAAGCAATGAGATTCTCGAACTTCAATGCAAACAGGAGAAGATGAAAGAGAAGATATGTAGTATGGAGTGTCACAGATCCAAAGTTGTTCCTGTAAAAAAAAAACTCATTGCTGAATTGTGGCCCAGTTGAGCAAAGAATTGATCCAAGTAACATTACTGATGTATAAACCTCAGTAATGAGCAACATGAAAACAACTAATGTGCCTACAGAATTGGAAATCAAGAATTGCCAACAAAAGGACTGAAATCACAAAATGACTTTTCCAGGTCAATGACCAGAGACACAGATTTACAAGTGATTGCTGGTGCTAATACACAAAACACAGCAGGTGGAATCCAGGCAAGCTGACAGTTTGCAAAAGACCGTTCAAAACCTGTAGAGGAGAGGACTCATATAGTTTGTGGACAATACAAATGATTTGAAGGGTCAGAACGAACTATGAAACTGCAAAGGGAGAATATAATTGACACTGCTCAAAAAGAACTAGAAAAGACCTGTTCTAAATGGGATTGTGAGAAACAACAAGATCATAAAAGGTTTAAAGATCAAACCAAGCAGGAATAGGAAACCATTTTGTTTGAACATAAGAAGCATTTCAATAACATCCTTGAAATGCCAAAAAGAGATTTTGACCAGAGAAGAAATGAAATGTTAACTCACAAAAATGCCATTTTGATTTTGTTAAATGGAAATGAGAATTTACCACATTTGAGTTCGGAAAATAAGCTTGAGGATGGAATTACACCTACAGCTAACAAAAAGAACGATTGACTTAAATGAAACATTCTTTGCTGAGTTAAAGACTGGGAATGAGAGGAAAAAGAAACATAGGAGTTGAGTTATGATAATACTATGATGTACAAATTCTGCTAATCTTGTTACATTAATTGACTTTGTTTAAGTATGTTTTTGTAATTGTACGATATAACGTGTAGTTGTGAAATGAGATGGAAAATGTATTTGTATAGTATGTAATAAGCTATTGCTAGAGATTTGTGATGTTAAGTTTGTGTGAGGTGGATGTAGACCATTGTAAAGAAGCCTTCACTGTTGTGAAGCTTTCTTCCTTTCAAAGGTAGGGGGTGTTAGAAAATAGAGTTAGTTTAAGTAAATTAAATGTGCATTTGGGTGTTAGGAATAAGGTATATCTTTAAGTTTAAGTTTAATTTATATTATTTTTCTATTTGTGGGTTAAAAGGTAAAACCTGAGATCTAGTTCATTTTTGAGTGGAGGTCTAAAGCTCAGTTTGTATACCTGCATTTCTAATGAGTTTTACGACTCCTGAGAAGTTAAAGCAAACACAGAGTAGAAAAAACTGCCTAGCAACAGGGGTCCAGAGAGGGACACAGACACACACACACACACACATACATACGCATGCACATAAGCACACAAAAAACAGCAGTTGAAGTGCAGTTGGAAGAAGGTGCCAGAACAGGGAGGTCATAAAAATGGATAGATAGGTTCCAAACTAAAGAAGGAAGTCCCCAAAATCCAGGGGAGTGGAACAAGAGAAAGTCTCAAGAAGGTGTTCTACTCAGAGGAAGGACAGGAACCTGAAAAAGGCACTGTTAAATGAAAGGTGAGAAGCAGAGGAAGGCTCCAAACTTCAAGCTTAAAGGAAGAAAATCTGCAGGAAGCAGATTTAAAACGAGAGGCCAGAAGGTCTAAAGAGATGCCTGAAGGTCTGTAACTCTTTGCTATGGGCATGCAAAGCAGTGGTGCACTGCTGATATTTGAGTCGGTGAAGAGAGCTTGAATACGTGTGGTGACCCAGGGGAGAGGAACACCGGTAGGAGAGTTCGAATCCTTGGAGGTGGACCCTTGCGGAAGGCATCTGAGAGAAAGCATCGGTTTGGGAGAAAATTCCAGAACGAGTTCTTGAAAAGTAGAGATTGGAAACCCTCATGTGAAAGACAGAGTTCAGTGAGACTGGTTGGCTCATGGTATGACAAGCATCTGGGGGGGAGCTGATGAGAGATGCATGGCATCTGTTTGGACTGGCATTGTCACTTGGTTTCAGAGTGTGGTGTGCCTGGCCACAGGTTGCCAATTGGTTTACATGGACTATGAACATTAGAGTATGAGGTAGTTTTTGTAACTTGTGTTATCCTTGCAAATCTGTATATAACTGTAAAGGTATAGTGATGGGTGAAGGAGCATTGTAATATAGTTCATCTTTTCTGGTTTAATATATGTTTTATTCTTTTGTTAAAAGTTCATCAGCTGACTCCTGTGACTCCGTTCAGTAGCCACTCTCCATATATCTAAACAAAAAATTAAAACTTAGGATTCATCAAGCCAGGTTCCTCCCTGGGATAAGGCTTGTCCAGTAGTAACATCAGATGGGAACATAACAATGTGGCAGGACTGCAGAGCTTAGACCTGACCTGTTGGTTGTGGGATCGCTTAGCTCTGTCTATTGCAAGCTCCTTTTGGTGTTTGGCCTGCATGTAGGCTTGAGTTGTAGCTTCATCAGGTTGACACCTTTTTTTTTAGGTTATGCCTAATGCTGCTGCTGAAAGGCCCTTCTGCACTCTTCATTTAACCAGGGTTGATCCCCTGACTTGGTGGTAATGGGTGAGTGGAGGATATGCTGGGTCATGAGGTTACAGATTGTGGTTGAGTATAATTCTGCGGCTGCTGATGGCCCACAGTGCCTCATGGATGCCCAGTCTTGAATTTCTAGAAATGTTCGATATCTATCCCACTTAGCACAGTTGTAGTGCCACACAACTTGATGGAGTGTATCCTCAATGTGAAGATGGGACTTCATCTCCGGAAGGACTGTGCAGCGGTCAGTCCTACCGATACTGTCATGGACAGGTGTATCTGCAGCAGGCAGATTGGTCAGGATGAGGTCAAGTATGTTATTCCCTCTTGTTGGTTCCCTCACCACCTGCTGCAGACCCAATCTAGCAGCTATGTCATTTAGGACTTGACCAGCTCAGTCAGTAGTGGTGCTACCGAGCCACTCTTGGGCTAGGATTTCCCGGTCGGCGAGCAGGGGGGCGGGGCCCACTCGCCGACGCGTAAAATGACACGAGATGATGTTGGGCGGAACTCCCAACGTCACCCCGCCCTATTTAAATTTTCAGGTAGGCAGGGACTCAGCAGAATCAGCTGTGCACCTGCCGACCTGTCAATGGCCAATTGAGGCCACTGACAGAGTCATTAAAGTAATTAATAGACCTGCCCGTCCAACCTTAAAGTTGGCGGGCAGGCCAGGAGCCTTAGCGGGCATTAGAAAAAGCATGAAACCTCATTCATGGGCGGGATGAGGTTTCATGTAGGTTTCAAAAAATGTAACTCAAGTCTATTTAAAAGTGATGGACATGTCCCAACTCATATGACAGTGTCACATGAGGGGACATGTCGGGGAAATTTTTTTTTTCTATTTTTCAAATTTTTAACTGTGGAGCCGATCTCTCTGAGGCAGCACTTAGCCTCAGGGAGATGAGTGCATACTTTCACGGGCATGCACGAAAGAGCGCACTCACGGATTTGGGGATTTCCCCCCCCCTCCCCCCCCGCCCGCACAGGGAGTGCACAGCGCTTCCGTGCAGACGTTACGCTGGGTGGGCGATAACTGGCCCGCCCATGTAAAATGGCGGCACGCTCCCAATTGGGGGCGCCAATCGGAGGCGCACCAATCGGAGGCACGCCAATCGGAGGTGCGCCAATCGGAGGCGCGCCAATCGGAGGCGCGCCTCCACGTGCCCGCTCTTCAACTTCCCCCCCGATGGGGGGAAAATTCTGCCCTTGGTGATGGACATTGAAGCCCCTCACCCAAAGTACATTCTGTGCCCTTACTTTCCTCAGTGCTTCCTCCAAGTGGTGTTCAACATGGAGGAGCATTGATTCATCAGCTGAGAGAAGGCAGTATGTGATAATCAGCAGGAAGTTTCCTTGCCCATGTTTGACCTGATGCCATGAGACTTCATCAGGTCTAGAGAATCTGCTGACCACAAAAGATGCTGAGCTTTGTACCCCATGACAAGGTCACCAGTGGTTGCAATGGAGCGTAGACCTTGGACATGTACAAGGAAAGTAACAGTCAGCTGTGGCCTATGGAAAGACAGGTTATTGCATTCATTCCCAACTGAATTTATCAGAGCCCATGTAAATGCTTGGTAGCATCTTGGCAAGTGCAGTCAGTGGAGGCATTGCTGACTCCAAATCACCTTGCCTTCTTTCATGCAATATCAGGCACCAGCATGAAGTGTTAGGGAGCCTTCATGTTTCATTGTGGTGAAGCTGGAGATCTTTGGGTGTAGCTCTTATTGTAAATTACTATCTTCAAATATAGGCTGTAAACAAGACATCAGAAGACAGGAGACCACAGCACCTCTTGGGCACACTGACCTACCTGGCATGCTCCAGCTGGTCCTCCTTTCCTCTGGGAATGTCAGCGCAAAGGATGCCTGTGGACAAACCCACTGGTTATAAGAAAGAGAGCAAGAAGGTAAAATACCTAAATAACAGTAAATGACATGAAGGGTCATGAATGCCAATAGCATGCTAGAGGGATTTAATTGGTTAAAAATGACAAGAAGCACCTTTAAAAAGCCTAGGGCCCTTACCTTTAAGGCTGATGGGCTTTTTAAAAGCCCTCCCACCTGCAGCTCAGTTTGAAGCCATATTCCTGCCATTCTGAAAACTTGTCATCAAATAGGCTGGAAAAAGACACAGAGAGGCTCAAAGGTTTTGGTCTATTTATTAGAGCAGAGTAGACTTTGAGGTGACCTGAAAGATATCTATAAAATAATTTAAGGGCGGGTAGCATGCCTGTGATGGATTAGCCAATGGTTTGGGAGGACCAGGAGACATGAGTTTAAACTATGTAAGAGTAGCAATAATTTGGATGTCTGGAGGTTCCTCTTTTCCCAGAGAGTAGTGAGGCTCTGGTATACATTGCCAGCTGCTGTGGTAGGTGTTGACTCTCTCTAACACTTCAAGAGGGAGCTGGACAGTTCTTGACTTGGGCAGAGGTCACACCACAGAGAAGGTAGGTATCTTTATAGCTAACAATTGGCCTGTGGGACCTTATGAACTAAGTGGGCCAGAGGGGATTTTTTCAGAGTATTTTTTCCCCTTGTTAGCATTAAATTTTTTTCTCTGTTTTTGTTGTTAGATTTTCCGGAGAGAGGGAGAAGGGAGCATTTAATCATGGTGGCCTGACCACCATGAGTGGGGGCGAGCCTGATGGACCATGGCCTTTTTCTGCATGCCAACTTTGTATGATCGTGGAGGCCTTCCTTGGAATCCTTGATATCCGGCATCTTGCTAGTATCCTAAATCAGTTGGTTGACTATAAGCTGGAAGGTATCATGGTAAAACAGTGCAGTGTTATGTTCTATCACGGCTCGAGTATTTCATTCAATTTTGGTGACCAACACATAAAGGAAATATTCATACCATGGAGATTGTGCAAAGAGGAGCCACAAGATTAACACTTATCATCAAAAAATTGAGTAATGAGGAAAGACTGGAGGAAGTACAGGCCATTTGCCTTGAAGTGAGGTGATTGAGAAGGGACCTTATAGAGGTATAAGAAATACTAAGTGGCATGGGAGACCAGTTAGTTCAATTGGCCAAATGGCTAGTGTAAGTGTTCAGAATAATGCCAGCAGCATGAGTTTGATTCCTGTTCGGGCTGTGGTAGACTTGGGACCTGCCTCCTCACCCTGCCCCTGACAGTGGAAGGCAATAGCAAATCACCACTGACAATAACTGCCAAAAAAATGGCTCAGGATGAAGCATCAGCAGACAAGGAGCTAAGGACCTGCCTTTGGGCAAAGCACACATGACAAAATCGGCAAGGATAAGGTTAATCTGGGGCAGAATTTTGAGGTCGGCACGCAGGTGCATACCCAATGCGATCGGATGTGAAATCGCGCGAGATGATGTCGGGTGAGCATCCCGACATCATCCTGCGCTCGCGCGATATATCGGCTGGTGGGCGTGCACAAAAGTCAGAAGCGCGCTCGTTGACAATTAAGGGGCCTATTAAGCCCATTAAAGTTGTAATTGTCTCTGATTTTTTTGTGGTCCATTCAGCCTTACCGTTGGCGGTTGGGCAAATCAGCCAGGTAGACTTTGCATTTTACATGAAACCTCATACAAGGGCGGGATGAGGTTTCTGTTATTAAATAAAAAAATAAAAACCTATGGGCAGAATTTTCATTATGTATATGTTCAAGTGACTGATTATGATGTGTGGACATATTTTTCTGGATTTTGAAAGATTTATTTATTGGTTTTAAAGTGTTTTTTTTATTCATTCACGGGATGTGGGCTTCGCTGGCTGGGCCAGCATTTATTGCCCATCCCTAATTGCCCTTCAGCAGGTGGTGGTTAGTTGCCTTCTTGAACCGTTGCAGTCCATGTGGTGTAGGTACATCCACAGTGCTGTTAGGAAGGGAGTTCCAGGATTTTGACCCAGCGACAGTGAAGGAACAGTGATATATTTCCAAGTCAGGTTGGTGAGTGACTTGGAGGGGAGCTTCCAGGTGGTGGTGTTCCCATCTATCTGCTGCCCTTGTCCTTCTAGATGGTAGTGGCTGTGGGTTCGGAAGGTGCTGTTGAAGGCCTTGGAGAATTCCTGCAGTGCATCTTGTAGATGGTATACGCTGCTGCTACTGTACGTGGTGGAGGGAGTGAATGTTTGTGGATGTGGTGCCAATCAAGCAGGCTGCTTTATCCTGGATAGTGTCAAGCTTCTTGAGTGTTGTGGGAGCAGCTCTCATCCAGGCAAGTGGAGAGCATTCCATCACACTCCTGATTTGTGCTTTGTAGATGATGGACATGCTTTGGGGAGTCAGGAGGTGAGCTTCTTGGCGCAGGATTCCTAGCCTCTGACCTGCTCTTGTAGCTACAGTGTTTATATGGCTAATCTAGCTCAGTTTTTGGTCCATGGTGACCCCCAGGGTGTTGATAGTGGGGGGTTCAGTGATGGTAATGCCATTGAACATCAAGAGGCGATGGTTGGATTCTCTCTTGTTGGAGATGGTCATTGCCTAACACTTGTATGAGGCAAATTTACTTGCGACTTGTCAGCCCAAGCTTAGATATTGACCAGGTCATACTGTATTTGGACATAGACTGCTTCAGTGTCTGAGGAGTCGTGAATGGTGTTGAACATTGTGCAATCATCAGCCAACATCCCCGCTTCTGACCTTATGATGGAAGGAAAGTTATTGATGAAGCAGCTGAAGATGGTTGGGCCGAGGACACTAACCTGAGGAACTCCTGCGGTGATGCCCTGGAGCTAAGATGACTAACCTCCAGCAACCACAACCATCTTCCTTTGTGCTAGGTGTGACTCCAACCAATGGAGAGTTTTCCCCTGATTCCCATTCACTCCAGTTTTGCTAGGGCTCCTTGATGCCACACAAGGTCAAATTCCGCCTTGATGTCAAGGGCAGTCATTGTCACCTCACCTCGGGAGTTCCACTCTTTGTCCATGTTTGAACCAATGCTGTAATCAGGACAGGAGCTGAATGGCCCTAGCGGAACCCAAACTGGGCGTCAGTGAGCAGGTTATTGCTAAGCAAGTGCCGCTTGATAGCACTGTTGATGACCACTTCCATTACTTTACTAATGATTAAGAGTAGCCTGATGGGGTGGTAATTATCTGGGTTGGATTTATCCTGCTTTTTGTGTACAGGACATAACTGGCCAATATTACACATAGCTGGGTAGATGCCAATGTTGGAATAGCTTGGCTAGGGGCGCGGCAAGTTCTGGAGCACAATCTTCAGTCCTATGGCCTGAATATTGTCACGCCCATAGCCTTTGCAGTATACAGTGCCTTCAGCCGTTTCTTGATATCACGTGAAGTGAACCTAATTGGCTGACGACTGGCATCTGTGATGCTGGGGACCTCTGGAGGTGGCAGAGATGGATCATCCACTTGGCACTTCTGGCTGAAGATTGTTGCAAATACTTCAGCCTTATCTTTTGTACTGATGTGCTGGGCTCCTCCAGCATTGATGATGGGGATATTTGTGGAGTGTCCTCCTCCAGCGAGTTGTTTAATTGTTCACCATGACTGGCACTACCACCATGCTAAATGGGATAGATTTTGTGGATGTTACTGGACCGCAGAGCTTAGATCTGATCCGTTGATTGTGGGATTGCTTGGCTCTGTCTATCACTTGCTGCTTATGCTGTTTGGCACACACGTAGTCCTGTGTTATAACTTCACCAGGTTGGCACCTCATTTTTAGGTATGCCTAGTGCTGCTCCTGGCATGCCCTCCTGCACTCTTCTTTGAACCAGGGTTTGTCCCCTGGCTTGATGATAATGGTAAAGTAGGGATATGCTGGGCCATGAGGTTGCAGCACCTCATGGATGCCAAGTCTTGAGTTGCTAGATCTGTTCAAAATCTATCCCATTTAGCATGGTGGTAGTGCCAGACAACAGAATGGAGCCTGTCCTCAATGTGAAGGCAGGACTTCATCTCCACAATGATTGGTTGGTGGTCACTCCTACCGATACTGTCATAGACAGATGGAACTGCGGCAGGCAGCTTGTTGAGGATGTTGCTAAGTATATTTTTCCCTCTTGTTGGTTCCCTCACCACTTGCCACGGACCCAGCCTAGAAGCTACATAATTTAGGATTCGGCCAGCTCAGTCTGTAGTGGTGTGACCGAGCCACTCTTGGTGATGGATGTTGAAGTCCTCCACCCAGAGTACATTCTGCACCCTTGCCACCCTCAGCGCTTCTTCCAAGTGCTGTTCAACATGGAGGAGCACTGATTCATCAGCTGAGGGAGGACGATACATGGTAATCAGCAGGAGGTTTCTCCTTGCACATATTTGACCTGATGCCATGAGACATCATGGGGTCCGGAGTCGATGTTGAGGACTCCCAGGGTAACTCCCTCCCAACTGTATACCACTGTGCCACCACCTCTACTGGGCCTGTCCTGCCGGTGGGACAGGACATGCCCGGGATGGTGATGGTGGTGGCTGGCACATTATCTGCAAGGTATGATTCCATGAGGATGAATATGTCAGGCTGTTGCTTGACTGGTCTGTGAGACAGCTCTCCCAATTTTGGCACTAGCCCCCAGGTGTTAGTAAGAGGACTTTGCAGGGTCGACAGGGCTACAATTGCCATTGTCATTTCCGGTGCCTAGGTTGATGCCGGGTCATCCGTCCAGTCTTCAGCTCCCTAAGGCAGCTCTCTGCCTTCAGGGAGTCTTCATTCAATGCTCGCCCGCACCCCGCCCCACCCTGGCAGCACTGAGCATTTCAGCGCGTGCTTCACGCTGGCTGGCCGGTAATTGGCCAGCCAGTGTGAAATCACGGTCGGCGGCCGATCGCGGTTGACGATCCATTCCCCGGCCAATCCTGGACCCGCCGATTGTGCCCGCTCACCAACCTAAATAAACTGCCCCTGGAATATTACATGAAAGTCTACTTGGACAATAGAACCCAGAGACCTTGTTAAATATTGACGATAGAAAAGTTTAGGGCAGGTATTAGGAAGAACTTCAAATAGTGAATAACACTTGGTTTGCTCTTCCTGGTGAATTAGTGGTGGTGAACACCTTGGATTGATTCAAGAGTTAAATTAGATGTCTGGGGCAATGTACTTCTTTTGCTGAATGGATGAGCTAAGTAAGATGAGCTAAGTGAATTCTCTCATCTGTATCTGTCTTATGATATTGAAATGTCTCCCACATTTCAGCAAAGAAACACTGTCCCCTACATTTAATGGCTCCACCTTACAACATCCCCTCTGAACTCAAATGGATCTCCAAAATGCCCTCCATTGCTAAAACTATCTCTCTGAGTTTAAATTCCTTTTTCCTTTCACTTGAAGAGCTTTTTAAAATCCTTTTTACTTCTGAAAATATTCTTCCTTTCCATTCTATTATCCTGAAAGTATTAAAGCCTATTGTGATGCAGCTCCACCTCTGGAACAGCACACAAATTACTCTTCCTCATGTGCGAGTCCAAACAATGATGTTCTAAAGAAATAGTGGGGAAGTCACTGCTAACATTAATCATGTCTACTTGACGTTCACACATGCTTTCTTTCTTCAGGGGTCACAGAACATTCATGAGTGGCCTTCTTTGTTGATTTTTGTCCCATTATACTGGGTAATGAGTTAATTACACTTTACTTGCCACCAACTCAGATGAGGTCAATTAACTGAGCACAGGTCAGGACCAAAATCTGAGATCTTGCTATTATTTATGGCTGAGCTAGTCACTATCTTAACAAGGTCAGTTAGTGAAAAGCCTCTCTAAACAAAATTTAGCTCAATTAAAGTGCAAGTCTGTTCAAAATATGAATACATTGCAACATCTCTCTTTCACTCCTGGGTAGGATGCAGAACAAGTTTGGCATCTGATAGAGGTTCCCCTGGCTCACCTTCAGACTTCAGCTCTTTTCTAGCTACCTGTCTTATCATTAATTCCTTTACTGATATCAATATGGTCAATATTTTAGTGAATTTTCACAGGTCCAGATTTCTAATTATATTTTGGTCAAGATTCATCATATTTTGAATCCATCACATTGTTGTGGGTCTGGAGTCACATATAAGCCAGGCCAAGTAAGGGCGGCAGATTTCCTTCCCTAAAGAACATTAGTGAATTAGATGGGTTTTTATAACAATTCCTATTCTAAATCATTATTTCCTACTACCTCAAATCCTTTGCCTCAGCCTTCTCTTCCTCCTTAGTTTATTGGGTTCCCGTTGGGTGAGCTTTAGTGCAGTAGAATGGAAGTGAGATATACCGTTATTCTACTGTTGAAATTATGTCTACAGTCAATCATAGGAAACCATAAAAAAATTAACAAAAATAAAAACAGCAAGTGCTGGAAATACTCAGCAGATCTGGCAGCATCTGTGGAGAGAGAAACAGAGTTAATATTTTGAGTCAATTGTGACGTTTTCAGAACGGAAGGAGGGTGGAAATGTGATGGGTTATGTTGTGTGGAAAGGGGGAGGAGGAGGAAGAACAAAAAGGAAGGTCAGAGGGTGGGAAAGGTTAAATGACAAAGATGTCATGGAACAAAAAGCAAAGGAAGTAGTAAAGGTAATAGTAAAGAAACAAAGCATTTGTCCCAAGTGAGTGTTACTGGCAGATAAATGAACAGCTCTGCCCAAAAGCAAAAACATGAAAAACACGGTTCCAACTGGCACATGATAAAAAAAAAGAATCAAACTGGGGGACAGAGTTCATGGTCTGAAATTGCTGCACTTAATGTTGAATTCAGAAGGCTGTTCAGTGCTTAATCGGAAGATGAGGTGCCGTTCCTTCAGCTTGCGTTCAGCTTCACTGGAACATTGCAGCAGGCCAAAACTGGAAATGTGAGCATGAGAGCAAGGCAGAGAATTAAAATGGCAAACAACTGGAAGCTCGGGGCCATGCATGCAGACTGAGCAGAGGTGTTCCACAAAGCATAAAAAAAAACATTGTTCAAATCCAAATGACTTTAATTGATAGGTATATGAAGTGTTAAATCAAGACATCTCTTCAACAGTGCTGAGGGAGTGCTGCACTGTCAGAGTGCCATCCTTCAGATGAGATGTTAAACCTGCTCTCTCAGGTGGACTTTATTGATCCATTCACAGGACATGGGCATCACTGGCAAGGCCAGAACTAAGTTTCCTTCCCATACAACTGAATGGCTTGCTTGGCCAATTCAGAAGGCAGCTTAGAATCAATCACATTGCTGTGGGTTTGGAGTCACATATAGGTCAGACCATGTAAGGACAGCGGATTTCCTTCTCTAAAGTACATTTGTAGATTTGGTGGGTTTTTCTCACGATCCAGTCCTTTCACAGTCACTATTACTTTTTAATTCCAGACTTATTTAATTAATTGAATTTCAATTCCACAGCTGCCTTGGTGGGATTTGTCTCTAGATCATTAGTCCAGGCCTAGGATGGTCGCTGCCTTTCCGACATTTCAAGTGACCACACTTCAAAGATGGTCATTGTTTGGAAAGCAATCTGGGAATGCCCGAGGTGGAGAAAGGTGCTATATAAATGCAGTTCTTTCTTTCAATTCAATGTACCTTATCTCGCTTCCTGGAAAATATTCAAACTTAATGGAGTTTCCACTTATATTCTTTAGCACATACCAATTATTCAAATGTTATTGCCCCCAGTCTCTGATCAAAAGCAAATTTCTTCCATACATTAAACAGAACCTGGATTGTAGGGTGGATGAAGAATCTGTTTTACAACCACGGCAATGAACCATAAAAGGGAACCAAATTAAAACCTTTCCTTGGCTACCTTTGTACTCAACGTGGTGGGACAGAGGAGGGAGAGTTTATTGAGAAAATTTGGAGCCAGCCAGGTCTCTTAATGAAACTGGCAGCCAATGGGATGGCGCAAGGTCTCAGTTTTTGCCAGGGGCAGTCGAGCTCACCTTCAACTAAGTATCGCTCTGCGACTGCAGTCCTTCCGCAACTTTGCACGGCGCAAATGAGTCGCTTCTAAAATCTTTGCCTTCTGTTCCTGTACTTATTTTTTTTTGCTCGCTTGCCTGATTTCCAGTTTGAGACGACAATGGGCTTGGAATTATTCCATGGATCGAGGTAGGACTTCCAAACAGTGTTAAGAATTTAGCTATGCTACATAATGGCTTTTAATAATGGCAATTAATGTATTTGCATTTTAAAGACATAATTGCGGCAAAGCACACTGTCTAAAACAACACTGTCGTACTCAGTGAATGTTCGCTGGATTTCAGTCTTTAATATGGGCCAGGTCTATTTTCGTAACGATCACGGTTCAACTTAAAGATGCTTTAACCCATAACAATTTATAGTATTATCAATAAACAACAAATAGGGCGAATTCACAGAGGAATATAATATAATCCAAAGTACATTTAGTTTACGTTTGCAAGAAAAAAAGGACTTCCGATAAATATAAATAATAAATATAAATAACGTTATGATGTGAAATGACAAAGGATATGGGGTGTGTTATTTGATGCTCAGGCCATAAATCATGTTGTTTGTATAATGGAAGTGTTTAATTTAAACGAAAAACAAAAAGAGCTAGATTTTAAAGTCTGATTATAAATTCATCCAGTTGGTCTTTAAATTGTTATAACTTTTGAAGACTTCCATTATTTTCAAGAAACCAACACAGCCCATAAGTTTGAGCTTAAAGTTTAGTCACATCAAACTGTGGATTTTGTACGATTAGATGAAACTATACACTGAGTATTGAATTAAATTTTCTGTTTGTAGACGAATTTCAGATCAATTCCAGAGGCATAAACTCTGTCAGATTTTAATTTAGATTGTATAGGTGGATGAAGGAAAAGGGGATGAAAGGATGTGGGAGTAGGGCGGATAAGTATGATTAGGAGCATTTGTTCACGTGGAAGGTAAACAGCCATAGAGACCGGCTGGTCTGGGTGTGCTTCCAATTCAAACGCTCGTGGTTGGGTCCAAACAACTCTACAGTTGGATCACTGTATGAAACCATCTGAATCAAACTGATTTTTAAAATGGAAACTAATCAGATTTTTCCTGTAATCATTCAGGCCATTCAATCATCTGGTTAGATCCTGGAAAATTTACTTTAAGTCTCACTCTTCTGTTATTGCTGTTTCTCCATCTTTTTTCATTTAACTTGTTTCCATGAGAGGCTGGCCTTGGATTTAGTCATGAACAGTTGCTTCTGGTGGCTCTCAAAGTTGTTCTCTGTGTTGGTGACTGAGAAGACCTGTCATGCGCTACTGCCATTTCTTTAAGTATTGGTAGGAAGCTGGCATTTGCCACCTTGTGCATTTAATTTATGCATGATAATATCGACAGTTGTCGTGGAGAAGGTGGTAGACCAGCACATAGGAACAGAGGAATTGTTAGACAATAAAAAGAACAAGGTCCATCTAGCTGACCCTCTACTATCCTAGTAGCTGCGTAATGAATCTATAGTGATGATAATGGAGTTGTTGACTAATCATAGCAACCAATTTTCTATCAATTAGTCTACAACAGACCCAGAAGTGACGTAAAGAAAATACTCAATTGTGGAGAACTTTGGAAACCATAGCCCCAAAGCCACATTTTTTTCCTCCCAAGCATGCTACTTTTACATATACCACATTTCAATATCATAATCACATATCACATCAGCCCTCCTGGCTGGTAGGAGATTTGGAAAGGGAAAACATTATATCATCATATTTTGAGAAATGTATGTTGCTTTGTATTAAAAAGAAGTTAGTTGGAAGAGGGTAATAAATTTGGACATTGAGTAATACAGATGATACTGGCAATGCCTCAAATGGAACAGGGGTACCCAAACTTTTATGTTTGGGGGTTGAATATGTGTGTACGATAGGGTCTTGGGGCTACATAGATAGATTAAATCCATGTTCCTATAAAATTGCTGTCTCAAATTGCTGATCAGAGCGTTATGTTTTAAGATTTATCAGAAAAAAGCGAATAAGCATTTGGACAGGTAACAACAGATCAAAGCAAGTCAACATGGATTTGTGAAAGATAGGTCATGTCTCACTACTCTAGTTGAATTCTTGAGGAAGTTGCTAACAGTGTATAGGCGAGAGTCTATAGATGTTTTCTACACGGATGTCTGGAGGCATTTGGTAAGGTTCTGTGATACACACACACACACACACACACACAGCAATGGAGACTTTGGGTGGGATTTTTCGGCCCCTCCTGCTGGCAGGATCTTCCAGCCCCACCGAAGTCAATGGAGTTTTGACTGACTCGCTGCTTCCGCCACTGGGAAACCTGCCGCAGCGGGGCCGGAAACGCACGGCCTTTGTTATATGGATCAGTAAGTAATGTAGAAGAATAGGGATAAAGGAATTGTTCTTGAATGGTGGGGAGTGACAAATGGTGTTCCCAAGTAATCTGTGGCTTTAGCTTCACAGAAAACATGTTAAAGACTTGACGAAGGAATAGAGAGTTGCACATCCGAACTGTAGATTACTCTAAGTTAGGGTCACCAAGCTATGTAGATGGGAACAGGAAGTTTAAAAGGGGTATAGACAAACTAACTGGCTAAAACTATGACAGATGATGTTCAATGTGGGAAAGTGTGAGGTCAACCATTTTGGATCTGCCAAAGGATATTTTCTTTATGGTGAGAGACCAGGTATTGTGGAGGAGCAAAGGGATTTGAATGTTCTGGTACATAAATCACTAGAAGGTACAGTGTTTCAAAGGTACAAAAAAGGCTAATGGGATTTGGAATTCAAAAATGTGGAAGTGATCCTTCAGGTGTACAAAGCCTTGCATGGAGGAATTTTTGCTTACCTGAAACACAAGGCGCATGTCAGTCAGAAATTCATGAATAACTCACAATTTGGGAGTTTCCCATACACTGTGGAATTTTTAGCTCCAGAGGCCTCCAGGGTTATTTGGAGGGGGGAGGGTTGGGAGGGTGGTCAGGGGACAGTGGAGACACTTTGGGATGTTTCATTGCATTAAAGATGCTAGAAAATACAAGTTGTTGGTGTTGTTGGTTATTCTGGGGCAGGGTGCCCAATTGTGGAGGCGTGAGATGGAAGATGCAAAGCCACTTAGCTCCTAAATCTTATCTTCTGATGTGCAGGCAACCCAGTCAACAACACTTGAAAGTAGAATGGTAATGAGGCTTGCAACTTCATTATCATATTTAATGTTTCACCCCATGTCCTTGATATGCGTTGGTCATCCACCCACCTCCCAATCTCAATTAAAGGCGGAATGGGCAGGTTGGAGGTGGGTTTGGGTCAGGAAACAGATTTCTCAGAGTATTGCTAAACTGAAGCTTTTCATCATGCACTCATCAGGACAGATGCAAGAATGTCAAATTTCAAAGGGAGCAAGAATTTATACTGCATGAGATAAAGGTGGTGATAGCTTGGCATATCGACTCTGATTGGTCAAGGTGTTGCCATGGGGAATGCAGCAGGAAATGATTGTCCTCCATGCTTTTGTTTAATTCAAAACAAGTGCAATGCCTGGACATGTTCTTTTTTCATGCAGAGGACAGAGCCCTGGGTATAAATATATGTAGCTCTAGCAAGCCTAAGTGAGCCACATTGTGATCCTGACTAATAATCTTAAACTGGTTGTTAGTGTAAATCTTAGAACAGCTCGGATTGTTCAGCAAGTGCTGTCCAATCGTGGAATCACATCTAACATTAAACATTATGCTTTTTGTTTTGCAAGCATGGGCTGGTTGAGTATGACCAGTACTCTGCCTATTGCGAACAGCCGAAGGGACATGCTGTTTGATATAATCTGCCAGTCTTTGGGACATATGGTCTACGTAGCTGGCATCGGACTGGCACTGAAATTGATATATCACATTACTCATTTGTGTGGTAAGCAGAACATATTTTTGGTGCTTTGCCCTTTTGTACACAGAAAGAACATATCCAGGCATCACTCCTTTTTTAAATTAAACAAGAGCATGGGGGACAATCATTCCCTGGTGCATTTTCCATGGCAATGCCTCGACCAATTAGTCAACTAGTCAAACAATCAGTACCCTTTTCTCGTGCAGTATACATTGTTGCTCTCTTTGAAATTTAGCATTCTTGCATGTATCCTGATGTGCGCAAGATGAAAAGCTTCAACAGAATATTTCTTTTTTTCAGCAATACTCAATTTCTATACTGCTAAGCGACTATTTGTGGACCTGAGATTTCTCAAAATTCAAACCCCCGCCTGACCAAACCCTGTTCATTTTTTGGGTTAAAACTCCACCCTTGATCAGGTTCCATCTGGAGTAGTGCTTCCAGATGTGGACACTGAGTTGGTGGGGGGGTGGAATCTTCTCTTCGAATACCTCAGGTGTTGGAACCATATGTTGGTTCGTACCCCGATGGCGTCCGAGGGTCGACTACCTAAGCAGTCAAATTACTGGGCTGGCTCTGGAGACACTATCCATTTAGAATTGGCAGCTGGGCTGCACAAGCAGTAGGACCAATCAGAGTGCTCAAGGTTGTGGGCGGCCAACAATCCCACCAAGATACGTGGGCGCTGCTGATGTAGACGAGAGACTGTGAGGCTACCTCAAGATGGAGGTACCCTCCGAAGACTTCTTCAGTTGTCAAAAGTGAGTGTAGCCATAGCTGCCAGGCCATCGGTGTTGAGGGGGAACCCATCCACATGATGGCCTTTGACTGCAGATGTGGTCCTCTGGCACCCACAGCTCTTGGTATTGGGAATTTAAGGAGACTCCCCTGACCCTGCCAGCTTGCTGCTGGGAGGCTACCTCAAGGCACCTGCCAGGCTTTGGTCTCAACGCCCATGGCTGGCAAGATACCGGTGGTGTCACCAATTTGCTTCTAAGTGTGCATTTAATTGATAATAACATGTCCAGGCATTGTGCTTTTATTGAATTAAACAAACGCATGGAGGGCAATCATTCCCTGGTATATTCTCCACGGCAACGCCTTGTCCAATCAGAGTCAACGTGCTAACCTACAACATTGCTCAGAGGCTGGAAGATGTCGGGGAGCCATCCTTAAAGTGAGATTTCCTTGTTTCGCTCCCAGTCCCACCTCCAAACCTGTTTCCGCTGGACCAGGAAGATTTCAGTTTGAATCTCAGCAAAGATTTGTCAGCCTTGGAGTGGATACAGTACATCAGATTGATACAAGAGCTAAAATTATAAATGGTGGGAGTCAGTTACATCCAGGACAATAGATGGCAGCAGTCATTCAGTTGAGAGACTTAATCTCATAAAATAGCGAAAAGCCATTATTAAATAGCTCACTTTTTTGAACTGTGTGCAATATTTAATAGTTTCATTAAAAAAATCTGCTCTTTTCTTTGTATTGGACAGGTGTTGGGCATAATTTCACAAGAGGGAATATAAAGACCTAATAAGGCAACTGTGAATTTTTAAAATATCTACCTTCCTACAGTGACAGACAAATTCCCTGCTTTCTGCCTTTATTGCTCCCCACTGGGGGAGAGCAAGACCAACCATGTTGCTTCCAATGATGCTTTTGGTCATTTGCCAAGAACATAATGATCCAATGGCAGGCTCAGGACCCAAATCTTACCCACGACTTTGCCACTCCACCCAGTTCCTCACCTCCACATAAAATACTCATCCTCTGTTGTGCTTGTTCTCACAAGGCAACTGACATCAGAAAGTTAAAGAGGGAACCAACCCTACACTCTCCATTTCTGTGGCTCTCCATAAGCTTGCAGAAAGTGACAGTATGTGAAAAATAGGAGACACTTTCCATATTGTAGATTAATTTTTAAATGATACATACACCATTTCTTTATTGCATGAACATTATTTTTAAAATCAACAACTTTAATGGGCATTCTTTTCATTAGAATGTTTTGACAAACCAATTTTTTTTCTTCACAAGCATGATATTAGTCAGACTCAAATGAGTTGTCCAGTAATGTGGCTGATGCCTTCATGATGCAAATAACAAGTAGTTCTAATTGATTTTCTTCTACCCTTCTAAAAAAAGTTGCTTTCTAAACTCGTTCCCTTGAAGCCAACTCCTTTGACAATAACTTATCATCCAAGTGCATATGATGAAGATATTTTTGGTTTAATGGCATGCTTTCCTATATTTACCTTTGTTGACATTGTTGTATATAGTTTCTAAACAATTACTTTTTATTTGTAATTTTTCTTGAACCAGGAAAAACCAGGAGGAATTCTTGGTGAAGCTGTGCATTTTCACTTTGGCAACCTTACAGACAGTCCTTTGGTCTCCAGTAATGTGCAGTAAGTAAATGCCATTTAATAAGGGTGCATTCGACGTCTGTGATGCTGGGGTAACTATTATAGGGAGGCGATGGCGTAATGGTATTGTCACTGGACTAGTAATCCAGAGACATAGGGAAATATTCTGGGGCCCCATGTTTGAATCCCGCCACGGCAGATAGTATTTGAATTCAATAAAAAATGGAATTGAAAGTCTAATGATGACCATGAAACCATTGTCGATTGTTGTAAAAACCCATTTGGGTCACTAATGTCCTTTAGGGAAGGAAATTACACATGACTCCAGACCCACAGCAATGTAGTTAAAATGCCCCCTGAACAAGGGCAATTAGCAATTAGGGATGGGCACTAAATGCTAGCCTAGCCAGCGACGCCCACATCCCATGAATGAATAATTTAAAAAAAATGGCCAAGCCATTTGTATCAAACCACTAAAAAGTCACAAAAAAGGAATGAAATGGGATGGACCACCTGGCACAGCCCTGAAAAGTCCTCCTTATTAACCATCTGGGGGCTAGTGCCAAAATTGGGAAAGCTGTCTCACAGGCTAGGTGAGTAAAAGCCTGACATAGTCACCCACACATCCATCACCAAGAGTGGCTCGGTAGCACCACTACTGACTGAATCCTAAATGACATAGCTGCTAGACTGTGTCTGCGGCAGGTGGTGAGAGAACCAACAAAAGGGAAAAACATACTTGACCTCATACTCACCAACCTGCCTGCCACAGATGCATCTGACCATGACAGTATCGGTAGGAGTGACCACCGCACAGTTACGGTGGAGACAAAATCCCGCCTTCACATTGAGGATATCCTCCATCGTATTGTGTGGGACTACCACTGTGTTAAGTGGGATAGATTTCGAACAGATCTAGCAACTCAAGATTGGGCATCCATGAGGCATTGTGGGCCATCAACAGCAGCAGAATTGTACTCAAACACAATCTGCAACCTCATGGCCCAGCATACCCCCCACTCTACAATTACCATCAAGTCAGGGGATCAACCCTGGTTCAATGAAGAGTGCAGGAGGGCAGGCCAGGAGCAGCACCAGGCACACCTAAAAATGAGGTGTCAACCTGGTGAAGCTATAACACAGGACTAATTGCAAGCCAAACAGCATAAACAGCAAGTGATTAACAGAGCCAAGTGATCCCACAACCAATGGATCAGATCTAAGCTCTGCAGTCCTGCCACATCCAGTCACGAGTGGTGGTGGACAATTAAACAACTCACTGGAGGAGGACGCTCCACAAATATCCCCATCCTCAATGATGGAGGAGCCCAGCACATCAGTGCAAAAGATAAGGCTGAAGCATTTGCAGCAAACTTCAGCCAGAGTGGATGAACCATCTCTGCCACCTCCAGAGGCCCCCAGCATCACAGATGCCAGCCTTCAGCCAATTCGATTCACTCCATGTGATATCAAAAAATGGCTGAAGATACTTCAAAGGCTATGGGTCCTGACACTATTTTGGCAATAATACTGAAGACTTGTGCTACAGAACTCGCTGTGTCTCTAGCCAAGCTGTTCCAGTACAGCTACAACACTGGCATATACCTGGCTATGTAGAAATTTGCCCAGGTATTCATGTACACAAAAAGCAGGACAAATCCAACCTGGCCATTACCGCCCCATCAGTTTACTCTTGATCATCAGTCAAGCAATGGAAGGGGTCATCAACAGTGTTATCAAGCGGCACTTGCTTAGCAATAACCTGCTCACTGATGCCCAGTTTGGATTACGCCAGAGTCACTCAGCTCATCACCTCATTCCAGCCTTGGTTCAAACGTGTTCAAAAGAGCTGAACTCCTGAGGTGAGGTGAGAGTGACTGCCCTTGACATCAAGGCCACATTTGACCTCGTATGGCACCAAGGAGCCCTAGCAAAACTAGAGTCATTGGGAATCAGGGGGAAAATTCTCTGCTGGTTGGGGTCATACCTAACACAAAGGAAAATGGTCATGATTGTTGGAGTTTAGCGATCTAAGCTCCAGGACATCACTGCAGGAGTTCCTCAGGGTAGTGTCCTCAGCCCAACTGTCTTCAGCTACTTCATCAATGACCTTCCTTCCAACATAAGGTCAGAAGTGGGGATGTTCGCTGATGATTGCACAATGTTGAGCGCCATTCGTGACTCCTCAGATACTGACGCAGTCCATGTCCGAAGGCAGCAGGGCCTGGACAATATCCAGGCTAAGACATTTAACATTTGCACCACACAAGTGTCAGGCAATGACCATCTCCAACAAGAGAGAATCCAACCATTGCACCTTGATGTTCAATGGCATTTCCATCACTGAATCTCCCAATCTCCCACTATCAACATCCTGGGGGTTACTGTTGACCAGAAACTGAACTTGACTAGCCATATAAATACTGTGGCTACAAGAGCAGGTCAGAGGCTAGGAATCATGTGACGAGTAACTCACCTCCTGACCCCCCAAAGCCTGTCCACCATCTACAAGGTACAGGTCAAGAGTGTGATGGAATGCTCTCCACTTGCTTGGATGAATGCAGCTCCCACCACACTCAAGAAGCTGGACACTGTCCAGGACAAAGCAGCCTGCTTGATTGGCACCACATCCACAAACATTCACTCCCTCCACCACAGACTCACAGTAGCAGCAATGTGCACCATCTACAAGATGCACTGCAGGAACTCACCAAGGCTACTTAGCACCTTCCAAACCCACGACCACTACCATCTAGAAGGACAAAGGCAGCAGATAGGTGGGAACACCACAACCTGGAAGTTCCCCTCCAAGTCACTCACCATCCTGACTTGGAAATATATCGCCGTTCCTTCACTGTCGCTGGGTCAAAATCCTGGAACTCCCTTCCGAACAGCACTGTGAGTGAACTTACACCACATGGACTGCAGCAGTTCAAGAAGGCAGCTCAACACCAACTTCTCAAGGGCAACAATGGATGGGCAATAAGTGCTGGCCTAGCCAGTGAAGCCCACATCCTGTGAATGAATAAAAAAACATGCAAAAATGACGGACAGGAAAAGATCAGCTTGCAGTGCACCCACAATACCTAGAGCAGCATGACTAAGTACTTCCTATCCCAACCCCAGCACCTATGTAAATCTCCTGGGAGAGGGAAGAAGTATTTTTAAAATTATCTAGGCAAATAAGAAGAAAGAAATCTGGAAAATTCCTTTGCACCTCCGTGAGGTAGAGGTCATGTTTACTAGCGATAATCAGATGATCTTTAATTCATGATTAATCATATGTGTTTGCAGTTGGTATCTGGCTGTGCTTTCTGGTGAAGTTAATGGAAAAATGCATCCATTGCTCCAAATTGTAATTGTACACATATTTCTAATATAAGCATGTGCTCAATTCCAATCAGTCTCTTAAGAATTTCACAGTTTAGAGGTTATTATTGTGGCAGGTTTATAGACAGTACTCTGGGATGGGATACAAGGAAAATCTTCTTGTCCATTAAGCAGTACTTCCCTTATCTTAAACATTCAACTTATTTATGGATTATCTGCACCAATCTGCATCCATAGCATACATAAATCCACTTATTGCACCTGCTCCTACTTTTCCAGGACACCTAGTTTGTGGAACTCCAGAATTAATCTCCACTTACACTCTGTGGACTGATAATCAGTTCTTTCTCAATAATGCATTCACAAAAAAACACTTTGTTTATAATTCCAGCTGGTGACTTTCTCCCATTGAGATTCTTCATTTAATTTCCATCTAGCTTTCCATAAATCTATAGTTCATTCTCCACAACAAATATTTCTCTCGACCAATAGTTACAAACAGAGGGTATGCACTACTCTAACCTCCCAGCCTCTTTTAAAAAACGATTTAATTTAAATAAATAGTGAAAGAGTTAGCATTTATATATGGCCCTTCACAACCAGGAGAACTCTTTTCTTCAAACCATGCTGTGAGATCTTTAACATCCATCTGAGAGGGTAAACAGATTGGGGTTAGATTAAATTTGGTTTAATGTCTCATATTGAAGATGGGACCCCTGACAGTGTAGCAGTCCCTCAGTACTACACTGAAGTGTCAGCCTGCGTTAGATGATCAAGTCCCTGTAGTAGAACTTGAACCTAGAACATTCTGACTCTTAACTCTGCAATTACACAGAATGTGAATAACATGGGCCGAATTTTCTGTTTGGCATGCGGGGGTGAGCCCCGCACGCTGGCATGTAAAATGATGCGCGGTGATGTCGGGTGTGCGCCCCAACGTCACTGCGCGTCATTCCGATCTTCCGTTCGGCGGGCACGTACCGGAGTCGGCTGTGCGCCCGCTGAACTGTCAAAGGCCTGTTAAGGCCATTAATTAACTAATTTACCAAATTGACAGGGCTGCCCGCCCAACCTTAAGGTTGGCGGGCAGGCAAAAAGCCCAGGCGGCCTTCGCATTTTTCATGAAACCTCAACCACAGGCGGGATGAGGTTCCATGAAGGGTTTATTTAGTTAATAAATATTTTTCAAACATTTGCTAAACATGTCCCAGCTCATGTGATGCTGTCTCATGAGGGGACATGTGTAAATGATTTTTCACTTTCTTTATTTTGAACTTTGAAACTAAACTTAATCTCCCTGAGGCAGCTCCATGCCTCAGGGAGATTTGCGCGTGAAAGAGCGCAGACCCTGACTTTCACTCCTCCCCCTGCCTGCACAGGGCGTGCATCATGCTGGGCGAGCCTTAATTCTCCCCCATATATTTGTGTCTAATTGTTAACTTTAATGCACTATCCATTGGCCTAATTATATTTTCCTTTATCCAGCAGTGGAAGACAGATTCAACTACAATGGTTTGGATGACAGCACTGTGTGTCCTAATATTAGGATTGGACAAGATGATTTGCCAGGCAAGTTTTCAAGTTTGGCTCAGAAGTGCTCTTAATAGCTCTTTCAGTAGAGCGTATAACTTGTATCTAAAGATGAACATTTGAATTAGTCCGAGCTGTGAATTCTGACACAGATTCAGAGTATAAAAAAATTGAAGGGGTTAAAATCTCTTTGAAACCCTAATTTAAAATAAATATATGAGTAAAATCATCAGCTGCTGTGCAGGCAATTCATTCACTGCGTGAGTTGCTAGGGCCTGCAGCAACATTTTTATTTCTCTTCCCTTTGTCCCATTTGGATTTTCTAATATGGGTGGACATCCTGCCACAAATCTTACAATGAGGCTGATCCCAGGACAATTGTTGCTGCCAAAAAATATAGGAACATGGCTGGCTGGGAGCAATACCCTGGCCACTGTATGATATTGAGGAACAATGATTAATCATTGCAAACACAGAGTAGCTTGATTAGCAGTGTCATAATTTGCAGGTTTTTTAATCATTTAGGTTTCCTGTGCAAATCAAAAGCTTTTAAAAAGGTTGCAAATCATAGGACTTGGCAGTGAATGATGATTGACGTCAATTCTGTAACCACCAATTTACAAAGCTTTCATTTAAAATCTATAGTATCTATTAATGTAATGGCTGCTCTTTTGTTGTGATGCCAAACATTGCTTATCTATGTTCTACAACCCATTTAGTAAAATTGGCAGAGTCGTAATGGAGATGCACAATTTAATGATTGAAAACCCATCTGTTATTCTTTTGCTTCCCCACACCCTCAGGATTTGATCTGATTACCCAATTCCAATTGGATACCATTCCGCTGCGGGGTGTGAGGAGAGTGGAGGGTTCGACACCACTTCAGATTGCCTTCAGACTTGATAGAGAAGCTAACTTTGAAATTCCAACAAGGTAGGAAAGAATAGTTAAAAATCTGCGAGGATTTGTAAGGCTTGAATTATCTTTGATTAGCCCCGAATTACGCAGCTCTCCCGATGATCAATCCTGGTTCCTGCGAATTCATTTTAAAGGGAAACTAATAGAAAGCAGCCCCCAAGATGAAAGATTATGTGCAGCACTGTTTTAATCTGGGTATGACAAAAATGTCCACCAATGTGCTTCGTATGGAATGGTCTTTCTTTCAATTTCTCACAATCAAGTCCATGTTAGAGATTGTTATTTGAAAACATTTCCTTTGTCAAGGTGAGTTATGTTGCCCTTGCTGACTGGGGGTAAATAAGAATTTCTTTCTAACCCACTTATTTATGCACAAAACATTGCTTCACGACAGCATTGGTTGGAGAATTTCCTGGGAACTGAACCTGCTTTGCCTCAGTACTTCTGCCAAAATGTGTTAGAAAAGCTGTGTATGCATGAAAAGGAGGGTTTCCGTTGATCTTTCATTGAAGTCATAGCAGTCACTGGGAGTAATCCTGGGGAAATTCCAGCAATTATCTAGTTCTTTTCCACGGTATGGCTAGTTTTATTCATGTCATTAACCTGTCAAGCATGCTGCCCATCTTTGTAATGAGCAGTTCCAAAGCAAAATGCTGTGGACGCTGGAAATCTGAAATAAAAACGGAAAATGCTGGAAAAATGCAGCAGGTCCGGCAGCATCTGGAGAGAGAAACAGAATTAACGTTTCAAGTCCAAATGATTCTTCTTTAGAGCTAAAGAGGAGAAATGTGATGGATTTCATACTGTTTAAGACGGGGTGGAGCAGGTGATGCAAAATAGAAGGTCGGGGTGGGTGGGAGCTAAGAAGAAATCTGACAAAGATGTCTTGGACACAGAACAAAGTGAGTGTTAATGATAGTGTGAAAGATGAAAGAAGGCACTGATAGTGGCATAAAGGAAGATGGCAGAACATGTTAATAGAATGTGTTACTAGAATGTGCTTTCACAGAGCACTAGCCCTTGTTCTACTATTAACTTGCCTTGTTTGCAGAGTTTTGGAGCTTCTGAAACCACATGTCGTGGTGGTGGAGAATTTGAACATACGAGCAAAGAGCAGGAGAAGGCCATTCAGCCCCTCAAGCCTGCTCCGCCATTTAATAAGATCATGGCTGATCTGATAGTAACCTTAAATCTGCATCCTGCCTACCCCTGATAACCTATCACCCCCTTGCTTACCAAGAATCTATCCACCTCTGCCTTAAAAAAATTCAAAGACTCTGCTTCCACCACCTTTTCCAGAAAAGAGTTACAAAGACTCATGACCCTCTGAGTGAAAAGATTTAGCCTCATCTGTTTTAAATTGGCGACCCCTTATTTTTAAACAGTGACCCCTAGTTCTAGATTCTCCCACAAGAGGAAACATCCTCTTCACATCCACCCTGTCAAGGCCCCTCAGGATCTTATATCTTTCAATCAAATCGCCTTTTATTCTTCTAAACTCAAGGGGATACAAGCCTAGTCTGTCCAAGCTTTCCTCATAAGGTAACCCAACCATCCCAGGTATTAGTCTGGTAAACCTTCTCTGAACTGCTTCCAACGCATTTACATCCATCCTTAAATAAGGTGACTAATACTCTATACAGTACTCCAAATGTGGTCTCACTAGTGCCCTGCACAACTGAAGCATAACCATAATCAACTCCTCTTGCAAAAAATGATAACATTCCATTAGCTTTCCTAATTACTTGCTGTCCCTGCATACCAGCCTTTTGTGATTCATGCACTAGGACACCCAGATCCCTCTGCACCTCTGAGCTCTGCAATCTCTCACCATGTAGATAATATACTTTGCTTTTATTCTTCCTGCCAAAATGGACAATTCCACATTTTCCCACATTATACACCATTTGCCAGGTCTTTGCCCACTCACTTAACCTATCTATTTATTTTGTAGTCTCCTCATGTCCTTTTCACAACTTACTTTCCTACCTATCTTAGTGTCACCAGCAAATTTAGCAACCATCCCATCCATCCCTTCATCCAAGTCATTTATATAAATTGTAAACAGTTGAGGTCCCAGATCTGATCCCTGTGGCACATCACTTGTTATATCTTGCCAACCTGAAAAAGACCCATTTATGCCTACTCTCCGCTTCCTGTTAGCCAGCCAATCTTCTATCCATGCTAATATGTTACCCCCTATACCATGAGCTTTTATTTTCTGGATTAACCTTTGATGTGGCACCTTACCAAATGCTTTCTGGAAATCTAAGTACAGTACATCCACCTTTATCCACAGCACATGGTACTTTCTCAAAGAACTCCAATAAGTTGGTTAAACATGATTTCCCTTTCACAAAAACATGTTGACTCTGCCTGATGACCTTGAGCTTATCCAAGTGCGCTGTTTTAACTTGTTAAACAATAGCTTCTAACATTTTTCCTATGGCAGATGTTAAGCTAACTGGCCTGTAGTTTCCCCGCTTTTTGTCTCCCTCCCTTTTTGACTAATGGAGTTACATTTGCTGTCTTTCCAATCTAATGGGACCTTCCCTGAATCTAGGGAGTTTTGGAAAATTAAAACCAATGCATCAACTATCTCACTAGACATTTCTTTTAAGACCCTAGGATGAAGCCCATCAGGACCCGGGCTCTTGTCAGCTCACAGCTCCAACTAATTACTCAGTGCCACTTCTCTGGTGACTGCAATTTTCCTGACTTCCTTCCCCACTTCCATTTCCTGGGTTACAGCTGCTTCCGGGATGGTACTTATATCCTCCAGAGTGAAAACTGATGCAAAATACCTGTTCAATTCATTTGCCATCTCCTTGTTTTCCATTATCAATTCTCCATACTAATTTTCTATTGGACCAAAGCTCACCTTGTTAACTCATTTCTTTTTAAAATATTTATAAAAACTCTTACTATCTGTTTTTATATTTCTGCCTAGCTTTCTCTCATACTCTGATTTTTCCATTCTTATTAGTCTTTTAGTCATTCTTTGTTGTTCCTTATATTCTGTCCAATCTTCTGTCCTGCCACCTGTCTTTGCACAATTATATGCTTTTTTTTTAAGTTTGCTATTATCTTTAACCTTCTAGTTAACCACCAGATGGTGTGTCCATCCTTTGGACTTTTTCTTACTTGTTGGAATGTATCTATTCTGTGCATTCTGAAATATCCCCTTAAATATTAGTCACTGCATCTCTATTGACCTACCTCTTAACCTAATTTGCCAATTCATTTTAGCAAGCTCAGCTTTCATGCCTTCATACTTGACCTTATTTAAGTTTAAAAACATAGTCTCAGACCCACCCCTCTCCTCCTTAAGCAGAACCTAAATTTCAATCATACCATGGTCACTGCTACCTAGGGGAGCCTTCATCATGAGATCATTTATTGCTTCCATTTCATTGCACAATATCAGGTCTAGAATAGCTTGCTCTCTGGATGGCTCCAGAACATGCTGTTCTCAGAAACAACCCTGAAAACATCAATGTACTCCTCATCTAGGCCATCTTTGCCCTACTGACTCTTCCAGTTTATATGTAAATTAAAATCTCCCATGATTGTTGCTGTGCCTTTCTGACAAGCTCCAACTATTTCTTCATTTATGCTCCCCCCTACCATGTGGTTACTTTTAGTGGGCCTGTACACAACTCCCACAAGTCACTTCTTGCTTTTAACATTTCTCATCTCTACCCAAACAGTTTCCACATCCTGGTTTCCTGAACTTAGTTCATCCCTCTCTATTGTGCTAATTCCATTATTAACTAACAAAGCCACCCCTCCACCTTTTCCTCACTTCCTGTCCTTCCTAAATATCCTGTACCCTTCAATATTCAAGTCTGAATCCATGTCCTCCTGCAGCCATGTCTTCATAATGGCTATCAAATTGTAATCATTTATTTCTATTTGCGCTCTCAGTTCATCTGTTTTGTTTTGAACACTATGTACATTCAGATACAGGGCTTTTAGTTTTATCCTTTTATCCTTTTTATAACCTTTAGTTTCATCTGTTGATTCACTGTTAGATTTGTACTCTCTATCCCTCCTTATCATGGTCTGTTTTTCATTTCCCATAATGATACCTTTTTCTTTTGCCTTGTTTCTGCTCTTTGATTTACCGCATCTCCCCAAATTTGACCCCTTTCCCCCACTATTTAGTTTAAGACACTCTTTACTTCCCTAGTTATGTGGCACACAAGAACACTGGACCCAGCATGGTTCAGGTGTAGACTGTCCCAGCGGTACAGATCCCACTTTCCCCAGTACTGGTGCCAGTGCCCTACAAACCGGAACCCACTTCACTCACACCAATCTTTGAGTCACACATTCATTTCCCTAATCTGATTTGTCCTATGCCAATTTGAACGTGGCTCATGTAATAATCCAGACATTATGACCTTTGAGGTTCTGCTTCTTAATTTGGTGCCTAGGTCCTCATACTGACTATGCAGAACCTCCTTCTTTGTCCTGCCTATGTCGCTGGTATCTACATGGACCACAATGACTGGGTCTTCCCCCTCCCACTGCAAGTTCCTCTCCAGCTCCGAGCAGATGTCCTGAACCCTGGCACTGGGCAGGCAACACAGCCACCTGGACTCACGCTCTTTGCTGCAGAAAATGGTGTCAATCCCTCTGAGTATACTATCCCCTACTACCACTACATTCCTTTTTGCTCCCCCCACTTGAATGACTTCCTGTACCATGGTGCCAGTTAGCTTATCCACCCTGCAGCCCCCGCTCTCAACTAAACAAGCCGAGAAAACCTCAAACCTGTTGGACAATTGTAAAGGCTGAGGCTCCTGCATTCCTGCCCTCTGAGTCTCCTTGCCTGTCTCACTTGCAGTTAAACTGTCCTGTCCCTGACCACTGATCAAATCAGAAAACCCTGTCCTAAGAGGTGTGACTGCCTCCTGGTACAAAGAATCTAGGTAACTTTCCCCCTCCCTGATGCGTCACAGTGTCTGTAGTTCAGCCTCCAGCTCAAAAACTCTGAGCCGAAGCTGCTCAAACTTCAAACACTCACTGCAGACGTGGTTGCCCTGGATCAAACTGGCAGCCAGGAGCTACCACATGCTGCAGCTGTGACCCATCACCTGTCTTGACATCCTTAATGTGTTCTAATTAACCATTTAATTATTTTATTCAATTATACATTTTACTTCTGTTTTTATATATTTTTATTAACTTTACCACCAGTTGCTAGACAATTTTGAATCTTAGGAATAGAATAAACCTTAGTCACTCACTAGATTCTCAGCAAATAACTAGCTTCTTCCCCTATGGCAGAGTACGAATACTTCCTGAAGGCTGAGAAAGTTAGAAAGCAGAAAGCAAAAAAGTACCTCTTTCCCTTCCTTTCTTAACTCCCTTAATTACCCCAACTCCCAGTATTTTATTCTAAGTCGTACTTCTTGCAGTAAACATTACCTAAAACTCCTCTTTCCCTCTTTGTACCGAATTCCCACTTTGAACCAAATTCCCAAATATACTCACTTGGTCTTTGCGTCACTCAGGCTGAAGTCTCCTCTCACTGCCCGCAGCTGGCGTTGCCATTTGCATCGATCATCAGCTAGAGTTTTCTACTTGTCGTGATTGATGTTGAGGTCTTTCATGTCTTTCTTGACAACATCCTTGGATCAGAACTGTGGGTGCCCTGCTGGTCTCTTAGCATGGGCTACCCCCCTATATAGCATATCCTTGGGCACATGCCCAACCCAGCAAAGACTTCTTTGCTTGATTAGAGATAGCATGCTTGGCATGGTTGCCCTAGAAAGGACTGCTTCATTGTTGACTTAGTCTTTCCATGTGACACATTGGCAACACCAAAGATGGAAATAAATGAGTTTTTTTTCCTTGGGAGGGGTACGTTGTCCAGCCTTTGCTGCCATACAGCAATATGCTGAGGATACAGGCATCCTGATCCTGTAGATCAGTTTTTTGTTTTTCCATTCCCATTTTGTTAATTGGCCAAAGTTGGTGGCTACCTTTCCAAAGCGCATGCTGAGCTAATTTTAGTACTAGCATAACATTGGTTACTAAGAGGCACTCTTGCTAATACAGGAAGCGCAATATAGGTTACAATTATAGTGCATATAATATTAGTCAATGCGTGATAATCATGCTGTAATGGAAGAAGTAACAATAGTCAGTGAGTGACAATCTCACTATTATAGTTCATGTAATATTAGTTTGTAAGTGGCAATCCCACAACAATGGCTGTGTAATATTAGCCTGTGGGTGACAGTTTCAGTGTAGTGGAAAGCTCTATTGTAAAATGAATAATAACTAGTCAGATATTTTGATTCCATTATTGAATCCTTCCTTCATAATATTTTGTTGCCATTGTGCTACTTAGGCAAGCCCTGTATTCCTGGAAGAGCTTCATCTGAAAGCAAATTTTTTCTGTAGCCTTATTAGAGATTATTTGGAAGAAATTTAAATATTGTTTATATAGGGAATAATTTGCTTAGCAAGCTTTTATTAAGTGGGTTTTAAAGAAAAAAATCATGGCTTGTGATACAACTTGACTCGATGAATCATTAATCAAATATACCTCTAATTTGCAAATGTGTCAAGATGATGCAGGAATTGTACAATCCGACACATCCAAAAATGAATGGAAAATCACATGTTTCACGCCCACAACTTCTAGAGGTGTGTTCATTGCTAGCACTGCTCCCTAGTAGGAGTGCCAGACTGTGGTCTCACCAGCGATCTCCAGTTGTTTAGTCAAGAGGATGATACCTCTTCAAAAACAAATTTACTTTGTGTGGTTTTGCACCTATTCATTTTAATGGTAGGAAATTCCTGAAAAGAGCCAAGGGTTTCTTAGAAGCAGATTAAAATAAATCAGTTCAGATGTACAGGCCGTGATGGTAATCTAAGTAGGGAACTTCATTTCTCATGGTAAGGCCATCTGCAGGACATTACCATGGTACAGTGTGCTGGAATACCAGTCTGTTGAGTTATGAGGTAATGGTTACATTGGTATCTGCCCATAATTGCACACAATGGATGGACTTTAATGACCCTTGGAGTGGGCTGGGAGATGGGGGTGGGGGGGGGTCATATAATGTGGTGAGAAGGTAAGGGATGGAGAGCCTATTGTCTTTCCAGTTCCCGGTTCCCCCCAATTAAGTCTGGGGCAGGAAAGGCTGAGGATGGCCCTCCTGCCCGTAGGCCAATTGGGGCCCTTAAGTGCCCACTTATGGACTTCAAGCCCGCTGCCACTGATATTCAACCAGCACAAGGGGAGACCATGCTATGTGGGAAAGACTGCAGGTATACCCTGGTGGGCATGCCTGTTCCTTGGTGGAGGGAATCCCTCCTGTTCAGGCACCCTGTGCCCAATGGAGAACCCACCGGCAGTAAGGGCCTTCCCCGTGGGAAGATCCCCCTCATCCTTTGCATCGACCCCCATCCCCTCCTTGACAGTGCCTGCTTGAGTGTCCCCAGTGAGCCTGTTCCACTTACCTGTGTTTCAGGACCTACTGTAGAAGCAACAGTGGCCTCTGCTCCCAGTGGTGCTGCCGGTATTGAAGAGCTGCAGGCCTCTGATTAGTCAGCACCTCTCAATGGCGGGACATCTGCCCTTCAGGACCCAGGAACCCTGTTAGCAGGCAGTAGACTGCCTGATTGGGATTTAATCCCATCGAAGCTCCTGGAAATGACCATAATGGGTAGGCATCAGCTCTCCAGCCAGTGGGTTGGGGGGGAAAGGATCGAAATAGGCTAAAAGGCAGAGATAAAACAATGGATGGAAATACATTTAAAAATAATGGAAATAGGTGGGAAAAGAAAAATCTATATAAATTATTGGAAAAGTATTCTATATAGTTATTGAGTTTAGCAAGCTGATGCAGATAGCAGATAAATTTAGCAAGCTTAGTATAAGATGTTTTCAGCTCCTGAAGATAAAACTTGTCTAATTTGAGGAAAAGAAAGAAAGATAAAACACCTTATGTATATATACACCACCTTCTATGACCTCAGGACATCACAAAGTGCTTTACACCCACTTAAGTGCTTCCTATTTATAATTATTGTTTGAATATAGGAAACTCATCAAAAAGTATGCACACAGGGGAGGCAATGGCGTAGTGGTATTGTCACTGGACTTGTATTCCAGGGACCCAGGGTAATGCTCTGGGGATCTGGGTTTTAATCCCACCTTGGCAGGCAGTGAAATTTGAATCTAATAAAAATCTGGAATTAAAAGTCTGATGCTGACCACGAAACAATTGTTGTAAAAATCCATCTGGTTCACTAATGTATATCTGCTGTACTTCCCTGGTCTGGCTTACATGTGACTCCAAATCCACAGCAATGTGGTCACTTCTTAAATGTCCTCTGAACAAGGGCAATTAGGGATGGGCAATAAATGCTGGCCAAGACAGTGATGTCCACATCTCATGAATGAATTAAAAAAAACACAGCAAAGTCCCACAACAGCAATAAGACAATGACTGGATATTCTGTCTTTTTTTGTGCTGACTGGGGGATAAATATTGGCCAGGATACATTCAGCTTTAAAAGATATTTGACAATCGGTCCCAAAGTCTTGGACTAACAAGAGGGAAAATGGCAGGGGCCCCTGTAATTGATCATTATCCAGAGATCTCTGGCAGGAGTGCATGAATGTAGACATTGGGCAAGAGCATAGCCACCCAAGAACATATAAAGTCTGTCAACATTCACACAAAGAAAGGCTGCTCTGATAAATACTGGAATATATGTCAACATGAGCTATTGACAGCAGGAGAACAAGAATACTGAGACACAACCAAACTGGAGAGAAAGATAACTAAGGAAATCATTGATCTTACTAGTTGAATGAATGTGGCAATTTGTAAGCACTAAATAATTTTACTTGATGTAATGTAAATGGAATACTTAATTTCTTTCAGAATCATCTATCCACGAGGGCTCCCTGAAGAGTATTCCTTTGTTACCACCTTCAGGATGGTAAAAAACACGGTTAATAAAGTGTGGAACTTGTGGCAGATTGTGGATGAAAATGGCTACAAGCAAGTAGGCCTGAGGCTGAATGGCAACACCCAGTCCTTGGAATTTTATTTAGTTGGTCTGGATAGCAACCTGCAGTCAGTCATTTTCCGAGGGATTTCACAGATCTTTGATACTGAATGGCATAAGATCCTGGTGGGTGTGGAGAGGGATACTGTCAGCCTATTCGTGGACTGCCATCGAGTAGCATCCCAGCCCATTAAGCCAAAAGGCACCGTCAATGTAGAAGGAGACACTTTGATAGGCCGACTGGATGCAAACCCAAAAGTATCAGTAGTGGTGAGATAAACTTTCTATTTCATTTATCTTGATTGAATCTAAAATCAAATTATTGAGAAATCCTTGCTGGTATAATTTCCCTTTGCCCATTTATTTTAATTCATTCATGGGATGTGGGAGTTGCTGGCTAGGCCAGCATTTTTTGCCCATCTCTAATTGCCCTTGAGAAGGTTGAGGGTTCTTATGGACATACTCCACTTTACGGTCTTCTAGAAAATTTAGGAGCATGTTGCAGACCCAAGGCTCAGAAACTTCTGGTTGTAGTCGACAGCTTAATTAGTTAAAATTACAATAAAATGCCAATAAAAAGCACTGGGAAGCTTCCCAATTTGTTTGTCTGTCCAGGATTGTGATCGTAGGCTTATCTAGAGCCAAGTGATGAACTCATGCCTGCAGCTTTCAGAAATGAGCCAGCTGACTGCTCAGTCATAAACAGTCAATGTGCAGCTGCCTCGCTCAGACTAGGATCAAGGCGAGTTTGTCATGGAGCTAGATTTGGTTCCAAGTTTCCATTGCCAGATGTGTGGCAATCCTTCACTGTTGCTGGGTCAAAATCCTGGAACTCTCTTCGTAACAGTATTGTGGGTGTACCTACACCGCATGGACTGCCGCGGCTCAAGAAAGCAGCACCACCACCTCCTAAAGGGCAATTAGGGATGGGCAACAAACACTGGTCTAGTCAGTGAGGCCTGTGAAAGAATTTGTTAAAAAAAAAGTTGGAATGGAACCCACAGAGACGCTGCTTACCTTCCCTCAAGAAAGCTGGTCACCAACTCATCATGAGGCAGCATTCAAGTGCCGTTTTAAGGTCTTGGCAGGTATTGGAAGCCCCTGATAAGTGATGCGGCGAGCTGCATAACTCCAGCTAAGCATTTTCCATCCAACTAAATGCAGTGTGGCCATACAGCATACCTGATTGAATACAAAAACCTGGAAAAACTCAGCAGGTCTGGCAGCATCGGCGGAGAAGAACAAAGTTGACGTTTCGAGTCCTCATGACCCTTCAACAGAACCTGATTGAATGGTGTTTCCGCCCTGTGGATATGTGTGGACCTTCATGGCCGGCTGCTTTCTTGTGTACAATCCAATTATACAGATTCAAAATAATTGGCAATAGGAGTAAATGTGATGTGAGGAAAAATTTTTTTCACCCAGATGGTGGTTGGAGTCTGGAACAAACTTCCTGAAAGGGTGATGGAGGCAGGTTCAATCGAGGTATTCAAAAGGGAATTGGATTGCTACCTGAAAAGAGAGAATGCGCAAGGTTATGGGGATAAGGCAGGGGAGTGGAATTAGCTGGAATTATCTTAGAGACAGTGTGGACTCGATGGGCTGAATGGCTTCCTTCTGCATTGTAAAGATACTTTGGGTTCCACACAGCAATATTACAGGTTCTAGCAGCTTGGGTGGGGGGTGGCGGGCATTTGACAGACCTCCAACTTCGTCTCCTGGGTGTTGGACAAAGGATGAATTTTCCCAGATCTGAAACCTTGATGTGTTATTAGAAGAGTCAGGGTCCCTTTTGTCCTTGCAGAAATGCCGTCTCCGTTGGCCAGTTCTGCCTTAGAATGAGTGTGGGGTGGAGGGCGAGTGTTAGGGGGAGCGCAAAAGTAAGTGAGGGGAATGTGTGTGCAGGAGCAGAGTGTGTCCATAAGTCTGACTCATCCCAGTATCAGAATTCTCATTCACCCTCACCCACAATTACGAACATGCACTTTCATCCACTCACACAGTGGGTGAGGGTGAGTGTGAGCATCCTGAGACTGGGAGTGAGCTGGACACACACACTCTCACTCTATCACACTCTAATACTGATCTTTGTTTATGACTCATTGTTTTTTTGCTCAGAAAGTTGTTTCTTTTCAGTTATCTAAAACCTGCGCCCTCTTGATCTTGATCCTTCCACCAAGGGGGACAGTTTTTCCTTATCCACTCTGAGTTAGTGACAACTCAACTATCCCATGAAGAGCGCTGAGTGGATGATCCATCTCGGCCTCATCCGGAGGTCCGCAGTTTCACAGATGCCAGTCTTCAGCCAATTCGATTCACTCAGCACGATATCCAGGAATGGCTGAAGGCACTGGATACTGCAAAGGCTATGGGCCCTGACAATATTCCGACAGTAGTACTGAAGATTTGTGCTCCAGAACTTGCTGCGCCCCTAGCCAAGCTGTTTCAGTACAGCTGCAACTCTGGCATCTACCCGACTATGTGGAAAATTGCCCCAGGTATGTCATGTACACAAAAAACAGGACGAATCCAACCCAGCCAATTACCACCCCATCAGTCTACTCTCATTAGTAAAGTAATGGAAAGGTCATCAACAGTGCTATCAAGTGGCACTTGCTTAGCAATAACCTGCTCACTGACTCCCAGTTTGAGTTCCGCCAGGGCCACTCAGCTCCTGACCTGATTACAGCATTGGTTCAAACATGGACAAAAGAGCGGAACTCCGGAGTGAGGTGACAGTGACTGGCCTTGACATCAAGGCCACTGACCCAGTGTGGCATCGAGGAGCCCTAGCAAAACTGGAGTAAATGGGAATCAAGGGCAAAAATCTCCGCTGGTTGGAATCATACCTAGCATAAAGGAAAATGGTTGTGGTTGTTGGAGATCAGTCATCTCAGCTCCAGGACATCACTGCAGGAATTCCTCAGGGTTGTGTCCTCAGCCCAACCATCTTCACCCTGCTTCATCAATGACCTTCCTTCCATCATAAGGTCAGAGTGGGGATTTTCACTAATGATTGCACAATGTTCAGCACCAATCGCGACTCTTCAGATACTGAAGCAGTCCATGTCCAAATGCAGCAAGAGCTGGACAATATCCAGGCTTGGGCTGACAAATGGCAAGTAACATTTGCAATACTCAAGTGCCATGCAAGGACTATCTCCAACAAGAGAGAATCCAACCATCGCCCTTTGATGTTCAATAGCATTACCATCACTGAATCCCCCACTATCAACAACCTGGGGGTTACCATGGACCAGAAACTGAACTGGACTAGCCGTATAAATACTGTGGCTACAAGACCAGGTCAGAGGCTAGGAATTGTGTGATGACTAACTCATGTCCCGACTCCCTAAAGCCTGTCCACCATTTACAAGGCACAAGTCAGGAGTGTGATGGAGAACTCCCCACTTGCCTGGATGAGTGCAACTCCCACAACCCTCAAGAAGCTTGACACCATCCAAGACAAAGCGGCCCACTTCATTGGCACCACATCCACAACCTTTCACTCCGTCCACCACCGATGCACAGTAGCAGCAGTGTGTACCATCTACAAGATGCACTGCAGGAATTCACCAAGTCTCCTTCAACAGCATTTTCCAAACCCACGACCACTATCACCTAGAAGAACAAGGGCAGCAGATAGATAGGAAAGCCACCACCTGGAAGTTTCCCTCCAAGTCACTCACCATCCTGACTTGAAAATATAACACCATTCCTTCACTGTTGCTGGAGCAAAATCCTGGAACTCTCTCCCTAACAGCGCCATGGGTGTACCTACATCACATGGACTGCAGTGGTTCAAGGAGGCAGCTCACCACCACCTTCTCAAAGGCAACTAGGGATGGGAAATAAATGCTGGCTTCAGCCAGCGAAGCCCATGTCCCGTGAATGAATAATAAATAAGGTGGTTGTGTGCAGCATTTTCCATTTTTATGATTTTTTAAATGAAATGTTAGGAATGATTTTTAATCAGACCACTCATTCTTTTGAAAGAATGTGCCTTAGATCATTTGATAGGCCACAGAAACAACAGATGTTCTTCCAGGGCTCGTCAGTAAGTCATCCGAAGAGAACTGACTCGTTGGGTCTGCACTTCAAAATACTCACTTGCATGTTGCAGTGAATAGTAGCAAAATTAATGATAAACTAGCGACAGATGACCTGATGCTTGGACCTAATGTTCTAAGTTCTTGTTGACAACTTTTTTATGCTGTATTTGACATGTTAAATTATTGGAAAGAAGAATGTTTCCATCCGAGCCCTATAATGAAGTACTTTCTTCAAAAAAATAAACATTTTGAAGTAGATTGTTTGGTCTGCCAAGCTTATTCCAAACACCTAAAAATAGTGTGCAGCTGGCCCTGCTGTATGTTCTAGGTATGATACCCCTTTTAGGAGTGAGTCTAGTGTGAGAGTGTGGACTGTGATGACAGGTGTACAGCTGTAATCTGCTATCAGTCTAAGTATCTGGTAGCCTGGACAATGCCCCTCGCCATCAGTATGATATGCATCAGGAACTGGCTGTCTAGGTAATGCACAAACGAAAAAAAAAATGGTATTTTACACACTGCGATGGAGTAGCAATGCACATTAGGACTGCTCCATCTTTTTTGCTTTATTTATAACCATTTTCTCTTTCATTTAGTTTGAGCTGCAGTGGATGCTGATTCATTGTGATCCACAACGAGCTCACCGTGAGGCCTGCACAGAGCTATCCATACAACAGGTAAAAAAGGAGCTGAGCCCTGGTACAATCTGTTTGATCTCTCTCTCGGTCTCTCTCACTTTTCAGTGAAGTTATTAGTCTGTCTCTGCTCTTTCGCTTTATCTCTCCCCTCTCCTCTCTCTCCAGCTCCCTCCCCCATCACCAATAATTGTCTCTTTTTAACTCTCTCCTCCCTGTGTGTATATCTCTTGCTTTCCTTTTTTGGCTTTATTCCTTCATATCTGTCACATCAAGTTAGATTTTCTTGCTTAATTTGTCTCTGCTTGCATCCTTTCCTTGTGCATATCTGTCCTCTCAATTTGTTGGTCCCTTTCTCACTCCCCCGATCCCATGCCAATCTTTCATTCTCTGCTGTTTGCAAGTACCTCTCTCTTCTCTTTGACTTTCAATGTGTGTTTCTCCACTGCTTGGCTCTTTCATTTGCCTGCCTCCTCATTCTTGTATTTGTATGTATTGGATATGGACTAACTATTATTGGATAAAAATTCCTGATTAATTTTTTTAGCAAATTAGATTGGGATTCACATAAATTATAGAATTGCAATTAGAAAACTAAGATGGAGTTCACATTTTGCACAACATTACAAGGCATTTTAGTGTTGCTAATCAATCTGAAACACTAATGATTGCAATTATGGCACCTAGAATCTTTTTATTGATGATATAAAATCCTTTACTTCCTTCTCAATACCATTGGTTTGGTTTCGATCCCCAGACCATCCCCATGGACCCTGGTATCCATCAATACCTCTTTGCAGCTGATTGTTGAGAAGTACAGTAGAATTGACACTGAGAATGACATTCCCTTCAATTTTATTCCACTGATAAAAAAGTGGCTGATATGCGATTGTGTTCAATTCTTTAAAACCTTCTAGTAAAATTTGGGAATTGGATTAGACTCAATTTAATGGGTCATATCCTTTAAAGGCCTGCCAACATTCACCTACCTAGGGCTACATATAAAGACTGACCACTAGCATTAAGTGAGTCAGTAGAGCTGTTGACCATGTAAAGGCTCACTCCCTACCAACCTTTATTCTGTCCACTGTGCTACCTTTTCTGTAGCAAAATATAAATGTATGACTATGTGTTATAAATGAAAATGGTTACAATAAAAGAAAACTTTAAAGAGAGTGCCATAGCTCAGTACATGTCAGCGCCTTTAGGAGAAGAGAAAGCTTGATGTTCAAGGTAGAAGAAAAAGCCAATATGTTTCTGCACCTTTTATCTACTCCAAGTCCTCATTTCCAGACCAAAATATATGGGCCAGACCTTCATTTCTCCTGAAGACTTACCTCATTCTTGCAATACATCTATGTCAATAAAACTCCTATCTATAACTTTCACTTCACCTCTTTCCTGCTCTTTGTATGTTAAGGTTATGTTGAACTTACTAGGACAGTTGTAATTTCGCATTACTAATTTGTGCCTGCATATGAATGTACCTTCAGTTAATATGTAAAATTGATTAATGTGATGACTGTTATGATTCAGTTCATTAAGATTTTTGGACAGAATTTCATTTTTTTACTCATATGAAACAATTACTTGGAGCACAATATTTAAATTCAGTGGATGCTGCTTCCAAATAACTAAGTTTCCTTTTATTCATCCATGGAATGTGGACGACGGTGGCTAGGCCAGCATTTATTGCCCATCCCTAACTGCCCTTATTCAGAGGGCATTTAAGAGTCAAACACATTGCTGTGGGTTTCAAGCCACATGTAGGCCAGACCAAGTAAGGACAGCAGATTTGCTTCCCTAAAGGACATTAGTGAACCAGGTGGGTTTTTCTGACAATCAGCAATGGTTTTGTGGTCATCATCAGACTTTTAATTCCAGATTTTTTTTTAATTCAAATTTTACCATTTGCCATGGCGGGCTTCAAACTCAGGTCCCCTGAGCATTACTCTGGGTCTCTAGAATACCAGTCCAGTGACAATGCCGCTACGCCACTATAATCTATGAGTGAAGGCATTGAGTGCACACTGAGAACCCAGTGAATATGAGCCGGGCTTTTTCACTGGTGGAGGTGTCTTTTTCTGGATTGTATTCTGAAGTCTCCATCTCTCTGATAAATGATCAATGGGGCAGGATCAGAAAAACGTGACTGCTGCTTTCCTAGTCCCAGTGACACAGCTATTTAATGCACTGCAAGATAGATCAATAAAGTCCAAAGTTCAATAACTGCTCTGTGAAATCTATCTCAGCAAAGAGACAGCCCCTTCAGAAAATGAAGAGGTGGGGATGGAAGAAAAATGTTAAGGACAATAAAAGGCTGCTAATGCCTTCAGGGTGTCAGCCAGTAAATATGGTGCAAGCACCAGATTTCTTTTCTTCCCATGCTCCAGAAGGCACTGACTATTCCATGGGTACTATCCAACCTAAACAGGCATTCTTCACTTGTGAACCTGGATAATGAGTAGCTATTCCATCATCAACGGTACCCTAGTCTCAACCAACATTCACATTTGTGCACTTCCATCAAGAAGGCATTGAATAGCAATCAGGAACAGGATGCCTGCCCAATTCATTATACTCCCAGGCACACACAAATCAATTGTCTCATCGACTGCTAGGCAAAGGTTAACCAATGCAGCAGAGACTGGGAATTTGACTTAGGACCCACCTGAATCTATTCTGGAAAATTTGCCAACAGAATTCCTTAGGGAATCTCCTCACCACTGATGTTAATATTTTCCCAAAAAATAATACCCCTGTAAGCGTAGGACTTCTGAGAAAATTTCCACTTTATTCCATAACTTCAGTTATGCATTCATTTAAAATTCTGCACTTCTCTCTTTGTTTAGTTAAATATTAGCTGAGGTTGCAAGTGTTAGAACTGATTTATTGTGCCAAGCTGCCCCCTCCTTCTACTTCCTATTCCCAGAAATTCAGGCGAAATGGGATTTAAAAATTCATGCTTTTCTGACACAAGGAGGGAAATGTACTAGTCAATCTGTACAACTGCATTTTCCTATCTGTTGTCTCATGGCTGTCTCTCCCTCTCCCCTAATTTATGACAGTTCATTAGTTCTTTTATTGAAATTTCTAAAGTTAATTCTGGAGGCAGCAAGGTTTTGGATCAGGACCCTGACATTGGGGTCAACTGGGGGTCATAACCTCACATTGTGTGGGGAAAAGTCACCCAGCAGTGATTTTTCCTGAATTGGCCAATTAGTGGCCGGAGAGCAGGCTCACCATCCAATTAAGGGTAGTGGGTGGGGTCTCAAAGCTAGACGGCCAATAGGAAGCCCTCCAAATTGGAAGGAGGAGCAGCCTGCCCTGTCAGTTGAGAGAGAGACATGCCTCCATCTTGAGGTGTTCTCCAGCCAATCTTTTAAACTTCTAACTTAAAAAAAAATGCCCTTAGGAGCTGGATCGTCATTGTGGAGGGGGAGTACCTGTGGCCACAGGACCTTGGAACCTGTGTGGAGGGCTGCCTCGCTCCAACTCCAGGTCTATCTCTCAGAGGTAACCTCAATTGTCTAGTCCCCGACGCCTGGGAGTGTGGGATGGTGCTCACAAGCTGGCATGCTGGCCAGTGGCATGAATTTTCATGCCAGCCTGCCTCTGTATTCATCCCCACCTGGGGTGAAAATCCTGCCCTGGATATCTGCAGCTGCCTTTGAAATACTTGTGAATGCTTCAGGCACTGAATGTTCTGCTGATTGGACATTGCTTCTGTGCTCTACGTGAGGGCATGCATCATTGCTAACAATTCCAAACATTTATACCCCTCAGAATAATTTTAGTCTTTTCCTCATTCCTTAACTTTAAAACACATTTTATTAACTTGGATTTACTACATATAAGGAAAAAAATGAAACAGCTAGATATAAAGTTAGGGAGACAGCAACAGCAGTAACATATTGTATATAGAGAAAGAATGTGAATTCATTCAGCACATGCAGGATATTCCAACGTGATTTAGAACCAATTAATTGCTTTTGAAATGTAGTCATTGTTGTTTTGTTAGGAAGTCAACTTCGGGAATGAAAAACAGTTACAGGAACGCCAGGATAATCTTCTTATTTTTCTCCTACTGTTTGCACCATTCCCAACTCTCATGCCCCATCCCCCAATCCCCACACCCAACCCCAAAGGCCCTAATTTTACTGTTCAGGTCTATAAGAAACAGCCACTGTCTGGTACCTACCTCAATGTTCATGTGTGAATCTAAAATAGTGAATGTCAGTAGAGTATTCAAACATATGGTGACATTCTAACTTTGTCCACACTTGACATCCACATGCAATTTATCTGGCAGGGAATTGGGAAAATAACTGGATAGCAATCAGGGACAGTAATTGTGTCCTATCTTCTTTAGCTGAGGAACACTGGCTGGGATTTTCTGCTCTCACCCGTGGCGAGCGGGAGCGGAAAATATTGCGAGAAGGCCAGAAATCGGTTTCATGTCGTCGTGAAACCAGTTTGCGATTATGCGCTGTAGCCTCCGATGGCGACCTGCGTTTCCCTCCACGGCTCATCGGGAACGTCATTTCCAATGCATTTGCATCTCATGACCAGGACTGCTGTCCTGAATCATCCCCCCATGCTGGATCATCAGGGCATGTCGATGTGCAATTAGAACGACGTGTTTCACAACAGTATATAAGCGACGTTCCTGTGGCGGCCTGCACTTCACTCGTGACTTCGAGGTTCGCTCACCTACCCTTCTTCATGCAGTGCTCACGGTAATCAGCGCCAGACTTTGCAGGCAGCACCACATCGCTTTCAGTGGGGGCATCAGAGGCAAGTCTCTACCTATCAGACCAGCAGTAAGACAGGGGTGGTTTTTAATGAGCTGCAGGGCTAGGGCTGCACTGTGGAAGGGGTGAAACTGGCCTGAGGCATGGGAAGGGGCTTCAGGGAAAGGGCTTTGTGGTGGTGGGGGGGGTAGGGTGGCGGTGGTGGTAAGAGTAGGGAAGGTTACACTCAGACACATGATGTGGGGGGTTAGAATTAGCATCCTCAGTGCTAGGGATGGGGAGAGAGTATGTTACGGAATGACGCCACTTGGGGCCAGAACAGGAGGAGCACTGAGTGAAGAAGCGCTTCAATTTACTTTGTTGGGCTTGCAAAGACTGTCCTTGTCCCAGTCCAGGGAGGGGGAGGGCATGTCAGTCCAGTCTCAGTTGTGCCCAGAATGTTGTGTGCAGGGCATTGTCATAACATCACGTGCCTCAGTCCATGGGGTTTCTGGCATCAAACTGGGCCGCAGATGGCACACTCAGTCAGGGGGAGCATCTGCAGCCTACAGATGTGGAAAAGGAATTGTGGGGGTATTTGAGGGCATTTGGGGTGGGGTCGGGGATATAAGTGGCCTCCAGATGGGGAAGGATGAGGTCCACACAGGGCCACCTCAAAATGTTCAGGGGCTAACAAATGGATATCGACCACAATCATGATGGGATCAAGGAATACAGGGGGAGGATTGAGAGGTCTTGGAGGGAGGGAAACATTAATCTCCTCTGGGACGATGGGAGTGGTTTCCACACTCACACAGGGAGGGTCCAAGCTGACCTGGCAGTGAGAGATCAGCACCACTATCTTCCAACCTGCAATAATACAAAATTAAAATGAGGAGAAACTCTACTGGTGAGGACTCTGAGGGCCGATTGGAGGGCAGGCGCATGCACTGGAGGGGGCGATTAAAGGGGCACCAAACTGAACTGACAAGTCATTGACAGAAAGAGGACCTTTGGAGACTATTGCTGTCTCTTATCTGTCTCTCATTGGTACTGCAGAGAGGAGACCATCAGGAAGATGGATCCTGGAAGTATTGTTGCCTGCATAGTCACATATAGGCAGGAGACAGGAAGGAGAGGATTGCAATGGAGTTGCCTGGTTCACCAAAGGGAGGAGCAAAACCCTCAAGACTAAGGGCCATCAGGGCCCTCACCGAAAGCAGAGGATGAGGCTCATAGAAACATTGTGCAGAGGCTTGCAAGACCAAGTGTATACAGACCTCGATGTCCTATCTGCCGATGAGCGAGAGACAGTGTTGTCGATGCCTCTGCATGTCCAGGGATCTGGTGACTCACAGTTACCATATTCTCCAGGAATTGGTGCCACAGGGACTAGGAGAGCATCCATTACTAGTGGCCCTGAAAGTAACGGCCGCACTCAACTTCTATGCCAATGGCTCCTCCCAGGGCTCCATTGGGGACTTCTGCAGGATCTCTCAAGCATCCACGCCCAAGTGCATCCAGGAGGTGACAGACGCCCTTTTTGCCAAGGTCCTCAATTGTGTCAACTTCGACAGAGATCAAGCAAGCCAGGACACCAGAGCACTGGGCATTGCTAACTTTTCAGGATCCCCACAGGTGCAGGGTGCCATCAACTGCACCCATGTGGCTGTGAAAGCTACCTGGCAACAGGAATTCCAATACATAAACAAGAAAGGGTACCATTCGCTCAATGTACAACTGGTCTGTGACCATAAAGAAATTATCATGCAGGTTTGCACCAGGAAGCGTACACGACTCATACAGCTTGAGTAGATCGCAGATCCTGGACAGCTTCGAGGGACAATGCAGAATCTAGGGCTGGCTGCTCGGTGACAAAGGGTACCCGCAAAGGATGTGGCTGATGATGCCCATCCGATGGCCACAAAATCCTGAGAGAAGTTACAACGCAGCTCATGCCGCTACCTGAGCATTGGTGGAACAGACCATAGGCATCTTGAAGTTGCGATTCCGATGTCTGGACAGACCTGGCGGAGCACTCCAGTTCACTCACCAGAGGGTCTCTCAGATCATCATGGCTAGCCTCATGCTGCACAACCTGGCATTGCAAAGGACGGAGGACTTGTCGGATGCCGAGTTGGAGGAGTTGCATGTTTCCTCTGAGGTAGACATCGAAGGGAATGAGGGTGTTGAGTTTGAGGAAGCCCAGGCTGCAGGGGAAGAGGCCATAGCACAGGCCACAGAAGACAGTTGTGCATGAGGCCCTCATAGCCACCAGATTCCACATGGAGGATGACAGGTAGCAGTGAGTACCCTCTTGGACAAGTGCCCTCTGTCATAAGCCAACGTTAACACCTCTCATTTCGCTCATGCACTTCAATGTGAGAGCGAATAGTTACACATCAAGCTCATATTGTCCTGATCCTTTGAAGGATGATGAAGCCTCAGGAGCCTGTGTCCTTGCTGAGATGAGGTGCTGACTGGAGAATGGACTCCTGGCATCAGACATCAGAATGTGCTGCCTCTTCAAGAGTCTCTCCAGCATTCCAGTCACAGCGGCAGCCTACGAGAGCCAGGAGCTGTTCCACTATCCTCAGTGGGTTCGTGGCTGTGTGCCTTCAATCTGGCAAAGCTCCTCAAGCAGATCCATCTCCAGAAGCGGGCGAATGCATTCTGTGTTATCGCGATGGTGAAACTGTAGGTTGGGCCAATGTAGCCGGGGATGTTCTGCAGGCGTGCATCTAATCAGAGATAACTCAATCCTCTGTGTCACCTTCTTCTCTATCACACTAACATCCGGCACTCTCAGTTAGGAATGCTGGCCTGCTTTCATCCTCACCTTACTGTGCATGTGGACCACCCAAGGATGACGACATTCAACCACTTGCCAGACATTAAAATGCCTCCATTTTAAGACACAGATTGTGCCCTCATGACCAGCCCTTACCCTTGCAAATTCCAAAATTCTCAGATGCCATGAGATCCTAAAGGTGACGAGTCGTTGCTAATAAAGAACAGACTTTGGCTTCAGTACATCCTCGTTCCTGTCCCATTGCTCCTCTCAACATTGTCTAAAGCTATGATGTGTGCTTCCAGAGCGTGCTCAAAGGCTCTATTGACTGCCAAAAATCACCATTTGCAACTAGCATCAAATGTCTCAGTGAGTGTTTAGGTGATGGGATGCACAGCGCTGATTCCCAACACTGACGAGAGCCTTGTGGCCACAATCCAGACAATTACAGGCTGAGAAATGTTCAAAGTTGTGGGTTCGAATGCCAGGGCAATAATGTGGCTGAGAGGGTTAGAGCTTCAGCACCTTGAGGTTGCAAGATGCTCCCACTTATTGGTGAGTTTAGCAGATGTATACTCTGAAAGTCAAAAAGTGCAGTTTGCAGACAGGAGCGCACACGAGCTCTGAGTATGGGCTCATAGCATGAAAACCCTGCCGGAAGAGAGAGATGCATGATGGAGCTGCACGATAAATGACCCTTCTCCATGCGTGAACACATCTCTGCTTGTACGCTACACCTTCACCTTTCAAGAATGCAGATGAGATAGGAGAACACCTCTGTCAGATTTTACACAGCCAAGAATTAACATGACATGGACGAGAGGGCACAAATTTAAAGTGATTTGCACAAGAAGCAAATGTGATGTGAGAAAATTTTTTTTCACACAGCGAGTGGTTCGGGTCTGGAATGCACTGCCTGGAAGTGTGGTGGAGACAGGTTCAATCGAGGCATTTAAGAGGGCACCAGGTGATTATTTGAATATGAACAATATGCAGGGGTATGGGGAAAAGGCAGGGCAATGGCACTAGGTCATAGTGCTCATTTGGAGAACTGGTGCAGACATGATGGGCCGAATGGCCTCCTTCTGTGCTGTTAAAATTCTGTGGTTCTGTGATGACCCTGAAAAGCATGCAAATGAGGTTTCTTCCACAAGCACATTTCACATTAAGGTCAAGGCATCATTGATGCCGGAAATGATCTGGAAAAGAGTGATATGAAAGCACACCACATAGATGAGAGGCCTATGATAGGGACACCTGTAATAAATGGGAGGAGGGGCCATGGTATCACACCTGATTGACATCAACACAGCTCATCATGAAAAGGAGGCACACACAAGAGGAGATGTGAAATGGGTGCGATTCTATTTATATTTGTGAACATTATATACACGTTGTGAACACCCGTGCCATCATTGTGCTGCTGATTTTTTTCACCTTCCTAACCCGACCACTACATCTGGGTGCTTCCCCGGACATCCACAGCTGAGGTGGAGGCAACCTGCTGCCTGCTACGCCCTGTTGTCTGTGATGATTTCGGCAGGTGTCCTCTGGAGGCCGAGACCTGGAGGGCCCGGCCTGCTTTGGGTGTCCTGCTGTGGGGCAGGTGCACCCTTCTCAGCCTGTGCAGCTGCAGGTGATGGGGTCACAGGAAGAGGGGATTGGGATCGGCTGGACAGTCCTGGAGTAACCTGGGTGGATGGCCCCGGCATGTCCAGTTGCTGGTCCTCCTCCCTATGGATGCCCGAGGGCCCCTGGCTGACTCCTTGAAGAGAAGGGGCAGCTGGAATGATATCGAGGTGCCTCACCTCACTTTCGCATAGCCACTGATCGATGCCATCAATGGCTACAGCAATGGAGTGCTGCTCCTGCAGCAGTGCAGGACCGATGTCCTGGACCAAGGTCACCATGGCGGCCTCCACCCTACCAGTGTTGGCCTCGGTGCTTTGACATGCCGGCACTTTGATCTCAGACTGAATGTGGACAGGCTCCTCCATCCTACCTTGCAATCTGATGAGTGCAGCTGACATCCCTTCCTGATGTTCCTGTGATTGTTGCTGCAGCTCCAGCAACTGATTTAGGACTGAGTCTGGAGGCTCGTCACCTGACTCGGACTCAGCAGATTCCTGGCCTCCAACAGTCCTCTGAGTACCAGGGACCTCGGATGTCCTTGCCTCCGCCTGCTGTGGACCAGAGTGTGTGTTGTGCTCACCAGATTGTGATCCCGAGGCTGCTCTAGAACGAGGTCCCACTGAGGTGTGTGTCTCTGCAATGCTGGAAGGTGCGGGTGAGTGCTGTGACAGGTCTACTATAGTGCTCTCCTCAGTTCCTCATCCAAGGTGTCATCAGGGCAGGAGCTGAGGGTCTGGCTTTTGGATGCCCTCAGATGCTTTCCAGAGGTGTCTGTGAAAGAAAGGAGAGATAATCAGTGCATGACATGTGACTCTAAAACAGGACAATGCACTCACAGTCTGGTTGTCTGAGGGAATGAGCTGGTGCAGGAACCTCACTTGGGTGTGTGCCGCCCATCTCAACGTCAGCGCAGGCACGGTCCACTTCCTCTCCGGCCAGCTTGATGCCTCAATTCTAATAGGGAGTGGGGACATTGATTCCAGCCATTCCACCCCCTGTCTGAGACCTCTCCCTTTGATTGTGTGCGAGCTTGTCCTGCATAAATGCAGATGGACTTAAACTAATTTGACAGGAGAGTGGAAACCAGGATGAGGCATTAAGGATAAACAAGGTGCACAAAGGATTGGGAAAAGCAGATAGCACTGGAAATAGTAAGGTATTAAGTAGGGTATGGAATAAGTTATAAACTCGATTGATAGTGCATGTATGCAAACAAACAAAACATGGTAAATAAGGTTGACAACCTGCAGGTGCAAAAAGCTACATGGGAATACGTTGTGACAACAGAAACCTGGCTCAAGAAAGGGTAGGATTGGCTACTAAATATTCCTGCGTACAAGGTGTTCAGGAAAGATAGGGAAGGCAAAAAAGGAGGGGTGGCTGTAATGATTAAGGAATATATGACAGTGCTGAAGGTAGAGGACATCCAGGAGGGGAAAAGGACTGAATCTATTTGATTAGAAACAATATACCCTAGTGGACATATTCTGTAGGCCTTTAACTAGTTCAAAAGATACAGACAAACAAATTTGTAGAGAATTGACAGAGAGGTGCAAATACTATAGAGTGGTGATAATGGGGACTTAAATCCTAATATAGACTGGCATATTAACAGTGTAAAGGGCAGAGAGAGGGAAGAGTTTCTGAAGTGTATTCAGGAAAACTTTCTTGATTGGTATGTTTCCAGCCCAATGAAGAAGGCAGAATTGCTATCTGATTCTGGGGAATGAAGTGGGTCAAGTGGATCCAGTGTCAGTCAGGGAACATTTAGGGAACAGTGATTGTAATATCATAAGGTTTAGGGTGGCCATGAAAAAATTCAAGGAGCAGTCCAAAGTAAAATTATTAAATTGGAGGAGCCCCAGTTTCACTGGGGTGAGAACAGATCTGTCCCAGCTAAATTGGAATCAAAGATTGACAGGAAATGCTGCAACAAAACAATAATCTGCCTTGAAGGAGCAAATAGTTCATGTGCAGTCCATTCCTACAAAGGGAAAGGTAGGGCTCCCAGGATGACAAGAGAGATAGAGAAAGGTCAAACAGAAAAAAAGTGTGTGTAACAAATGCCAAGTTGATAATACAGTGACAACTAGGCTGAATATAGAAAATTCATGAGAAAGTAAAAAGGAAATCAGAGAGGCAAAGAGAGAATATGAAAAGAGACTAGTAGCTAGCATAAAAGGAAACCCCAAAGTCTCCTATAAGCACAGAAATAGTAAAAGGCTATTAAGTGGAGGAGAAAGGCCAAGTCAGGATCAAAAGGGGATTCTATGCATGGTGGCAGAAGGCATGGATGAGGTACTTATTTGAGAGCCAAGGAAGGAGATGCTGCCCAAGGCAGTGAAAGAAGAGGTAGCTGAGATATTGAATGGGCTAAAATTGGTACAGAGGGACTATTCAAAAAGTTGGTTGTGCTTAAAGTTGATACGTTACCAAGACCAGATGGGATGCACCCAAGGATGTTGAGAGAAGTAAGGGTGGTGGAGTTGTCCAAGAGGACTGAAGCATTGTAAATGTTGCATCGTTTTTCAAACCCAGCAACTACCGGCCAGAGTTTAACTTCGGTGGTGGGAAAGCTTTTAGTGATGATAATCTGGGACAAAATTTACAGTCACTTGAACAAGTGTTGATTAATTATGGAAAGCCAGCACAGCTTTTTCAAAAGTGAATTGTGTTTGGCTAACTGGATTGAGTTTTTTGATCAGGTGTCAGAAATGGTTAATAAGGGTAATGTGGTTGATGAGGACTTCCAAAAGGATATTGATAAAGTGCCACATGATAGACTTTCCAGCAAAATTGAAGATTATGGAATAAAGAGGAAAGTGACAGCATGGATATGAAGTTGGCTGAATGATGGGAAACAGTAGTGATGAACAGTTCTTTTTCAGACTGGAGGAAAGCATATAGTGGGGTTCCCCAGATACAAAACTCAGAAGCAGTATAAGGAAGATAGTGATAAACTTCAAGAGGATAAAGACAGAATGGTGGAAGGGGCAGACATATAGCTGATAAAATTTAGTGCAGAGAAATGTGAAGGGGTACATTTTTGTAGGAAGAACGAGGAGAAGCAATAATAAATAAAGGCCCTGATTCTGAAGGGATGCAGGAACAGAGGTACTTGGGGTAGATGTGAACAAATCATTGCAGGTGGCAGTGCAGGTTGAGAAATTAATTATAAAGGCATACAGGATCCTGGGCTTTAAAAATAGATAATAAAAACAGAAAATGCTGGAAATACTCAGCAGGCCTGACAGCATCTGTGGAGAGAGAAACAGAGTTAATGTTTCAAGTCCGTATAACCCTTCTTCAGAGCTGAAGACAGGTAGAAATGTGATGAAATTTATACTTTCTAAGGGGGTAGAGCAGGTGAAGCTGGATAGAAGGCCAGCAATAGGTGGGGACTAAGGAGAGATTGACAAAGATGTCATGGATGAAAAGACAAAGGGAGTGTTAATGGTAGTGGTAAGGGCTAAAGGAGGTGCTGATAGTGGCATAATGGTAAGAAAGCAGCATGTGTGAATAGCAGAAGGGTAAGCACTCTGTGAAAGAACAACATGGAACAAGTAACAGATGGCCCTTTTGGTGGTGGGGGTGGGGGGGGGGGGGGGTGGGGAAGATGGAAAAAGGGATAAAGCAGGGGTTAAAGCAATGAATAAATGAATAAAATGAAAATAGGTGGATAAAAAATAAAAATAAGTTTTTAAAAAAGGGGATTAAAAAAGGGATGAAGCTGAAGGAGAGAGCTCATGGTCTGAAGTTGTTGAACTCAATGTTAAGTCCGGAGGTGCAAGTGAAATGTCTTTGGCCATTTTTGACAACTCTAGCATGATGCCACCCTCAAACGCATCTTCCCCTCACCCCACCCCCGTCAGCATTCCGTTCCCTCCGCGACACCCTGGTCCACTCCTCCATCACTCCCAACATCTCATCCCCTTCCCACGGCACCTTCCCATGCAATCGCAGAAGGTACAACATCTGCCCCTTTACCTCCTCCCTTCTCACCATCCAAGGGCCCAAAAACTCCTTTCATACTTGCCCCTCCTTCAATTTGGCGCACTGCAGTCGTTGCTCCCAATGTGGTCTCCTCTACATTGGGGAGACTAAATGCAGACTGGGGGACTGCTTTGCCGAACGCCTCCGGTCTGTCCACAAGCTTGACCCCAGACCTCCCTGTCACTTGCCATTTCAACAGACCATCCTGCTCTCATTCACACTTGTCTGTCCTTGGCCTGCTGCAATGTTCCAGTGAATCCCAACACAAACTGGATGAACAGCACCTCATCTTCCGATTAAGCACTTTACAGCCTTCCGGACTTAAGGGTCAGACAGTCTCGAAACATTAACTCTTTCTCACCACAGATTCTGTCAGACCTGCTGAGGTTTTCTAGCATTTTCTGTTTTTATTTCAGATTTCCAGCATCTGCAGTATTTTGCTTTTATTTTACTTCAAAAATAGATGCCTGGAGCTCAAAAGCAAGGAAGTTATGATGAATCTTTGTAAAACATTGGTTCTGTCTCAACTAGAGTATTGTGTCCAATTCTTGGCAGCACATTTTAGCAAGGATGTTCAGAGAAGGTGTAGAAAAGATTTATGAGAATTATTCCAGGGATGATGGATTTCAGTTTTGTGGATAGATTGGAGAAGCTGGGATTGTTCTCCATAGAAAAGAGAAGATTGAGAGGACATTTGATAGAAGTGTTCAAAATCATGCAAATCATCAGAGTAGATAGAGAGAAACTATTCCCATTGGCAGAAGGGTTTAGAACCAGAGAGCACCGAATTCCATTGGCAAGAAAAACAACAGCAACATGAAGAAAACCTTCTATGCACAGTGAATAGTTAGCACCTGGAATGTGTTATCTGAAAGAATGGTTATGATAGACACAATTGGAGCTTTCAAAAGGGAATTGGATAAGCATCTGAAGAGAAAAAAGTTGCAGGGCTACGGGGAAAGAATGAGGGAGTGACTAGCTGAGTTGCTCTTCCAGAGAGCTGGCATGGACACAATGAACCAAATGGCCTGATTCTGTGCTCTAACCATTCTAGTGATTCAGTGATTCTACTGGTTTCAATTCTTGGTGCAGCAATGTTTCTCCTACTGTTTTTGATTTACATTCCCGCATCCCCTCCGCTTCTCCGCTCATTTCCTGAAGCCACTGACTCATGCTGGATTATTGAACAACAGGAGCTGGTGGTTCCCTGGTACTTCATCAACATAACTCCAATACAGCAGTGACTATACTTCAAAAGCGCTTAATTGGCTGTAAAAAGCTTTGGGATGTCATGAAAAGCACTACGTCAATGCAAGTTTTACATACACATAGTTAAGAGGCATCACAGCAGAGCCTGATCTTAATATCAAGGCTGGTCCCAACACGGGTCACTGAACTAATATTAGCAATAGGAATTATAGCTCAGTAAAGGTGCAGCTAGCCAACCTAAAACACACTAGGAATCAAATCCGAGATCTTCTTGCCCTGGTATATGGCTCAGATACTGATTGGCTCGACCTGTTGACCCACTGGGAAGCTAGAGAGCCTCTTAGTAAAGAAACACATTTGTGTTTGAAAGGGAAGAAGTCTTACATTGATATTACTCCTTGTACCAGAATGCTCCTTGTAAATTAATGTAATAACTCTTGTATCATAATTAATCTTGATGAATGAAAAGTCAATTTAGGCAAGAATGGAATAGCAGGTTCCCTACTAAATGTGGAGTGAGTGAGTCTAAAGTCTTTCCCCACTGCTGAAAGGCATCTGTGAAGAAGGAAGTCAAGATGAGCGCCTGGTTTAAAAGAAAAAGCACCTTAATTTCTTGGTTGTAAAGAAATTGTCTGATGATCCACATAGCCTTTGAAGATTGCATGTTTGATCACTGGACCACACTAAATTAGATAATCTAAACTGGGATTTGCAACAATTGTTAACATCCTTTAATCCGCTGAGGCCTGAAGTTTTGCTCTTGGGTCAGGAGCACAGAGTCAGGACATTTCCTGGCACCACAAACTCAACCCTGGAGAAAGTGCCCTGGAAGTTGGGACTTTTGTTCTGGGATAGTGGGGTTCTCTGAAATTTGGGCCAGCCGACCCCGGAACAAGTGCAGAAGCTGCCGAGTGTGGAGGTGGGCTGGGAAGAAGGCCTTTCTCTGTGCTCAGGCACTGTACCAAAGATTTTTTTAAAAAGCAATGAAACAAAAAAACAGTCCCCCAACCCTCACCTCTCACCCCCTCACCCCATACACACCCCATGCCACATCCATGACAGTCCATTACACCACCTGCCTTCTACCCAACCCTCATAGCCCTTCATATAATCTGTTCCAACCTATGCCCCTCTACCTAACCCCCCCTCCATGGCCCCTCATATCCTCCATGCCAACCTATGCCTCTCTACCCACATTCATGGCCCTTTATTGCCTGTATGCCAACTTAGTGCCAACTCACGCTAACCCATGCCCAGCCCCTCACTCTTTCCCCTTACAACTACCATGCCAACTCACCCAGAATCCACCATGGGCAGATCTCAGGACCCTAACTGACCCATGTGGCTTTGAGACACTGTTACATAGTCTGAAATAAACCTCCAGCGATGAAAGCTGTCTGTAAGAATGCTGTGTAGAATATCATTCTTAAAACTTTCCAATAGGATAAATTGGAAATGGCGGAGATGGAGGGCAATGGAGAAGCCTTTCCTTTGGGAGGCTCAGATCACAAAATGGCTGACTGTTCCCAATTCCTGAGTTCAATACTGTACTTTGCAAATTTTTCTCATTTTTGTCCAATAAATAAATTATGTTTAACATTGTTAAGATGCTACTAACCATTTTTCCAATTTTTTCCCTCTCAGAGAATTATCCCTAATTCTGAGGTATTCATTCTAATGATGCAATTGATAGTTTCAATAGCTCTTAGACCCTGTTTGTGTTAAGTAAAGGTCTTGTTGCATCATGATTTATGCATGTATCTATAGAATAGAATGCATGCAAGTTCTTTGGTACAATCCCTATTAGAAAGCCTAGTTCATTTAGTTGCTTGCATGTGCTGTAGAATTGTCATTAGTTAATTATATTTTAACATGGGTTAGGTTTAAGTATCTCTTGTATTAATCTTTTTGAAATTTCATTCTAGTTAAGAAAAATGGTTACCGATAACAGCAAAATATCACACCTAGTCCTTTTACATAAATACACTAACGAATGTATAATCGGAAAAAATTAAAACTCAACAGGTTTCATTGTTTTTGTTGCTCTTTTTGAAACTATCTTTGTTTCAATTTAGAGAAAAAAATGATGATGCTGATGTTATTTTTACTTAACTTATTTTATTTGGAATTCTTCATGATGTATCATAAACTAGAGGTTTCAACATGGAATCAAACAACCTGAGGTCCCATGGGTACTTGCCTTCTTGCAGGGTGGGGAATCGGGTGTCTTTGTTGCCACTTAATAGCAGCCAAAAGAGGAAGTGCTGTCTGACTGCAGGCAGTAGGAAATATTGTCAATGGCTGGAGGAAGTCCAATGGGGTTACCCAGTTTCTCCAGTGTCACATTAGAGGACCTAGTTGATGGGAAGGAGAATGGAGATCCTGTTTATTCCCATCCCAACCCCTAACCCCTCCACTCCCTAGGGAGCAGAATGTCCCCTCGGCAACATTTCCACTTTCAGTGGGAATAAGTCACTGAGAAGGTCAATGCCTGGTGTTTAGCTTCCACAAACAGGGCTATAATGCTGGAAAACGTTCAGTGATCTCACCAGTGTTGCTAAAGGAATATGCTTTCTTAGTATCTGTGCATATCCCCACCACCTCAGGCCTTATAACTCACAATACTTCACTCTTGCACACCCTTTCACTCGACTATAACCACTGCATGACACTTCACTTCACATCCTTCACCTTATACTCTCACTCATTACTACTGCAACCCTCACTATTATAAGACTCACCTCTTGCATTTTATATCTTGCACACTACATACAAAGCCATTCTATCATGTTAGGCACATTCCATAAACACCTTATTAGACAATCACTAAAACTGTTTCTAGTTTCTTGTGGATGAAGGCTGCTCATAACCTATAGAAGAAGGCTGCAGTTGGAGCCCTTCTGCACACCTCCTCCCTTTTGGAAGAAAATGTGTGGCCATCACAGGTCATGGGGGAGAGTCATGTTCATGCTGGAGGAGACATCACTCGGCATCATCACAACTTTTCCTCTTCTTACTTCTATCTCTCCCGGGACATTGTGCACGACAAACTGCAACTGCTTTCGTCAGCCAGTTCTATCTCTGCTCATTCTTCACACTAAAAGCTAGTATTTGTTCCATTCTTTAATTTCAGGTAGAAATATGAAGATATCTCTGTCACTTCAGGAAGAGAATGCCTGCCTTCCTGAATATGCAGCGTCCCTACTCTGACCATGCACCAGTTCAGAGATTGCAACCACACATACTTCAGAGTTTAGGTGAGAGGAGGGATCTTCCCAGGGCACAAGAGTTAGGGCAGAGTCGAGGATGCCACAGGCACCAGGCTGATAGAGGGCGAGATTACATAGGAGCAGGAGTAGGCCATTCAGCCCCTGTTCAATATGGCTGATCTGTATCTCAACTCCATCCATCCGCCTTGGTTCCATAACCCTTTTGCTTTACAAAACCACCATCAATCTCAGTTTTGAAAATTTTAATTGACTTGGCCTCTTTAGCTTCTTGGGGGAGAAAATTCAAATTTATACTATGCTTCATGTAAAGATGTTCTTCTAATTTTAAGGTTCTACTTCCTTTGTTCTGGGCTACCCCACTAGAGGTAATTGTTTCTTTCCATCTACCCTACTGAATAGTATAATCATCTTACATACCTCAATTTGATTGCCTTTAATCTTCTATACTGAAGATAACATTCTGGTAACTCTGTGCCACACCTCCTCTGAGGCCAGTATATCTTCCTGTAGTGCCCAGGACTGAACAGTTTTCCACATGGGGTCTAACCAGTACTTTATACAACTGTGTGTGTCTTTGTTCTCCAGCCCCATTGAGATAAGTACCAAAATTCCATTAGCCTTTTAAATTATTTTTTCATCTATCCACTAACTAGGTGGATTCCTATATCCCTCTACTCTTCCCCAGTTCCTTGCTTTCCTGGCTTTGAGGGCCCAGGCTAGCGATGAGGGCTGATGGACATACACTTAGAAATGGTAGCTGCCCTGCCAGTGAGCTTGTGCACAGTGGTTCCAAGCATGGGGGAATGTGTCCAGTTCGAGGCTCGTCACAAGGCTTTGTAAAGAGCACGGGGGCAATTCTTTCCAACGTGCACTGACTGGCCAGCTCCATGAATGCAACAATAGCATCCATCATGCTGGAGCCTCTGCTGACAGCTTTGACAGCTGTTGTTCAGTCTATACCAGATAAGTTCAACTATATCCTCGCTCAACATCTAATCTAATGTCTGAAGTCCGCCTGGTGTCAATCTCTGAGGTGGTATTTGCAAGTCTCAGACATGCATCTTCATCAACACGTATTCCACTTCCTCCATTGGCTGAGGGATGCTGATGTTCTCTGCTGCTGAAATAAAAGAATGGAGGAAGTTGTAGCTTGTGGTGTGAGGAGAGTGAAGAAAATGAAATGGATGTTCAAAGCATATGCAGTTTTTTCATGCAGAGTGCTTGGGATAAGGGAAAACTAAAATAAGGCAAGGAGGATTAGGTATAAAGATATCTTGCTGACCCTGGAAGAAAAAGGCTGTTATCCCTCCTGCCCACTGCCTGCAGCTAAGCCATCAGAGAACCTCGGTAACTGCTCTCCCCCTTCTGTGGCCAGGAAGCTTTTTCACCTGAGAGCAGCAAACGAAGCCAGAGAGGACATCGGCCAGTCTCACAACTCACTTCTCATAGGCCTCATCTGTATTCCCATCCCTACAGCACAAAGTCCTGACAAGGGCCAGGCCTGTGTCAAGGTTATATATATATATATAAATATATATATATATAGGCTATGATTGCTTTAAGACAACATTCAATGATTCCTATTAAGACAATAGAGGCACAGATCAACAGGTCAATAAAAAGACATAAGCACACAACACAGACAAACACATAGACTCTGATGTTGACACTGGCCGGTTTGGTAAGTGGAGTCAGGATAGTGTTCAATTAGGAAGCACTGCAGAGCAGGCTGCAGCTGCATGTAAGGTGTCTGCAGCTGCTAGTGGGAGTTTGGGGGAGTTTAGTCTCTGATCCCAGAGTGGGTGTGGGGGAGGCATCTGATCCCTGATTGGTAGAGGTGGGGTTTTTGGATGGAATGGTGCAAAATGGAGGAGGCCTGGCCCCAGGGAAGTAAGCCTGGGGACTAGGGTAGGCCAGGGGGAGCTCTCCTGCACCTCCTGGCCCACAATCAGTGCTGTAAAGCATTTACCTTTTTCCTGAAGCTGTCTTCACCCCCCCCCCTTGAACTGTTGGGTTTCTCAAGGCCTTTAAATATATATTTAAATTGTTAACCTGCCTCCTGGGAGTGGGTTGGTTACCCATGCTCTATTCTACCTCCATTAAGCTAGAAAGTGGTCAGATTGGAGGTGGATTGGGGTTAGGTTTGAAATTTAAAAGAAAAATTACCATCTCACTTGACCCTGATCCCAATTTTGGGGGTTAAAATTGCCCCCCTGGACAAAGACATTCACAAAGCCATGCATTCACCCAGACAGACAGGCTATAAATAGAGATACAAAGCCATAAATGCAAATGTGCATACAAACACAGACAACATTATATACTCTCATCCACCTCTCGTTATCTGAGTGATAATCATTCAGACAACTCCAGGCAGTTGCAGATGAACACACATGGAATGAAAATCCATTTGCAGCCAAGCAGAGTGCAGCCATATGTATCGGCCCACATATTTACACAGACGTTCACATGTATGCAGAAATATAGCAAAGACAAAATATTCCCTAAAAACATGGGAGCTTTGCAGTTAGTGTAAATGATGCATTTGCAATGCTGACATCATGCAGACAACCAAGAAAAGGTGAGGTATTGTCTCTTTATTTAGTTGCATGCTAATCTGTACACTGTGAGTAGAGTCAAAGATTTGAAATGAAATGGTTTGAACCGTTTGAAGAAATGTGTCCAATGAATGGAAAATTGTGGTGTATTTTCTATTTTGTGTAATTACAGTGCAAATTTCATGAGGGGTAAAAAGTTTTTTTTAACCGTCACTTATTTTCCAAAAGAAAATATAAGGTGATTTTAGACAAAGATTAAAGTTCCCATTATCTTTTAATGACACCATTTAATAATACACTGACTGGAACCTGTAAGTTGCTTCTTTTTCTGCAGTCTTCTCCCTTGTCCCCTGAAGCTGCTGAAAGATTAATGGAGATGGACACATAGGCATCAGCACTCCTCCAACAACCTCCAACAGCCCAATTAACTGTTACTTGACAGAGGTTGGCAGCACATTTCAGAAAACTGTTCATTGACAGACTGATTTTTTCACCATTAATTTTAATGTATATTAAATTAGCTGTTCAGGGTGTAGAATGTTCCTGATATGCATTCCCAGCCTGTACCGGGAATGCTGGAGTACAAAAGGCCAGACAAAAATCACAAGAGAAAGGGAGAGATTGGGATCTATTATCTCCTCAGTAATCCCCTCAAGGGAAATTAACTAAAAATTGAATTGCACTGTAATCCTTACACTTCAATGTAGTCTGCTACAGAAACAGGGCAGACAGTGAATAATGGGGAATGAACTCATTTCTAGTGAGAAGTCTTATAGCTTGGTAGGTAGTGCCCCTACCTCTAAACCAGAGCATTAAGGTTCAAGTCCCACTCCAGGACTTGTGGACCATGGAAGGGGTGTTCATGACACAGTTCAATAGGTTGGTAATCAGCCTGCTAACCTTTCCAAAACTCTCCTAAAGGGGGAAAAAAATGTGTAGAAAATACTAAGTAAACTCCTCTATTCAGCATGGGTGGGGAAATTGATATCTGGCAATGCTGCAAAACTGGTGACAATGAATCAGCATTCCATTTACCACCCCACCCAATTTACTGATGTCAATGGGAACATAACTCATGTGTAAGATAGACTGTTGATTTGCTTTTGTACATTTTGTGCTATCGCTGAAGGCCTATTCGGCCCTACGAGCTGGATCTTATAGCTGCAAATCAGGCGGAACAATCCACTGGCATGATGACGTCATGTTGGAAATCCAATGTCATCTCGCCTGTCTCCGATATTACGAAAGGCGAGTGGGCGTGGAAATTGGAAGGCCGCCCGCCATTTTGAAATAACCAATTAACAATCTGTTGAGCTCGTTAAAGAGCCAATTGTCTGCAATTTTTCATTGCCCGTTGCATTTTTTGGGTGCCGGAAGGAAAACAGTTTGTGAGCGCTTTACAGCAGATCTGAGGAGGCCTCACAAGAATGGAAGAAAAAGCTTGCCAGTGGGACCATAGTTGAAAGTAGCAGCATGCTCTGCTGGTGAAAGTGGCAGCATCTGTATATTTTTTGACTTCATTTATTCACTGTTTTGAGCCTGCCATAAGAAATAAGGAAAGATTGAGAGGGCAGAGGGCCTTCAAATTGGTGGCCATGACCAACTTTCAGTTCCCTGTATAACCCTTCTGCCACCTAAAGTCTTGGCCTAGCAGTCTGATTGGGCACGGAGCTCCCCTTCGCATTACTGCGTCCTTCCTGTTGGGGTGGGAGTGAGTGAACCACTTACTTTCCATTCCGCTCCCTCACCCTGCCAAAACTGTAAACTCCAGTGTTTTTGTTTGTGAAGACTTTCCCAGTTTGGTATCTGACTGCAACAGCAAATGTTTCCCTATATCTCATACCTTCTCCAGTCAAAGAGGTTGCCAATGGATCCGGGCATCTTCCCTATGGAATCCCTTGCTCTTCTCTTTTAGAGGAATAACTTTGATCCATTTCTTCACTATAGTGTGTGGGGCATGTTGTTTTTCTTCAGGGTTAGATAAATAAGGATGTAAGTGTTAAAGGTTATGAGAAAAATAAAATCTAAAAGAACTTTAAAAGGTAATGCTTAATTTAATTTTCAAGCCTCATACTCCTCATTGTGGAAAACTTTGATAATCAATTGTTGGTTTGTTACGTGGAATTTGGTTTATTTCAGTTAGAATGTAGTTAAACAATATCACAACAAACTGGGCTGTGAGCAACAAATGAATAAAATGTAGCCCCTAAAAATTTAATTTACCCAACTTTCCATTTTCATGATCTCAAAGGTCAGGAGAATTCTGCTTCAGATTTATATTGGAATTGTTTGCTGTAAATGATTTCTGTAGGCCTCGCGTGCCTTTGAAGAGTTTAGGACAAAATTCTTAAGGCAAATTTAAGGACTCTCATGGAATTGACACTAATCTTCTAATTAAATTAGGACATTTTAGCATTTCTTCAAGTTCAGTGTTCGCCATTTCCCCAAATATAGGCTGGCAAGTGATGGTCTTCCTGTAGAATTGTGGCACACTTGCTGTGGTAGATTTTAGAGGTGCCTTAACTTCTAAAAGCATGGTGAGTTTACTAATTCTGATTGAAGTGTTTCTGTTCATTTAGCCTGATTTTGGATTCAGGGGTCCAAGACCTGACTTCGGAAAGGCAGGTCCACCGGGTCTACCTGGTGCACCGGGCTTGCCAGGTCCTCCGGGATCTTCAGGATCTCCAGGGCTTCCAGGATTGCCTGGGCTGGATGGAAAAGCTGGTGTTGATGTGAGTCTTTAAAACATATTAACTCCAAAATACCCGATGGATTTCTTAAAGATGAGAGGCAAAGAGGGTTACCCACTGTCTTTTGGAGCTGGCAACTCATGCAATTTGCTTTGGGATGAAACTGAAGTACTTTGTTTGCACATGTGCTATGGTGAGCTCAGCATAAATTGATGGGGCCTGATTTCTCAGATAACAACTCAGTATAAAATATTCAACTGCCTGGCTTTATTATTGACCTGGCTCTTAAACTCTTAAACTACTATAGCTGACATGAAAGGCCCTGATCAAATTTCCAAACTGGATAAGAAACAAGGACAAATTTTAATATATGCATTGAGGATGCAATTTACAGTTCCTAATGCATGAATTGGCCAAGGACTATCTTCCTCGAGCACATGTGAACATAGGGAAAAGAGTAGACCATTGACCTCCTTGGGCCTGTTCTGAGCGTGTTCCTCGCAATTTTCTTTTGATTGAGAAACCAAGGTAGAAGACCAAGACTCATTAGCAGAACATCAAAGGAGGAAAGGCAAGCTAAACCAGAATACACCAAATTTGTTGTATTAATCTTGGGTTTTAAAAACATAAAAGTCCTATGGAAAATTGAGTGGGAGAAATGTGACAAATTTCAATTTCAGCAAAGTGAGAACATAAGGAGGAGGAATGATGTTACAATTTAGTAGGAACAGGAAAGCAAATTTCAGTGAAACATTGACTTGATTGCATTATGGAGGCAGCAACCTACAAATAAGTTTCTGAGGTAATCATATTCTGTGAAAATTGCCCAGGGGATTCAAGAAAACCTATTGTATTAATTTAACCTTACACTAGTAGACTAGGAAATGCTGCTAAGAGCCAGGGCGACGGTATTGCTAAAAGTACCAAATACCTGAAGGTGTCACCTTCCATACCACAGTGGACTTTGTTTTGCTCTTCCTACATCTGCCCCCGCAATTGTGGGGTAGATGTAAACAAGGTTCACCACAAGAAGGAGTGGATAGGACTTGAAGTGAGAGGCTGTCGATCCATAGAGGATTTCCAATCAAAGATCAGCCTCCTTTTTGCTAATGTGGCATTAGCTAGGACTCATCCAGTAGGCAAGAGAAAGAGTCATCTCACCACTTTTGAGCCTCAACTTGCTCTTGACTGTATTATATCTAATTGAGGAATGCTTGGTGTTGGTGCTGGGTGACAGATTTGGGGAAAGTGTTCTACTCTCCATGGCTAATATTCTTCATTTGGATACAAAGTTAAGCCCCTAAAATAATTAAAATGTGAAGGAAATATAGTTTAATTGCTGGAAAAGTGACCATATTTAATTTTGTTTTTGCAGGGAGGAGCAGGTCCTCCTGGTAAACCAGGCCTTCCAGTAAGTACCATTTGTTTACAAAGGTTGTTAAGTCAGTATCAAACATCTGAAGCTTTATATAAAGAATAATGACTTAATTGGTGTATGTTGGCTGAATTCTGCAAAATCTGATTATATTTTGGAAGCAAATACCGTGAGAAACTATTGATGTAGGACTACTTTCCCGACAGCTGTAAATATCTTCCTTAAAACATACAAGATAATTCCATTATGCATTCAGTATCTTTCCCTTTGCATGTCTCATGATCAAAACAGTTTCACAGCTACAGTGATTTGCAGGTGAATTTAACAAGACTTAATTTCTGACGGCATTTTGCTCCACAAAAGCTCCAACTGGAAAGTTAGATTCATTAATCTCTGTGCCCTGCATTTCTAGTTCCAGAGGCAAGTTGCTTTAAAAAGAGAAATCAAGATCCATCTAGTTTATTTTCTACTATCCTGTTAGTTCCATAATGCAATGATAACAGAGCTGTTGACTAAACATGGCAATCAATTGCTATAGACCCAGGATCAAAATCCTCTAACTATAATATATATATTTATTAATATATATTTATAACAATATAATATTTATAAATATAATAATATTTATAAATATATAAATGTATAAAATGAGGAAAGGCAAGCCCCAGTGATGAAGAGCATTGAACCATAAGTCTAAAGTCATCAATTTCTCCCAAACCTGCTGCATTTACTAAAATACTGTTTTCACAGAATCACAGAATCTCACAGTGCAGAAGAGGCCCTTCGGCCCATCAAATCTGCACTGACACGTGATAAACACCTGACCTACCTACCTAATCCCATTTACCAGCACTTGGCCCATAGCCTTGAATGTTATGACGTGCCAAGTGCTCATCCAGGTGCTTTTTAAAGGATGTGAGGCAACCCGCCTCCACCACCCTCCCAGGCAGTGCATTCCAGACCGTCACCACCCTCTGGGTAACAAAGTTTTTCCTCACATCCCCCCTAAAACTCCTGCTCCTCACCTTGAACTTATGTCTCCTTGTGACTGACTCTTCAGCTAAGGAGAACAGCTGCTCCCCATCCACCCTGTCCATGCCCCTCATAATCTTGTATACCTTGATCAGGTCGCCCCTCAGTCTTCTCTGCTCCAATGAAAACAACCCAAGTCTATCCAACCTCTCTTCATAACTTAAATGTTTCATCCCTGGCAACAGACTGTATAGATCTTCTGATTGCCAATCTGATCATTGCCCTGCATGTAGTTAGTTCTTTGTAACTCTAAAAAGGACATAGAAGTAAGTAAGTAAAAAATGTAGAGCGATTAATCGGGGCATCCGATTTTACAGTAACTTCTTGTTGTTCCTCTTAATTATTCACAGAATGATACAGATATTTTAAACAGCAGGAGATAAAACAATCATTGCAGTGTTTGATTTTCAGACCAATGAATCTCCTGTAACCTTGCTCACAATAAGTGAAACAGGACATTAACAGGAAGGGTTGCATAACAAAAAATGCATGCAGACACAATAGCTTTAATATATAATAGATAATACCATTTTGGCTGACACACCCGTAAAACAAAGGCAAAATACTGCCAATGCTGGAAATCTGAAATAAAAACAGAAATGCTGGAAGAACTCAGCAGGTCAGGCAACATCTGTGGAGAGAGGGTAATTAGAGAGTTAATGGTCTGGATTTTCATCCTAGAGGTGGGTGACGAGAGTCAGGTAATTTCCAGGCTCAGTGTGCCCACCTCAGGAGAAAGTGCCTGCAAAAGTGGGATTTTTGTTCTGGGGAGGGGGTCCTGGCAGCCATTTTTAAAGATCCGCGTTGTCTGCCCAACTCTGTGAAAATCCAACGCAATGTTTCAGATCAATGACCTTTATGAAACAAATTAATGATTTATTATCCTCACTCAGGCCTCAGATCTCCCTTATTTTATTCTTAATTTGAAATATTTATTCAAATCTTGTTTGGAAACTAACATTTAAAAACCATTGGCCCCAGCTTGAAATAACACCAATAATTCTGTTACCGGTGATATATGCAGGCTGTGCTCAATTAACAGCAATGGCCTATTTAAGTAATATGCCAATTTGTTCCATTGCAGGGTCAGAAAGGGGAGCGTGGTGATGTTGGATTCACAGGGCAACCAGGAAAGCCTGGCCTTCCAGGATTAAATGTAAGTACCATAGGCCAACCCTAGAAACCTTGTTGTTAGGGTACTTTTATAATTGTTTTTTGAGTTCCCTTCATACTCCTTCATATTCAGTTCCTTCATGGATTTTAATAATATGCACAACATATGCTATTTTTCATTGCTTTGATAGCTCCACTGTAGTAATTATAGTTTTGAGAAACATAGGACTGTAGCTTTAAGAATAATCCTGTGCTGTAAGATCACATGACTATGTAAACCAAAGGGCAGAATTTTCACCTCGGTCGGTGGGTGCACACCCGACATGCTTGAGCATGAAATGACGCACTCGCCCCACTCGCCCTCCACCTGCCCGTCACTGCACAGGCAGCGCTGAACGCTGTCGCTCACGTTTCACGCTGGGCGGGCCTTAATTGACCCACCAGCATGAAGTCGCCTTCTAGCCTCAATCACGGGCAGTGGTTGGCTTCCCAACTGCCCCCATCTGCCCCCACCGAGCCCACCCGACAAGGGCTAATTTCTGCCCAATGAGTTAGCAGTGCGGGGAACCTTTAGGAGAGAGCTCTTCTTTAGTTATGGAGTTAGATGCACACATGAAGTTGTTGCTGCTGTCTTGTAAATAAAGTTCAGTGTTTCCACTAAGAAAAGTTGCCTGGAAAATCAAGTCTGTAACAAACTGGCGACGAGGATAATTCAGATCAGCTCGCCCGACGTCATCGCGTGTCATTTTACATTTGTTCAGGTCGGGTGTATGCCTGCCTGAAGAGCGCAATATTCTACCCTACAGTTTAATTTGAAGCTTGACGACCCCAAGTGCCCCAGATTTGAAGACTTTCAGTGAATTAGTAGACCTTGTTAAGGTACATTTCCAACCCAAGCCCTCAGTCACAATGCAGAGGTTCAAGTTCAATTCACGGAATAGAGCCCTGGGGGAAGACCATTGCTACCTACGTGGTGAAATTAAAACAACTAACGGAATATTGTGACTTCGGTGAAACCCTGAATGACATGTTCAGGGATCGTTTGTTATGTGGCGTGCAGGAGGATGCTATTTCTTGAAGGTTGCTGTCTGAAGTGAATCTTGATTTTAAGAAAGCGTTAGAAATAGCCCTTGCGATGGAAAGCGCTGTAAGAGATTCACAAGCAATTCAAGGGACGCAGAATGGCACCATTCTCCTAGGTGGGCGAGAACAAGCAGTCAAAAATGATGAGGAAGGCCGGGGCTCTGCCGTGAAGCAGGAAACTCCCCCCACTAACCGAAAATTGAGGGGAAACGGCTTAGCAACAAAGTCGAAAACTAATTTTTATCGACGTGGAAACAACCACACTTCTAACGATTGGCAATTTAAGAAGGTAGAGTGTTATTTTTGTCACAGAAGTGGACACATAATGAAACATTGCAAAGCGAGATTTAAACAGGCTTCCAGACAACAACTGAAGTCCAATGAAGTATATAGTGTAGAAGAGCCAGGAACAACCAATTCTGACATATATTCATTATTCAGCATGAAAGGTGGAAAGACAGAGCCAATAATTGTCACAGTGCAAGTGAATGGTAAACACTTAAAAATGGGAGTAGACGCGGGTGCTTCTACCACTGTAATAGGAGGACACACTTTCAGATATTTAAATAAAAGATGATCAACAATTAAATTTGGAACAAACATCCAAACAAGTTGAAAACGTATATGGGTGAAGAAATCTAGGTAAAAGATATCACCAGAGTAACTGTTCATTATAGACACCAAATGGCTCAACTACCAGTAATGGTATTAGAAGGTGATGGACCTAGCCTTCTAGGTTGAAATTGGCTAAGGGAAATTAACCTTGATTGGCCAGTGAGATTTCAAAAGGAAGCAGAGAAGAGTTCCTGAGTTGAAAATATTGACTGGGACTCCCATACTGTAAAAGGGGTGGATGGCTTGGAGTTTGTCAAATGTGTTCAGGAAAGTTTTCTAAATCAATATATACAGGTACCAACGAGAGAGGATGCAATACTTGATCTCCTATTAGGGAACCAGACAGGCGAACATTTTGGGTCCAGTGACCACAATGTCATTAGTTTTAAGCTAATTATGGATAAGGATAGGTCTGGTCCTCGAGTTGAGATTCTAAATTGGAGAAAGGCCAATTTTGTGGAAGTGAGAAAGGATCTAGGAAGAGTGGATTGGCATAAGTTGTTTTCTGGCAAGGATGTGTTCAGTAAGTGGAAGGCATTCAAAGGCGAAATTTTGAGAGTGCAGAGTTTGCATGTTCCTGTCAGGATTAAAGGCAAAGTTAACAGGCATAGGGAACCTTGGTTTTCAAGGGATATTGGCGATTTGGTTAAGAAGAAAAGAGAGGTGTATAGCAGGTATAGGCAACAAGGAGCAAATGAGGTACTTATAGAGTATAGAAAATGTAAGAAAATACTAAAAAAGGAAATCAGGAAGGCAAAAAGAAGACATGAGGTTGCTTTGGCAGATAATGTGAAGGTAAACCCGAAGGGTTTCTACAAGTATATTAAGAGTAAAAGGATAGTAAGGGACACAATTGGTCCCCTTGAAGATCAGAGTGGTCATCTATGTGTGGAGCCTCACGAGATGGGGGAGATCTTAAACAGTTTGTTTGCATCAGTATTTACTCAGGAAACTGGCATAGTGTATAAGGAAGGAAGGGAAACAAGCAGTAGTTTCATGGAACATATAGAGATTAAAGAGGAGGAGGTGCTTGCTGCCTTACAGCGAATAAAGGTAGATAAATCCCCCGGGCCTGACATGATATTCCCTCGGACCTTGAGGGAGACTAGTGTAGAAATTGCAGGGGCCCTGGCAGAAATATTTAAAATGTCCTTAGCCACGGGTGAGGTGCCGGAGGACTGGAGGGTAGCTCATGTTGTTCCGTTGTCTAAAAAAGGCTCCAAAGTAAACTAGGTAATTACAGGCCAGTGAGCCTGACGTCAGTAGTAGGTAAATTATTGGAAGGTGTTCAGAGAGATCGGATATATAATTATTTGGACAGCCAAGGGCTGATTAAGGATAGTCAGTATGGTTTTGTGCGTTGTAGGTCGTGTTTAACGAACCTTGTAGAGTTTTTTGAGGAGGTTACCAAGAAAGTAGATGAAGGAAAGGCTGTGGATGTTGTCTACATGGACTTTAGTAAGGCCTTTGACAAGGTCCCACATGGGAGGTTAGTTCAGAAGGTTCAGACACTTGGTATCCATGGAGAGGTTGTAAACTGGATTCGAAATTGGCTGTGTGGGAGAAGACAGAGAGTGGTAGTGGATGATTGTTTCTCAGACTGGAGGTCTGTGACTAGTGGTGTGCCTCAGGGATCTGTACAGGGACCATGGTTGTTTGTTGTCTATATCAATGATTTGGATGATAATGTGGTGAATTGGATCAGCAAGTTTGCTGATGACACTAAGATTGGAGGCGTTGTGGACAGCGAGGAAGGCTTTCAAAGTTTGCAGAGAGATCTGGACCAACTGGAAAAATGGGCCAGAAAATGGCAGATGGAATTTAATGCGGAAAAGTGTGAGGTGTTACGTTTTGGAAGGTCAAACCAAGCTAGGACATACACAGTAAATGGTAGGGCACTGAGGAGTGCGGAGGAACAAAAGGATCTGGGAGTTCAGATACATAATTCCCTGAAAGTGGTGTCACAGGTAGACAAGGTTGTAAAGAAAGCTTTTGAAATACTGGCCTTCATAAATCAAAGTATTGAGTATAGGAGTTGGGATGTTATGGTGAGGTTGTATAAGACATTGGTGAGGCCAACTTTGGAGTATTGTGTGCAGTTCTGGTCACCTAACTACAGGAAGGATATCAGTAAGATTGAGAGAGTGCAGAGAAAATTTACTAGGATGTTGCCGGGTCTTAAGGAGTTGAGTTACAGGGAAAGCTTAAACAGGTTAGGACTTTATTCCTTGGAGCGTAGAAGAATGAGGGGAGATTTGATAGAAGTTTACAAAATTGTGAGGGGTATAGACAGAGTAAATGCGAGTGGCTCTTTCCACTTAGATTAGGAGAAATAAACATGAGAGGACATGGCTTTAGGGTGAAAGGGGAAAGGTTTAGGGGGAACATTAGGGGGAACTTCTTCATTCAGAGAGTGGTGAGAGTGTGGAACGAGCTACCATCTGACGTGGTAAATGCGGGTTCACTCTTAAGTTTTAAGAATAAATTAGATAGATACATGGATGGGAGAGGTCTGGAGGGTTATGGACTAAGTGCAGGTCAATGGGACTAGCGGAATAATATTTCGGCACAGACTAGAAGGGCCGAATGGCCTGTATTCTGTGCTGTAGTGTTCTATGGTTCTATGGTTCTATGGAAAAAGGAACAAGGCAAGGTACTTCTGAAAGAGCCTGGAAAGTCCAAGGACCGCAACAGGATGAAAAAAGAATGTATAGCCATTCAGCAACCTGAAGAAGTGAAGACTCTTAAACAATGACATGGAAGAACAGCAGAAGAAACCCAAGGAGACTCTGCTGAATTATAGAGTTCAAGATGAAGCGAGTGAGCTTCACAAAGAAAAGGAAAACCTGTTGAAAGGCCTGCACACACTACAAGGATCCCTCAGGTCAAAGTTTGTGCCTCTAAAAAATTACGAAGAGAAATAGGAAAAATTTAACATCTCTCGGAACAAACTGAAGAACCAGTTGACAGAGAAGATGCAGCATTGTTCAAGGTTCCAGGAGGAAGCCGACAGATACAAGAAGGAGACAGAAGAGCTATAGATCAGTTGAATGAAGCTAAAGAGACTTTGAAAGCAAAAGTTGTGGAACTTTCCAAGATGTGAGTAGATAATGAAGTCATGGGTAGCCCAACTACCGAACTAACACAAATTAAGATTTCACCTGTGAGAAGTTTGGCTAACAGTGAAGTCAAAAAGAAGGCTGAGACTAGATTCTGTGGTAAGTAGGCTAACAAAACAAAAGGATATGGCAGCATTGCAGGGCAGCTATTCAGGGATTGATACCCAGAGTGTGACAGGAAGGGGCAGAGTGCACAAACATACAAAAACAGCTGCAAATAAGGTCAAAGGGGGAAAAAAAGGTAAAAAGGCAAAATTAATGGCTCTTTACTTAAATGCAAGTTGTATTCGGAACAAAATAAATGAATTAATGGCACAGGTAGAGGTGAATGGGTATGAACTTATAGCCATTGGTTATAAGGAGATCAATGCTAGGAACTAAATATTCAGAGGTATGTGACTTTTCGAAACGACAGGCAGGAAGGAAAGGGTGATGGAGTAGCTTTGTTAGTACAAGATGGAATAAGTACGATAGCAAGAATTGATCTTGGATTGGAGGATGTAGAATCCATATGGGTGGAGGTAAGAAATAACAAGGGGAAGAAGACACTGGTGGGAGTAGTCTATAGGCCCCCTAACAGTCACTATACTTCAGGACAGAGAATAAATCAGGAGATAATGATGGCATGTAAAAAAGGCAGTACATTAATCATGGTTGACTTTAATCTTCATGTAGATTGAGAAAGTCACAGTGACAGAGGTAGCCATGAGCAAGAATTCATGGACTGTATTCAGGTCAGTTTCCTAGAACAATATGTTGTGGATCCAACCAGGGATCAAGCTATTTTGGATCTGGTAATGTGTAATGAGGCAAGTTTAATAAATGATCTCAGAGTAAAAGATCCCCTAGGAAACAGTGACCATAACATGGTAGGATTTAGCATTCAGTTTGAGGGTGAGAAACTTGGGTCGGAAACAACTGTGCTAAACTTAAATAAGGGTAATTACAATGGAACGGGGGCAGAGTTGGCAGAAGTGGACTGGGAGAGGAGTTTATCAGAAAAGATGGCTTATGAACAATGGCAGACATTTAAGAAAATAGTTAATGACTCACAAGAAAGATATATCCCAGTGAGAAAGAAGGATTCTAGGGAGGGAATAAACCAACTATGGTTAACCAAGGAAGTTAAGGATAGCATCAAATTGAAAGAAAAAAACATAGAATGTGGAAAAGATTAGTGGTAAGCCAGAGGATTGGGAAAGTTTTAAAAACCAACAAAAGATGGCCAAAAAAAACGTAAAGAGGGAGAAAATAAACTTTGAGGGTAAACTAGCAAGTAATATAAAAATGGACAGAAAGAGCTTCTTTAAATATATAAAAAGAAAGAGAGAGGCCAAAGTGAACATAGGGCCATTAGAGAATGAGGCTGGGGAAATAATAATGGGGAACCAGGAAAAGGCAGAGGAGTGGCATAAATACTTTGCATCAGTCTTCATGGTAGAAGACACTAATAGCATTCAAAAAATACTAAATAATCAAGGGGAAAAAGGGTTGGGGAAATAAATACAATAACAATCACTGGAGAAAAAGTACTAGGGAAACTAATGAAGCTAAAGGCCAATAAGTCCCCTGGACCTGATGGGTTGCATCCTAGGGTATTAAAGGAAGTAGCTGCACAAATAGTACTGGTAGTAATCTTCCAAGAATCCTTAGATTCTGGAAAATTTAAGTTTGGAAAACTGCCAATGTAACAACCTTGTTCAAAAAGGGAGGGAGACAAAAGGCAGGTGATTATAGGCCAGTTAGCTTAACATCTGTCATTGAGAAAATGTTACAGTCTATTATAAAGGATATAATGCAGAGCATTTAGAAATGCATAATATAATCAAGCAGAGTCAGCATGGCTTCATGAAGGGGAAATCATGCCTGACAAATTTATTAGAATTCTTCGAGGAAGTAACAAGCAGGATAGATAAAGGGGAACCAGTAGATGTAATACATTTGGATTTCCAAAAGGCGTTCGATAAGGTACTGCACATAAGGTTACTTTATAAGATAAGAGCCCATGGTGTTGAGGGTAATATATTAACATGGATAGAGGATTGGCTAACTAATAGAAGACAAAGTGTTGGGATACAGGGGGCATTTTCAGGATGGCGTCCTGCAACTAGTGGAGTGCCACAGGGATCAGTGCTAGGGCAACAATTATTTACAATATATATTAATGACTTAGATGAGGAAAGAGAATATACTTTTGGCAAGTTTGCAGATGACACAAAAATAGGTGGGAAGGCAAGTGGTGAGGATGACACATAGAATCTACAGAGGGATATGGACAGGTTAAGTGAATGGGAAAAAACCTGGCAGATGGAATATAATGTGGGAAAATGTGAAGTTATGCATTTTGGCAGGAAGAAGAGAAGAGCTGAATATTATTGACATGGAGAAAGACTGCAGAAAGCTACAGCACAGAGGAATTTGGGAGTCCTTTTGCATGAATCCCAAAAAGCTAGCATACAGTTTCAGTAGGTAATAGGGAACTCAAATGGAATGTTGGCCTTTAGTTCAAAGGGAATGGAGTATAAAAATAGGGAAGTCTTGCTAAAACTGTACAAGGCACTAGTTAGACCACACCTAGAATACCGTGAACAGTTTTGGTCCCCTTATCTCAGGAAAGATATACTGGCATTGGAGGCAGTCCAGAGAAGATTCACTAGGTCGATCCCGGGTATGAAGGGATTTTCTTATGAGGAGATATTGAGTATGTTGGGCCTGTACTCATTGGAGTTTAGAAGAATGAGAGCTGACCTTATTAAAACATATACAATTCTTAGGGGGCTTGACAGGGTAGATGCTGAGAGGTTGTTTCCCCTTATGGGAGAGGAGGAATTTCTTCTCTCAGAAGGTAGTGAATCTGTGGAATTCTTTATCGCAGAGGGCTGTAATGGTTGGGTTATTAAGCATATTCAAGGCTGAGATAGACAAATTTTTAATCAGTAAGGGAATCAAGGGTTATGAGGAAAAGGCAGGAAAGTGGATTTGAGGATCAGCCATAATCACATTGATTGGCAGAGCAGACTTGATGAGCTGAATTACCTACTTCTGCTCCTACATCTTATGGTTTTATCGTCAAAAGAAAGAGACACGTAGGAAGACGATGCACCATTACTGAGGAGGCATCATTTTCGGACAAGACTAGGCCTGATACTTCTCAATTTGGAGGGGAAGGTGGAGAATAGTTAAGGTAACCAAAGAATGACTCATGAATTGCCTAGTCGTGAGCGAAAATTTACTGTTAGTGAAGCAGTATATGTAAGGAATTTCGGTGGAGGACAAGTGGTTACCTGGTAAACTAAGCCCTGTGACCAGACCATTGTCATACCATGTGGAAGTGGAGGGCCGGATCACCTGTAAGCATGTGGATCATTTAAGATAAAGGGAGATACCCCAACAAAATGATGTTCCACCCATAACCATTGCTGAACCAGTGGTTCCTGTTGAAGTTGCTCAACCAAGGATAGACATGTCTGATGTCTTTGTTGGAGTGGAAGGCACTGAACTACAAGTGCCTGATGAGGTACCTGATATTAATGCGGTTCCAGAAAATATGGTTTCTGCAAAAGAATCGGAAGTCATAGAGCTATGATGTTCCACACGGATCAGGAAATCACCTAAAAGACTGAACTTGTAATTTCATGACTTGTGTAAATATTGTCATGCCATGACAGGAGGCAATGACGTAGTGGTATTGTCACTGGAGTAATGATCCAGAGACCCAGGGTAATGGTCAGGGGACCTGTGTTCGAATCCCACTATGAATTCAATAAAAATTTGGAATTAAAAGTCTGATGATGACCATAAAGCTATTCCATTGTCAATTGTTGTAAAACCCATCTGGTTCACAAATGTCCTTTCGAGAAAGAAATCTGCTGTCCATACCTGGTCTGGCTTAATCCAGACCCACAGCAAAATGGCCTAACAAACTGCTACAAAGTCACAAAAAAGGACTGGAAATTACAAATGCAATCTTAGCCTGTTGAACCTGCAAAGTCCTCTTTACTAAGACGTGAGGGCTAGTGCCAAAATTGGGAGAGCTATCTCACAGACTAGCTAAGCATTAGCCATCCTCATGGAATCATACCTTATAGATAATGTCCCAGGCACCACCATCACCATCCGTGGGTATGTCCTCTCCCATTGGCAGGGCAGGCCCAACAGAGGTGGCAGCACAGTGGGGGTTCTCAACATTGACTCCGGACCCCATGAAGTCTCATGGCATTAGGACAAACACGGGCAAGGAAGCCCACTGTTGATTATCACATCCCGCCCTCCCTCAGAATCAGTGCTCCTTCATGTTGAACACCACTTGGAGGAAGCACTGAGGGTGTAAGGGCGCAGAATCTCTCTGGGTGGGGGACTTCAATGTTCATCACCAAGACTGGCTCGGTAGCATCACTACTGACCTAGCTGGCCGAGTCCTAAAGGACATGTTTGACTGGGACTGTGGCAGGTGGTGAGGGAAAAACATACTTGACCTCATCCTCACCAACTTGCCTGCCACAGATGCATCTGTATCTGTCCATGACAGTATCGGTAGGAGTGACCACTGCACAGTCATTGTGTAGACGAAGTCCTGCCTTCGCATTGAGGATACCCTCCATCGTGTTGTGTGGCACTACCACTGGGCTAAATGGGATAGATTTCAAACAGATCTAGCAACTCAAGAATGGGCACCCATGAGGTGCTGTGAGCCATCAGCAGCAAAACTGTGCTCGAACATAATCTGTAACCTCATGGCCTGGCATATCCCCCCACTCTACCAGTATCAGGGATCAACCCTGGTTCAATGAAGAGTGCATGAGGGCATGCCAGGAGCAGCACCAAGCATACCTAAAAATGAGGTGTCAACCTGGTGAAGCTATAACACAGAACTACTTGCATGCCAAATAGCATAAGCAGCATGTGACAGACAGGGCTAAGCAATCCCACAACCAACGGATCATATCTAAGCTCCTCAGTCCTGCCACATCCAGTCGTGAATGATGGTGGACAATTAAACAACTCACTGGAGGAGGAGGCTCCACAAATATCCCCATCCTCAATGATGGAGGAGCCCAGCACATCAGTGCAAAAGATAAGGCTGAAGCATTTGCTACAATCTTCAGCCAGAAGTGCTGAGTGGATGATCCATCTCTGCCTCCTCCGGAGGTTCCCACCATCACAGATGCCAGTCTTCAGCCAAATCGATTCACTCCATGTGATATCAAGAAATGGCTGAAGGCACTGGATGCTGCAAAGGCTATGGACCCTGACAACATTCCGGCAATAGTACTGAAGAATTGTGCTCCAAAACTTGCCACGCCCCTAGCCAAGCTGTTCCAGTTACAGCTACAACACTGGCATCTAGCCGGCTATGTGGAAAATTGCTCAGGAATGTTCTGTACACAAAAAGCAGGACAAATCCAACCCGGCCAATTACCGCCCCATCAGTCTACTCTCCATCATCAGTAAAGTAATGGAAGGGGTCATCAACAGTGCTATCAAGCGGCACTTGCTTGATCTCTTTTCAGTCAGTACTGTTTCCTGTTTTATTCCTTCTCGCCTGCAATGTCTCCAACTGACACTGCTTGTGTTCCTTCTCACAGCTTTCACTGCATTGAAATTGAAACTCATCTTTAACCTATTCTTCCTAAGACTTCAAACTTATGCCTGCTTGTTTTTGTCTCCTCTTTACAAAGGTTGGCTTTTGTACCCAGCTTGTTTTTGTCCTGTGCTTTGGGTCTTGACCATTTATCTTGATTTCATTTATATATTGAGGGGGTTCAGTGTTAATTCTTAATCATTAATCATTGCTGTCTTTATTTTCTTTAGGGACGACCGGGACCAATTGGACCAATGGGTCCCGAAGGTCGAGTGGTAAGTGATTATGAATAATCAAGATCTGCAAAAGTGCTTTTATTTTTGTTGCTATTTAAAATTCAGAGGGAAAGAATATAACCTGCACTAAATCGTGTTCTTGGAATACAGTTTTGAGAATGTGCATGAAGCTTATTTGTGGAACCAACAAAGAGGCGTCCATCTTCAAAGATTTAGACATAGGGATAGGGTCCATAATATGGCTGCTCTCCTAATATGGAGCTGCATTGAATGCAGCCCGTTGATATGGGAAAAATAGCAGCCGGGCCCATTTAATTGTGGAAAAGGCCCTGTGTCAGTCTCCCTGCTCCAGCAAAACCTCGACTGATAAATCCACCTAGAGTGAAGGGGTTGACGCAGGATTCCTGGTCGCCGGCGGTGGGATGTCAATTAGGCTCATTAATGAGTCAATTGATACCCATTCTCCCTGAGCCCACCGCAATTTAGTGGTGGCTCAGGGTTTAAATGGGGGCAGCACGGCTTTCCCACGCTCTCGGAAGGTTGCCCAGCAAACCCTATCTGGTTTGTTTGTGGTCTCCGGGGTGGGGTGCCTTGTAATCATACGCTCAGTGCTTGATCGAGGGATTCAGCATCGGGAAGAAGGATATGCTCTGAAAGTCACCCTGCTGCCCTTGACTCTGATGCCAGCTGCCACTGCTTTTTCTTCTAGTGCTGACGGCATGAGAAGGCCGGCAGCTCTCAGCGGGCAGGACTTTCGCTGCCGGGGTCCTCAATTGCGGGGAAGTTCACTTAAGTGCCTGAAGGACCCTTGATTCTTTTGGACCTTCCCACGGAACTGATGGAGGTTCTCCGCCAGTTCTCTGATCGGTGGGTGAAACCCCCATGGGCCCAACAGAACTCCATCCATGGCTTCTCCCTATCTATTCTGTCTAGGCCCCTTATGATTTTGAGCACTTCTGACAAATCTCCATTCAAACTTCTCCAAAGAGAAGAACCTGAGCTTCTCCAATCTGTTTACGTAACTGAAGTCCCTCATCCCTGGAACCACTTTCATAAGTCTTTTCTGCACGGTCTCTAAAGTTTTCATATCCTTCTTAAAGTGTAGTGCCCAGAATTGGACTTAACACTCCAGTTGAGGCCGAGCTAGTGATGCATCAAGATTCACCATAACTTCCTTGCTTTTGTACTCTGTGTCTCTATTAATAAAGTCCAGGATTCTGTATGCCCTTTTAACCAGTTTCTCAACCTGCCCTACCACCTTTAACAATTTGTGTGCATGTGGGCCCTGATCTCTGTTCCTGAAGCCCCTTTAGAATTGCACCCTTCATTTTATATCACCTCTCCTCATTCTTCCTACCAACATGTATAATTTCCTGCATTAAATTTCATCTGTTACATGCCCACCGGCCTGCTTATGTCTTCTGAAAGTCTATCACTATCCTCCTAATAGTTCACATTACTCCTGAGTTTTGCGTCATCTGCAAATTTTGAAATTGGACCATGTAAATCCAAGTCTAGGTCAATGTATGTCAAGAAAAGTAGTGGTCTTTATACCAACCCCTAGGAAACCCCACTGCATACCCTCCTCCAGTCCGCAAAGCAATGGTTAATCACTACTCTCTGTTTCCTGTCACTCCTACAACTTTGTATCCATGCTGCCGCTGTCCTTTTTATTTCATGGGCTTCAACACTGCTGACAAGCCTATTTTTAAAAACTTTTTTCATGGGATGGCTAGGCCAGCATTTATTGCCCTTGAGAAGGTGGTGGTGAGCTGCCTTCTTGTAATACATGCTACAACAGAGCTGTTAGGGAGGAATTTTCTAAGACACTTTTACCAGAGCCTTTTGGATGTCCATGTACATGAAATCAACTGTGTTACCCTTATCAGCCCGCTCTGTTAACTCATCAAAAATGTAAAACAAAAAGCTCAATCAAGTTAGTTGACTCAACTGATTTTTAAAAAATTCATTCATGGGATGTGGGCTTTGATGGCTGGGCCAGCATTTCATTACCCATCCATAGTTACCCTTGAGAAGGTGGTGGTGAGCTGCCTTCTTGAACTATTGCTGTGGTGTAGGTACACCCACAGTGCTCTTGGGAAGGGAGTTCCCAGATTTTGACCCAGCGACAGTGAAGGAACGGCGATATATTTCCAAGTCAGGATGGTGAGTGACTTGGAGGGGAACTTCCAGGTGGTGATGTTCCCATCTATCTGCTGCCCTTGTCTTTCTAGATGGTAGTGCTCGTGGGTTTGGAAGGTGCTGTCTAAGGAGCCTTGTTGAATTCTTGCAGTGCATCCTGTAGATGGTACACACTGCTGTTACTGTGCGTTGGTGGTAGAGGGAGTGAATGTTTGTGGATGTGCTGCCAGTCAAGCAGGCTGCTTTGTCCTGGATGGTGTCAAACTTCTTGAGTGTTGTGGGAGCTGATCAAGAGACTGAGTGCATGCAATGGGCTTAATAGAGGGATACTCTCCAGGTATCCTGCCTGGCTTAATGCTTTCTGCCTTCATTCAGACACATCATTAAAAACAGATTAACAGAGCTGTGCAGAACACTACTGCATGCTTCACAGTTTAAAAATAAAGGGTCACTCACTTAAGACAGGAATGAGGAGCAATTTCTTCTCTCAGAGGGTCATGAGCCTTTGGAACTCTCTTCCTTAAAAGACAGTGGAAGCAGAGTCTTTGAATATTTTAAGGCAGAGATAGATGGATTCTTGATAGGCAAGGGGATGAAAGGTGGGAATGTGGAGTTGGGATTACAATCAGATCAGCCATGATCTTATTGAATGGCGGAACAGGCTTGAGGAGCCGAGTGGCCTACTCCTGCTCCTAATTTGTATGTTCGTATGATCAGAGGTTGGGGACAGGGAAAAGATACTGAGGAAAACTGAGAAGTGGAAATCTGAATTGTAATATATTTTCCACACAGTTCAAATATGCGGCTAGCCATAATGAACATTGAATATTATAGTGATAAGGATTAGAAGATCTTGAATTTCCACAGACATGGCTCATTGTTGGGTTTCATTCCAAGATGTCAGAACTTTAACTCTACATTTGATGTGAGGTGTTGCTCTTTAACAGCATACTGATAAAATATTGTTGTTTTGCACTGAGTTCATCCAGGGAAGCACCCAGGAGACACATCACCTATGAGCTAAGGAAAACAGGGAAAGAAATCAACCAAGGGGTCTTGTGCCCAGTCACTATCCCATTACCTTTGTGGGACAATGCTAGTGAGAACAAAATCTGACTTAATTTTGAGACTTCTCTCAGAGTGAAATAGATCTGTACTCTTTCACAGGGGCTATCAGCCACATGCTATTTCAGTACTGGAGTTGCAGTCTCAAAATGAGCCACTACCACAGAGAAGTCAGAAAATTGGGTAAATATGGAACATAGCCTGCAGGGCCTGAAAGAGAAGAGATTGTGCTGGTACAGCTAATGATGCTAGTACCAGTGCTAGCAATCATTTCACTTTAAAATTAGATAGAATTATTCAGATTAAAAATTTGAAGGAAAACAGGTTGATAAAATGTGGTAGAGGAGCTGCTGTAGTGAACTGCTCCTGGATGTTGCAGTAGCTAAACGTGTCCGGAATTCCACATTGAAACCACGACATCTGTTCCTTCTCCTGTCACTGTGAAGCTTATTAGCATACTTTTAGTCAGGGAATGGTGAGCATGATTTGCTCAAAGGCTTCATCAATGTCATCCCATGCTTGATATAATCCTGGAGGTCAGGACTAGTTTTGCCATCTTGGGATCTTGTCTGTCCCTCTTGATGAGGTGGATCTCTGTGCAGCAGCACATCAGCTGACCCACTGATTGTGTCCTGCAGCACATCACCTGAGAGGCCTCACTAAAAGTCGGCGGACTCGACATATGGAAAAACTTTCCCACACCTTCAGCCACAATATTAGTTAACAGACAGACACAGAGAAGTTTCATTGTTTTGGCCCAAGTGGTTATTCTGCATCACTGCTTCGGTCTAACAGCCTGATGTATCATCGATAATCGCAGTAGGGGAGCAAATGAAAATTCTTCTTTTTCATCTTGCTGTAAGTGGCCAGAAGCTAAGCTAATTAACAATGACAGCAGCATGTTGCTGCATTTGCTCTTTTACCAGATGCTGAACTGTACTGTTTTTTAATGAGGAAGCTGCTGATCTTCAGGCTGCTATTAAACTCATGCTGTGAGAGGCACAAACAATTCATTTGCAAGAGTCCCAAAGAAATTCTCAGCTCTCGATTTTGGGAATCAGCCTACCAATCTCAAGTTGAGACTTCGTGCCAGCTTTCCAAATATATATTTGTCTGCTATCAATTAACATTAGCAAAAATATGTTCCTGTAAAGTTTTAATGCTCAATAAAACCAGGAAACTGGAATGATATTTGGATCTAGAAATGCTACAGCAATAACTTACACTCACAAAGCACCTTTAATGTGGCTGAACTTCCCAAGGCACTTCACATCCTTTCAATATTAAAGACAGTGGGAGATTCTCTGCATCCCAGGTGTAGACAGAGAGCAGACGGTAAATTTTAATGGGTGGAAAAGTATGGTCTGGAGGTGTGTAATTTCTTGAAATGCGCACGATGCAAGTGCCTAGAATGCTGAAGCAGAAAATTTATCCCAATAACTCCTACAAGACTTAGGAATAACATAGAGAAGCATTGCAACATAGAACATAGAAACATAGATAATCTTTACAGCACAGATAGAGGCCATTTGGCTCACTGGGTCTGTGCAGGCCGATAAAGAACAATAAAGCCTAAGCCCACTTTCCAGCTCTTGGCCTGTAGCTCAGAAGGCTACAGCACTTAAAGTTTTAAATGCCATGAGGGTTTCTGCCTTTACCACCCTTTTAGTCAGTGAGTTCTAGAACCCCCAGACCCTTGGGGGGGAAAAAACATGTCTTCTCACCTCCCCTCTTATCCTTCTGCCAATTACTTTGAATCTATGCCTCCTGGTTATTGACCGCTCTGCTAAGAAAGCTAGATCCATCCTATTCACCCTATCTAGGCCCCTCATAAGGTTTGACTTGTTTTCATTCTTTCCCTGCTTTTCTTTTCCTTCCCCTCGGAAGACATTCACTCTTGCTTGAGTGTGATTCCACAGATATCAGCAGTTCTTCACAACCTTGCCCAACTGACAGTTTTTCATGCCTGAATTAAGTGTCAGGAGGCCACTTGGCATGGCTGAGGAGCAGTATCATCATTGTACCAGGCCCTGTCGGCATTCATGCATGTGGGCTTTCTGGTAGATGATCATTGAATAATGATCAAGAGTGAGAAGTATGGCTTTTTTCACCTTAGCTCAGTGCCATTGAGGCCAATTATGATCACCCAATAGCACTGGTGAGTAGATCTGGAACCAAGCTGAGTGCCAAAGCAGGTTTATTTTTATTCTGTCAAGGGATGTTTGTTCCCCATCATAATTGTTCTTGAACTGAGGGCTTGCTAGGCTATTTCAGAGGGCAGTTAAGAATCATTGGGAGTCATATATAGACCAGACCAGGTAAGGATGGCAGATTTTTTTCCCTAAAGACCATTAGTGGGTTTTCATGGCAATAGACAACAGTTTCATGGCCACGATTACTGAAATGAGCCTTTAATTCCAGATTTTATGAGCTTTTAGTTCCAGACTTTATTAATTGCATTTAAATTCCACCAGCTGCCATGGTGGGTTTTGAACCCACGTCCCCAGAGCATTGGTCTAGGCTTCTACTATTTGTCCAGTGACATCAGCACTATGCCACTGTCTCCCCTTAAGGTAGTACATTTCCTACTCAGCCATTGATTCCTAAACACCAAAGTTATAATGGACAAAACCCCACGTAAGAATGTTTACCTGGAGAGACTTGAGATACTGGGACTATTTCCACTGGAGCAGAAAAGGCTAAGAAGGGACTTTATAAGCATTTTTATAATTATGAAGCTTTATGTGAACATACATACCAACATACAAAATAGGAGCGGAAACAGGCCATTTGGCCCCTCGAGCCTGTTCCACCATTCAATAAGATCAAGGCTGATTGGTTTGTGTTTTGAATTCCACATTCCCATCTACCTCCAAATAACTTTGTTTCCCCTGCCTAACTAGAATATAGCTATCTCTGCCTTAAAAATAATCAATGGACCCAGCACTGCCTTCGGTAGCAGAGAGTTGCAAAGTCACACAACCCTCCGAGAGAAGAAATTTCTCCTCATCTGTCCTAAGAGGGCAACCCCTAATATTAAGACAGTGCCCCATATTTCTGGACTCACCCACAAGAGGAAACATCCTTTCCACATCCACTTTGTCAATGCCATTCAGCACCTTATATACTTCAATCAAGACACCCCTCACTCTTCTAAACTCCAGGGAAATAGCCCAATCTGTCTAGCTTATCTCAACCCACTCATTTCAGTTTCGATCAGTTGAAAAGGAAAAGACTATTGCCTTTGGTTGGGAAGTCAGTGACAATGGGTCATCAGTTTAACATTGTCATTAAGAGGCTAGTGGACATTTCTTACGTACTAGGTTGGTGGAGCTCATAGGCAGTGGTCCAGTCAGAGGCCATTGCATCCTTAAATAGATATTCTGATAGACATTGGAAGCAAAAGGAAGGTATAGGAGAGCAGGGTGAGAGTGGAATTAGCTTTGGATCTAGAAAAGTGCCATGCGGGTGACCTCCTACTGTGCTATAAATCTATATGGTTCATTGGTTTATCAGAGAGCCAAAACGAGTGATGTTGAATTGAAGGTATGCAGATTTGTTACAAAGTTTTACAATGTTTTTACAGCACTGAAACTGGCCACTCAGCCCAACTGGTCTACACCAATGTTTATACTCCACATGAGATGCCACCTACCCCATTACATCTAACCCCATCAACATACCCTTCTATTGAACAAAAACAGAATTACCTGGAAAAACTCAGCAGGTCTGGCAGCATTGGCGGAGAAGAAAAGAGTTGACGTTTCGAGTCCTCATGACCCTTCAACAGAACTGAGCAATATCAGGAGAAGGGTGAAATATAAGCTGGTTTAAGGTGGCCGGGGGTGGAGGGGGGGTGGGAGGGGGTGGGGGGGGGCGGGGGGTGTGTGAAACCAGCTTATATTTCACCCATCTCCTGATATTGCTCAGTTCTGTTGAAGGGTCATGAGGACTCGAAACGTCAACTCTTTTCTTCTCCGCCGATGCTGCCAGACCTGCTGAGTTTTTCCAGGTAATTCTATTTTTGTTTTGGATTTCCAGCATCCGCAGTAGTTTTTTGTTTTTACCCTTCTATTGAGATTTTCCTTCTGTGTTTTTCCTGCTCCCCCTTAAATGCCAAAGTCTCTACTGACAAAGTCCGTTTAAGAATGCTTAAAATGCTCATATACACGAAAACACATGAAAGGACATTAATTGCTCTGTCATTCCACCGAGTTCAGAAACTCACTGGAACTGATGTGAGAGAAGGTTAGCTATTTTTTCACAGAACTGGAGAAAAATTTGGAAGTCATTCCTCAGCCATTGTCAAGCAGCTAACCTAGACTTGGATCTTATTATTCACCCCAACGGTCTCACCAGGCTGTTTCATTCCTGTACCCAAACCTCTTACGTTGTTCTTTACAGGCCACAAGGAGTATGAAGCAAAAGCCTGTGATAATGCTCTCTCTAAGTTTATCTACTCCTGCACCCATGAAATGCTGCTTGGTTTTCAATCACATCTCTTCACAGCAGCATAGCTGAGATCAGGAACTCAGTAGGAGGGAAAGTAGAAACAATGCCTGTATCCAACCATTAATTGGTATTATGCATTGGTACTTCAACAACTACATCACCACAATACCCATAATCTGGAAGCAGGTTAGCTGCCTGTCCTTCCCTCTCCAGTGGAATATCACTTGAGTAAGATTTATTTTAATTGGAAAAAAAAAAATCAGAAAGAGAAGCCAATACCAATAAAAGAAACATTAATTTCCATGTAATCACTCACTTTTCAATTATTCAAATGATAAGCATCTCTTTTGTTTCTTTCATTATACCACAACTTGCTATCATGGAAAAAAAGTTTTGTCCCATAGACAGACCGAACTTTAGAATAGTTTGTAAAGCTACAAATTCATTTTCCGCTTCTATCAAAAGAAAATTTATGAATCATTGACAAGATGAATGATAAAGATTACAGCCAAAATGCTCCCATGCGTATTAGCTGCTAATTGACAGCACAAGGCCATTTCCTGCTGTAACCTAAGAACATTTGTAGCACTGAAGTATAGTAGCAAGCTACATTTGGCTTTAATTAAGCATATGGTTGTACTGACATTTGGAATAAAACGGCCATCATTGTTTTTTATTCATTCACAGAATGTGGGATTTGCTGGCTGGGCCAGCATTTTATTGTCCATCCATAGTTGCCCTTGAGAAGGTGGTGGTGAGCAGCCTTCTTAAACCGCTGCAGCCCATGTAGTGTAGGGGCTGTTAGGAAGGGAGTTCCAGGATTTTGACCCAGTGACAGTGAAGGAACAGTGATATATTTCCAAGTCAGGATGGTGAGTGACTTGGAGGGGAAATTCCAGGTGGTGATATTCCCATCTATCTGCTGCCCTTGTCTTTCTAGATGGTAGTGCTCTTGGGTTTGGAAGGTACTGGCTAAGGAGCCTTGTTGAATTCCTGCAGTGCATCTTGTAGATGGTACACACTGCTGCTACTGTGCGTTGGTGGTGGAGGGAGTGAATGTTTGTGGATGTGGTGCCAATCAAGTGGGTTGCTTTGTCCCAGATGGTGTCACGCTTCTTGAGTGTTTTGGGAGCTGCACTCATCCAGGCAAGTGAGAGTATTCTATCACACTCCTGACTTGTGCCTTGTAGATGGTGGACAGGCTTTGGGGGGTCAGGATGTGAGTTACTTTATGCAGGATTCCTAGCCTCTGACCTGCTCTTGTAGCCACAGTATTTATATGGCTAGTCCAGTTCAGTTGCTGGACAATGATAAGCCCCAGCATGTTGATAGTGGGGGATTCAGTTATGGCAATGCCATTGAATGTCAAGGGACAATGATTAGATCCCTTCTTGTTGGAGATGATCATTGCCTGGCCATTGTGTGGTGCGAATGTTACTTGCCACTTGTCAGCTCAAGCCTGGATATTGTCCAGGTCTTGCTGCATTTGGACATGGACTGCTTCATATTGTATATGAAATTACAAGTTTATGCAATACTATCCAATATTACTGTAGCTGTTTTGTTTTGGAACTTAGGGCTTAGGAGTAGGAGTAGGCCATTTGACTCTTCAAGCCTGTCCACTATTTGATAAGATCATGGCCGCTCTGGTTGTAGTCTTAACTCCACTTTCCAGTCTGCCCCCATAACCCTTGACTTCCTTGTCTAGCACTTCTATATTGATCATGGTTCTCAATTGTATTTTTCACTTGACATCTGTCATAAGCACACTTTTTCTTCTTTATCTTAATTTCTATCTTTGCCATGCAGGGAGCCTTTCCCTTTCCATATATCTTTACTGTACCTGAACTATCTCTTCTTTGAAGGTAGCCCATTGTTTAGCTACTATTTTCCCTGTCAACCTTGACTCCAATTTATTCGGCCCAGATCTGTTCTTAGGTATTTTAGTACTCTAATGCATTTCTGGGCTCTCAGTCAAGTATACATAATGAGGCTTGGCTGAGAATCCAGAAACCCAATACCTTGTTGAAACATGTGAACCCCCAAAAGAATAATTACTTGACTGACAGCTCTGGCTCTTTGGTATATGCTGTCAATTCCACAATGTTTATTTACATAAGGCTAAGAGTTTTCAAGTGCTTGCAGTGCCTTCTATTGATAGTTAAAAGGGTCTGGATGATTGACATTTCTATTGGATTGTAGTAAAAAGATTTCCTTTTAAGGAGGTGGAAAGTTATCAATGAATGACTGTTTTTTAAAGCTTTTCTTACACATCCTATTATCACTAAAGGGTTCATTGGTTCTCTACAGTTTATAGTGGATGAATGGGCTGGAAATGCTATTGTTTGACATGGGGTTCATGAATGGCTAGAGGTGTTGGTTGGGGGGTATACCTTGGTATGAGGGACATGAGGGCCATAGGGTTTTTTTGAGAATCCCTTGGAATGGGGGCATGGGGGTGCCATAGGTGATGGGTGGAGGGGTCATATGGGGCCATAGAGGGTGGGTGGGCATATCTTGTCATGGGGGTCATGAGTGACCCTAGGGGTTGCGCAGGGGACATAACTTGGCATGCTTGACGACTTACTTTTCAAAAGTCTCCCTGATGCAGACAATGGTAGGTGCCATGAACCATGACTATAAAAGCTGACCCAACTCCATGGAAATTACGGAGGGCTAGGATATGCCTATCCCTGCAATGAAGCTGACCAGGTTGGGAGTGCAGGGTGCAGGCTCACCATTTGAACCAGCCCGCACTCTTAAAAGGCACTTCCGAAAATTGGAAACCCAGGGAAAGTGGTTGGGAATTGTGGAATTGGGACCCGCCTGCCATTTTTAAAGGGCTCCCAAGTCATCCCAACTCCACAAAAATTGAGCCCTATGAATTATGTTAAGCTGCTCTTTCAAATGTAACACCGTCAGTAACATTAGAGTAGGCTTGTCTAATCCACGGCCTGGCGTGAAGCCCCTCTATGTGGCCCCGGATCGATTGGTGAAAATGCTGGTAAGATGGGTCAGTGAGTTTGAAGATTTTTGCAGGGGACTGCTCCTCCAATCACACCCTGTTTGAGCCTATCAACAGCAAACATGGGAGAGAAACAGGCTTTGATTGGGGGAGCAGTGAACACCATGAAATGCGAGCATGTGAAGATAGAAACACTCTGGAGCATACACAGCCTCCGCTCACCACGCTTTTCCATAGGTATGGCCGCTTTACCGCAGCTCCTGGTGCTCTGACCCAGCTCCGACCACTTGTTCCTGGCTCTGACCCCTTTCCCTTGGCTCCAGCCTCAACCCTCCCAGCTCCGTCTCTGTCCTTCCCAGCTCCAGACATATCCCTCCCAGCGTTCCCCGCATCCCTCCCGGCTCTTGGCGCTCCTCTTGGCAGGCACCCCCATTTGGGCGTTGCAAGGCCTGAGATCTCGCTCCAGGCTTCTCCTTCGCTTTCATCACACCTACCCACCACCCCTATCCGATTGAGTGTGTGTGTGTGTGTGTGTGTGTGTGTCTGTGTGTGTGTGCGTGTGTGTGTGTGAGTGTGTCAGAGAGAGGGGGTGAGAGGGAGTTGAGCGTGTGTGTCTGGCTCACTCCCAGCCTCAGGATTCTCATTCGCCCTTGCCCCTACACACCGACAGGTACTTTCACCCCCTCTCAGAGCAGGTGAGGGTTAGTGAGTGAGCACACTGAGCTTGGGAGTGAGCTGGACAAACACACTTTCACCCTTTCACACTCTAATGGCTGTCTCTATTTATTATTCATGTTTTAAAAAATTATCGATTTATTGCTCCGATTTTTTTTTGCTCAGCAAGTTGTTTCTTTTCATACATCAGCTTTTTTTTTTTGAAATTCATGTTTAATGTTGTGCCAAACCTTATCTTTCCGAAATTTGCCCTTCGGCCCCCAGAGTGTGAGAAATATTGAAATGTGGCCCCCCAACCTCGAAAAGGTTAGACGAACCAGCATTAGACTGATTCACTTATCTTATGTCAGCCAGAGGAAATATCAGTAACAAGAATTCCTTTATTGAATAAACTAATGTGATTTGCATAAATGTGATCTGTGATGTATAATACAATACTTTTCTAATATTTTTTTTCAAAGGGCCCTCCTGGCATGCCTGGTCCAGAAGGTCCGCAGGTAAGTATTAACCTTTGTAATGATGCTTCGGATTGAAAGCTTTTGCAATTGTTTTGCCTATACACTATTGAGCGCCTAAGTATGATGATTTAACTGAGGGCTTAAGAGCAGCGACTGACCTAGATATTTAACTCTAAAACAGATGCAAATACCATGTGATATTTAATTCTGCCAAACTATCTTTAAACCTGGTGCTGCCCAGAGATTGTTTATGAGCTACTGGACTTAAACAAGTCGATGGCCTGGATGATGTTGGGCAGAACTCCCGACGGCACCCCACCCCATTTCAATTTTCAGGTCGGCGGGGGCTCAGCCGAATCAGCTGTGCGCCCGCCGACCTGTCAATGGCCTATTGAGGCCATTGACAAAGTAATTAACGTGATTAGTGGACCTGCCCATCCAACCTTAAGGTTGGCCGGCAGGCCGGGAGCCCTTGCGGGCATTAGAAAAAGCATGGAAACCACACTGTGCTTCCGGGTGCACTCTGTCTCAGCCTAGCAACAACTTATGCCGTGAATTTCTTGTCCGAACAAAATCACCTGACTACATCTGAAGAAGTCAATAGACATGACAGTACATTAGCACCCTGTATGTTTGGCTACAGGTCAAGTACTTCTGCCAATCCAATTGAAATTTTTGGTTTAAAAAAAATAATTTAGGTAGTGTAATTGAGTTATGCTTAACAAAGCCTTCTCTCTTTGTTTTCAACAGGGACCCGCAAAAATTGGAATCCCGGTAAGGAAATAAGACCTTCATGTGGGATTAATTGTGATTCTTGACATAATTTGCATAGAGATTAAGGAGTGAATCCATGATCCCAAACTACTAGCAGGGAATCACAGGGACCTGATGGGTTGGGAGAATTGGAGCTTCATCATTCTAGCTGTTATCACCTTCCTTTGAATATAGTGGGAAAGCAGGAGAGTGGAATAATACTGATAGTATTGAAGGCTGCTGTGTGGCAAATTAATTTCTCCCTGTGAGATCCAGTAGTCTCAGCACTGGTACATAGGATCTAGATTAACAGACTCATAGTGGAGTCATTTTAAGCTAACTTAGTGGGTGGGTTTGGGTCACTTGTCTGATTTATCCTCTGGCCGATTTTAGTGTCCATTGTCTTCAGGCAAGGTGTAAACCTTTGGAATTCTCTACCCTAGAGTGCTTGGAATGCCCAGTCATTCAGTATATTTAAGGCTGAGATCCACAGATTTTTGGAATCTAAGGGAATCAAGGGATATAGGGATCAAGTGGGAAAATCAGCCATGATCTTATTGAATGGAGGAGCAGGCTGGATGGAATTTATGGACTTCTAATGTTCCAATCTCTTGTGATCTTATGTTCTTAAAGTGGGTAATCAACCTGAACCCACTTGTACCCTGGTTTGACCAAAATTACCCCTGCAAAGTCTGGCATGCGCTAGGTAATACTCCGGGTTTCAGAACAAACTGTAGGGTTCAGTTTTTGTGAGCAAGTAAGCTGAGCTTGATACAGATGTTAAAATTTTGAGGATTAGAAGTGGATTGAATTCTGTAGTATTGTATCAGCTGTGGCAATTTCAAACTTGTTCATTCCTAATGCAACCTCAAACAACCTACATCTGTGGTTTCACATATCACAGGGAATTGGAACAGTTACATCTGAGTACCACTTGATTATTTGCTCCCATAATTTTCTGTCAGAAATTTGTAAGACTGTAGAAACTATAAGTAGAATTTAATAGCCCCCACCAAGGTGAGTTTGAAGGTGGGGGGAGGGGCCTTCCAGCCTCTGCGTTGCTTAAGGCTCACGGATGGCCTTCCCACCCAGCTACCAATGGAGGCCCTTAAGTGGGCAATTAATGCTGAATTAAGGACCTCATCCTGCCGCCGCTGGTATTGAACCAGCGTTGGGTGGGGCAGTCATCAAGTGGGGAGCCTGGGAAACAAATCCTGGTGTGTATGGGTGAGGGTTCTGGTGTGTCTATCGTTGTCAGGCACTCAATGCATGATTAAGGTACCTGACATTGGAAAGGCAGGGGTTAGGGGGGAGGTGTGGTGGTGTGTGGAGGGTGGTCAGGGCAGGCCAGAGCCGCACTCCTTCTTTTGCCTCCAAATCCCCCTTCCCATCGTCTTCCGCAACCCCCACCCAGCGATCCCCAACCCACACTCACTCACCCCTTGCCTGGCTCCCTCGCTGATCCAGCCCTCTGGTGGATGCATTACCAGTAGCTATAACCACTCCCTGGTGGCGCTGTCAGCAATGAGGAGCTGCCGGCTTCTGATTGACCAACAGCTCTCGGCGACGGGATTTCCACTCCCAGGACCCTTGAGCCTGGGGAAGACCCGTCGATTGGCCATTTATGAAACTGGCACTTAATGCAGCGGACCCTCCCCAAAGGAGATGATGTGGGAAACACTCGAGCGAGACCTCTGTCGCCTGGATTAAATTCTGCTGTATGGAATGGGAAAAGGCCATTTGCTTTATTGCTCTTTCAACAGAATAGCACCTCTTTAAGGAATTCACAAAATGCTTCTTACTGATTATGTTCTCATTGTTTGTTATCTTCTCATTTTTCAGGGACCACCTGGTGAAAATGGACTCACTGGAGACCCTGGCCTTCCAGGACAGCCTGTAAGTAGATAACTTTGAAGAATTCACAATTAGATTTTTAGATACTGGCATTATTTATGAGCTTTAGATAGACTGGAATGGAATTGGACTCAGTTATGGACTCAGAGAGTCATGCCCAGTTTTACAAATTCAGCTCAGTATCGTAGTTAGAAGTGTAGATCCAATAAATACAGTGAACAAACTAGTGATGGGAGCAGAAAGTGTCCTATAAGTGAAATTTAAAAGATGGAGCAATTTGAAGGGAGTTTCACAATGCAAGGACAAAAATTATGAAAAGCCTTTGGAAAGCCTCAAAGACATCTCAGAACCATTTGCAACCTTTGCCAAGCCTGAGGGACAAAGGACTAAGAAAAAAACAGAAGCAGACGAAATCCAAGATGCAGTCCTGAGGCTGTGTACAAGTGACAAAGCATCTGACCTTAAAGGTGGTGCTACATGAGGTGATTGAGAAGTGGCTGACTTTCTGTACCACTCCACAGGACCATCCTAACAGCTCAACATCATAAAAGAATTTTTAATGGCATGACAATTCTTAATTATTACTGAACAACCACTGAAAATTAACTTTTACAGATCTGGAATCTTATTCCTTCAGACTTTTGGAATTTAAAAATAATGATGTTTTCTTTCTAGATCTTTTATCTCTCTCTTAATTCAATCTTCTTTTGCGATCTCTTCATTTTGCTTTCTATCATGATTTTACATTGAACTAACTCTTCTAACTTTCACTTCTCACTTTAAATTCTGCCTCAGTAAGGATTATTCGATCTGATTGGATGAAGTGATATGCTGTTGTTTTCCCTGTTTACACAGAACAGTTTCCCTGTTTCGGTTGCTGTGCTGAAATGCTCTCCAGTTACTCTAAATTGCTGCACAAAAGCTTACTAAGAGTTCATGGGCAGCTGTAAGCTACTGACTCCAAAATCTGGGCCAAGAGGCTCAATGGCATCTGGGTAGGCCCTGTTTGTGTAGCTCTGAAACCAATAAATCTCGATGTACGGAATGTTCCAGGCTGCTCATTTTTTCCTCTCCATATAAAAGAGCAGATCATATGCTTACCTGCACAGTTAAAATTGTGAACTCAATACGTGTGGAAACCAGGGTGACCAACTCCCAGGAGAAAAAAATAAAGGACACTATAGACATGGGTGGGGGTGAGTAGGTGGGTTTACTGATGAGACCAGATGACCATTGGGAGGGTGATGCGTTTGAGACCACGGAACAGAGGGATGGTGATGATGAGACTGGAGGACCAGGGGTGGGGGAGGGGGGCTGGTGGGGTGGAGCTTTAAGGGAACAGCATGCACAGCATCTACAGGGTTGAGGAAACCCAAAGGTTTCCCCCAAACCCAAAGCTCAAATAAAAATTATGGTCCTCACAACATGCCCCCCCACCCCGACAGACATATTCAGAATCCCCTGTCCCCAAATCCCCCTTCCCTTCGCTCACTCAGAAGCCCCTCTCCACAAGCCCTCATTCTCCTCACTCAGAAGTCCCTTTTCCCAACCCCTCCCCTACTCTGTCAGCAGCCCCTCTCTCCCCCACCCCACCTCAGCCTGCTGGACACCCCTCCCCATGCCCTTGGGCCAGCCGGACAGCCCCCTCCTCGGGCCTGCCGCCTTGCCCTCCCCCACCCATCCCTTAGGCCTGCTGGACCATAAGACCATAAGACATAGGAGCAGAAATTAGGCCATTCGGCCCATCGAGTCTGCTCTGCCATTCAATCGTGGCTGATAAATTTATCAACTCCATTCTCCCACCTTCTCCCCGTAACCTTTGATCCCCTTACCAATCAAGAACCTATCTATCTCGGTCTTAAATATACTCAATGACCTGGCCTCCACAGCCTTCTGTGGCAATGTATCCATAGATTCACCACTCTCTGGCTAAAGAAGTTTCTCCTCATCTCTGTTCTAAAAGGTCTTTCCTTTACTCTGAGGCTGTGCCCTTGGGTCCTAGTCTCTCCTACTAATGGAAACATCTTCCCTACGTCCACTCTATCCAGGCCTTACAGTATTCTGTAAGTTTCATTCAGATCCCCCCTCATCCTTCTAAACTCCATCGAGTATAGACCCAGAGTCCTCAAATGTTCCTCATATGTTAAGCCTTTCATTCCTGGGATCATTCTCATGAACCTCCTCTGGACCCTCTCCAGGGCCAGCACATCCTTCCTGAGATACGGGGCCCAAAATTGCTCACAATATTCTAAATGTGGTCTGACCAGAGCCTTATAAAGCCTCAGCAGCACATCCCTGCTTTTATATTCTAGTCCTCTCGAAATAAATGGCAACATTGCATTTGCCTTCCTAACTACCAACTCAAAAAAATACTCACCCCACCCTCCCCTCTGGGCCTGTTGGATTCCGCTCCCCACCACCTGACTTGGGCCTGAGTGCCACTGCCAAATGCCCCCCAGATCAGGCAACTCTGCAGGCTGTTACCTGTGCAGCTTTCTTCAGGTAGCAGCTCACAGTGCTGTCTGCTCCCAGGGAATCGACATAGTCAGCATAGCGATGCTATCCATATAAATGTTTTCCCCCCTGCTGTCTTTCATGTGAGACGTTCAACCAAGGCCCTCTCTCTGCCCTCACAGGTGGTTAGAAAAGATCCCATGGTGTGTTTTTAAGTAGAGCAGGGGAGTCATCCCTGGCCAATATTTGTCCCTGAATCAACATCACAAAAACAGATAATCTAGTCATTATCACATTGCTGATTGTGGGAGCTTGCCATGCACAAGTTGTTGGCCACATTTTCAACATTACAGTGGTGACTTCACTTCAAAAGTAATTCAATGGATGTCAAATGCTGTGGGACATCTTGAGGTCACAACAGCCACTATAAAATTGTAAACCTTTTTCCTTTTTTTTGGTGCATTATGCAATCGTCCAGAGATTATTATGGGCCTCTTTTGCATTTACATTCCTTGCACCTTCTAGTTTGATTTTTGTTGTTAAACTATTAAAGACCACACAACAGGAGCTGCTTATCACTGTATGTAATTTGGACAGCAGCCACAAGGCACTGACACAGACTTAAATTCAATTCTTTGAATATATCCATTATCAGTAAACTCAGAAAGAAGATCCATCTGTTGACTGTGGCATTGTAAAATCAAAGCTGTATGTTTTATTTTAAATGTTAGGGTGACCCTGGACCTAAAGGAGCACCTGGCACGCCTGGAGCTCCAGGACTTCAGGTAAGTTCAGTGTTATCTTTTTCATATTTCTCTCTGTAGGTATTTCCATTGGCCGTTGCCTGAGACATTAATTGTGTAATGGTTCCATTTAGAAGGTCTTCAAATCGAGATCCAATTTTTTAATGGAAAACATGCACTAACTTTGTTGTGTGAGTGGGACCTCACCTATACTGCTCCCAAAATTAAGTAGCCTCTTGACCCTGCTGCCCTCCCCCTCCTCATCCCACCCCCACTGTCCAAGCTCACGCATGACACCCACTTGAGCGAGGTATAAATAGCTCAGTAACATTCATGGGTCCAAACTGCAGCAGAAATAAAAGTGCAGAAATTAATTTGATTATTGACAAAGCTCATTGACTAAGCTCCAGTTTTAACTTTAAAAAAAATAATGCAAATGACTAAATGTTGCTTCTTTCCTTTGGCAAAGGGACCACCTGGCATACCAGGAACAGATGGACGTGGAGATGCTGAGGTAAGGGCGCAGGGTATTGAAATATAAAAATTGATACAGATAGCTTTCAATCGGTCAGTCACCTTGATACTTTAGGCAACCAAGTGCAATACTGTGCGCCAGGCTTGTCCATCACCACTTATTTAATCCAGGCCCTCACTTTGAATAGTTCCCAGGCTGGTGTAGGCCAGAATCCTCCCTCCTGACAATCATTTTCCTTTGCTGTGGTAATCAGCAGGAAGTTTCCTTGTCCATGCTTGACCTGGTGCCATGAGACTTCATGGGGGCCAGAGCTGATGTTGAGGACCCCCAGGGCAACCCCGCCCCCCCGCCTGACTGTATACCACTGTGCCGCCACCACTCACCTCTGCTGGATCTGTCCTGCCCATGGGACAGGACATGCCCAGAGATGGTGATTGTGGTGTCTGGGACATGATCTGTAAGGTATGATTCCATGAGTATGACTATGTCAGGCTGTTGCTTGGCTCATCTAGGAGACAGCTCTCCCAATTTTGGCAGAAGCCCCAGATGTTTTTAAGGAAGTCTTGGCAGGGTCGACAGGGCAGGGTTTGCTATTGTTGTTTCTGGTAGCTAGGTCAATGCCTATTTGTCAGTCGATTACTCTTTTTGTCAATTGGATCACTTTATTGGTAAGAAGATCCTTTTGTCTGTCCATAAATCACTCTATCTATTCGTAAATCCCTCTATCTATCAGTGAATCACTCTATTTGTTCACTCTGTCAATTGGATCACTATTTGTTAGTGGATCACTCTATCTGTCAGTGGATCACTCTATTGCTCTGTTGGATCACTTTATTGGTGAGTGTATCTTTCTCTCTCTCCCTATCAGTAAATTACTGTACCTGTCACTCTACCACTCTATTTGTTAGTGGATCACTCTGTCAGTTATATCACTCTGTTGGTCAATTGGATCACTCTATTTGTCAGTTGTATCACTCTATTAGCCAATTGATTCTCAATTGAAGTGACTCACTTCATCTGTCAGTAGATTATTCCATTAGGCTGTTGAATCACTATTTGTCAATTGGACCACTCTGTCATTTAGAAAACTCTATTGGTCAGTTGGATCATGCTATTTGTCAGTGGATCATGCTGTCAGTAGATCACTCTTTCTGTCAGGGCATCACTGTATTGGTCTGTTGGGCCAATCAATTTGTAAATTGATAAAATGGATGAGGATTGGACGATGTCCACATCTGATATTGCAGTGGCTTATGGAACAATGGAACTTTGCTTCTGTACCTCCCATCTGTGTGATATAAATTCCTTACTTGAACAATTATTTTTCCATTTAAATCCCTTTACTCTGGTGTTATTTTTGTACAACATAACTAAGGGAATCTTTACTCTATTTTTCAGTGTACAAAGAAATGTCCCGCAGGCCCTCCTGGGCCTCCTGGCCTATTAGGGTTTAAGGTAAACAATTTATTTATGTTATGTTACTCCAAATTATATAAATGCAATTATAGCAGACTTTTGACCCCTGTAGGTACCCTGAAACCTGAAACATAAGAAAGACTGGTTAAAAAAAAGGTCAATGAATTGCATCTATCCATAACACTAAGGGGCAAAAAACATTAGTGGGGGTTGTACAGAGACCCCCAAACTGTGGTGGTGATGTTGGGAATGGCGTTAAACAGGATATTAGAGATGCATGCAATAAAGGAACATCTAATTATGGGTGACTTTAATCTGCATATAGATTGGGCAAATCAAATTAGTAACAATACCGTAGAGGAGGAATTCCTGGAGCGTATACGGGATGGTTTTCTGGACCAATACGTTGAGGAACCAACTAGAGAACAAGCCATTGTGTAATGAGAAAGGAATAATTGGCAATTTAGTTGTACGAGGCCCCTTGGGGATGAGCAACGATAATATGTTAGAATTCTTCATCAAGATGGAGTGCCGTAGATGATTCTGAGGCGAGGGTCCTGAATCTTAATAAAGGAAATTATGATGGTATGAGGCGCGAGTTGGCTATGATGGATTGGGAAACGTTACTTAAAGGGATGACGGTGAATAGGCAATGGCAAACGTTCAAAGAGCGCATGAGTGAACTGCAACAATTGTTTATTTCTGCCTGGTGCAAAAGTAAAACAGGAAAGCTGGCCAAACCATGGTTTACAAGGGAAATTAGAGGTCGTATTAGTTCCAAGGAAGGGGCATACAAATTGGCCAGAAAAAACAACAGACCTGAGGATTGGGAACAGTTTAGAAATCAGCAAAGGAGGACCAAGGGATTGATTAAGAAGGGGAAAATAGAGCACAAGAGCTGGTGGGGAACATAAAAACTGACTGTAAAAGTTTCTATAGGTATGTGATGAGAAAGATTGGTGAAGGTAGATGAAGGTCCCTTACGGTCAGAAACAGGGGAATTTATAATGGGGAACAAAGAAATGACTGACCAACTAAATACGTACTTTGGTTCTGTCTTCATAAAGGAGGACACAAATAACATACCAGAAATGTTGGGGAACACAGGGTTTAGTGAGAGGGAGGAACTGAAAGAAATCAGTATTAGTAGGAAAATGCTGTTGGGGAAATTGATGGGATTGAAGGCCGATAAATCCCCAGGGCCTGATAATCTACATCCCAGAGTAGTTAAGTAAGTGGCCCTAGAAATAGTGGATGCACTGGTGGTCATCTTCTGAGATTCTACAGGCTCTGGAACAGTTCCAACAGATTAGAGGGTAGCTAATGTAACCCCACTATTTAAAAAGGGAGGTAGAGAGAAAACAGGGAATTATAGTCCAGTCAGCCTGACGTCGGTAGTGGGGAAATTTCTAGAGTCCATTATAAAAGATTTAATAGCTGAGCACTTGGAAAACAGTGGCAGAATTGAACAGTCAGCATGGATTTACGAAAAGGAGATCATGCTTGACAAATCTATTGGAATTTTTTGAGGATGTAACTAGTAAAGTTGATGAGGGGGAGCCAGGGACATTCCGAAGGCTTTCAACAAAGTCCCACATAAGAGATTAGCATGTAAAATTAAAGCGCATGGGATTGGGAGTAGTGTATTGAGATGGATAGAAAACTGGTTGGCAGACAGGAAACAAAGAGTAAGAATAAATGGGTCTTTTTCCGAATGGCAGGCAGTGACTAGTGGGGTACCGCAGGGATCAGTGCTGGGACCCCTGCTATTCACAATATAAATTAATGATTTAGATAAGGGAACTATATGTAATATCTCCAAATTTGCAGATGATACAAAGCTGGGTGGGAGCGTGAGCTGTGAGGAAGATACAGAGATGCTTCAGTGTGATTTGAACAAGCTGAGTGAATGGGCAAATGCATGACAGATGCAGTATAATGTGGATAAATATGAGGTTATCCACTTTGGTAGCAAAAACAGGAAGGCAGATTATTATCTGAATGGCTATAAATTGAGAGAGGGGAATGTGCAACGAGACCTGGGTGTCCTCGTACATCAGTCGCTGAAGGTAAGCATGCAGGTGCAGCAGGCGGTAAAGAAGGCAAATGGCACGTTGGCTTTCATAGTGAGAGGATTCGAGTACAGGAGCAGGGATGTCTTCCTGCAATCATACAGGGCCTTGGTGAGACCACACCTGGAATATTGTGTGCAGTTTTCATCATCTTATCTGAGGAAGGATGAACTTGCTATAGAGGGAGTGCAGCGAAGGTTTACCCAACTGATTCCTGGGATGGCAGGACTGAGATATGAGGAGAGATTGAGTCGGTTAGGATTATCTTTGCTGGAGTTCAGAAGAATGAGGAGGGATCTCATAGAAACCTATAAAATTTTAACAGGACTAGACAGGGTAGATGCAGGAAGGATGTTCCCAATGGTGGGGAGTCCTTACAGTCTGAGGATACGGGGTGGACCATTTAGGACTGAGATGAGGAGAAATTTCTTCACCCAAAGAGCGGTAAGCCTGTGGAATTCGCTGCCACAGAAAGTAGTTGAGGCCAAAACGTTGCATGTTTTCAAGAAGAAGTTAGACATAGCTCTTGGGGCGAAAGCAATCATAGGATATGGGGAGAAAGCGGGAGCAGGCTATTGAGTTGGATAATCAGCCATGATCATAATGAATGGCGGAGCAGGCTTGAAGGGCCAAATGGCCTACTCCTGCTTCTATTTTCTATGTATGTTTCTATGTATTAACAATCTATCCTATCGTAGACCCTTCTCCAACTGTTTAAGGCCCTGAGGTTTTTATTTTGTTCTGTTTTTTGGTTCTGTCTGACTGAGGTATATTGGGTAGGGCACAGGAGGACTCATTGCTCTTCTTTGAGTAGTGCTGTGGAATCTTTAATACCTACTTGAATGGACAAAATGTGCCGCAGTTTAATGAACATCCTCTGAGAGTGGACTGCTCTTGGTTCTACACTGAAGTGGCAGCCTAAGCTATGTGCTCAGTTCTTGGAGTGGATCTGAAGCCAAAACCTTCTGAAATCAGAGGCGAGGGCACTGCAAACTGATCCAAGCTGACATTTAAAGGCCAGGCTTGCCTTCCCATTGTGTTGACAAATTTTAATTTTGCTTTCCCAATGGCAGCAAAAGGTTTTCGCTCAGAGGTGTGAGGGTGTGGAGAGTCAAGTCATCTTTTATGAGGTGTCTGTTTATCCACCTGCACGTGTGTTTGGGTTGTCATCATGGCCCCAGTCCTTGGCCAGTGCCACTCTTCACCTTGAAGCACATCCCCATGGAAAATAAATGTCAATTGTCCCTCATGTTTTGTGAAGCAACAAATGGTTTCTGCTGTCCCAGGAGCATGGCTGACACTGAGTGCTTGGACATGAAGGGAATCAACTCTGTGTTCCTTCGTCCAGTGATTTATATTTTGGTTCCTCAACACACTGTGTCTTGAGCTTGCTCTGAAATAGTGATTCTTAAACTAATTACCTTTCTTGTTCTAGGGCCATAAAGGCCAAAAAGGTACACCTGGAGAGGCCGGGAAGGAGGGTCCTAAGGTATGTGAACAAAGCCAAATATCTATGAGTAATTCTGTACATTTCTCTAAATTAGAGAAAATATATAAAAGGCTCAATACTCTAATGTTACCTTATATATCAGGATGTGAAAAGGCCCATGTTCACTATCCCTACTGCTTACTCGAATCAGACCCATATTCTCAGCCTTCCCACCACCAGCATCACCAACACCGCCCTCCCTGCCTCGCCCCACCACCACCCCCACCCCGCCACCCACCATCTTGGACAGGTAAGGAGACAATTTAGGAACCTTTGTCAAAGAGTCCTCTCCGATGTCTCAAAGGTGACGAGGCAAGCCCCAGTTAGTTGCATAATTTCTGCTACAACTTTGCTGTTTTCTAAAAAAAATGAGCTTGAGGCGCTACAGAAAGTCAGTCCCCATTACCAGAATGACATTTGTAGTGTGATCACTCTGAGAAAAATAAAACAACCAGAGCTGAAACCTAAATCCCTACTTTTTAAATTTAAGTCAGTAGACCCTGGTTCCACTAAGCCCTATTTCCTCAAACAGTTTATTTCTCTGTACTGCTCTCACATACCCCCTCTCTTGTCATCATGCATCCTTGCCATTTCTCTCTATCTGCTCTCCTAAAATCCTATCCCAGCCATTGGGCACTCTCCTGCTTCCAACCCAGGCTTGACTCTGTAATAGGTAAGCCTATAGCTTCCTTCCATGGCATCTTCCGAAAGGTCCATCGAGGCATGTGGCATTAACTCTTTACAAGCACCAACCCCAATTCCCTCATCCTATATTCTCATTGGCCTTTCTCCCCAGAGAACCCTTTAGGAGCTAATCTTTCCTACAGCTTACCTGACCCACTCGCTCCTCCGAATGCTGACTCTGTGGACTCTGCCCCTGGATCAGTTATCACCATCCCTCTACATCTCTTCCAGAATACCCATTCTCTTGTGAACAAGTCCCTTGTGGAGGACAGTTTGACATTGTGGCCTTGACAAAAACTGTGCTGAAAGGTGATGACACCTTCCGCCTCAACAGAAGCTTCTATTATGACATGGCAGATGTGTGCCAGGCAGATCAAATCCACAAGGGAAACTTGCCCACGCTATTACAATGGTTTTGCAGTTTGTATTTATTACGAGAAGATGTGTGCACTGAATTCAGAAGTAAGAGCCCACCATGACCTTTAGAGATTTTAACAAATTAAATTAAAATATTTATTAACAAAATAAAAGTTTTTAAGCACATACATAAGACTACAATTACTTCATGCTATAACAACTCCTAAAATTCCTAATTAACCTGACTTCCAGTTACACACCCCCTTAAGACAACAGTCCAAAATAGATTTTAGATTAAAAAAGAACTCAGCAAGGTACCCACTTGACAGTGGAATTCCAAATGGTTTTCTCGAACTTCAGTTACTGGACACAACAGAATTATGCACAAATGGCTGGAGGTTTGTTCAAGGCTGTTTCACACACTCCTGTTAAATCTTTCATGGCCCTCAACATGGCCGTTCATTCTCCTTTCCATATGTTTCTCTCTCTTTGATATGTAAATCTCATTGTTTCATATATCTTTGGGAAGTGTACCTTTCCCATAATAAAAATTTTCATGTTGCCAACGTTGTAAGTAATTTTGGGAAAATAAACACACTCCTTAGCCTTGCTTATCTGGCTAGTTGTAAACAGACTAACATCCCTTTGAAATCCAAACAAACCTTTTACTTACCTTGAAATGCAAATTTCCTTCACTCATTACATGTTAAGACAGCATCTATGTTCACTCATTAGCATTTCAAGTACATTTCTATACCTAGCTTCTTTTGATAGTTTCAAGCTTGCAGTCAACCTGACTCCAAATGTAATTAAATCACACAGACAGAATCATCTACACTCACACCCATAAACCTACTTTACAACAAACCAAAAAAAAAAATTGAAAATTATTATACTTTCGTAACACTTCCTATGCAGCTAAACCTCCAAACACTTACCTCGCCGAGATCAAATCACACCTCAATCTGTCCCCTTCCTCCTCTGGGTACTTTCTCTTTTAAGCATCTCGTCTTGTTCCATTCCTCTCGCCTCTAGTTTAAAGTCTTCCATCTCTACCACCTATCCAAGCAACATGCCAATTTTTTTCACCGCTGTCCTGTCTCTGTGCCGAGCAATATCTCATTCTGGATGGTTTCAACCTCCATCTGAATTTATCATGCTCTTTCTTCTCTGAGTTTTGTGCCCTCCTGTCCTCCCTTAACCTCCCTCCTGCATTTAACTTCCCCCACCTATATTCATGGCCATCCTCCTGATCTTGCCATCTCAAGTGACATCACTATTCCCATCATGATGATCACAAATCAAGCCATGTCTCAGTGCTTCCTTGTATCACTTTCCACCCACATCCCCAGTGTCCCTCTTAACCTAGTTCCATGGGTGTCCAGCCCTGGGAAATCCTTTCCCCCAATTCACTACAACTGCACTTTCAAAATCCCAACTCTTTAGTTTTTGACCCTCCATTCAGCACAACATTTCTACAGTTACTGCAACGTCACCTCCACCTTTGATGTCCTACACCCCACTAAATCATTACTGTCTCTCAAATTGATAATTCCCCTGGTATAGCTCTCATCTCCATTTCCTTAAGACCAAAGAATCCAGTCTTGAATGTAAATGGCAGACAACTGGTTTAGCCGTTCATTGCCTGATCTTTATCGATCACATAAAGTATTATCGGGTCCGAAGGGCCTCTGACAAAAATTTCCACTGTTCCAGGATTATTTTGGAATGCAAAATTAACTCCTTTTTTTTTTTCTCTCTATTGCAAATCACCTTCTTGACTCTTCCAACCTCACCTCCAACAATGAGTGTGAGGGACTCAAGGACTTTCTGTCAGAAAAAACATCATCAATTTATCTGCCTCTCTTGCTTCCCTCTCTTTGCCTATACCATAAGGCCAAACCTCCTCTAATGCTCACCCCCACCCTAGCCCTGAAATCACATCTTTCTCTAGTTTCTCTCCTGTCTCCACTCATGCCCTCTCTGAGCTCATCACCTCCATGAGACCCAGCTCCTGCCTCCTCTACCCTCTTCTCAATAAACTGCTGCCCAATCCATTTCCCTTCCCCCTCCACACGTTGATTGACGTTGTTACTGATTCTCTCTGCTTAGATGCTGTCCCTTTGTCCTTCAAATCTGCCATCATCACCCCTCTACTCAAAAAGAAACAACCCTTGACCCCTCCATCCATGACCACCTCATCTCCAACCTTCCTGTCCTCTCCAAAGTCCTTGCACCTATTGCTACCTCCCAAATTCATGCACATCTTTCCTGGAACTCCATATTTGACTCCCTCCAATCTGGTTTCCACAGCATGAAATACCTCTTATCAAATTCACAAATTACATTCTATGTGAACTTGACAATTGTAAACTATTCCTCCTCATCCTTCTTGACCTGTTTGCAGCCTTTGACACAGTTGACCACACCATCCTCCTCCAATTCCTCTGCATGACATTTCTGGGTGGGACTGCACAGGCCTGGTTCATTCTTATCTATCCAGTTGTAGCCAGAGAATAATTTGTAATGGCTTCTCTTCCCACTCCCACACTGTTAAATCTGGTGTCTGCTCAATGGTCTATCCTTGGCCTTCTCCTATTTCTCATTTACATGCTGCCCCTCAGTGATGTCATTTGAAAAGACAGCACCAGTTTCCACATGTATGCTGACAATGCCCAGCTCTACCTCATCACCACATCCCTTGACCCCTTCCCTGCCTCTAAGTTGTCAGACTGCTTGTTTAACATCCAGTATTGAATGGGCAGAAATTTCCTCCAACTAAACATTGGGAAGATCGAAGGCCAGTGTTTTTAGGCCCTATTTCAAACTCTGTTCCCTAGCCACTGACTCCATTCCTCTAAGAGGCAACTGTCTGAGATGAAGCCAGACCGTTCACAGCCTTGGTGTCATATTGGACCCTGAGGTGAACTTCCCACCACATATGAAAGTCATCAATAAGACACCCTCTTTTCACCTTTGTAACTTTGTCTGACTGTGCCCCTGCCTGAGCTTTGACACAAACTATAATATCATTCCATAAGTGAAAACTGTGAATCTCAATGGGAAAAACTTTCCCCCTGTCGGGAGGGGGGCGAAATGCAGGAGTGAGCGTGAGCAGGTGCCCAGCATGACATCCACCAGGAAGCGTTATGTGCTCCCTGTGCAGGCGGGGGGGATTCCCTCAGCCGGGATTGCGTTTTTTCGCACGTGCGCGCGGAAGAGCGCACTGATCTCCCTGAGACTAAGTGCTGCCTCAGGGAGATCGGCTCCACATTGAAAAATGTTAAATAAACAATATCAAAATTTCCCTGACATGTCCCCTCATGTGACACTGTGGATGAGGATTCATGCTTTCTCTTAAGCCCTTCAGGGCTCTCGGCCTGACCGCCAACCCTAAGGTTGGACAGGCAGGTGCATTAATGATGTTAAGTGCTTTTTAAATGGCCTCAATTGGCCGTTGACAGGTTGGCGGGCACACAGTTGATTCAGCTACCCCCCCGCCGACCTGAAAATGGAAATGATGCGGGGTGACATCGGGAGTTCAGCCCGACATCATCCCTCGTCACTTTACGCGTCGGCGAGCGGGCCCATCACCGCACGCTGACTGGAAGGTCCTCCCCAATATTATAATGGGCTTTCATCCAGTGGAAGGGACAGCATCTTAGCGAAGTCTGATGCTGTTTTCACCCAATGTCATATTTGGGCTGTTTCTAGAAATGGTCATTGGCTATCATCATCTGAATCTTTGACTAATGCCTCCCCAACCCATCCTCTCTGTGATAGGAGACTAAGGCACTTTGATGTGCCTTCACCTCCATCCCAGCTGAGCTCTTCTAACTCAGTACAGACTAATATGTAACTGATCAAGAAAGTGAGTGGCGATAACTCCTGATTGTCTATAATGACCATTTTGAAATGACTGTAATATTCATTGATTGTATTGAAGCATCTCGTGATCCATGTGTAAAAGTTGAATCTGATTGCACTTTTTGTGATGGCGATTTAGAAATGTTTTGTAAAGTTCTTCCAGATGTTTTATGAATAAAATATATTTTTCAAAAAAGAAAGTTTAAGAAAGTGAATGGCTGAGGAATAACAATCCTGAAAGTCCCAGATTTGATCTCTGGTCTTTGCTGAGTAAGTCAATCTCAGCTAGAGCGAAAGTAATATTACACATAGTGCTGATCCTGTGTTACAAAAGAGAAAGGCTAACCAGACCCAGATGAGGTGCTCATCACTATGTAGCACCTTTTGCTGTAACAATGAGCCAACAGTAACATTATGGGCTGAATGGCCCCCTTCTGTGCTACAAACTTCTGTGAATCTATGTGTACGTGTGGGCTAGAGCAGGACCGAGCATGATTATAATATCACCCCATGGTGAACAAGTTTTTTGCCCCATACGTAAGGAAAGACTGCTTGGAGTGAGATAAGGAAAGATATCTGGCCCTTGTGCAAGCATCCTCCAAAAGGAGTTAACATTCAGCAGAACAAGTTGTTTGGAACAGCATTGACCAGAGACTGGGGAACAAAACAGGTACCTTCCTGATCCAAATGCCTGACACACACAGTTTCCAAATCAGGCTTCCAGCCTCAGATTTTTGATGAATGCTCCATTCACCAAAGTGAGGGGTTTATTTCCTTATTCAAGAATGAAGCACTTTCCCAGCTTAGGAATCCAGTGTCAACATTAAACACCGCAAAGTCAGACCTGTCCAGTATGTGTGATTTCCCTGGCTGGGGAATCTAGAACAGGGGTGGGGGGGGCACAGTCTCAGGATAAGGGGTCAATCATTTAAGACTGAGATGAGAAATTTCTTCACTCAAAAAGTTATAAATCTTTGGAATTCTCTCCCCAAGACTCTCCATCACTGAATATACTTAAGACTGAGATAGGTAAATTTTTGGTCGCTCAGGGAATCGAGGGATATGGGGAACGGGCAGGAGAGTAGAGTTAAGGCAGAAGTTTAGCCATGTTAGTATTGAGGGTGGAGCAGGCTTGAGGGGGCATACAGTCTAATCCCACTCCTTATTCTTATGTTCTTAATTCATGTTGTTGCTTCTCATCACAGGGGAATCGTGGTTTCCCTGGGCCACAAGGTATTGGAGGGGCTCCTGGACCTGAGGTATGTATGTGGCATCATCTAATTGAAGAATCTTCTCAAATACATCTTGAGGTTTCTTTTAAAGTACTTTTTCTGAGTGTATTTAAATTCCCATTCGTCTTAAGAAATGCCAAATGCTAAAAATGACCATCTGTGAAATGGTTAACATGTTTGTATCAAGTTCCTCACTTTGCTATTTTAACAGGAGTGTTAATGGTTTATTTTAAATGGGTCTATACTTTGCTAAACAGTGAAGAGAGGAATTTGATACAGACTGGTTAAACATTTGTATAATGATACCACAACAGGTATTTCTAGCCTCATACATGTTGGACATTGATTTAAAATCATGTAACCGTAGGACATGTACTTCAGTTTAATATTTAATCAATGCAAATACTGATTTTTAAATCCCAATGTTAACCATCAACGTGTTATGCTGCACACTGTGTATACCTTGTTTGTTACAGTATAGAGCGACTTTTCCTCAACATATTTCTGTCACCAGTAATAAAGTCCAATTCAAGGCAAGCAGTGCTGGCGCTACTAAGCAGGGAAAGTGAGATAGTTTTGGGAGTGAAGGGTGTGCCTGTGCCTATATTGATGGGAGCCCTATAGCTTGTCCAACCTGGATGTGAAATCACATAGGGGAAAATTTTCCTCATTAGCGCTCCCATATAGTTTTTCATGGTGGGAATGCATATCTAGAATTTCAGTGCAATCTTGATTTGTACCCTCAATTATTCATCCAGTATTTTTAGTGGGTGGAAAATTCTGACACACTGGATAAAATTTAATTCTGCCCTTGGGAGCAGTCTGGGAAGTGAGTGGGGCAATGCATAGAATTGAGAGGGAAGGCAGGGGATTGAGTGCCCATCACGTTCCTGACTCTCTGCGATTCAGTCAGGGACAGGGAAGGATGACTATGGCCTTCCTGCCCAGAGGCCAATTGAGTGGCTAATTATTGGCCACTTACGGGCCTCATCCCATCACTGCTGATATTTTACTAGCACCAGCATAAACTGGCAGCCTCCTTGTGGGCTTCAAAGGGGCGGGGTGGGGGGCTGGGTCCCTCCTGATCGGGCAGTCTTGGCCCACGGAGAGCTTTCCACCACCACTTCCCCACAGCAAGGGCTCTTCCTCCCCAATTTCCCCATAACAATAACCACTGCCTTCTCACCGAGGCCTGTCTGCTTGGCCCTGGCAACACCCAGACACTTATCTGCAATCTGAGGCCTCCTTGATTGTTGCTGGTGTAGGCAGGTTGCAGACCCAGCAGTGGTCACCTCTCTTGGTGGTGTAGCTGGGACTGCAGAGGTGCCAGCCCTCCAATTGAGCAGAAGTTCTTGGAGGCAGGGCCTTTGCCTCTAAAGGGATGAAGCCCTGATGCCTGATGGTCAAGCAACTGCATCGGAGCCACTGGAAATGGCTGCGATGGGGTTGCCACCAATTTTCTGGCTGTGGCCACTAAATTCAGCCTTCAATATTTCAGCAAATTTCTCCACTGGAGTTCTAAATACTAAATCACCCCACTCACCCTCGTCACATCATCATAGACTTTGTGTATTTCAGATGTATAAAATTTAAATGTATAGGGAGGCGAAAGCGAGAATGTGTGGAATGAAGGTTCTTGTCATGATAGGAAAGGTGAGGGATCTCCAAAGAAATGGGGGCTGAAAGGAGCACTTGTGTCAGTATCATCTGGGAGGGGCATCAGTGAATAAGTCACCCAACGGATTTTAATTATTTGCCTGCTCAGTTTGCACCGGGTGCGTAGGGATAAAATAAACCCTCAAAACTAAAATGAAGTTCACAGAATAGTTAGGGCGACAAAGAAGAAGAATTTTAAAATGAAAACCTTGATTTTAATATTTTGGGTCTAAAAGTTCAGTGTTGGAGGAAGGCAATATTCCTGAAGAATGCCTTGGGGCAGAACTCAGGTCCACCGGATATCTGATCTGTTTAGACTTAACCACAAGTTCTCACCTGGCAGAGGGTGGGCTAGGTGCATTTTAAGCCTGCTCATTTTACATCCGTCAGAGAGTTCAGGGAAAACTTTGTCAATTCAGCACAGTACGTCGTACAGGAGATCCCATGGTTGCTGAGAGCAGAGGGATGTACCTCATTATTGCTCATTTTTGACTGCTGCCCTTCAGCCTTTGTATACCGCTATTGAAGCGATAGGAAGCTACTCCAAGTTAGCACCAGCTCCTCCATCTATGCCTGTCTCTATTACAGATACGGGTTGACACGAGTATTAAAATGATTTGTTCCCAGAACGTGGGATGGGATCAATGGCTTTTGAAGAATGAATGGAAGACTCACACCCACAACACTTTCCTCAGCGGATTTGTCATCCCAGAATTTTGGGCCTTTTATTTTTAATCCCATGATAGTTTGTATTTCACTCTGAGATCTTTTTGTATCTTATAGGGTACTCGAGGGCCTAGAGGCTTTCCTGGTGCATCTGGTGAAAAAGGGAGCAAGGTGAGTGACATTCTTTTGAAATATTTTTCTTCCAGCTGTTTACCGCCTCTCTGGTTCTTCCACAATCTCTGTGCTGCCTTCAACACTGTTTATAACTTCATACCCCTCCATTGCTTCTGCTCTCCCATCTGTTTCTGTAGCACAGGATGACCCCGAGCTAAGCTTTTTATACTGCCTCCAATCTTGCATTCTTCTGGCTGTAGAACATTGCTTACTTTTGGTTCTTCCTCTTGTTCACTACTGCTGAATTCAAATTGGCTCTCCATCATTCCATGGATTGACATTGCCAATGGCCCCCCCTCACCAGCCTCCTTGCCTCCACCCTTCAGAAACTTCCAATGAATTCAGAACTCCATCATCACTCTTGCTAAAGATTCCACAATCCATCACCCCTGTGACCCAGCAAATGGACTTCCTCAATTTTCATCCTTGCCTTTAAATCCTTCCAGGATTCTTCCACATGTGGGCGTATAGCCCTTCCCTCATCCTGTGCTTGCTTCACAGGAGGGTGATCATTCAATCACTATATCCCTGAAATCTGGAAACCTCTCCTGAAAGTTGTGTTTTTTTGTGAATGTTTTCCTTCCATTTTCTTTAGCTATAAGTGGGATAAGTAGTCTGCTCTGAGGCCAACCCAGCTTGAGTCACAAAACCTGACGGTGTCACAAAGTCACATATCTTTATCTCAAGATTTATTGTGACACACAATGTTTCATACAGATCAGTAAATCTAGCGTTTAGGTCTAGCGAAAGCCAGTACCAGCTAGCAATTGTTAATTCATTATTAAATCCTACTCTTAACTTATTCTTTCCCACTGCTTCAAAACTGTGGAACTCCTCACTCCTCAACTTTCAAACTAAGGGCTTTTAAAACCGAATCTAATCGCTAATTCTTCTTGACTTACAGCTTAGCTTTTTTTAAAAAACCTTAGTGGTGCTCTTCATGTAAGCTTCTCAAGTCAAAAAAAAATACAAAATTTCTAATATTGTAGCACATCCTTTGTGGAAAGAGTCTTCTCTCTAATCTTTGAGAGAATTGTGTCCGAAATATTTTCCCTGGTAGTTGTCATTTCAATGATTTTAAGCTGTGTATTTTGATAGCATTCTTAGTGTACTGACTGACTCAAGTTATTATATCAGCCAGCAGGCATTAGGTGGAATTTTCTGTGCCCGCTGGTGGCGGGCGTGAATGGTGGCATGAGCGGACAATATGCCACGATCGGCTTTACGACAGCGGGAAAACAATTCGCGATCGTCCGCACAGCCTGCCGATGGCGGGCCGCGTTTACCATCATTGGAAATCGGGAAGCTCATTGTAATACATTAGCATATCATTATCAGGCTAGCCCGACTGAATCGTCACCTCCCCCATTGGATCATCTGTCCACGTTGGCAGGAAAGCATATTAAAGGCATGCACTTGGAGGCCTGTACTCTGAGGGGAACTCGGAAATGAGTACACAGTAACGTTGTGCAGTGCTTGCCAGGGTCACCTGATGGACTTCAAGCTTCAGGAGCGTTGGGATTAGGGTTAGGGTTAAGGGCAGCCCTGCCGTTGAGGCACCTCATCGCGGGGCCGGGGGGAGGTTTAAGGGCAGCCTCTATTCAGGCGACTGGTGGCAGTGGGTGGCAAGGGCAGCCCTATCATTGAGGCAACTGGTGGCAGGGGGTGCAGTTATGGGCAGCCCTGCCATTGACGTGACTGGTTGTGGGGGAACAGGTGAAGGCAAACCTGCCATTGAATATGGCACATAAGCATTCGGGGTGGGGGGCAAGGGAAGTGGCCATGCATTAGGGAAACCTGTAGAAAGTGACCATTCCTCTGCAACTCAGACAGTTCAAGTGCAGCCCCATTGATATGATTGGAAGAAGAGTCATATGGACTCGAAACGTTAACCCTGTCTTTCTCTCCACAGATGCTGTCAGACCTGCTGAGTTTTTTCCAGCATTGTTTGTTTTTGTTTGATATGATTGGAGTCGGACTCCTAGCTTATCTGCCCATTCAAGCAACGCAGAGGCATCAAATTGCCACCAAGCGCTCCAGAGCATCCCCCTGCACCCCCCTCGCCACCCACCTCCCCTCGCCCTTCCCGGGCCAGGCGCAGATTGCAAATTCATGAGCATTTTAGTGGACTGCAGAACGATTGCACATGTTGTATAATCTCCTCGTGAAAGCTGCCATGGAGCAGTCACTGCTGGAGGTGCTCAGAGACCCTTGCAATGTCAGTAACCCAGTTTGGACCAGTCTCCCCCATGGTTCAAGCTAACAGGGCAGCCATGCTGCGCACTAATCCCTGGCCATCCAAGTGGTGGCCAGCACCCACCGGGAAGCATTAAGGGGCTGTAACACTTAACCAGGACAGGCCAACCACATGTCTCTCTTTTTCATCCTGCAGGAGGAGTACATCAGGATCATGGAGCCAGGTGAACCAGCTGTACGCCTGATGGCCTACAGAGATGGAGGAGAGAGTGACTGAGGCTCCTGGCTGTGCAGAGGCAGGAGCAGCAACCTCAGGAAGAAGGGGTGACTGGAGCTCCCACACATGCCACCCAAGAGCTACAGTGAGCCATCGCAAGCCGGCACCTAGTGACACCCAGGGTCTATAGATGTCGCCTTTCATTCCTGCAGATGACCGAGAACCAGTGTCACTGAAGACTGCTCATGTCGAGGGAACTGGTCGGTCACATCTGCCAGCTACTGCAGGATTTGGTGCCACGGGAACATGGAGGGCATCCACTGCTAGTGCCCGTGAAAGTCACCACGGCCTCAATTTCTATGCCAATGGCTCCTTTCAGGGCTCCACAGGTGACCTCTGTGGGATCTCTCAAGCCTCCACCCACAAATGCATCCATGAGGTCACGGATGCCATCTTTGCGAGGGCACACAACTTTGTGCATTTCGCCTGGGACCAGGACAGCCAGGATGCAAGAGCGATTGGATTTTCCCAGATATCAGATTTCCCACAGGTGCAGGGTGCGATTGACTGCACCCATATGGGGCTCAGATCTCCATTGCAACACACTGTGGACTATATCAACTGCAAGGGGTTCCATTCGCGGAATGTGCAGCTGGTGTGCGACTACCAGACACACCCTGCAGGTGTTCACCGTTTCCAGGGATTGTGCATGACGCCAACATCCTCAGTCAGTTACAGATACCTGGAGTTTTTCAGGCTGCAGGGATGGCTCTTCGGGGATAAGAGCTACCCACAGAGGCCATGGCTGATGACACCCGAGCGGCGGCCTCAGACTGCAGCAGAGCGACGCTACAGTGAGGCTCATGCTGCAGCTTGCAACTTGGTGGAGCAGACCATCGGGATGCTGAAGATGCGTTTCTGGTGCCTGTCTAGTGGAGCCCTGCAATACAGTCCGCAGAGGATGTCATGCATCGTCGTTGTCTGCTGTGCCCTTTACAACCTGGCACTCCAACGGGGAGCAAGCTGGCTGAGGAGGAGACGGAGGAACTGCATGTCTCCTCCGGGGAGGACGCCGCCGACAGGGATGAGGGTGAGGAGGTCCTTGGAGGCGACGATGACGAGGGTGCGGCTCTCTCACTGGCTAGACGAGGCAGCCATGCTCGGGAGGCCTTCTTGGCTGCGAGAATTGTGAAGGATGATGACGACATGCAGTGAGGTGACCCCATAGATCTTCACATTGCATCTGTGATTGTTTGACTGCAGTCTGGCTTAGGGCAGCGTGAGTACCCTCTCTGAGAATGCTTCTGTCATGGAGACACAGTGGAGGCCCTAATAGTCACTTGATTGCAAGAAGATGATGATGACATGCAGTGAGGACACTCCATAAATCTTAACCTAGCCTCTGAGACTGTCTGGCTCCTGCCTGGCCGAGGGCAGATCGCTTGGGCCCTGCGATCAGCGCACTGAGAGAATAAGAGAACTCTGTGGCTCGTGCCCACTACATTCTGGCAGCAAAGACAAGCACCACCGAGGTGCAGGCATCAGTTATGTTTCCAGGGAATGTGAGGCCGGACCATCACTTTGGTCTGAAGGCTGCACAGAGCACAGGAAAGAGGCCCTGGACTGAGACACCTGCCTTTATATTGAGCAGAAAGGATTCACATCTGAGTGACAAGAAAACTGCTCATCGGAACAAGGAGCCATAGGCAGGGTGACTTTCTTGGGAGTTTATTGACAATAGTGAACTGTATGTACCTGTGCCAGGCTGTGCAACTAATTCTCCTTAACTATCCTAACCCTGCCACTACATCTTGATGGTCCCCGGACATGCACATTGGTGGTGGAGGCAGCCTGTTGACTGCGGCATGCTATCTGAGATGACCTTTGCGGGCGTCCTCTGGAGGACTGAAACTTGGAGTGCCCTGACCTGCTTTTGGTCCTGCTGTGTGGCAGTGGCACCCTCCTTGGCCTGTGGAGCTGGAGCTGGAGCTGCTGAGGCCACAGGAAGAGGGGGTTCAGATGTGCTGGACTGTCTCGGAGTCAGCTGGATGGATGGGCCTGGATGTGCACCTGCTGATCCTCCTCCCTATGGGTGCCCGGGGGCCCCAGGCTGGCTTCTTGAGGAACAGGGGCAGCTGGAGTGAGATCGAGCTGCCCGGCACCCCTCTTGTGTACATACTGTTGGAGGCCAATTGTAGCATCAGCGATGGAGTTGAGCCTGCGCATTAGTGCAGGAGTGAAGTCCTGGACCAAGGTCTCAATGGCGGCTGCCATCCTGCCAGTGTTGACCTCGGTGTGTTGGTATGTTGGCGCTATCACCTCAGAGTCAAGGTGGACAGACTCCTCCATCGTGCCTTTTAATCTGAGGAGTGCAGCGGACATCCCTTCCTGCTGTTCCCTAGTTTGCCTTTGCAGTTCAAGCAACTGTGACATGACCGAGTCCAGAGGCTCGTCGTCTGACACAGACTCAGCAATGTTCTGGCGTCCAGCAGTCCTCCGAGTGCCAGAAACCTGGGAAGTCCCTGCCTCCACCTACTGTGGATCAGAAAGTGCAATGTTCTCACCAGATTTTGATCCCGGGGCTACTCTAAAGCTAGGTTCCACTGAGCAGTGTGTTTCTGCACTGGTGGAGGGTGTGGGTGAGCGCTGTGACGGGACTTCAGGGAGGGTGCCTTTAGATTCCTCATCAGAGGTTTCTTCGGGGCTTGATTGGAGGCCCTGGGTCATGGACTCCATCGGCTGTTTGGCAGATGTGCCTGCAAAAGCAAGGGGAGATAATTAGTGCATGGCAGTGGCCTGTGAAAGAGGACAACTCACTCACAGCATGGTTGTCTGATGGATGTTGCACTGCTGGATCCTCACTTGGTGGAGCAGCACCGTGAGTACAGGAATGATCCGGATCCTCACCAGCCAGCTAGATGGCTCTGTTTTCAAAGCCCATGAGGACCTTGATTTCTGGCATTCTGCCACCGGTCTGTGACCTCTCCCTCTTGTTGTGTGCGAGATTGTCCTGCATGAATAGAGATGGAGAGAGTGTAAGTAGGATGCCTGCCAGGCCAGATGATAAGTATGCCTGGCCTGTGCGGGTGGTGAGTGGTCCCATGGATGGGATGAGGGCAATGATGGTGAGTGTGAGAGAGTGAATGGTGATGTCCCTTGAACCGGCAGTGAGTGAGGGTCCTCTGGGTGTGCGATGGGTTTGTGAGTGTGTGAGTTGAGAGTGATGAGAAGAGTGACTTACCCTGGTGGAATGGAAGAGATCATTCATCCTCTTGCAGCACTGGGTGGCTGTCCTCTTTTGAAGGATGTTGGCACCACTGCCACCACCTCCCAAGCCAGGTTATTACTGTTGCTGCCCATCCTGCGGCCACAGTGGGACAGAGGACATCCCGGTGGGCCTCCACGGCATCCAAAAGGCGCTTAAGGGACGTGTTGCTGAACCTGGGGGCTGCACTCTTCTTCAGTTTCAGGGCCATGTCTTCTGTGCAGCAGTGGTGGTTTGGAAGCACTGAGATGTGTGCTTGCAGCTGGACTTTAAATATGACACCTGGCATGATGCAGTGGTGGGGTGATGGCAGGAGGGCGAATGAGAGCCCTCCTACCATGGAAATGACATGTTTTCCGGGAGTCCATAAATAATAAGGTGGGTTCGGGACAATACTGTATGAAAACCCACCATTGTGGCTGGTGGGTAAAACGTTGTTTTACCCGCCCACTACCACTCTTAGTGCAAATCTGGGACAATTCCACCCATTGTGTATTCACTGCATAGGCCAGAGGATTGTTATGTTTTTCTATGATGGGAATCTCACCTAACTATCTCAAAGATGTGTTTCAGATGATATTGGCAAGTAAATTGGAATGTGTCATAGATTTCAACTTTGGTCATAAGTATATAAGCTAGCAATTCAGAATCTCCCATTTATGTACTCCCCCCACCTCCACAGGGCTGTTAGCTGCACACAAATGGTAAGGTCCAAGCACCCTGAAATATTGGAGCTGGGTCCTCATTCCTATTGAGATGGGGCTGCGGGAGGAGATCCAATCATATAATCAAGAACGCCTGAGATATTGACAGCACAAAATTCAGTGATGAGCTCAGATGGACAGTGGGGGTTGGGGAGGTGTGCAGTGGGTGTGTGGGAGTGTTGCAGTAATTGGGGGGAGCACAATCTCAGTGAAGGGTTGTGGGATCAGTACCGAGAGGAGAGGTACAAGCAACGGGTAGCTGCCTCAGGGGAGAGGCTGGATCTGGGGGTAATGAGGTTGGAAGCCAGAGTCTTGGGGAATAGGATTGAAGGTCAGAGCTCGGGGTCCACAGCTTGAGAAAGAGAGATTGGAGATAGGGAGAGTATGCGGGGAGGGAGATGCAGCAGGTCAAACCAATGTTACACAGGGGACCTAAAATAGGCATTTGGCCCATTCTTTACATATGCAAATGAGCTAATCCCTACTTCAGGTGTAGGTAAAGGATGGCTCTTGTTTACTCTCATCCTATTTAGGGAATGGTGCACTTTCTGCCCATCTTTCTGATGACTAAAGAGGCCATGTGGTGCCTAAAGAAAAGAGCACTACGCGACTCAATTTCCAGGTCTACAAGCCAAACCTGTATAGCAGACATATGATCAAAGGTGTTTCTTTGTGTTGAATTATCCGGAACTGCTAATTTCCCAATTGTTTTATTGTGATGCCCCACAGTTTACTGAGGAATCTTTCAGCAACATTTGAGCTTTGGTTGGGGTTTGATTTGTGGCGAAAATTACATACCCTGCTGTCAGTTACAATTAAATAAAAATTACTGGATTAAAACAGTCTTTATTAATTCAATAATTTTCAACTTTTAATACAGCCTTTATATACCACTTTTTAAGGTTCTCTCATAAAGCGTAAAGTGTCCTTCATATGGCACATCACAACATGGGAAATACTTTAAACTCACAATTATAAAGCATTCCATAACAGAAGAGGCTCCTAGTTAGTTTACAGTGTTCAAGAAGGAAATGCACTGTGTAATACTTCTCAAAAATTGAGTGATTTTTTTTTTCATTCAGGGAGCTCCAGGATTTAATGGCTTGTCAGGGCCTCCAGGATCAGCTGGGCCTATTGTAAGTAGTCAGTTACTTTTTACTTGTTTAGGTTAAAGGTACAGTGATCCATGTTTCAATTTATTTTCCTGTAGCTAATTCAGAGGCTAGAACCTAAATCCATGAGGAAATATGGATTAAGAAAAGGCCATCCAGACCCTAGAGGCTGCTCCTTTCAATCTAGGTGTCACAACTGTAATATATATTGTACATTCCCAGTAACTTGGCACAAGTATTATCTGAATCAGCAGATGAGACAATAGATAGCTTGCATCCACTAAGTAGATTTAGCATATGGAGTATATGGGGTTAGGTCGCAGGTCAGCCAGGAAGTTATTGAATGGTGGCTGAACAGGTTCATGTGGCTAAATGACCTGCTCCTGCTGTTTTGTTTCTAGGCTAGATGAAGGCCACTTTGTTCTGTCTTACTGACTTCATACAATAAACTTAGATGTATATGTGGTTCTTTGGTCCATTTGATCTCACTATCTTACCTCTACAACTGTAATGTGCCCTTGAGTAGGCAACTTCTAGCTTGGAATAGGCACATGGGACAATTAAATGTACTTCAGCTTCTTGCCCATCCAAAAACCAGCTCTTCTGACAACACTGCAGCTGAAGGTCAGCCTAGATTATGTGCTCAAGTCTTAATATGGGAGAATAAAACCACAATACATTCAGATCCACAGGTGAGAGTGATGCTAATTCAAGACAAGCTGACACTCAGGAACAGTAGTGAGTGACTTAGCAGTTTGACTGACTGATCTCAGACCACATATTAGTAAATGGTTTGGACTATCTGTGACCATGGAGCCAGCGTTCACACAGGGATTTTTCATTCTCCGTCCACTCACTGAACAAGGCAAATACTCAGGTACTCTTCAAAGAAGTAGATCATTATGTGATTACAAATTGTAAAGTTGAAAAAGTAGCAAAACAAATGTAAACCAGGTTTGTTTTTCACAAAGAACAAAGAAAAGTACAGCACAGGAACAGGCCCTTCGGCCCTCCAAGCCTGCGCCGATCATATTGCCCGTCAACTAAAACATTTTGCACTTCTGGGGTCTGTATCTCTCTATTCCCATCCTATTCATGTATATGTCAAGCTGCCTCTTAAACACCACTATCGTACCTGCTTCCACCACCTCCTCTGGCAGCGAATTCCAAACACTCACTACCCTTTGCGTAAAAAACTTGCCCCAAACACGATACTAAAGCATTTTTTGTCAAGTTTGTAAAGCAGTACAGGTCAGTTACCGTGCCCACTGTTAATAAGTGACAACTATAAGTCTTCAGAAGAATATCATCAATCAGTCTTTTATATTTTAGGGGCCAGAAGGTCCAAGAGGTGCAAACGGAGAACCAGGCATCAAAGGTGCTAAGGTAAGTTTTATTTCATCTCTTTTTTGGTATTTGAGTCAATGCTGACTTTTTTGGTATTTGAGTCAATGCTTACGTACGATAGATTTTCTGGAGATTAGTTAATACCTGGGGAGTGACTACAAGGCAGCAATCAAACTAAACTTCAAATTCAAAATAAAGACTTGATTTTAAAATAAAATCTTCCCACTCTCCTAATTTTCTGCCTGGAGGCCATTGACATATGTCGGGATACAATCCCATAGTTGCCAGCTCTTCTCCAAAATCTTGCTTTTGCTCACCTGTGAGAATTGTTAAACCATTTAGCTGCTGGAGGATGACATTAGAGTCAAGCCCAATCCTATTAACAACCAACGTTTAGATGCCAGAAGGATCACCAGATAGCAAGTGTTGGTTGATTTGCTGCCTAACTGAATAGAAGGGATTAAGGTTAATGGGAGAGCTCCCACTATGTGTTCGCTGTGGCTCAATTGACAGCATACTTACCTCTGAATTCACACAATCCTGAGTTCAGGTCCTACTCCAGGGCAATACCGAGGGTGTGCTGCACTGTTGAAGTTGCTGTCTTTTAGATGAGACAATAAACGAAGGCCCCATCTTCCTGTTCAGGTGGCTATAAAAGACCCCTCTTCGCACTATTTTGAAGAAGAGCAAGGAAGTTATCCCTGGTGTCCTGGCCAATATTTATCCCTCAATCAACACAAAAAAACAGATTAGCTAGTCATTATTAGCACATGGGAGTTTGCTGGGTGCAAATTGGCTGCTGCATTTCCTATATTACAACAGTGGCCCCACTTCAAAATGTACTTCATTGGCTGTAAAGCACTTTGTAAAGCATAGTGGTTGTGAAAAGTGCTATATAAATGCAAGTCTTTCTTTCTTTTTCACCGCTGTCTGGTGGAAAAGCATTATCTCGGCACAGAAAATGGATCAAAATGGCAAAATAAAGCAGAACACAAAAAAGAACAAGTGAAGATGGCATTCATTGGAATGCATACCTTTTCTACACTGTTAACTCAACTATGACAATTACGCAGTACTTCCTTGATGCTTTTCCCTAGCTGGTTAATAGACTCGTAACTACAAAGATGACAAAAGACATCTTTTTACGAAGAGCATTCATCTCACTGAGGATGTTTCAGGCCAATTGACATCCATCAGCCTGCTTTGAAAACTCTGCTCGCAATTTGACAGCTTTAACAAATTGTATCACAATTGCTGAGGCAATCCATAATATTCTAAGACAACCAACAATATTCTAAATAAAACAACCCCACATTAAACATTAAAAAAAATCAATCACCCTATCTCCCAATGTTAACAGATATCTTAAAAATTCCAGGATCTCAATCCGGATCTGCATCTTCACCAAAAAGTAATCCGTTCTTCCTTGGGCTATACCCTCTCTGTGTTCCAAGACTTGTTGAAATCTATTTTGTGGTATATTTGAGATAAGTTTGTGTTCATTTAATCCTTTTACAGCTATTCTTTGTTTTCTAGGGTCCAGAAGGGCCTCGAGGGCCATTTGGTACTCCTGGACCTAAAGGCGAACGTGTAAGTCTTTATCGTTACAGAACCATAGAAAAGTTAGGCACAGAAAGAGGCCATTCAGCTCATTGTGCCTGCACTGGCTGAAAAATAAAAAAAAAACAGCTGCCCATTCTAATCCCACCTTCCAGCAGCCAATCCATAGCCTTGCAGGTGACAGCACTTTAGGTGCAGTTCCAGGTATCTTTTAAATGAGTTGAGGGTTTCTGCCTCCACTGCCAAATCAGGCAGCAAATTCCAAACACCCACCACCCTCTGGGTGAAGAAGTTATTCCTCATGTCCCCTCTAATCCTTCTACCGATCACCTTAAATCTGTGCCCCCTGGTAATTAACCTTTCTGCTAGGGGAAACAGGATACCCCTGCCTACTCTATTTAGGCCCCTCATAATATGAACATACAAAATAGGAGCAGAATTAGACGATTCGGCCCATCGAGTCTGCACCGCCATTCAATAAGATCACGACTGATCTGTTTGTATTACTATCTCCACATTTCCATCTACTTCCAAGAACATTTGATTCCCTTGCCTAACCGCCCACTCAACCAAACCATTGATATAATTCTGGAGAGAACAGCTATCCTTTTCACTATCAACTAAACAACCAATTTTTGTGTCATCTGCAAATTTCCCAAATTTGCCACTCACATTTAAGCCCAAATTGTTAATATATGCAACAAACAGCAAAGGATCCAACACGAACTTGCGGAGGTCTTTGTTGTCAAACACTCGCTGCCATAGTTTGTAGAAGGCTGAGCTGGGACAGCTGATCAAGTGTTGGATCTACCCTTCAATAGTGGCTTATTGAGAGAGGTGACTGCCAAGGTATGGGAAGCACTCAACATATTTCAGACTCTTTCATATCTGGGAAGTGGATTATTTGGCTGACCAGGTGTGGGTTACTATATGAGTTTTGTTTCGGCAACACTCAGCGACAGGCCGAGTTTCTTGTATGCAGAAATGAAGAGATCAAGAATGACTTGCAAATTTGGTACAGGGTAGTCAATGACACTGTAGTCATCTGTGAACTGTAGATCATGTATATCTTTTGTGGTCAGTTTAGATATGGCATGGAGATGACTGCAGTTAAAGAATTTTCTACCCAGATGGTGTTTAGCACTGACATCAGAGGGCAGTTTTCGCAGAGGTAGGGGTGCATTTTGGCCATTTAAATCCTCTGCTGTCTCCACTGTAGTCATATTTATCACCACACATGGTAATAAGTCATTCACAACCTGTGAATTTTATTCACAGCCCCCAAGTGGCACAGAACAAATTCCAACTGCCTTCCCTTAATCCAAGGAAGTAGGGTGGTGCCCTGGTGTTGCAGGGCAATTATTTTTGCTCCCACTGACTCATGTATCCAGGTGTCAGGAAGAACTTTGTGCTGGTGAAGGGCGCATACCACTTCATGCGAAGAAAATAAAAGATGGGCATGGCACCCTTGTACTTAGAGGTCTTAGAAGCCAGTCACTGTGAGCAGCCAGAGGTCAGAGAGAGGGAGGTCAGGAGGAAGAGGCTGCTGCCCGCACCCCAGGAAGGAGGAGGAGAAGCAGGACAACCAGGCATTGCCCTGTGGGAAAAGTGTACAGACCTAGGACATCAGACCTCAATATGATGGTAGCTGAAGGTAATTGAGGTTAAGCCGTGAGATAGTGACAGACATGCCTCACATGGTCCAGCAATAACTCAGGCCACCTCCCCCCCCACCCCGGCACCCCTCATCCCGCCTCTTGGCCTGCCCATACCCTGCCAGGGGCTGTGAAGATAACCATCATTCTCAACTTCTAAGCCTCAGGATCTTTCCATGGATCATCCAGAGAACTGCCTTGTATATCCCAGTCAGCAACGCGCCACTGCATTAAGGCTGTAACTATTGCCCTGTTTGCTCATGTGGGGGAGCACATTAATTTCCCAAAGATTTGGTGACTCAGATGCAGAGAACTATGACCTTCCCTCAATTAGCATGTTTCCCTTGCGCAGACTGTTATTGATTGCACCCTTGTTGCCATAAAGGCTCCAACTCAACATGTGGACGCCTTTGTCAACCGAAAGTCCTTCCCGCCTCTTCTGGACCTCTTCCACCAAAACATGAAGGTCCTGATCAGAAAAGCCCAGGGCAGTTGGAACGATCCATTCTTCTGCATCTCCCCTGTGATATTCTATCAATAAAAATGTAGGGCAAAAGGGTTGTGAGCCATTCAGATCACAGTGTTCTCATTCATCTTTGTGTACTTACACGCACTAACCGTTTTCATCAACGAACAAACAAGTCGATGATCTGTCCAGCAGGCATCAGACCCCTGGATGGATTGAGTGATACAAACATCACTTAGATCTTTGACTGGAACAATGACATAATCCAGGAGGGGGCAATGCTTTGATCTAGTTTGCCTCCATATTTGTCCTTCTGGTGGAAGAGAGCGTTTGTTATAATAAAGCCAGGCTGTGCACATTTTGACAGCAAGTGGATGCCATTTGTATTGGCTTTTCCAAGCCTGTTTTTCCCAGTGGGTCCACTCCCAAAATTGGAGTCATGGCCAACTCTGGCATTAAAGTCCTCCAGATGGATGACATTTTGGGTTGGCACTAAGGACTTCATCAATGTCAGAATAGAACTTTTCCTTAATATTTTCATCAGAGTCAAGGTTCAAGGCATTCATGCTGATGACGGTGGCATATTGCTTATGGCTGAGATGCAGGTGAAGTGTTATGAGCCTTTTGTTTATACAGTTGGGACTTTTGGCAGCGCATGTGGATTCTGTTCCAGATGGCAAAACCAACTCCATGGGCATGAAGGTCATTGTCAGCTTTTACTTCCCAGACGATGTATCCCCCTGCTTGTTTCTTCAGCTGCCCATTTCCAGGAAAGTGGGTCTCACTGAGGGCGGTGATGCCAATTTATAGTCTTGAAAGCTTACGTGACAGGATTGCAGTTGTTCTTTCTGGATAGTTAAACTTCAAATTTTGCAACTTGGAACGTTACAACACTAATGGACAATTTCAAGTGTTCTTTCTTTGACCACAAAAATGGTGATCCCATAGGATGTGGTTCCCCAGAAAGTGGGACAGTCTCTTTTTAGAGCACTGTTCCTAGCCCCCTCCCCATTTGGGATGAGCAGAGGGTATCTTGCTTAGTCACAGATGCAGTTGTCCCAACACAGCTGCCCAAGAACCTTGATGCACCTGTCACCTGTGTGTAGATTCTTGGTTAGGGACTCCCAGGTTCACAGCCCTGTCCCCATCGCCAATTCTCTATCGCCACAGGACTTGACAAATGGACCCTGGTAAGAAGCCTGTGCTTTACTTTGTTTAACTTGATGGGTTGGTGATCAGATTTACAATGTCAAACCATGATGACTGGCACCATCTTGCCACTGTAGCCTTTTGTTGCCTTTGCAGCCAGTAAGATGCACAGTCTTCCTTGTCCTGTTATGCCATTAAGGACTTTGTGGACTGTACATTGTTTGGCACCTCCCCCCACCTGGTCACCATGGGTGGCCATACCAGGAGCAAAGAGTTCCTGATGGCATCGCTCAAGGAATTATCGGAGCGCACAAGTCTCTCCACCACATTAAGCTGACGATCCACCAGGAGGACCAGTGCAGTATTCACTTTTTAAAAATTGGTTTTCAGGATGTGGATAATATTAACAAGGCCACATTCAGTAGCAATTTCTATTGACTTGCTGAGCCATAGCAGCAGGAATTGACAGTTCACTGCCTGGTGTAGAACTAGAGAGGTGAGTAGGCCAGATCATTGACTTCCCCGAAGGACATCAGTGAATTGTTCTTTATGTCTGATCTAAGTCCACAAATTAGTAGATTTATTCATTTTAATTTCAGAACTTGCTATGAATCTCTAGGTTTCTAATCCCTGTCCTTCATTCACATCGTTGCTGTGACCTCAACTGAATACTAGCTGAGCCACTTTGTAACTTGTTTGTTTAAAATTGGAAGAGGTTGAAGTGTGAGATGATAGTAGATCCCGAAGAGTTGATACCCTAAAGGCCATGATGTAGGTTACATCATGATGTAGGCTACTTCCTGAAGCGGTGGGAAGGGGGTTTACTAAATAAAGTGCACTGTATTTGAATGGTACACTGGTGTTCACTGGTAGCCTATTGTCCAATAGAATGGGAGGGGAAAATCAAAGGCAAGCTGGCAGTATGTCTGATGACCAGCACAACAGAGGCCTACAAGCAGCAGATCATCAGTCCCAACTAGAGAACACTCTGTGTGACACAAGGGAATATTCACATGGGAGGATAACATTTTAAAATAGGACAGGTATATATTAACAGAAAGCAAAGCAACAGTGTAGGGTTCCTCTAATGGTTTAGTGAGTTTTACCACTTAGTAGCTGACTAGGAAGGTTCTAGGTTTGATCCCAACGCTCTGTTGAGTCAGCTGACCTCAGTGAGGTCCATCCTTGGGTTGTTGTAATGGGTCTTATGCAATAGGAAAGGATGAAAACCCTCCAGGTTTCTTTTGCTAGATCACCATCCTGTGACTTTTGTTACGAAGTGTGCACCTGTGTACATGTCTGATCAGGACAGGGTTTGCCTGTGATGCTCCGACAGATCACATAGCCTGCTAACTCACCCTGTCAGGATCCACACATGAATAATGGGTACTGGGTCTAATGTCTGTAGAAGTTCACCCTGTGAAGCAGTCACTGGCTTTAGAAGGGAGGCTATTGAAAAGAGAAATTTTCATTTATATTTATATATTTTAGGGTATAACTGGGCATCCTGGACGAGATGGGAATCCTGGAGCAGAAGGCCAAAAGGTAACAACAAGAATTTTGTTGATGTTGTACTTGCTTGCTAAATTGGCCTGGATTTTGCTGTCAGTGATGAAGCAAGTGTGCTCACTACTGACGTCAAAGAAAGCTTAATTGAATGATCTAGTGATCTCTGTGATGTGAGGATTGCTTCTCACCATGTAGTAGATTGTAATGTCGAGCTCCAGTGATGTCATCAAGCTGTCAAAGCAGCCAATCATGAAAAAGAATTTTCACAGCCAGCCAATAAGGAAATGAAAACATTAATAATCAAATCATTTAAAAAGATTTTTACACAGAGCAAAATTATGATTGACATATGCATAGGGGGTGAATGTAGAAGCTAAAATGTCATGGACAAACTTTGGAAAAAGTCTTAGTTACTTAACGGATCTAATTTAAAAAACCTAGTAATTTATCAATATAGAGACATTTAACAACATTCCACATATCCTATCAGGACTAGTTTGCTTGCTAAGCAGAAGTTATTACTCAAATCATTGTTTAAAACCCAGTTACATCTCATTAAACTAGGATTGACTTTATATGGGGTTTTTAACAGCGATATGAAAGTGGAAAGTGGTTAGTTCTTACCAGATCAATTGATTGCCGAATTTGGGTGGGGTTCAAAGAGCAGCCTGTGCAGAGCAGTGAATGACAGGCTTCAACTTCAGTATTTCTGTGTTCATCTGCACTTATGGTAAATCCTGAAGTTGCTATCAAATTCATAGGGGTAATTCGAGGGGGCACTGACAGTTCACTGTCAAAAACATCACAAATTCTGGGCCACCATCTCTTCTACACAAATGTATAATGGGCCATAGTTTGCCATGAAAATAGCAGTGAGGCACTCATTGTTATTTATGGACAACTTCAGATGAGGTCAGATATGTGCTTGTGGAAATCTAAAGGTTGCTGTCCAAGATACGATGCCCTCTTTTTAGCTTCATGAAATGGCATCTCAGGGTCTGGCTCACCGCTGAAATGCATTCAATGGTGTAAAGTTGCTTTATTTACATGGTGGATGCAAACTAAAGTTTTTAAAACTTACTGTTTTAAATTTTTAAAAAACTTTTCCTACCCTTGTTTTAGTTTCTCTCCCGATTAATCCAGTTGCTCTTTCCCCCTTTCTATTTCTTTTGATATACTTGATTTGTTATTGAATTTACCCACTTGCATCCGCACTTTCTTCTCAGTCCATGAGCTGTTAATTTCACTATCCTTCAATCTGATTGGTTAAGGAGCCTCATTATGCATGTTTGCCTGAGAGTACCAACTCTCATAAAAAAACTTTCCCTTTGTGCAAGCAGGTGCACAGAAGGGAAAGCATTGCTTGATTGGCAGCTTTATAAACTTTTTATCTTAGATCTATTTTGTTGTTAGCTCAATGTTTATTTACAAAAGATAAATAGGTGTCAAGCACTTACGGTTTTGCTGAAGAAAAAGACATTTTGAAGCTTTTCATAGCAACGCCTCTACCAATCAGAGTCCACTTGCCAACCGATCAGTACTCTCTTCTCATACAGTATAAATTGTAGTTTCCCCTTTTATTGATATTATTGTGACGTGCCCTGATAAGCGTAAGATGAAACACTTCGACATGTCTCTTTTTTCAGCAATAATCAAGTTCTGTGTTACAAAATGATTATTTGCTTATATTTTCTATTATTGATACTTTAAAGGTCTAGTTGATTGCCGCTTTTATAGACTTGTAGTAACAACAGTTTTTAAAGAAAATTTTGAATGTGTGTGTTTTTTAAGCAGCTCCACATATGACATTGTTAATATAAGCTTCATTGGATTGAGTGCAGAGTGTATGCTGGGTGAATGATCATGGAAGTGCCAAGAGTTGGCAAGGGAGCTAGAAGGGCACATCGTGGTGGGTGGGGGCATGTGTGGGTATTAAGCTGGCAAGAGGGCTATAAGTGGGCATGTGGGTGGGTGAGGGAGCATGATTGGCCATGGAGGGGATATGAATGGCATGGGTAATGTCTTTTGAAGTTATCTTTTAAAAGGTTCCCGAATTCAGACTATGATTTACGACTCCTCTGAAGGGCCATGAACCATGAACCCTTGAGAAGCTGGCCCAAATCCACAAAAATTGCAGTGGACTAGGAAACACCTACCTCTGCAATGGAGCAGACCAGGTCAGGAATGTCTTCTCCTGCACCTGTGAATATTGGAGGCACCAGGAATGGGAATGGGAATCCTGGAATCGGGTCACTTCCATCATTTTAAAAGTCAATGGAGTCTCCACGACTCTGCGAAATCTGGCCAAGTGTTTTTCTTTCTTACTCTCATGATGATGCATTGTTATGACACAGCAGTTGGTAAAGGCTGTTATTTAAAATCCCAGAGGGAAACTTTATACAACTGTCATAACCTATATTTTCAATTGGTATGTTTGAGATGCAGCTCTAAATTCAGGAATCAGACCACCAGTTCTCGGGGGGTTTTCTTATAAAACTAAATTAGACCTTTATTAATTTACTACAAATTAAACATATACACATGGCTACAAGTTACTACTATCATAACTTTTACCAAATTCCCAAACTAATCTCCACTAAAGCAACAACAACCAAAAGACTTAACCAGACATCAGGCAAAACATTTTTCACCTTACAAATTCAAAATGGGGTTCCTTTCAATTTGGTTCCTTTGCAGACAGTTGTAGGCTTACAGCTGCTTTAATGTTACATGCCTCTGCTCTGCACACACAAACTCTCCTCAGGCTATACCCAGCACTTCTCTTTGAATGTAAATTTTCATTGTATCACCGGGCGCTTTGAACTCCACCTCTTCTAATAATAAAACCCCTTTCATAGTACCAATTTTATTAGTAATATAGACATTGCTTGGTCTTTCCTAGCTAGGTGCAAGATTTCACTCCCAATCTTGAATGTTTTATTTAACAAAATGCAAATGTACCTCTACCTCTGTTTATATCTCAAAACTACTATACATCAAAATGTCCAGACTAGCTGGCTTTAATCCAATTAACACACACACAGACACACCCACAGACTAAACCTCTACTTAAAAAAAATAATTTCCAACAATATTGCATACATTAATAGTTTCATGACAGGCATCATTAGCAAAGCCTGCATTAATTGCCCTTCCTTAGTTTCCCTTGACAAGGTGGTGGTGGGTCTTTTCGTTTGAGTCAGTGTGGTGTTTGCTTATGAATTCCAGGGTTTTGACTCAGTGTTAATAAAGGAACAGAGGCACTGATTCCTTCTAGCCATCTCAGTCTAAGCTTGCTTTACCCTGGCCTTGGGGATGCCCTTACAACTCCTAGTGAAGGGTTGCTGCCTCCTTTCTCTCAATTCTTCAGGAAAACATCAGGGAATCCCAGAACAACCTTCTTAATCATCCTAGCTGACAACAGTTTGTACCTGTTTAAAAGTAGTTTCAATTTAGGATATGAAAGCAGGGAATGAAACCGGGAAAGACATAAATCTCTGCCTTAAGTACAATTGGGGAAAATACCAGAAATTGTGTTGTTGTTGTTGTGAGGATGGGGAAGTGGTGGATGAGTTGGGGTCAATGGGGAGGCAAGCTGGGCAGGTTGCCCTCTGAGGTGCTTCCTGAATTATGCAGCCCATCTGTCCATAAAGCTCCCCTTACTCCACCCCACTACTCCAGCCCTAGGTTGGTAACATTTAGGTCAATGAGAGAAGTGTCAAAACTGTTGGGGTAATGGCCATTAACTGTCCCTACAAATACTTATGCACTTACATTTTTAATACAGGGTGATGCTGGGATACCAGGTCGAATGGGAGAAACTGGGGCTCCGGGTTTATCTGTAAGTATTTGTACCATAACAAAAACAATTACCTGTACAAAATTCCCTTTGCTTATATTAATTTCTAATTATCAAGCTGGCTGAACACTCACCTCTTAGCCGGAAAGTCATGGATTCAACTCCCACCACAGGGCCTGAGCATACAATCTAGGTTGACATTTCAGTGCAGTTCTAAAGGTACCTTTCTTCAGATGAGATGTTAAGCTGACGTCCCATTTTCTCATTTCTGTGATTCAGGTGGACACCAAGCATCTTGTAGTACTTCTTTGAAAGATAGCAGAGAGTTCTCCCAGCACTTTTGGCCAATATTCTTTCTGAGTCAAAACCCCAAAAATGTTCTCTGGCCATTCGTGCTATTGCTGTTTATGGTATTTTGCAGTGTATAAATTAGCCTGTCTTTTCCCCCTAAAATAGTGATTACATTTCCAAAGTAGTTAATTGAAGCATTCTGAGAAACCTGATTAAGTTGATTTGAGTTGATCTTTTACAAAAAAATGAAAAGAAGCATAACTACAGTCAGTGATTATAATATTGTGAATGCTGTGGTACTGTGCTTTGAAGCATTTTTAAAATGCTTGTAGGAAATTTAAATGCTGCTTTCTGCACATTTGAATTTCCTGCATAAAATGTGAGGAGTAATAGATATTTCCACAAATCACAGAGCTTAAAGTAATGAATGTTGGCAGAACTACAATTGTTCACAATACTATGCTATACATTACAGGGACCAAAGATAGCCTTGTAATTAAACCAATTGAAAATTAATAATAACTCATGCTTTTTTTTAAGGGATTACATGGATCACCAGGACAGAAAGGACCTATGGGACAAAAGGTAATTGTTTGTATTTTCAAATATATCATAAATAAAGTAAACAAATAAAGTTGCACTGCAAACTCCCACACATTGATAGACCCAGAGCTTTGGGACAAAAACAGAAAGTGCTGAAAGTACTCAGTGGGTCAGGCAGCATTAATGGAAGGATAAACATGGTTAACATTTCAGGTTACCTGAAATGTTAACTCTGTTTTTCTCTCTCCACAGCTGCTGCTCGCATCTTCTGTTTTTTATTTCAGATTTCCAGCATCCGCAGTATTGTATTATTGGACCAGAGCTTTGGGATCCTGGGCCTAACAAAATAAAAATAAAAGTTGCTGGAAGTACAGAACAGGTTCACCAGCCTCTCAAAAAAAAGACAAGTTAAGGTGTTGTTTGTCGAGTCCTTAATCTGCCGAAGAGTCTTTATCAAGAATATACCCATTATATCCCCAGCATTTTCTGTTTTTGTTTTATTTCAGATCTCTTGCATTTTAATGTATTCTTTCAGTTTATTTGTAACGAGAAACAATGGATTCAGAGTACGAGGCCATGTAATGAGTTTTGATTCCGATATATTGATGATTCTGTGAAGCTCAATGAAACGGATAGTATACTTTCAGTTTCAGAGCGCCATGTTTGAAGAAAGAATGATCAGAATGTTATTAATATCGACCAGGAAGGTTGTGACAATGACAAAGAAGTTGGAAGTGCAAAGTGAGAAAGCAGTGACCTACCAGGAAAGAGAGAAAGAGATAGCATGAGAAGAAGTGATATCCAAAAAACTACCCGATATAAGGAAGCTGTATTAAAGTCTGGGATCATTTCGAGAGTTATGAATTGTTGCCGACGGTTTGGGGCATAGAGTAGGTGTGGTAAGGTGAACTGGTGATGAACAATCTGGAGTAATTGAGATTAAACGACAACAGAGAGCTTTGTGGAGACAAATCTAGCAATAGAGAGATGTCAACATTTCATTTGAGAACAGAGGAGAGCAAAATAGCAAAACTGATTGATTCTGGTTGAACTCTTCCTATTAAAAGCTCCACATTTCAAAGACTCAGTCAGCTGTGCAAGTTGAAAATACACAGAGGATCTTGCTCTGTTCCAGTCTCTGTGTTGTTGCTGTGTTGCGTCTTCATAATGCAGGTTTCTGATTTTTGGCCCTGCTCTCTTCAGTTTGTAACGAGTTTTGTTTGAATCAGCATTCTCTGTGAGTTGTTAGAGGAAGTGAAGTTTAGTATGAGAAAACTAAAGGTGCCAGTTGCCAGAAATCGGAAATAAAAGCTGAAAACATGTGAAATGTATAACAAAGAAAGAGATAAAACAGGGTTAGTCTTTTGCTTATGGATCCCTCATCAGAGCTGGAGAATGAAGTGCAAGATGAGATATAATCTCAAAGATTTCATTGAGTTTGGTTGGAAAAGACAGATACCTAGAGGTGAGAGTAGAAGCAACACCAATTTACATTTATATAGCACCTTTAATGTAATAAAGCATCCCAAGGTGCTTAATTAATAGAAGGGAGACCTGAAGCAGAAGGTCCAGGTTACATTTGAATGGCAATGAATGAAAGTTTCCTCCCACTTCACTTCAACACTATTTGCTCTTTCACTTTGCATCATTTACTAATTTATTTCACACCAGTCTTTCCCTGTCACCAACAGCTTTGTTCCTTAGTTTGTTCATTCTTTCTCCCGCCCTCTCATTCATTTCCTTCTGCTAACTTCCCTTCCCTCATTTAGTTTCCTCTCCACCTTGTTTAGATTTTTCCCTCATGTTTAATTTTCCCTCTCTCCTTGTTTAGTTGCCTGTCTCACAATCCCCCGTTAGTTTTATTTCTTTGCTATCCCCCCCCCGCCCCGCATTTAATTCTCTTTATCCCTCCCTCATTTAGTTTTCTCTTTCATTTAGTTCCTCTTGTTTTGTTCCTTTACTATTCGCCTCATGCAATTCTCCCCTTTTATTCAGTCCATTGCTCATTTACTCTCCCACTTAATATTCTCTCTGCAGAGTCACTCTCACCTGTCTTCTTTGGTTTTACATACATTTTCCTAACTGTGTAGTGTATTGGAAAACTCCCACTTATGTACATCATATGCATTATCCCTGTTGCAGGGTGCTGCGGGTGAGATGGGAGAAGTGGGACCCCCTGGAACCCCAGGAGAGCCAGTAAGTATCATTTCTAACATTTCATAAATGTTTCCAGTTAAACACTTGGACACCCCTGCAAGGATCCACAATGTGATTGTTCTTTTAAAAAAAAAATTCTCCTCTTTCATTTTAGGCAATTTTCTTCACTCCCAAACTCTAAGGGCTGGATTTAATGCTCCCCCGCTGGTAGGTTTGAAGGCAGGGGGCACGTTAAATCTAGCAGGTGTGCCTGCTGCCTCCCCGCCTGCCCCTGCTCCCACTGCAGTTTTACCAGAGGTGGGAATGGCATGGGGAAGCCTGCCTGCCAGTGGGCCAATAATGGCTGAAACCGGTGGAGGGAGAGTGCCATGCCAAGTGGCCAGCCCAGCAGCCTTCCCTACACCAGCTGGTGGTGGGACCTGGGGGACCCCTCTTTACTGGCTCTCCTGGGCCCATCCACCCTCGCCCACCCCCACCGCCAATGTCAGGTTCCCCTCCCTCAAGGCCTCTCAAATTGTGACCCCCCCCTCATCACGCTCTTCAAAGCCCCCTCTCTGACCCCCAAACACTTACAAAGCTGCGCTCCATCGCTGATTTCCTCAGCAAGTCCCCAGTGCAGTACCAGCAGAAATCCCACTTCCAGTTTATTAACGGCCAGTTGATCAGTAAATGGTTGTGCAGCAGCAGTTCATCTCCTGGGCAAGCCCCTGATCCCGACTTTTTAGCCCTAAGTTTTTAATTCAGCCCTAGGTTTTTAACTTATTGGTGGGTAGCTTGTGCAAGTCATTATTCATTATTTGTAGTCCTGTCTAATTCCAGCAGCAATTCCCAATAGAGAAAAACAGTTCAGACTAGTGCTCTTATTTCCCAGTTTTTACTGGTGTTCCATTTTAAATTATATAAGACCAGTTTGGGCTGGTTTTTACTGGTTCTTCATTCTGGAAATTTAGGCAATTTCAGTAGGAGGCGCTGGTAGTGAAAATCCTGATATTGTCTATCTAACTCTGAACAGCTAAAGCCTAACATCTTTACCACAACCCTGACTGACATAGCTAACTTAGCACACAATGGGAATTGACGCTAAAAAGCTAAACCCTTCTGTTCTGTGTGGCCTAGTTGCTTACAGACTTGTCAAGAGAATTTATACCTCGCTTATTAACTGCTTTTTCTCACGTTAACAACTGTCAAAGAAACTATTATAGATTGTAATAGACTGTGTAACTCAATGAATAGGATGATGTTGAAGAAAAGAATGCACATTTATTATGCTGGCAGCCATTTTTAATTTCAATATCTTCCCACAATCTAACAGATAGGGCTATAAAACATGTTTCTGATATTCCATAGACTGGTTAATTATGGTGCTTCTATTCCTAAGGGTGACCCGGGAACCCCAGGACAAAGGGGACCCCAAGGACAGCAAGGCCCTCCCGTAAGTACCGTAACACTGGCATTGCCTCTAACAGTTTTTGTACTTGTTCAAATTGTACCACGTTCAATGGAAGGGCTGTGATAAATATCCCATTACAATAGATAATGCTTGAGAACCTGAATTATTAGCATTCAATTGAAACAAAAGAAAATCATGGCCTCTAATGACTCAGTCATTAAGCAACTTTCCCAGTTGGAACTGAGCTATATGGACCAGATACCAGAGTTAGCTAGTTTCATACAAGATAGTGGTTGAGGAACTACATTTGGTTCCAAATGTCCTTTTACTAAGGAAGAGAAAGTATCAGCGAATGAAGGAGGCTGCTATTCAATAGTTCATGTTGGACAGCACACAGGCAGGAGGACAGGACGAGGCTTGGCCTTGATGTCCATAACATACAACTATCCTTCCATACCTGCTGAATGTGCTGGAGTATGACCAGCCCCTGTAGTACATAGCATGAGTTCTCAGTTTCAGGAAAGAGATGGGAAAATTAGTCAGGGTGAGATCTTTAGTCTTGCTTTGAATAGAAGGTTAATCCTCAGTAGAACCAGCCTTAGTCTATGTTTATTGTACAGCCATACATCTTACACATTTACACTGTGTCAAGCCAAGAATTTGGATCCTTTTCATGATGGCATGCAAACTGAGTTATTGCATTACTTGTGTAAACTCTGATTGTATAGTAAGCCCACAAATTCAGAATCAACCAACTTGGGGAGCGAGATGAAATATATTATCCAATCCAATTCAGCCAAAAGATTTTCGGCAGTTTTGAGGAATACCATAGGCCCGTCACTGCAGCCTTGAAGAACAAAGAAAGCTCAAACTATTTCTTCCTCTCTTTCCTTCCTTTTGATCTTCCCTGATGTCACTGGGTCCTAGTTGTAATAACTTGAAAGCAGAGCAGGTTTAGTGCAGATAAACAACTTTTATTGAGGACACTTGTTACGATGCTTACACGCTTGGTGTCATCTCCCCGCTGGAAGCACCCCCCATCACGTTGACCTATGGTTGATTGACAGGAGGGAGGGGCAATTACTCAAATTACTACATTTCCTCCCCCTTTAAGTTCCTTATTTGTTTACGACAACAACATGTCTGAAAACTAACAAAGCATTTGTAATATCTCTTGTCTTTAACTTCCCTTGTAAACAAAGAACAGTAGACTGCCCAAACTCCAAGTGTTCACTAGGGGATTATTCTGCCCCTTAATGTCCTTGGGAACCACCTGTAGGCTATGACTACAAATTAATTCTCTGAGGTGCTCTGTGGGAATGGTCAGAGTGACGCAGCCCTTCTGAGGGAGGTTCCGAAACAGGGACAGTGGGGTCTTGAGCTGCACAAAAATGTGCGTCGCTGGAACTGGGTGGTTCTGTATTCGACAGCTCGTTGGAAGTGTCAGAAAGAGCAGATGTAGGGCGACCACACACTTCAGAGGCTGGCAGTGAAGCATGAATCGTAGGTTAATCTTGCATTTGTTGAGATGTTTCTCTTGCTCTTTCTGTTCTCAACTTGAATTTGCAATGACAATGGACCAGTTTCTGAAATGATGGCCCCTGGAGTCCAGCATGTCCATTTCAAAGTTACGCATGTGCGCAGGGTCGCCAACTTTGAATGTACGAGCAGCGCTGTGTAGATCATGGTTCAGTTTCTGAGTGGTTTGTTTCTGTCTCACCTTCCCCTCCAAATTTGGAAACACCAAATCCAGACATGTGGGTAGGTGGTGCTTCATCAGCAGCTCTGGAGCCAGTAGTAGTCTGTGGTGTTGTGCAGTAATTCAGAAGGAATCTGGAAAGATGAGACTCCAAAGTACCTCCAGACAACTTCTTCATATCGACTTTAAACGTCTGGACAGCTCTTTTGGCGAGACCATTTGATGGAGGATGCCAGGGAGCAGTCTTTATGTGCCGGATACCGCTCAGGTCCATGAGCCTCTGAAATTCTACGTTGGTAAAAGCTGATCCATTGTCAGAGACAATAATCTCAGAAAAACCACGTTTACTAAAGGAATGATAAAGCTTCTCAATAGTTGCAGCTGAAGTTGGCGTTTTTACCTTGTAGACATCAAGCCACTTCGAATGTGCATTGATGAGTAACAGGAACATGGTGCCTAGAAATGGTCCCACATAGTCAAAACGCAGTCTGGCCCAAAGATGGCCAGGCCATTCCCATGGGTGAAGAGGGATTGAAACAGATAACTTCTGGTGTTGCTGGCAAAGGGAATAGTGTTTAACCGTGTTCTTGATGTCACTATCTATCCTTGGCCACCAGACATAGCTACATGCCAACACCTTCATCCTTGATGTGCCTGGTGTGTGCTGTGGAGCTCTGCCGAGAGTGACTCCCTGCCTTGGGAAGGGACCACAAATCTGGAACCCCACAGCAAGATTCCATCCTGGCAACTCAGTTCAGTGTTTCTGGAATAAAAGAGGCGCAGGCCATCCGACACAAGTGTAGCTGACCAGCTTTGTAAAATGAAATCTTTAACTTTTGACAGTGCTGGATCTCTGCTCCTCCCATTCTTGATCTGTTTAGCACATAAAGGTGATGAATCCAAGAAATTTAACAACAATAGCTCTCGTGGAACGGCTGTGATAGCAGGGCTGCCCAGTAATGGAAGACGATTAAGTGCACCTGCATTGGCTATATGCGAGCCAGGGCGGTACATGAATGTGTAATCATAAGCTGCTAGCCTCAGGGCCTATTACTGGATTCTTGCTGAAGCTATAGGCTTATGAGACTGTCTGCTGTCAGTGGCTTATGGTCAGACACAATTGCGAAATGTCACTGTGTAGGTATTAGTGACATTTCTTGACACCAAACACAACTGACAGGTCCTTCTTTCTCCAGCTGAGAAGTAGCCCTTTTCAGCATGGGAAAGTGTTCTTAAAACGTAGCCGATGGGCCTTTCTGACCCATCCTCCATTTGATTTGACGGTACAGCTCCTATGCCTCAAAGGGAAGCATCACACATCAGCACTAGCTCTTTAGCTGGGTCATAATGTGACCAACAAGCATGATGAATGAAGCAGTTTCTTCGCTGCTGCAAAGGTTTCTTCTTATTGTGAACCCCATGACCAATGGTGGTTTTTCCCCAACAACACGTGGAGTGGTGTAAGCACAGTGGACAGATGAGGTAAGAAACGGCTATAATAATTTATCATCCCTCAGAATGACTTAAGCTCTGTTACATCACAGGGTGATGATGCATCTTTAATGGCTTGGACCTTGCCTTCAACAGGATGCAACCCCATAGCGTCCACTCTGTGGCCCAGGTAAGTTATCTCAGATACCTGGAATGTGCATCTCCTCACTTCAAACGCGCACCTGCTTCCATGAATCTTTTCAGCACTTCCTCAAAGTTGGCTAAATGTTCAGCTTCAGTCAGTCCAGTGATGAAAACGTCACCTAAGTACACAACCACACATGGAATTCCTTACAGGAGACTCCATGGTTCACTGCAAAATAGAGCAAGGGGCTGATGAAACTCTAAAAGGTAATCAGGTGTACTGGCAGAGGCCTTTGTGAGTTTTGATTGTCACATACTCTCTTGATGTGCTGTCCAATTCCAACTGCTGATAGGCAGGACTCATGTCTAGCTTTGTGTATGACTTGCCTCCTGCTAACTTGGCGTACAAGTCATCGATTTTGGAAATGGGGTATTTGTCTAACTTTGTTGCTCTGTTGACTGTCAGTCTGTATTCTCCACATAGACGTATGGTCTGGTCTAGCTTGACAACTGGGAGGATGGGTGCAACCCTCTCAGAAAACTGGACTGGTGGAATTATTCCCAGGTTTTGCAAACTACGCAATTCTGCTTCTGCTTTTTCTTTCAGTGAGTAAGGTACTGGCCTAGCCTTGAAGAAGCATGGTGTTGCCTGAGGATCAATGTGTATTTTAGCTTGCACACCCTTCAGTTTCCTAATTCATCTTGAAAAACAGTGTCATATTTCTTCACGAGTTCTGGAATTCCATCAGACTTCAAATGAGATATTTCTGACCAGGCTAGTTTTATTTTTTCGCAGTCAATCTCGACCCAAAAGACTGGGCCCCTCCCCCTCTAGAACTGCCACAGGAATCTGGGCTGTCTGCTGTTTGTAGCAGACTGGAAAAGTAGCAATGCCTTTGACATGAATGGGCTCTCCAGTGTAGGTTCTCAGTTTGGCGAACATGCACTCCAATGTCAATAGCTGCCTCCCTTCACTGAGATACTTGAAAGTGTGCTCCCCAATAAAAGTAGCTGAAGAATTGGTGTCCACCTCCATCTGCAGTTGCTTGCCATTCACGTGCACTGTCACTGCAATGGGCTCAGGTTTAACAGCAGCCACAGGATACAGGGAGTAAACATCAGCACGAAACCATTGCCGATTGTCATAAAAACCGATCTGGTTCACTAATGTCCTTTATGGAAGGAAATCTGCTGTCCTTACCTTGTCTGGCCTACATGTGACTCCAGACCTACAGCAATGTGGTTGACTCTTAAATGCCCTCTGAACAAGGGCAATTAGGGATGGGCAATAAATGCTCTCCTAGCCAACGACGCCCACATCCCATGAACAACTAAAAAAAAGCACCAGCTTCTGTTGTGTCAGTTGACTCAATTGGATTTGTTCCCTGCTTTGCTGTTTGTTTATTTTTTGTTCTGCACTGAAAGGTATCCTTTCTTGTGGCAATAGCTGCTCTCTGCCTCTCTAAATCTGCATTAATCTGCTCCATGATTACCGCCACATCTATAGCAAATGCGTACCTTGCCAGCTGATGCGTTGTAATTGAGCTTCCTGACTCATTGTTCAGTGGCACTGAAAATCTGCTGTGCCACTTTTTGCGCTGTGCTCCGCGGCAGGCTTCTGCCTAACATGGTGCACTTGCTCCACGTGTTGCAAATCCTGAGAGTCTTTTGTGGCACTCTCCATAGTGAGAGCAAGTTCCAGAGCGGGCTTGAAATCAATATCCAATTCAGCAAGCAAACGGCGTTGTGTGGTGTTACCATTTCACCCCACGTACAAGTTTGTCCCACAGCATATCAAGCATGGCATCGCCGAACTCACAGTACTTGGTCAGTTGTTTCAAGTTCACCATGAAGGGAGCAACAGATTCCCCTGGAGCATGAACTCTCGTGTTGAACTTGAAGCGCAGACGGTTTTGGCTGAAAACGCAACTTCACAGGCCCCACTGCCTCATTGTACAACTTAGTCCTGGGCGCATTCGGGGCAGTCAATTTTCTGATAAGATTATACATTTTGCTTCCACACACACTCAGTAGGATAGCTCTCCATTTATCTTCACCAGTAATTTCATTCACAATGAAATAGAAACTGAGCCTCTTGACATACTGACTCCAATCCTCTGCATCTGCATCATTCAAATCAATCCTCCTGAACAACGGCATGATCGGCAAGTATTTCTCAACTTTGTGTTCCAGCCAGGGCGAAGTATGCAGCATAAGTCAGTTTTATCCTTGTCGCCAACTGTAATAACTTGAAGGAGGAGCAGGTTTAGTGGAGATAAACTTAACTTTTATCGAGGACACGTGTTATGATGCCTACATGCTGGGCATCATCTCCCCACTGGAAGCACATCACGTTGACCTATGGTTGATTGACAGGAGGCAGGGATGACTAACCCAATTACCACACTTGTGATAGTATCATCTACAGTTTTTAGGTTGAGTGTGGCAAGGGCCAACCCATGTGGCTTATGTTGGCAGCCAGTTCATGGCAAGGGGGCTTTAAATGGATGCTGTATGCTACCAAGCTTGCAGTTAATTTATTGCTATGAAAACAAGCTAAGTCCAACAGAGCTAATTTCTTAGTACTTATCAGACCTGGAAATCTGTTGGGATTTGTCGCACACATTCCAATTAAATGAATAACGGACACAAAACATCTCCGAAAGATTCTGCAATTGTTCAGTTTCTCAGCTGCGTGCTTCTATCTCACAGTGAACACCATAATGATCCCCTATTCAACTATCAAATTTAGGTTAATTAAAAGAAACATTCTCATGCATAGAAATATTGAACAGGTTCCAACAAGAAACCCATGCTTTTATATAGCAACTTTCATCCTCTCAGGACATCCCATTGTGCTTTACAGTCAATGAAGTATTTTTGAAGTACAGTCACTTATTATGTAGGGCAAACAAAACTGCCAGTTCGCACATAGCAAGATTCCACGAACTGCAATGAGGTAAGTGACAATAACCTGTTTTTGCAATGTTGATCAAAGTATAAATGTTGACTAGTACTCTTCTATTCTTCAAATAATGCCATGATATCTTTTACATCCACTTGCATAGACAGATGGGACCTAATGGACAGAATTTGATGAGGCTCCAAGGGTGATCCTGGGTTGGGAAGTGGGAGGGCTATAAGGAGGGGGGTTGGAATACCCGTCACCTTCCCAACACTATGGAATGCTATTAGCAGAGGGGAAGATGGAGAACCGCCTTTCGGCTCAGAGGCCATGTGAGGCCCTTAAGTGTCCAAATAAGTGGCACTTAGGGACTTCTTCCCTGCCCCGTTGATATTGAGCAGCAATGTGTGTGTGTGTGTTGGGGGTGGGTGGGGGGGAGGGGGTGCCTCCACTGCATGAGGAAACTGCCCAGTAAAATCTGGTGGGCTCCCTGCTGCCTCAGATGGAGAGCCATTCTGAGTGAGCACTCTGTGGCGCTCAGCGGCTCCCCTGCCTCGCCCTCCCCACTACCTCTGGCTGGGGTAAAGGCTGTCGACACGAAAACACCCCCACCTCCCCTCACCAATCAATCGCACCCACCCTCAGTAGGGCCTGCCTGCTTGACCCCAATGACCCTGACCCCACTTAACTTCTTCCGAGGGCAGCGTCCACGCTGCAGCTCCTGGCTGGATGCAGGCCCAGCAGTGTCACGACTCCATTTGCCATTGCTGGGACTGAGGAGCTGCTGGCCCTCTGATTGGTTGGAGGCAGGATCTTCTCTCTTAAAGGGACTGGAGCCTTGAGACAGGAGCTCACTAACTGCCTGATTGCCATTGAGTCTGGTGGTCCTGGCCTGCCGTCGGGACCACCCTGACAAAACCCAGCCTAATATCTTATCCAAAATAAGGTATACCTGACAATGCAGCACTCAGTGAGTACTGTACTGAAGTATCAGTCTGGACTGTGCGCTTAAGTCATTGCAAATGTGATTTGAGTCCACAACCTTCTGACTCAGAGCCAAGGCTGACATTGTTAACGTTAAGGGGGCAGGAGAAATATTGACGTAGAAAAGAACACGAGAATCGATGGCACAAACACGATGGATCAAAATTATCTCCAATTCTCCTTATATTTCTGGAATTCCATGATAATTGGATATACTGTAGTCAATGAAACAGATATGCCAGTGACAAATTATGTAATGGAGAATGTCTCACTACACTGAATCAGTTAGTGTGCTAAGACATTTTATTTATACTGAAGACAGCTCGGCTGTACTGCTGAGACTCAAGGTCAGTTTTTGGCTTTCGGTCAGTGTTAGTTCTAAACATTTAAGGATGGAGCTAGCTGACTGGAATGGTCAACTACAACTACTACTCAATTTTCCAGTTTCGGCTAATGTCAATAATTCGTCATAGTTCTGAGAGCAAATTGAGTCTGGTTTAGAAAGGACACCAGTGGTGGAGAGGAAAGTTACTTGTCAAAGAATGTTAAAGGGGCAGACACATTTAAAGAGTTATTTCATATTGAGGAGATAACATTTTAGCAAGCTCTTGGAATGCCTTAAGGTATCTGAACCCATCACCAGCATTTCTGAGGGCTGAAAGGGCAGAGGATTAAACTAACCTGCAAAATTAAAGGACAAAGGGACCCTAAATTAAGACATGGGCTTGCTGAAAAGTGACAAAGAAACTCAGCACCATATTCCCTGTTGGAGAAAACAGGTCCCAGGGCCTGCTGAGATTGTCAGTGGCATTGTGACGTGTAGCCAAATATACAATGTTAGCTCTTGCTCAATCATGCAATATGAAAGGAAGGATGGCATGTCACAATCCCAGCATAATGGGTAGGCAAGAAGGTTCCGGATCTAAAGACACATAATTTTAAAATTTATTGGCCTTTTGAGTACATTAATAGACTCATAGACATCTACAGCACAGAAGGAGGCCATTTGGCCCATCGTGTCCACGCCAGTCAACAAACATCTGACTACACTAATCTCATTTTCCAGCGCTTGGCCCATAGCCCTGGAGGCTATGGCAATGCAAATAAATATCTAAATACTTCTTAAATGTTACGAGAGTTTCTGACTCAACCACCCTTTCAGGCAGTGAGGTCCAGACTCCCACCACTCTCTGGATGAAACAAATTTCTCCTCAACTCCCCTCTTAGCCTTCTACCTCCTACCTTAAATCTATGCGCCCTGATTATTGACCCCTCTACTAATGGAAAAAGTGCCTTCCTATCCACCCTATCTATGCCCCTCATAATCTTACACACCTCTTTCAGGTCCCTCTTAACCTTTGTTGATCCAAGGAAAAGAACCCAGCATATCCAATCTTTCCTCATAGCTCAAACCCTCCAGCTCAGGCAGCCTCCTGGTAAATTTCCTCTGCACACCTCCAGTGCAATCACATCCTTCCTATACTGTGGTGACCAGAACTGCAGCTGTTTTGAATAGGAGCTTTCAAGACCTTTCTAAGGACTGACCATATGATGGAATAAGGTACAAATTAGCTGGCAATTTAGAAAAGCTCATTTCCATCAGATTTAAAGTATTGTCTTTTCCCAAATACAGACAAGATACTAAAATCAGGCCTCACATCCCTTCAGTTTCCATTTGACAGACTCAACCATTGTGTTATCCAAGGAAAGTCTTGTGCAGCTATGTACACTATTCGAAGTCTTGCAATACAAAGCATGTATTTTCACCACTGTAATCATTAATATGAAACTATTTTGCAGGGAAATTCTGGAGAGCAAGGACCCATTGGACCCCCTGGTTTGCCAGGCACTCCTGTAAGTAAAAAGCATCTCATACAATAAATTAAGTTGAAAAACTTGTCACATTTACCTTTGTGAACATTTAACGCTCAGATTTTTGCTCCCTGGTTAGGTGCGCAGAGATGGGAGAATTCCTGGCTCTGTAAACCTGACCTTTAAACATGGTCGCCCTTGACTCTGATTTCATTCCGGGGGTGCAGGCTGGGTTAGAAGTCAGGCCTGCCACCCCCCAGAAGGTGCGCAGAGGCTGCCGGGTGCAGAGGCGGCTGTCAGAAGGCACGCTTCTGTGCTCTGGCACTTTGTTGAATTTTAAAAAATTGAAACAAAAAACATGCCACCAATCTTTACCCCACACCCCTCCCACACACTTGCGATGCCCCATCCATGCCAACCTATGCCACCTCATGCCCTCCACCCAACCTGCCATGGCCCCCATACCTCCTATGTCAACCCATGCTCCTGTACCCAGCCCCAATGGTCCCTCGTACCCTCATGTCAACCCATAACCCTCGACCCACCCCCATGACACTTCATACCCTATGTCCCCATGGCCCATATACTCCATGTGTCAACTCATGCCAACCCATGCTCCCCACCCATCAGTTCTTTGACAGCTTTGACAGTTCTTTGACAGCTTTATCAATTCCAATGAGTTTATTTGCTTTTTAGGCACAATCATGTTTACTTTTAACAATCCCAAAGGGTGCCTCACCTCTCCCAAAGGGTGCCTTAGCTATCCTAAAAGTGTCCTGGGACCATATCTAAAGGAGTACCATACCTCTCCAAACGAATCCACCAAGTTTAGACTTGCTCATACTTGGTCCAATCTGCACACTCTGGGTTTCATTTTTTTTATTCATTCATGGGGTGTGGGCTTCACTATCTGGGACAGCATTTATTGCCCATCCCTAGTGGCCCTTGAGAAGGTGGTGGTGAGGTGCCATCTTGAACTGCTGCAGACCATGTGATGTGGGTTTGCCCACAGTGATGTAAGGAAGGGAGTTCCAGGATTTTGACTCAGTGACAGTGAAGGAATGGCGATATATTTCCAAGTCAAAATAGTGAGTGACTTGGAGGGGAACTTCCGGGTGGTGGTGTTGCAATCTATCTACTGCCCTTGTCCTTCTAGATGGGTAGTGGTCATGGGTTTGGAAGGTACTGTCTATAGAGCCTTGGTGAATTCCCACAGTGCATCTTGTAGATGGTACACACTGCTGCTACTGTGCATTGGTGGAGGAGGGAGTGAATGTTTGTGGAAGGAGTGCTAATCAAGTGGGCTGCTTTGTCCTGGAACGTGACAAGCTTCTTGAGTGTTGTGGGAGCTGCATTCATCCAGGCAAGTGGAGAGTATCCCATCACACTCCTGACTCATGCCTTGTAGATGGTGGACAGGCTTTGGGGAGTGAGGAGGGGGGTTACTCATCGCACTATTCCTAGCCTCTGACCTGCTCTTGTAGCCACAGTATTTATATGGCTAGTCCAGTTCAGTTTCTGGCCAATGCTAACCCCCAGGATGCCGATAAAGGATGCCCAGTGCCTATAAAGGATGAATCATCTCCTCCGTTCCACCAGGGTAAGTCACTCTTCTTATCACTCTCAACTCACACACTCACAAACCCATCACACATCCACAGGGCCCTCACTCACTGCCAGTTCAAGGGACATCAGCATTCACTCTCTCACGCTCACCGTCATTGTCCTCATCCCATCCATGGGACCACTCATCACCCACACATGCTAGACGTACCTATCATCTGGCCTGGAAGGTGTCCTGCTTACACTCTCTCCATCTCTATTCATGCAGGACAAGTCGGCACACAAGAGGGAGAGTTCGTAAACCGACGGAGGAATGCCTGAAATCAAGGTCCTCGTGGACTTTGAAAACAGAGCCATCCAGCTGGTCGGTGAGAATCTGGACCAGTCCTGTGCTGACGGTGAGGTCGGTGCTGCTCTACCAAGTGAGAATCCAGCAATGCAACATCCATCAGACAACCATGCTGTGAGTGAGTTGTCCTCTTTCACAGGCCACTGCCATGCACTAATTATCTCTCCTTGCTTTCGCAGGCACACCTGGGATACAGCCGAGGGAATCCATGACCCAGGGCCTCCAATCAAGCCCTGAGGGAAGCTCAGAAGAGGAATCTGCTGAAATCCTCCCTGAAGACCCATCACAGTGCTCACCCACACCCTCCACCAGTGCAGAGACCCACACCTCAGTGGGACCTAGCTTTAGAATAGCCTCAGGATTACAACCTGGTGAGCACATCGCACTTTCTGACACACAGCAGGCGGCAGCAGGGACTTCCCAGGTCTCTGGCACTTGGAGGACTGCTGGAGACCAGGCCTCTGGACTTGGTCATGTCACAGTTGCTGGAGCTGCAAAGGCAAGCTCAGGAACATCAGAAAGGAATGTCCTCTGCACTCCTCAGATTGCAAGGCACAGTTAAGGAGTCCGTCCTACTTCAGGCTGAGATGATAGCAATGCAATGCACTGAGGTCAACATTGGTAGGATGGCGGCTGGCATGCAGACTTTGGTCCAGGACATTGCTCCTGCATTGCTATGTGGTCTGAACTCCATCGCTGACGCCATAGTTGGCCTCCAACGGTGTGTATGTGAGAGGGATGCAGGGCAGCCCAATCTCACTCCAGCTACCCGTTCTCAAAAAGTCACCCAGGGGCCCTTGGGCATCGATAGGGAGGAGGAAGATCAGCAGGTGTACCCCCCTGGGGCACTACAGGTCTCAGCCCACCCGAGGGCGCCTGCCAGTGTCATCACAGACAGGATGTAGCAGTCAGCAGGCTGCTTCCACCTCTGCTATGGATGTCCGGGGACCACCGAGACGTGGCAGCAGGGTTAGGAAAGTTAAGAAGATGTAGTTGCACAGCCTCGGCACGGGTGTTAATCACTTGTACATAGTGTTCACTACTGTAAATAAACTTCCAAGAATATCTCCCTGCCTGTGGCTCCTTGTTCTGATGAGCAATGCTCGTGTCACTCAGACATGAAACCTTTCTGCACAAGATAAAGGCAGGTGTCTCAGTCCAGGGCCTCTTCCCTGTGCTTTGTGCAGCCTTCAGGCCAAAGTGATGTTCCAGCCTCACACTCACTGGACTCATTACTGATGCCTGCACCTCAACGGTCCTCGTCATTGCTGCCAGAATGTAGTGGGCAAGCGTCACAGAGTTCCCATCATTCTCACTGTGTGCTCTCAGCACCTTTAAGGTGAGGCTGGCCCCCATGCCTTCAGCATCTGTGACCAGTGATGCTGTGTTCTTGAATGGCGCAGGTGCTGAAGGTGGACAAAGAATCAGATGCTTTTAAAATGTCATGGCTGTGTCTCCATGATATGACCCTGATCACAGAGCACAAATGAGTTGTCCTCACTGCATGTCGTCATCATCCTCCACAAATCTAGCAACTATGAGGGCCTCGCTAGAGCACCTGCCTCATCTGGCCAGTGCGAGGGCCTCATCGTCGTCATTGTCGACTTTGAGGACATCCTCACCCTCATCCCCGTCAGTGTCCTCCTCATCGGAGGAGACCTCCAGCTCTTGCATCTCCTCCTCAGGCAGCTCCTCTCTCCGTTGTAGCTCCAGTTTCTAAATGGCACAGCAGGTGACAGCGATGCATGACACCCTCTGTGGACTATGTTGTAGGGCTCCACCAGACCGCTCCAGGCACTGGATCCTCATTTTCAGCTTCTCATGATTTGCTCCACCAAGTTGCGAGTTGCAGCATGAGCCTTGTTACACCTTTTCTCTGCTGCAGTCTGAGGCCAACGCATGGGTGTCATCAGCCACATCCTCTGCGGGTACCCCTTGACCTCTAGGAACCATCCCTGCAGCTTCTGTGGACCCTGTAAGACGTCAGAGATCTGTGACCGACTGAGAATGTAGGAATCGTGGACACACCCTGGAAACCGTGCGCAGATCTGCAGAATACATTTGTGGTGGTCACACACCAGCTGCAAATTCAGTGATTGGAATCCCTTGCGGTTGACATAGTTGACCCCGTGTTGTGACAGAGATCTGAGCGCCACGTGAGTGCAGTCGATTTCACCCTGCACCCATGAGAAACCCGAGATCTGGGCAAATCCAGGATGCTCTGGCTTTCCTGGTCTCGGACAAAATGCACAAAGTTGTGTGCCTTCACAAAGCTGGCATCTGTGACATCATGGATGCATTTGTGGGTGGACGCTTGTGAGATCCCACAGAGGTCACCTATGGAGTCCTGGAAGGAGCCACTGGTGTAAAAATTGAGTGCCAGGGTCACTTTCACAGACACTGGCAGTGGGTGCCCTCCATGTCCCCGTGGCACCAAATCCTGCAGTAGCTGGCAGATGTGACCGATCAGTTCCCTTGACATGCACAGTCTTCTGTGACACTGGTTCTTGGTCATCTGCAGGAATGAAAGGCAGCGTCTATAGACCTTGGGTCTAGCTAGGCACTGATCATCGATGGCTCGCTGTAGCTCTTCAGCAGTGTGTGCCGAGCTGCAGCCGCCCCTTCTTCCTGAGGTTGCTGCTCCTTCCTCTGCGCAGCCAGGCACCTCTGTGGCTCTCTCCTCCATTGTATTTCCTCTCTCTAAGCCACGAGGCATATAGCTCGGTCACCAGGCTCCATGCTCTTGATGACCTCCTTCTGCAGGGTGAAAGAGAGAGACGCGTGGGTTAGAATGGCTGTACTAAGAACCTCTCTTGGTTAAGTCTGAAGGCTCCTTAATGCATCCTGGAGAGTGCTGGCCACCACTTGAATTGCCAGAGTTTAGTGCGCTGCATTCCTACCTAAAGCCCCAACCACCTCTGCCTCACTCCACCTGACCAATTGGCAGCAGCTTCGCCCATTGCACTGCATGCTGTGCCCTCAGCTCAGTGTCCTAACCCACACTGCACTGTTAGCTTGAACCATGGGGGAAACAAGTCCAAACCAGGGTGCTGACATTGCAAGGGGCTGTGAGCGCCCCCACCAGTGACTGCTCCATGGTCAGCTTTAGCAAGGGGATTGTACAATGTGCCCAGTCGTCTAACTGTTCTGCAGTCCACTAAAATGCTCATTAGTTTGCAGCCTGTGCCCAAAAAGCTCTGGGGCACTTGGTGGCACTTGCATACCCCTGCATTACTTGAGTGGGCAGATAAGCTAGAGGCCCGACTCCATGCATGTCAATGTTGCTGCATCTGAACAGTCTCAGCTGCAGAGGAATTGTCATTTTATACAAGGTTTCCTTAATGCGTGGCTGCTTCCCTCCCCCCATCCCGCACGTGCTTGTGCACTACCTTCAACCGTAGGGCAGCCCTTGCCCCCAACCCCAAGTCACCACAACCGCAAGGCAGCCCTTGCCTCCATGCCTCTAATGCGCCTCAACCTTGAAGTCCGATAGACGATCTGGGCGAGCACCGCGCACTGTTACTGTGTACTCACCTACTCACTTCCAAGTTCCCCTCAAGTGCAGGCCTCCAAGTGCACACCTTATATATGCTGTTGTGAAACATGTTGGCGTGCAATCACACCGATTTGGGTGGACGATCCAGCGGGATGTGGGGGTGATGAATCCCGCAGGCTGGCCTTATAATGATATGCAGATGTATTGCAATGAGGTTCCCAGCGTCCGATGGCGGGAAACGCAGCCCACCATCGATGGGCTGAGCTGACGATCGCAAACTGGTTTCACAACGTTATTTCTGGCCTTTTTGCCATATTGTCCGCTCACACTGTCGAGCTTGCCTGACACCAGTGGGCACGGACAATTCCACTCGTCGTAATATGGGAAACACGACAGTAATTTGCGTGCAACAAAATCCCACAAACAGTAATGAGATATGACCTTTTTTTATCATTAATGTTTTGTGGGATGTGAGCTTCACTGGCAAGGTTGGCATTTGTTGCCAATCCTAATTGCCTTGAGAAGGTGGTAGTGAGCTGACTTCTTGAATTGCTGCAGTTCACGTTGTTTAGGTACACCCACAGTGCAGTTAGGAAGGGAGTTCCATGATTTGACCCCGAGACATTGAAGGAACGGCGATGTATTTCCAAGTCAGGATGGCGTGTGTCTTGGAGGGGAACTCGGAGGTATAATCTGAATTAATGATGTTGGTTGGGAGGGTAAATATTAGCTAGAACATTGGGGAAAACTCCCCTGCTTTCCTTTAAAGAGTGCCATGGGATCAATTACGTTCAACTGAGAGGGCAGACAAGATCTTGGTTTAACATCACATCTGAAAGCACTTCCTCAGTACTGCATGGCAGTGTCACCCTAGATCAGGTGCTCATGTCTCTGGAGTGGGACTCGAATGCACAACCTTGCGACTCTAAGGCGAGAATGCCAATGACTTGAGCAGAACATCACAGCTGAACCTGAATTTATCCTCACACGAATGCCCACAGACACATTCAGTTCTAGCAGGAGTCACGGGCTGGCTATCAGGGGAGGCAGTGGCATCGTGGTATTGTCACTGGACTGGTGTTCCAGAGACCCAGGGTAATGCTCTGGGGACACGGGTTTCAGTCCCAGCATGGGAGATGGTGAAATTTGAATTCAATAAAAATCTGGAATTAAAAGTCTGATGATAACCATGAAACCATTGTTGTAAAAACCCATCTGGTTCAATAATGTCCTTTAGGGAAGGAAATCTGCTGTCCTTACCTGGTCTGGCCTACATGTGACTCCAATGCACAATCTTGGTTGACTCTTAACTGCTCTCTGAATAAGGGCAATTAGGGATGGGCAATAAATGATGGCCTAGCCAGCATTGCCCACATCCCATGAATGAATAAAAAAATGGTGTGGGATTCCTAGATTAATTGCACCCTCCCCCTCAACATTAAGCTGAATTTGAGTGCTCCCACCACTTGCTGGGATCAACAAACTCAGTGTAGACCTTAGATTGTACTAGGGATCTTCATGGCCTGAGATAAAAGCAAAAAACTGCAGATGCTGGAAATCCAAAACAAAAATAAAAATACCTGGAAAAACTCAGCAGGTCTGGCAGCATCTGCGGAGAGGAACACAGTTAACGTTTCGAGTCCGAATGACCCTTCAACAGAACTAAGTAAAAAACTCTAAGTAAAACTCTATTTTTACTTAGTTCTGTTGAAGGGTCATTCGGACTCGAAACGTTAACTGTGTTCCTCTCCGCAGATGCTGCCAGACCTGCTGAGTTTTTCCAGGTATTTTTGTTTTTATCTTCATGGCCTGTGTGGCTCAGCTGGATTAATTCCTTGGGGTGTTTTCTTGTTTATTTAATCACCTGAGGCATGAATTTAAAGAGCAAAACACTAGTCCCAAGTGTAACCCAACAAAATTCTCCAAGCTATAAATGTTATTATAATTACTCCCCCTACACAGAACAGAAGAAAACTGGTGGTGAATCATTACACTTGGGTCCCTGCCTTCTTGGCAATGGCAAAAGATTTCCTGAGAATCCCTTAGGAGGTAGGAAATTATTCCCCCAAGCAGGCAGACCTGCATTAATGAGATGGGCCTCCTGTCACATTTTTAAATGTTTTGTGCTGCAGATCCGCTCTAACTAGCTAAGCTCACATAATAACCCATGAAGTCGCAGATGAGATTTTCAGCCTATTGTCTATGCTGGGTTAGTATCATAAAATGTTCCAATACAGAAGGTCACTTGACCCATAAAGTCTGTGGCCATGGTATCCAGAGGCAAAAAGGAAATATGCTAACTCCAAGACTCTTCTAAAATTTAAAGAACATAGAATCACAGAATCGTTATGGTGCAGAAGGAGGCCATTTGGCCCATAGGAGCATAAGGGACAGAAGTAGGTCATTCACCCCCCTCCACGTTTCCAATGGTTAATCACATTTGCAAGGAATGTGCATTAGATATTCTGGCTACATTGCTTTTCTGATCCACAATCTATGCAAATGCAGCTCCTTATTGAATTATGACTTTAGCTCAATTATTTTTTCCAACTGAATCAGTATTTTCTGATTAATAGGGGTCAAAGGGTGATTGTGGTCGTCCAGGGCTTCAGGGACCTCTTGGTTTTCCTGGAGGAAGAGGAGATAAGGTAAGATATTAATAAGTTGAAAAAGTGGAGGAATATACAGTACAATATGTATAAAATGTATTTGTTAAGGATTATTGTAAGATTTTTCACCAGTGTTAAGACAAACACATGAAATGGAAAGTATTTAGTGAAAGAGCGAGGTCGGATAATTTTGTAGTTAAGACCCTTTCATTGAAGATATGCAAATGTTTAGTGCAATTAAAATGGCAAGACGTACAGCATATAAAAGTTATGTAATGGTGAATATATGTAAAAATTAACGAGACTAAAGTTGCAGCATTGTTTGTAGTTTTGGACTCCAAACAGGGGGCATTAAACCAATAGTGTATGGCACAGATTCATTAGGGTACTCCTTGGTTGGAGGAAATAATGAAGGAATAATTCAAAAATCGGGGCTACAGGATTTAATGGTGATATTTAAAATTATGAAGGGCCAGAATAGCGCAGAAAGAAACAAGCTGTTTCCAGCGATTGCAGGATCTAGAACAAGAGAATAAAGGCATAAAATTACATTTAAGAGATTTAGGACAGAGACCAGGTAAAAACCTTTACATTCTGGAATGAACTATCAACAGTAGTTAATGAAGAGGCCATATCAACCTTGAAGATTAGGGGTTATCACCATGGCTCTTATGAGATTGGGACCACTGTTCTTGTGGAGGATAAGCAAGAATCAATGGACTTAACCTCCTGTCTCTGGATTGCAATTTCTATGCAATTCTATGCAGATGCACAGTTTGCAGAAAGGAAGTTAATGGGTTGTAAGACCTGGGACCAAGGTGTAGTCACTAAGCACTATCTATATACCCCGCCCCCATCTTTAATTTCAAAAGAGAAGCATTTGCCACTAAAAACATGCCACATATTTCTTGGGTACACTAACATTGATGTAAGAACTGTAAAAGTTTGGAAGGTTTGACCTGGTGCCTGTGCACAACAGTCCCATTTTGAAATGCATCTGGGCTATTTCTATAATGGTACTACACTCGGGTGGGTTGCAGGGATGTTGGATTCAACTCATTTCTGTGCAAACGAGTTTTCTGTCTGGCCAGAAAGCAGTGCAGCATTTGGTACATTTTACAATTGACACTAATACGTTCAACTGCAAAAAGCTTTAAAGTGCAGCAAAAATGAACATTTTCTGGAGAAATATTTTGCACACTGCCCATGTCCTCACTGAAGGACATGGTGCCAATTTTAAAACTACCAGTATGGCACCACCTGCAGTTTGCCTAATGGAGAAATTGTTTGGTGATATAACATCATCTCAGTGAGGCAATGGAAAGGCATCAGTGAATGGTTAGGAGAACATGCAAGTATCTAAAATGGCTGAGAGGGTCAGACCAGGAGAAAGGTTAAGGCAATAGGGAAAACTGGAAAACAAAATACCCCCACAGGTGCAAGTTGTGTGAAATTCAATCAGCTCCAGCGGGGGAAGAAAGTCAACATCACGGAAGCAAACAGCTTATATTCTTCTGATGGATTTATCCCCAGAACATAATTTCAAGGCCATGTTCTTATTTGCACTGACTGATTAATTCCAGGCACTGATGATCATATTAGGTCACTGCTACTGCTTTATTCAAATGATATGAACCCGTGTTTCTTTTGCTTTTTCAGGGTTCTGCCGGTATTCCTGGTCTCAAAGGAAATGAGGTAAAATAATTGTGCATCCCATTCATAGGTGTTGGCATTCAGAGAGGCAACCAGCAAAATGATGAAATGATGAACTTCTTTGGGCAGGAATTCCCACCCAAAGTCAATAGACCTTTTGCTGGTCTATCTAATTTTCCGTCTCACCTGCGATGATTCCTGGGGTGGAAAATCCCGCCCTTTTAGTTATTTTTGTTCAATTGCAGAATCCTAGCCTTAATTAAGATTTGACATTAAAAGAGGAGAATGTAAAGAAACTATTTCCAGCGATTGCAAAGTCTAAGACTAGGGGGCACAGTCTGAAAATTAGAGACAGACTAATGATGAATGAAATTAGGAAACACTTCTACGCACAAGAGTTGGTGGAAGTTTCGGACTCTCTTCCACAAACAGCAGTTTATGCTAGATGGATTATGAATTTCAAATCTGAAACTTTTGTTATCCAAAGGTATTGATGGTACATATAGCAAAGGTGGGTATATGGAGTTAGGTCACAGATCATCAATAATCTCATTGAATGGTCTACTCCTGTTCCCATGTTCTTATAGCTCCTCCTCCCCAAGCCAGTTTTCTTTCCATTCCCTGGAGGCAATGAATCATGCAAGAATGCAGTTAATGTCCCATCTCATCCAAGTGCCTCTTTGTGCTTAAAACTTAACATTAGTGTTGGGAGGATAGTCAGCATAGTTGAACATTATACCCAAGCCTCCTGCTTGCCTCAGCTGATGTTAACACTTGTAAACTTTCCAGTGGCAGTCATTGGCTAGTAATTAGGAGGTCTGAGTTTTCTTTTATTTTCCCCTTCCTACCACAGGGATATGGAGGTATTGTGGTGCAATGGGTGGGGTCTCTGCCTCGGAGCCAGAAGCTTAGGGTTCAAGTCCTACCCAGGACTTGATGACCAAGGAAGCTGATCAAACGGGTTGAGCATTAACCTGCAAATCCTCCTAACACATGCCGATGGCAGGCGGTAAGAGCGTTAGAGATCCCTGGTCGGCCATGTGATGGAAAGAATGTGGAAGCCTCTAACTTCGCTATCCATAGCTCCAGATTACAACATGCATGTAAAAGTGTATGTTGCCACTGCAACTTGGACCCCCTGAGTGAACTTGTAACACATCACCACCGGGGTGCTCCTGCCAATTGAAGATCGGTGAACTCAAGAAAAAATGGAAATCAAATCTGAAATATCTCTGGACTATAAAATGGCCATTTTGCAACATCCCACTAGTAGCCTGGTGAATGGTTGGATGGGAACAATGGTTGCAAAGTGTGTCCAATTCACAGAAGGTACCATGTGGGAAATACAAAGCTGCCTGCTTTGAGGCTACACTCTTGGCCACAAAATCTTGACAAAGCTCCAAATCTGGTGTAAATGGGCTTCTTGCTACCTCATACAGCTTTCTCACTGCTTCTTCACAAAAGTACTGTTCCCTTAAGGCAACGCTGCTCAAACAGCATTAACAGATTAATGCCAAATGGCAAACCTGGGCCTTTATGAATTTTTCAAATGACTTAATCCTTGAAAATTGGGCAATGTCACCTCAGTTCATTGCAGCCATACAGTTAGCCATTTTGCAAAATTGCCACTTAATTTCCAGTTGTATGCTGAGTGGTGAATTCATCAATTGAACCATTGAAGAGTTGTGCCAGAGTTCAGTATTTCTGTTGCACCTATCCTTTTCTACACCAAGTCCTGCTCCCATTACTCAGTGCCTTGCTAATCTACGCTGGCTGCTAGTCCTCAAGTTTTAAATTTATATCTTATGTCCTTCCACATCTTGCTTCCCCCTATCCCTTTAACCTCCAACAGCCCCACATCCCCACAGATCTTCATTTCTTCTACTCCGACTGCTTATGCATCACTTCCTCTTCCTCCACCATTGGTGATCATGCCTCTAGCTGCCTCGGCTCCATACTCTGGAATTCCCTCCAAAACTCTTCTGGCTCTGCACTTCTTTCAATAGGCTCTTTAAACCCACCATTTTGATGAAGCTTTTAGTCATGCCTCTCAATATCGCCTTTCCTGGTTCAACATTCTTTTTTTAAATTAAAATCTGTGAAGTGGGACCTTTTTTTTTCTATAATAAGGGAATTATTATAACTGCAGGTTTGTTGTTAAGGAAAGAAAATACTGGCATTTATATAATGCTTTTCATAATCTCAATGCCTTCCAAAATGCCTCATAACCCAGTGTTGTAATGTTAGAATTGATTTTTAAAAATTCATTCATGGGATGTAGGTATCGCTGGCTAGGCCAGCATTATTGCCCATCCCTAATTGCTCTTGAGTAGGTGGTGGTGAGCTGCCTGCTTGAATTGCTGCAGTTCCTGTGGTGTAGGTACACTCTCAATGCTGTTAGGGAGGGAGTTCCAGGATTCTGACCCAGCCACAGTAAAGGAATGGTGATATACTTCCAAGTCAGGATGGTGAGTGGCTTGGAGGGGAACTTCCAGGTGGTGGTGCTCCCGTCTATCTGCTGTCCTTGTCCTTCTAGATGGTAGTGGGTATAGACCATAAGACCATAAGACCAAGGAGCAGAAATTAGGCCATTCGGCCCATCGAGTCTGCTCCGCCACTCAGTCATGGCTGATAAGTTTCTCAACCCCATTCTCCCGCCTTCTCCCCGTAACCTTTGATCCCCTTACCAATCAAGAACCTATCTATCTCGGTCTTAAATACACTCAATGACCTGGCCTCCACAGCCTTCTGTGGCAATGAATTCCATAGATTCACCACTCTCTGGCTAAAGAAGTTTCTCCTCGCCTCTGTTCTAAAAGGTCTTCCCTTTACTCTGAGGCTGTGCCCTTAGGTCCTAGTCTCTCCTACTAATGGAAACATCTTCCCCATGTCCACTCTATCCAGGTTTGGAATATAGGTTTGGAAGGTGTTGTCTAAGGGGCCTTGGTAAATTTCTGCAGTGCATCTTGTAGATGGTACACACTGGCTGCTACTGTGCGTTGGCGGTGGAGGGAGTGAATGTTTGTGGATGGGGTGCCAATCAAGTGGACTGCTTTGTCCTGAATGGTGTCAAGCTTCTTGAGTGTTGTTGGAGCTGCACTCATCCAGGCAAGTTGGAAATATTCCATCACACTCCTGACTTGTGCCTTGTACATGGGGGAGTCGGGAGGTGAATTACTCGCGGCAGGATCCCTAGTCTCTGACCAGCTCTTGTAGCCACAGTATTTATATGGCTAGCCCTGTTCAGTTCCTGGTCAATGGTAACCCCCAGGATGTTGATAGTGAGGGATTCAGCAATGCTAATACCATTGAATGTCAAGCGGCGATGGTTAGTTCCTCTCTTTTTGGAGATGGTCATTGCCTGACACTTGTGAGGTGCAAATGTTACTTGCCACTTGTCAGCCCAAGCCTGGATATTGTCCAGGTCTTGCTGCATTTGGACATGGACTGCTTCAGTATCTGAGGAGTCACGAATGGTGCTGAACATTGTGCAATCATCAGCGATCATCATCACTTCTGACCTTATGATGGAAGGAAGGTCATTGATGAAGCAGCTGAAGACGATTGGGCCGAGGTCGCTACCATGAGGAACTCCTGCAGTGATGCCCTGGAGCTTAGGTGACTGACCTCCAACAACCACAACCATCTTCCTTTGCGCTAGGTATGACTCTAACCAGCAGAGAGTTTTCCCCCTGATTCCCATTGACTCCAATTTTGCTAAGGTTCCCTGATGCCGCACTCGGTCAAATGCTGCCTTGATATCAGGGGCAGTCACTCTCACCTCACCAACATTAGCCATCATTGTAAAAACTTTGCACTAAATTAATGCGCTGATTGGGCACCGTGATAATGATCTGGATAAAACTCAGATGTAAATAAGAAACGATGAGATTATCTTCAAATATACCTTTGCTTATTCACCTGTGGCTGCCAATTATCTGTAATGACGCTATATCATGGCCCTAATAGACTGATGCACTGGCTAATTGAATCTCTTTACTTTTACTTTTAAAAGGGAAAACCAGGTCTGAATGGCGAGCATGGAGAAAAGGGGGGGCAGGTAAGCCATGAAATAAATTCAAGCTTTATGTAGTGAGACTATGTAAACATGGATTAAAACCCTTGCTCCACCTAGTGGCTGTGGGCATTTACTGCCCAATGAAATTCTCCAACCAAACTGCTCAAACTGAGATTTTTGAATCAAGCAATCATAGGAGAATGTTTAGCTACTGGAACGATGTCCGGAAAGAAATTGATTCTCACTGATTTTATATTCTTAAAGATTGATGTCGAACAACCACACCTTTTATTTTTCATGAGCGTCCATCATAATTTCCAGGATTGTGGTGTTAGTTGGAGATTAACACAGCGGCAATTGCTACACATTCTCATTTTACCAACTAAGGAGCAGATTCTGTGTATGTTTGTGTGTAGATATATGTGCCAATCTCCCACGAGGTTGGGAATCAAGGTCAAGTGATGTCTTTAGATAATTTTCAACTTTGCCACCTGGGCAGTAACCTGGGCGAGCCGTGATGAGATGAAAATCAGTTGGGTTTTCTATTGGAGAGTCTGCTCCACTAGATTACAGCCTCATTTAATAGGAGGCGAATAATACCACCTATGTTTTGTTGAAGCGTTAGCATTGCTCACATTTGTAGATGTTTCATGTTTTTTGAAAAAATCACCTATTTCTCTTTTAAAGGGCATTCCTGGCGTTCAAGGCAAGAAAGGAGAGGTATGAACTAAATTAAAGTCGCATATATTAAGCCTTTGTAAATGTGGGTCCAAGACTCCACTTAATGAGGGCAAATAGTTCTAGGGATTTCATTTTAATATTGACTCCAATTGTTTCAAGATTGGTAGCGATGGTATTTTGTTAAGAATGGGGTACAAGATCAGACATGATAAAATGTTCTGTTGAAGGGTCATGAGGACTCGAAACGTCAACTGTACTCTTCTCCGCCGATGCTGCCAGACCTGCTGAGTTTTTCCAGGTATTTCTGTTTCTGTTTTTATGATAAAATCTGTCCCCTTCCAACTACTTTCTTCCTCCTTCTGAAACAAGAGAAGGCATAAAGGAATGAGGTATTGCCAAGATTGGTTTTTAAAAGCTTGTAGACCATAGAAAAGAAGCTGATACTAAGACAGGAAGGAGTTCCATGGATTTGAGTTCCTCAATACATGGGTTAGAGAGGGAGATGTTGTGCTAAAACCTCGATTTAGGGGATGGAAGGCAAATGTTTAACTTTGGAGAAATCACAAGAAAAAAGTTCAAATTAAAATAGGTATAACAAAATTAATAAAACTGAAAGACGAGCGCAGTTGCAATGGAGAGAGATTGAAGTTTGCAGGCTAGAGATAAGGCAAAGGACCACATTGCAAAAAACACTTCTGGGAAATAAAAAGATACATGTTGCAAATTGTGCTAATCTGAAGGAAAATGCAAGGTGGTTGAAATACATCGTAGGTTACTTTCCACCTGTGAGTAGAAGGCAGGTTAATGTATTGGGTGTAGACCATTCATCAGAACTAGAAAGTATTAATGGAACTGAACAAAGCAAAAATGGAGGAGGAGAGGAAGAGAGATAATGGGTTGAATATCCAGAAATAAAAAAACATTGGACCAAATGAAAATTATCCTTGTGAAAGCTTCCTTTAATCTTGCCCAGGTGTACGAGATTTATTTTTAGAAAAGCCTGTTCAGATGTCAGAACAATATTCAAGTCTCAAATTTTATACGGAGCTACAAGTTAAGTGCGAATGTCGGTCTATAAAATGAAGCCAGAATATCTGACCTACCGTGTCAGTCAATAAGGCAAGGATACAAATCAATTCACAATGAAATTTGAGATCTCCGATCTTATTACCAAAGAAACAATTGACTTATTGAAAATCTCACAGTTTGCAAATACATTTTAGTTGAATGATTTGTTACATTAAAATAGAATGTGCACATTGGCCAGAGTCAAGCCTTTTGATTTTGCCTTCATAGCCTGGAGCTCCTGGTGAATCTGGTCAGGTTGGGCCAAAAGGGCCTCCTGGGCGGCCTGGTTTTCAGGGGCCTTCAGGTGCAGTTGGCGCTCGAGGATTAGAAGGTGTGCGAGGGGCTCCCGGACTCCCTGGATCACCAGGTAAAGATGTAAGTATCTGAGGGCAGGTTTGCTCTGTATATTATAGGATAGATATTGCAATCCTGGGCAAAGCTCCTCAAATGATTTTTCTACCTGTTCTGCGCCAAGCTAACTCTGTCCCATTTTGCAAGGCCAGCTCTTTTAAGAAAGTTGAGGAATAAAGCCCATCATCGCCATTTCAAGGGCAACTAGGGATATGCAATAAATGCCGGCCTTGCCAGCAATGTCCAATCCTGAGAATAAAATAAACATTTTATGAAGTAACACATCAAGGCAAGAAGATGATATCATAAATTGCAAGAGTATGTACTTTAACTACAAAGACTGATTGTTTTATCAATTTGCTGTTCACTTCCCAGGGCGTGTTAATCTCTGTAACATGATGTAGTATTTCCTTAATTCATTGCTGTGATGTGGTCAATTCCAGCATTTATTGCCTATCCATAATTGTCTAATTGGAGGTGGTGAGGCGCCTTCTTGAACTGCTGCAGTCCATGTGTTGTAGGTACACCCACAGTGCTGTTAGGTCAAGAGTTCCAGGGTTTTGACCTAGTGACAATGAAGGAACACAAAATATTTCTAAGTCAGATGGTGTGTGACCTGGAGGGAAACTTGCAGGTGGTGGTGTTCCCTTGTGTGTGTTACTCTGATCCTTCTAGGCTATAGAAGTTACAGTTTTAGAAAGCGGCATCGAAAGAGCTCTTGCAGTTTGCTGCCGTGCATCTTGTAGATGGTACGTACAAACTACTGCCCTGGTACACTGATAGTGGAGGGAGTGAATGTTTGCTCAGGTTTTAGAGCGCTCTTTTTAGTGTTATGATGTGGCAGATTATGTGTACCAGGCAGATCAAATCCACGAGGGAAACTTGATCACGCCATCACAACGGTTTTGCAATTTGTATTTATTACAGGATGAGTGCCTTGAAGTCATAAGCAATAAGTCCACCAAGCTTTCAGAGATTTAAAAAAAAATCTAAATTAAACACTTATTAACAAAATAAAAGATTTCAAGAACATACATAGGTCTATAAATTGCTACTATAATAACTCCTAAAACTCCCAATTAATCTGGCTTCCAGTTACACCCCCGTTAAGGCAACAGTAAAAAAAATATATATTTTAAACAGATCCAGCAAGTTAAACACAATACCCTGGACAGTGGAATTCAAAGTGGCTTTTTGCAGCTTCGGTTTCTGTAGACAGCAGGAGTAATGCACAAATTCTGGAGGCTTCTCAAACTTCCTTTCTCCTTTATGCATGGTTCTCCCTTTAAGGTGTAAATTCCATTGCCCACATGTCCTTGGAACTTTACCTTTCTCATAATATAAATCTTTCATGTTGCCACTATATATTTTCAGTAACTGTTGAGAAAAATAAACACATTTCTTATCTTGCTTGTCTGGCTGTTTGTAAACAGACTGAGATCCTTTTGAAAACCAAATCCCCCTTTCTATCTAAAAATGCAAATTCTCTTTACACTTTACAGTCTAAGACCCCAACCATGTTTATTCATTAACATATTAAAGACACTTCTACACCTTACCTCTTTTGATAACTTCAACCTGCAGTCTGCTTGGCTACAAGATGTAATTAAATCACCCAGACAGAAACTATCCAAACCCCACTATTAACCTACTTTTACAATAAATCACAATAATATTATGAGAGTTATTATAATTTCATGACATTAGGCACAATTCTATAAATGCATTTAAGTTGCAGATTTAAGTAGACAGCCCATTAATTAATTGTAGAGATCCTTGTTTCTAGGTGTGTTAAGGTTACCTGTAGAGAATGATTTTGGGCAGTTTTTGAGATATCATTGAAATGCATGATACACATGGGTGTTCCTCATTCAGAGGCAGGTGGGTGACACCCCTGTCACCTGCATTAAATACCACCCTTCTGGGTCATCAATATTTTTATGTCTGCATGCTGAAGAGAAAAATCCATTCTATAAATTTATTGCTTGTTGTGTTAAGCGAGAGGCAATTTCATGTTGTGGATTTACTTCTGCCAGGAATTAGATTGTAATTTCCAATATAACACCCTTACATAAATGCCATCAATCCAGACTGTATTCCAATCTGGGCCTCAGAGAGGAAAGGAGATTGTATTACCATGCTGTCCGCTTTGCATAAAGCTGTCATTAATTACTTTATTTCTCATCACTGCCGCGCATTAGAATTCATCTGAGGGATTGTAACTCCTGAATGTAAGCCAATTATTCTGCCAACAAAATACTTTCAAAATTCACCCCAATCATTCTGTGCTGTAACTTTAAGGGCAGACAGTGACTAAATGCGTTTGTTTCACCTTTCATATGTGCCTTGGCTGCTAAACTAAATCTCCTTCTACAGGGCAAAGAGGCAAGCGAGCATCGAATCAGGGAGGTGTGTATGAGCATGATTCAAGGTGAGGGAATGCTGCCTTCAGCTGGTATTTTGATATTTTTCATTTTCAAGGGATCTGTCGTTCCGCCTGTCCGGTGCTCCCTCTGTTCCTTTTGGCCTTTAAGTTATCCTGAGAAACTATTACACTTGACAAATCTGCTATTTTAATAGAGACATGCAATTCTGTTAAAGGTGCAGAAGAACCAACAGAAAATTTTCATGTGAATTTATGAAGTATGTCACATTAGCACAATGTAATCTCAAAGCCTCCCTCTCTGTGCCTTCCATTCTCCCTTTCCAATTTCTTGGTGAGATTGGAGTGGGTAGTAATGTGAAATTGGATGGCATATTCTTACTTACATCATTTTCTATTGATGGCCTTCAATGTTAACTGCAATTTCACCTTAGCAATACTGAGCCCCAGTGTTTGTGGTGGAGAAACTGGGAACAGTAGCACAGTGTTTATATTACTGGTCTAATAATCCTGAGGTCTGGACTAATAATCCGGAGAGGTGAGTTCAAATCATAGAATCAGAGAAATTTTACAGCACAGAAAGAGGCCACTTGTCCCATCATGCCTGTACTTGCTTAAAAATGAGCCACCCAGCCTAATCACACTTTCCTACATCCTGTCTGTAGCCCTGCAGGTTATGGCACTTGAGCTGCATATCCAGACACCTTTTAAATGAGTTGAGGGTTTCTGCCTCTACTACTGTTCCAGGCAATGAGTTCCAGGCCCCCCACAAGCCTTGGGGTGAAAACATTTTTCTTCGTCTCCCCCCTAAACTTTCTACCAATCACTTTAAATCTGTGCCCCCTTGTCTCTGACCTCTCTGGTAAAGTAAATAAGCCGTTTCCATCCACTCTATCCAGGCTCCTCACAATTTTGTACATCACAATCAAATCCCTCCTCAGCCTCCTCTGTTCCAAGGAGAACAACCCTAGCCTTTTCAATCTTTTCTCATAGCTGCATTTGGCAGTCCTGGCAACATCCTCATAAATATCCTCTGTAGCCTCTGAAATGCAATTACATCCTTTCTGTAATGAGGTGACCAGAACTGCACACAGTACTCAAGTTGTGGCCTAACTAATGTTTTATATAATTCTAACATAACCTCTCTGCTCTTATATACTATGTCTTGGCTAATGAATTAAAGAATTTCATATGCCTTCTTAACCACCTTATAAACCTGTGGTGATACCTTCAGGGACCTGTGGACATTCACTCCAAGGTCCCTCACTTCCTCTACACCTCTCAGTGTCCTCCCATTTATTGTGTAATCAAATCCCTCCTCAGCCTTTTTTGACCTCCCCAGATGCATCACCTCATATTTCTCTGGGTTGAATTCCATTTGCCACTTTTCTGCCCACCTGGCCACAACAATTTCTCCACAACATCTGGGGAATTTAAATTAAAATCATTAAATAAATCTGGAATAAAGAGCTAGCATCATGATGGTGCCTATGTAACTACTAGATCGTTATCAAAACCCATCTGGTTTATTATTATCCTTCAGGGAAGGAAATCTGCCATCCTAACTTGATCTGGCCTACATATGGCCAGGCCCATGACAATGTGGTTGACTCTTAACTGCCCTCTGAAATGACCTAGCAAGGCACTGAGCTGTCAAGAAGGTGATTCACCACCATCTTCTCAGAGGCAATTAGGGATGGGTGATAAATGCTGTCTTTGCCAGTGACATCCCCATCCTGTGAATAAAAATATCCATGTTCTAACCCTTCGCAGAATAAAGAGATCATTTTCTATCATCTTTTCAACCCTTTGTGTGATTTTATCTAAATTTGTGTCTCAGCCTGACCTAGTTGATTTTTAGCTAGTTGTGTGATACAATTGGTATGATAGGAACAGCCCCTCAAACCTGTTCTGCTGTACAATAAGATTGAGTCCTCTTCCAGTGACGCCCTCTTAACAAATAACTGTTGCTATGGATGAAGGAGAAAAATCTGCTCTTTAAAAACAGGAAAGCCTTTGAACAGTGGCCAGTATTTTGGGGTGCAAACATTCTCAAAGAATATTGTATTGTTACAAAGCAAACAAGCAAATTGTTTTTTCCTTCCTGCTAAACTACCGCGTGAATGGAGCTGGTCAGTGATAGACAATGTAGTTATTGCAGAAAAAGTAATGAGTTTGAGGAAGTTAAGAAACAATGATATAGGAGTAACCAAACCGCAAAGCTGCAGGGTAGGTGATTTACAAAGTTAATTGAACATTCAAAGTGTCTGGAACATTTCCAATTTGTTGAAATCAAGGTTCATTGCACTATCTGCTCTCCAACTGACCACAGAACTCCTTACCTCCCTTATCACAATCAAGATGCTTTAAAAACCCAAGTTTAATGTTGCATAAATGAAACTTCCAGGGTTACTTAGTGTTCTCCCCTACCCTCTTGAACCTTATTGGTGCCCTGTGTTCAAAGTTGTGGCTCTTCACCTCGGTTTCACAATAAAATAAAATGATTCACTCCTCTATTATTTAGCAGTATAGATAATGGGAAGATTTTTAACCCTACTGTCAGGGGCACAAGAGGTTTTGGTGAGTTACTAAATAGGTAAAAATGTGAAACCCGACCCCAATCACCGTGAATGTGTCTACCTCTAGGTTAACCAGGCTGATTTGGAGGCATGCTAGTAACCTGCTCTGGAGAAGCATGTCCGTAATTGTACTATTTAAAATTAAGCACCTTTCCTCAGACTTTTGGATGCGTTTGCATTTTATGGTGGAATTTTATGCCACCCCTGGGAGCGGATTGGGAGGGGGGAGGGGTGTGGGTGTAAAATTGGGAATAATAGCTGGTTGTGTACAATGAACCTTCCGCATTTTACCAGCGGCGGGGTAGATGGCGATCTTACCCACCTGCTCTTTGGCCACTTAAAAGCCTTAATTGACCAATCAGCGTTATTTTACCAGTGACAGATGGGCGCCTCCCCCATCAGCCTGCGGCTCACGGAAGGACTCTGTCTGCACAATGGCAAGAGACACCTCTGCTGGAAGACATCTCCTGCCCTCACGATTGACACCTCCCCTCAAAATGTCCTACCTGGCTGGCCCTGGCAATTCCGAACTCCACTTACCATCACTTCAGCCTCCTCTATGGTGGCTGGTCCAGGAGCGCCCACCACAACCGGTGGTGCTGCTGAGACTGATGAGCTGCTGCCCCTCTGATTAGCCAACAGCTCTTGGGAGGCGGGACATCCTGCCTTGGAGGGGTGGAAACCATGACAGCATGCAATTAATTGTGTGAAGACCGTAAATTCTGGTCATGGCTTCGAGGGCTGGCAGAGGGAGCGTTGCCCCTGATGTTCTGGCTGGTGGGCGGGGCATTGGTCTCCACATAAAATTCTGGACAATGTTTGTGGGCTGGGTTTTCCAGGGCTCAGAAATTTGGCAGCTAATGATAACTGCAGATCCAGAAGTTACTTTTCTATAAAAACAGAAAATGCTGGAAATATTCAGCAGCTTTATTCTGGCAAGGCCAGCATTTGTTGCCCATCCCTAATTGCCTTAGAACTTAGTGGTTTTTTAGGCCATTTCAGAAGGCAGTTAAGCATCAACCACCTTGCCGTGGGCCTGTAGTCACATGTAGGCCTGACTGGGTAAGGATGGCAGATTTCCTTCCCTAAGAAACATTAGTGAACCAGATGAATTTTTACGACCATCGATGATAGTTTCATGGTCACCATTACTGAGACTAACCATTACTGAGATTTATTAACTGAATTCAAACTCCACCAGCTGCCATGGTGGGATTTGAACCCACGTCCCCCGAGCATTAGCCTGGGCCTCTGGATTACTAGTCCAGCAACATTACCATTATGCTCAGGCAACACCTGTAGAGAGAAAAACAAAGTTAAAAGGCTTGGATTTTCACCGAGTCAGGATGACTCGGGCGCCCTTTCTGGGATTCAATTCCGGGATTCCCAACACTATTCCTGGGATGTCTGATTTTGGGAGCGCTTTTAAAGGGAACAGCTGGTTCCTATCAAAAGCCTGCATCCGGCACTCATGACCTGGCTGGCTCCATTGAGGAGATAGGCATCTACTACTCCTCTGCAATTTTCATGGAGTCGGGCCAGGTTTTTAAAGAGTCATGGTTCATGGCCCCTCAGAGAAGTTGTGAACCCTAGCCTGTATTTGGGGACCTTTTAAAGAGTATGTTCAAAAGTTCCTCTTCATGCCCGCTATGCCAAGCACTGCCCTTCCACCCACCCGCTATGGCTGCTCATACCCCGCCATGCCATGCTATGGCACTTCCATACCCGTTGACTCACTATACACTCTCCAGAGCCAATGAACCCTGTAGTGACAGGAGCACGTGTAAAAAAAAAACGTTAAAAATTTAATTCGCTCATCACTTTCTCCTATGTTGAAAAAAAGTCATTTCACAGCTAATAAACATGTCAATCATCCAGGCCCTTTAAAGTATCAGTAGTAAAATCCACAAACCCTTGAAATCACATAATGTTGCATTTAAAAAATTGTGAAATTGACGGCAGAGATCAGAGAGCTTGATCTGTTAATCAAACAATGTTTTCTCTGGGACGCAGCTGTTTCAGCAAGTGTAATGGATGTCTGGGCTCTGAGCCAAGCCGCATTATGGATACTTGGTTGAGAGGCCAGACATCCATTCGAATACTATAACACTTGACCCCACAGAGACATTGCTTGATTGACTGCTCAAGCTCTCTGACGGCAGGGGCGGTTACATAATAGTAATGGGGGCATAGGTTTGAATCCCACCACAGAAACTAGTGATATTTAAATTCAATTAATAAATCTAGAATTAAAAACTAGTCTCAGTAATGGTGACCATGAAACCATTGTCGATTGTCGTAAAAATCCATCGGGAAATCTGCTGTCCTCATCTGGCCTACATGTGACCGCAGACCCATAGTAATGTGGCTGATAATAAAAACGCCAGAAATGGCCTAGCCAGCCACTCAATTGTAACAAACCTCTATAAAGTCTATGAAAAGGAATGAAAATGGATGAACCATTCAACATTGACCTAGGCACCGGAAACAACAGCAAACCCAACCCTGTCAATCCTGCAAAATCCTCCTTACTAACATCTGGGGGCCTGTGCCAAATTTGGAAGAGCTGTCCTACAGACTAGTCAAGCAACAGCCTGATATACTCACGGAATCATACCTTACAGACAATGTCCCAGACACCAGCATCACCATCCTTGGGTACGTCCTGTCCCATCAGCAAGGGGGATGGTGTTGAAAAAAGAGGGTAGGAGATACGGAGCTATTATTGGAATCGGGGTGAACAAATGTAATGTGGGACAAGGATGGTTGAAAGAACGTTAGATAGTGTATATTAATGTTCAATTTGTGAGGCCAACTTTTCATTTGTTATTTTCTTTTTAGAGCAAATATCTCAGCTGTCTGCCAGCCTTAGACGACCAGTAGCCTCTGAGAAACCCGGCAGGCCTGGACCACCTGGACCACCAGGACCAACTGGCCCCCCAGGCTCTACAGGGCACCCAGGTGCAGTAGGCCCACAAGGTGCCAAAGGTCACCAAGGTTACCCTGGTGAACCAGGACCTAAAGGTAAGAATATTGTTTCAACCCATTGTTTTGTTCATGAAAGCTTCCAGTGAGCTATTTGGCATAGAGGTGCGCACTTAGTTTCTATCAATAGACTTGTTGTGTACAAAAGTAGTAAATACACACATTGGTTGAAAGGATGCCATGGCAATATGCTGCTTTCAGCTGTGCTGTATGGGAGAGGTACAGGTTTGCAGCTCACCCACTAAGTGTTGCCCTGGCTCACTTTTGTCCAAACAATCAGCTTCTAAAATAGTACAGGCTAAAAGCTGGGTGGAAGTCACTTACAAATACCTACTTCTGGCCAAGCCCATCCCTTAGTGGAAGAGAATACCGTGTACCAAAGAAAGATCAAAAAGAACGAGAGAAAAAAAAAATTGTTGGTGATTATGAGAGACAGATAGCAAAGTTCATTTTGAATTCTACCCAGGAGCAACTATGTAAATAGGTAAATACAAGCCAAATACTGTGGATTCCGGAAATCTGAAATAAAAACCGAGAGAGAACCAGAGTTAACATTTCGAGTCCATATGACTCTTCTCTGGAACTGTAAACAGGCAACCTCCTAGCTTCTCCATCTTTCTCACTAACTGTGGTAAGTATAAAAGTGTGGCAGTGGATAATGCCATGCAGTGTACTAACCTGTTGACTTGTAACTAACAAGCTCCACATATATGACCTTAGATCTGCTATGCCCAAAGACTACAGCACAGTAAATGGTGCAGAACGATTAAAGTTGTGAGAGATAGTCTACAGCTTTTGTTCAGTACCTACGAGGACCAAAAAGGAAATGTTACGGAAATCTCACTCTTGGGGGTTGAATGGGTTGATGAACTTCACACAAAGTAATAGTGGGCCCAAAAATCCACAGGGTGCCAGGATGTAAGTCCCAAGATACACCCACCCCTGGTTGCTGCTTCTGACCGGGCTGAGGGTTGGGGGTGATGCCAATACAAATTGACATTTGGTACTGTGGTGGGGTGTGGGGTATGGGACAGTCCCAAGATCTATGGGGCTCCCCAGCAAAGAAGGCTGCATCAAGTGGCATAAGTCACCAGCCATTTTAAGTTTACCTCCACAGCAGTCCCGACTTGGACTCTGGCCTGAACACTTAGATGGCCCTTGTCACGAAAGTATAATAATTCTCATAATATTATTGTGATTTATTGTAAAAGCAGGTTAATCGTGGGGTTTGGATTGTTTGTGTGTGCATGTGTGTGGCCGGAGGAGGGAGGGGGGGATTTAATTGAATTGGAGACGGTTGGTCTGGAGGCTTTGACTCACCAAAAGAAGCTAGGTTTGAAATGCTAAATACATAAACATGGCTGAAGTCTTAGAATGTGAGGTGAGGAGAATTTGCATTTTTAGATAAATCAGGGTAGCTTAAATTTCAAAGAGATGGTAGGATGTTATACCATCCAGAAAAGCTAGGCCAAGCAGTATGTTTATTTTTTTCCAATACTGATAATATTAGCACCATGAAATGATTTATATTATGAGGAAGGCAAAGTTCCAAAGACTTATGGGAACAATGGGATTTGCATTAAAAGGGAGAAACACGTATAAAGGGGAATGAGGCTATGTGTCAGGAAAGCATTGTAAGATCTACCAGAAGTATGAAAAGCCTCCAGTATTTGTGCATTAAGGCTGCTGTCTACAGAAACCGAAGCTGGGAAATGCCACATTGAATTCTACTGTCCAGGGTGTTGTGTTGACTTGTCTGGGTCTGTTTAAGTCTATTTTTTTTCCATTGCCTTAATGGGGGTGTAACTGGAAGCCAGATTAATTAGGGGTTTTAGAAGTTATTAAAGTAGTAATTTGTAGACCTATGTATATGCTTTTCTTTTGTTAATAAATGTTTAATTTAGTTTTTAAAAATATCTCAAGTCTTGGTAGATTTGTTACCACAGAATCCAGGGCACTCATCTTGAAATAAATACAAATTGCAAAACCGTTGTGATAGCAGGATCAAGTTTCCCTGATGGATTCGATCCGCCTGGCACACGTCATCTGCCACGTCATAACACCCTCTTTCCAACCGATGCCAGGAAGAAACATCTGGTGTAACCAAGTACACCTCCATTGATGTTAAATCAGATTCCAGTTGAAGGCCTGTTTGGGGAAACACTGGTCTGCCAGAGCTACCAACCCCCATTAAATTAATGACATTTTAGGGATGAGAAGTGGCAAAGCCCCTAAAAGGCCATCATGAAATACCTGGCTTAATGCCCATACCCAGTGTATCCAGGTCTTGGCCGTTCTGGCAGAGCCCCACTAGACATATGGCATGTGCATGATGGTTACAGATTTTTGATGTCAGTCTCTGGAAAAAGTGGGTTGATGCACCAAGAAACATTTTCTTATTTCATTTCACAAGTTTTAATGAGTTTCAGTCACTAGCCATGGAAAGATGTTGTCATACTGACATTTGGCTACTAGAACTGAGCTTGAACTCTGACTTTCTGCATGACAGGCATACAAGGTGAAAAGGGTGAGAAAGGAGAAGAAGGAATAGGACAACGTGGACCACCAGGACCTCAAGGATTGCCAGGTAAACACCTAATACAAGAAGCCTCAGCGTTACAAATGCTCTTATCACAATCTTTTCATTCTAGTGGGAAATAGTCCATGAAAAAACTCCATTCCGTCAAGGAGAACTCCGATCTCGTCAGCTGACCCATTAATTATAGTTGATAGGAGAACTCTAATCTCATCAGATAAACTTTGGGACATTGCATGCATGAGTCAAATGTTCAGATCGCAAAGCAGAAGCGATAAACAGGATTCGCACACCACAAGACACGATTCTACTGTGAGAAAACAATGAGAAACACAACTCAAGAAATCGCGTTAGCTTTGACTTACAGGTATAATTAAAGAGGAGATTAAGATGGCTGAAAGTTTGATGTGAGCCTATAAAAAATTCTCTGTAAATAGTCTTTTAATTTTCATTATTCTTCTTGTCACATTTTTCGGTGATCAAATGAGATATTTTCCTCTTGATTCAGAATAACTAATCATTCCCCTAAGCAGGCTTGCAACCCCTAAGATCTAGGGCACACATTTTCCTGCTCAATATCGAGGTTAAATGATAATGTAATCCAGGGACCAAATGCAACAACAATAGCCAATGGAATTAATTATTGTCCTTAAGTATGTCTAGCTGTTATAGAAATGGTGTGTTCCCTTTGAAAAGTATCTGGGTTTGATATCTACATGCACATTCTTGCAATTCAAAAAATACAAGGTGAAAGACACAGCACAGACAAAATTTCATTTTCTTACATTGGGTATATGGCACAGAAACAGGCCATTTGGCCCAAGCAGTCCAAATGGATTGCAGTTAATGCTTCACTTGAGCCTCCTCCCATCTTTATTCATCTAAATCTACCATTGTAAGCATTTATATCCTCCTCCCTTGATAGCTTGCCTGGTATCCCCTTAAATGCATCTATACTATTTGCTTTAACCACTCCCTGTGGTAGTGAGATCCACATTCTCATCATTATTTAAGAGGTTTCTTTTGTGTATGGCTTTTGAGGAAGGACAGGGCTGGGTATGACTGCAAAGAGTGCCACCAGCGTTGAAACATGTTGTTGGAAGTACTAGAGCAGTCAACACGTAGAGGTATGGTGACACAAAGCTTGGATTTTAAATGGAAACTGGGAGATATTACTATCTCATCAAAAAAGATAAATTTGATTCAACCTTCTCCATTTGTTTCTCTTTAAAGTAACATGCTTTTCCCTGTGGTTACAGCTGATGTTGCAATAAGTTGTTAGCAGGATGTCCCTTCTGTCCCAAGAGAATGTCTCAGTCCAAACATTAGAAAGCAGTCATTTCGATATCTAGAAGTGTGATCAGCCAGACTTCCAGAAGATATATGGTGACAAGCAGCTTTCAAAAATGGAAATATGAGTTATACACTATTGTAAATGATATATTAACACATAATTTATACATAGATGAAATATTTTAAGGCAAGTCGAAAAGAGATGTTTATTATACATAACTATTTGTGGAATTTTCTATCTGTAACATTTCTGGTCCATTTTTTATTATAAAGAAAGGAACATTTTTGCAGCTCAGGTAAAGTTAGTGGTGCTGTTTAACTTCTCTATCATTGTGATATTATACATGGGAATATTAGCTTACTTTCATTGCCATTTCCATGTATGAATATTAAAAGAGCACCGTGGTCTTGTAATTAGATTGTGGATAATACCATCCGGCAGACTGAGGAGAATTTCTTATAAATCTAATGTGTTCAAAATACAATAATTACAAAGTCTGTATTCAGTCATTATCATTGTGAGAGGATAGGGGTGAAATTGGTCTTTGACAATATTGAGAAATGGGTGATAGTGAATCGGCAGACTGTTGTTTTACATTCTACCGAATTTTCTTTCTTGGTGAGGTGTAAAATAGTCTGTTAACTCATCAACATTGACATCTTTTGTTCAATTTTGGTGGTACCTAACACTAAAGCCTTTGCCAATGTGCAAAGATTTCACAGTTTAGAAAAACTGTTTTTTGGGGTTCTAAATTCATCTCTATTCACTTTCAAGCAACATGGCAACTGAAACCAAGTACCCGTAACTCTCTCTACTAATAGGGTCTCACTGCATTTTCTCTCTGGTTATAGGTGTTGCTGGCTTGCCTGGAATTGGTAAAGACGGGCGTGATGGGGCCCGTGGTGAACTTGGTCTGCCCGGTGAACAAGGACTTCCTGGCCCACCTGGGCTCAGAGGCTTTCCTGGTATCTGTGATGCATCTGCCTGCATGGGTCCACCTCACCTCTTCTTGGGAATGGGAAGTGGCAAGAAATCCATGAATATGAAAGGACCGTCAAAATAACAGAAAACAAATGCAAAGATTATGACTAGTTACCTATTGGACTACAGCTCTGATTGCGTCAAGGATTCAGTTGACTCTCAAGTGATTTAAAGAATTTTGTCACCTTGATTCCCAGGATCATAACTGCGTGTGCCAGTAGCTTTGTTATCTTAAGAGTTTTGCTGGAGTTGAGAACTGCCTATCTGAACCATATGTACTTGGATTCCTGGTCACTAAAGAAAGCTTGAAGCTTTGAAATCATCATATAGGACTTAAGAATTTTAGGACAGTGTATCCACCAAATAAAATGTACTTTAAATTGTCATTTGGTGGTACTGAACTTGAACATCGCTGAAAAAAGACACATGTCAAAGTTTTTGTCTTGCACTCATCAGGACATTCGCAAGAATACCAAATGTAAAGGGAACAACAATTTGTACTTCATGAGGAGAGCGCTAATTGGTTAGCAAGTGGACTCTGATTGGTAGAGGCGATTCCATGAAGAATGCACCAGTTAAATTCAAACCTGTCCTGATGAGTGCAAGGTGAAAAGCTTTGACATGTGTCTTTTTTCAGTAATACTAAAAATGTGCTTTGTTGACATGCAGCTCCACATCTCATGATGTTGAAAGTGATTGTTCTTCACCAAGTGGTGCTTCTACATAATTCTGATTGTTAAACACTGCTGAACTCTTAGGATTAAATTTCTCTTTTTGATGAATCCCAAATGAATGCAGGTTTTTCTCCATAATTAATGACCTGATATTTTCATAAACCTCATGTCTCACATTAGTGTAAGAAACAATATTTTGCAGACAGTGGAACTGGTCAGATGGAATATAGTGGTCTTTTCTTATACATGTTCCGAAGTTGTTGCATTGGCAGACAATAATTATGAAAAAGCAGGCATTCTCCTGTTCTTTGTTCAATGGAAATTTCACCTCCCAGCATATTATTAAATCTTCTGATTATCTCTGCATAGAAATATCACTTCTTGAATTATGGAGATGTCCTTGCATTTTTCCACGAAAAACCTAGTGAGTCATTGGTAATAACAGAGTTGCATTTTCTTTGATGTCCTAATAATGCTCCATTCTTTGCAAGAAATATAAACTCATAACTCACAGATTTAATTTTTATTATTGTATTTTATTGTCTACTGCTTAAAAAATAACTGGAAATAATTGATTAGCCTTTTAAAGGACTTGTCTCAGCTTAGGACAGTGTTGATTGATATCACTTATGGGCTAACAGTTCAAGGAATGGAGAGGTGTGATATAACTTTATATTTTACCTGTATTACTTCACCCCATTAACTTCTTAACACATGCAAATGGTAAGCCAAGGCAGAAAGTTGATAAAATTAATCTAAGTGTGAATCCTGCAACATCTCTTGTTTTATTCCAGATAGTTGAGCTTGTGAGTTGGCTGGTCTAGAAATTTCTAAAATGTAAACAAAGTGTATTTTTAAAACTGAAAGTCAGTTTTCCACTTCTGTGTCTCATACTGTAAAAGCATTGCATATTAATGTTTTCAACTAATTGTCATAATCCTTAAAACAAACATCAGAACACAAATGCCCTGATTCCACTGCATTCTACTCTATTATCCTACCACGTGCGTAGTTTTAAATTTGATAGATGATGGTGTTTTGGGTCAGATGATTATTCTGGTTGCTTTGTGCCCAAATGGTTATCCTCTGTGTGTAAATGTGGACATGAAGAACATCACAGATGAGCCACATAATCTGGAATGCAAACCCAGTTTGATTTTCTTCTCTCTATTCCTTAGATATATGTTTCTATGAATGCTGAGATCAGTTTGAGAAACATAGTATTTGCATTTAAAGTGAATGGGCTCGGGACAGGATTGGTGTGCGGGAAGCCCATTGGGATCTCCTGTTTTTTCTGGCCTCTATGGATTCCGGGCAATATCAAAATTATTAAATTTAGCTTGGCTTCTTCTAGTCATTCATAAAATTCCACCATGGTAGTGCTGTGGGTTGGCATTGTGCAGTTCTCCTGAATTTGAGAGTTAATATGGAATCATGGCACAGATTATTCAATCAGACCACAACTTTTAGATTTGATTTCAATGTCAGTGAAGATGAAAACTTGCTGTGTGGGATTATATGAAAGATGTGATTGCACTGGAGAGGGTGCAGAGGAGATTTACCAGACTGCTGCCTGGGCTGGAGGGTTTGAGCTATGATGAAAGATTGGATAGGCTGGTGTTGTTTTCCTTGGAGCAACAAAGATTGAGAGGTGACATGATAGAGATGTATAAGATTATGATAGGCATCGATGGGGTAGATAGGAAGGCAATTTTTCCATTAGTAGAGGGTCAATAGCCAGGGAGCATAGATTTCAGGTAAGAGGTAGAAGGCTAAGAAGGGAGTTGAGGAGAATTTTTTTCACCCAAAGGGTGGAGGGAGTCTGGAACCCGCTGCCTGAAAGGGTGGTTGAGTCAGAGACTCTCGTAGCATTTAAGAAGTATTTAGGTATTGCATTGCCATAGCCTCCAGGGCTATGGGCCAAAGCGCTGGAAAATGGGATTAGTATAGTCAGATCTTTGTTGACCAGCACAGACACGATGGGCCAAATGGCCTTCTGTGCTGTAAATGTCTATGAGTCCAGAATAGCCTCAGGCCACTATGTATCTTTGGATGATTGTGACCCTCCCAGACATCACAAACCAGTCAGGTGACGAGATTTAAAATCAACTCCAAGATGTTGATATTATCAATATTTAGAGTAGTTCACCCTGCTTTTTTGAAAAAATTCCAGTAATGGTGTCAGAGTTGATATGAGCTTTTCCCATGCATCAGATTTCCCGTAGTGTTCTAAGGATAGGTAGTCTGGGACAGAGCTCTGTTCAATAAATGTGAATAGTTTAATATTTAATAAACAGGGTTACATGACCAAAAGGTTAGCAAAAGGTGTGACGGGCAATGTTCTAAAGTGTCCAAACTATGTGGAGTTAGGGCATGGATTAGCCATGATCGCATTGACGGAAAAGGCTTGACAGGCTAAATGACCAACCCCTGTTCCCATATTCTTATGTCTATATTCATAGTCCTTTGTACCCTTTTCCCCATCATTTTGTTTTAATTTACTTTCCCTTCAAATTATTTCTTTTTATCTTTCAAGTACTGTTTTCCTTATTTTCTGTGCTTTTCAGTTCTTTTCAAACTTCTTTCCCTCACCACTTTAGGTGCTGTCTGTTGCTGTGCTACAATTTGTAGGCCACTGAAACCTTGGCGAGGTGGTCATCAAAGTGGGAGTCCGGTCAGTGAGAGCCAGTAGGATGTTAGGTCACAGAGAGTTAAGGTCAATCCTGTGCTGATCAAACAGCCATGATTCATGGAAAGTGACAAGTGATGTCCATATACCACAGAAGGAGATGTCTTGGCCCATTGTGTCTGTGCTGGCTCTTTGCAAGAGCTATTCAATTAGTCCCACTCCACTGCTTTTTCGCCATAGCTCTGCAAATGTTCCCTTGTGGAGTATATTTTCAATTTTCTTTCGAGAGTTACAATTGAATCTGCTTGCACTACCCTTTCAGGCAGTGCAGTCCAGATCATAACAACATACTGCATACAAAACAAATTCTCATTTCCCTTCTCGTTTCAACAATGATCTTAAATCTGTGTCCTCTGGTCACCGACCCTCTTGTCAGTGTAAATAGTTTCTCCTTATTTAGTCAAAAGGATTCATAATTTTAACATCTCTATTTAGTACCTTTAACCTTCTCTGCCCAAAAGAGAATGATTCCTGCTTCTCTAATCTCTTCACATAACTGAAGCCCCTCATCCCTGATATCATTCTAACGACTCAGCAAAACTCATTCTACAGCATCTTCCAAACCCAAGACCTGTACCACCTAGAACAAGGGCAGTAGACGCGTGGAAACACCGCCACCTGCAAGTCGCACACCATACTGATTTGGAAGTATATCATCATTCCTTCACTGTTGCTGGGTCAAAAACCAGGAACTGTGGGTGCACCTACACCACATGGACTACAGCAGTTTGAGAAGGCAGCTCATCATCACCATCTCAAGGTCAATTAGGGATGGGCAATAAATGCTGGCCTTGCCGGCAACATACACACCCCAAGAACGAATTAAAAGAAAATCCCCTATCCTGTCTAAGGTCTTGACATCCTTCTTAAAGTGTGCTGCCAGAATTGGACACAGTATTCCAGCTGAAGTCTAACTAGTGATTTATAAGCTTTACCTCAAACTACCCTGCTTTTGCACTCTTGCCTCTATATAAAGTCAAGGATCCTGTACACTTTTTCTTAAAAAACAGCATTATCAGAACTTGTCCCATCATCTGAAAAGATGTATATGAAGCCCCACGTCTCTCTATTCCTATACCCCTTTTATAATTGTACCATTTATTACATAAGGATCATATTTCCTAGGTGCATTAGTTCACAATTCTCTGCATTGTATTTCATCTGTCATGTTTCTGCTAATTTTGTTATCAGAAGAATAGTCCGAATACCAAAGAACAAAACATATACTTCCCTCCAGTCTGAAAAACAACTCTGTCACCTCTGCCAATTTTGAATCTGCCCTGCCACTGCCTCTATCACCCCATGGGTTTAAATTTTACTAACAAGTTTATTATGTGGCAGTTTATCAAATGTTTTGTAAGTCTATGTATATATCTCTATTGTCCCTTGGAGTTCTGCACTTGAGCTGAGGCTCAAGTGCAGAACATATCATATACATCAATGACCAAGTCTGTCGAGTATGTTCGAAGGTGCAGGAAGTTGTGTAGATGGGCGTAGGAAGTTTCAAATAGACACAGACTGGGGAAAGACTAGACAAAGCAGTGCCAGCTGGAGTTTAATGCGGAGAAGCATGAGGCCATGCACTTTGGATCCAAAAGGGACAAATCAGAATATTCTTTTATGTGGAGAAGCAAAGGGATTTGGGTATGCAGGTACACAAATCACTTAAACCTAGTGCACAGATACAAAAAACAATTTAAAAAATTCATGTAATGTTGGCCTTTATTTCAAGGGGTTGGGATACAAAATGGGAAAAATTATGCTTCAGTTTTACACAGCCTTTGTAATACCCTGCCTGGAACACTGTGACCAGTTATATTGGCCTTGGAGGGTGTGTCATGAAGAAACACTAAGATAATACCATGGCTGAAATAGCTGAATCTTGAGCATCGGTTGCATAACCTGGGTTATGATCCTTGAGCTTAGACAGTTGAGGAGAGATCTGATTTAGATGTTTAAAATGATAAAAGAATTCAATATGGCCGATACATAGAAGGTACCTGTACTAGTGGGTGAATCTGGAACAAAGAGGCAAATTAGAATTAGAGCCAGACCATTCAGGTGTAAAATCAGGAAGCTCTTTTTCACATAAAGAGTAGTGAAAATAGGAATTCTCCTACAAAAGACTGTGGCTTCTGGGTATAGAACGATTGATTTCTTTAGGTAAGGGTTTTAAGGAATATGGGTCAAAAGCAGCTGAGTAGTGTTAAAATACAGATTATACATGATCTAATAGAATGGTGAAATAGGCTTGATGGGCTGAATGGCCTACGTATGTTCCATATGCAATCAGGTCTTGGAGTTCAGCTTATACTAACGCTTGTGGGTGGGAGTGGGTTAAACATTGCTGCACCTGTTTTGGAGTTAAGAAAATTAGCTTTGGGATAGTGAATTTTGGATTGTGACCACCTGCACCTGATGAAGTGTCATTTGGTAACCAGCAGCCTCTTGCTGAGCAAGGTGCCTACCTGAATTAGGTGCTTTGTATGTACTAATCTGGGTATCATGCTAGTTGGAAAATTAGTTGTCAAATAGTTGGAGCTTGTTCTGCATATGCTCTGCCCATTGGTCTTCAGCTGCCTACCCAAAGGTTTTTGAAGGGACTGTTTGAGTATGCCTGTAAAAATAGCAAGAAAACTTTTAAACCGTTTAACTTTTGTCGGGCCAGGAGGGATAAAAGTACAACAGGCCTTTGTCCACTGGGGCTTGTTGGCCAGCCCACCAAGACCTGTGGGGAGAAAGAAAAGACATGCTTTTTTTTTTTGGCCCCTTTCACTACCACCCAAAGGTCTCAAAGTGTTTTCAGCCAACGAAATACTTTTGAAGTGTTAGTCACTGTTGTAATGTAGAGGGCTGGCCAAATTCCTCAGGCATCAGCTGGCGGCTGCACAGGAAGCACCCAACTGATGCCCTCTGCCTGCCAGTTTAATTCAAACCAGGGCCTGATCCCAAATTTGGCTCTCTCTCTCTCTCCAGGCACGCCTTCAGCCCACGTTGTCCCAGAGACAGGCGCAATTTTAACAACTTCCCCCAAAAACTTTCAATGTCACTGGCGAGAGGACTGCCTGCTGGACAATCTAATTTTGTGACCACATTAAACGCTTCCGGGTGACATGGCACAACATGCTGTGGATTATTTAGAACTCCCTCTTTTGTCAAAGTTTCATTCCTTGAAAATAGTTACCCCACCCCCGTCCCAACGCGACTCCTTTTAATTGGATTCGAACCCTTCAGTGTAGATGGGATGGAAATGGTAAAATAAAGAAAAAAACAATTCAGGAAAATGCAGGCGGGCATTTGGTCTTCATTCATCCCACCCAGCAAAATAGCGGCTGATCTCCTCAGGACCGCCCCTGCAGATCTCAGGAGGGGGAGATTCCAGCGGGTTGCCCTCGAAGTTTGAGGAGCAGTGGCTGCGGCCCCATTCCAGGTTCACCAGCTGCCCGAACTGGTTGGGCAGCCTCCTGAGGCGATTCTTCCCCAGCCACAGGGTGCGCAAGCTCCCGAGGGTGCAGATGGAGTCGGGCAGGCTCTGCAAGGCGTTGAAGTACAGCAGCAAGGTCTCCAGACGCTCCAGGTTGCCGATGCTGGCGGGGACGGACTTCACCTGGTTGTCGCTGGCGTCCAAAAAGGACAAGCGCCGAAGCTGACAGACCTGAACCGGCAGCTCCTCGAAGTTATTGTTGGCCAAGTGCAGGCTCTGCAGCTTCTGCAGCCTCTCCGTCTCGGCGGGGAGGCGGCTCAGTTGGTTGTTGCTGAGGGTCAGGATTTCCAGCTTTTGCAGAGCCCCGATCTGGGGCGGGATCTCCCTCAGTTCGTTGGTGTCCAGGTGCAGCACGGTGAGGTTGCCCAGCTGCCCGATTGCCCGGGGCACTCTGCCCATCCTGTAATTCAGGCAGCTCTCGCGTTCCGGGCTCATCTCCAGCACTTGCAGCTCCCCCAGGTCGAATATCTCCAGCGGAACCGACAGCAGCTCCTTGCCCTTCAGCTTCAATTTCTTCTTGCGCTCGTTGGTGGGGTCGACCTCGATCCTGAACTTCCAGAGCTTTTCCGCTGCTCCCTTGGCAGAGTAAAGCGACAGGCTGCTGGTCTGAGACGATTTCAGTCGCCCCGTTGACATCGCAGCCCTCCCTCGCCTTTGCAAGGCAGCGGATTTAATTTGACCTTTTTAAAGACAACAAGAAGTTGTGGACTCTTAAAAACATCCCCCCGCCCCCCCGCAGAGAATCCCGAACCATCCATTCATTCTGCTGGGGAACAATGTGTTTCCACGTTCTGAAACTGACGCGCCATTCTGAGGTTGCTGAGCAACCCCTGTGCAACACTTGTTCTGAAATGTGACATTAATCCAGGAATCGGGTCAGGACAATGTCACTTGGGTCCCTCTTGTACTTTGGATGGGCTCTGTCTACTCTTATCAACGCAAACATTAGGGGAGCCGGAGAATTAGGTCCTGGCGCATTTCACCTCTGACCTGCTGAGCTGACCTCGCCCAGCCCCACAGTCACCTTGTTTAAATAAATCTGAGGCAATCCTGACTCTGACTGCATGTGAGAGTCTTTCCTGGCTGCCGAATGTTAGGCGCCTGCAGCGACTGAAGGCACTTTTTTTTGAAGTGCTGTCTCTAACTGCAAGAAGGCTTGGGAACAGAATGACCCTTTCCATACAAGGGCGAGATGCATTATCAAAGCGTGTTCCTATTAGTAGAGGAGCAGAGAATAAAGCTTAAGGAAAAGGACAAAGAGCAACCTAGAATAAAAATAAAAACAATGGAAATCCAAAACAAAAACAGAATTACCTGGAAAAACTCAGCAGGTCTGGCAGCATCGGCGGAGAAGAAAAGAGTTGACGTTTCGAGTCCTCATGTTCTGCTGAAGGGTCATGAGGACTCGAAACGTCAACTCTTTTCTTCTCCGCCGATGCTGCCAGACCTGCTGAGTTTTTCCAGAATAAAAATAATCTGGGGGAGGGCCAATTGCATTTGGGTGGGAACGGAACTAGCCCAGGTAAATTGGAACTGTAATTGAACAATGTTTTGCCTTCAAAGAGGAAATGGTTGGGATACGGTTGAGATACATTCCCATGATAATACGAACGTATGAACAAGGAGCAGGGGTAGGCCACTCGGCCCCTCGAGCCTGCTACACCAGTGAACGATATCATGGCTTATATGATTGTAACCACTCGCCCAGCCCCGATAATCATTCACCCCCTTGCTTAACACAAATCTATCTACCTCTGCCTTAGAAATATTCAAAAACTCTGCTTCCACCAACTTTTGAGGAAGAGAGCTCCAAAGACTCACGACCCTCTGAGAAAAAAAATCTTCTCATCTCTGTTTTATATGAGTGACCCCTTAGTTCAGTGACGCCTAGTTCTAGATTTTCCCACAAGAGGAAACATCCTCTCCACATCAACCTTGCCAAGACCCCTCAGGATCTTCTATATTTCAATCAAGTCACCTCTTATTCTTCTAGACTCAAGCAGATACAAGCCTAGCCTGTCCAGCCTTTCCTCATAAGATAACCTGCCCATTCCTGGTGTTAGTCTAGTAAACTTCCTCTGAACTGCTTCTAACGCATTTACATTCTTCCTTAAATAAGGAGACCAATACTGCGCACAGTACTCCAGATGTAGTCTCATCCTGTACAATTGAAGCATAACCTCTCTACTTTTGTATGCAATTCCCCTCGCAATAGATGATAACATTCTATTAGCTATCCTAATTATTGCTTTACCTATGTACTAGCATTTCAAGATTTATGCTCTAGGACACCCAGATCCCTCTGAATCTCAGAGCTCTGCAACCTCTCACTGTTTAGATAATATGCTTCTTTTTTATCCTTCCTGCCAAAATGGACAATTCACATTGCCCACACTATACTTCATTTGATAGATCTTTGCCCAATCACTTAACCTATTTACATCCCTTTGTAGCCTCCTTAAGTCTTCTTCACAACTTACATCCCTACCTATCTTTGAGTCATCAGCAAATTTAGCAACCATACTTCATCAAAGTCATTTATATAAATTGTAAGATGTTGAGGCCCCAGCACTGATCCCTGTGGCACACCACTCATCACATCTTATCAAGAAAAAAATGACCCATTTATGCCTACTCTCTGTTTCCTGTTAGCTGGCCAATCTTCTATCCATGCCAATATGTTACTCCCTACATCATGAACATTTATTTTTCGCTATAACCTTTGATGTGGCACATTATCAAATGCCTTCTGGAAATATAAGTACAGTACATCCACCAGTTCCCCTTTATCCACAGCACATGTGACTCCTTCAAAGAACTCCAATAACTTGTTTGAACATGATATCCCTTTCATAAAACCATGTGATTACCTTGATTTTTTCCAAGTGCCCTCCTATAACATCTTTGTTAGGAAATAGAGATAGTTTAAGTAAGTTATATTGGTATGTGTGGGTATTAGAAATGAGTTTTAGCTTTAAAGTTTAAGTTTGATTTGCATTTCTGTATCTGTGTGTTAAGAAAGGTCAAACTGAGTTTTAGTTTCACTTTAAAAAGGTGCCTCCATAGAACCATAGACCCATAGAACCATAGAAAAGTTACAGCACAGAGAAGGAGGCAATTCGGCCCATCTTGTCCATGCCAGCCCGAGGACACCCAGGTGCCCTTTCTAATCCCACCCTCCTGCACCCGGCCCATAATTCTGCAGCTTACAGCACTTAAGGTGCAGATCCAGGTACTTTTTAAAAGAGTTTCTGCCTTTACCACCAGCTTGGGCAGCAAATTCCAGACACGCACTACCCTCTGTGTAAAGAAATTATTCCTCATGACCCCCTAACCTTCTGCCACTTTTCTTGAATCTATGTCCCCTGGTTCTAGAATTCTCCACCAAGGGAAACAACTTTATCCTGTCCACTCTATCTATCCCCCTCATAATTTTGTACATCTCAATCAAGTCACCTCTCAGCCTTCTTTGTTCAAAGGAGAATAACCCCAACCTATCCAATCTCTCCTCATAGCTACATGTTCCTAACCCTGGCAAAATTCTTATAAATCTCCTCTACACTCTCTCCAGAGCTATTACGTCCTTCCTGTAATGTGGTGACCAGAACTGCACACAATACTCCAGTTGTGGCCTCACCAGTGTTTTATAAAATTCCAACATTATATCCTTACTTTTATATTCTATACCTCTGCCAATGAAGGAGAGCATTCCATATGCCTTCTTTACAACCTTATCTACTTGAACTGCTGCCTTCAGGGATCTATGTACTTATACATCAAGATCTCTCACTTCATCTAACCTCCTTAGTATAGTCCCATTTATTGTGTAATCCCTGTAACTGTTTGACCTCCCTAAATGTATGACCTCACACTTCTCTATGTTAAAATCCATCTGCCACTTTACTGCCCACTCCACCAACCCATCTATATCATTTTGGAGATTATGGCTATCCTCTACACTATCCACTACTCAGCCAAACTTTGTGTCATCTGCAAATTTCCCAATCATGCCTCCCACGTTCACGTCCAAATCGTTAATATATAACACAAACAGCAAGGGTCCCAATACTGAGACCTGTGGAAAACCACTTGAGACAACTTTCCATTCGCAAGGGCATCCATCGACCATTACCCTTTGTTTCCTGTTACAAAGCCAACCTTTTATCCAGTTTGCCACATTACACTGAATCCCATGGGCTTTTACTTTCCTGACCAATCTGCCATGTGGGAGGTTGTCAAATGCCTTGCTAAAATCCATGTACACAACATCCACTGCACTACCTTCATCAACCCTTCTTGTCACTTCCTCAAAGAATTCAATCAAATTTGTGAGACAAGACCTTCCTTTAACAAATCCATACTGATCAACCCTGACTAGTCCATGCCTTTCCACATGACAGTTAATCCTATCTCTCAGGATTGATTCTACTAATTTGCTCACCACTGATGTAAGACCAACTGGCCTATAGTTGTTTGGCATTTCCTTTGATCCCTTTTTAAACAAAGGAACTACGTTTCCATTTCTCCAGTCCTCCAGTACCTCCCCTTTATCTAGTGAAGATTGGAAAATCATCCTCAGAGCATCTGCTATCTCCTCCCTGACTTCCTTCAGCAGCCTCGGAAACAATCCATTTGGCCCTGGTGACTTATCAACTTTCAAGGATTTCAACCCTTCGAGTACTTCCTCCCTTTTTATGACTATCCAATCCAATATCTCGCAGTGCTCCTCCTGGACTACTATATCTACATTCTCCCTTTCCTTTGTAAACACGGAGACAAAATATTAATTCAAAACCCTTCCCACAGCCTCTGCATCTACACACAAGTTTCCATCTTCATCTCTGATAGGTCCCACTTTTTCCTTAACTAACGTTTTAGCATTAATGTATTGGTAAAACATCTTTGGGTTATCTTTTACTTTATTTGCTAATCTTTTTTCATGCCCTCTCTTTGATTTCCTTATTTCCTTTTTCACTTCGTCCCTGCACTTCCTATATACGTCTAGGCTATCTGCAGTGCTTAGTTCTTTGTGCCTATCGTACGCTTTCTTTTTCTGTTTGATCTTCCCCTGTATTCCTCTAGACAACCAGAGGGGTCTAGATTTGGCAGTACCACTCTTATTTTTGTAGGGGACATGTCTATTTTATGCAATTAGGATCTCGCTTTTTAGTGCTTCCCACTGGTTTTCCACTGTTTTATCCTCCAGCAGTGCTGTCCAGTCCACCTTAGCCAAGTCCCTTCTCATTTCTGCAAAATTTGCCTTCCCCCAGTTCAAGACTTTTACTCCTGCCTTATCTCTGTCCTTTTCCATGGTAATGCTAAATCTAACTGAATTGTGATCACTGTCCCCGATATGGTCGACAACAGTCACTTCACCCACTTGCCCTTCTTCGTTCCCCAAGACGAGGTCTAGAATTGCATCTCCTCTCATTGGGTTTGTCACAAATTAGTTGAAAAAATTTTCCTGGACACACTGCATGATTTTTTCTCCCTCAGTGCCCCTTATATTGTTTGAATCCCAGTTGATATTAGGATAGTTGAAGTCTCCTATTATTATTGCCCTCTTGTTCTTACAAGCAGAAATTTGCGTACATATTTGTTCTTCTATCTCCCTTTCACTATTTGGGGTTCTGTAGTATACTCCCAGTAGTGTGACTGCCCCTTTTTTATTTCTAAGCTCAATCCATAAAGCCTCGTTTGTTGACCCATTTAGTATATCATCCCTTCTCACAACTGGAATTGATTCTTTAGCCATTAGTGCTACCCCGCCCCCCCTCTCCTTTTTTATCTCCTACTCTATCGTGTCTGAAGACTTTATAATCAGGGATATTAAGCTGCCAGTTTTGTCCCTCCTTTAGCCAGGTCTCCGTTATAGCAATGACATCCTGCTGCCATGTGTCTACCTGTGCCCTTAACTCATCTATCTTGTTTGTAATACTCCTTGCATTGAAGTATAAACATTTTAACCCCGCCAATTTCCTTTGCTGGACACTTTTTAAACATTGCTTCTCCTGTAACTCCATGTCTGTCACAACATCCTTAGCTAATGTTCTACCTCCATTTTTCTGATCTGAATCTGACCTATCTGATCCTACTCCTGGGATCCCATCCCCCTGTCACACTAGTTTAAATACTCCCCAACAGAACTAGCAAAAGCCCCCACAAGGACACTGGTCCCAGCTCTGCCTGGGTGCAGCCCGTCCGGTTTGTACAGGTCCCACCTTCCCCAGAACCGGTCCCAGTGCCTCAAGAATCTGAATCCCTCCCAACTACACCATCTCTCCAGCCACATGTTCATTTGGTCTATCCTCTTATCCCTTCTCTCGCTAGCATGTGGAGCTGGGAGTAATCCTGAGATTACTAAATTTGAGGTCCTGCATTTTAATTTACCTCCTAACTTCCTGTACTGAGCTTGCAGGTCCTCATCCCTTAGTTTACCTATGTCGTTGGTACCAATGTACCATGACCACTGGCTGCTTACCTTCCCTCCCCAGAATGTCCTGCAGCCGCTCCGTGACATCCTGGACCCTGGCACCAGGGAGGCAACATATCATCCTTGATTCACGTTTGTGGCCACAGAAGCGTCTGTCTGTGCCCCTAACTATTGAATCCCCTATCACAATAGCCCTGCCACTTGTTTTCCTCCCGCCCCCCTAAGCAGCAGAGCCACCCACGGTGCCGTGAACTTGGCTGTTGCTGCTTTCCCCTGAGAGGCCATCCACCCCAACAGTATCCAAAGCGGTATATCTATTAGAGAGGGGGATGACCAACGGGCAGGTCCTCTAATTGTTTAAATGATCCTGTCAATGGCCTCAGTTGGCCATTGACAGGTTGGTGGGCGCGCAGCTGATTTTGCTGTGCCCCCGCCTTCCTGAAAATGTAAGTGGGGCGGGATGACATCGGGGGTTCCGCCCAACGTCATACCACATCATTTTACACGTTGGCGAGCGGGCCCCACCCCCTGTTCGCCGATGGCAAAATTCTGCCCGTAGTGTCCAACATTAGATGTGATTCTGTGATTGGACAACATTTGCTAAATAATTCTTAATGAGCTAAGGATTAGGCTGACAACCATTTAAGATTGTCAGTCGGGCTCGCAATGTGGCACACTTGCGTGCTCTGGAAACTACATATATTAATAGTCAGGGCTGTGTTCTTTGCAGACAGAAAGAGCATGTACGCACATTGCGTCTGTTTCAGCTAAACAAAATAAGTGACAGCCATTCACTGACTCATTCCTCAGGCAATGCCTAGACCAATCAGGGTCAAGCTGCCTGGTTTAAATTTCAAAGAAAGCGTGGCAGCTAACTGTCAGTCATCAACAGTGGTGCATTCTCCATGCAACGCCACTTGACAATCAATCAGCACTCATTTTTTTATTCATTCACAGGATGTGGGCTTCACTGGCTGGGCCAGCATTTATTGCCCATCCTTAGTTGCCCTTGAGAAGGTGGTGGTGAGCTGCTTTCTTGAACCGCTGCAGTCCATGTGATGTAGGTACAACCACAGTGCTGTTAGGGAGTTCCAGGATTTTGACCCAGTAACAGTGAAGGAACGGTGATATATTTCCAAGTCAGGATGGTGAGTGACTTGGAGGGGAACTTCCAGGTGCTGGTGTTCCCATTTATCTGTTGCCCTTGTCCATCTAGGTGGTAGTGGTTGTGGGTTTGAAAGGTGCTATCTAAAGAGCCTTGGTGAATTCCTGCAGTGCATTTTGTAGATGGTACATACTGCTGCTACTTTGCGTCGGTGGAGGAGGGAATGAATGTTTGTGGATGTGGTGCCAATCATTAGGACTGCTTTGTCCTGGACTGTGTCCAGATTCTTCAGTGTTGTAGGAGCTGCACTCATTCAGGCAAGTTGGGAATATTCCATCACATTCCTGACTTGTGCCTTGTAGATGGTGGGCAGGATTTGGGGGAGTCAAGAGGTGAGTTTCTTGTTGCGGAATCCCTAGCCTCTAACCTGCTCTTGTAGCCGCGGTATTTAAATGGATAGTCCAGTTCAGTTTCTGGTCAATGGTAACTCCCAGGATGTTGATAGTGGGAGATTCAGTGATGATAATGCCATAGAACATCAAAGGGTGATGGTTATATTCTCTCTTGTTGGAGATGGTCATTGCCTGACACTCGTGTAGCGCAAATGTTACTTGTCACTTGTCAGCCCAAGCATGGATATTGTCCAGGTTTTGCTGCATTTGGACATAGACTGCTTCAGTATCTGAGGAGTCATGAATGGTGTTGAACATTGTGCAATCATCAACGAACATCCCTACTTCTGACATTATGATGAAAGGAAGGTAATTGATAAAGCACTGAAGATGGTTGGGCCAAGGACACTACCCTGAGGAACTCCTGCAGTGATGTCCTGGGGCTGAGGTGACTGACCTTTAACAACCACAACTGTCTTCCTTTGTGCTAGGTATGACTCCAACCAGTGGAGAGCTTTCCCCCTGATTCCCGTTGACTTCAGTTTTGCTAGGGCTCCTTGATGCCACACTTGGCCAAATGCTGCCTTGATGTCAAAGACAGTCACTCTTCACATACAGTATAAACTGTTGCTTTTCCCCTTATATTGGTATTCTTGCAAAGTGTCCTGATAAGTGCAAGACAAAATTTTTCTCAGAAATAATTTGAGTTTTTCGATGAACTAACAGAGAAGGTTGGTGAGGATAATATGGTTGATTTAGTGTATATAGACTTCCAAAAGACATACGATAATATAAAAAAAATACTATTCATTCATGGGATATGGGTGTTGCTGGCTAGGCTAGCATTTAATGCCCATCCCTAATTGCCCTTGAGAAGATGGTGGTGAGCTGCCTCTTGAACCGCTGCCATCCATGTAGTGTAGGTACATCCACAGTGCTGTTAGGGAAGGAGTTCCAGGATTTTGACCTAGTGACATTGAAGGAACAGTGATAAATTTCCAAGTCAGGATGGTGAGCGGTTTGGAGGGGACCTTGTAGGCCGTGATGTTCCTATGTGTCTGTCCTTCTAGATGATAATGGCTGTGGGTTTGGAAGATGCTGACTAAGGAAGCTTGATGAGTTCCTACAGTGCATCTTGTAGACGGTACACGCTGCTGCCACAGCGTGCCTGTGGTGGAGGGAGTGAATGTTTGTGGATGTGATGCCAATCAAATGGGCTGCCTTGTCTTGGATGGTGTCAAGCTTCTTGAGTGTTATGGGAACTGCACTCATCCAGGCAAGTCGGGAGCATTCCTGATGTGTGCCTTGTGGTTGGTGAACAGGCTTTGGGGTGTCAGGAGGTGAATTAGTTACTGGTGGTCCAATGAATCCTGTGATCGTTTCCTGTCAATTAAAGTCACAGACCACACCACATCCACCCTACTCATGCAGCAATATGTTTTAAAAGCAAGATATGCCCCTCTGCTGCAGTAATATCAATGGCTCAATTGGAGAGAGCAATGGCCAGTAGTCAATTGAAGCCATAGTGGCAGATATCATCAAATAGTTAAAAAAAGTTGAAGAATGGTTCATTTTCTGGATATCCCACTCCTTTGTGATGCAGGAGAATGCTCTGTTCCAGTTGAAAATCAATTGCAATTGATTATGTTTACATTAATTTGTAGAAGATTTACATTTGGGCTTATACTAATATGTTTGTGTAATAACTTTGGTTATAACTTTACTTTGACAAAACTATTGCAGTGTTCTGCATAAATACATAGCAGGAACTCCAGGTCAACAGTTTTAACCTCTATAGGTACACCAAGGCCTTGTTAGATTATGCTAGTTAACTGCATGCATAAGGTTGGGAATGCCCCTTATGTTAATATGCATTTCTACATTTTGTCTGTACCTATTTCAGGTGCTGCCCATACTCCTTTCTGCTGGGGAACCATGGAAATCATGGGGTGATACAAATGGTTTTCAAGAAGGGGAGCAGAACAAAATACCAGTAATACTAAGGAACGTGTGTCAAGGGGAGGAACTGAGTGAATGTAATATAGGTAAAAATGGTGATGGAGAAAATAATAGGACTTCAGACAGACAAAATTGCAGAACCTCCAACCTGTAAACAATAAACTAAAAAAGTTTGAAAAATGACATTTGCTCATGTTCCATGATTGATTAGTAACTATAATGTGATTGAAAAATCTTACCCAACATTACCCTTGGTCCCTTGAGAGTCTCTTCTGAGAAATGACATTTGCTTTAAACCTTTTCATTGTTTGCACAGGCTGTTGTATTTTGGTGCCAATGCTGAGCACCATATTGCATTATGGATTTGTTTGATGTCTCAATGATGAGATCTTGAGACTTGTACTTTTAAACATGAAATATTTATTGTTAATCTTTAACTATGTATAGATCCCAGTTAATTCCATGCATGGTGCTGTTTCTCTCGTGCAGGCTGCTTCTAGAGTGTTCTACCAGTCTATTACCATGTGACTGTATACATCATACCACGGGTGGTGCTATCCTCCAGTCCCACATTAACCCTTGCTCTGCTGAGCACCTTTACATTACAATGGCATGCAGACACATACAACATCATACAACACAGGATATCAACCAGTGGAAGTAACAAATGTATCGCTAGGGACAACATCACAAAGCACTTCAAAATGGTTGTTTCTTAAAAAGCTTCCAAAATTAAAATGCCTTCTGAAGTTTCACAGAAACTCCACAGATTTCTGACCTGTTTATGTCAGATCTCTTGAAATCTATCATCCTTGCTCAGTGGAGAAATAAGGAACAAGTCCATTGTATTCCTTTCAAGTCACATCCATCTGTCCTTTGGAATCAGAAATATTTTGCTGTACTTACCTACTTGTTGTTACTCATGGCCTTTTTGGACCTTATTCCAAACAATTATCCACTATTGACTTATTTGCTGTTTATTTGGCTGATAGCAGCTTTCATTGCCTTTTGCTGAGATCACCACCTTACAATTCCCCATTACACAATCATTACCCAATTCAGTTGTCCCTCCAATTTATACCCATATTGTCTCATCATAAAGCTCTTGACCTAGAGGCACATAATAGGTCCTAGTGATCAAGTTTATGATAATAGTGTGACCCATCTGAACCTAAATAGCTTCAGCTGTACCTTGTGATAAAAATCATCTCTTTCTTTTTCAGAATATAGCAATGTCCCCTCTGATTTGTCATGTTCAATCCCTCAATCCTCTCATAACCTTTTTGTTGGATTCAACAGAAATACTTCATTTTGATTTCATTCAAAGGCCTTTTAAAACATTTTGGCCAATAAATCACTGCCTTCTCCCTCTCACAATTGTCCCCCCCCCCTCTTCTAATTGCTGCCTCCTCTCCCCCAATTGCTGTCACACTTTCCCAATCTCTGGCCTTCAGACACGTGACCTCTGCTCCCCCTCTCCCAACAATTGCTTTCCACCTTTCTCTGAATTGCTTGCCCTGCCACCCCTTCCGATTTGGACCTACTACTAATACCTCTTTGAGGGCCACTGCCAGTGATGCCTGAAATTAAATCCACTTTGGCGGTATGTGCAAAAGCAAAAGGTTGAATCTTGGGCCTATCCATTCTGATACAGGGATTGATGCCTGCATCCAGTTTGCTTTCCAATTTCCAGGCCTTCAATTCTTCTTATAGAAATTAAAGTAAATATACAATATCTCCCAACAGTCACAACTCATTTTCATTCCTGAGCAACACCAAGGGGCATGTAGATGTGCTGATCAGGTGAGATAAGGTAATCAGAGTGGGAGGAGGTTCATGTGGAGCATAGACATTGGCAAAGACCCATTGCTTTGAATGATCTGATTCTGTTCTGTAAATTTTATGTTATTCTAGGTCATGGCTGGGATTTCCTGTGCTCACCAGCGTTGGGCGTGTTTGGTGGCGTGAGCGGACAATATGGAGAGAAGGCCAAAAATTGGTTTCACGACGTCATGAAACTAGTTTGCGATCGTCTGCTCTGCCCGCCGATGGCAGGCTGAATTTTCCGCCAGCGGATGTTGGGAACCTCATTGTAAAACATCAGCATATCTTTATAAGGTAAGGTCAGCCTGCCGGACTCATCCCCCCCACACTACCACTGTTGGATCGTCAGCCCATGTCGATAGGAAAACATGCCCACATGTTTCACAACAACATATATAAAGCGTGCCCTTGGCAGGCTGCACTTCATTCGGGACTACAAGATTTGTTTACCTACCTTGTTTCGGTCAGCGCTCACAGTCATCAGTGCCACATCACTTTTAGGGGGCTCAAGGGTAGGTCTCTACCTACCAGACCAGCCATAAGACGTGGGTGGCATTTCAACGGCTGAATGGCTAGGTCTTGCTTGGGGAAGGGGAAGAAGAAGCCTCAAGCAAGGGAAGAGGCTGCAGGATGAGAGCTGTACTGGGGAAGGAGGGTAATCCAGGGTGTGTTTTGGGGCACATGTTGTCCTGTGCAAGTAGCCTCAAGATGGTGAGGGCTGAGGAGGTAGTCGCCAAAGGAAACGAGGCCAGATGTGAGGGTATGTGTGTGAGAATGATGTGTGTGAGAGCGATGTGTGTGAGAGCGATGTGATGTTTCTTGAACTGGCAGTGAGTGAGAAGCCAGTGAATGTGTGATGGGCTCGAGTGTGTGAGTTTAGAGTGATAAGATAGTTGCTTTACTCCGGCAGCATGGACGAGATCATTCGTCCTCTATCTGCATTGGATGGCCAACATTGGCACTGATCACCACTGCCATCGCCGACCAAGCCAGAGTGGTAATGTAGCTGCCCCTCCTGCGGCCAGAGCGGGGGTAGACGACATCACAGTGGGCCTCCATGGTGTCCAAAAGGCACTCGAGGGCTGCAGTCTTCTTGCCTTTTGGGGCATGTCCTCTTTGCTGTAGACCTGGACTGGAAACACTGAGCACGGCTGTACTTATATCTGGTACCTGACGTGATGAAGAGGCGAGGTGACGGCATGACAAATTGGAGCCTGCCCGCCCATTGAAATGGCATGTTTCCCGGGAATTCATAAGTAATGCGACAGTTCTGGGACGATAAGGCGTGAAAACCCACCATTGCGATAGGCAGGTAAAAGGTATTTACCCAGTCACGACTGCACCTAGTGCAAACGTGGAATGGTTCCGCCCCATGTCTTTGTCAACTCCAGGCTGACGGGAACAATTTTAACCTTGAGCACTGACGTAAAATTAGTGAAATTAATCACTCATTGACACCCCACTAATTTGGCATTCCATTGAATTCAATTGAAAAGAAAGTCGGATGTGGTGCATAGTGAGTACAGTTCAATGTTATCAGCTCTACTGCACATCACTTGCCTTGCCATTCCACACCTTTGTCCTCATCTACATATTTAGCTGTTGAGTTAAAGAAACTATAGGTGAGTTATGAACGAATATTATGGGCAGGATTTTTCGGTCGGTGTGCAGGCACGATCGGCGAGCCCAGGAGCGGCATGTGAATGGACCGCCGCCACCCGTGATCGGCCCCCACCTGCGATTTCACACTGGCTGGCCAATTAACGATTAGTTAACGTGAAGCGCGCACTGGGAATGCTCAGCACTGCTGGGGTTTGGGCAGGCGCTGATGTAAGTGCGGGCACGGGCGAGCGCTGAATGAAAGCTCTCTGAAGGCAGAGAGCTGCCTCAGGGAGCTGAAGACTTTAGAACCAATAAATAAAGTTTTTAAAATCTGGAAAAAATTGTTCATGCATCACAATCAGTCACCTGAACATGTACATGATGAAAATTCTGTCCATATGTTTTTATTTTCTTTTAATTTAATACCGGAAACCTCATCCCACCCTTGGATGAGGTTTCATGAAAAATGCAAAGTCCGCCTAGCCGATTTGCCCGTCCGCCAACCGTAAGGTTGGATGGGCCACGAAAAATCGGAGACAATTACAACTTTAATTGAACTAATTGGCCTCTTAATTGTCAGTGGGTGTGCTTCTGACTTTTTCACGCGAAACCCTGACCGAAATGTCGCGCGAGTGTGGAATGATGTTGGGACGATCAGCCGACGTCATCCTGCGCTATTTCACACCTGATTGGGTTGGGCGCGCACCCACATGCCGACCTAAAAATTCTGCCCTATGCGTTAAATTTCTTGCTTTTTCCTAAGCCTCCAAAAATCAGGAGCAACATCAACGTGAAACATCAGGAGGAAAATCCCATAAATTTTGCACTAGCTCACAGAAAGCAAGGCTTCGAGTTACATTTCATGCATTTTCGTAGTGATGGCTCCAAAGGCAGAACAAGAAGCATCCACATATACTAAGTAAGCATACAAGGCTCTCAAAGGGCTGACTTTTGGCTTCAGTGGGTTCCCGCTGATCTCCTGTTGTCACTGGTGAGAACTCTAGCTAATTTTTATGATTCGGCCTTGTTAACATTCCATTGGTGAGCTGCTCAGGTATTTTGAGTGGTTGATTGATCAGACGGGCTCGTTAACCCCTTCACCGTGGATCCCAGGTATGCCAAAACAATGGGTGACGATCCTGAGAGAAGACCATTGAGGATTGGCCAGCACAAAGGAACATTTTAGTGGGGCCATCAGTACTCTCCCTGACTTCACAAAGGTCATTTACGGACCTTTTCTTGAGTGGTCAATTGCAGTTTCTTTTAAGGATCACTGGTTAGGCAAGTTCAGTGCCAAGAACATGTTGCACACTCTATCTTTTGGTACTTCAAACTTCAGAGGCTTACTACTGTTGTTATAGGACCCCAATTCCATAAAGCTTTAGCCTGGTCCTTCCATATCAAGGACCCCGCCAAAATGTCAGTGGGAATTGTGCAGTTAGTGCTGGGCTGCAATTTTCAGCTCCATTCCTGCTTGGTAGGTGAGGAGTTTAATATCACCACAACCAGTCCTCCCCACCCCCCAACCAACCCCACTTCTCAAGAGTTAAACAATTTTTTAAAAAGTGATGCATGAATCAATAATGCTACAATAGTACACTTCTTGTCACTCATCTGTTATACTTTATACACAACCATGTACATAAACGATGATTTTACATAGGTGTCAAAAATATTCAAGGAATAGCACCATGAGATACATCTGCAAAAAAAGTAAAACTCGATTCTGGGATAAGCCAATGGAAGCCTAACATTGAACTGATCCTCCTTTGAAAGCTGTCATCTTTTAACATTGTTGCAAATCCCCTCAAAAAACACAGTAATAAAAGATAAATCTCATTTTTCATAATAATTTAACAACCACACCATAGTCAGTCGCTGTTCCCATGGTGAAAACGCTTATGTTAGTGTTGTTTCTATAGCAATTTTGGCAGGCTGGGTCTATCACCAATCACAACAAAATAAGGAACAGCGATAAAGGGAGCACAGAAAGATGCAACACAGTGCCAAGGGGCTGCAAAGCTACTCAATTGCCAACCCTCCCTTACTTCATCAACCAGCAACTCGGGTGCTAGGATGAGGATTAAAGGGATACAGAAGGATGCCATTTTGTCACTGTGTCAGTGCCCGGTTACTTCTGACATTTGTTTGTCCCAACTGAGCTATTTAAAATACATTGATGAAAATAGTTTAAGATGAGGAGAAGTAAGCAGTGGTTTTTAGGTGGTGCTAAGCATAAGTTTCAAAGACCTATGGATTCTAGGGATAAAGAGGGAGAAGGAAGCAGTTTTGAGGTCTGGAAAATTTTGCTTAAAGATTTATTTAATTCAAAAGAAAACAGGGCCATGGGAACCAAAACAATAAAAAGGAACAAATGAAAGATCAAATAGATGATAATGTAATTACCAAATGTTCTGAATATTGCAATATCTTCTCCCTTTGGGGAACAGAGGGTAAGACTTGTAAGGGTTAGCAGGGTGATCATCAACCTATTGAACTGTGTAATAAACAGTCCTTTCATGTATAACAAGTTCTGCAGTAGATTGGAACCTTGAACTGCTGCCTCGGAGGCAGAGGTGCCACCTACTGAGCTACAAGACCTTCTACTCTAAAAACAGCAACATTCACAGATCAACTCTGCACCGAATGTATACAACACAGTCAGAAGTCAAATCTGGCTGAACCAGGCCAAAATACATCTGGCTAGTCCTGGAACCAGTCCAATTCTAAGCCAGGACAAAAGTTTGAATCTCTATCAAGCTACATAGCAATAGTTTTAAAGAAACTGAAATCAGAGAGGCTGATATTCATTTGCAGTAGTGGTGGAAAAATACCGATAGTGGATCAGCTTCAAATTTTCCTTTTCGCTGACTTTGATAGGAAGGAGAATCAGGCATGGTGTCTAATTAGCAGCTGATGCACTCCAGCCAGTTTCTTGCCACTGCCACTGCCAAAAATTAAAGTTAGCCCCCTACTCTCCAGAGTATCTTTCTTGTGCTGCCCTAGGAACAGGCATAATGGCAAGACATGGCAAACTAAATCTGTAAATACATGACAATAGGAGGCAGACAGAAAGTGGTTTTTACCCAGTTCTGGGGAGTTTGACTCACGACTCAGGCTAATAGTGTACCTAAACACTTCTGAGTATAATATCTGCATCCCAAAAATGTGATTATACCCAGTACATAAGAGTTTTCACTCAGGGTTAATAAAATATTCAGATATTAATACTTACACAGCTTTGAGTGTGTTTTTGCTAACAAAATGCTATTTCCTACCTCAACAATTTATACATTTGACTGGAAGGTTATGTAGTCCATATATGTTCATTGAAACACCCTTCTTTTTAAAAATTGATAAATAATAAAGATCCACATTCCCTTTGCATTGTATCCCACTAGGTAAGCATCCAGACAGCCTTATTTTTCATTAACTCATCAACACATGGTCACAGCTCCCCCAAAGAAAATATTGAATTTATACCGAGTCAGTTATCAGTCTGCAAACTAGACGTTCCCGTGAATTCAGTCAAGGGATTCCAATCACATTCAATCACAGGAGAAATTCTGGTCATTTGAACTCCTTGGTTTAGGTTATGATTTAGTATGTTTATATATCTATAATGAAGCTATACTAAAAGTTCTGTGCATAATCGCACACTTTTGTAATTATGCTGACCTGTCCCGCTGACAAGAATCTGATGGAATCAAGTTGACTGCCCACTTTACGCCCAGCCCAATTTTACTCCCCCTTCACTTAGATTAAAATTAACCCTTTCATATAAGCACCGCCCTTCTTTGTCACACTTTAGTGACTGACTTGATTCACTGTGAACAATGCTGTGATAGATTTGCATTTTCAAGCATTATTTTTATGTTTATCTATATGTATGTTTATAATAAAAAACTAATAACTTTATTTTTGCTATTCTTTAGTACCTGATTTCTGTTAGAAGATGCTATACAGTATAGAATGTTATGGTATGACATACCACGTGACAGATATCAAATTAGTAATGTAGGATCTGGAATTTGTTAGAAATTTTCCATTGTCAAGTGAGTAACATAACATTGCATTCTACAGTGACAGAGTATTATATTAATGTGGAACAAATCTTTTATAATGACAAACTCACATACAGCAAGTATAATCACAGTTTTCAGACAACGATTACCATTTGTCAAGGCCTAGGGTTTCCAATTCTGGGGCATCTGGAGGTGGGAAGCACTTCTGTCCAGAAAGGAATACTTCCTGATCCCAGATTATTTTCCAGCCTGGGAGTTACTAGTATGCTGGGGATGGGTTCTCCATTTTCCACTGACGAATAAAGCCACTTTAGTGGTGGACACTTTGTGGCCACTTTAGGAGGAAAAAAGTCAATGATTGAACAAGCTTATCTTTTAATCAAAAGGCTTCTAGTTGATGGGACCTGTGCATAGCCACGTTCCGAAAGCATTTGCAAAGGCCCTCAATTATTCAGCCTCTGAGGCCCTCGTGCTGAGCTTTGAATGCTGGACACTGTGGCAATTCCATTGAAAACAGAACACGTGGTGGGGAACAGCTGCTTTTTTGCCTGCTGCCAGAACTGCCCTTAGGAAAAGGTGGGGGATTGTGGGGGATTGTGGGGAGGTGGGGGGAAGGGAGAAGAGGAGATATGAACACATCCCTGCACTTTCAACTAGGACTCTTACAAAAGCTAGAGGAATAAAAAGACTTGATTGGGTGGTTACCTGGGGGATGTTTCCTCTACTGGGAGACACTAGATCTAGGGGACACAATTTAAAAATAGGAGGTCTCCTTTTAAGGTGGAGATGAGGATATTTTTCTCCTAGATGGTCATTAGTATGTGGAATTCTCTTACCCAGAGAGCAGTGAAGGCTGGGCCATTGAGTTTATTTAAGGCTGAGTTAGATAGATTTTTGATAGACAAAGGAGTCAATTGTTATGGGGTGGAGTTGTAGGCACAATCAGATCAGCCATGATCTTATCAAACGGCAGAGCAGGCTTGAAGGGCTAAATGGCCTACTCCTGCTCCTAAGTCCAATGTCCCAATGAATAGACAAACTCATTCATATTTCAGGTTGCCTAGTTGAGGCATGATGTATGGTGACTCAAAAATGAGTAGTGAAGGATATAAGTTCTGGATGATAACATGAAGTCAAGACAAATTTTGGATGGAGATATTTTTGCATGGAGATGTCCCATCATCTTTGTCACCAGATTCAGGAGGGTGATTATCTCACCTGTCCATTTTTGCATATGTGCTCATCATTAGAGTGAGGGAATAGAAATGATAACTTCACTGATAAGTATACCCTAATATGATTATACACAGTATCGTGATCAAATGGTTCAATGGGTAAATACATAGGGTGGAATTTTCTGTCTGTTGGGAGCCGATCCCCGCTGGAGAAGCGGGCTGCGCCACCATTTTACGTGGGCGGGCCAATTAAGGCCCACCCAGGGTGACGTCCGGCGGGAAGCGCTATGCGCTTCCTGTGCAGGTGGAGGGGGGGAATTCCCCAAAAGTGAGAGCGCTGCCTCAGGGAGATCGCTTCCACATTGAAAAATATTAAAAATAGAAAAAAACATTCCCTAACATGTCCCCCTCATGTGACAATGTCACATGAGATGGGACGTGTTCAAAATTTACGCTATAACTTTAATAAACTTTTAAAAACCCTGCATGAAACCTCATCCCAGTTGGCCATTGACAGGTCGGCGGGCCTGCAGCTGATTTTGCTGTGGGCCCGCCTTCTGAAAATTTAAATGGGCCGGGATGACGTTGGGGGTTCTGCCCGACGTCATCCTGCGTCATTATACGCGTTGGCGAGCGGGCCCCGCCCCCTGCTCGCCGACGGCAAAATTCTGCCTATAGATATTTGTGCTATAAAACTATACACACGAAGTCCATCCTGAGAAAGGGATCTCATAAGGACAGTAGCTGATTTGGGCAGCTGCTCACAGACAACAGAACATGGCAGTGCTTTTGAACCAGGAGGATTCCTTCTCTCTGTGGCTCTGCATACAGTTAAGTTTAGAAAAAAAAATCATAAATACCTTTTTTTGATGGCAGCCTCCAAACGTCCCATTAGGAACCAAATAACCGTGTGGAGCAGATCTGGTTCCTGCTCTGCTCATTGTTGATAAATTTCCATCCAAACTCCTTAAACAAGCATTCAGTCTAAGATTCAAGGAGCCCAGCAACTGTTTCAGGCAGCTGCCAATGAACATCTGGAAATCAGCCCTTACCGACTCGGATCTGTAGGCGAGGATCTTCCGGTCTGTGAGCGGGGGCGGGGCTTAAGAAAAAGCATGAAACCTCATCCACGGGCGGGATGAGGTTTCATGAGGGTTCTTAAATATTTAATGAAGGTTTCAGTAAAAGTGATGGACATGTCCCAACTCATGTCAGGGAAATGTTGCTATCAACATTTTTAACTTCAGAGCCGATCTCCCTGAGGCAGCACTTAGCCTCAGGGAGATCAGTGTGGTCTTTCGCGCGCATACACGAAACAGCACACTCTCGGCTGAGGGAATCCACCCCCGCCCGCATAGGGAGCACATAGCACTTCCTGGTGGATGTCACGCTGGTCGGACCTTAATTGGCCCGCCCACGTAAAATGGCAGCACGCCCCTGATTGGGGGCGCTGATCAGAGGAGCGTCTGCCCGCACCCGTTCCTGCACTTCCCCCCCAACGGAGGGATAATTTTCTCCATAATGTAGGCACAGAATGTTGTGTCCTGAAATTGATTACTTTCCCCCCTATTTAAATGGGAGAGTTGAGGGCTAATTCCCCCATCCCCACCCCTATCCAGTTGGAGAAAATAGGAAACAACACAACAGGGAGGTCTAATTGGCAAACCCGCTTCAAGATGCCACATTATGGCTGGTGTGGGAAATAGATTTTTAAAAATCACAATGATACTTCTGAAGTGGGAGCTAGGCAGGCTATTGAGGCAGAGCTTTACTCTGCATTAGACAGATCTATGCATGACTAGAGTGTTGATGCAGAGACTGGGCACTTGAAATGGGAAGTGTTCTATTCTCAGTACTAATATCTCTCACCTTGATGGGCGCAATAAATTAAAATTTAAATTTAATTAAAAAAAACAGAGCATTGGAGAGTAAATTAAGGCACGAGTATTAAATCCAACAGCAAGGTCAGGCATTACCATTTTCTCAAAGAAAGCAAAATGAAATTTAATATTCTATGATTAGTTAAAATATGCTATATGATTGAAAACTCAAGTACATCATTCGTGCAAAGTGAAAGTAAACTGCCTTTCACGGCCAGTAAAAGAGGTATTTCTTTTTAAATTAAGCATGGGGAAATCAGCAATTTGCTATCAATTTTACTTTTTATATATTCACAACACTGAGATCTGAGAAAAACTGAATAATCTAGTGAATGAAAACTACATTTACCATATGCCACACTGGATTGTACTAAAGGTGAGATACAACTATACAGGAAACGAGCTGCAGACTTTGAAATTATGTACAGTTAGAAAGCTTTAAAATCACACAGTTTAGTCACAATTGGGAGCTAGTATGGATTTGTAGGAGGGGCCTGTGTGTGTGCTTAATGGCTGGGATACAGTACATTTCCCTTGTTATCCTAGGAGAGGGCAGGAACTCACATCGAAACACATCTGGCCGGCAGCAAGTGTGCTCGGAGTGATCGCTGTACAGGCTGCTGATGGTTATATTTTTGTTGCGTGTTCGTTAAACAGCCTCTGAATCCTTCATCTCTTCAAACTTTTCTTGTTCAAGGTCCTTTTTGGTTAGATGGCCGGCTGGCCATATTTGCATAGTAAGCACACTGAGCCAGGTCACAGATTCCATTCTGTCCAGGGGGTCCCTGAGGACCTATCCCACCAGGTAGGCCAGACTCTCCTGGTGGCCCTGGAGTACCAGGTATTCCATCTTTCCCATAGCCAGGTGTTCCAGGGGTACCTAGAAATGTAAGATACAATTTACAACAATATCAGCAAAAATCTACAAGTAGAAAAAAACCATTTGGCTCTTCAAGCCTTTACTCCAAACTACTCAGGCATTTGGCCTTGTTGTCAACCATGGCTCAGCTGGTAGCACAGTTACCTCTGAGTGAGAAGGTTGCGGGTTCAAGTCCCACTCCAGAGACTTGAATACAAAAATATTCAAAAAAGGCTGACATTCCCCAATGAAATAATTCCCCAGGGAGTGTTGTACTGTTAGAGGTGCCATCTTTCGGTTCAGATGTTAAACTGAGGCTCCATCAGGTGGATGCAAAAGATCCAGCACTATTTTGATAAACAGCAGGGAAGTTATCCCTGATGTAATGTGCTTTGGGATGTCCTGAGAATGTGCAAGGGTTCATATAAATGCAAGACTTCCTTTTATTTTTATTTGCACTTTACATAAGTTCATTTGCACATCTGCAAAGTCTTTGTCTGCTGAGTCATGAGGTACATTACTATAAATGTTTATCACCTTTTAATTACTTTTTAACCTTTGTTTCTACTAATTTTAATTGATGGCCTCTTTTATTAATGGTATGCATTATCTTATACATTATTCTGCATTATCTTCTCTATAATCTTTACCTTTTATGAGGTCCATCTTAATATTTAAGCTTCTCTAAACTTTTGAGAGTTTACCCGCATTAAATTTGGGATTATTCTTATTGGTAGTTTTGCATCTTGTTTAGAGATGTGCATATCTCTTCTGGCCAAAATTGTGGTCCAAGTGCGGTTCAAGCATTATAAAAACACAAAGCATGATTTTAATATGGCAGAGTTTCCTGCCCTAACCCCTGAAGAGTCAATGGAGAATGCATCCCTGCTGATACTGGTTGCCCCACATCCATTTAACTTTTGACAGGTAGTAATTGTCTAAGGGCGAGACATCTGCCCTTATCTGGGAATAATCCGATAGCCGGCAGCTCTGTATTCCCAGCAGCACCAGGTTCGAGCGGTCGCTACTGCTGGGACTCCTACCAGTCCTGAAGAAGAGGAGCTAATGGAGGCCAGACTGAAGGTAAGTCTGGGTTATCAGCAGGGACTGACTGTCAGGCTCCAGCAAGGGGAGTGAGGGTGTTGGGGGGTCCCTTTGACAGGCCAGGGGCTGGGGTGGGGTGGTGCGAGTGTTGAAGCAGAGCATGGCCTTGTGGGGGTGGAAGGTGGGGGGGGGGGTTCTCCATTGAGCACAGGGGACCTGCAGAGGAGGTATACCCCCCCCCCCCCCACCACACACACACACACACACACACACACACACCTTTCCCAACAGCATCCCATATAGCTAAGGTTTTTGGGCTACCTCCTTGGCCTGGGCTTCCCCAGGCAAAATAGTGGTGGGAGTAGGATGAGGAACTTAAGTGGCCATTAATTGGGAGACACATCGGGGTCAGGTGGGAAGGTGCCAGGAAAGACACACACTGCATTTTTTGAGCTCCACCTTCAAACCTGCTGGTGGGGAACTAAAAAGTACCACCTATAGAATTAACAGTATAAACTTATGTTTAAGGGTATTATGACTGTTATGGCTATTGGTCCTAATATTTTATTTTTTTCACATACTTATCCACATTTTTTTGTCATTGAGAAAGCTGAAACTACTGTTACCACACCACCATCCCCCCACCCCCCCCCCGCCCCCAATCTCTTCTAAAGTATCTCTGTGACTGAAATGTAGAAAATACAGGTTGCTTGTTAAATGGATTTAATTGGGTTAGGGATATTTCTGAGTGCGGTGTTGCAAGGTTCAATTTTGATACTTCTTTTATTACCAGTTTGTATCAATGGCACAGGTTTAAAAGCTCAGTGAGGCCAGCTGAATAAACAGATGCTTGCTCTGTTGCTAGAGTTGCCAGGTGACCTCATTATGAATGCTTGGCTGAGCTCCAAGACTGACTAATCCACTTAGCTCAACATGCAATGTTTACACTGCCTGAAGCAAAGTCCAAGCTTTGTTTGCTTGATATCTGTATTACCTCTTTGTAACCTGATCTTTTTAGGTGATTTTTCATACACCTGTGTGTTTATTTATCAAGATGAAGAGGTCTGAAGTGATAAAAGCTTTTTGAAATTGATACTGTAAATGGCTGTGGTTGATTGACAATTATGTAAGGTTGCAAGTTGAGCAGAGTTTCTCAAAGTATCTTTTCAAATCCTCTGTTCGTTGTATCAGTTTCAGAATCATTTCAAAGGCTTTCCAGGCTTGCCAATGGTTAAATGGTTCTGTACACAGTGGATACAGGGACAGTGGATATTAAGGATGCATAGGGAACATGGAAGAGGCATGAGGGTAATGGAATGGGTATCAAAGGGGCATGGGAGATTTGGGGGCATGGGAGATACTGGGGTCACAGCAGGGGTATGAGAGACATGGACATGAAGGGCTCATGGGTGGGCATAGAGAGGGCATGAGAGATATATGGGGCATGGAAGGGGCATGGGGTTGGGTAGGAGGTGAGGGATGAGGGCATTCATGATCATGACTGAGCTAATGTTCCATTAAATGGAGGTGGATTTTCTAACCAGTTGGCGTCACCACCTATCTGCCTCCATTGCCACCTTGGGCCTGTCTTTGGAGGTAGTGGACCACACTCCATACCATCCCCGCTTTATCAATATGAAAATAGAGTGGGTGGGGGCCTCCTCAACAGAGATGGGTTTTGTTGGGCCAGGAAACTTCCTAACTCCTGATACGCATCTTTTTGACAAAAGGCCAGCCCAATATGTCAAACAAATATGGAGCAGCAATCAACTAATCCAAAAAAAAAGTCTAACTATGTAACCAAAACCATGGAATATAAGTCAGAGGAATTAGAGTTCAAACCACAGACCACACAGTAAATACAGTGCCAACCTCTGATCACTGAGAAGTAAAGGAAATATTTAATAACTGGAGGCATAATAGAAAAAAGTCACAAGACTGGTCCCTGGGGTAAATTTCCATGGGGGTTCACCTGCTTATCCATTGTAACTTCAGCAGAAGAGTTGTGGAAACCTTAGGTAAACAGGGTTTAGGATGCCTGGTCTATTTTTACACAGCCTAACCTCAATGTCAAGCACCAGTCACATTTATTTACTTTCTATCATCTGGGGGAAATCGGATCATTTTTATTTCTTGCTTCATTATTACCAGTATCAACCGATCTCCGATGCAATAATCAGGTTTAAGACTGCTTAGATATCCCTCTACAATTCCTCTTTAAAAGTGGCCAGGAGCAATTTAGCCAATTTGAGTCAAAATCCTGGAGCTCCCTCCCTATCAGCACTGTGGGTATACACCACACGAGTGGTATTCACCACTAACAGGATGCTGCCGTCAAGCCTAATGATGTTCTGCCCATCACTCAGATGAGTCATGTAGTGTATTAATTTCAGTGCCAATGTGATGCTAGGTATGTAGGCCACATGTCCCAAAGACTGGTGGATCGTATCAAACACCATGTCCCAGCGCTCTTCGCAATGGGCAAGGTACAGACCGTACCCAACCAGTCTGTGTTTGCAAAACTCAAAACACAGTGTCCAACATTAGATGTGATTCCACGATTGGACAACATTTGCTAAATAATCCTCAATGTGCTAAAAATTACACTGAGAACCAATTTAAGATTGTCAGTTGGGCTCATAGTGTGACGCATTTGTGTGTACTGGAAGCTACATATAATAATACACATAGCCCTCTTTGCAGACAGAAAGAGCATGTACACACATTGCCACTGTTTCAGCTAAACAAAATAAGTGACAGCCATTTGCTGACTCATTCCTCAGGGCAATGCCTTGACCAATCAGGGTCAAGCTGTCTGGTTTAAATTTCAAACAATGCCTGGCAGTTAACTGTCAGTCACCATCACTGGTGCATTCACCGTGGCAACCTTTCTACCAATCAGAGTCCACTTGCCAACCATTCAGCACTCTCTTCACATACCGTATAAATTATTGTTTTCCCCTTATATTGGTATTCTTGCAAAGTGTCCCAATGAGTGCAAGACAAAAAGCTTCGGCATGTCTCTTTTTTCAGCAATACTCAAGTTCTGTATTACCAAACAAGGAAATTACTATGTTGATATATCATTCTTTATATCTCAGCTAAGATTAGAAAACATATACTTTAATTTTTAGTAAAGTTAAGGAAATGAAATAAATTTGAAAATCTTACCTGGAGGGCCTGGTGAACCAGGATCACCCCTCTGTCCAATACCCATTTCTCCTTTTTCACCCTTAGTGCCTCTATCACCTGTACATAAAAGAGCACCACTTATAACAGGCCAGGAACTATAGTGAGAATGCCAAGTTTGCTTTTGTGAACTTAAATACGTATTAGGATAAATAATACCTAAATAATAGCTGACATGAACCTCTTTGTTTTGGAGCAATACAAGAATGATGTGCACTTACATTTAATCAGCTCTTTGGTGCCAAGCTTCATATAAAGATTGATTATGGAAAAATACTACATTTGATTCCAGAGTTAGGGAGGAACCTTGCCTGCACGCAGGACATTGAACAGCCACCATTGTGTGTGTGTTTTCTGCATAAACCCATTGTTTGTTTGAGTACAGTGGGGAGGTGATAAAGGTTATTAGGACAATTTTGTGGAGCAATGGGCCTGCAAGATAGGATATAGAAATTATTTTCCGCTGTCAGGAATTTACCAGGTGCTGAAAGTTCCTTCATTTTACCTTCAGCCATGAAAGAGTTTGAACTACAATATCGTGAGGTCAGAGAAGCTGCATTTATCGAATCAGGATGTTCCCGGGAATTACACGGGCATTATCAATATTAACCTTCTGTCCATTTGTTTATGATGTCATCTCTATTGAGGAGACATAATTGATAATTTAAATTGATGACAATGAAAAGCCCAAAGGTGACCTTGACATGAAGTTTTAGCTCATGCCATTCTAATGCAACTACCTTCAATAATGTTGCAATCTTTCTTCACCACATGTTAAGCAATAAAAAACAATGTTTCAATAATAAATATGGAAACTACTACAAGTCACTGTGCACACATAAGGTTCCACTGCCAGTCTGATAAAGCAATAGGAGACCATAGTTGGCCAGAGTCATTTGAACATGTGTGTGCTGATTATGGTGTCTTACATCTTACCACTCTAAGGCATAAATTTATGGTGCAACCACGCTTCTACCTTGCTATTTGAAAGAAATAATATGTAATATTATTGTGGTAGGATTACTAAGTTATCCATCTAAAGGCTCATTGATCTCATCATCTGGCCAATTTTAAAATTTACAAAGTGAATAAATAAATCAGAACTTTTGTCTCAAATTTGGAACCATTGAATGATTTGTATATCAACACACTTAAAAGCACAGTTTAAAAACAATAAGCAAACTCATACCTTTTGGACCCATTGGTCCACTGGATCCTTCAGAGCCAGGTTGTCCAGGTGGCCCAGGTTCTCCTGGGACACCAGGCCTCCCAGGAAAGCCATCAATCCCTGGTGGACCAGGAGGCCCTGGCTTCCCAGGTGGTGCTTTAATGGGTGTTGGTTGAAACTGAGACATGAGGTAGGACAGCCGCACTGTAAATGAATATTACAAAGCCATTATTTTACTGAATTGTCAAAAAAGTCCATTCACAACACCCTGGAGGTTACCATTGGCCGGGAACTGAACTGGACCAGACATATAAATATTGTGGCTACAAGAGCAGGTCAGAAGTTGGGAATTCTGTGGTGACTAACTCACCTCCTGACTCCCCAAAGTTTGTTGACCATCTACAAGGCACAAGACAGGAATGTGATGGAATAATCTCTACTTGCTTGGGTGATGCAGCTCCAATAACATTCAAGAAGCTCGATAACATCTAGGGCAAAGCAGCCCACTTGATTGTCACCCCATCCACCACCTTAAATATTCATTCCCTCCATCACTGATACACAGTAGCAGCACTGTGTTCTACAAGGTGCACTGCAGTAATTCATCGAGGCTCCTTCGACAACACCTTCCAAACCCATGACCTCTGCTACCTAGAAAGATAAGGGCAGCAGGTGCATGGGAACATCATTACCTGTAAGCTTCTCTCCAAGCCACATACCATCTTGACTTGGAAATATATCGCCGTTCCTTCATTGTTGCTGCAACAAAATCTTGGGACTCCCAACAGCATTGTGGGTGCACCTACAACACATGGACTGTGCGGTTCAAGGTGTGTGGCTCAGCACCACCTTCTAAAGGGTAATTGGGAATGGGCAATAAATGCTATCCCTAGCCAATGACACCCACATCCCATGAATGAATAGATAAAATAAAAATTATGAAACTTGTATAGTTTGATTCTTCAGTGCCTGCAGGAGGTATATTGAAACATCCAGGGTCTTGACACAATGACAGACGAGGCCAGCTCATTCACAAAGCCTATATTGTTAGTAGTGTCCAAAACTAAAGTTATAAAAGTAACTTCAAAAATCGAGCATTTTTGTCACTATCAGTTTCTACTTATATCCTATCATTTTTTTCTCTCTCTTTTCTTCTTGGAAGACTAACCTGAGTTAATTTTTTGAACTATATAAGAACAGGAGTAGGCTATTTAGCTCCCCAGCCTGTTCCGCCATTCAGTGAGATCATGATTGACATAACTCCATATACCTGCCATATTCCTGAACTTCAACTGACATTTTCAGAAGGGAGCTTAAATGTCTACCACCCTTTGTGTGTAGAAGTATTTACTAATGTCACTACTGAAAGGACGGAGTCTATATGCCCAATCTAGTGAAAATAGTTTCTCTTTAATAAAAACAGAAAATGCAAACTCAGCAGGTCTAGAAGCATCAGTAGATGTAGTATACTTAGATTTCCAAAAGGCATTCAATAAGATGCTGCACAAAAGGTTAATAGGCAAAATAAGGCTCATGAAGTTGGGGGTAATATTATCACGACCGTGGATTACAGTCCCAAATTTCTTATGGGCATATTGAACTTTTAAGGAAGACGTGTTTTTTTCAAAAGAGTCCTACAAGCAAAGGCACTGAACAAAAGATGGCTGAGACTGTAAAGTAACCACTTTCTAGAAAACTCCTCTGTGGATTATATTTGACCAACTAGTCCAGAGAAACCATCGAATGTCACACCTAAAAAGGTGTCAAGGCCTACTTGAGACAGAGATACTTGAAAGGAAGAAATGACATGCAAAAGACTGAAGTTTAATCTCCCATGGTTGTATAGACAATGGAGACTGATTGCCAGATATCAGCAAACATCAGAAACCATCTCCTGTTGAATTATATTGCAGAATGTAGAAATGGTCTGAGTTGAAAGAAAATGGACTCTGGATGAAAGACAAGTTCATTTTTTACCCTTCCAGGAATGCACAATGAAACGGGTTAAAAAGCTAGCTGCAAAGCTGATTTGTGTGTTTTGGTTCTGGTGTTCTAGTTCTGGTATGCTAATGTGTGCTAGTGAGAGTCGCAGCAGAAGATCATCGACTAGGCACCCCTTTGTAGCTTGTAGGTAAAGGCTCTCTCTCCTCTCTCTCTGTTCCTGGAGGCAAGTCAACAAAGTCACAATCAAAAAAGGAAGTAGGACAGCCTCTCCAGCTAACCTGCAGAACCAAGTGTCTCCAAACCAACTGCTAAACTGCCAAAGTCAGCTCTATCGGAATCACCCAACTTAACAGCCGCAACTATGCCTCATGGAAAAGCCAAAGACTGATTCATATATCTTTTTAATTTTTATTTGGACTCAACTTCTCACTTCTTATTTGTGTGTATGTGTGTTGCATTTTTAATTGTCTTTTCCTCAGGTTTTTAGCAGCTAAGAAACATATTCTTCCTTTGACTCAAGAAAGTCTAGTTAAATTGGCTCCTTCTAAAACATACATTTGGACTGGGAAAAGGTATCCATGAAGAGATCCCTTTTATATTAACCTTGTTGCGACAAACAAAGGGGGTTGAATAAAGAAGTGGAGGCAGCTCATTCCTCCTCACCTGGGAGCATAACCAACGGGGGATCCCATTCTGGAAGTTAATAATTTGGGGTATCTTGTCCGGGATCATAACAAATTGGGGGATCTCGTCTGGGGCCCCGTCGTAACAATATATTAGCATGGATAGGGGATTGATTAATGGATAGAAAACAGGGAGTGTGTATAAAAGGGGCTTTTTCAAGTTTGCAGGCAGTGAGTAGTGGAATGCTGCAATTCACAATCTATATTAATGACTTAGATGAAGAGATGGAGAGTAATGTATCTAAGTTTGCTGATGATAACAAACTAGGTGGAAAGGTAAGCTGTGGGGAGGATACAGGGAGGCAGCAAAGAGATATAGACAGGTAAGATCAATGGGCAACAAGATGGCAAATGAATTATAATGCAGGGATGTGTGAAGTATTCCCTTTGGTTGTAAGGATTAAAAAAAAGAATATTTTTTTCAAAGGTGACAAACTTGTTAGTTTCAAAGAGACTTGGGTGTATTCATACAAAGAGCGCAGAAAGTTAGCATGCAGGTGCAACAAGCAATTAGAAAGGAAAATGGCATGTTGCTGTTAATTGCAAGGGGATTGGAGTACAAGGACAAAGAAGTCTTGCTCAATTGTACAGGTTTTTGGTTAGACCACATGTGGAATACTGTGTCTAGTTTTGGCCTCCACATTTAAGAAAGGATATACTTGTATCGGAAATGGTACATCAAAGGTTCACTAGATTGGTCCCTGGGATGAGGGATGGTCCTGTGATGAGAGGCTGAGTAAATTGGGCTTATACTCTCTGGAGTTTAGAAGAATGAGAAGCAATCTCATTGAAACCTACAAAATTTTGAATGGGCTTGACAGGGTGGATGCTAAGGGATTGTTTCCATTGGTCGGGGAATCTAAAACATGGGAGCACAGTCTTAGGATAAGCAGCCAATCATTTAGGACTCAGATGAGGAGAAATTTCCTCACTCAAAAAGCTGTATATCTTTAGAATTCTCTCTCCCAGAGGGTTGTGGATGCTCCACCATTGAATACATTTAAGGCTGGTCTCTCATGGAACTAAGGGACATAGGGAGCAGGCAGGAAATGGAGTTGAAGTCCAAGATCAGCCATGATCGTATTGAATGATGGAGCAAGCTCGATGCATGGGCCTGTGGCCTACTCCTGCTCCTATTTCTTATGTTCTTCCTTAGGCCAAGATATCTTTTCTATGGTGTGTTGCCCAGGACTGTTCACAGTACTCCAGATACGATTTAACCAGGGCTTTGTATAGCTGAAACGTGACTTCTACTCCCTTATATTCAAGTCCTCAAGATATAAATGCCAGCATTCCATTAGCCTTTTAGATTATTTGGTTATTTCTGTACTAGAATATGTAATATTGAGGAAAGGTGGAAAGAATACAAATAATCTTCAAATAGTTCCACATGCCTTAATAATTCATAACATTTAACACCCATCCCTAACTTTATTGAATTTCTAAGCAATTTTGTTTTCAAACATTTCCACCCAACTAGCAGTATCAAGTCAGGCTTGGCAAAATACAAAGCAAAGCCAGGAAATGGTGGAAACACTCAGCATGTTAATCAACTTCTGTGGAGAAAATGAACAAGCTTCTGTATCAGATGTTGTGCATTAATTGATTGGATGGTTACTTGAGCACATATAAAGAAATTCTTACTGTCCCTAGAGTTGAGTGGAGTCAGGAGATATATACCTGCAATGTTTCATTTTGTGAATAAATCTATCCCAAGTAAAGATAAAAACAAAATACTGCAGATGCTGGAAATCTGAAATAAAAACAGAAAATGCTGGAAAAGCTCAGCAGGTCTGGCAGCATCTATGCAGAGAGAAACAAAGTTAAAGTTTCGAGTCCATATAACTGTTCTTTGGAGCTCTGTTCTTCATTTGCTGTTTTTATCCGAAGTAAAGACTGGTTTTGGATTTTTCCTTCACCAACTTGCTATCAGGTGTATAACTGTGTTGTGTTCATTCTGATAAAGAGTGCAAGTATGAGCCATTTGTTCTCTCCACAGATGTTGTTTTGATCTGCTGAGTGCTTCCAAAATTTTTAGGTTTTGTTTCAGATTTACAGCATCTGTATTTTGTGACATTTTGTTCCCCACAGTGTGAAGCTATCTCTGCTCTGCCAATCTAATGCTTCAACCCAAACCTCAGGAAAGCACGAATGATTATTATTTTATTTCCTTTGTGGTCTAAGTCAGATTATTAATTTGGTCTGAATAAAATTTTTATTTTCTACCCATTTGGAACTGAGTAAAGGCTGCCCAAATGCATTTCATTTACAGTAATCAGAGAAAGGAAAATATTCGCCTCACTGATCATGGATAGATTGAAACTTTGGCCCCAGGACTGTGTTCTTACATAAGTGTAGTACAGTAAATATAGAAATACGAAGTGCAACCTACCATCGAGCTGCTTCGACAGCTCTTCCCTTATAAGTCTTCTCAGTTGCTCCGAGGATGGTGGCTCACCCTAGGGAAAGTAACATCAAGTGTACATGAGTCAATGCTAAATCAATGTATGAGGGGTAATTTTACCGAACTCCACTCCTGATGGGGAATGTTGCCTCCTGATTGTATGTATCAAGAGTTTAGGCAAGCAATTTTAAATGGATGGAAAATATAAATCCAAATTCCCACTATATCCTCTTGGTCGGGTGTGTCTGATTTTGCAAAATCGTTCCTGATTTTATAAGATTAACAAGCCTAAAGTTGGACAGAAGAAGAAATTATAATCAAATATGACTACAGTGGTTGATTTTGCCTTTGAGTTAGGATTCAAATTTTGAAGCTCTGTCCTCTGAAGGAAGTTCTAGTGTGAAGGATTTTGTTTTCCGTCTGAGCTTGCTAACTCTGAACATTAGCAACCAGGGCGGATGTCAATATTCAGGTACTTACTCTTTCTCCAGGTATGCCGGGAGGACCTAATTGTCCTGGTGACCCAGATGGGCCTCTTTCTCCTGGAGGCCCCACTGGACCCATCATCCCAGTGTGTCCTTTTATACCTGGAAGCCCTGGTTCACCGGACTGTCCATTGTTACCCTGGATTCCTTTTTCACCTTTGATACCTGGATCGCCCTGCCCAAAAGAAAAGCAACATGAACCTTGGAAATAAATGAAATAAAAAACAGTATCTTTAAGAAAAATTATTCTTGCACTTCTTTCTCATTTATCCCTATCTTCTGTTATTTCTATTCCATCAAATCCTTGACCATTCTATAATGACACAACAGTTTGGTCACTGGCATTATAAACATAGTAGGACGATTCCGTCTGATCGCTTCTTCTAATGAAATAATAAACCTATTTTGCTGGAAATGGAAATAGAATATGGGAAATATTTTTGTTATGTTAACAAGTCATTAACTTGGGGGTAATATTGTCACGACCATGGCAATATTAACTGGACGAGATCAAATTCACAGGAGGAGAACTGAAACTTCTTGTAGGTAAAGCCAAAAAAGACATAAATCTTACAGAAGTTGGTCTCAGTCTCTTGTTAAAATTAATTCTTATTGTGTTATTTATTTTTCTTTCTTAGACTTAGAGCAAACAAATTTGTACTTATAATGCATCTTACCATGTTCCAAGGATGTGCCAGAACATTTCACAACGGTTAAATTATATTTGAAGTGCTGTTACTGTGGCTGTGTATACCATCATGGCATACATTAACACAGCAGGATCCCACAAACAACATGCAAGATAAAAGACTAATTAATCAATTTCCGGTGGCATTGGTCAAAGGACGAATGTTGGCTAGGATGAGAATCCTGATCATCAACCAGATTAATACCTGGGTTTTAAGCTGAAGCACAAAAAGATCTGGTGAAGAGGATCGCACAATCCTTACAGAACCTCCTGAATTTTATTCATTTTAATGGAGGAAAATTGGTGGGTTCTGATTGCAGCTTGAAATCCTTCTGACCAGATTTTCTCTTCTGCACTCCATCTGGACATGGCTTAACCTCCAAGTGGTAATTACAAAAGTCTACCCTAATATCATAATGCTAACACGCTGCGTGGCTATGCCCCTTTAAAATTCAATTGTATGTTGTCTTGATGGCTTGGTGAATAAATATATTAATCAGCGCAGTACAAGCCACACAGACCAAGCAAATTCCAAATTTGATCCCAGGTGAATGATGATTTCAACTAATCTCAACAGGGGAATGATATTTGCCCTCAGCAGCAATGGACTTAGCTTAACAATGAAATAAATAATATTGCACATCCAGTTGGACATTCTTACATTGGATCTGTATCTCATCAGATGGGTCACGGATCAGTTTATTTGGTTCGCTGATAGTTTAGATAGTGTCAGTGATATTCTATTTGTCTTCATCATTTATCACTTACCCTCTCTCCTTTGGACCCCCGATCACCTAATTTGCCTGGAGATCCCTGCACAAAAGAGCAAAGCCAATCTTGAAACTATTGCATTTTGAACATAATGAGTAGATGCATCCTGTGGCTCAGTTTAGGGTAGGTTAAATAGTAGCCATGAACAGATGATTACTATTAGTAATTAGTGAAAAAAGATATATTGTCCTTTACTTACCGTTTTTCCTGGGTGTCCTGTCTCTCCTGGCTGTCCCTGTTCATAAAGAAAAGATGATAAACACTAACTTAAGGCAGAGGTAAAGTGGAGCAAGTTCATACAAGATTTAAAGACAAGTATTAGGATCTTAAAACCAATATTTTTTGGAACACACTGGAAAATATAAGGGTTCGGAACATGTAAATTTTACACTGAGGGATCTAGAAATGTAATCTGAATTATTCAATGAGCTTGGTAGATCATGATTTTGATTGCTTGAGTATCCATTCAAAACTAAAGTGGCTAATTTTTGCCAGCACAAACTGTAAGTTGTTATTATATAGTGAAATTATAATTAAGCTGGGAAGGGGGGGTTAGTGCTCTAACCTTTTGTTTAACAGATGATTTTATCTGACGAGTAGTGATAGCTAAATACCTGTAAAATTCCATTCTGCGCTATCATTGAAAAAGTACCAACTGTTCTGGCACAGCAGGTGGTAAATGCTGAGCTGCTCAAATCCCAGGGGGTAACTTGAAACAGCTGCCACAACTGTTGTTACAATTTGTATTTTTATTTTGAGATCCGTGCCTTAAATTCAGTGGTTATAAGTCCACCGAGTCTTAGAGATTATTTTTACAAAACTACATTAAACAATTATTAATAAAATAAATCATTTTAAGCATATATATAGGTCTACAAATTACTACTTATGATAACTCCTAACTCCCCAAATTAATCATACTCCCAGGTTACACCTCCATTAAGGCAACAGTAAAAATTAATAAATTTCAACAGACACAGGCAAAGCACACAATACCCTGGACAGTGATATTCACAATGAATTATCTTAGCTTCAGTTCCTGTAGGCAGCAACTTGATACCTTGAGGCTGGAGGCTTGTCACATTTGTTAGATCTTAGGATTCCTTCTCTTTACACATAACCTCAACTCTTCTATATAAATTAATCCCTTTTTAATGTAAATTCCATTGTCCCAACATGTCTTTACAACTTTACTTTTTCCACTATATAAATCTTCCATAGTATTCATATTATCAGTAATCTTTGGGAAAAATAAACACATTGTTTGTCTTAGCCTCTGTTGGCTAGGTGTAACATCTTACCACCTCGTTGAAATTCGCTACTCTGGTTTATCTAAAAATGCAAATGTTCTTCACACCTCACATTCTAAATCTTCAGCCATGTTTACGTATTTAGCTTTTCAAACCTAGCTTCTCTTTTGGTAACTCAAAAGATCCAGACTAGCTGTCCGCAATTCAATTAAAACCCCCACATACACTACCTCACACAGAGAAACTAATCCAAAACCCACTATTAACCTATTTTTACAATAAATCACACTAATGTTATGAAAATTATTATCTTTTCATGACGCCCCACCCTCCTTACTGAAAAAGGAAACATCATAATTTAAAAAGATGGCTTCATTTTCTTAACCCATCTTACATTACCTCATATACTTATCTATATACCCACGCTATTAGATTACCAGATATATGCATTAACATAATATATATACAAGTCCTCAGTATCAACGGAAATCATTTCCAATGTCCAGGTTTTTAAATGTCCAATTTTCTCTTTCAGCTTCAAACTCTTGACAATGCACCTGCAATTAGATTTTCTTGACCAGCCATATGTATAACCTGTAGATTAAATAGTTGCAGTAATAAACTTCATCTGAATAGCCTTGCACTCTTTTGATAACTCAAAAGATCCAGACTAGCTGTCTGCAATTCAGTTAAAACCCCCACACATACTACGTCACACAGAGAAACTAATCCAAACTCCACCATCAACCTACCTTTACAATAAATTACAATAATATGAAAATTATTATATTTTCATGGCACTAACATATCGAGTTCAGCCCTGTAGCATCATCATTAGCGTGTTGATCCTTAGGGTACTAATTTATAGTGTTTCTCTCTATGCCATCAATAATGTGTTTATGTAATAATTTTAATGCTAGGGCTTAAAAAACAGTTCTGCCAAGAAACCAGAATTGAGAAAGCACACTACTGGCCTAATGCAGGATGAGATTCTCCCTTCTGTGCTGTTTTATGGCAGGAAGTTTGTCTTTGCCAATATATACAGAACATATTTAATAAAAACAATTCCCCCTCAGTTGTGAGAAAAAGGAATAAGACAAATGATTCTCACCCGTGATCCTGGTAGTCCCTGGAGCCCTGGAAAACCTGGATCTCCATTTGTTCCTTTAGAGCCCTTTGATCCCTAAAATTCAAAATAAGTTCAGGTGAAAAATAGGTTATTCCCTAAAATCTGGAAGAATAAACAAATATATAAGTCAACTCATGGTCACTCCAAGAATTATGATATTTTTAGCAGAACATAGTTCTTGATGAAGAAATGTTCCTATTCAAAAATTAACCATGTTCTTTGCAGAATGAATGATGACAGGACACCGACATTGAAAAAATCTTGACCTCGCCACTTCAAGGTTACAGAAATGTTTCCTTTAAGTCATTTCCCATTGTTTCTTCTTTTTCCCCAGATGATAAGGCCTTCTCTTCACCTTACCAAGTCTCTATGGGTGTTGACAGGATATTCTATTTTGAAAATCATTGCTATTGAAGCTGACCCTCTCCTCACCTAATGCTGACACAGATGCACACTTTTCAAAAGATATGGGAGCTCCACATCTTCCCCTTTCCTCTTTCTCATCCAATGGAACTTGGATCAATTATAAGATGCCCAATGATTGCCCAGCTGTAGTCATCATTCCTGCTGCATCTCTGAGTTCTCACTGAGTTATGACAACAATCACAAGAATTTAAAATGTGGTAGATTAACAATAACACTGCTCAAAATAATATAAACAAGGGATACTTGGCATAACACTCAAAGTCCTAACACATAAACATATGCAGTACTTTGAGTAACGTATAATGTAGTACAAGACTTTTTTGAACCACATATTTGCAAAAAACTTTGCAAGTCTCCACGCTCTAATGAGCAGTCAATGTAATGTGCAGTCAATGAGTCAACTGGTGTGAAACCTCAGTTCTGCAGCACCATGTACTCCATCTGTGCAGTATGAGAAGAATCAAGTTTCAGATGTAACAACATGGACAATACTAACTCACAAGAGTTTTTTAACAGGAATTGAACTGGCAGCTATGAGCACTGACCCTGAATGTGGGATATGATCATTCAAATCAGGAGCAGGAGTAGGCCATTTGGCCCCTCGAGCCTGCTCCATCATTCAATAAGATCATGGCTGATCTGATCTGATTGTGGCTAATTTCCTTCCTATCCCCTATACCCTTGAAGTCACTTGTCAATCAAAAATCTAACTCAGCCTTAAAAATATTCAATGACCCTGCCTCCATTGCTCTCTGGGGACGAGACTTCCACAGACTCCCAACCCTCTGAGAGAAAAAAAATTCTCCTCATCTCCATCTTAAGTGACACCTGAAGAATGTAATAGTTGTGAGAGAGGACCTCTTAACTGTAAGGGGAAGACTTAAAATGTGATATCCCAAAGAATGTGATATAATGCACTAACATAAGGGAGGCAGTTGAGAGAAACAACAAAGAATGTGTGATACTCAGAGAATATCTAATAGCTGAGAAAGACAGAGGCCATTAATATGTGACACGAACACTGTAGTGAGATAGCTGAGAGAAAAGTTGAAACCAAACAACTGATATCGCACAAATTGCAAGACAGTTGAGAGTTAGAGGCCCTGATAATGTGATACACCACAGGCAGAGCCTAACTACACTTATTTTTCCAGAACTACTTTATCCAATTCAGGGTCACAGGGAGTCAGAGCTTATCCTGACAGGCAATGGGCATTAGGCAGGGTACACCCAAGATGGGACACCAGCCCATCACAGGGCACAATTTCAAACACACTAAGGGGCAATTTAACTGTTGCCAATCCACCTAACCAGTATGTCTTTGGAGAGTGGGAGGAAACCAGAGCACCCAGCAGAAATCCATGCAGACAAAGGGAGAAGCTGCAAACTCCACATAGACAGACACCCGAGGTCAGAATTGAACCTGGGTTGCTGAAGCTGTGAGGCAGCAGCGCTAACCACTGCACCACCATGCCACCCTAAGACAAGCTACAATTGAGATAAATAACCAGCTAATCTGCTATGATGGTTTTGATTGAGGGACATACTTGGCCAGGACACTAGGACACTCACCTGCTCTTCAAATAGTGCATCAAGATCTTTTACATTTACCTGAACAAGCCAACAGGGCTCCAGTTTAATATCTCATTGACAAGGTGGAAATAATAAACTACTTGAATCTAATCTGATAGGGATTTGAAGTCAGTGGATTCTCACTATTTGAAGTCAGACAGTATATCTTAAAGGGAAGTTGCATTTTGGCAGGAACGGGTGCTGAACTGTAGTAAGGAGCCCACTATTTCCCCTACTCAAAGTATGTAGCTTCAGCACCCCTATACCGTGGTCAGTCAAAATTTATGTATAGTGCCAGCTTTTGTTAGGCAAATCCTGCATCAGTATAACAGAATATAACAGAAATTAACTGTAGGTCTTACCTGGACACCTGGAACACCAGGCTTTCCTTCAGGGCCAGGCGGACCACTTTTACCCTATAAAGATAATACATAGGTAACGAAGGCAGTATCTTATAGAATGACAGTCTTCATCAATGTTTTTTCCCATGAGTCATCTAGTCTTATCCCACTCTCTGCATGGCCCCTATGCCTTGAAACATTCATTTTATTTTCAAGCAACTATCACCCTTAAACTCTGATCCAATAATAGTTGAATTATTTATTTTAGCCAGCCACTGAAACAATAAATCTCTTCTAATTATCCATTAATTATCTCTGATTATATTAAATCAGTCTTCTCATCATTGCATTAGGTAGAGCAATAAGTCTCTCTATTGTACAGTAAACCTTCATGATCTTGAAGATCTCTTTCAAATCAGTGCTCACTCAGATTATTACTCTTGATGTGGCATTTTGTTTTGGTCAGATACGTGTCTGACACACATGGGACTCTGGTCCCATGAATTATAGAATGCACACAGAAGAAAGCTATTTGTCCCATGGCAACTGTGCGGTGATAGCTCTGTGCTCCAGTCCTTTATAAATTATTATAGTCTGTCTCAGTATCTACTCCAGGAAAAACATTCTATGTTCTAATAACCCTTTAGGCTCCCTGCACCCCAGTCTAAATGTTGAGGGCAAGCCCACCTCTGCCTGGCCAGCTCACCCTGCTTCACCCCCATAATTAAAAACAATCAGGTAGATTTTGACAGTGTACGGAGGTGAAGCATGGATGACAACAAATCAACAGCCCATTTTTGTGACTTTTACTTTGGTTGACTTCAATAGAAACAAGGATCAGAAGAGATGTCAATGGGCTTTTGATTCATTATCGGTCATTTTACACAATTAAACGGCCAACATCCAACTAAATCAGTACTTACCCTCCCAAGGCCTAGTATATCACCCTCACCTACTGGAGTTATGCCATATTGCCAGGATAACTCGAGAGGGAAATTGGGCTAGTGACTAAGAACAGTACATACTTAGAGTTTCTTTTTGTCTGATATGAGCCCAGAAATTACTGAGAAGAATGATGGGTTAGGAAAAAATATTGGGAGAATGCGTTCTGGTTTATTTAAAGAGTTGGCTGTTTTCAGCCTGGTGGGCTGAAATGTGAACTATATTTCTCATGCAACATGCCAAGCCAGTGAAATGGGAAGAGCGTTAATCCAGCTAATCTGAATTGTGAAGCAGTTAAGCATCTGAAATAGCACTGGAAGACCACTGATTTTGGTCAGCACAATCCCAGTAGATTTTGGGTGTCACAGTGTGAGGAAAACTGCTTTTATAAATATGCAAGGAGATGGAAGCTCTTTTGCAAAGACTTAAGGAAAGGAGGCACTCAATGTAAGGGACTGAAACACATAGAAAAGAGTTTTGAGTCAGCACTCTCATGTCCAATGTATTGGTTAACTTCAATTAGAACCAGCCATAAAGAGGTTTCAAGGCTTTAGACAGAAGGTAATGTCCCCCCCAATGATCTGAACTCTCCCTGACATGCATGTATTTTACCTGATTGCCTCTTAAACCAGGAGGACCCTGAGGTCCTGGAGGTCCTTGTTCACCCTAAAAATATAAAGAGCGATCCATAATAAAACAGATACAAGCAGAAAAGTACAGTGATAGAATAAATATGAACTTGTTACTACATTTGCACTTGGGATCCAAGTGGCCCAGTATCTGGGTTTAAAGGTGAACTTGATGTTTTTTGCATTAGATTTCATTGCCATTGCCTGGTGCCTTACATCCTCCACCAACACTAGTTCTCCACACCACTTACATGGCTATACCATGTCAGCTTGGCTCAATCCATTGCAGTCCTGACTCTGTACCAGAAAATTGATTTGAGCCCCAAACACTGACTTGAACTCATAATATTTGCTCCCACTCTTGAGAAGCGTTGAGCTAGTGCTGTATTGTTGGGGATGCTGTTTTTCAGATGAAATGTTCTCCCACAACCCATTCCACTCGCAATCCAGCCTACTGGTTTTATCCAGGGCCTTATCCACATGCAGAATATGGAATTGATCTCATCTGTTGTTGAGAGCAAGGATGAGATGTTGCACAGCAGGATACTGAGCTCCTGGTCATCCTACTAAAGATGTAATGATGTCTCAAATTTTTAAAAAAAAGAGCTTTAGATATTTACATTTATGTTTTTAAAAAAGATCACATCAACTCAATTGGGAGCAGAAGTCGATAAGTTTTACCCCTCTGATTTTTGGGATGTTATTGCCCCATTTTTGGTCAGCAGAGCCAGTGAAAAATTTCCTCTTGATATTCCGGGTAAAGTATTACAGTGGTTATACTGGGTCATTAACAGGGCTGCACTAATAATCCAGAGAATCTGAGTTCAAATCTCATTGTGACAGAGTGAGAACTTTAATTCAGGCACAGATTTTCGCTCCCGAGTTGGGTGTGCAGAGATGGGAGAATTCCTGGCTCTGCGAACCTGATCTTTAAAAAATGGCTGCCCGAACTTCTGATTTTCAGTCCAAGGGCTGCTGGCTAGTGTAGGACTTAGGGTGACCCTGGAAGAAGTGAGGGGTTCGAAGCAGGCCTGGCATGAGGTTGGGTGACTCGGGCACAGATAAAAAGCAGACCTTCGGGAAGGCCAATTTGAGAGTTGGGTCATCAGTGGTGAAATCCCTGTGCATCGGAGGAGACGTTGCCTTGTCAGGTGAGCGTCAAAGCTGTAAGTGTTGTCCAACTGTTAGCTGACCCTGGACAGATGGCTCATCATGGGTTTTCCCTATGGGAGAATTGTCATTGTTGCTGCCTAATCAAAGTGTACTCTACTGAACCACTGAAAACATGGAGTGGATTCTCAATACACAGCCATGGAGATGGCATTGACACCTGGGGGCGGTGTCAAGGTCCACTTCAAAAAAGGGACTAATGAAAGGAAGATATTAAAAATATAAAGTGCTGGACTTCAATCAAATGTAATTCTGTCAAGGCAATGGGGAATTGTGAGCTCGCTTGGATATACACCCAACAGACACTCAAACCCCCTGTGGAGGGTGAAATAATCCCATCTCCAGCTGGTTTCTACTATCCTGAGTGTGTCAAAAGTTTCTGAGATAAAACATCAAGATGTGATTACTTTTTCTACAATGACTAAAGAAGGCATGGAAATTGAATCCCTTTGGAATACACATCTACAGCATGGTTTTAAGAACTGGTTTTGCCAAGCCAGAGTCAGAGTGAAAAAGTCACTGTAAGAGTCTGGAAAAACTGCTAATGGGAGCAGTAAGGACACTCACTCTCTCTCTCAAGTTAAGCAAAGCACTTGGTCTAAAAACATTCACAGAGATAGTGTATTTCCATTGGGAAAAATCCTCAGGAGAAACTCTTCAATTTCTGGAAAAGACGGCTTACAGATTAAAAAAGGAAATTGTCTCCAGCAAGTGCAACTACATGGACTTCAATTCAAGTTGGGAATTCTAAAGGAACCAGCTAACTTAAAACAGCTGCAATACTTAACAATCTATGCCTTAACAATTCACTGCATAGGTAGTAAAAAATAAATTTGGATTTGAAAAAGGCATCCACGGGGAAAATAATTTTAAAAACCTTTGTTGTGACCACCTAAGGGGGCTGAATAAAGGGGAGCCAGTTCACTCCTTCTCACCTGGTACTATCAAAATACACACAGGATACATGTGAATATGCACCATGATGCACAGGCACAGTGAAGAGCAATATCCTTCCATGCACCATACATCAGTTCATGTTGTCCTTGCAGACCAAAAGGGCAAAGAACACCACAGAGATGGTGTGGACTGCAGCTGGGACAGCCTTTTATTTAATTTATCCTTTCATGAGATATGCCCTTGAACTGAATGGCTTGTGAGACCATTTCAGAAGGTAGTTAAGAGTGAACCACATTCCTGTAGGTCTGGAGTCAAGGCCAGACCAAGTGAGGATGACAGATTTTCTTCCCTAAAGGCCATCAGTGAACCAGGTGGGTTTTTAATGGCAATTGATAGTTTCATGGTTACCACTACTGAGGCTAGCTTTCAAATCCAGATTTATTAATTGAATACAAGTTCCATCAGCTGCCATGTTGATCCCATGTTCTCAGAGCATTTGCCTGGGTCTCTGAATTACTAGTCTAGTGACATTGCCACTATGCCACTGTCTCCCCCCACCTCCCAGCCTTTTTGAAATTCTTTTTTCAAGGGTTATGGGTGTCAATGGCTAGGGAGGATTTATTGCCCATTCTTAATTGCCGTTGAGAAGATGGTGGTGAGCTGCCTTCTTGACCCGCTGTAGTCCATATGGTGTAGGTATACCCACAGTGCTGTTAGGGAGGGAGTTCCATGATTTTGACCCAGTGACAGTGAAGGAACAGTGATATATTTCCAAGTCAGGATGGTGTGTGGCTTGGAGGGGAACTTGCATGTGGCCATGTTCCAATGCATCTGCTGCCCTTGTTCTTCTAGGTGGCAGAGGTTGTGAGTTTGGAAGATGCTGTCAAAGGAGCCTTGGTGAGTTACTGCAGTGCATCTTGTAGATGGTACACACAGCTGATACTGTGCATTGGTGATAGAGGGAGTGAATGTTTGTGGATGTGGTGCCAATCAAGTGGATTGCTTTGCCCTGGATGGTGTCAAACTTCTTGAGTGTTGTTGGAGCTGCACTCATCCAGGCAAGTGGGGAGTATTCCATTACACTCCTGACTTGTGCCTTGTAGACGTAGACAGGCTTTGGGGAGTCAGAAGGTGAGTTCTCACCACAGAATTCCTAGCCTCTGACCTGCTCTTGTAACCACAGTACTTATAAGGCTAGTCCAGTGCAGTTTCTGGTAAATGGTAACCCCCAGGATGTCAATAGTGGGGGATTCAGCGATGATAATGCCATTGAACATCAAGAGGAGATGGTTGATTTCTCTCTTGTTGGAGATGGTCATTGTCTGGCTCTTGTGCGGCACAAATGTTACTTGCCACTTATTGGCCCAAGCCTGAATATTGGCTTTCTGCGTGTGGGCGTGAACAGCTTCAGTATCTGAGGAGTCACGAATAGTGCTAACATTGTGAATCATCAGCAAACATCTCCACTTCTGACCTTATGATGTAGGGAAGGTCATTGATGAAGCAGCTGAAGATGGTTGGGCCTAGGACACTGCCCTGAGGAACTCCTGCAGTGATGTCCTTGGACTGAGATTGACCTCTAACAACACAGCCATCTTTCTTTGTGCTATGTATGATTCCAACCAGAAGAGTTTTTGCCCTGATTCCCATTGGCTCCAGTTTTGCTAGGGCTTCTTGATGCCACACTCAGTCAAATGCTGCCTTGCTGCAAGAGCAGTCACTCTCACCTCACCTCTTGAGTTCAGCTCTTTTGTCCATGTTTGGACTAAGGCTGTAATAAGATTAGGTGCCTAGAGGCCCTGGCAGAACGCAAACTGCGTTTCAGTGAGCAGGTTATTGCTGAGCAAGTGCCACTTGATAGCACTGTCAATGACATCTTCCATCACTTTGCTGGTGATCGATATTAGACTGATGGTGGGGTGATTGGTCGGGTGGGCAAAACATTCCTGGACAGTTTCCACATTGCAAGGTAGATGTCAGTGTTGTAGCTGCACTGGGGAACAGCTTGGCTAAGAGTACAGCTAGTTCTGGAGCATAAGTCTTCAGTATTATTGCTGGAATGTTGTCAGGGCCCCATAGCCTTTGCAGTATCCACTGCCTTCAGCCATTTCTTGATATCACGTCAAGTGAATTGAATTGGCTGCAGAATGGTTTGTGATGCTGAGGGCCTCAGGAGGAGGCTGGGGTGGATCAGCCGCTTGGCATTTCTGGCAGAAGATTATTGCAAATGTTTCAGCCTTGTCTTTTGCACTGATGTGCTGGGCTCTCCCATCATTGAGGATGGGGATATCTGTGGAGCCTCCTCCTCCTTTTAGTTGTTTAATTTCCCACAAGTATTCACGACTGGATGTGGCAGGACTGCAGAGCTTAGACCTGAACTGTTGGTTGTTGGATTGCTTAGCTCTGTATAGAATCACAGAATTGTTACAGTGCAGAAGGAGGCCATTCGGCCCATCGAGTCTGCACTGGCTCTCTGAAAGGCCATTCTACATAGTCCCACTCCGCTGCCTTATCCCCGTAACCTTGTACATTCTTTCTTTTCAGGTAGCCATCCAATTCCCTTTTGAATACCTCAATCATACTTGCCTCCACCGCTCTCTCAGGAAGTTCATTCCAGACTCCAACAGCCCTCCGGGTGAAAAAAAAATTCCTGACATCACTTTTCCTCCTTTTGCCAATTATTTTGAATCTATGCCCTTTTGTTCTTGCTTCTCCCTTGAGTGGGAACAGTTTCTCACTATTTACCCTGTCTATACCCCTCAGGGTCTTGAATACCTCTATCAAGTCTCCACTCAGCCTTGTTTTCTCCAAGGACAACAATCCCAATCTCTCCAATATAACCTCATAGCTACAGTTCTTTATCCCTAGAATCATTCTTGTGAATCTCCTCTGTACTCTCTCCAATGCCTTCACATTCTTCCACAAGCATGGTGCCCAGAATTGGATGCAATACTCCAGATGAGTCCTAACTAGTGTCTTATACAAGTTCAACATGACCTCCTTACTTGTACTCAATGCCCCTATTAATAAAGCCTAAAATACTATATGCTTTATTAACTTTCTCTCAACATGCCTTGCCATCTTTAATGACTTATGTACATATACACCGAGGTGCCTCTGTTCCTGCACCTCCTTTAGAGTTTCTCCCTTTATTTTATACTGTCTCTCCATTTTCTTCCTGCCAAAATGAATCACTTCATGCTTTATTTGTCACTTGCCTGCCCAATCCACCAACATGTCTATGCCCTTTTGAAGTTCAAGACTATCGTCATCACAGTTGACAATGTTTCCAATCTTCGTATCATCTGCAAGTTTTGAAATCATGCCCTGAACACCACAGTCTAGGTCATTAATATGCATCAGGAAGAGCAAAGGTCCCAACTCTGACCCCTGGGAAACTCCAATACAAATCTTCCTCCAATCTGAAAAAACATCCATTAACCACTACTCTTTGTTTCCTGTCACTCTGCCAATTTCTCATCCAAGTGCCTATTCTCCTTTCTTATCCATGAACTAGATTTTTGCTCACAATTCTGTTGTGTGGTACTGTACCAAATGCCTTTTGAAAATCCATATAGACCACATCAACAGCATTTTCCTTAACAACCTTCTCCGTTACCTCCTCAAAATACTCCAACAAGTTAATTAAACATGATTTTCCCTTAATGTATCCATGCTGGTGTTCCTTAATTATTCTACACTTGTCTAAGTGACTATTGATTTTGATTATTGATGCATGTCCATTGCATGCTGCTTTCGCTGTTTAGTATACAAGTAGTCCTATATTGTAATTTCACCAGGTTGACACCTCATTTTTAAATATGCCTGGTGCTGCTCCTGGAATGCACCCCTGCACTCTTTGTTGAACCAGGATTGATCCTCCAGCTTGATGTTAATGTTAGAGTGGGGGATATGCTGGGCCATGGGGTTACAGATTGTGGTTGACTACAATTCTGCTGCTGCTGATGGCCTACAGCACCTCATGGATGCCCAGTCTTGAGTTGCTAGATCTGTTCGAAATCTATCCTATTTAGCATTGTGGTAGTGCCACACAATACGATGGAGGATATCTTCAACGCGAAGATGGGACTTCGTCTCCACAAGGAATGTGCGATGGTCACTCCTACCAGTGCTGTTATGGACAGATGCATCTGCAACAGGTAGATTGGTGAGGACGAGGACAAGTACGTTTTTCCCTCTTGTTGGTTTCCTCACCATCTGCCGCAGGCCCAGTCTAGCAGTTTCATCCTTTAAGACTAGGCCAGCTCGGTCTGTGGTGGTGCTACCGAGCCAATCTTGGTGATAGACATTGAAGTCCCCCACCCAAAGTACATTCTGTGCCCTTGCCACCCTTAATGCTTCCTCCAAGTTGTGTTCAACATGGAGGAGTACTGATTCATCAGCTGAGGAGATGCGGTACATGGTAATCGGCAGTAAATTTCTTTGCCCATGTTTGACCTGATGTCATGAGACTTCATGAGCCTACCTCCACCTACTCAACACAGAGGGCATGAGAGCAAAGGGTGTCATGTCACCTGGAGCGCTAATGGGTTACACTTTTCACATTGTACATAACACATCTGAGCTTCTTGAATATATTTATTTACACTTGTACATGGCTTGGTGTGTGTTTTTACAGTAGAGAGCTCAAGAAGAATGTTAAATTATGAAGACCCTTCTTATCAATGAGGGCAGCATGCTGAGGTCCATCTCGACGTGCCGTCAAGAGGATCAGGGTTGTCGGCTGATTTGTGATGCTTCTTCCTTCTCTGCTGTGTCACATAAGATTCCAGAGGTCAAAAGTTCAATCACTGAGATGCTCCTTGTATCTTTCATTGTCAATCCAAACATGACCTTAAGGGAGTCTCAATGATCAGACTCCATGAAGAGATGCTGGGCAGCAGATGCATCTAAAGCATGATTGCTAGGTGCAAGGCATACATCTGCATTGCAGCGTTACACATTGACCGAGCTGTTGGCATCACAGCTCAAGAGGCCATGTATTGTCCAAGGAATATTGGTTGCCTGCTGTGCCCACTACTTAGGCTGCATTTGCATTCCAGGTGTCACAGGATGTGCTTTGTGTGGTAAGCAGAGGTATATGGAAGCCAGGAATGATGTATGTGGCACCCTCGTTAGAAACTGGACTATTAGCTGGAATGGATGGTGTGCAAGTTCTTTCAAAGAGCTGGTGCTGCAGTTATGGGCTCCTCAAGTGCAAGATGCCTTATCTGTCAAATTGCTACAACATATAATCCTATCAGCATGTATAGCGTTTGAAGTCTTAAATCACTCTCAGCATTGTGGGTATGCTTTGATTGTAGACAATTTGGTGACATGGGCTCCTCATTTACAGTTACTGATGTTCATGTGAGGGGACCAGGTGGTGAATGACTCATTACCATGTGTGTTTGCAATATGAGGCCCATGGTTATGATGGTGAAGGTTTCAGTTGTATGACTGTGGCTGAGTCCAACTTATTGATGTTTATTCTCTCCCTTATGGGGGATGGACAGTCCCTTGAGTAATTGTGGAGTCAATGTACAAGATACTTTAGGTGGAAGTATGTTACCAGGGACTGACTGATGGCAATCGTGATTTCGGAGAACCTTATGAGAATCTATCTTGCACAAAGACCCATCTGGCGATGATCCCCTTCTGCACAATGTCAACCCTGGTTACATGACCATGCCTCCCAGCTGCTCTACCATTGGCGATCTCCTCATCCTCATCCGTTATGGAATCGTCTGAATGGACAGGGCCTTCCTCCTCCTCATCTTCTTCCTCCTTAGAAGTTGGAGTTCTGCGCATTGTGTCATCATCATCGATTTGTATGTCCCTCCACTGCGCAATGTTGTGGAACATGCAGCACACCGCCACTATCCTTGATACCCTTGCTGGGGCGTACTGCAGAGCTCCACCTGAGTGATCAAAGCGCCTGAAGCTCATTTTTAAAATGCAAATGGCCTGCTCAATAGTAGTCATTGTGATGAGATGGCTGCTGTTGTAGTTGTTCCCTGCCTCCATCTGAGGGCTCCTAAAGGGGTTCATTATCCAAATTGTCCCCTAGAAGCCAACCATGGAACATAGGGGCAGGAGCAGGCCATACCGTCCCAGTTTACTTTTCTTAGGGGACAAGCCATAACCCCTGCAAAGAATGGCAGAAGTCTGGTGGCCTCCCTGCAGGTTCAACGGTGTGCCCTCCTGATTGTGCATTCTGTGGCCCACAGAAGGGCTCTTAAGTGGCAATGGCAGCTCCTGTGGCAACACTTCCCACCTTCCTGACAAACCAACAGCCGGCGCCACCACCCTCCCTCGCCATGCCTGTCTGACTGATCCTGACGTCCGCAGATTCCACCTACCTTATTGCGGCATCCATTGCTGCATCTCTTGGTCAGCTGCAGTCCCATCAATGGCCAGTGCTCTCGATGGCGCTGCTGGGACTGCTGAGTCACTGGCCCTCCAATGGGCAGCTTTTGAAGGCAGGGTCTCGTTGCTTAAAAGGAGGGGAGCCCGACAGTAGCTTATTTGCTGCCCTGATGGGCCTGAATTCTGGCCGGGGCTCTACCACACAGGTGAAGTGAAGTTGCTCCCAGCTTTCTGACCTGTTGTTGGTGCCGCCTCCGCCCCAGCAAAATCCATCTCATTCCCATTAGTGTGTGGGTACATTTTGCATTGTAAATGAGGGTAACATAAGTAGCCCCATAAATGAAGTAGCGGGTGCATAAAGATGGCCCACAGGATATGACTGATAAATGTGATACATGCACTGCAAAGGATAAATTGTTTAAAAACTATCTTAATTCCATTAAAGAATACCAAAACTCATGTTGAAAACTTACATCATTCCCATGTGACCCTGGCTGACCTGGTGGCCCAGCCATTCCTGCTTCCCCCTGTAACAAAGGAATACAAATTAATGTTAAAAGACTCCTCTGTCCATGCTTATGTTCCTTTTTCCCACACACATAGCAACAGGAGGCTGACCTAATATTTTGGCTCAGAGCTGGTCTAGGCTTATCAACTGACTACCAATGGTGAAGGTTTTTTTTTTTCTCATCACTAACTTCTAATATTCCATGAGACAAAAGTGAGATCCAAGCCACTAATATTGTAGTCAATGACAATTCAAGCAAAAACCTGTCTGAACTGCTTTTACTTGTTTGGAGTAAATGTTTGCCAAAGAATTCTTGTAGGATCTCTCTACCAACACAAGAATAGTCAAGAAGATCTTCAGTCTGCTCGAACAGAGAGATTTAAAATCCTGGAAGGGTTCGATCTGTGGGCTTATTTTAAGGCCAAACTACCATATACTGGAAATATAGGAGTACATAATTTTAAATACTTTTATCATTTTCCTTTACAGTCTTCTAAGCTTAGTCTTAGTGATCAGTTCTTTCTCTTGCTCCAATAGTAGCAGGACAGCACATTCCCATTTTGTACATAGTGGACATCAGCCTTCCCTCTGCCAAATTTCTTATCCTTACATTCCCTATGTCGAATTGCCATTTCTCCATCCACTGATCAAGCTGATATAGAGTCCTTTGAATTTATGTGCATTGAAATACATCATTGCAGACTGCTGCAAGTTATATTTTGTTTGCCAATTGGGACTTACTTCAAATCATCGTTCAAATTAAAAAGATAGAGGGGTGAAATTGGTCTGTGCCCGCACCGTGAAACAGGCTCATGGCAAAGCGGCAGCCTGTTATACAGTTTCTATTTTTCATTGACTTGCAGAACAATTCCAAGATTTTTCATTTGAGACCAAGTAAAAACAATAGCAAGATGAGGAAATGAGTCACCAAAAACACAGTTTGGACTATCGTCCTGTGAACTTCAGTGGAAAGAAGATCGAACGCAATGAAAAAATGGCAGTTGATTCAGCTGCTGGCATAGAACAATGTCACTCCCAGTGACCCCCACACTGAAACTTGTGGTAGTCCACTAGTAATTGGCTGACAATGGGATAACTGTCTCGTACCCAATGTTATCTACCAAATAACTATTTGCCAAACCATTTTAATGTGTCCCCATCTATCTATGGGTTTGGACCTTATCTAGTAGCAAACTATATAAGACAATGGCCGGAATTTTCCAGCAGCTCATGCTGGTGGAATCTTCTGGTCCTGTCGATGTGAATGGAGATTTCAATGGCTTGCCTGTCCGGCTGCAGCGAAACTTGCCGCAGGGGAGCTGGAAAATTCCAGCCAATGTCAAGTAGCTTCTTTAGGTCTAGCGAGACAATATCCACTTTCTTTTCTGGCAAGAGTAAGAATAGAAACACTGGGTGATTTTGCACACCATTGCCTGGGGACATTGAGGCCCAGTGGTCGCATATTGGCACATTTCTGTGTGTGACACAAGAAGAGCTCTCAGAAATCATGAGGCTCTTTTGCATTTCAACCTTCTGCTTGTTTAATATTTCCAGTACTTACTCTTGGGCCAATTGAGCCAGTAGCACCTTTTGGGCCTTTAAAACCCTGCATAAAAGAGATTCACAAATCAATAATTCCATCTTGAGATACATTTTGTTCCAATCTCTCCTACTTTTAAACACGGGTAATATTGAATTACGAAATATACTAACAAACCATTTCCCATGAAGCCAAGCCAAAGAATCTGGATATAACATAAACCCTCAGGGAAATGCAACCAAAAAGCATTGTTTACAACATGAGATGGTCATTTGGAGGCTTAGTTTTGTAGTTAAGGTTAATATTCCAGTAATGTTTCTCCTGATGTCTAAGTAGCTTTATTACTATAATATTGCTACTTTCAGTGCCACAAAGCACGAGCTGAAAACAACGCAGCTCAGGACCACAGGAGTTTTCCTACAGCCTGCCGTCGACTGAAAGTTTTTTTAAGAACTTCTATTTTTCCATGGTAGTCCATCTCCATGGTCAAGAGATTTTGGTCTTGACATTCCTCTCCTAAGCGCCTGAGGGTAATTCTATGAGCAAAGAAGAGGAAATGAGGATGAAGACCCAGGAAATTGGATCTCTGCCCCTTTGCCTTACCCTGGGGTTTCCAAAATCTTTTCCTAAATTGGTAGAGTATCTCAGTCTAAAATAGGCACATGCAGAGCATTGCCATCTAAATTAGGTAAGAGGGGGCATTTTTAGCCTCATCTTCCTGAAAGTTGACCGGTTAGGTGCATAGACATAGGGGTATCTAATGAACCTGGTGCAGGCCCATGTATCTGAGACTGAAGAGTCTCAGATAGATCATTAGTTAAGATGGAGAAGACCCTAAAGTAGCCCTTTTGTTTCTTTAGGGTTGGAGGCAGAACATACAAACATACGAGCTAGGAGCAGGAGTAGGCCGCTCGACCCTTCAAGGCTGCTCTGCCATTTAATAAGATCATGGCTAATGTGACTGTACCTTCCGCCTACCCCTGGTAACCCTTCACCCCCTCGTTTATCACAAATCTAACTACCTCTGCCTTGAAAATATTCAAAGACTGTGCTTCCACTGCCTTTTAAGGAAGAGGGTTCCAAAGACTCACTACCCTTTAAGAGGAGAAATTTCTTCTCATCTCTGTCTTAAATGGGTGACCGACCCCTTATTTTAAAACAATGACCCCTAGTTTTAGATTCTCCCACAAGAGGAAACATCCTTTCCACATCTACCCTATCAAGACCCCTCAGGATCTTGTATGTTTCAAGCACATCACCTTTTACTCTTCTCAACTCCAGCAGATACTAGTGTCGCCTGTCCAATCTTTCCTCATAAGACAACCTGCCCATTCCTGGTATTAGTCTAGTAAATCTTCTCTGAACTGCTTTTAATGCATTTACATCCTTCCTTAAATAAGAAGACAAATACTGTACACAGTATTTCAAATGTGGACTCACCAGTGTCCTGTGCAACTGAAGCATAACCCCCCCCTACTTTTGTAATCAAATCCCCTTGCAATAAACAATAACATCCTATTAGCTTTCCTAATTACTTGCTGCATATGCACACTAACCTTTTGTGATTTATGCACTAGGATACCCAGATCCCTCTGAACTTCAGAGCTCTGCAATTTCTCACTACTTAGATAATATGCCTCTTTTTTATTCCTCCTGCCAAAATTGATAATTTCACCTTTGCCCATGTTATATTCCATTTGCCAGATCTTTGCCCACTCAATTAACCTATCTATGTCACTTTGTAGCCTCCTTATACCCTCTTCACAACTTACTATCCTAACTATCTTTGTATCATCAAAACCTGTGAAAGGTCTTCCAGCTGTTACTTTGGACAGCAGCCAGGAGCACCACCCCACCCCAGCCAGTAGTCATTACTTGTACCACCGTCTATCAGGCCTTTAGCAACAGCTAGCTCTCCACTTCACATTCTGGATGAGGACGATAGTTGCTGCAGACATCAACATCTGTAACAGTAGAGGCAGCTGCCTTTGGGGCAACTGAGGAGCGTCACTGAATTGCATTAAAATTAAATCATCGGAGGTTTGTGATCACTTGAGGTCCTTAATGAGGCCTTTTCAAATGTATTGCCTTAGCAAAGGTGGATTTCAAGAACATACTGGCATTCCTGTGTCCAGCATTGCCCAGCTATGGTGATAATGACTGAAGATATGATGATTCCTAATAATCCGACATTATTGTACAATTTGAATATGCCTACCCACGTCTGTCTGAAAACTGGTTAAATCAAACCAGAAAATTTTGGTTTGTAACAGATCTGAAAGGTTAACTTTTTCTCTCTCCACAGATGCTCCACAAAACATATGTTAAGAATTCCCAGCACTTTCCGTTTTCTATTACAGATTTCCAGCAGTAATTTGCATTTGTACTATTCCAAAATATGTTAATATAGCTTTAGAGATTCAATACTTACAGGGATTCCTCGGAGTCCATTCCTGCCAGGAGGCGCAGGGTTACCTGGCCTGCCCTGAAATACAGCAGAGGTCATTCAGTAATGTTTTCCCATGGAATGAAAAAGCTTTAAAAGCTTCCTCATTTAATTCGGATAAAACCCAAATTGTGAAGCAAACTTCAACTGAAGTTTCTTCCAATTACAAACTTTTGAAAGAATTTTGGCCATGGTATGAGACTGACTTTAATCAAAAGCATACCCAAATGATTTTGTTTTCCATTAAAATATGATGTTTGTAGTTTTAAAAAACTGTATCAATTAAGAATGTTTCCGTTTCTTACCGGCTCTCCCGCAGGTCCAGGTTTCCCATCCTTTCCATCTGTTCCTGCAAGACCCTATGAATAAAATAACAGTTGACTTCTCCTTTGTTCCAAGGCACAGCAATCTTCACCTGCACTTTCCTTGGAGCTATTTTCTAGGTTCAATGCACATGCAGCAGCCCCTTATCATTAAGGCTTTACAAAAAAACTTCAACCAGGACTCCATGCATGAGTGGGGAGAGTAGCTTGAAAAAAAAATCAGCAAAGCTCACAAGAAGAGTTAAAATGGCAGGTCAAGAGGTGGAAAAGGGAGGGGGGTGGGTGTGATTGCTAAGAATAGAGAAGAAGAATCAGAGGGGCGATGCAGCAAACAAGAGGAAACAACAGCAAAGTTATGAAAGTAAACCAAGTAAAGAAAGTACAAAGGGAGAACTGAGGGAAAGAGAGGAAGGGGAAGCTGAGGGCAGGTGGAACAAAGGAAGCTTAACAGATTTGGATGAGTGGCAATAAAAAAAGGGAAAGAATTTTCAGAAAAGAAGAAAAAGAAATTAGAGGGAGAGCAACCATTTTTGAAATAGTAGATGGAGAATCAGATGGATGGGTAGTCTGTAAGGCAGGTTTTGAGATTTAAATTGTACTCCAAGCAACGTTGGACTGAAAACAAAAGGATGTGCAGAGTTGGATTACTTACTGGTGGTCCTAACAATCCGGCAGGTCCTTGACTTCCTCGAGCGCCTTCGCTCCCCTGGAAATATCCACAGATTCAACTCTTAACACTGCTCAGAATTCCTTTCTGTTTGTTAATTGGCAACTGTACTAAACAGATTGGGCTGTATGCTCATTTGCATTATCACAGCTCTTTCCAAGTAACACCCCATTTTCACTCTATCTGCAACTTTCATCTCTGGTCTAGTCCTGGGTAATAACCTGTATCAATGCTAAACTTCTTTGGGCAATCACGGGGATATATTGTGTGATACATTTGATATCGCTACTCACCTAAAATTGTCAATTGAACTAGGCTTTAATCTCTAAAGCTTTCACAAGATATTGGTCTGATTGGGCGGCCTGTTGTGTGTTTCCAATTGTATGACAATGACTTTCGTTTTGGATCCTGTTTGGGTGGGTGAGTGGATGGAACGATGGCACCAGCTAGGTGGCTGACCGATTTTCATGGCTGGGCCTTATCTAGATAATTATGAACTGCCAGCATAATATGAGGAATGTCAATTTGTTCACTGATCAGGGGAGGGGATCAGGGAATCTTGGGGTTTCCTTGAAAAGGTGAGTCCAAAGTAGAATTTAAAATGGAGGGTGGAGGCAATCCTGTGAGAGCACGGGATAGCAGTGCTGGGAAGATTTTAGCTCCTCCTGGTTATAAAAATAAGTGTCCCATCTTTGCCCAATTTAAGGACCATAAGTTTGACTGATTCATTGTTTAGTTCTACCGGATGGAGCATCTGGAGCCTTTCCCAACTTGGTCCTATTTGAGGATTTACTAATGGGGGGAAATTTTACTCTGCTCTCTTCCCGGAGGAAACTGTGCAGTAAGAAGTTTCGATAAAAGCACTAACTTCTCTGTCTCCCCTCCAACAGCTTTATTTTTTTTAAAACACTGCTCTTTCCCTGCATGGGCAGTTGTGGCCCAACTCAATAGGTTGCTGATGAATATATACAAATTGGCACCATTTCCCCCCTTTCCCGTTTGCATTAAAGCACCCAATGGCTTAACTGCACTTTGATCTGGTGGATATTCAGCAAATCCAGCAAGCTGCCTCTAGGACCCTTGCTACATTTAAATTGACTTGGCCATTAAAATGGAGCAGGCCTCTTGCAGCACCTCCCAGATTGTCAACCTGCACGAACTGACTCTCCACTGGAGAGTTGAATTTCCCTTTATTATCTCCCCACCTGCTTTGTTCCGATCATTACTTGCCTCCCATTTACAGGTGCTGATGGGCCTACTGTAAATTTCCACATCTTTCTGGCTTATTTGTTTAAAGTAACATATCATAAAACAATATTATTATTAATATTTCTGCCTTCCTTTTTGTTTACTCCTCCAGAACATTCATAGCTGCTACCAGAATGGCAGGTTGCCACGGCATTCTCTATGATCACTGACAATTTTGTTGTCCCTTGAATTAGCCTGGGACTTGACTATGATGAATGGGGTAGAACAATGTTTCTTCCTAAAGCTTGTAACAACTCAGTCCTGTATTTGAGGATGTAGTTTCTCCTAAATTACTCTCCTCCCCAATCTATTTGAAGCTACCTCAGTCTTACCTTCTCTCCTCGCAGGCCTGGTGCACCAGAAGATCCTGGAATGCCATCAGCACCCTGGGAAGAATAAAACCATGCTGCTTAGTCCCTAAGGCCACTTGTAAGAAGTTAGGCTGCAGGCTCAAACACAAGTCTATGTACAATCTGATTGTTACACAGTTTGACACAGTCAAATTTCACAAAAAACAAATTCAGGCACATGAGGCTGGATTCTGGAGATAAGTTGGGAGGTGGGAGGCCTTGCAAAATGGCAGTGGAAGGGAGTTGGGAGGAGAGCCACAGGATATTACCAGCCGTGGGAGCAGCAGTGGAGTGGCAGCTGGCTGACTGGAGGCGGACGGCCAATTAAACCAATTAAGCACCCAAGTAAGGCCCACTTCCTGCCCTTACTGGCATTTTACAGGTGTAGAGAGGGGCTGCCGCCATGTGGGGAGACCGCCAGTGGGTGCCCTGGGGAGGCTGGGGCCCTCCATAATGGCTGCTCCAGGATCCGCCTCAGCATTGAGGCACCTCTTCCTCTCCTTGCAGTCTCAGCAGTGGCCTCCTGTATTGGTGACACTGCCGAGACTGCTGAGCTGCTAGCCCTCTGACTGGGCCGGCAGCTCTGGGAGGTGGGCTGCCCTCCTTAATGAATGGTGGTCCTGACAGTGGCCTCTTAATCGGCTGCTGCTTGTAATATGCTGCCCAAGGTCCCGCAGTCCACCCGCACAGGCTCCCTTCCCACTCTCGATCCCACTGGCAGGACGCCCTGGATTTGAGGGAATTCTAGCCATGGTCTATGCACAATAATCTGTTACCACTGATCGGTATTTTTACCAATTAACTTACTGTGAGTATATTGAGTTCCTTGACAGCATAATATGGATGGAATCTTGTTGAGGCATTGGGGGGGGGTCGGTTGGAGAGCCGGTGCCCTGTCTTTTTTCAGGATTGTTTGCTGAACCACATGCCAATCAGGCAGTGGCAAGGCCAGCGGCAGGAATCAAGACCCTGGCGGGGTGGAAGTTTCACCTACCGGGAGCTACTGGCCAATCAGAGAACAGAAGCTCTTGTGTTCAGCAGCGCCACTGGGGAAGCCATGGCTGCTGTTTGAAAGAGAGCCACGGGAGTCCAGGATCACAGAGTGACCCAGACCACAGGTAAGTAATGTGGAAGAGGGAAGAGGGAGTTGGCAGGGTGGGGGTCACTGGCAGAGGAGTGGGTAAGGGGGCAGTTGGCAGCAAAGGCTGTGGAGCTGCCTCAGTGAGCTGCAGACCTGTACAGGTTAAATGACAAAAAAAATATGCACCAAACTGCAATACATTCAAGCACCTGACAGCAGAACTCAAAAAATATCAGTCTCCATATATCTTTTTTTATTATATTTCACCCCGGACATTTCATCCTGCCCCGGGCTTCCTGATTTGCCCACGCAATGAGGGCAAAATCGCAAAGACAACGTAAAATCGTGGACAATAGGAGTTTTAATGGCCTTAATTGGCCCTTTAATTGTCAGCGGGCGTGGCTCCAACTCTCGCACATGCCCGCTGACCTCGATATTGCTCGTTGCTCGATGACGTTGGGGCGCACTCCCGACATCATTTTGTGCAATTTCACATGCGTTCGGGTCGGGCATGCACCCACCTGATCAATGTAAAATTCTGGCCCACTATTCTGCCTAAGGAAATGCCCTTCCTGCCTCTAAGCTCACCCCCAACGGCCGCACAAGATTCTAGACTATAAGTCAGTTCAGATGAAAGATCATCAAATTTCTGGTATCTGGGGTCATTTGGTATTTCTACCTTGGCAATCTGCCAATTATGCCCTTATTAGGCCAACTGAACATTAACCAGTGGCAAGGTGTTCAATTGAGGGCCTTAAAGCTCCAGTAAGTTCTGCCAGAGGCATTGATCACCTTGTTAAACCCAGCCATTTACTCCTAGATGTATTTCATAAGGTACCCTTATCTCTTCCTCCTTCTTGGGTTTCAGTTCCAAAACTGGAGTAGCATGGTATCATACTGATATTCCTTAGGTTAGTCAGTACCTCTGATGTGCATTTCAGGAATGGGTGGCCTGTTCATCTTCTAATTCTTGAAAACTACAAAGAAGTTACTTCAATTTCTCTTTTCCGAAGAAAAGATGCCAAATTTCCTTAACCTTTTTCACTCGCTACTTAGACACCTGATATCGGGAATCATTCTGGTTGTTGACCTCTGTATTCTCTCAAAGGCAAAAATATCTTTCCAATAATTAGATGATTTGAACTCTGTACAGTACACTGAACCAAAACCTCATGGAGCAAGTCGGGGCCTGATTTGTTTCTGTGTTACAGGGAGACACTAAATGGATGGTTTCATTGCACTAGTTCCTTCTAATGAAAAGTTCCTGCTAAAAATGGGACATGCACATAAATTTATACTTACAGGTTGGCCGACAGTTCCAGGTGGCCCAGGATAACCTGGCAGTCCTGGGCTACCCTAAGAAAAACACAAGCAAAAAGCCTTAGTTAAAAAAATGAAAGATCCTTCTCATATGAAATATGAATGCATGATCGCAACCAGCTGGGATCACTGACAGTGATCAGCAAAGGCAACCTTAGCTGGTTTTTAGTCATCCTCAGCCTGGAGATACTGATATACAGCAATACAATATTCACCAACCCAGCACTGACCAGGAACTGCACAAACCTGGGATCTTCCAAGGACTGGTGCCACACTGGACGAGGTACTCACCCACTGAACCATACTCCATGTTAAACCTGAACCAAGCAAACATCAGCAGGGATTCAAAGAACAGCTATTTCCATCATTTTCTAGCTCTGGTATGTCATCCAAAAGCTACTGATCACCATAAAACAAGAGAGCTGGATTTTTAAGATGGGAAACAGTGTAAGATCTAAACGCACTACACCATGAAAAATAACATGATTAACTGTAGCTGTTATATTTTCTTGATGTTGAGTTTGCCGCCTAAAAAAAGATAATTTTATATTCATATTTGACCACCAGTCAACCTCCAGCATAATTTTTCAAACGAAGCATGATTCTACTCCCCCTTTGAATCCACCTCTCCAAGGTTTGCTTTCTTCTTCTTTCTAATGAACTTTGAAACCACAATTCTATACTTTGTCTGGGGTGGTGAGCCCACATGTCCCATGGTGCCCAGCAAAATAGACTCAGGGCAACAGTCTGATCTTGTTGAAGATGAAAAAGTAAAACATTGTGAGCCATAGGCAAGCAATTATACCACTAATTCTGCTTAAGGTGCATCTCAGCTCTGGAAGGAAGGAGGTTAGTTTACATTTGGTGCAAAGTTTGCATAAAGGGAGAAAGATGAATCGGTTTATTATTACTAAAGGAAATTCACAATGACAAGTTACCTGTTCACCCTTTTCACCAGATGAACCAGGCAAACCACGATCTCCTTTGCTCCCCTAATACATGGGAAAGAAGAACAGCAGAGTGTTAGATGCTGGTTGGAATGTAGCCATATCTCTACATTAAGTGGGGAATGGAAGATCAAGATTACTGTTGTTAATTTAGAATTTATCCCTATTTTTCTGACTGGCACCAATGACTATTGTGATTTAGAGAAGAGAGGGAGAACAAACGGTACCTTGCTGTGCCTAGGAGGATAGGTTCACTGGCGGCCAGCAGCTGCTCCTTTGTGAAGGATATTTTGGTGTTGTGAAGTCTTCACAACCTGCACAACCTGTTCAATGGCCAGTGAAAATTCAGCTGTCAAGTGAAAACTCTTTACAATGAGGAACGATGAAGGAAATTTGACGTGCTCTACTCAGAGCAGAGAAAAATACAAAACACAAACTGAGGTTTCCAAGATAATGAAGGGACTTGATAGTGAGGGGGTGAGGGGGTGAGAGATCAGGAGGGCAAGGCAGTGATTGGGCTATTGAAAGGGGGAGAAAGAACATCAGGGATATAATCAGGAGCGGTGTTGGGGGAGAGGGGTAACGAGAGAAGCAATGGAGAAAGCGTCCATCATTGGGAGGCTGAAGGCCTTCTTTGTGAGGCTTTGGCAGTGGTAGGTGGGGGGGTGGGGTTGGTGGGGTGGTGGTTGGGTACTCCAGCTCTTCCTGGCTGAGCAAAGGATGTCAAAAGATGTTGATCTTGCTCCCTCAAATCTGTTACTGGAAATTTTGCTTGGGCTTCTCGCTCACTCCCAGTTAAATTTAAGCTGTGAGGCGGGCCCCACCTTTTGAGGGCCATGTAAGCTCCTGTATATCTTTTGCAGAAGCTTTATTGATGGCCTGATTTACAAACATAAAAACATATGACTTAGGAGCAGGAGTAGGCCATTTGGTCCTGCGAGCCTGCTCTGCCATTCGATAAGATCATGGCTGATCTGACTGTGACCTCAGTTCCACATTCTTGCCCACCCCCTGTTACTCTTTGTCTCCCTTGTGAGTCAAGAATCTATCTACCTCTGCCTTAAAAATGTTCAATGACCCTGCCTCCACCGTTCTCTGGGTAAGCGAGATCCAGAGACTCACTGAGATTTGTATACATCAAATGTTAAATCAGTGAAAACAGGGTTAAGGTTGAGTTACTCAATCCTGGTATTTTAACCCACAGCCCTCCCCCCCAGAAACCCTCTCCTGCTCATTGGAGAGGGGCGGGGTGGCGGTTAAAGTCCATGTCATTTGTCTGTTATTCAGCCACTAATTTTTAAAGTAGCGATGCTAAGATCATTTGGCATATTCAAAGAATATGTCAAAGAAGTATTTCAAAATGATTCAATTGTTCTGGTTCTAGATTACAAATTTCTAATTTATACAAGTTACTTCTTCATAATATTCTTTGGGAGCCAACAGAACCTTTACAAGGGGTTTACATCCTTAAAGTATTTTTTATTAAGGTGACTACTTTAATGGTAGAACAGAGCCTTGGTGTATCTACATGCTGTGGCATGGAGGGAATGGCCATGGAGTTCTCATTACTTCCACATAGTGAGTTCCAAATCTCAAGTGCAGAGTAAAGTTGAATTCCCTACAGATCAGTAGGAAAACTGGAAGGCAAGACAACATTCACCATCGTCAAGCACACCCTACTAGTAATGTTACCTTATGGTAGATTACTTCTGTACTTCTATTGGGTATGTGGACTGTACAGCTCTGTTATTCCTCTCTGTAGTGCTGAGCAAAGCTTGGTTTCCAGAGATGCACCATAGAGAGGAAAATGTGGCAAACGTAGTATAAGGGTATTTGGCATAGCAAGGGGTAAAGTGGGACTGAAGAACATTACCGCCTAGGGTGTGATGTAAAGGATCACATGACCAGAGGCCAAAATCAGTTGTGTAGCGAGCCTTAGTGTATGCAGAGACCTGTGTAGAAGTAAGCATGGTATTAGCTCATAGTTTGCGCTATACCTTGTACATATGTAGTTATGAATTACCAACAAACAGTTAATGTTCAACCTTACAAACCTCTGATCGTCTTTGTGAGGCCTAGTGAGCAGAATGTATAACATCTTACAACAGCAAAAACGCTGTGGGTTTCTGCTCATTTTACAAAGCCCTGCCTTTTCTGTAATAAGCACAGACATAGTGTAGTAATGCTCATGATGAGGGAGGGATGTTTCTGATTCTCCCACCTCCTTTCATCCCAGGACTGGAGGGACCAGAGGGTATAGCAGCAAAGTGATGAGGACCAGGAAGGAATGTGCTCAATCTCTCATTGAAGAAAATAAATTATTTTGTGCTTCAAAGCCTGCTGCCTGCAGTCTCCTCAGGCCATGCCAGGGCATGGATCTATGCTGGGGGCCTTACTGAACCATGTAAGTATTGGGTTAGCAGAGTGTGGTTCTAGTACTGGGCAAGGAGGAGGGGGATAATATTGATGTCTAATTTTTTTTAGAAGGATTAACATTGCACCAGCTACTTGTATTCTCAAGGAGGGAAGGACAATACTTTCAGAATCTTTGATTCAGGGAGGTACATAGTGAAATTCTTGTGTTTTCTTACCACTATTCCTGTTGGTCCTTGCGGTCCTGGAGGTCCTGATGGTCCTGGCTCACCCTAATGCGAAATAAAATTTAATTAAGGTCAAACAACAATATTTGTCTGTATAAAGCATCCCAATTTATTTGAAAATGAGTTGAACACGATGATATGCCCTTAAACAGCTCAATAACAAGGGTGGTGCAGACAGATGTGCTTCCTGAGGTAAAGCATAGGATTTTTAGGAATTTGCTAACAACTAACTTTCTGCCTGATTTCCATTCACTTAGGCACTTTATACCATGTCCCTCAGTCAATGCCCTATCAAAAAATGCAACTTGCTGCCTCTTGGATTTGTTTGTGTGACCTTAATCTCGTCCACAAATTCATACTGCAAAAATTCCTTGTCTGCTTCCCTGTCTTACATCCAACTCTTATTTTAACTTGCATCTCCCAGCAATTGAATTCTTTGCCACAATGAACAATCCATCAATCTCAAAATCAATTAGTTCTCCTTGATTTCTCTCCTTTTCCAAAGAAAACATGACTACTTTCCTTAATCTTTCCTCATAACTTAAGTCATCAATACTAGAATTGTCTTAATTTCTAATTGCCAAGCCCTTAGCAACCAGCACTATATACTTTGTTTACTGCACAGGAGGCCATTCAGCCTGTCAAATCTGTTCCGGCTCTCTGCAAGAGCAAGTCAGTTAGCCTCGCTTCCTCATCTTCTCCCTGTAGTCCTGCAAATGGTTTATCTTCAGATAATTATCCAAACCCTTTTGAAAGCCACAATTGAATCTACCTCCACCACGCTGTCAGTGCAGTCCAGAACCTAACCATACACTGCAGAAAAAATTTTCTTCCTGTCACTTTTTGTGCTTTTGCCATTCACATTACATCAGTGGCCTCTAGTTCTTAACACTTTGGCCAATGGGAACAGTTTCTCCCCATCGATACTCTATCCAAAGGCCTCATGAAATTGAACACCTCTATCAAATCTCCTCTTAACTTCTCTTCTCTAAGGAGAATGCCCTTGCTTCTCGAGTCACAGAGTATGGTCAGCGGATGGACTTCCACATTCAAGAATAAGCGATTAGAACGGGTTAATTTTTAGAAAGTTTATTAGTCAGGATTTTACTCTATCTTTCGAAGCCCTTTATGTTCACATACTCTAAGGCCATCTTTTCCAACTTTTCCAGTGGGGCCTGCATGACCCTTGCTTCCTTTCAAACCTGGTAGGCCTTGGAGACCAGGTGGACCGGCTGGGCAGCTGGTGCACAAGTCCTGAGGGAGCCAAAAAAAAAAAATGATGTCAGAAATAATTCATTATTATTCCATTGATCAGAAGAAACCACCCAGTTTGCATGACCCAATTCAGCAATAGCTCCCAATTTACTGAGATTTGATACCACTGGTGAATTACAGTAATTCCAGATTAATTTTGTAACAAAGAATGTTGAATCTCTTTTGATTCTCCAGTCCATAATTTCCATTGCTCCTTGAAGGAATAAAAACAATAAATGATGGCAATAGAAGTTTAATGAAATTCTCTAGCCCAAAAGAAATATAGAGCACTGTACTTGGCTGAATTTTGAGGTAAGACAAATGACCATGGGAGGGATGGAATAGTAATGCAACAAAACAAGATAATTAGAGCAAATAGCCAGATGAATATCTTTTGGCAGAGACATTTTTAAATACACTTCCTTGGTCTACAGACAGATAAAAAAAATGCCTACCTAGATTGTGAGTTATAAAGCATCACAATGTATGAGTGAGCAGGATGATATAAACAGCTAAAGAATAAGATGGGTAGTTTTCTTTAATATTCCGCTGCTCTTGTCCTTCTAGGTTTACAGGTCGTGCGTTTGGAAGGTACTGTCTAAAGAGCCTTGGTGAGTTCCTGCAGTGCATCTAGTAGATGGTGCACGCTGCTGCTACTGTGCATCGGTGGCGGAGGGAGTGAATGTTTGTGGATGGGGTGCCAATTGAGCAGGCTGCTTTGTTCTGGATGGTTTCCAGCTTCTTGAGTGTTGTGGGAGCTGCACTCATGCAGGCAAGTGAAGAACATTTCATCACACTCCTGACTTGTGCCTTGTGGATCGTGGACAGGCTTTAGGGAGTCAGGAGGTGAGTTACTTGTCGCAGGATTCCTGGCATCTGACCTGCTCTTGTAGCCACAGTATTTATGTGGCTGGTCCAGTTCAGTTTCTGGTCAACGGGTAAGCCACAGGATGTTGATAGTGGGGGATTCCGTGATGGTAATGCCATTGAACATCAAGGGGCAATGGTTGGATTCCATTTTGTTGGAGATGGTCGCTGCCTGGCACTTGTGTGGTGCAAATGTTACTTGCCACTTGTCAGCCTAAACCTGGGTATAGTCCAGGTCTTGCTGTCTTTAGACATGGACTGCTTCAGTATCTGAGGAGTCGTGAATGGTGCTTAACATTGTGCAATCATCAGCAAACATCCACACTTTTGACCATATGATGGAAGGAAGGTCATTGGTGAAACAGCTTAGGATGGTTGGGCCTAGGACACTACCCTGAGGGACTCCTTCAGTGATGTCCTGGAACAGGGATGATTGACTTCCAACAGCCACAACCATGTTCCATTGTGCTAGGTATGGCTCCAGCCAGTGAAGCGTTTTCTCCCTGATTCCCATTGACTCCAGTTTTTGCTAAGGCACTTTCACCTCTGAGACTGAAGGCTGTGCGTTCAAGTCCCACCTTTCAAGCCTGGTAGACCTTGGAGCCCAGGTGGACCGGCTGGGCAGCTGGTACACAAGTGCTGAGGGAGCCAAACAAAAACAATGTCAGAAGTCCCACTCCCTGAGGATGTCCTGGGCTGAAATGATTGGTCTCCGAAAACCACATCCATCTTCCTTTGTGCTAGGTATGACTCCTGCCAGTGGAGAGTTTCTCCCCTGATTCACATTGACTTCAATTTTGCTAGGGCTCCTTTATTCCAAATGTCAAATTTTGCCTTGATGACAATCCAGCAGTCACACTTACCTCACTTCTGAAATTCAGCTCTTTTGTTTTTGTTTGAATGAGATCTGGAGGAACCCAAATTGATCATCAGTGAGTAGATTATTGCTGAGTAAATGCTGCTTGATAGCACTGTTGGCCTCACCTTACATTACTTTATGGATGATATGGCAGTTATTGGCCAAATTGGATTCATCCTGCATTTTGTGGACAGGATATATCTGAATAATTTTCCACTTGGTTGGGTAGATGCCAGTGTTGTAGTTGCACTGGAACAGCTTGGCTACAGTCTCAGCTAATTTTGCAGCATAAGTCTTCAGCACCACAGCTGGGTGTTGTCAGGGTCCATAGCCTTTGCTTTACCCAATGTGCTCAGCCATTTCTTGATATCACATGGAGTGAATCAAATTGGTTGAAGTCTGGCATGTGATGCTGGGGCCTTCAGCAGGTGGCTGAGATGAATCAAGCGCTTTAGCCTTGTCACAAGGGGAGAATATAAAGAGAGGAGATTTTTGCTCTTTCTGTGCAAGGGACAAAATTAAAGCATTGTTTCCCTAATGTGCACCAAAGATTTGGGTCAAGAACAATGTACACGCAAATTTTCATTTATATAGTGCCTTTTATCACCTCACGATGACCCAAAACATTTTACAGCCAATGAAGAGCTGTTGCAACAATTCCAGATTCTTCTTCCCCTTCACTTTCCTCTGACCTCATCCTTTCTTCCAATCTCAGTCCTTACCATCTTTTCACTATCTCCTCTGATCTTCTTGTGTCTACCCCTAAAGGATCAGTGCTCATCAAACACCTCAGCTTCATCCCCACACCACCATTTCAAATAAATTTTGTGTTTAGCACAAAACTGAGCTCTTCATTAGTCGCCTTCCCCACCACGCCCACTTCTTTGGCCAGGATACTTTTTTCCTGCACACTGGACTCTTTCTCCTATCTTCAGAATTCCATGTGGATGTCCTCCCTCTGGCATCTTATGTCCTCTAGATCTTTTCATTGAGAACTGATGGCATGATATCAATGCCTCTGATCTCGTCAGTTATCCTAAGCTACCTGCTTCCGAACTTGCAGCACACCATTCCCTCAGATTCAACCTGATCACAAAACCTGTTGACATGAGTGGTGCTGTGCTGCTTGGCAAACCAATCCATACCTGCACAGTCTGACTGGCAACTGACGCCCTGTCCTACCTCCCTGTGGACCATGACCCTGCCACCAAACAATAAACTATTGTTTCCATGGCTGTTATTTACCTTATCTCCTCAGGAGGTCCAAATTCCACAGCCTCCCAATTCATATTTGCTTAAATCTGCAAAGCCTGCTTCTACCTCCTTAATATTCATAAACAGGGCTGCCCAAATATAACTATTGTTTCAGCCTCTTCTTGCCTGGTGGAGCTGCTTTCTTCCCATCTCAAGCATTTTTTTCTCCCCTTGTCCAGTCTTCTCCCACCCACATCTGCGACTTTTCCAATGCTCATGGCAACTTTAACAGTTTCCAGTTTCCTAGCCCTAACCATCTCCTTTTCACCATGCACGGCTAATCCTTCTGTACCTCCATCCCCCAAGAGGATGGTTTGAGGGCTCTCTGCTTTCTCCTTGAACAGAGGATCATCCAATCCCAATTCACCACCACCCTCATCCACCTTGCTCAACTTGTTCTCATATTGAATAAGTTCTCCTTTGGCTCCATTTCCTTCCTCCAAATAATGGAACCCATATGGCTCCTTATTATCACTGCCTTTGTGTGGGGTATGTGGAACTTTGCTGGTTCCAATTCTACTTAGGTCCCTGCCTCACCTCTTTCTCCAGCATATTTATAACTACATTGGTGTCATTACCTTGTGCAATAACCTGCTCACCGATGCTTGGTTTGGGTTCCGCCAGGGCCACTTGGCTCCTGACCTCATTACAGCATTGGACATAGACAAAAGAGCTGAACTCAAAAGGTGAGATAAGAGTGACTGCCCTTGACATTAAGGCAGCATTTGACCGAGTGTGGCATCAAGGAGCCCTAGCAAAACTGGAGTCAATGGGAATCAGGGGAAAAACTCTCCACTGGTTGGAGTCATACCTAGCATGAAGGAAGATGGTTGTGGTTGTTGGAGATCAGTCATCTCAGCTCCAGGACATCACTGCAGGAGTTCCTGAGGGTAGTGTCCTAGGCCCAACAATCTTCAGCTGCTTCATCAATGACCTTCCCTCAGAAGTGGGGATGTTCGCTGCTGATTGTAGTGTTCAGTACCAGTCACAATTCCTCAGATATTGAAGCAGTCCATGTCCATATGCAGCAAGACCTGGTCAACACTCAGATTTGGGCTGATATGTGCCAAATAACATTTGTGCCACACAAGTGCCAGGTAATGACCATCTCCAACAAAGGAGAGTCTAACCATCTCCCCTTGACGATCAATGGAATTATTATCGCTGGACCCCACCCCTACCCAATATCAATATTCTGGAGGCTGCCATTGACCTGGAACTTAACTGGACCAGCCGTATACGTACTGTGGCAAGAGCAGTTCTGAGGCTGCTAATTCTGCATTGCATAACTCACCTCCTGACTCCAAAGTCTGTTCACCATTTTCAAGGCACAAGTCAGGGGTGTGGTGGAATACTCTCCACCTGCCTGGGTGAGTGCAGCTCCAACAAAACTCAAAAAACTCAACACTTTCCAGGACAAAGCATCCCACTTGCTTGGCACCCCATCCGCCACCTCAAACGTTCATTCTCTCCACCACTAATGCACAATGGCGGCAGTGTGTACCACATAAAGATGCACTGTAGCAACTCACAAAGCTTCCTTCAACATCACCTTCCAAACCTATGATCTCTACCATCTAGAAGGACAAAGGCAGCAGATGCATGGGAACAGAGTCAGCTGCAGGATCTCCTCCAAGCCACACACCATCCTGACTTGGACCTATGTTGCTGTTCCTTCAATGTCAATGGGTCAAAATCCTGGGACTCCCTTCCTAGCAGCACTGTGGGTGTACCTACACCACATGGACTGCAGTGGTTCAAGGCGGTGGCTCACCACCACCTTCACAATGGCAGTTAGTGATGAGCAACAAATGCTGGCCTAGCATGCAATGTTCACATCCAATGCAAAAGTTAAAAAAAAAATCCTGCTCTCATGGCGAATTGGAAAGTTTGATCAGCTTTGCTTTCAATTTTAACCCTTCCCTCACCTTCACATAGTCCAACTCAAAACTTTTCCCTCTTTCTTCTTCTTTGTCTCCATTTCTGGGTTAGGCTATCGATCAGTAACCATGATAAGCCTACTGACTTTCCACAGTTAACTTCACAACACTTTATTCACCAACTTCCTGTAAGGACCCCATTCAATTTTCCCAGTTCCTCCATCTCCATCTCAATTGTTCTGCCGATGCCATCTTCTATGCCAATGCTTCCAACAGGTCTTCCTTCTTCCACAATCAAGGATTCTCCTCTGCCATGCTTGACAGGGGCCTCGACTGTGACCATTCCATTTCCCCCATTCCTGTTCTCACCCCATCCCATCCCTCCCAGAACCATGATAGGATACCCCTTGTCCTCACCTTCCACTTCACCAACCTCCATATTCAATCGATTATCCTCTGTCATTTGGCCACATGATGCCACCAGCAAACACATGGTCCCCTTCCCTGTCCCTTTACATTCACTCCACCACATATTGCTCTGCTCCTCAATCACTGCCAACATTTTCTACCCTCTCCATGGTCCCTTCCCATGAAAATGGAGGTGCTACAATGCTGGCCTTTTTACTCCTGCCTTTCCATCATCATTGACCCCAAACAGTCCTTCTAAATGAAGCAATGGTTTACTTGTACTTCTTTCAATTTAGGATACTAGATTCGCTGCTGACAATGTAGTCTCCTCTACACTGAGAAGACAAAATGTAGGTTGGGTGACTGCTTTGTGGAACACCTCTGTTTAGTGTGCGAGCTTGACCCCAAGCTTGGGGTCATCTGTAATGAAATTATCTGTCCCATTTCCACTCTCACCTTTCTGTCCTTGGCTTTGTATACTGTTCTAGTGAAGATCAATATAGGCCCAGATTTTTGCTGTTGCAGAGGTCTACTCAGGTGTGACGAAATGGCAGAAGGGACCAAAAATCATAAGTCCTGCCCCCAAACACCGCAATTCCCATTTTTACTGGTATGGGAATGAGGGCGGGGTGCATTTTCTGCAAGCACATTTTACAGAGGCAGCTGGCCATTTAGATCATCAGCTGCCTCCACTGAAGTGGGATTTTGATAGCCTTGGAGTTAGGGCAGGTCTGAACTTTGTGGATTCATTTGGATAGCCAGGGTACTGCTTTGGAGAGGTAAGGTACCCTTTTGGATCTGATCCCGGGACACCTTTGGGGTAGGTGCCCTTTGAGGTAGGTCGAGTGCCATTTGGAGGAGTTAAGGTGTCCATTGGAACTGTTAAAAGTGGGCATAAATCTGTGCAAAAAGTGCATAAACTCATCACTGTCAAGCTCATTAGAACTGTCATCAGGCCTGTCAAAATCAACTGTCAAACTGCCAGACACACCTGTCAAAGGCACCTGTTGAAAGTGCCAGCAGGAATTGGCAAAAACACCTGTCAAAGTGAGCTGTCAAGCTGTCGAGGCATTTAAAAGCCCTGCCATTTAAATTTTTGAAAGACATACCTAGAGTGTTAAAAAATCATTGCTTGCTATTTCACTCTGTTCTTTTAAAAATTCATTCATGGGATGTGGATGATGCTGGCAAGGCCAGAAATTATTGCCTATCCCTAGTTCCCTAGGGATCCCTAGGAACTGTTCTGTTGAAGGGTCATGTGGACTCAAAACATCGACTCTTTTCTTCTCCACCGATGCTGCCAGACCTGCTGAGTTTTTCCAGGTAATTCTGTTTTTGTTTTGGATTTCCAGCATCCGCAGTAGTTTTTTGTAATGACCTCATTGGGCCCGGGGAGCATATTATCAGCAAAGCTGCTCACTGTCTTGCTTACATTTTTAAGCACCATCAGTCTTATTTCAATTTCCAATAGACAAAGACAAGAGTTTAGTTTAATATCCTACATGCAACTCAATGCTTCCCCTCTTAATTTGAACAGCACCCAAATCCCCTCTCTGTTTTCTTTTAAATGCAGTTGATTAACCTGCACTTCAACTTACGACCTCTTGGCGTGAAAATTAGATTACCAGCACTTCAACTGTCAGTAGCTTACTCACCATAATAATGTAAATAATCATCTTACAACAATATTTGTCACTGTTTATTGCACAACAGAATGCATAATGCCATACATAATGCTTGATTAGTCAATTATAAGGATAGAATCATTGACATTTCATATTACCTTATGATTAATAAGATTAGGAGATAATCTTACAGGATCCATCTTAGGGTAATATTTAATCAGCCACTGTGACATCATTGCAAAATAGTTCAATAACTGAGAACAATAGTAATTGGTGCAATAATAGGAATAGCTGCAAGAGGAAATGAAAAAAAAATGTAGCAGCATATTTTTCAATCTTGTCATTGAAAAATGAAAGCACAGGAGAATTTGCAGGACCAATTTTTTTCAGAATAGCAGAGAAAGCAAGAACTTTACCAAAATCCTGGTGTAATTATTTGCCCTCATAAAATTTCATAGCTTTCTTTTAAATAGATGCTGACTCATCAATGCAAAGGGATGACAGCATTAGCAAATTATTGGTTCTCTTTCAGTACCTAAGGGCTACAACAAGTGGTCCACGATAAGGCATGGCATGGTCACAGTGATGGTTTTACCCAGCACTGGTTCAACTAGCTTAGAGTGGCTGCTGCTTTAAATTTCTCTACAATGTCCCCAAGCCAATTTTCTGTGAGGCTGCCAAACCACTCACCTGAACCATGTATTCTATCTGTCCCCTTGAAATAAGAGGTAATGATGCCTGTAGGTCAGAAAATACTATTATATCATGTAACATAGTTATGCTAATGCTGTATTTTTTTAACCAATGAATCAATTTTACATGCAATGTTAGCTATGCTTCTTTATCTCTGTTTCTTTGTTGAAAACAATTTATTCAGGAGTTGAATATGGTAAAGTTAGCATCTTCAGTTCGGTGGTGAGATGCTCATGGTAAAGTTGCTAAAAGTGGAGAGGGGTAAAATAAGGGAAGAAAAAGATGCGTGCTTATAGTCAGCAATTTAGCATTTGGGAGAAGGGAGCTAAATCTCTCACCGGGAGCTTTACGATAACGTATTGAAACACGGAGCCTCCCTGTTCTCCACAGCCACATGCACCTGCATCTGCAGTCAGCATATTCCACACATCAAGGTGCTCAGCAGCATAAAGGTCTGGGCAGAGCAGACACTTTCTGGGACTGTTTGTCTAGCATTGGTTAACCTGTCTCCCAGTCAATCTGAATGGCATCAGACATCACCTTGTAGGGAGACTTCAGGTGAAAATGCCAGCAAAAAAACAGCCATCTTACAATGGCAAAATTTGGATACATTTCAAATTGCATCATCAGTACATCTTCAACATAGCCCTGTAAAATTGGGCTGTGATTACTAAAATTAGGACATACAAGAGGTATGCTTCTATTTACTGAAGTCATGAGGCAAAGCCACCCTCGGTTCCTCATCTGGCCCTTGTGAGGGGCAGAACAGAGTACCACTGACAGAAACCTTGGATAAGATCACACACAGTGCTTCTCTGGTATGGTCAGGGTTCTGGCAGGCCATTATGGAGGAAATGAGCTAAGAAGAGCAAACGGAGCGAAACAAGGAATTGTAAAGTGTTGAAGAAGACAAATGTGAGAAATAGGATGTGGTACTGACTACCAGCAAGTTTAAAAAAGCTGAGATAAAAAATATATGTCAATGCAGAATAATCAGCCATCAGTGAGGAAAATTAAAATAAATGCAACTAGATAAAAAGTAAGTAAAGAGCAAGAGAGAAAAGGCAAAAGGAAAATGTTTCTATGAATAGGTAATAATGGCACAGCAGGAAATGTTAACATACAGGTTCTCCTGGGGGTCCTGGATCTCCTCTAGGGCCTGGTAAACCCTGCAAAATAAACCAGAAAACATCTCAGTAAAAAAAAACTTCTTTAGTTGTCAATAAAAGTTTGATACAACAATTCCAAATTATTGCAGTCTACAGAAAGAACCAAATGTGGAACTATATTATGAACAGTTCACATGTGGAGTGTCAGTGGAGGGGTGATAGAGGCAGTTACTTCCATCAGCCTTTGAACTGTATATTACTTGTATTATGCTGTGGTTGTGAGAAATAGTTCCCTCTAGCAAAATCCTGAAGGAGCAATTAAGCTGCTGCAATGCTGAACATAAGACTTTAGTTCAATCAGTTTAACTATATTTTTATATTCTGTGTCAATCAATGGGATTAACAACTAATGCCTTCTTTCTACTGACTCCTCAAGGATATGATTCTGGGAGGCAGCTCCATGGGCAAAGAAAACCTCTGGTACTTGTGATTGGTCTTTCTCTTTTCATCTATTATTCTAGACTGCAATTATCAACAGGGTCTTTGACCATCGAGGGGCATCAAAGCTGTGCCATCTCCAAATGCTCTTAAAACATGTAAACTTTCAAGCAGTATCACTAGATCGAAATCGGGAGCAGGTACTTTGAATTTATTCACCACTACCACAACACCCTCCTCATTCCTCCCACTCTGCTTAACCCATAAGATGTCCTCCATTGCAATAGCTGTAGTTAGCTAAATCATTGACAGATCAAGATGAGTTAAGAGTGCAAAGTTGAGGGTGGTACTATAATAAAATGTCCCTAATGTATATGAATTGTTTTAAAGAAAAAAAGTGCTGCAACTTTTTAACATCAAAAGCTTTGAATGTGTTTACTTTCACAATGTCCTTTAAAAGCTTTGTGAAGTAGGGAAAACGGATAAAGGAAGACTCCACCAAACTTCAATGTAAAATTAAAAGAGCAATGATATTTTCTGTATAAAAGCTTTCTTTATCCATTTTGACTTGGATTTGCTTTCCTCAGTCTAGAAAAAGGGGGAATTTTGTGAAAAAAAGTTGGTTATTTAATTGATGGTGATAACAAAAGTTAAGTGGATCATGAACCACTTCCCTTCCATCTTGTTTTAACATTACTACCATACTAAGTTCAGGCCTTTGTCCATAGTTTAGAATGTACGATATTGGCTTGGTCACCCACTAAAGACCTATCCTGGTTTTCATTTCCGTTGGCTTCAATGGGTTGCCGAGTGATTTTGCGCCTTTTATACTAATGGCCAAAGTCAGAATTGTCCCCATTGAAAGTGAGGTACTTCTTTATTTGAAATGTTTTTTCTTCTCTTAGCTTCTCCTTCAATCTTCCGATGCCAGACATGACCAACTGGAAGAGAGGATGACAGGCTAATCCATTCTCAGGTCTTGAGTAGTACCACTTAGGAGTGTGTGAGAGCAGACTATAATGGTTCTTCTAAGACTTCCCTGCTACTTTGTTAATCAGGGATGAAATCTCACTGCAATGGGTCTGTAATGTTTGTTAGTGTGTGACAACTTAAGGTTACTAGATGATATTTATGCTGAAGTGACAGAACTTCTACGGATTTCAGCAAGACTTACATCATTTCCAGGCTGGCCTGAGGTTCCAGGTAAGCCTCTTGGACCCTGGCAAGTAAATTTAAAAATTCAGTTATGTACAAAAATAATCAGCTAAACCATTTAATTCAAACAATGATTTTGACACAGTACTGCTAGGTGAATTTAAATGCAACTTTAAACAGCTTCCGCATACAAGAGCAAAACAATAATAACATAGTTTTGTGGGAATGTGGTAAAATGTGAGGTTATGCACTTTGGCAGGAAGAATAGAGGAGCGGAATGTTATTTAAATGAAGAAAGACTGCAGAAAGCTGCAGCACAGAGGGATTTGGAAGTCCTTGTGCAAGAATCACAAAAAGCTAACATACAAGTTCAGCTGGTAATAGGGAAGGCAAATGGAATGGCCTTTATTTCAAAGGAAATGGAGTGTAAAAATAGGGAAGTCTTGCTAAAACTATATAAGGCACTAGTTAGACCACACCTAGGATGCTGTGAACAGTTTTGGTCCCCTTATCTAAGGAAAGGTATACTGGCATTAGAGGCAGTCCAGAGAAAGTTCACCAGGTTGACCCTGGTATGGAGGGATTTTCTTACGAGGAGAAGTTGAGTAGGTTGGGCCTGTACTCATTGGAGTTTAGAAGAATGAGAGGCAACCTTATTGAAACATATAAGATTCTTAGGGTGCTTGACAGGGTAGATGCTGAGAGGTTGTTTCCCCCTTGTGGGAGAGTCTAGGACCAGGGGCCATAATCTCAGAGTAAGGAGGCACCCAATTAAGACAGAGATGAGAAGAAATTTCTTCTCTCAGAGGGTAGTGAATGTCTGAATTCTTTACTGCAGAGGGCTGTTGAGGCTGGGTCATTCAGTATTTTCAAAGCTGAGGTAGACATTTTTAGTCAGTCAGAAAACCAAGGCAGAAAAGTGGAATTGAGGGTTATCAGATCAGTGATTGAATGGCGGAGCAGACTCGATGGGCCGAATGGCATACTTCGGATCCTACGTCTTGGGCTCAACAAGACATTTTGCAAATATGTAGCCCTGGGCAGTTTTCCTTCCAAATTCCTCCCCATTTTTCCCGGAGGTGTTATTTTGCACTGGTTATGATTCCGTGGGTGCTGCCATCCTTTGCTTCCTAGCTATTTTTAAAATTCATTCATGGGATCTGGGTGTCACTGGCTAGGCTAACATTTATTGCCCACCCCTAATTGCCCTTGTTCAGAGGGCATTTTAAGAGGCAACCACATTGCTGTGGGTCTGGAGTCACATGTAGGCCAGACCAGGTAAGGACAGCAGATTTCCTCCCCTAAAGGACATCAGTGAACCAGATGGGTTTTTGTAACAATCAACAATGGTTCCACGGTCATCGTTAGACTGTTAATTCCGGCTTTTTAAAAATTGAATTCAAATTCCACCATCTGCCGTGGCGGGATTCAAACCCCTGGGTCTCTGGATTACTAGTCCAGCGACAATACCACTATGCCATTGCCTTCCTAAAAAAGTGGCTATTCCTCAAGCATGACCTAGGTCAGCCATGTCCAACAATGCGTGACATCGCAGCCTTAATCCTAATTCTGATCCTGTTTTTATCCAATTCTCCATCTCCCCCCGTATACATTTTTCAGCAGGAATCGCTGCGTAGTGTTCAGGACTGGGATAGGAGCTTTTCCTCTGGTTATCACTGTAGCTCAGTTACACACTGACTTTACCACTAAGCACCGTCTAACCATCAAGTCAACTAGTAATCAGGTTGCTCAATGGAGGATGCAGTGTTCTGCACAAAATTCCACTGTACACTCTGTGTAAGAAAATCATGCACACACTGTAAAATTATGAGGGGAGACTTTTGGGGTGAGTGGGGTGGGGCTGTTAGGGTTTCACTTAACGACAACCCAGCATGATGTGAGAGAAAACCCAGGAAAATTAACCTGATGGAGGCCTGCTGTTAAACTTGCTCATGGACATACCTACGATGGTTCAGTTCCCCTCTCACTGATTCGCATTATGAGCTGTTTCACTGAGTAGGCAGGAAGGACAGCAGGCAGGAACTGGTGAGGTCCTTCTTTAAGTATGAAGATCATGCTCCGAGGATTGTAACCGAGGCCTAACAGATATTCTAACCAGAGGAGTGTGAGGGAAGCTGTTGTGGCTTTACTGTTCGACCAGCCTTGTGTGAAAAGGAGTCGTGGCCAAAGAAGAGGGCAACATATTCTTTTCCCATTTTTAAAAACTTTTAGTCCAAAACAGTTGGATTATGGGACAGTTTGCATAAAATTTGGTTTCACTTCCTTGAGATTAGAAAATTGCGAGTGGTCCAATTGAAGTGTAACTAAAAGGATCCAATAGTTTGATACAGGGGAACTATTGTCTATGGTGGTGGAATCCAGAACAAGGGCTTAAAATTAGTTCTAGGCCATTTAGAACGGAAATCAGGAAACACCTTTGTGTGTGAATGTTAATGGAAATTTGGAACTTGCTCCCGCAAAAGGTTTTTGATGCTGGGTCGGCTGAAATTTTCAAGACTGAGGTCGATGGATTTTTGTAGAGCAAAGGTAACAAGTTATATGATGCAAATGGAGTTCAAATGCTGGTCATCCAGAATCTAACTGAAGGAAGGAATAATCCTGAGGGGCTGAATGGCTGATTGCTATGTCTATATTCCTGTGGGGGCAGGAAATACAGGAGTGGTTTTCTTTCAGCTGGGAACCAGTTTGCATTATCTTTACAGCATCAAAAAGTACTTTGCTTTCTGAAGGGAAACAGTATGACCAATACCATAACAAAATCTGCTTTGAGTGTATGTATCATTGAATCCAGCAAAGAGACATCATAGGCCAAATAGCTCCTTCCATGATGGAGCTTTTGCAGCTCATGGAATCACATTTAATTGAATCTTAGATTTTAAACTTTGAGCAAAATCATTTAGCAAAGAAATCCATTCCTTCTTGCTGTTGTGTACTGTTAAACTTTCATCTTTAATTCCTAGTATTAAGTGAATGTTCCCTATCACTGTTGTCATACCGGATGGCCCCTTTCACCAGCTTGTCCTGCAAGGCCCTAGACAAAAGAAAAAACATTTATTACTTTTTTCAAATATATACTTTCAGCATTTTTGGTGGGCTATATTCTCTATATAATCAGGAAGTTAGGAATGAGGAACAGTTAGGGTAGAGCCCACACGTGGTTTGTGTAAGCAGCAGACTTGGTGAACATCCAAGGCTCTTATACTTTCCCAAATAAGTCTATAATCTATATTTGAAGAGTGAAAGAAGTTGCATTTATATAACTGCTTTCAGAATGTTCTAAAGCATCCTTTGAATTGTTATTACCTTGTAGGTAAATATAGCAGCTACTAGCAGTGAAATGGTATTATAAAACCAGAGTCAGATGTAGTCATATGATTACTTGCCGTTACATGCATGAATTTCCTAAGTACACTTTGGGCAACATTTCCCCCCCCATCGGGGGGGGGCAATGCGAAGGTGGGCGCGAGCGGGCGCGAGCGGGCGCGCTTCGATCGGCACCCCCGATTGCGGGGGCGCTGCCATTTTACGTGGGCGGGCCAATTAAGGCCCACCCAGCGTGAAGCGTTCCCTGTGCGGGCGGGGGAGGGGAGGATTCCCTCAGCCGGGAGTGCGCTCTTCCGCGCATACAAGCGAAAGAGCGCACTGATCTCCCTGAGGCAAAGTGCTGCCTCAGGGAGATCGGCACTGATTTAAAACTTTCAATAAAGAATAGAAAAAAATTTCCCTGCCATGTCCCCTCATGTGACACTGTCACATGAGCTGGGACATGTCCATAACTTTTATTGTAAAATATTCTGCATTTTTTAAATCACTCATGAAACCTCATCCCGCTCGTGGATGAGGTTTCATGTTTCTTCACAAGCCCGCCTGGGCTCCTGGCCTGCCCACCAACCTTAAGGTTGGACGGACAGGTCCATTAATGAGTTCAATTGGTTTTTTAATGGCCTTAATAGGCCGTTGACAGGCCCACGAAGATTGAGGATGGACACCAGGCCTAGGTAAGTCCGAGGCTTTTTGGATTGGGAGCTGGCTGGCACCTTACCCACCCACTGCGTTATAGACTCAGGTCGTGAGCGGGCGGGAAGACAGTAAGGCAAGCCACCCGACAGCTGACAGGGTCACTGATAAGCTGAGACCGCATATGTTGGGCAATTGACTGTCTAGTAATTTAAAATAGCTGCATGTCCAACTGGAAAAGCCATTGATGCTGCATAGGCTGTTGTGGTTACTGCCCCCCATTCCCCCTCACATTTGCGAATTGTAACACCAATCTGCAGCACTGTATCACAATTTCCGACAGTTTGGTGTTTTCAAATGTTCTGATTTGTAAAATGTGTTTATCTCCCGTTTGTTGTGCAACAGATGCCTATTAATCTGTGGAATAAGAATGCACTGATTCCTGTGAACATTTGCATAACCAAATTTGTTCTGGCATAACTGTTGACTGATTACCCATAGGGAAAAAAAACAGTACGAACCAGTACTCTTATTTCCCAGTTTTTACTGGTATTCCATTTTAAGGTATACAAAACCAGCTCGGACCAGTACTCTTATTTCCCAGTTTTGACTGTTTATTCATTCTGGGTAATGAAATACAATTGTTTTCCAATAAATTCTTTATTTCAGAAAAAAAATAACACTGGTTGCTACAGCAGTGACACCATAAGTTGCAATCTGGCAGCAAGTTTAAAAGGTCCCCCAAAGAGTAACTGCTGTTCACATTAACTACTTAACTTGGGTCCTGTGGGCCTTCTGGTTGATGCTGTCCTGGGACCAGTCATTAAACCCACAGGTTCTGCCAGAAAATGGGCCTGTGCCTTCAATGTCTGAAAAGTCTACTACTGACCCAGGAAACCAAAATTGGCTACAGGTCAGTCTAGACATATGTAGTGCACTTTGGGTGTGTTGGTCCTGTCAAGGAAAGGAATGCTGGAAGCAGAACATCGAATCTTTGGCTGTATTTTGGCAAATTCACTCAGTGAGTGGCTCCAATGAGTGAAACATTGAAACAATATAGAGTCAAATGAAGAACAGTTTTGTGCTGTGGTACTGCACCCAGTAGGAATAGAGTTGATCAAACTCAAGTCTGTTTACTTTTATCAGACATATTTGTAGAATAGAGGAACAAGGACATGCAGAATTAATACTTTATAAAAATGAAACACCTATTACCTTACAAATTCAGAGCCAATTTGACTTTAAGCATCTGACCCAACCCTGCTTTCAAAGGCAGTATTGGGTTATTTTGGGCCATATACTAAATTGACTTACTGGTGCTCCTGGGTTCCCTTCACCTGGAGGTCCTCTGTCTCCTGGTGTCCCTGGTAAACCAGGATCCCCTGGATCACCCTGCAAGAAGAGGGAAAAAAAACATTAACCTAAGAATAAACAATTTATGTTATCTTCACATTATTTCTTTCCAGTTTTCTCATTCCTTCTCTCCACAGGGACCTCACCCGAGTGATAATTAGTCATAGATTCATAGTCATAGAGTTATACAGCACAGAAACATTGTATCCATGCCAGCTATCAAGCACCTATCTATTCTAATCCCATTTTCTAGTACTTGGCCCGTAGCCTTGTATGCTATGGCATTTCAAGTGCTCATCTAAATACTTCTTAAATGTTGTGAGGGTTCCTGCCTCTACCACCCCCCACAGGCAGTGTGTTCCAGATTCCAACCACCCTTAGGTGAAAAAAAAATTCCTTAAATCCCCTCTAAACCTCCTGCCCTTTACTTAAATCTATGCCCCTGGTTATTGACACCTCCACTAAGGAGAAAATTTTCTTCCTATTCTTGATATGTGAGCCTTGGCTATAAGTTTTAATAGGATAATTGATCCTGTGAGTTATCGCAAATACGCTTATTCCTCTCAATGGATGTCTACAGACAAACTTCTCCAACAGAAGTTCCCCTTTACTGTAAGCATTTGAAAGTCTAGATGATTTCACCTTCCTTTCTTTCTGTTTGATGTTTCCACTGGTGGAGGAGTCCAAAACTGGGCCATAAATATAAATACTGATAAATTCAATGAAGAGTTAAAGAGAAACTTCTTTATCTAGAGAGTAGTTAGAATCTGGAACCTGCTTCCATGTGGAAGTATTGAGATAAAGAGCATAGATACATTTAAGGGGAAGCTAGATAAGCACATGGAGAAAGGTATAGAAGGATATCTGGACAGGACTGGGAGAAAGGTGGGAGAAGGCTTAAGAGGAACATACACACTTGCATAGACCAACTCAGCCAAATGTCCTATTTCTGTGCCAGAAATTCTGTGTAATGTAATTTCGCATTAAGTATAATATGATCAATTTACTCAGCACTGACCAATCTTCTATAATGACATCTTTGGATTCAGAAGAATGAAAAAGTTCCCCTATTTTCATGACAGCCAGAAATGTCATGAAGCATTTTGTTGATGACACTAAAGTTTGGTCCGGTCATAAGTGTAAGGGAGGAGGATTCAAAGCAAAAAGGATTAATTATCAAATTTGTTAAGGACTGGCAATTGTTCATGCCAGGGTATTATGAACTTTCAGTCAATACTTTTAAAAACTGGACAGCAACAAGCTATTGAAATATCTGCTGCAAATCATGTGACCTTTGGTATTTATGCTACAGTTAGTATCAAGTCTCAGGCAAATATTGTTATCTATGGGCATTCATAGCCAACCGGAGAACTTTTACATCTCTAAGGATGGGCCAACCAAAAATAACTATGCAAATTCCAGACTCCCTGTCTCCATGGGCTGGATTTTACAGCCCCTACCGGGCATGTTTTTGACGGGGGGAGTGGTGGACACTTAAAATATGACAGCTCACCTCCTCCTCTCCCACCCCTGAGATCTCCCCCATTACACGGTAGTTTGGCAGCGAAAACGGCAACCCGCCCACCATTTTTAACAAGGGTCAATTGAGCTTGTTAACCATAATGCAGTTGGCGTCTGCAGGTGGGTGGGAGTGAGTAGTTTGGGGTGGAGTACTGGGGTGGAGGTTGCTGCATTCTGCAAATACTGCACATCGATGCCACACATGACACAAGGGCATTAAGTAGACACATGCTGTAAATATGGGCAAGCTGACACATGCTTTATATAAATATGGACATTACCATATAAGGGCATACAACATGTGCCTGGCTCTTTTAATACCCATAATGCATGGCGGCTTTGTCCACTTAGAACCAGTGTTCAGCTAACAAGACACAGACCGGGCATCCAGAAAACACTATCAGGCGGCTGACTCCCTAGCACCCATAAGACTGGAGGGTATTCCTTCCAATTCCAATATGACAAATGGGTGAAGCATGCAAGGTGCATCACATAGTTCTAATATGACAGAGAACCCTGATTTGAATATTAAGTGTACTCACCTACTTTTTGCCTCAGTGATTACTGCATTAAATACAATTTCCCAAAAGAATTTAAATATGTTTTATTAATTTATGATTCTACATATATAATTTTCATATGGCTCTAAGGACTGTTCTGGTTTTCATTTCCGCCCAGCCCCACTTTATATCCAGTTCCACACTATAATATAATTCAGGCCTGCTCTCTCCACTGATCAATTTCATTTGCTCCGCTTCATTCCTACTCTGCTTTAGACTTTCATCCTAGGCTCCACTTAAGGCATGCACTCTCGGCTGTGCCTTTACTCTGAGTTCAGGGTTGCTCCCCTGGTTGATGTCTTAGATCTGCTTTATGCTATTCCCTTTGCTTCGTTTCGGGATCCCATCTTAGCTGCAATTCTCAAGCAAGCTTCAGTTTCCGCTGGCAGCATTTCAGCTGACTCAAACTCAACTGCCACCTGCTTGATCCTGTTTGGTGTTTTAGTGCAGAAGAGAAACAGGCTCTGCAGTTGGATATGTTTTTATACAGTTGTGTGTAACAATCTCATTGGTGACTTTCAGAGAGTCACATTTCACATCCACAAAAATGCTTAATAAGGGATAATGAATGTTAAAAGCAGAAAATTATGAGTTGAATATGCACATCAAGACCAAACAAGGGCAGGAAATATACACAGATGCACACAGGGTACATCAACATGATCATCAATACCATACAAGGGCATGATATTTTAAGCACTTGTACGTTTCACAATGGGCATCATGCATCACAATGGGTGCCATGGGGAAATTACAACCTATATAAAACCGGCAAAATATTTGAAAGAGGTAGCAGTAGTTAGAGGGAAGCCAAAGTACCACTATGGCAAGAAGCCGCTCGAGGAGAAGCTATGGTCGAGGCAGGAGGCAAAACACAAGACAACGTGGAAGGAGGAGGAGGAGGAGGAGGAGGAGAAGGAGACATGGGAGTCGAGGGAGGAGAGGCCGTTAAGCTCCTTCAGACATTGCAAAATGGAAAGTAAGCCACATTTGGACCAACGGAATATTAAAGTCAACTACTGCATGAAACATCCTGCTATCTCCTAAGCCAAGCAGACTGACTGCCCTGCATGTTTTGAAGACTTCATTATCTTCTGTTCTGATTTGTTGACAATGAATAAAAGCATCAGCAATGATGCTGGAAAAAAAATGTTGTGCCTTGAAATTCTTTTATAATTGTAATAAAAAGCACAGCTCACCTTTGGTCCTTGGGGTCCCATCAAGCCGGGTGTACCAGGCTGCCCCTGTAACAGTAAGGAGTGTAACAGTAAGCAGCCTCAGCGATTGCTGCATAAACACACAATTTCTCAATAGAATTTTCATATGGCTTTAAGGACTGTTCTGGTCCATTTCCGCCCAGCCCCACTTTATATCTAGTTCCTGACTATAATATAATTCAGGCCTGTATTCAGAATTGTACATGATATCGGGGGTTAGGGTCAAGGATGGCTTACCGATTTTCCAGTTTTACCTTCCCCCGGCTGTCCGGGGACTCCAGGCAGCCCAGCGTCACCAGGATTTCCAGGTAACCCAGGTTCACCATCTGTACCAGGCGCCCCCTGTACCAAACAATGGGAAGAATGATAAGTATTATCCTCAGTCCACTGCAGGAGAAGTTTCAATGAACTTATCCAGTACTGATACATACAGCCTCCTATCTCAATATCTCCTAGCCATAGAGGCTAGTGCCTTATCTCTTATCCTTGTAGGAGGAATGGGGACACAACATTCACAGGAATGTGAATTGGCATGGCATCTTCACTGCCATGGAAGAGGCAGCAATGGGGAGAATGAAAAGAAACTGCAACACATAAAGAGGTGCATTGCTGCCCACCTCCAGCCCATCTGGCAACATGCCAACGATTCAGTTGCATTGGGGAGCCTCAGTACTGCATACATTCATGCTCTTCAAGGCTAGTTCTCAATGCCTCTTGTGTCTCCCACAGGTTTGAATATTGAGGCAGAAGGAAATACTCCTGTTTGTACTGGGAAAAACACTGCATTAGAGACTGGAAGGCAATCGTCACATCTTGCAAGAGCAACGCCCACTGGCTCAGATACAGTCACCTCGGTGGTTACTCACATGCACACATAGGGTGGCACTGAATGGCGAGCATGTCATGCGTGTGCACTCCCTGCTACTTTATACTTTTCACCACACCAACTATTTTGATCATCTCTCTGAGATTGCCAATTCTGTATTTGTAGTGTGTTTTGTAACTCTAAAGTGACGGTGTGCTTTTAGCTAGCATCCTCACAGAGTTTCAAAACATCCCACAGGATAACATGTCTTAACGCATTTGCCTGTATTTGAATCTAAACCCACAGAGATAATTACGGTAAATCACTGAACTGCATGATTAACTGCACTCTTACCTTCTCACCTCTAGGACCATCATTGCCTGGGGGACCAGCAACTCCTGGGACTCCCTGTGTAATGAAGTATTAGATATGAACTTATTAACAGTTTTCCATTTATTTGAAGAAAGGGTACCTGCCAGCACCTGCGATATTCCCAAGACTCGGAATACCTGCCCCACACATAGGATTCCCAAACTTCTCGGAATGGGAGATCCACGAGATTTCTCTTGTTGAGCATTGCCTCCAATGGTTTAAACATCCCACTGCAACCCCACCCCATCACCACCACCATCCCTCTCTCCCCCATCACTGGCTGTTAGCTGCAACTGTGTGGGGGAGGCAGGAGAGTTGGAAATTGAGAGACATTGGGCATTGCAGGTTATAACATTTGGGACAGTGGAGGGTGGAGTGGGGGGTAATGTGGGTGTGGTCTCAGCATTCCTGGGAGAAAGGTTCTGAAATCAGTGGTGGGGAGGCTCTGACGTTGGCAGTGTGGGGCGGTGCGGGGGGGAGCGTACCTTTCAAACTGGGGTGGGGGTTTGTGGGGAGTGATGACTATCGACTCATGGGGTTTGAAATGGAGATCTATTAACTGCAGCATCTCACTGGAGGGGAGGGTCTAAATGGGATGGGGTAAGCCACGTTTTTGAACGGCTGCAGTCAATGTGGTGTATGTACACCCACAGTGCTGTTTGGAAGGGAGTTCCAGGATTTTAACTCAGCGACAGTGAAGGGATGACAATATAGTTCCAAGTCAGGATGGTGAGTGGCTTGGAGGGGAACTTGCAGGTGGTGGTGTTCCCATGCGTCTGCTGCCCTTGTCCTTCTAGGTGGTAGAGGTATCAAGTTTGGAAGGTGCTGTCTAAGGAGCTTTGGTGAATTCCTGCAGTGCATCTTGTAGATGGTACACACTGCTGCTACTGTGCATTGGTGGTGGAGGGAGTGAATGTTTAAAGTAGTAGTTGGGGTGTCAATCAAGTGAATAAAAGCAAAATACTATGGATACTGGAAATATGAAATAAAAACAGGAAATGGTCTGAAGTTGTTGAACTCAGACCATGAATTCTCTCCTCTACCTTCACCCCTTTTTAAATCCCTTCTTTTAAGCATATTTTTAATTTTTATCTACTTATTTTTATTTTCATTTATTTCATTTATATTCATTTATTTGTTGTTTTACCTCCATTTTCAAATCCCTTCTCCCCACCCTATCCCCAAAAAGGCCATCGTTATTTGTTCCATGTTGTTCTTTCACAGAGTGCTGACCCTTGTTCTGCTATTAACACATTCTGCTTTCTTACTTTCAGGCCACTATCAGCCCTGGCCAGAATATTGTCCAGGTCTTGCTGCATTTGACAGCTTCAGTATCTGAGGAGTTGCGAATGGTGCTGAACATTGTGCAATTATCAGCGAAGATCTCCACTTCTGACCTTATGATGGCAGGAAGGTCATTGATTAAACAGCTGAAGATGGTTGGGCCGAGGACACTACCCTGAGGAACTGCCACTCATCCACTTACACAAAGTCCCTTTCACCTATCACACTTGTCCTCACTGACCTACATTGTTTTCTTGTTAAGCAATGCCTTGATTTTGAAATTTTCATCCTTGTTTTCAGATCTATCCATGGCCTCACCCCTTCCTATCTCTTTAATCCCCTCCAATACTACACCTCTCCAAAATATCCACATTTCTCCATTTCTGGCTTCTTGAGCATCCCCGATTTTAATCCTGGGACTCCCTCCCTAAAGCACTGTGGGTGTACCTACACCACGCTGATTGCAGTACTTCAAGAAGGCTGCTCATCAGCATCTTCTCAAGGGCAGTTAGGGATGGGCAATCAATGCTGATCTTGCCAGCGACTTTCAGATTGCACAAATAAATAAATAGCTCCACTATTGACCTTCAGCTACCAAGCTCCGTTCCTTCTCTTAACCATTCTATCTCTCCTTCCTCCTTGAAGACAGTCCTTAACTGCCTTACAATATCCTTATGTGACTTGAAGTTAAATTTTGTTTGAAAGCGCTCCTGTAATGGGTCTTGAGACATTTTATAATGTGAAAGGAACTCTATAAATGCAAGCTGTTGTTGTCAGTTAACTTCAAGTTTTGTGCAAGCATCCCTTTCTTCCCACTATCCCCCTCCCAACCCCCACCCCTGATATCTCAGCCACCCAGAATAAAGGAATTCCCCACTAATAATGATTCTGATGTACATACCACATTTCCTGGCACACCATGTGGACCTGGTGGACCTGGTCTTCCAATAGCCCCCTATAATAAGGCAATTTAAAAGAAAAATCATATTTTAAAAACCATACTGGCAGTAAGAATTAATCACAAGTTAAATTAATGACATGAAATTAAGCTATAAAGCAATTTGCTGAATGACTATAAATATTAAAATCACTGGTCATTCATTAAAAGTATTCAGTCAACATAAAGCTGCTATTAGTTAGGCTAACTACAGACTGGATGGACCTCTGGGCAGCGTCTATAAACAGAAGGTTACTATAATATTCTGTTAGTTTTTGTAATATGGAGGGTAGTTGGACAGGATTGGTCTTATCGTACCAGGGGTAGAGGTCTAACAATATCCAGTTGGGGCTGGAGCCTATTAGCACTTGGTGGTGGGATTGGAGTCTATTAGCAATGAAGTGGCTGCCAGACTCTGGGGGGGAAGTTCTCCCTGCTGTCTAATTGGCCTAAGTTGATGATGAGAGCACTCAGTGAGGAGTGGTCACTGTGAGCTAGCAGTACTCAATGAGATATAGAAAAATTTGGAGGCAATTTGGTGGTGTGTATGATCTGCCATCTGTCTGACAGGCTTTGATGTTATCCATGTTGAGCTGGAAGAAATTTCACGTCATCCAGGAGTTGAGCATGGAACGCAGCTGAAGTGGACAGTATAAGTGGTTCAAGACAGAAATAAGCCCATTCCTGGAGAAAGTGCTGGCGAGAAACAAAATAGGGTAGGTTGATGTATTAATAAAGATAGAAATTGTTTCAGCAGATTTTTTTTAATGTTTCCTAATTTATCCATTGTTCCCAATTTCTCCGTAAATATTGCCATTTTTTGTACTCTTTTGAATCAGAAAGTTGAAGGTTCAAATGTCAATTCCGAATTTGAGTATTTGGCTCAGTGTCATATCCTCTGCAGATTTTCTCTACGTTAAAAGGTGCTGCTATATAATATTGACTGTGTGAAGGAGACATGCAGGGTAATCAAGACTAGTGTTATCTGGGAAGTTATATCTGCCAAAATGTCACCAGTTATTTCTTCAGGCTCTGGAGGCTCAGATTACCAGAAAGGAAGGGAGTTACGCTAAACTTTATTAATCACTGGTTAGCTCTCAGCTGGACTATTGGAAGCAATTCTGTGGACCACACATTAGAAAGGATGTGCAAAATTTTACAGCGCCTCCCGCTGGTGGGTTTTAGTGGTCCCTCCAAAGTCAATGGAGTTTTGAACGGCTCACCGCATTTTCTGGCCCCGCCCCCACAGTGACAGGGTGGTAAAATTCTGCTCGGTGTCAAGATGGAGCAGATGTAATTTACCAGAATGATGACCAGAGGTGAGGGGAGACATAATCAAAGTGTTCAAAATTGTGAAAGGTTTTAATGGATTAAATAAGGATAAATGGTTTCAATTGGCAGGGGGATCACTAAGCAGAGAACACAGATTTAAGCTAATTAGAAAAAAAGAGAAGAAATATTTTTACTCATAGTGAGTTCTTACATTTTGGAATACACTGCCTGAAAGGGTGGCAGATTCAAAGGTAACTTTCAAAAGGAGCTTGGATAAAAGCTTGAAATGAAACATGCAAATTAGGAGCAGGGGGAGGCCACTCGGCCCCTTGAGCCTGCCCTGCCTTTCAATAAGATCAAAAATTAGCAGAGTTATGGAGAAAGAGCACTGAAGTGATCTTTCAATTAACCATTCAGACAGATGCTTCACTAGTTCTTAACCATTTAAGGTGGTAGAAAAAACAATAAGAATTATAAACTTATTTGCTTAGTTAACTGCATTTAAATAAACCACTCACCATTTCACCTTTTGCCCCAGAAAACCCAGCTGGCCCTTGATCACCCTGTTGACCCTAGGAGTTAAAGAAACAGCACGTAAGCTAAAGATTTGACGGATTTCCAATCATTTTAAGATGACTTATGCACAAGTATAACTGATAAACATAACACATCATAATAAAATAGGTACAGTAAGGAACTCCTAATCAAAGCAAAATTGAACATGCTATGGGCAGTTTTAGGTAAAATAAATCTCCACAGGACAACTCACAATTATCTGTTGTCATCATTGTGAGTCTGAGGTTGTCCATGGGGAGGATTTACAGGTACTGCAGGAGGCTAGGCTGTTGATAAACTTTACCTTTTATTGAACATTCTACTAACTACGCATAGTACAAAGCTTAGCATGAGGCTTCTCAAAGAATTATCTCTTAGCATACTCTGTTTTCATGTGATCTTACTTCACTGATGATGTTGACTATCTATTTACATATTTAACATTAAACCCGTTATACTACAAATTGGAGCCTCAAAACAACTATGTGTGCTGCTTTGCTGTTGGTACATTTAATGGCTTTTTGATTGATCAGCAAAATCATCTAAAATAGCATGACATTTTATCCAGGGGCTAAGTACAATCTTTAGGGAGGTGTACGATTCGCCGCTTTTCCCTCCAGCTTTTTGATTCAGAGTTTTCTCAACAATACAAATAAATAAAGATAGACATTGAAAAGCACCAACTTGCAAAGGTAATTCATGGACCTGTGTCAACCTGCACTTACATTTCCCTTGGGCTGAATTTTCACCTCGGCGTGCGAGTGCACGCCCAACACGCACGAGCGTGAAATAGCGTGTGATGACGTCAGGCGAGCCTCCCAACGTGATCGCGCGCTCATGCGATATTTCAGTCGGCAGGCACGCGCGGGAATTGACAGCACGCCTGTCAGCAATTAAAAGGACTATTAAGCCCATTAATGAATTAATTGAACTGAATCTTTCCCTGCCCGAAAGAGGAGAAATTACAATCCCTGACCATATAGTGACCAGAGAGACTCAGGCTTCCTTTTACTGGTTTTATTCAAGCATATGCAAGGGAGCCACAATCATTCCTAAGAATGAAGACCCAGCTCCCTGACTGATTACATTTCATTACTTATGTACTTTTTCTTATCACAATACATTTGAGTACATTTGAATATACCCAATCGGTAACCTACACATAGGTGCCATGTTAAAACTATCCTATTGAGTACATAAACATGTGATTTTGCTAACCAATAATTCTAAAGGGTGTATACATAATTATATTATCCAATCAAAATTAAAACACGAACGCAAAGACCTTGGTTCTCACAACTCAAGACTGCTTATGTTTCATCAAATACCTCTCTTGTCTTTGTATGTCCTCCCATATCTGAGCTAAACCATCTACCCTGTCCCTATCTGAGAGAGGGGTATACCTAAACTAACTTTATGTTATGTTTTATCTCCAGTCCAGCTCTCAAGGCTTCAATGCACCATTGCACCACTTGAATGGTTCTTTCTGTGCTTAGATATTAGCTCATCTCTTGAAACTTTGTAAATCACACAAAACTCAAAGCTCCTTTGTGTGCAATGTCCATCTGCTTACCCTCAGCTGTCAATAGGTTTAGCATCCATGACTGCTTGGAAATTTTAAGTATGTTTAGCAAATTCTTACTGTGTGCTTATTTTTTATTATATGTATACATTTAATTTCCCCCTAACAAGGGGCACATGAGGTAACAGTTACATTGACCTAAATGTGAAAGGCAGGAGGGCAGAAAAGAAACCTAACTTCTTCCTGGTTGTTCTATGAGCACTATTGGTTAAAACTTTGAACCAGTAGATTGGGTTGGTACGAGCTCAAAATAGGAGCTAGGTTTATGCATCACACTCTCCTGATGCTTAGGAATACAAATGTCAATGGGCCGAAGTCTGTATTCGAGTTATATTCACAAACCCCTTACAAAGCTCTTAACTGATATTAGCTGTGTTATGCTCTCCATGCTATTTATCTCCACTGCCCTAAGATCTGATCCTCTGAATATAATTGTTATATTAGCAAAGTTTATTGTAGAAGGTTTTCTGGCTGTGTCTTGCAGGGCAGAGTTACATGGTTGGTTGTGAACAGACACAGACAATTGGTTCTTGTCCCACCTTTGAAGAAAGGCAAGAGGCCCCCTGAACCCTATATCCATCATTCATATTATTTGGGTGACCTGCCTTCCCTCCCCAGTCACTGCTACCTACTGCCTAAGACAAATATCAACTCTGAACCATCTCTTTCACCCTAGAAGTAAACATCTAGCCTCATCTTATTATGACTGAGATAGTGTGTACAAATATAAACCTGCTCCATTGGATAACTGTTGAAGTTCTGTTGAAGGGTCAGAACTGAAACATGACTTCTTCTCTCCCTTTCAGATGCTAACTGACCAATTGTACATTTTCAGTTTTTTTGGTTCATTTCCAGGAAGTATACTTTTTCTTTTGAGTGTTCCACACTTAGTCATCAAGTAGTGCAGCTTCAACAACATTCAAGAAACTTAAAACCAACAAGGGCAAAGCAGCCCGCTTGATCATCACTCCATCCACCACTTTGATCATCACTCCATCCACCACTTTGAACATTCACTCCACCACCATCTCACAGTGGCAGCAGTGTGCACCATACAAGATGCACTTCAGCAACTTGTCAAGGACCCTTTGACAGAATCTCTAAACCTGTGACCTCAACCACCCAGAAGAACAAGGGCAGCAAGTGCACAGGAACATCACCACTTGCAAGTTCCCCTCCAAGTCACACACCATCCTGACTTGGAATCATATTGCAATTCCTTCACTATTACTCGGTCAAAAACCTGGAACTCTTTCCCTATCAGCACTGTGAGTGTACCTACAACACATAGACTGCAGCAGTTCAAGAAAGTGGCTCACCACCACATTCTCAAAGCTAGTTAGGGATAGGCAAACAATGCTGGACTTGCCAACGATGCTCACATTACATCTCAAAAAAAGTACATATGTCACACATCTCTTGAGGAAAATGAAGATTACCTTTGGGCCTGGGGGTCCTTGTGGTCCACTTGTGCCTGGTATTCCATGGGAACCCTAAAACAACAATTTCACTTGTTACAGAGATGCAAAAGCACGGTGGCTGATTTAAACAAAGCTACCATTTCACTGGACATAAACACCTGAGTGTTTGATTCAAATGTCTTCTCTCCAACAGTTTTTGACATCGCACCGTGCTCTTTGACCCTTGGCTCTTACCTTCAATTTCTCAATAAAATGAAACGAGCATAAATTTGTGTTAATCAATATCACAGAATTAATGGAATCACATGTATTCTTGAAGAGACCTGTCAAAATTTGAAAAGTCAGTCAGTTAATGTGAATAAAGGAGCTGTTTAAAGCACAGGCAGTGAGCGACATGGCACATGGTCCTTGATCGGTCAGTAAATTTGTCCACTGAATATCTGAGCTACACAGGCCAGGGAGGCCTGACCTTATCCGAGTTTAGACCGGATAGGAGCAGCACAACAACGTCAGTGTGTTAGAAATGGGATAATCTGCCAAAGTTCCTGCTCCTGTTCATTTTCCGACAGCCCCCTCCTGGAAGTGCAGCTGTGTGATGTCAGGCAAAAAATTGTGTCCCATGGATAAGCAGCCTGTTGGCAGTCATCATCAAAGCTTGCATATTAACAACAACCATGTGGATGAGTCATCAGCATCAAAGATCAGCCATGGCCTCACTGAATGGCAAAGTAGGCCCGAGGGGCTAAATGGCTTACTCCTATTCCTATGTTCCCGTAGAAGAGAGTTAATGAGGCATAATACAGAGGAAAGAAGAAAATGAGAACAAACACAGCAGGAAAATGTTCTCTGCTCACTGTAGGTTAGTGATATTGTATGCACAGCAGGAAGGTTCCACTGAAAGGAAAAAAGACTTGGGTTTAAAATTTCATAAAGTCAGGTTGTCCCTTCCAGCCAATTGAGAACTTTTTGAAGTGTGGAATGTCGGAAACATGGCAGCCAATTTGCATATGGTAAGCTCCCATGAACAGCAATGTGTTAATGTCCAGATAATCTGTTTTTAGTGATTTTGGTCGAGGGGTAAATATTGGTCAAGATGACAGGTCGAATTCTCCTGCTCTTCACTGAAGCAGTATCATGAGATTTTTCTCCATCCACCTGAGAAAGTATTAGTTGCCTCAAGTTAACAGAAAACCACTTCTCCAAAAGTGCAACATTCCCTCAGTACTACATTGAAATGTCAGCCTAGGCTATGCATTCAAGTCTCTGGAGTGGGACTTCAACTCACGAACTTCTGACTCTGAGGCAATAGGACCACCGTTGAGTCAAGGATGACACCTCAACCTTTGTTAATGAAAGCTTAAATGCAGCAGGAGGAGATTTTCAATTTTTATTCTTTCACAGGAAGCGGGCATCACTGGCAAGGCCAGCACTTGTTGCCCATCCCTATTTGCCCTTTGAGCTGAGTGGCTTATTAGGCCATTTAAGTCAAATACATTTCTGTGGACCTGAGGTCACTTGTAGGCCAAACCAGGTAAGGATGACAGATTTCCTTCCCTAAAGGGCATTAGTAAACCAGGTTGGTTTTTACAACAGTCAATGATAGATTCATGGTCACCATTGTTGAGATGAGCTTTCAATTCCAGACATAATTAATTGAATTCAACATTTCACCAGCCAGTACAGTGGGATTTGAACCCATGCTCCCAGAGAATTCGCCTCATGGGCCTTGGGAGTATTGGTTGACTGACAATACCACTGCACCACCATCTCTCCGAATTTCCTCTGATCGCTGTGCTTAGCAGCATCGTAAACACAGTGGGAGATTTGGTCTGCTTATACTCCTGACAAAAACTTTGAAAAATATTGTGTTAATGATTTGACTAGAATGAGTGTTGAAAGGAAATCCACAACCACCCCCACTACCCCCGCGCCCCCCCCACTCCAAGGAGTGTTTGTTTGCAATCATGCAAAGCATAAAGGGCTAAAAATGAATGCCATTGTCAACATTTTACAGGCTTTAATATTCACGTGTAGTCACAGTAAGGCACAAATGGCAACATTGGAAGGTACACTGGACCTGAAACTAATGGTTTTGCATTTAGGTATGCAAACCCTGTGCATCATTTCTAATATTGGCCTGGATATTGCTTCAACCCCAAATTCATGTGCAGTATCTGAAAAGGCCAGTGGGAAGTCCACAGAAAACTGTTCCATGGTCTCCTTTGTCTATTACCGCTGAGCTATGGCAGCTAGTCGAGACCCTAAAAGCTTGCTTATGATGCCTGCTGAGGGCAGCAGGCAACACCATGGAGGGAGGTGGATGGCAATTTAGGTTTTGCTGGAGGGGTCAGGATTTGGCAGGGAGTGCTATGCGACAGCAATAGTTTTAATGTGGAGTCAAGAGGGTTTCTGTTCCTCCAGTCAGGTCAGACTAACTTTCTGTACTTAATTTTTTCAGAGGCAGCCTTTAAGGGCCATTGGCATGACCTCTGAGTGTCTGAAAAACTGGTGCTTGCAGTGCTCAGTGACAATCATGTTTGGTTTGAACCAGGGAATTTTAGTGCCATCTGTCCAATTTGCATTGTCCATGGTCGCAATCAGGTTTCCGGGCCATTTTAAGCCTTTAATCTCAGGATATATTGAAAGGAATGGTGCAGTGCTGCCCCTGTGTGGTCAATAGCAATAAACACAACTAGTTTTCGGTAATCCCAATGACTAAACGAGTTCTCAAGTATTACATTTAAACACCACTATGCTTTACAATTAAAAAGAAGGAAGGGTTGGAGGTAAAAATGCTGGCATAGACACAAAGGAGACTACTGAAAATTAAAAAAAAAACAATTAAAAAAAACAAACAATATTTATATTGGAGACCAATCAAAATCAATGAAACATCAAACGATAGATTCTCCCTTCGCTTTGACGATGAGTGTCCAGCAAGGAGATCAGTTGTTCACACCTAGGTTGTTGTTGTCTAATACGTGATGTTAAACTAAATCTTGATTTGCAGATCCAATTGTAAATATTACATATGAAGTCACTATAAGAGGGGTGGGTGAATGCACTGGCTTTATGGCATGCTTGCCCACCCTATAGGGACCTGATAAATGCTGTGTTGGTGCTGCTGGATTTTTTTTTGTCTCTGCTGCTGCCAGCACTGGCAATACTTCTCCAATACGTTGCTCACCAAAATGCCTGGACCAGTTTTTGAAACCTGGACAAACATCGATCCCAGTCCAGTTGAAGCTGCTGCAGTGGCATAGCAAGTTTGATTCTTAAGGGCAGTAACTGAATCTTTCTTAGACAACAAACTTGACAGCTTTTTAAAGGCAACAATACATTTGAAAGAATCCTTTGTGGAGGGAGGGACACTGTTGTATCAAAAGTCCCCGTTTCACTTTATTTCTCTTTTAAGCAATGTTGGGTGCAAAAGTAAATTGAACAGGTTGACTGAGCAGTGATGTCATCAGGGCTGAGAGGAGGGTGGATTCCCTCTTCATCTCTATGACCTCTCACCAGGCTTTGTTCCTTTATATCCTGGGGTGCAATTTCATGACCACCTGATCGTATTCCGGTACTTCTCCCGTCTCACCACACCTCATGTGCGAGCGAGTGGTGAACGTTACAAGACTGACTATTTAGCCACGGGATGGGTGGTGGGAAAAGATTTTGTCCTCCTTTAACAGTCCATAATACACCTTCCAGCAGAGGCCTTGGGTAAAAGTCAACCTTAAGAATTCTAGTTGATTTTCAGGGTTACTGCAGTCAATTGTAATGTCTTTACTTTGATGCTGACTGAGATTAGTTAATGTTTCATGTATAAAGACAGCAGTCCTCTTCAGTGTCTTGTCTCAGTGAGAGTCTTTATTGAACTGAGTAGAAATGGCAGGCTACAGTGCTTGCCTCATGGCAAAGTCACATGATTACAGAAAGCCAGATGTGTCAGACTGGTTACATTTCAAAACCCAAACAGTTAACATACTAGAGACCAGGGATCAAACCCTTGACATTTTGCACAGCTCTCTTTCAAAGGTGTCAGCTCATTTTCACAGTGAAACATACAGGCATTCTCAACTGCCATTAAATATTTTTTTAAAGAGACTCTTTTCCAGGCCTTGAACACCGTGGCTGATTTCAGTGTCAACACTTGGAAGCCAGCACAGACTAAGGGCTGATTTGACCTGGTCCCATGGAAATGGAATGGGGGGTTGGGCGGGACTGGGAGCAAACTTAGAGAATTTGGTGTAGGGGTGGATCCTCAACGTGATTTCCCCCCTCCCATTGACACCCCAGAGCAATCTTGCCAGGGCATGGTCTGTTCAGCACAAGGAACAGTTAAGACCCCACTTGGCAGCAATTGGTGATGACACTGGGATCTTCCTGTTGGCAGTCAGGTCCCTCTGTTGAGGCGAAAGCCCTGCACTTGTCCGGAGGCGTCCTCCTGGCAGCAGCCCAGTTTGGGGGCCGTGGGGTCGGGGGGGTGGTGGTGGTGGTGGGGGGGGTGAAATCTGGATTTAAGGCCAGAATCTTCAGGTCGGCATGTGGGGGTGGGCCCCGCTCGCCGATGAGTAAAATGATGCGCGGTGATGTCAGGCGTGTGTCCCGTCGTCACCGCGCGTCATTCAGGTCTTTGGTTCAGCGGGCGCGCAGCCGACTCCGGTGCATGCCCGCCGAACTGTCAAAGGCCTATTAAGGCCATTTAAAAACTAATTAAAGTACTTGAGCTGCCCGTCGAATCTTAAGGTTGGCGGGCAGGTGAAGAGCCCAGTTGGCCTTCGCATTTATCATGAGACCTCATCCACAGGCGGGATGAGGTTTCATGAAGGTTTTTAAAGTTTAATGAAAATTGTTAAGAAAATTTATTGACATGTCCCAGCCCATGTGACACTGTCACATGAGGGGACATGTCTTAAAAAAATGTTTTTCTTTATTAAAATTTTTCAAAATCAAACTAATCTCCCTGAGGCAGCTCTATGCCTCAGGGAAATCTCTGCGCTCTTTTGCGTGCATGCACGAAAGAGCAAAGGCCCCGACTCAGCCTAACCACCTCCCCCCCTCAACCTACACAGGGAGCGCTCAGCGCTTCCGGGTGCGCGTCATGCTGGGTGGGCCTTAATTGGCCCGCCGACGTAAAATGACGGCGTGCAGTCGATCATGGGCGGTGATCGGTTGTGCGCCCGCCTGTGCCCGCTCCCGCCCAAACCCCCGACAGGGAGAAAATTCTCCCCTAAGTCTGTAATGTGTGCTGGGACTCTGTGGATGTCCTGGCACATGCACATGCATGGTGATTACCTGGGAAGTTTAAACTTCCGATGGGCTGATTTCTGCTGCCTGGGACTCAATGCAATTGTCTCTTACAACGATTTTGGTGTCAGAGCCTTGGGCCAGGTATGCAGAACTTACCTGGATGCTTATTCTGGAAATGCTACACTGTTTAATCTCTGTTATATCTCAGAGATTAACTAGCATAATTGAATCGGGCACTACAACCAACCCCCTCGGCCCCCTATCAGTCCCCTGACCTGGCCTGATCCGACTCTCTCTCCCACCACCTTCCCCCCCAATCTGACTACCTCCCTGACTTGATTAACCCCTCCCAACCCGAGTACCAGCTCCCATCCCACCATCTACTCACCTACTCACTCACTCACCCTCCCACCCACCCGCTCACACACCCGTTAACTCACCCTCTCACTTCCTTACTCACTTACTCACTCACCCACCCGCTCACAAACTGAAGGACTTGAGGGCTTTAAATCATTATCTGAATACGGTAGTTAATGTCATAAAAAGGGTGTGTCTCCTCTCTTTGCCCAACTTCTCCTGCATTTGTCAGTCTTCCCCTTGAAAGGCCATGCTGATCCATTGCTGCTCAGTCAGTATCCAAGGTCCCGGCTGAAAAGCTGCAAAAAGTGTGGGGTGCAGAGATGTTCGTGGGCAGCAGCAATACGTCCAGCATTGCCACTGGGCTAACTACCTTGGCACTTCTACAAAACAGTGCCATGGGATTGTTAATGCTCACCTGAAAAAGGCAGATGGGGCCTCAGTTGTATGCCTCATCAAAAGGTGGCACTTCAGGCAGTGCAGCACTCCCTCACACTGGAGCGTGAGCCTAGATTTTTGTGCTCAAGTCATGGAGTGGGACCAGAACCCGAAACTGAGTGACTCAGGCACGAGTGCCTACTGAGCCACAGTTGATATGTGGCAGGAGGGTCCTGGAGAGACTGATGTGGAGCTTGCAGCCGATTTAACCATTTTTGTCACAGTCCTTGTATTCAACTGAAAAGTGACAGCAATATTCCCTTGACGTAGTGCTTTAAATAAAGGCCTTTAGTTCAGAGGGCTCATACTTACAGGCTCTCCTGGCTCTCCTGCGTCTCCTTTCTCTCCTTTCTCCCCATCCAATCCCTAAAAATAATAAAAGGAAAGAAAAGACGTGGCTATCGATCATTACTCTTCAGGAACATATTTACGTCATTAGATTTGTATTTGTTTAAAGAGGACTTCTCACCATTGGAGAGGGTTTCTTACATACCTTTGGGGCTGGAATTTCCACAGGGAAATTCCTTGATTTCCTGCTATAACCTCAGAGCAGGATTGATGGAAGTCCTGGAGAACTGAATATTTGTTGCATTCCTTTGGATTTTCCACTGATCTTCTACTAAAGTTACTGCTGAAAATCAGCATATGCCCTCCATCCCACCCCTACCCCTTGGAATTTTCAGGTAAAAATAATTGATTATCTCTCCCGCTCCCCGTGTGAATCTTCAAGGAGGTCATGGCTCCACAGATCTTGGGTGTCCTGTGGTATCTTACCATTCTTCATGTTTCAGCTAATATAGCATGTGTCTGCAGGCTGTTTGATACTGTGGATATTACAGTGGACTGTAGCTTTATCTTCAACTCACACTGTGAGAGAAATTGTATTTAGAATCCACTTTAAACTAAAGACTCCATTTTGTGAGTAGGTTTGCTGAGCAGCTGGAGAAAGTCAATTAGACTGTCCAATTGGTAAGATGCATAGCACTGCCTGCATCTAGGATAGATTTGAAAGCTTTGACCTGCTCATGGATAGCTCTACTTAGTTGACAACTAGTGATCTAAACTTCCAACTTTGATCAGAGTAAGGTAGGCTGTCTGATTGTTTGTATAGGAAAAGGCAAAGATGACTTCCATTCACAACTAAATGCTTTGTATTTTCTGTACATATAATTAGATAAGGTAATTTATGTTATGTCCCCCAAAAGGTAATTTATGTGATGTTACATGGTGAAGGTGAACATTATCTCCAACAGGTACTATTAGAGAAAGTCAGTGCTTATTATATACCTACCGGTATCCCAGATACAGGAAAACCTTCAGTTGCCTGAAAAAAATAGGAGAACAAATTTAAACTCATCTGTGGGAACTTGCATGAACCTGTTCCTGTTTTGCACACTCATGTATTTTTGAGTGTGCCATGCTAAGGCAAGGTGTGGTGGCTAGATGATACCTGCTTTCCATGGAAGGGGCTGAAGTGTTCACTTGACATTTCCTGACATCATCATCTTGCCTTTATCATGCATCCTCAAATGCTGTTTGTCGACAGTGTTATGGCCGGTCCCCAGGCAAGGTCTTTGTTAACTTCCTGAACAGGACTCCAATTTTGTTATGCCCCCAGGTGAGGAGGAATGAGCTGGCTCCCCGTCTTCATTCAACCCCCTTGGTTGGTTGCAACAAAATTAATTTAAAAGGGATCCCTTCCCGTGTGGATACCTTTTCCCAGTCCAAATGTATTTATGTTTTAGAAGGAGCCAATTTAATGAGGCTTTCTTGAGCCAAAGAAAAAGTTTATTAGTTACTAAAGCCAGAGAAAAATAATAAAAACGCAACACACATACACACAGATCAGAAATGAGAAATTAAGAGTCCAAATAAAAGTTAAAAAAATACAATTGAGCCTTTGACTTGTCCATGAGGCGTAGATAGCGGTACATTGCGGCCATTAAGTTTGATGGTTCTGATGGAGCTGACTTTGGCAATTTCACAATTAGTTTGTAGACACTTGGTTCTGCAGGGTGGCTGAAAGGCTGCCCTATTTCCCTTACATTAAGGCTTCTGCTGAGATTTGCTTTCAGCAACAGAGAGACCGAGAGATCCTTTTGCCTGCAAGCTGCAGTGGGGGGGGGGGGGGGGGGGAACTCTTGTTCTTCAGCTTGCTGTAACACACAGTCACACACTGTTACACTCTGCAGCTAGCTTTTTTAACCCTTTTTTCCCCTGTATATTCCAGTAGTTGTCATGTATCCATCTCAGAACTATTTCCACATTCTCAGATATAAATCAATAGGAGATGGATTTTTGGGTGACTGCAGAGATGTGCAAATTGGTCTTTTGTCTTTGTAACCACGGGGGATTAAAGTTCAGTCTTTTGCATCTTTTCGATCTCCCTTTTAAGTGTCTCTGCTTGAAGAAGGCCATGACACCTTTTCAGGCTTGACATTCCATGTTCTCTCAGGACAGTTTATGTCATGAAGCTATTAGTGTATATAATATTATTGGCAAATATTTTTCTTTTAAAATAGAGGTTTAGTCTGTGGGTGTGTCTTAATTGGATTAAAGCCAGCTCGACTGGGTGCTTTGATGTGTATTAGTTTTGATATTTGGGAGAGATAGAATGCATTTGATTTTTTTGAATAGAGCATTCAAGAATTGGGGTGAAAACTGACACCTATCTAGCAGATACCAAGCAATATGTTTATATTACTAATACAATTGGTACTATGAAAAAGGTTTAGTTCAGAGATTGGTGATACAATGAGAATTTACATTCAATGGGCTGTGCTAGGTATAACTTCAGCAGTTTTGTGTGTGTAGAATGGAGGCAATGTAATGTCAAAGCAGCTTTAAGCGTCCAACTGGCTCCAAAGGAACCAAAGTGAAAGGAACCTCATTTTGAATTATAAGGTGAAAATGCTTTGCCTGGTGTCTGGTTAAGTCTATGGGTTGCTGTTGCCTTCATGGAGATTAGTTTGGGAATTTGTTAAAAGTTATGATAGTAGTCATTTGTAGCCATGTGTTTATGTTTAACTTGTATAAATTAATAAAATATTTCATTTAGTTTAATGTAAAATCTCGAGAGCTGGTGACATGATTCCTGAATTTAGAGTTGTATCTCAAACATAACACTTAAAATGATCAGTTATGACAGTTGTTTAAAGTTTCCCTCCCAGATTTTTAAAAAATAACTCAGCTTTACCAACTGCTCAGTCATAACATCTGTCAGTATAATCCACATAGGAATTTTCAGAAAGTGGTCACTTTACATTAGCATCTTTTGCTCAGTGTCCTTGCGTGTATTTCTTTAAAAACACACAAGTCTTCCTTAAAAAGTCCAACACGCCCGTAAGTAATTTGTGGCTGTAATTGGCTTTTCATGACAACAGTCTGGTATATCATACATTATAGCCTCAGACCTCTGCAAAATCTGTGCCAGGATGTGATTACATAAGTTCTAAATGTGTTACTGGTATATGAACTTCTGTCAAAGTTACATTCATGAATCACTATTTTCAGCTATTGATGTTACCTCTCCCTCTGACTCTGGGGCTCTAGGCTGCCATTCTGCTCTTTTCCCATTTCTGTAACTTGCTCTACTCATTATATAACCTTATCCACTTTTTCTCATGGGTACATTCTCAATGTGAACAGTTAGCTTCATTCATCACAAATCAGATTGCTACACTTTATCATTACACATGCTCCTTGCCAAAGCAATGAAACTCTGATTTATTTCCATTATTCAGTGGAGTTTCTTCATGGAAGATAGTTGTGGTTGTTGAGGCCAATCATCTCAGCCCCAGGACATCACTGCGGGATTTCCTCAGGATAGTGTTGTCATGGCAGGAGTTCCTCAGGGTAGTGTTTGAGGCCCAACCATCTTTAGCTACTTCATTAATGATCTTCCCTCCATCTGAAGTGTGAATGATCTCTGATGTTTGCATAGTTCTCAGTACCGTTCATGACTCCTGGGATACTGCAGCGGTCCGCATGCAGCGTGATTCGGACAAGGTTCAGGTTTGGGCGGATAGTGACAAGTAACATTCACACCAGACAAGTGTGAGACAATGATCATTTCCAGCAGGAGAGGATCTAACCAACTCCCCTTGACACATTACCATTGTTGAATCCCCCACTATCAACATCTTGGGGAATACCACTGATCAGAAACTGAATTGAACCAACCATATAGATAGCATGGCAACAAGACCAGGTCAGAGGCTGGGAGTTCTGTGTTGAGTAACTCCCTCCTGACATCTCAATGCCTTTCAGTGGTGTTTCCATGCACCTGCTGCCCTTGTCCTTCAAGGTGGTAGAGGTCACGGGTTTGGAAGTTGCTGTTGAAGGAGCCTTGGTGAGTATATCTTGTAGGTGGCACACACTGCTGCCACTTGTGCATCGGTGGTGGAGGGACTGGATATTGAAGGTAGTGGATGGGATGCCAATCAAGTGAGCTGCTTTGTCCTGGATGGTGTAGAGCTTCTTGAGTGCTGTCGGAGCTGCACACATCCCGATAAGTGGAGAGTATTCCATCACACTCCTGACTTGTACCTTGTAGATGGTGTCCATACTTTGGGAAGTCAGGAGGTGAGTTACTCTCTGCAGAATTCCCAGCCTCTAACCTACTCTTGTAGCCACAGTATTTATATGGCTGGTCCAGTTCAGTTTCTGGTCAATGATAACCACCAGGATGCTAATAGCGGGGGATTCAGCAATGGTAATGCCATTGAATGTCAAAAGGAGATGGTTGGATTCACTCTTGTTGGAGATAGTCATTGCCTTGCATCTGTGTGCCACAAATATTACTTGCTACTTATCAGCCTAAGCCTGAAAGTTGTCCAGGTCTTGCTTCACATGACATGGACTGCTTCAGTATCTGAGGAGTTGCGAATGGTGCTGAACATTGTGCAATCATCAGCGAACATCCTCACTTCTGATCTGACGATGGAGGGAAAGTCATTGATGAAGCAGCTGAAGATGGTTTGGCTGAGGACATCACCCTGAGGAACTTCTGCAATGATGTCCTGGGACTGAGATGATTGACCTCCAGCAACCACAACCATCATCCCTTGTTGTACCTATGACTCCAACCAGTGGAGAGTTTTCATCTTGATTCTCATTGACTCCAGTTTTGCTAGGCTTCTTGATACCACACTTGGTCAAATGCTGTCTTGATGTAAAGGGTATTCACTCTCACCTCACCTCTGGGGTTCAGCCCTTTTGTCTATGTTTGGACTAAGGCTGTAATGAGGTCAGGAGTTGAGTGACCCTGAGCAGGTTACTGTTAAGTCAGTGCCACTTGATAACACTGTCAGCAACGCTTTCCATTACTTTGCTTATGATTGAGAGTACACTGATGGGGTGGTAAATGGCTGTGTTGGATTTGTCCTGCTTCTTATGGACAGAACATTCCTGTGTTTTCCACATTGCTGCGTAGATGCCAGTGTTGCAATTTTACTGGAACAGCTTAGCTAAGGGCACAGCTAGTTCTCAAGCACAAATCTTCAGTACTATTGCTGGAATGTTGTCAGGGCCCATAGCCTTTGCCATATCCAGAAAGGCTGAAGACTAGCATCTGTCATGCTGGGAATCTCTGGAGGAGGCAGAGATGGATCATCCACTTGGCACTTCTGGCTTCAGCTTTGTCTTTTGCACTGATGTGCTGGGCTCCCCCATCATTGAGTTGTTTAATTGTCCACCACTATTCATGACAAGGTGTGGCAGGACTGCAGACCTTAGATCTGATCTGTCGGTTGTGGAATCGTTTAGCTCTGTCTATCGCATGCTGCTTTCTTCACTTGGCATGCAAGTAGTCCTGTAGCTTCACCAGGTTGACACCTTATTTTTAGGAATGCCTAGTGCTGCTCCTGGCATGCTTCCTGCACTCTTCGTTGAACCAGGGTTGATCCCCCGGCTTGATAGTAATGGTAGAGTGAGGGAATCTGCCGGGACATGAAGTCACAGATTGTGGTTGTTTGGAATTTCCCTGCTACTGATGGTCCACGGCACCTCAAGGATGCTCAGTTCTAAGTTGCCAGATCTGTTCAAAATCTCTTTGCAGCCTCAATTACTGTGTGGTGGTCACTCCTACCAATACTGTCATGGACAGACACATCTGTGACAAGTAGATTGGTGAGGACAGGGTCAAGTAGCTATTTCTGTCTTGTTGGTTCCTCACCACTGCTGCCGCAGCTCCAGTCTAGCAACTATGTCCTTTAAGACTCGGCCATCTCGGTCAGTAGTGGCACTGCCAAGCCACCCTTGGTGCTTGACATTGAAGTCCCCCACCCAGACTACATTCTGTGCCCTTGCCACCCTCAATGCTTTCTCCAAATGATGTTCAACATGGAGGAGTACTAAGATGTCCACCATCTTCGTGGCACAAGTCAGGAGTGTGATGGAATACTATCCACTTGCTTTCAGAGTACGACTCCAACAACATTCAAGAAGCTTGACACCATCCAGGACAAAGCTGCCTGCTTAATTGGCACCTCATGCACCACCTAAAACAGTTATTCCCTCCATTATCAACAAGGTGTACTGAGTAACTCACCAAAGCACCTTTGACAACACTTTCCAAACCCAGGCCCTAGAAGGACAAGGGCAGCAGGTGCGTAGGAACACCACCGCCTGCAAGTTCCCCTCTAAGCTAAACATCATCCTGATTTGGAAATGTATCGCCATTCCTTCACTGTCGCTGGGTCAAAATCCTGGAAATTCTTTCCTGACAACACTTTGGGTGTACCTACACCAGGTGGACTGCAGCAGTTCAAGAAGGTGGTTCACCACCGCCTCCCTACTTCATATTACTTTATTAAATTCCATCTGCTATGTGTCAGCCCATTTTACCAGTGTGGCTATGTCCTCCTTAAGTCTATTATTATCCTCCTCATTGTTTACCATGTTTGTAGGTTTTGTATCATCTGAAGCCTTTGAAAATAAGCCCTGCACACCAAAATTTCTGTATCCAAAAGATCAGTGATCCTAATAATCTGGGAAGCACCATACATTTTCCTTCTGTTTGAAATGCAACTGTTCACCACTGTGCACTACCTTCTATCCCTTAGCCAGTTTTATATTCCTGCTCCCACTGCCACTTGCTAACAACTATGTTATACCTACTTTGTCAAACACCCTTTGAAAGTCCATATGCACAACATCAACCATACTATCTTCATCAACCCTCTCCGTTCAAAGAATTTGATCAAGTTCATCTAACACAATTTGTCTTTTACAAATCGATGCTAAGTTTCACCTATTAGCCCATAACTTTTCAAATGCCAATTAGCTTTATCCCAGATTATCATCTCTAAAAGTTCTCCCACCACCAGCATTAGGCTTGTTTGGCCCAATAGCCTTTACTTTTTTCTAAATATTTTAATTTCCTTTCACACATGCTTTTCCTTATGTGAATACAAAAGTCCAATTAGAACTTTCTGGAACAAGCTGTTTTTGGCTATTCCAGGAACTGACCTGCCCAGAATCCCTCTGAGTGCTAATGATGGTCCTTTAAGAGCAGAATTCCAATGAATCCCCAAAATGTCCTATGCAAGCCCAACATATGGACACAACACATTGCAATGTGCTCACACTACTTGTGGAGTGAATTTTATGCTGCTTGGCGGTGGGCTGGAGTCTGGCCTGGAAGTTGGTGGATCACCGACTCCCGCCCCTGCCTTTGAAAAACGCCCGATAATGCATCTTTCATCCAATTAACGGCTGCCAGGTGGGAAGCTGGACCAGCAGCACATTGTTAGGCTGGGCAGGCTGCATAATCGGGGGTGGAAAAGTGGAACGTCTGGGGGTGGAAGGGGCAGGCTCTAAGCTGGAAGTCAGTCACGGCCACCCATTTAAAGGCACCCATGGACTGGGCTGTGGCAGTGGCACCAGATGTCACACTTTGGAGGCTGAAGCATTTTCCCAAGAACACTTTTAAATCCTTTGAAGCATTCCAACAGGGAAGAACTTGATTTGAAATGTGGCTACCTATGGTGCAATGTACAGAATGTGTTAATGAGGGCTGAGGCAGTAACTGTAATCAGTGTTATTGTCTGCACAGTGTTAGAAATTACTGATGGAATATTTTCCTGTCAAATTAACAATACTGCACGATGCTGTTAAAGTAAAAATTGTACTCTCTGGTTTGTTTAATAGTCATGCTGGGATCACCTATGGGGTGTGCACAAACTAACATTGCATTCTATCGTTGGCGCTCTTAATATTAATGACCCATGCTCGATATATATTCGGAGGATATTTGTAACCAGATGCTAGCAATGGGTGTTATCATTTCACTAGGACCTTTCCGTGATTGTTTGGTGAATTAATTGGTGAATCTTTAAAGGGGGAAAAATATCATGCATGATTGAGGGGGAGGTATAGGGAATATCACCACCTGGAAGTTCCCCTCCAAGCTACTCACAATTCTGACTTGGAAATATATTGCCGTTCCTTCACTGTCATTGGGTCAAAATCCTGGAACTCCCTCCCTAATAGCACTGTGGGTGTACCTACACCACTGGACTGCAGCAGTTCAAGAAAGCAGCTCACTGCCACCTTCTCAAGGGCAATTAGGGATGGGCAATAAATGCTGGCCTAGCATGAATGAATTTAAAAAGGGGGGCCCAGAAACAGGAGAAAAACCAAGGCCCATGATTTCTTTCCATGGTCCTGGGTCCAGACTCAGGATGGTCTCACAGTTTGATGATGATTCCCTGCCAGTTCTCTTCCAGACTGTAGTGGGAGGTCCTCATGCCTGCTGGACAAACCCAGCCTGGATGGAGGTCACAGCAGAGGTCAGCAGCTGTGGGATTGTCCAGAGAACCTGTCTGCAGCGCTGGAAAAGGTTCAATGACCTTTCGAGGTCGGTAGGGGCGTGTGTTTAACCATTTTGGAGATGGACCTGGATGGAAGAGCGTGAAGGTGTGAAGTGGCTCGAATGTGGGGTTGCCTACTATATTACCCAAATGTAGAAGGCAGGATGATGCAAGCACGCCACTCTGCATGACAACAGGGGTTCAGTGTGGGGGGCTTCTGAACTGCAACACCTATTACCTGGCAGTGAAGGAACATTGAGAAAATTACATGTTGGCCACACATTAGAAGACATGATTGCAGCATAGTAGAATGATTACAATATCCTTTTTCATTTACAGGAGAAGTTGTTGCACAATGACAGGGAAAGGACCAGGATCGTAGCTGGTTAGTCCAACCTGACCATCCTCACCCCGATGATCCTGGAGGGATCCTGGAACTGGAGGCCCATCGCTGGAGCCAATCCATTAGCCGAGGTGATGTTGCAGGAATGCCCTGGGCTGTTGAGATTTCAAGGGCCCGTAGGTCTCTCCTGCAAACTGTGCTTAAGGGAAGCGGGAGGGGGTGGGGCAGCTGCCCAAGACAGTGGGGAGACTGTCGGAGAGCTGGCCTTGATGGTTTTTCACTGTGGAGGCTTGCAGATCAGGGAAGATGGTCTCCCTGAATGTGAAAGGGGCTATGGTTCAAACACTGCCTAATATCTCCCAATAGTGTTCAGGAAGCATGTTTCTCTGAACTCACCTCAAATGATGATGATGTTCTTCATTATCCTTGTTTTTTTCCCCCATAGGACAAACATTGGTAGCAGCCCCAAGCCCCGAGGGACCCTTGCTAACATCTGAGGAGGAGGAGGAGGACGGAGCCTCAGAAGGTGCAGTGCCACATTCTTGCTTTGCGTCTAGCACCATCACAGATACAGGAGTTACAACCAGGTCCTGATTCCTCTAGGAAAAGTTGGGAGGGACAAATGGACATTACAGCGGCATATCAGCAGTAGCCCATGCCATCGGGGTGCACCTCTCACTGCAATTCTGATGGGGGCAGCCTCTCCTCCGCCCCTCTGCCATTGACACAAATGCCTCCGAGTGCCATGGCAACAGGTAAGCCTCATGCCACAATGCAGAAGACTCCCACTACACCATGGACTCAGGTGGCCTGAGTCGTCGCAGGCAATGGGCAGAAGAGTCAGCAGCCTGTTTCCAGGATAGCTGGCAGCAAGATCGAGGCAGCACCATGCTGTAGCACCAGGAAATGAATCCAGAAATCATGTTAGACACTCATGGGTTCACATTGGTGATTTTTATAAGTGATTTTTGATTGATGCTATTTAATAATGTTATTAAATGAGTGGTATTTGAACATGATCTTCTGGCTGCACTGATGCATTATCTATGTGTGATGTGATGGTTTTTGATTTGGATGGTCTAGATGGTGTTAAGGGTGTTTGTGTTCATGTGGGTTCCTCTGCTCAGCATTATTTGCTGATTCTATATTTCCGTTAGTAGCCATGGCCCTGTTGTTCATGACAGGGAGTCAACACGAGAAAGTGGCAAGGACCAAGAAGTGGTGTTGTGCTGGAAATATTGTTATTGGAATCTTCTCACTATAAGAGATTCTCTTGTCTCCCAGGCATCCTGACCCTCCCGCTGACCGACATGCACACCTGGTTGGTGTGGCTCAGCCTCCTCCTCTTCACTAGAGTCATCATCAGAGGACAGGCTACCTCCATCAAATCATCCTGTGCGAGGTCTTCCTCTCTCTGCAGGACCATGGCCTGCAATGCTCAGCATACCGCTGCAATATGGGACAGTGTCACCAATGGTTGAGTGCCACCTGATCTGTCAAACACATTGGAATCGCATTTTGAGGAGACCAGAGGCTCCTTCCAGGCGTCATCTGGATACCTGTGTGGGACCTTACAGCCGGCTGCACATTATTGCATCAAGGCAGTGACAGATGTCCTGTTTAGGCATGCCCTCGAATTTATTTCATTTATTGATGACAATGCCAGTAAACCTGAAAGAACCAGAGGCAGTATTGCTGGGTTTTCCAAAAGTGCAGGACATTAAATAGACTGCATGATCTGGCCATTAAAGTGCCTTCCAGGCAGCCAGAGGCGTTCGTATACAGGAAGAGATATCATTCCTTTAACGTGCAGCTGGTATGTGACCACAGGCAACACATCATGCACATCTGCGCACGCCATCGGCCAGTAGCCACAACGCCTACATACTGAGGCAATCGGAGGGATGTTCTTTAGGCTGCAAGCTTTGGATGGCTGGATTCTGGGGGATGGAGGATACCCTCTTAGGAGATAGCTGATGACAATAGCTGTGTGCCATGCAAATATCTGAGCCTTGGATGATAGACTCTAATGGCTGGATAGTGCCTTCTCCGTCTGCCTGGCCGCTGCTGTTGCCTCCCCTCTGCAAGCCCTTGCTCACCCTCAGGTAAGTCAGCTTACTGGACAACACAGCACACCCATCCTTGGCCAGCTGCCCTCCTCCTTCTCCTCCTCCCACTGAATGGATTATTCCCATTAGGTACAGCAATGTGCAACACAAATGCTGCAGTGCACAATTTTGCCTGCAACACTTCCTGCCCGCTCCTCTTCCCTCAGGAAATAACCAAATAGGATTTAAATTGAAAGAAAAATAAATGCAAACAATGCCAAAGTCTCCCTGACCTGTACTTTTAAAGTCAGACACAGCCTCGCTTGCAGCCATTATACCCATTTTTGCAGTACTACCCTTTCAAAAGCGTAACGTCCACTGAACTTGATTCCCATGCACCCACTGCATTATATATTCTAGTCAACTGGCTTGTTATCAAGCTTAATAGCCCTTTAATGTTTTTTTTAGAAAGGCGGATGGGCTGCCGATTTTGGTGCCCACCCAAATTCTGTATTATGGGCAGCAGTCTCCATTTCCATGCGTAAAACCCACTCCACAGTATTTTTATGCAGGTTAACCTGCAGATTCAAATGAGTTAAATAAGCCAAAACGCAAAATGGCATCAGCATGTTGATGAGCATCAGTATGTGAACTTCACTCAATGCAAGTTTTACCCTATAGCTCTTGAAATAGCGTACAAAAGAGTCTAGTCTTGCATCTGAATTAACAAAGTGCAGTGGTAACCCGCCCAAGGTCATGTCTTCTGCTTATTTCTCTATGTCTCGCAGTCCTGTGCATTCCTCTTCAGTTGCTCATAGCGCCATCCTATTAGCAACTTCATTAAGAAATGAGCAACATGACTAGAGAAGGAGTACATGAGGTGGCTTCCAATTGCCTTTCTCATGTGTTCTTAAAGGAAACACAAGCCCTCTTCCCTAAGGATCCTCTACTGCTGTCCCTTCACGTTCTATCTTCTATCATCACCTCTGAAAATTCGCTGGTTCTGCATTTGGCTGGTGAACATGAACATGGGACCCTGAGCTGGGCCTGGGGCGACTCACAATAGGACGGTGTAATGTTCAATAGTTCAATTGTTCTGTGTTTGGTTATGTCTGTCTGTTGGCTGATTAGTTAAGCCCAATGTGATGACTCAGAGAAAGTAACCAAATTGTAGGCTAGATGCTAGAAAGAAGTTGCTAGAAACAGGAGAGAACTGACATCTTGAAGTATTGTATAAAACTTTTGTAAATACATTTCTGGTGCACGTATAGAATCTGTTGAGAAATCTCTGCTTTGCTCTGAGATATAAAATACACACAAACTGGCAAATACGACAGGCAGGGACAATCACCCATAACATTTCAAATGACTCTGCTACCCTATGTTGAAGTGTGTTGGTGAATATTATCAGAACAATGATTCTTACAAATGAGGAATCTTTATTTTGTCATTTGTTCTTACTCACCGTCCCTGGTAAGCCTGGAGAACCAGGAGCTCCGACTGATCCCTAGGACACAAGATAAAAGAATTGATCATAAATACTAGAAAGTTCAATGTTGCATTGCAATGTTCTCATCTTAATGAAATGTTTCTTACCTTATTCCCCTTTTCACCCTTATCTGATTTGGGACCAACTAAACCTTGTTTCCCTGGTTCTCCCTGTGAAAACACAAATGTGGTGCATAAACATTCCAAACCTTAAAAAAAAAGTGACTAGATTCCAACGTGACCATACCTGTGGGATCAATATACCTCATTCTGCCTGACTACCTCCTTGATGAGGGATTTTAGCTACAAGGTTAGGTTGAAGAATCTGGGATTGTTGTCTTTGGAGCAAAGGAAGTTGAGGAGATTTTATGGAGGTGTACAACATTATGACAGGCTTGGATAAGGTAAACAAGGAAAATCTGTTCCCATTAGCTGGTGGTACAAGGAATGGGGTGGGGTGGGGGACACACAGATTTAAGGTTTTGGATGAGAGATTCAGGGGGAATGTGAGGGAGAACTGGCAATGGCTGGTAATGACCTGGAACTCACTGCCTACGAGGGCGATGGAAGCAGACATGATCCATGATTTCAAAAGGGAATTGAAAAGGCACTTGAGCAAAATCAACTTTCAGGGCTATGGGGATGGAATGGGATTTCCCCAAACAGAGCTGGCATGGACTCAGTCTGTTAAATAGCCTCCTTCTGTGCCTTAATGACGCAAACACATTTTCATCTGGACAATTGTTTCTGGGTAAAATTGTAGTGCACAGGGCTGGAAACTGATTAGGCAGCAATTTTCTTGAAGTGTAACCAATAGCAGATATCATGTGCCCCATGGTTTGCTCTAAATTGGGGCCTGGGCCTCCTTTCAAAACTTTGAGAGACCTACCAGACCCTAAAGCACCACTGGAGGCAGCTGGTCCATTTCAACTGGATGAATTTCACCCACACCACTTGCCTGGCTGGCAGTAGCCCTCAGTTAAGTCCTGGGGGAAAACGACAACAGGATTGGGGCAAACGGGGCTGAAAGCATTCTCAAGTTCTCCTATTCCTCCTGCTTTCACAACTGAAAAAAAAAGAACCTAACCTACATTTGTAATCACTGGACATTCCTGAGCCTTCTCTGTTGAGGGGTGTTCAGTTTAGGAGAGGGATCCTAAAGCATGTGATGGGGCCCTCATTCACTTCTTAGAACAGTTTATACATTGGGCAGGATGGGAGTCACCCCCAGGGAAGCATTGGTATAGTTGAGTCTTGAGGTGACAGAAGTATTAATGAGTGTTCAGTGGCAGGGAAGCTGAGGTTGGGGGATGTGGTATTAAGGAGGTTGAAGTAGGCAGTCATGGCGATGGAGACGGCCTGGGTTAGCTTGGGGCTGTGAGAGGTTTGCTTTAACGTGGGACAGTGGCAGTGAAGGAAATGGAGTTGGTGGCGAGGTTATGGAGTTTGTGACAGTGGGGCCTGAAACAATACCTTCTGAAATTGGATTTAAGCGCATGTCCTAGATATTTAACTTAATATCATGCGCTATCCTGACCATAGAGGGTTGAAATAAATCCACTGACCTGGTCTCCTTTTATTCCCCTTGGACCGGGTAGTCCAGGTGATCCAGGAAGACCAGTTTCTCCCTGAAAAAAAGTAAGATTAAATTGTGTGCATGAAAAAAATCACTGCATGATGGCTTAAACTGATTTCAAACCATCCCAAACAGGAAATGAAAATAAACTGCACTACATTAAAGTAAAACAATTGAATGGTGCCTTTCATTAGTAATTAGCTAATTAGTTGGGCTATTAAGTTTCAAGACTGTAATTTTTTGTATTCACTCATGGGATGTGGGCATTGCTGGCTGGGCCAGCATTTATTGCTAATTTCCATGCCTAATTTCCCTTGAGAACTGAGTGGCTTGCTAGGCCATTTCAAAGTCAACCACATTGCTATGGGTCACATGTAGGCCACACCAGGTAAGGACAGTAGATTTCCTTCCCTAAAGGACGTTAGTGGACCGGATGGGTTTTTACGACAATGGTCATCATTAGCCTTTTAATTCCAGATTTTGTTAAATTGAGTTCAAATTTCACCATTTCCCAGAGCATTACCCTGGGTATCTGGAGTACTAGTCCAGTGACAATGCCACTATGCCACCACTTCCTGCCTCTGGCCACTAGCTTTTTCATTACCTACAGAAGGTGAACTTCACCTCTGCATTACATATGATTGCAGTCCTGCTGTTTAACATTTTGCCAAGCTTTTAACTAATGTTTTGTATTAGCAACAAAAGATGACTGGACTTGTGTTTGTATAAGGGTGGATATACAGTGTCCTGATTGCCACTGTTCAGATGACTGTATCTTTAGTGTTTAACCAATTAAATTACCAAGCATAGAAGGGATGCACAGCAACACACTGGGCTATAAAATAGCAAGAAGTGAACTCATGTACGCAATTCCTAAACAATTCCCACCCACCCCACCAACAACTCAATTACAGAGAGGTTAATGGAGAGGCTGCCAAAGTGACGTAGAGAGGCGAGGAGCAGGAAGGAGCAGCTTTGGGGATATTTTCTCAATTAAAATCACATACATTCTCATTACACATTGCTTAGATTTTATGAGAGTTAGTGAAGAGAAGAATTGTTCCCCCAGGCCATGAGAGCCAACATTCATCTGGTGAAGGTGCCTGATTGCTGCTTGACACTTGTCCACTGACGCTGATAAGAAGCATCTGACTGATTACTGATCTTGGCCGTAGGCCCTGGCCTGTCAATTGGGGAAGTCTTCCTTACCGTGATATGAGACAGAAAGGAAAAAAGACCCCAATTGCTGAACAAAATAAATTAAAAATGGAGAGAATATGGTCTTGATTGAAAAATAAGAATGTTACATTGCAACTCTGCTCCCGTCCATCTGGCTTGTAGCCTTCAGTCAGGGTCTGAAAGGTGGTGATTTTCTTTATCAAAAATAGTTACCAGCTTTTGCTTTCTCTGTTAGCCCAGTGACCCCCCTGTGTACTGCTCTGAGATAGCCAACAAGATACAATCAAGAGCAGCAAAGGGAATTTAATTTCTATTCTTTCCTACTCCTTCTCTGACTGGCTCTAGTCCACAGCAGTGTAGCTGGCTCAGTACTTGGGATTACTCCTGCACTGGGATTTTGTGGGAGTCACAAAAATGTTTTTGAGCCCACAGTTTGAAAATTTGGGAATCAGCGATAAAGAAGAAATTACATGTTCACTAGTTAAAAAAGTGTGAATGAAGCCATTCTGGGTTTTGAGAGTAGTTAAACGCCTCCCCTTACCTGATGTCCACTGGGCCCTGTGAGACCTGGTAACCCTATTTCCCCCTGTTCGACAAGGAATAGAAAGTTAAACATACATCAGCAACTTCCCTGCCACAGTGTAAAGGAACTGTTTAATACATTCAAAATAAATCCCAAGCACAAATAAATAAATTTCTATATTTTCCCCTACCATTTCACCAGGTTTTCCAGGGATACCATCCAGGCCGTGCACTCCTGCTTGTCCCTGTGTTAGTCAAAGGTGAAAACAGAGTGAAGCTGGAATATAATCTGCAGGGATCATTGAAAACTATTGCTCCAGTCCACTGCATTTCAAGCGGCCAACATCATTTTACCGTAATATCTGGTTGATGCCTGCACTGGTATAAAGTAGTCTGGGAATGGGGTCGGGAATCCTGGGATCGGGATCTGCCTGCCATTTTTAAAGGGCTCCCAAGTCAACCCAACTTGGTGAAAATCCAGGCCGATGTGTCAGGATTTGGAGAGAACAATGACAATTTTAACTTCAGTACATTGGGCAGCAATGATTCATCATAAATCAGTGAGGATGGGGACAAGTTAGTTGAAAGGAAGAAAGATTGATTTGTATTTATATAGTGCTGTCCATGACCTCAGGATGTCCCAAAGTGCTTTATAACCAATGAAGTACTTTTGAAAGGTAGTTATTGTTGCAATAGGCAACATATATTAAGTATTAATTACATGAAGAGCTTATACAGTTTGGTGTGCTATTGTAGAAGAGAAAGAGGAAATTCTGTGCTCAGCAGGAATCAATACTGTGTAACAATTGGGAAGATTCCTCAAGGGGTGTACATAAGATATGACTGAGCAAAAGAATCTGTGGAAAATAATGAGGTTAACAACACATCAACACCTAGAGAGCTGGCTGAACTGGTTAGTGAGTCAGCCAGCAGAGAAAGGGGTAAAGAGAGTGGAATTGGATAGATTGCTCTTAGACCTCATTTAGCACATTCACAATGCAAAACCACATTTTTCTCACTAAGTGCCCAAAGGGATAACAGCATTAGACAGACAGGGGAGAAAAAAAAATACTTGCCTTAACTCCTGGAGGTCCAGGGAAGCCATTTTTCCCATCTATCCCGGGTGCACCCTGAAAATATATAAATTAGAAAAGATGACTAGCTTGGGATAATTCTTATAAATCGGATGAAGAAATTTTGTCACATAGGGCGGAATCTTATACACTTAGTCCCTGGTGCAGTGTTGGGATCGGGGAACCACCAACCTCCAAGACTGCACCTCGGCACCCACCCCATAACTCCTGGGCCTTCGGCCTGCTTTTTGAGGGTGGTAAACAATTAAGAGCCCGCCTCCAGGATTATCGTCCAATTAGCTGGCGGGATGGATCAGTGTTTAAAGAGGCACTGGCAGCACTCACAGTGGCATAATGTGTGGTGCGGTTTACTCAGTAAGAGGTATGAAAGAAGTGGAGAATGGATGGGAGATGGAGAAGGGGTATCCTACCTCCCTTTCACGGACATGTCCCAGGAGGTGGTGCTGGAAGCAGTCAGGGCACTGCTTTTATGGACAATAGCAGGAGGAGCCCTGGAGCCTCACTAAACAGGCTTGGCTGGAGGTAGCGGAGGAGGTGAGCTGCTGGAATGTGATGCAGAGGACATGGATCTAGGGCAGAAAATAGTTCAGTGATCTCTTGTGGTCAGGCAAGATGAGTGCCATGCAACTCTCAGCCGGCAGCTCTCTCACCCACTTAGAAGTCTGCAGCAGAGACATGTTCTGAGGCCTACAATTTGCAGCCACACAGAAGAGTATCTCCGGAGGGGAGGATGCAGTTATGTCCTTGGCCATCTGATAGCAATGGAGGATGATGGACTGGAAATCGGCAGAGTGGCAGCAGGGTACACTGTTGCCAATGGAGAGATAGGGGTGGCACGGGGACTGGGTGAAAACATTATATATCGCACTGCCATTTGGCACTGACTAAATCTGACTGTCCTCCAGTCATAGAGGACGGTAGTCACCAATGTATTAAATATGGTGATCTGCAACTTGCTAGGGGTTGACGCCTCGATTGCTAAATTCTGCACTAATGTTTGACTTTCATCTCCTGCTGCGGCATTGCCAGAGGCATACAAATAGTTAAGGGAGGAGGCGGTGCAGTCCTCAAAGGAGAAGCACCATTCTGAGGAAGCACCATTACATGACACATGTGCACCACCAACAGCACAGATACACTCATTTCAGTGGGTCATGCCTCATAGTTACAAAGGGTATGTGGCACAAGGTAAGAAGCACTTTACATGTGAGTAGGAGCAGGTGTTGGAGGCAGAGACAGCTGTGGAGAGTCTCCATTGGAGCCTCAAGAAAACTTCCAGCTATGCTCAACTCACCACAAATGCTGAGCCTTGGGAATCACACACTATTTTGGTACCTGTGGAGCAGCAAAAAATAAATGTGTGGGCACCTGTCAGAATTTCCAGAGGCTGTGCATACACCTTTCACTGAAGATGGAAGCCCATCACTCCAATGGCTGTCATGGTGTCTCAGGTATTTGAGTACATGACAGAGTCACCAACTTTATGGAGAGTCAGAAGAGCAGGTGAATGAGTGGATGGAGGAAAAAAGCAATAGCCTCCATATGATGGCACCCTCGGGAAACATTTATCAAACAGTTGCCCTGATGGATAAACACTACATTCAAATTCAGTCACGTGCTCGCTCCCACTTAGTTAGCAGGGAAATGCCGGTGCGCCTTGAGAGGATAGAAGATGATGCCATTGCCACTCCTCAAGGTGTCCCCCAAGTCACAGCCTGTGCCATTGACCATACAAGAGCCACAAATGCTGCCTCCTGACTCATGACCGAGGTTATCCCTTCACAAATGCAGGTGGGGCAGTCTTTGGTGGGCCCTTCATGGGCTCAAGAATACAGAATAGGTCCACCGTGGACAATTCAACTGTCAGTGTACTGGAACAGGCTGCCTCGGGCTTTGATGCAGGACAGGGCTAGCACCACATTGAAGTAAGAAAAAGAGAATGTGGAAATGGTCTCAGTCATACAAAGGTAATCACTTGGTTGCATATTCCAATGTTAGTGTCATGCGGAAAACCTTTATTTCAAAGAGGCATGTGTTAAATGTCCCTGGTAATGTCATAGTGGTGTTTTTGTTCCATTCCGCATGACCATGGTGAGGTGAATGCTGGTCAGTGGTATGAGACTCTTGGATGACAATGGCAGACTGAGAATGTAACGGGTGGATGCTCTCTGCAGTGAGAAGGTCTCCTTGTTTGAAGCCATGGATCTCCAGATGGCACGGGTGCAATGCTCAACGTACTGTACTCAACTGAAGCCTGCTTGGGTTGCAGGCTTCCCTGGCATGCAGGTCTATGGCAGCAGGCATCAGTGGCCCCTCTGAATGTTCATGCTCTGCCAGGCCCCCCCTCCTCTTCCTCTGAGCATGCTGGCTACTCTCCACTTTCTTTTGTTGCCATCTCCACCCCTCTTTGAAGTGTAAGATTGTGCAGGACGCAGCATGCCATTACTATGCAGGAGATCCTTGCTAGCCTCTGCTGACCGCTGCTCCCAGCTTGGTCAAGGCACTGGAACTATAACAAAAACAGAAAATGCTGGAAAAACTCAGCAGGTCGAACAGCATCTATGGAGAGAAAAAACAGAGTTAATGTTTCGAGCCCATATGACTCTTCTTCAGAGCTTTGAAGAAGGGTCATACGGACTCGAAACGTTAATTCAGTTTTTTCCCTCCAGATGCTGTTCGACCTGCTGAGTCTTTCCAGCACTTTCTGTTTTTGTTCCAGACTTCCAGCATCTGCAGTATTTTGCTTTTATCAGCGGAACTATATTTTGAGCAAGCCAATGACTTCCTCTTTGGTGGGTCTGGTTATAAGAAGGCTATGCTTGTACCTCTCCTGTACCTCTGTGGTGGAGTTCTGCGTGCCTGCTTCTCTTGGTTCCTTGTGGGCAGTGAGGAAGGGGGAGGGGATGGGGTGGGTTTAAGGGAGGGACCAGATAGGAAGGAAGGGGGCGTGTTCAACTTAGGTTGATCCCAGGTATGGAAGAATATTCTTATGAGGAGAGGTTGAGTAGGTTGGGCCTGTACCCATTGGAGTTTAGAAGAATGAGAGGCGACCTTATTTAAACATATACGATTCATAGGGGGCTTGACAGGGTGAATGCTGAGGGGTTGTTTCCCCTTGTGGGAGAGTCTAGGACTAGAGGGCATAGTCGCAGAGTAAAGGGTCATCCATTTAAGATAGAGATGAGGAGGAATGTCTTCTCTCAGAGGGTGGTTAATCTGTGGAGTTCTTTACCACAGAGGGCTGTACAGACTGGGTCGTTAAGTATATTCAAGGCTGAGATAGACAGATTTTTAATCAGTAAGGGAATGAAGGGTTATGGGGAAAAGGCAGGAAAGTGGAGTTGAGGGTTATCAGATCAGCCATGATCTCATTGAACGGCAGAGCAGACTTGATGGGCCGAATGACCTACTTCTGCTCCTACGTCTTATGGTCTCATGGCCCCCCATAATTGGCAAATGGAAGCTCCTGAAGAACGACACCCCTTCCCTCCCGCCCTTTAAACATTTAAGATTAAAAGTTGGGCTTCCTGCTCCCACCCTGCTGCCCCCACCAAATGTTTTATGGCTGGTCGGCATATTAGGGTCAATTGGCTTGATAACAAGCCTAACTGACCTTAATTGTTCAATTAAATATGGCGGTCAGGCTGCCGATTTTGGTGCCCGCTCGCCCCACCCTGCATTATGAGGGTGAGCTCGGGGGTGGGTGGCAAGGTGGTGGGATGGGCGCCCATCCCATTTTACATGCCCCCCACCACCTCACGCCTCCCCGTTTCGGGGCATGTAAAATTCAACCCAACATCTGTGCCGACTGGGCGCAAGATATTGCAGAACTACATTAACGCTTAGAAAATCTCGTTCTATCTTTCACCTGTCTTTATTTGAAAAATATTTGGAGTTAAAACTGTTCAGTGCAACATCAGTGATGAACATGTAAAGGACATTGGAATGAAATTGCTCTGTCTTCTATTTATATGGTATTAGAAATATTGGTTAATACCTTCCTTAAAATAGCAAATTAAGTAAGTTGAATGAACCAAGTAAATGCATTTCTTAGTAAAATTGTATACCAAGATTTCAACCCCCCCGCCACCACCCCTATCCAAAACTTGTCCATAAAACAGCAAAATGGCAATATTCCTACCGGTTTTCCAATTGGACCTGGTTTTCCTGGAAAGCCAATTTCACCTGGCAACCCCTGGCAAATAGAAAATATTAATTAATTACATGGCAACAAATTCAGATCATATCAAATAAATATATTGGATCTTCCTACTGTATTAGATCTTCATTGCCAGTGCAGACATGATGGGCTCAATGGCCTCTTTCAGCGCCATAACTCTTCTATGGTTCTATGGTACTAGCGCAACATATATATACATTAAATATCTGCTTTAAACCATCGATCACATTTCTCCAAAAGATGTCCAAGATGACATATGATCTGCCTGCCAAACATTGATTGGAGAACCAGGAGTGTAACACATGTGAAGCTCCATTGCCTTTCAGACTCTCTACACCAAGTTACTGAGAAGTCTGTACTTCTTTGTTTGACCAATATAATACAAGCAGCTATACTACACTTACCCAAGCCCACGCTGTAAAAGCACCAGCTGGCAAAGCTAAGGCTGAAATACCTCCAAATATGCACAGGCTTAGCTAGCAAAAACAGTGATGTCATTGAAAATAAAAATTGGAGGGATGAAAAACAGGCTGCCGATTGGTTTCACATTTCCACCCTTTTAAGCTATTGTGCAAAGTTAAAATCTATCCACCATGAACCTTGTGTAGCAACTCATTGGAATTTTCTTTTTAAAGAATGAAGTTGGGTTATAACTTGCTGCCAAAGTAATAATGTGGCTTATGGTGCTCGGTGTTATTTATGTGCAAATGATACAGCAACTTCAGGTGAGGGTCAGGTGCATGGTTAAACTGCCCAAGTTGTGCCGCTCTGAAATTAACTTTGCAAAAACAGCATCTCACTGTGAGAAATGTATTGAATGATATGAAGATATTTGAGTCGCAGATACAAAAAAAGCTTACCACAGAAACTACTCCATTCCAGCATAAGTACCCTTTTAATTGTGTGGTAGCTAAATTATTGCTTGTCAACTTACCTAGCATCTAAAATTAACTATTACAAATGTAGAGCTTCATTCTTTCAGGTTTTAATTGTCGCTGGACTTTTAAAAAATTTAAAATTTATTCCTTTATTTTTCCTTTCTGTCTTATTTTCCCTCTCTCTTAATCTAATCTTTCTTTCCCTCCCTTTATTTCTCTTCTTGCACTTGACCTGACATTGAATTCATCCACTCTAATTTACACTCCCTTTTCAGTCCTTGCACTGCTAATTTCACAATCTTTCAATCTGATTTATTAAGGAGATACACAGTTGCTTGTCCTGTTCATTCAGGTGCCAGATGTTTGTTTCCCTTGATGCAATATTATTAGCTCGCTCTTTCAGCAACTTGCCGTACAAACAGTTTAAAAACTTAAAAGTGCAATGGCTAGTCTAATGAATGGCAGGCACTGTTAGATGTGCTGTTGTAGCAAAATTATGGCCCATTATAACCATTCAGCTGTCAAAAAAATGATCCTGCTCTTCAATTTGGCAAAAAAATCAAGAAAACTTTAAAAGGAACTTATCAGAATGGTCACTATTATTGTTTGGTGACTCAAAAGTTATGTTCATTTTTTATCCAATAATATGGTAGGGTTCAGTTGGATGGAAAATATCCACAAACTCTCTGACCTGTTCTCCACGATGTCCTGTTTGTCCAGCAACACCAGGATCTCCTTTAGCACCCTAGAAGAGGTAAAGAGTACAAGGCTGAGAATTACTAATTTTAAGTTCTTTCAACGCTCAGTGAAGTAATTTGCCGAGTGGTTGAGCCACACTCTAGAAACTGTGCTGGCTCAATCCTGTCTTTGCTGTCAATTGATTGCACCCAGTATGGCAGAAGGAACATCATGGCCTGAATCTTCTGGTCAGTGTGCGGAGATGGGCTCCGCTCACCGACGTGTAAAATGATGTGCGGTGGCATCGAGTGTGCGTCCCGGCGTCACCGCGCGTTGTTCCGATCTTCAGTTCGGCGGGCGTGCACCGGAGTCTGCTGTGCGCCCGCCAAACTGTCAAAGGCCTGTTAAGGCTATTTAACTACAAATTGAACTCATTAACAGGGCTGCCCGTCCAACCTTAAGGTTGGCGGGCAGGTGAAGAGCCCAGGCGGCCTTCGCATTTTTCATGGAACCTCATCCACGGGCAGGATGAGGTTTCATGAAGGGTTTATAAGTTTAATAAAAATTATTATTAAAATTCATTGACATGTCCCAGCTCAGGTGACACCATGAGGGAACATGTCTGAATAATTTTTTTAATTCTTTACTTCCAGTTTTCATAATCAAAGTAATCTCCTTGAGGCACGACTCTCCCTCCTCCCCCACAGGGAGTGCTGAGCGCTTCTGGGCGCATGTCATGCTGGGTGGGCCTTAACTGCCCTGCCCATGTAAAATGGCGGCATGCAGCCGATCGCGGGCGGCAATTGGCCGTGTGCCTACCCACGCTTGCTCCCGCCCAGCCCACACGACGGGGAGAAAATTCTCCCGCATGATTGGCCTCAGTGCCTTTATTTTGTGGAGGGGACAGCAATCAACCCTTATCCAATGATCCGAACGAGAAAGTACATCTGTGTGAATGTTACATAAGAGCGTGACTGGGCTTTTCAAGTGATGTCTTTCAAGCCTTGAATATTTTCCAACTTCTGACTGTGTGGGCTCATGAGTGCATGCCTCTTGGACCTGTGCAGGCTTACCCCAGCAGAGAGTCAATAGCTTTTGGGTAGGGAGGTGAAAAGCTTTGGAGAGAAGAGACAAAAATAAAATGGATTATTTATTCCGCAGAGTCAGTGAGTTGGAAACTTCCTTATCCCCATTTCTGGGTGGCTGAAATGGGCAGTGTGCATGGTGGAGGCACAAAGCCAGCCCAAAATTGGACCTTGTGTATCATTAATGTTATCTGAGTGAGAAGTCTGCAGTGGTCATGCCAAGGGGGGAGTGAGTAGAGCGATTGGGAGTGCTGTAGAGCGGCAACAGCCACTCTGCTTTAAAGCTGACAGAAAAACGCTTTACCTGTGGCTGAAGAATCCCAGGTGGAACAAGCCTGGTTTCTGCTCCTCTCATCCCAAACCAATTTCTGTCAGGGAATCTAAGTAGATGTTAGGTCCCTTATTTATTACTTAAGGGGGCTTAACACCTGTTTTAGGCAGTCAACGGGGACCACCTCAAAAATAATCTGACAGAAAATTGGGTCAGAACACTTTCATGTGGATGTAGGATATTGATCTTTGAAATTGGCTCTCATTATACTTATCTTATAGGTAAAAAGTGAATGCAATGAGGTTCAAGTTTGACTCTGGTGTGTTTAATTCAAAAATCCAAAAAAGAGTGCTAGAAATACACAGTAGATCAATCAGTATCTGAAAATCTTAGACTAAGGTATCCAGACTTTACACATACTGATCGTGCAACAATTATGATCTTACTGCTACATTTTTGATCAACTTGTGAACACTGGCTTTCTTCTCTCCATTATCCAAGGACTTCAGGGCCAATTGTCTTGCCATTATGGTGTCCTGGCTGCATTCACGTTTTTAATGTTTGATTGTCTTTAAATCTACTCATATAACATAGTTAAAGAGCTTGACGTGCTTTCGAAGATATGATTTGATGAAGCTATATGGTTGATCCCTAGCATTCAGCAATTGAGTTGTGAGCATGGGCTTGAGGAGTTGAATCTTCCCCTTTGAAAGGGGATCAAAGAAAAAGGATCCTATAGAGGTACATGATACTTTGGGGAATAGATAAGGTAAATCTGGAGCACAATTTCAAGTTAAACCATGACTGTACAACAAGGATAAAAACAGAAGTGAATCAATAGCTAATATCAGAAAACATTCCTTCACACTGACAGAAACCTGGAAAGATTTCACTGGGGAATGAATGGAGGCAATGGTGTTATTCGAGTAGCAGTTACATGCTGGGATGGAGGTCAACTGTAATCACCTATGAATTGATGAACTAGATGGTCCAAATGAAGTTTCACATCTGTACTTAGCTTTGTGATTTTTGACAGTGAAATTATGTCACGAGACATATAAACACTTAACATGGTCAGCTGAAATTACTTTCTCTACTGTTTTAACAGATTGTTAACCACTTCATTTTAAGCTTGCCGGCATCTCTAATAAAGTCACCGAGGGAGAATTTTAAGGATGTAGGAATGGAAACAACCCATTCAGCTCCTTGAGTCCGATCTGCTATTCAATTAGATCATGGCTGATCTATACCTCATCTCCGTTTACCCACCTTAGTCCTTGAAACCCATACCTTTCAAAAATTTGAAAAGAAAGCATTAAATGTTTTTACTTGTCATGTTCCAGAGAGTAACTTCATAGCCACAAGCAGAAAGAAAACAGAATGTATGATGGCTAGCTGATCCGATATCACATTTCCACCACTGCTGAAAGCTATTACCAACCTTGCAGAGATTAATTCTGTAGCATACGTTTACATTACATCTATTGACCACAAGATGGTGGCATTTCCTTTTGAAATAAAAGCACCAGTCTGTATATTGGTAACTTTCACACATTTCTCCAATACTCCTTGTTAAATGTAAAAATATCTTTCACAAGGTAGTTCCAGTTTCCAATTCAGTGGATAAATGGGAGTGGGATAGAGACAATTTACTCACATTTATTCTTTTTTCATAATTCATAACAGCAGGGTGCCAATGTTTGTGAATGATTATTTTAAATTTATTCTTGTGTTCATGGGTTTTGTCTAATGAATGTTGGTGCTTGGGAATGCAACACTTCTCATTTCATATTCAAGTACGAGGGTCAAGCATTCTCAGGCCCAAATCAATCCAGAGTCAAGGCCCCATTATTTTTCCCTAATAACACCTCTGTCCCAATCCGGGTCCAGATGGACTTTATCCTAGGGTCTTAAAAAAGGTGGCTAATGAGGTAGTAGGTGTGTTGGTGTTAATTTTCCAAAATTCCCTAGATTCTAGAAAGGCTCCATCAGACTGGGAAGTAGCAAATAAAACCTCTTTATTCAAGAAAGGAGGGAGGCAGAAAACAGGCAATTATAGGCCAGTTAACTTGACGTCTGTCGTTGGGAAGGTGTTAGAATCAATCATTAAAGACGTTATAGCTGGACACTTAGGAAAACACAAGATAATCGGGAAGAGTCAGCATGGCTTTGTGAAAAGGTAGCCGCATTTAACCAATTTATCAGGGTTCTTTGAAGGAGTAGAATGCGTTGCGGATAAAGGGGACCCTCTGGCGCACTGTACTTGGGTTTCCAGAAAGCATTTGATAAGGTGCCACATCAAAGCTTATTGCCGAAAATAAAAGCTCATGGTGTAGCGGGTAACATATTAACCTGGAGAGAGGATTGAGCTGGCTGGCAGAAAAACAGCGAGTATGCATAAATGGGTCTTTGTTTGATTGACAGGATATGACTAATGAAGTCCCGCAGGGGTCTGTGCTGGGGCCTCAGCTTTTTACAGTTTACATCAATGACTTAGATAAGGGGAGCGAAGGCATGGTAGCTGTATTTGCAGACGACACAAAGATAGGTAGGAAACTATGTTGTGAAGAGGACATAATGAGTTTACAGACAGATATAGATAAGTTAAGTGAATGGGCAAAAATCTGGCAGATGAGTATAATGTGGAAAAATGTGAAGTTGTTCATTTTGGCAGGAGAATAAAAAAGCAGAATATTACTTAAATGGATAATGACTGCAGAATTCCGAGAAGCAAAGGGATCTAGGTGCTCTCGAGCATGAGTTATAAAAAGTTAGTGTACAAGTATAGCACATAATCAAGAAGACCAATGGAATACTATCCTTTACTGTGAGAGGGATTGAACATAAAAGTAAGGTTGTTATGCTTCAGTTATACAGGGTATTGGTGAGACCACATCTCAAATACTGTGTGTAGTTTTGGTCTTCTTAATTAAGGAAGGATACAAAGGAGGTTCAGAGGAGGTTTACTAGATCGATACCTGGAATGAGCGGGTTGTCTTATGAGGATAGGTTGGACAGACTGGGCTTGTTTCCACTGGAGTTTAGAAGAGCGAGAGGTGACTTGATCGAAATGTATAAGATCCTGAATGATCTTGACAAGGTGGACGTGGAAAGGATGTTTCCTCTTGTGGGTGAGTCCAGAACTAGGGGCACTGTATTAAAGTTAGGGGTCATCCTTGTAGGACAGATATGAGGAGAATTTTTTTCTCTCAGAGGGTTGTGCAACTTTGGAACTCTCTACCTTAAGAGGCAGTGGAAGCGGGGTCACTGAATATTTTTAAGGCAGAGGTAGATTTTTGTTAGGCAAGGGAATCAAAGGTTATCGGGGGTAGATGAGAATGTGGAACTCGAAAAACAAACAGATCAACCAAGATCTTATTGAATGGCGAAGCAGGCTCGAGTGGCCAAATGGCCTACTCCTGTTCCTATTTCGTATGTTCATTTGTAATCTCAGAGATGCACCCCTATGCCAGAAGTGTGACAGCTTCTAATTTTCACACTATCCATCCCATGACAACGTAGAGTGAGATTGCTAATTTGGTGCCAATTAAGGTCAAATTAGAAAACGTTTTGTTGCTGAGACTCAATATTCAGCAAGATCTCAGGCACGTTTGTTATGTTGTACTCTCTCATTCCCAAAATACAGTTGCAGTTCTTGAATATCTTGGGTTAGCTCCACAATGGCTGGGTTGAGAAATGCAATGCCGTCTTGTGAGTGGTAAGGCCCCAGGAAATGATGGAATTTTATTTGAAGTCATCAAAAATGAAAAATGCTGCAGCATCTCCATGAACTTTTGTCTGTCTGCTGGGAGCAAAGATTTGTGGTTCACGACATGCGTGATGCAATTATTGTCACTTTGTACAAAAACAAAGGGGATTTCAGTGACTGCACCAATTACTGAAACATCTCCTTGTTAAGTAGCGTGGGGAAAGACTGTGCTCATGTTGCAGACCCTGGTTTCACGCATCTACTCTGAATCCATGTGCAGCTTCAGAGCTGGCAGATCGACAGTTGACACGATTTTCTCACTTCAGCAGTTACAGGAGAAGTGCCGTGACCAGTGTAGACTTCTCTACATTGCCCTCTTTGACCACATCAAGGCCTTCGATCTTGTAAGCAGACTCTTTAAACTGCTACAGAAAATAGACTGCCCACCTGAACTCCTGGGCATCATCTCTTTCCGCAATAACATGCAGAGTTCCGTCAGTTGCAATGGAACAATATCAGATGCATTCAAGAACCACAGAACCATAGGAAAGTTACTGTGCAGAAAGAAACCATTCAGCCCATCATGTCTGTGCCAGCCAGAAAAAGATGAAAAAGAAACTAGCTGCTCGTTTTAATCCCACTTTACAGCACCTGGTAACTTTGCAGGTTACAGTGCTTCAGGTGCAGATCCAAGTAACTTTTAAATAAGTTGAGCATTTCAGCCTCAACCACTGATTTAGGCAGTGAATTCCAGATGCCCACCTCTGCATGAAAAAGTTTTTCCTCATGTTCCCTCTAATCCTTCTACCAATCACCTTAAATCTATGCCCCCTGGTAATTGATCCCTCAGCTAGGGGAAACAAGTCTTTACCCTATCTAGGCCCCCCCATAATTTTGTGCACCTCAATTAGGTCACCACTCGGCCTTCTCTGTTCTAAGGAAAACACACAATCTTTCCTCATAGCTGCAATTTTCATGCCCTGGCAGCATCCTTGTAAATCTTCTCTGTACTATCTCCAGAGCAGTTATGTCCTTCCTATTATGTAGTGACCAGAACTGTACACACAATTCCAGCTGACCTAACCAGCATTTTATACAATTACTAAAATACAGGTAGACAACATCCACTACACTACCCTCATCAATCCTCCTGGTTACTTCCTCAAAAAATTCTATTAAGTTAGTAAGGCAAGATCTTCCCCTAACAAAACCCTGCTGCCTGTCCTTGATCAACCCGTGCCTGTCTAAGTGACAGTTTATCCTGATCAATAGCGGGTAAAGCAGGCAGCATCCTAGCGCCAACTCTCTTTGGAATATTTTTCTCCATGCCATTATGCTCCAACCAATCAGCACTCTCTTCTCATTACGCCCCTGCTTTTGTATTCAATATCTCATCCAACAAAGGAAGGCATTCCATATGCTTTCTTTACCACCTTATCTACCTGTCCAGCCACCTTCAGGGACTTGTGGACATGTACTCCAAGGTCCCTCACTTCCTCAACCCTCTCAATATCCTCCCGTTCATTGAGTATTCCCTTGCTTTGTTTGCCCTCCCCAAATGCATTCCACACGCTTTTCCGGATTGAATTCCATTTGCCATTTTTCTGCCTGCTCAACCAAACCATTGATATCATTCTGGAGACAAAAGCTATCCTCCTCACTATCAACTACACGGCCAATTTTTGGGTCATCTGCAAACTTCCTAATCATACCTCCCTCATTTATGTCCAAATCATTAATATATACAACAAACAGCAAGGGCCTCAACACTGAGCCTTGTGGAATGCCACTGGAAACCGTTTTCAATTTGCAAAAACATCCATCGACCATTACCCTTTGTCTCCTGTCGCTGAACTAATTTTGGATCCAAACATGCCACCTTCCCCTGTATCCCATTGGATCTCACTTTTCTGATCGTCTGCCATGCGGGACCTTATCAAATGCCTTACTAAAATACTCATAGGCAACATCCACTGCACTATCCTCATCAAATAACTGCTGCTTGATTGACTTACAGCTGACTCTGTGTCGAGGGTCTTTAGATACTCCACAACAATTGGCTGAGAGGTGACTTGATTGAGGTGTACAAAATTATGAGGGGAATAGATAGAGTGGACAGGATAAAATTGTTTCCCTTGATGGAGAATTCTAGAACCAGGGGACATAGATTCAAGATAAGTGGCAGAAGGTGTAGGGGGGACATGAGGAAGAACTCTTTTATGCAGAGGGTAGTGGATGTCTGCAATTCACTGCCCAAGTTAGTGGTAGAGGCAGGAACTCTAAACTCTTTTGAAAGGTACCTGGATCTGCATCTTAAGTGCTGTAAGCTGCAGGGCTATGGGCCTGGTGCAGGAAGGTGGGATTAGAAAGGGAACCTGGGTGTCCTCGGGCTGGCATGGACAAGATGGGCCAAATGGTCTCCTTCTGTGCTGTAACTTTTCTATGGTTTCTATGGTAATCCTCCTTGTTACTTCCTCAAAAAATTCTATTAAGTTAGTAAGACAAGATCTTCCCCTAACAAAACCCTGCTACCTGTCCCTGATCAACCCGTGCCTGTCTAAGTGACAGTTTATCCTGATCAACAGCGGGTAAAGCAGGCAGCATCCTAGCGCCAACTCTCTTTGGAATATCTTTTTCCATGCCGCTATGCTCCAACCAATCAGCACACTCTCCTCATACAGTATAAATCTGCTGCTTCCCCTGATATTGGTATTTTCTTGTGAACTGTCATGATGAGTGCAAGACGAAAAGCTTGAACAAAAAATAGTCGCTTTTTTCAGCAACGCATGTTGCTATTGTACACTTTTGGTGACTCACATGAGGGTGGTCTACTTGCTTGCCACAACTGATGGCAAACTGTTCAACTTGACAAGACTGCGCCCCAAGACTCAAATGCACAAGGTCCTAATCCATGGATTGCTGTTTGCTGATGATGCTGATGATGCTGTGCTGGCATCCCATATTGAAGTTCACTTGCAAAAGCTTGTGGATCGGTTCTCCCGGACCTGCAAGGAGTTTGGACTGACAATCAGGGTCAGGAAGGCCAAAGTTATGGGCCAGGACATAGAGACTCCGCCTTCCATCAACATCGACAATCTCACTCTACAGGCTGTTGCCAGCTTCACATACCTTGGATCAACAACTACCAGCTACCTGCCCCTTGATGCCAAAATCAGCACCAGGATTGCCAAGGCCAGGGCTGTCATATCAAAATTGAGAAGTTGAGTGTGGGCCAACAGCAAACTAACCAAAAATACAAAGCTCCATGTGTACCGGGCTTGTGTTCTCAGTACCCTACTTTACAATAGCGAGGCATGGACAGCTTATGCAAACTAAGAAATGCGGCTGAACATCCTCCACCTCCATTGCCTCAGACAAACATTGGCCATCTCCTGGAAGGACAGAGTGCTGAATTTGACCGTGCAGGGATTCCCAGCGTGTTTACCCTCTAGAGTCAGTGGCAACACCGTTTCCAGTTCTTTTTTTTAAAAATTCAATTCGAATTTTCATACTGCCATGGTGGGACTTGAACTCACACGATGAAGATTATTACTTCATGGCTATTGATCCAGTAATCAATACACTGCATGGGTAAAATTGGGTTTTTATTGTGCTTCCAGTGAAACAGAACAGCTTGAAGGAATTTCCTGGAACAATCTCAGTTTATACTCCAGCGCATCACTGAGGGAATACTGTTTCGTCGGAGATGTCGCCTTTAGAATGAGATGTAAACTGGTTCTTTGTCTGTTCTTTCAGATGAATGTAAAGGAACCTTATATAAATGTTGACAAGGACACCAAGAGACAGTCCCTATTCTTCTTCAAGTGGTACCACATGATCTTTTATATCCTCCTGATGAACCTCAGTTTAATGTCTTATCTGAAATATGGCACATCTAAGAATATAGCACTCCCTCAGAATTGCATTGAAGTTTCTGTTCAGATTATATGCTCACCTCCCAGCATCGTGTTTAGACCCATGACTTTCTAATTCAGAGGCATGAATTCAACCGTTGAACCAAGATTGACACGAAGGTAAGCATTTTCACAGATTTAAGTAAAGGATGAATTCTGTGTCATAAAATCTTGTCATAAGTCAAAAATATTTAACATTTTGAAAAATCAATAACCAACCAAAATCTGACTCATATTAGCAGTATCACATTCTAAAATGAAAGATGCCAGCAATTAAGTTTCACTTATTCATGGCAAAAGCTCTCAGGAGTTTAGAACTTACCGGAGGTCCAGTGAATCCCCCTGCACCAGGCAGTCCCTGATCACCTTTCCTTCCCTAAAGAACAGCAGAGACAACAGGATCAGTGATAGATCAGTGATTGATTGGCACCCCATCCACAAACATTCATTCCCTCCACCACCAACACACAGTGGCAACAGTATGAGCCATCTACATGATGCACTGCAGGAACCCACCAAAGCTCCTTAGACAGCACCTTCCAAACCCACAACCGTTACAATCTAGAAGGACAAGGGCAACAGACACATGGGAACACCACCACCTGGAAGTTCCCCTCCAAGCCACTCACCATTCTAACTTGGAAATTTTTCGTCGCTCCTTCATTATCGCTGGGTCAAAATTCTGGAACTCCCTCTCTAACAGTGCTGTGGGTGTACCTACACCACATGGACCATAGCAGTTCAAGAAGGCAGCTCACCACCACCTTCTCAAGGGCAATTAAGTATGGGTAATAAGTGCTGGCTCAGCTAGCCATGCCCACATCCCGTGAATTAATAAAAAAAGAGAACATATCAGACAAAATAGTGAATGCTGGGGAAGAGACAATTGCTTTTAGTGAGGCAAGATGGTGTTCCATTATGTGGCTGTTATAAAAGTGAATGAAAGAAGTGAGCAATAATTTACATTTTAATTATGAGAACATAAGAATTTGGAGCAGGAACAGACCATATGATCTGTCGAGCCTGCTGCTCCATTCAATATGATCATGGCTGATCTTGGGCTTAAACTCCACCTTCCCACACGCTCCCCATAATCCTTGATTCTCTGAGAGACCAAAAATCTGCCTTATTCGGCTTTAAATATATTCCAGGATGGCACATCCATAGTCCTCTGGGGTAGAGAATTCCAAAGATCCACAACCCCTTGAGCGAAGACATTTTTCCCCATCTCAATCCTAAATGATCAGTAGCTTATCCTGAAACTGTTGCCTCCATGTTCTAGATTTTTCAGCCAGTAGAAACAGCATCTCAGTATCTAACCTGTCATAATCTTGCATGTTTCAATGTAATTACCTCTATTCTTCTAAACTCCAGAAAAAACCTGCCAGCGGGAGGGCCCATAAAACTCCACCTAAGGGCTTATAGAGTTGAGGGTGATATGTTAGTATGCCTAGAGGATTGGTTAATGGACAAGAGCAGAGAGTAGATATATATTGAGCATTTTCAAGTTGGCAGGCTATGAATAGTGGAGTGCCACAATGATTAGTGCTGGGGCCTAAGCTATTTACAATCTGTATTAATAACTTAGACAAAGAGGCAGAGTTATGTACCTAAGTTTGCTGATAATTCAAAGCTGGGTGGGAATGCAAACTATGAGGAGAACACAAAGAAGCTGCAAAGAAATATGGATACATTAAGAACAAATTTACTCAGCCTCTCATCATAGGACAGCCCACTCATCCCATGGACCAATCTAGCGAACGTTTCTTGTATTGCATCCAATGCAAGAATATCATTCCTTAAATGTGGAGACCAAAATTGTACACAGTATTCCAGGTACGGTCTTCCCAAAACCTCATACGTTTGCAGTAAAACTTCTTCATCCTTGTGCTCCAAATCCCCTTTTGATAAAGGCCAAAATGCCATTTTCTTTCCTAATTGCTTGCTGTACTTGCATGCTAACTTCTTGTGTTCCTCATACGAGTACATCCAAGACTCTCTGAACATCAACAGATAAAGTTTCCTGCCTTTTAAAAATATTCTGCTTTTCTATTCTTAGTCCAAAGTGAATAACCTTTCACTTCCCCACATATATTCCAACTGCCACCTTGCTTTGTTCTTAATATATCCATATTTCTTTGCAGCTTCTTTGTGTCCTCCTCATAGTTTGCATTCACACCCATCTTTGAACTATCAGCAAATTTAGGTACAGAACTCTGCCTCTTTGTCTAAGTTATTAATATAGATTGTAAATAGCTTAGGCCCCAGCACTAATCATTGTGGCACTCCACGATTCATAGCCTGCCAACTTGAAAATGCTCAATATATCTCTACTCTCTGCTCTTGTCCATTAGCCAATCCTCTAGGCATACTAATATATCACCCTCAACTCTATGAGCCCTTAGGCGGAATTTTATGGTCCCTCCCGCTGGCAGATTTTTCTGGTCCTGCCGAAGTCAATGGGCTTTGAATTGCTCACTGCATTTTATGCCCCTCCCCCCACCCCCTGCAGTGACGAGGCTGTAAAATTCTGTCCCTTTTCTTTTTTTGAATTCTTTCACGGGACGCGGGCATTGCTGACAAGGCCAATGTTTGTTGACCTGAGTTGTACTTGAACTGAGCAACTTGCTAGTTCATTTCAGAAGGTAGTTAAGGGTCAGTCACATTGCTGTGGGTCTGGAGTCACATGTAGGCCAGGCTAGTCCATTTCAGAAGGGTAGTTAAAGGTCAGTCACATTGCTGTGGATCTGGAGTCACATGTAGGCCAGGCTAGATAAGGATGCCAGATTTCCCTTCCCTAAAGGACATTAGTGAACCAGATGGGTTTTTACAACAATCAATGATAGTTTCATGGTTACCATTACTGAGACTAGCTTTCAAATCCAGATTTATTAATTACATTTAAATTCCACCCGTTGCCATGGCAGGATTTGTATTAGCTCAGGCCTTTGGATTGCTAGTCCAGTGAAAATATCACTGCATCACCATCTCCATGAATATCTTCTGTATTAACCTTTTGTGTAGCACCATATCAAATGACCTTTGGAAATCCAAGTATACTACATCTACTGGTTCTCCTTTATCTACCCTATCAGTTACATCCTCAAAAAACTCGAGCAAGTTTGTCAAACAGGATTTCCCTTTCATAAAATCATGTTCATTTGTTGATGTGTTGATATATGAGTGAATTTTACATCAAATTGCATAGATTGCACAGCACAGGAGCATTCAGCCCACCTGGCCTATGCCTATGTTTATGCTCCACATGAGCCTGCTCACAGTGATATTCACCTAACCCTGTGATCAGAACTGCATGTGTTTACCTAGCTTCCCCTTAAATGCATGTTTTCAACAATGAACCACACTGCCATTTTTCAAGGATGCCTTGATTTAGTTGGCCAATGTTCCAGACTAAAAACAGATGGAAGCTTCATTCTCCCATTAAAATTGGAGCTGTATGACATCTTCAGGGTTGTTAATGACATTAAGATCAATCCCAAAGAGGTTCCTGCTCAGTGCCAATTATTCAAGGCAGGAAATGGCCAGGCACAGTATAAGTTAAAGGCATTTTTGATATGCGGTAGAGTGATCATGAAATCATCAAAATATACTACCTGTAAGGAAGCCATTCAACCCATTGTGTCTGAACCAGCCGGTCTCCATCATGCCTCATCCCAATTTCCAGCTCTTGATCCCGTAGCCTTCTAGGTTATGGTGCTTCAAGCGCATATCCAGGTATTATTTAAACGCTATGTGGGTTTATACCTCAACATCCTACCAGGCAGTGAATTCCAGATCCTCATCATATTCTGGTGATAGAATTTCCCCTCAAGTCCCCTCTAAATAAATTCCCTTTGTGAAACTTGAAAAGGCACACCTTGTGTTGGTTGAACGAATATTCAAAGCGGATAAGTTGTGTTTGTATATGCTGGCTGCCTGACCACAGGCCTGTGGGTGGAGTGTTAGTGAATTAACACTTGGGTGGTGGGGGTTGCTGCAAATAGGAGTAAATATTCCACATGACTATGATGTATTCGAGCAATCTGGAATTATTCTTGTTGAACGCTTCAGTAGTTCCTGTACAGTGGGTGAGGTCTGAAGGTGTTGCTCTTGTTAAGCATTTAACTATTTTAAAGTATAGGGTTGGTGAGATGGACCAGAAACATCACCTAATTGCAGCCTGTAGATGGAGCCTGCTCCAGTATTTTGGAATGGGCTGGGGAAGGGATGGGGTCCTGCGGCAGCAGATGGGTAGAAACTGATTATTATTTTACTTGAGTTTTTTTAAGTAAGTCTGGTGAAAGGATTTCCCCTCAATTCTCCTTCGGCCTCTTACCCTAAATCTTTGCCCCCTGGTTATGGAACCAAGAGGAATAAGGCTTTCCAATCTACTGTATATAAACGCCTCAATAATTTTATACACTTCAGTTAGGCGCTCGTGGACCACAACAACCTGTTGATATTGTCTGTAACAGGCCTGATCTACTTTGCTTGTTGAGTCTTATTTAAATGTAGCCAGTGAGGTGCCTGCGCAGAGCACTGAGTAGCTGCTCCCTGTTTCTGGAAGTCGAGAAATCTGGTGGGGCAACCAGTGAGCAGGGGTCTGCGGGTCCTTAAAAGGGGGGCAAGGCTGAACAGATAGGGGGGAACGGGAGAAGCAACAGGGGGCATAATTTAAGGGGCTGAGTGTTATGATTGGGAAGGAGCATTGAGGGAAATTCAAGAAATTCTGAAGGCTCAAAACTGAATCAACTGATTAATAATATTTCTCAAGCAGCAGCTTAATAACTACCTGCTACCAAAATCAGGGCCTGTGCCTCTTCAACTTGTGATTGTATGACCAGCTATGGAATGACAACTGGTTGCTTAGCAATGTGGCATGACCAACTGTGAGGTTAGAAATTTAAATAAGCTTTTATGACATAATTAATGACAAAAATAAAGGAGTTGATATCACGTTGTCATGGAGATGTCAGTCGTGACAACAAGATTTTAATTTTGGTTTTAGTTTATATATAATTGAGGCATTGGCTTCATGTAGCATATGGCTGAAACATAATTTCCTCAAAATCTATGTATGATTTATGATCATGGATTCAATATTAAAGTAACCTTCTTACAGATTTAAACGAATACCATGAAAACTGACAGGTGCCTGCTGTTTCATTGTACTTTCACTGTTGATTTGTGTGGCATATCCTGATTGGCGTGGACCAATTGATTTTGAATGCCTATTTCTGAGCTGTACATTTTATACAATTCTATAGGGCCTGAATTTTGCACGCACAATGGGCAAGACTGGAAGCGGATGTGGAATCCTGTCCCAGGTGACATAGGGTTCAAAACAAAATTTCACACTGGCTTGCCAATTAACACCCACCCAGCGTAAAAAGCATCATTTCGTGGTGCAGCGGTCCGAGCAGGGACACCGGGTCCAATGGGGACCCGGTCGGGATTCACAAGGAGCAGAGGCAGCTCCCTAAAGGCTGGCAGGGTCTTCCGAAGAGGGAGGGAGTCCTGCAAGTGAGCTGAAGCCTCTGAAGAGCTAATAGCATCTGCACCTACTGGGCATGCCAGGTGGGAGGGCAAGGCCGTATTTTCTGATGAGTGCCTGGGCACTCTTGTTGAGGTAGTCAGTGCCAGGCCGCGGGTTGGCAAGAGGAAGCCACCCTACCTCACCAAGAAGGCGTGGTCAGAGGTGGCAGCCCAGGTCAGCGGGTATGACGTGGTTCATTGCACATGGATACAGTGCCCCAAAAATGTCAACAATCTGTTGCGTTCCGCCTGTTCAGGAGAAGAGAAACCATAACAGTGTTGAACGATCAAGAATAGGTGGTGGGGTGGCCAACCAACTAATCCTGACAAGTTATGATGCCCTGGAGCTGGAATGCCAGTGTGGAGCTAGGTCCACTAGTCGTGGAGAGCAAGGGGTCTCTGAGGAAGGTAAGAGTCCAGTGGACAGATGAGAGACTGGCGGAGAGTGTAATAAATAAGTGTAAGGTCATCTCATCTCAAATGAGAAGTTCTAACCCACAGTCCCAATTGCTTGTCCAATCACAATGCCTCCATGAGGCAGTTGTCTATGTTCTCAGCAGCCCGTCTTGCATGCACATTGACTATGTGATGATTGATACTATTGACATATTTTCTTCCTCCCTCAGATGCACCATCCTCAAGTGGCTGCAGAGATCCTGAGGACACCCCCTTAACACCTGAGGAGGCCCCACAGACAGATCCACCTGCGTCACATCCTCTCTCAGAACCAAGCACCAGTGCACATGCACATCAGTGGCCATTAGACCATTGGCTCAAATGGTAGTGCACACTGGGGAGGCAGTGCACTCAAATAGTAGTGCACACTGGGGAGGCAGTGCACTCAAATGGTGGTGCACACTCACATGAGAAGCTGGCAGAGGCAGAGAGTGCCCAGGGCATTGGTTGCCAGAGGACTGCTGGAGACCGGGACCATGCTTAGTTCGAGGCAGATGACGAGCCTCTAGAGTTGTCAATCAGGTGGCACAGTCTAGATATCCAGCAGGGTGTGCCTGAAGATCTGGCGTGCATCCCTGGGGTCCTGTGTGTCATGGTCTCTGTCATGGAGGAGTCCATATGCAGAGTGAGCACTGCGTTGATCCGGACCTCCGAGCGCACAGCTTCCTCTATTGAGTGGTGACTTTCATAGAGAGGCAGATCCAAAAACAGAATCAGGGGTTTCTGGGGTTGCATGGACCTGCAAGCCCACACACTGGCTGTGACTTCAGCAGGTCACTGCCAGTGTGAGAGATGGATGACGCACCAAGTCTCTCTCCTAGGTGCCTGTTCATAAATGGTCAGCAGGGAGGTTCAGACTGACCGCATGCTGGTGGGTGAGCTACTTGTCATCTCTGCGGACTCCTCTCAGGGCGCTCTGGACGATGGCAGCAGCTCCTCTACTCCTCTGCCAGGACCATGGCATCTGATGAGGCCGCGCCGACTGAGCAGTGCCCAGCCATGGCACTGGGCGCACCTGCACATGCTATGCTGGACAGAGGATGACCGCCAAGATCATCAGGGCTGACAGGACAGCAGAGCCAGCAGGCTGCCTCCAATGCCACTGCCAGCAAGGTGGGTGGGGGCACCAAGACACAAGTCACTCACAATCCTAAGTTTAAGGCACAAGAGAGGGGGTTTTCACGTATGAGATTATTTCATTTGATCAGTGTTAGATGTTCTTTTTGTGTCACTGTTAACAATTTATGTTCATTTTGTGTAACTCTCAACAACAGATAAATAATTCTGTTCTTTTCAAGACCTGAGTGTCCTTCACGTTTTTCACAGGTGCTGGGCATGGAAGTGCCTTGTGACAGCCTGTATGGGCTACAAACTTTATTCCAGAGGTAGTGATTCGACACTGGGGTCAGCAGATGGCCTTATCAGGAATATTCAGTAAGAAGGCGCCACACTTGGCTTAAGTTCCAAGCCATGCCTTGGATGCTGAGCTGAATGTGTGGAGAGTCAAGGTCTTCCTGGTGTCCCTGCCTCCCTGAAGGTTCCTCATGTCTGCATCCATGTCCTCATCCTGGGCCTCCCCCAGCTCCTCATCAGAACCATCGCTTGAGTCATCCTCTGTGGCCTGTGGAATTGGCCCGCTGTCTTTATCGTCCAATGAGCCCCTCCTTGTCAGAGCCAGATTGTGCAGAGCGCATCAGACAATGACGATAAGCGATACACGCTCCAGAGGGTGTTGCAGGGCTCCCCCTATTTGATCTAGGGAGCTGAATCTCATCTTCAGCAGCTCTGTAGACCTCACAGTTACCGCCCCTTGCAGAGGCATGACTTCTATTGTACCTCTCCTCCAATTCTGTCCCTGGGTGCCGGAGATGCGTCATGAGCCACCTTTTCAAGGGATACCCTTTGTCACCCAGGAGCCAACCAGCCAACCAAGCTGGAGCCATGAATGCCTTGGCTGCAGGATGGAGGCATCATTGGGAGCTCCAGAGTATCTTGCACAGACTTGCAGAAAGATAAAGGCAAAATACTGAAATGCTGGAAATCTGAAATAAAAACAAAAAATTCTGGAAAAACTCAGCAGGTCTGTCAGCATCTGCAGAGAGAAAGACAGTTAACGTTTTGAGTCCGTATGACTCTTCTGCAGAGCATTTAGTTTACGAGTCATAAGGACTCAAAACATTAACTCTGTCTTTCTCTCCACAGATGCTGTCAGACCTGCTGAGTTTTTCCAGCATTTTTTGTTTTTGTTCCAGACTTACAGAATCTGTGCCTGTGATCACAAACTATCTGATGTTCATGGAGTGATGTTCATTTCTGTTCACAAAGGGAACCGGCTCTTCTGCTAGCCACATGAGTGCAGTTTATGGCACCCTGGATGTGCGGGAACCCAGCAAGTGCTGCAAAGCTTCTGGCTCGCTCAGGTTGGCTGGCTTTGTCAGCCCAGAAATGAATGAATGTCATGACCCATTTGAAGAGAGTGTCAGTGGCCAGTGTAACGTAACTGTGGGCAGGAGATTGCGATTCACCACACAGAACCCTCACTGACCCCTGGAAATAACCAGAGGTGAAAAAGTTGAGGGTTGCTGTAACCTATCGAGCCACTGGCATAGGGTGGCCACCTACGCAGTTGGAGGCAATCTCCGGCCCAATCATCTGGCATATGGAGGTTACAGTTTCCCTAGAAAGGTAGTGCTTCCTTCTGCACTGGACCTCAGACATGAGGTAACTGGAGCGCTGCCTGTAGAATCTGGATGCAGGATAGTGGCGTCTTCTGTGGACGTTTCCGCCTTGCACTTCCTGCTGGCCCTGCCCATGTGGCTGCTCCGCTCTTCCCACAGGTCGCTCCTGGGACGCTGCCTGTGGACACCTGGCCTCCTCTCCCTTCTGACCCTCTCATCCTCCTCAGAGGAGGTCCCACCAGTAGAGTATACAGTCCCCACTTGCCGAATTACAGATCGCACTGTCTCATGCACAGAAGGCTTCACTCGTCAGAAAGCCTCCAAGAAAGTTTGAAAGCCAAAGAGTCCTGAAAAGAAAAGCTTGTAAGCAAAAGAGTCCTCCAGAAAACACTGTAAAAGCTATGAACTAACAGGAATAAACCAACAGCAAACTCTCACCTAAACTCCTAACTATTCACATTAGTTCGGATCCCGGTAACTTTTAACCATGCCCTGGATTGAGAAACCATTAAAAACGGGATGGCTGCCTGCCGTGTTGCCTGTGCACTGACTGCTAAATCACAGGGGCCATGTAAAATTTCTAGCAATTGACTTGTTAATTGTGTTAATTGCCACTTTAATTATCAGTGGGCGCACTCCGACTGCTGCACGTGGCCGCTGACTCTAACACTGAATGATGTTGCGATGACGTTGAGCGCGTGCCTGACATTTACTCACATGATTTTGTGCTAGTTTGGGTCGGCCACACGTCCGATCATGGCATTGTAAAATTCTAGCTTATCTTTCTGTTATTCATCTTGAAATTAGAGTCAAATTTTATGCTGCTCTATTTTAAAACTTTTCTTGTATATGCTTTTCCCATTCTCTTTCAAAGTTGCTGATTCTTTCATGGGATGTGGGCATTGCCGGCTAGGCCAACATTCATTGCCCATCCCTAATTGCCTTTGAGAAGGTGGTGGTGAGCTGCCTTCTTGAACCGCTGCAGTCCATGTGGTGTAGGTACACCCACAGTGCTAATAGGAAAGCAGTTCCAAGATTTTGACCCAGTAACAGTGAAGGAACAGTGATATAGTTGCAAGTCAGAATGGTGTGTGACTTGGAGAGGAACTTGCAGGTGGTGGTGTTCCCATACATCTGCTGCCCTTGTCCTTCTAGCTGGTAGAGGATGTAGGTTTGGAAGGTGCCATTGTCGGCTCTTGGTGAGTTGCTGAAGTGCATGTTGTAGATGGTACACACTGCTGCCACTGTGCATTGGTGGTTGAGGGAGTGAATGTTTATTGTGGTGGATGAGGTGTCAATCAAGTGGGCTGCTTTGTCTTGTTTGGTGTTGAGCTTCTTGTGTGTTGTTGGAGCTGCATTCATCTAGGCCAGTGGCGAATATTCTATTCAACTCCTCACTTCTGCTTTATAGATGATGGACAGGCTTTGGGGAGTCAGGTGGTTAGTTACACTCTTCAGAATTCCCAGCCTCTGACTTGCTCTTGTAGCCACAATAATTATATGGTTAGTTAAGTTCAGTTTCTGGTCTATGGTAACCCTCAGGATGTTGATAGTGCGGGATTCAGTGATGGTTAGATTCTTTCCTGTTGGATGTGGTCATTGCCTAGCACGTGTGTGACACAAATGTTACTTGGCATTTATCAGCCCAAGTCTGAATATTGTCCAGGTCTTACTGCATTTTGGCATAGACTGCTTCAGTATCCATGAGTCACGAATGGTCCTGAACATTGAGCAATCATTCGCCAACATCTCCAGTTCTAACCTTATGATGGAAGGAAGGTCATTGATGAAGCAGCTGAAGATGGTTGGGCTGAGGACACTACCCTGAGGAACTCCTGCAGTGATAGCCTGGAACTGAAAAGATTGACCTCTAACAACTGCAACCATTCTCCTTTGTGCTAGGTAGGACTCCAATCAACAGAGCGTTTTCCCCTTGATTCCCATTGACTCTAGTTTTGCTAGGACTCCTTCATGCAACACTCAGTCAAATGTTGCCTTGATGTCAAGTGCAGTCACTTTCACCTCACCTCTGGAGTTCAGCTCTTTTGTGCAAGTTTGGACCAAGGCTGTAATGAAGTCAGGAGCTGAGTGGTCCTAGTGGGACCCAAAGTGAGCATCAGTGAGCAAGGCATTGCTGAGCAAGTGCTGTTTCATGCCAAAGACACTTTCCATCACGTTGTAGATGATGAAGAGCAGACTGATGGGGTAGTAATTGGCCAGGTTGGATACGTTTTGCTTTTCCCTGGACATACCTGGGAAATTTTCCATATTGCCAGGTAGATGTTGTTGTGGTTGAACTGGAACAGTTTGGCTAATGGCACAGCTAGATCTGGGGCACAGGTCTTCAGTACTATGGCCGGAATATTGACAGGGCCCATAGACTTTGTATCCAGTGCTTTCAGCAGTTTCTTGATATCACGTGGAGTGATTTGATTTGGTTGAATATGTAATGCTGCGGACCTCAGGTGGAGGTACTGATGTAGGATTCCATGGCACCTTTGCTAATTTTGTGAGCAAATGCCAAATCAGTGTATGGGTGGGGGGAACTGAAGCAAAGCAAAGTTATGAACAAAGTGAGGTCTGAATAATTTTAACCGTTGAAGCCCCATTTGCATTGAACCTTTCAACTCCTGACCAAGACTGGCCGAACGGTGGGGAGGTGATGGCGTAGTGATATTGATGCTGGTCTAGTAATCCAGAGACCCAGGGTAATGCTCTGGGTTTCTATTCGAACCCAGGTTCGAATCCCGCCATGGCAGATGGTGAAATTTGAATTCAATAAAAATCTGGAATTAAAAGTCTAATGATGACCATGAAACCACTATCGAACCTATCTGGTTCACTAATGTCCTTTAGGGAAGGAAATCTGTCGTCCTTACCTAGTCTGGTGGTTAACTCTTAAATGCCCTCTGAAATAGCCTAGCAAGACACTCGGTTGTGACAAACCGCTACAAAGTCACAAATAAGGAATGAAACCGGACGGACCATCCAGCATCGACCTAGACAACGGCAATCTCAGTCGACCCTGCAAAGTCCTCCTTGCTAACACCTGGGGGCCAGTGGGAGAGCTGTCTCACACACTAGTCAAGCAACAGCCTGACATAGTCATCCTCATGGAATCACACTTTACAGATAATGTCCCAGACACCACCATCACCATCCCTGGGTATGTCCAGTCCCACCGGCATGACAGAGGTGGTATACAGTCGGGAGGGAGTTCTCAACATCATCTCCACACCCCGTGACGTCTCATGGCATCAGGTCAAACAGAGCTGCCCTCCCTTAGCTGATGAATCTCTGCTCCTCTATGTTGAACACCATTTGGAGGAAGTTTTGAGGGTGGCAAAGGCACAGAATGTGCTCTGGGTGGGGGACTTCAATGTCCATCACCAAGAGTGGCTCAGTAACACCACTGACCGAGCTGGCCGAGTGCTAAAGGACATAGCTGCTAGACTGGGTATGTGACAAGTGGTGAGAGAACCAACAAGAGGGAAAAACATACTTGGCCTCATCCTCGCCAACCTGCCTGCCGCAGATGCATCTGTCCATGACAGTATCCATGACCACCACACAGTTGTTGAGGAGACAAAGTCCTGCCTTCACATTGAGGACACCCTCCATCATGTTGTGTGGCACTGCTATCGTGCTAAATGGGATAGATTTCGAACAGCTCTAGCAACTCAAGACTGGGCATCCATGTGGGCCATCAGCAGCTGCAGAATTGTACTTGAACACAATCTGTAACCTCATGGCCTGGCATATTCCCTCCTCTACCATTACTATCAAGCCAGAGAATCAATCCTGGTTCAATGAAGAGTGCAGGAGAGCACGCCAGGAGCTGCAACAGGCTTACCTAAAAATGAGGTGCCAACCTGGTGAGGCTATAACACAGGACTGCTTCTTGCGTGTCAAACAGCATAAGCAGCAAGTGATAGACAGAGCTAAGTGATCCCACAACCAATGGATCAAATCTAAGCTCTCCTGCCACATCCCGTCGTGAATGATGGTGAACAATTAAACAACTCACTGGAGGAGAAGGCTCCACAAATATCTCCATCTTCAATGACAGGGGAGCCCAGCACATCAGTGCAAAAGATAAGGCTGTAGCATTTGCTACAATCTTCAGCCAGAAGTGCCGAGTGGATGATCCATCTCGGCCTCCTCCGGAGGTCCCCAGCATCACAGATGCCAGTCTTCAGCCAATTCAATTCACTCCACGCGATGTTGCCTGGGATGAAACATTTAAGCTATGAAGAGAGGTTGGATAGACTTAGGTTGTTTTCGTTGGAGCAGAGAAGACTGAGGGACATCCTGATCGAGGTGTACAAGATTATGAGGGGCATGGACAGGGTGGATAGGGAGCAGCTGTTCCCCTTAGTTGAAGGGTCAGTCACGAGGGGGCATAAGTTCAAGGTGAGGGGCAGGAGGTTTAGGGGGGATGTGAGGAAAAACTTTTTTACCCAGAGGGTGGTGACGGTCTGGAATGCGCTGCCTGGGAGGGTGGTGGAGGGGCATCCTTTAAAAAGTACCTGGATGAGCACTTGGCACGTCATAACATTCAAGGCTATGGGCCAAGTGCTGGTATATGGGATTAGGTAGGTAGGTCAGGTGTTTCTCATGTGTCGGTACAGACGCGATGGGCCGAAGGCCCTCTTCTGCACTGTGATTCTGTGATTCTGATATCAAGAAATGGCTGAAGGCACTGGATACTGCAAAGGCTATGGGCCCTGACAATATTCCGGCAATAGTACTGAAGACTTGTGCCCCAGAACTTGCCGCGCCCCTAGCCAAGCTGTTCCAGTGCGGCTACAACACTGGAATCTACCCAGCTTTGTGGAAAATTGCCCAGGAATGTCCTGTACACAAAAAAGCAGGAAAATTCCAACTCGGCCAATACTGCCCCATCAGTCTACTCTCGATCATCATGAAGTAATGGAAGGAGTTATCAACAGTGCTATCAAGCAGCACTTGATTAGCAATGACCTGCTCACTGATGCCCAGTTTGGGTTCCGCCAGGGCCACTCAGCACCTGACCTCATTACAGCTTTGGTTCAAACATGGACAAAAGAGCTGAACCCGCGAGGTGAGGTGAGAGTGACTGCCCTTGACATCAAGGCCACATTTGACCAAGTGTGGCATCAAGGAGCCCCAGCAAAACTGGAGTCAATGGGAATCAGGGGGAAAACTCTCCACTGGTTGGAGTCATACCTAGCACAAAGGAAGATGGCTCTGGTTGTTGGAGGCCAGTCATCTCAGCTCCAGGACATCACTGCAGGAGTTCCTCAGGGTAGTGTCCTAGGCCCAACCATCTTCAGCTGCTTCATCAATGACTTTCCTTCAATCATAAGGTCAGAAGTGGGGATGTTCTCTGATGATTGCACTCTGTTCATCACCATTCATGACTCCACAGATACTGAAGCAGCCCATGTCCAAATGCAGCAAGAGTTGGACAATATCCAGGCTTGGGCTGACAAGTGGCAAGTAATATTTGTGCCACACAAGTGTCAGTCAATGACCATTTCCAACAAGAGAGAATCTAATCATCGCCCGTTGACATTCAATGGTATTACCATCACTGAATTCCCCCACTATCAACATCCCGGGGGTTACTATTGACCATTCCCCACTTGGGATGAGTGCAGCTCCCACAACACTCAAGAAGCTTGACACCAACCAGAACAAAGCAGTCCACTTGACTGGCACCACAACCTCAAACATTTACTCCCTGCACCCCCAATGCACAGTAGCAGCAGTGTGTACCATCTACAAGACATCTGCAGGAATTCACCAAGGCTTCTTCAACAGCACCTTCCAAACCCATGGCCACTGCCATCTAGAAGAACAAGGGAAGCAGATAGATGAGAATACCACCACCTGGAAGATCCCCTCCAAGTCACTCACCATCCTGACTTGGAAACATATCACTGTTCTTTCACTGTCGCTGAGTCAAAATCCTGGATCTCCCTCCCTAACAGCTCTGTGAATGTACCTACACCACATGGATTGCAGCGGTTCAAGAAGGCAGCTCACCACCATCTTCTGAAGGGTAACTAGGGACGGGTAATAAATGCTGGCCCAGCCAGCGAAGCCGGCATCCCAGGAATGAATAAAACCCCCCACCTATCTGGCCCATGGGTGGGAGAGGGGTTATTGGATGTCAGGCTAGTGCTGGAGACCCACAGGAATGGTACCTGGCATTAAGGGGAGGGGGTGGCATGTGAGGGAGAGTCCAGTCCTGTTCTTAAGCCTGTGCTGCTGGCAAGCTTTAAAAAAATGTTATTGAAATAAGTTTATCTTGCTGGAGATTTTCTAGTATATGATTCAGCTTCCAGCATAGCCTCATGTGAAAACCATAAATGCTCCTTCACACAGTTGCATATGAATTAGGAGCGAGGGTAGACCATTTGTCCCCTTGAGCCTGCTCCGCCATTCAATGAGAGCACGGTGGATCTGACTGTGGCCTTAACCCCACAGTCCACTTACCTCCGATAACCTTTGACTCCCTTGTTCGTCAAGAGTCTATCTACCTCTGCCTTAAAAATATTCATTGACTCTGCCTCCACCGCTCTCCAGGGAAGGGAGTTCCAAAGACTCATGAACCTCTGAGAGAACTCCTCAACTGCTCCTTCACTCAGCTATCAGGTTAATATTGCGGGTAAGCTTTGATGTTGTCATTAGAGCTTTTATTTGCCCATTTCCAGAAAAGTCCTACAATCTTCGAGCAGATTTCCCGCTGCTTGTATTTAATATTGCACTCTGCCACATCAGGCTATGAGGCTAGTGAATGAGCCTCCATCTCATTTTAACTGACCTTGGCTGGTTTCCACTGAGTGAGCCAGGCACGTGATGAGTGGGTGTTAAAATTCTCCCAATTATTTGTCCATGACAAATTGTCATCTGACAATCTATCCAGGTACGTATTCCAAATGGAATTAATTGATAATGTTCAGCAGTCTTCACATCATTATCTGTTTGCAAACAAAGGGTAAAATCTTTCTCTGCCACCTTACAAAAAGATAATAGTTACTTCAATTTCAACAGTGTATGTCATGGAAGACATTGATTATTTCTGAGCATCTCTAAGTTTCTGGACTGCAGAAGATAAGCAGACAACAGGGGTAGAATTTTCCCTGCAGGCTTCAGGACCCTAGCAACAGGGTCAAAAGGGGGCCAGAAGCCCACTCCAGTTTTGCTCGGGCTCCTTGACACCACGCTCGGTCAAATGCTACCTTCATGTCAAGCTCAGTCACTCTCATCTCACCTCGGGAGTTCAGCTCTTTAGTCCATGTTTGAGCCAAGGCTGTAATGAGGTCAGGAGTTGAGTGACCCTGGCGGAACCCAAACTGAGCATCAGTGAGTAGGTTATTGCTAAGCAAGTGCCACTTGATAGCACTGTTGATGACCTCTCTCATTACTTTATTCATGATCAAGAGTAGACTGTTGGGTGGTAATTGGCTGGGTTGGATTTGTCCTGCTTTTTGTGTACAGGGCATACCTGAGCAATTTTCCACCAGTAGATGCCAGTGTTGTAGCTGTACTGGGACAGCTTGGCTAGGGGCGCGGCGAGTTCTGGAGCACCATTATTCAGTATTATTCCCGGAATATTGTCAGGGCCCATAGACTTTGCAGTATCCAGTGCCTTCAGCCATTTCTTGATATCATGTGGATGGAATGGAATTGGCTGAAGATTGGCATTGATCTTGGTGAGGACCTCCAGAAGAGGCCGAGATAGATCACCCACTTGGCACTTCTGGCTGAAGATTGTTGCGAATGCTTCAGCCTTATCTTTTGCACTGATGTGCTGGGCTCCCCCATCATTAAGGATGGGGAGATTTGTGGAGCCTCCTCCTCCAGTGAACTGTTTAATTGTCCACAACCATTCGTGATTGGATGTGGCAGGACTGCAGAGCTTGAATCTGGTCCGTTGGTTGTGGAATCACTTAGCTCTGTCTATCACTTGCTGCTTCCGTTATTTGGCACACAAGTAGTCCTGTGTTGTAGTTTTACCAGGTTTACACCTCTTTTTTTGCTATGCGTGCACTGCTCCTGGCATGCCCTCCTGCACTCTTCATTGAACCAGGGCTGATTCTCTGGCTCGGTGGTAATCGTAGACTGAGGCATATGCCAGGCCACGAGTTAAACAGATAGTAGTTGAATACAATTCTGCTGCTCCTGATGGCCTACAGCAGCTCATGGTTGCCCAGTCTTGGATTGCTAAATCTGTTCGAGAGCTGTCCCATTTAGCACGGTGGAAGTGATACAGAGCGCAATGGAGGGACTTCATTTCCACAAGGACTATGCTGTGGTCACTCCTACCGATATTGTCATGGGTAGATGCATCTGCGGCAGCCAGATTGGTGAGGATGAGGTCAAGTATGTTTCTCCCTCTTGTTCATTTCTTCACCACCTGCTGCAGAGCCAGTCTAGCAGCTATGTCATTTAGGACTCAGCCAGCTCGGTCTGTAGTGGTGCTACCAAGACAGTCTTGGTGATGGACATTGAAGTCCCCCAGCCAGATTACATTCTGCACCCATTCCACCCTCATTTCTTCCTCAAAGTGGTGTTCAACATAGAGGAGCACTGATTCATCAGCTGATGGGGTCGGGTAGTGGGTGTGGTACATGGTAATCAGCAGGAGGTTTCCTGGCCCATGTTTGACCTGATGCCATTAGTCTTCATGGGGTCCGGAGTTAATGTTGAGGACTTCCAGGGCAACTCCCTCCCGACTGTATACCACTGTTCTTATATTTAGTTACAGGATGTGGTCATCGCTGGCCAGGTCAGCATTTAGACCAGCACTGTGTCACCACCTCTGCTGGGCCTGTCTTTCTGAAGGAACAGGACATACCCAGGGATGGTGATGGTGGTATATGGTTCATTATCTGTAAGGTATGATTCCATGAGTAGGACTATGTCAGGCTGCTGCTTGACTCGTCTGTGAAACAGCTCTCCCAATTTTGGCACGGACCCGAGATGTTAGTAAGGAGGACTTTGCAGGGTCAACAGGGCTGAGTTTGCCATTGTTGTTTCCGGTCCCTCGGTCGATGCTGGGTGGTCCGTCTGGTTTCCTTCCTTATCCAATTTTCTGTAGTGGTTTATTCAGCTGAGTGGCTTGCTGGACCATTTCAGAGGGCATTTAACAACCAACTCCATTGCTGTGGATCTGGTGTCACATGTAGGCCAGACCAGATAAGGATGGCAGATGTCCTTCCCAAAAGGACATTCGTGTCATGGATGAGTCCTGGCAGCGAAATATTGGCAGGCTATTCAACCAATAAAGGGGAAGTAAAGAAACATGGCCATATCCTATCCTCATCCAAGGTTCTCCCAACAGGAGCAATTGGCCATGTATTGGAAGCAAAGACCTAAATAACCATTAAGGCCATATCTTCCTGTGAGAAATCAGCCAATGCAGCACAGATCGGTCATTGAGCCTTTGACCTATGCAGTCTGCATGACTCAGTTCCATACCACGTATTGACTGGATTGCTCCTGTCTCTCTGGGATAGCTGGTGTTGGGGCTCAGATGCTGAAAATAACACTGACAACTTAAAAACCTAGTTCTATGTTAGAATTGAATCTGACCTAATTTGTCACCTTAAAGGTTTTGTGAAATTCCACTTTCTATCTCTGTCTCCACTTGACAAAGTCATGGCCTAAACCCAGTGGGAATATAATTGTTTACATACCCTTTGACCTTGTAATCCAGGTTTGCCAGCACTGCCATCTAGACCAGGACGACCCTAAAATTAGAAAGAAAACATTTTTTTATATCTTCTGGAGCTTGAGCTGGTTACTGCGGAAGTTCTCAAGAGTCTCCCCAGGCTACATCTCTTTGAATATTGTCCTTCTCCCAGCAACAGCAATTTATTTCGAATGCTTTTGCTGCATTGAGCTCAGGTCTTTTTTAATACTTTCCCGGCATCTTATTTCCTCCATGCATTTTGACATTTTTTTAACCTATCTTAGGAGAAAAAAAATTGATCCAAGAAAAATATATATCCATTCTCTCAAACAAGTTCAATGTTGACCCAGAAGGAGGAGAGAATTCCCAAAGCTGTACAAGTTCCTATGTTGTATGATCCTGACGCAGACAGGGATATGGGGAGGAATTTATGTAAATGTTGATGCTACAGACTTCCTCAGCCCACATGTGAACTACTCGAGTGGTCACTTCAGAAAATGTCTGTCTTTTGCCACTCCCTCTAATGTATGTCTGGATCATCAAAGTGGCCAGCATAATCTAAACTGCACCAAAATCTATTCTTCTCTTCCTCCAACACCTCCATACGACTTCCCAATTTACCAGATCATGCATTTTCATACAACTAATTTTTCCTCCTTCGACAGTTGTTGTTTCCTTTTCCAGCATAATAACAAAGGTGCCTGAAACGTCAGTGTCATCTGTAGCAATTATCTGGCTCTTTTTATTATGCTGGACTGCAACACAAGGGGCAGAATTTTGCCCTTGGCAGGGGTGCACGCTGGGGGGGTGCGCAGGGGCGATCAGGAAGCGGACCACCGATCATGATTGGCACCACACTGCGATTTCACATTGGCGAGCCAATTAAGGCCCACTCAGCTTGAAATGCGAGTGGCAGTGCTGAGCGCTGCCTGTGCAGGAGTGGTAGAGGGGTGGGGGGGGGAATGCAAGCTGGCTGAGCACAAACTTCGCACACGTCCGGGAGTGAACGCTGCATAATCTCCCTGAGGCAGCTCCATGCCTCAGGGAGATGAAGAGATATATATAAAAATAATGAAAAAAATAAAAATGTAATGGAACATGTACCCTCATGTGACTCTGTCACATGAGTAGGGACATGTAAATAATGAAAAATTAAAGTTTTTATTTTATTTTTACTTGCTTTTGGAAACCTCATCCCGCCAGTGGCTTGGCCTTTTCGCCTGCCTGCCAACTGTTAGGTTGCAGTGAAAAATTTGACTTAATTGGTTACTTAATAGGCCTTTTAATTGTCGGCGGGCGCGCTGCCGGCTCTGGCTGTCGCCTGCCGATCGAACTATCACGCGACTGCGTCTTGACGTCGGCACACTCGGCCAATGTCAACGCGCGACATTTCACGCTAGAGCAGGTCGGGCGCGCGCTCGCCCACCGAGCAAAAATTTTTGCCCAATATGAAGCAAGGACACGCACACATTGTGAATGAGAGGAATTCAAGGTCTTCATTGGTGCTTGGTGATAATGTCATCATGTTGACAGGTTTGCTCAAATTACTTCCTTCTAAATGAAAAAAGAACACCTACCATAGGCCCTGGAGGACCTGGAAAGCCTTGAAGGCCACGAGGTCCTGGCTGACCCTGTAAAGGTAAAGCACATTATGTTTAAAACAAAATGAAGTACTGTATTTGGACATTCATTTGTGCCTGTAAATATTATTCATAAGAATGGTTCACATTGATGCATCTTTATTCATATTTCAATGTTTTCATGTTGGTATATGGTAACAAGGTGAGATGAAGTAAGGTGGGAAGAGGCTTGTGTAACACCAACATAGACATGTTGAATTCAATAGCCTGTTCTGTGCTGTAAATTCAATCTAATTCTGTGTAAAATGCTTCAAAGCTGATCAAAACAATGCAGCACCAGTAAAAAGTTGCTAGAAGAAGCCAGAATCCACTTATACAACAGAGAAAATAGCCATAAAGGCCAAAAAAATTAACTAGCTGACTAAGAGGGCAAACCAGTAACTAACCTGCATCAAGTGATAAGCCCTACAAATAATGCTCCTGCAGGGTACTAACTGACAGTTAATGCAATGATTTTCTGGGTGAGCTTATCTGGGTGAGCCAGACACTAGAACAAACCAATTTCCCAAAACAGTTCTAAATCAAGCAGAGGGCCCTTAAATTTAAATTACAATAAACTTTTTAATACTTCTAACATATGGTGTGAATCCTACCATGTAGCCCCATCTAATATGGCAGATGGCACACTTTCAGCACAGAATGAACATGTGTACCCTGCCCTCCATTTGAACCCTTAGGCATAGATTTAATGCCTGTAAAATGGGTGCAGTATGATCCAATTTCTATGTCATTGACTATTACAGTTATACTGAGTGATGAACCACAGGTGGTTACTTGAAAGGGAATTAGTGTATAGGGGTTAAGGATCCATCCGTTGCCCTTGATGAACATTCTTACTATTGATCTTGGCATTCTTACACCTTCATTCTTCATGGATTTTACTGCTTATAGGATATGATGTTTTTGGCATTAAGATGCCTTTCCAAGTGGCCATTACTTATTTGTGAAGCTTGACAGTAGATTATAATGATTTACATTCTCGTATTTTGGTTGCCATCAGTTGCCACATAATATATTTACATGACCTGAATAAAAAGGTTTGACCAACCATGTGAAAGAAATTGGAAAAGGTAGTTAATTTTCAGCAAATTTATTCTTTTAAGAATAAGGAACCTTTAAGATTAGAGTCAAAGTAATATTAATAGATTGGTTAGATTGATTTGGGGATTGGAAAGAAAATACAGATATCCAGATCGGAGGAACTCATGACTGAAAGTGAGTTTGATGGGATTAGTAATCTAATTTCAAACTTTCTTCTTATTTTAATATGCTGCTAGATTATCTAGAGTTGTTTATTGGCTTTTGCTTCATAACAGTTATTAGCCAGTAAAGCACAGCCATCTTGAATAATATTCCAATATATGGTCCAAGACATATTTCCTTTAGGCAGCATTACTATGATGATGTATGGAATTTATACTTACTGGTTCTCCTTTTAAACCACCAGGCTCTAACTAAAAGAAAAGATTCAGTTGTTAACCATCAACATCGAAAGGAACAAAAACAAATGGCTGGAGTGTAAGGCACATATACATCCAAAATTGCCTAGCCCAGCTTTACCAAACTGAATCAAGCCTTGGTCTGCATTTTTTTTCCTTTTATTATTAAAAACTACCATAATAATTTTACAATTTTGGCACTAGGGAGGGGAGTTCTAAATTCAGAAGATGTTGAAGAGTGTAGGGCTAACAATTCTCAGTGTGCATTAAATTAGAGAATGTGATGAGCCTTGTGGCTGAGGCAGGATTTCCTCCCTGTTACCCAGTGCTATATGAGCAGGTGATACAGGCGCATTCCAGGTACTTGGCTTTTGTTCCTGATCCTCCTGCCCCCTCGTGTCCATACCATACTGGTGCACAGAAACAGATAATCATCCATTAAAATGCAGTAGATTAATTAGAAATGGCACTAATCTATAGAGAATAAATACAGTGTTCAGAATACATTTGAATGAAAACCTTAAGGAGAGGAAAACAATTATCTTATCCATACCAAAGAACAGTGGAAATTCTCACAGAATAACAAATATTTAATATTAAATGATGAAAATATTTATCAGGAACTACAACATTGAAAAAAGGTTCCAAATTGTGTGACACAAATTACATTTTATTCTGAAATATCAACAAGGTAAATTATTGAAAATTGTATGGATGCAAATATTGTGAATGTTGCAATTGCTCAAAAAAGAGGCATGCTGTTGAAACTTTTCATCTTGCACTCATCAGGACAGATGCAAGAATGCCAAATTTATACTGCATGAGAAAAGGATGCTGATTGGTTGGCAAGTCAACTTTGATTGGTCGAGGCGTTGCCATGGGGAATGCACCGGGGAACTGCTGTCCCCAAGCTTTTGTTTAATTCAAAAAAGGTGCATTTTCCTTTTGCCTGCAGAGGACAGATCCCTGCATATGAATACTTGCTGAACAATCCCAAATGTGTCAAGAATTGCACTAACAACCAATTTAAGTTTATCAGTTGGGCTTGCAATGCAGCTCATTTACGATCGCTAGAAGCTATGTATATTCATATGGAGGGATCTGTTGCAGGGATCTGTTCTCTGCAGACAAAAGGAACATGTCCAGTCTTTGTGCCTTTTTTTGAATTAAACCAAAGCATGGGGGACAATAGCTCCCTGATGCATTCTCCATTGCAATGCCTTGACCAACCAAAGCCAACTAGCTAACCAATCAGTAATCTTTTCTCATGCTGTATTAATTGTTGCTCCCTTTAAAATTTGGCATTCTTGCATCTTTCCTGATGAGTGCAAGACAAAAAGCTTTGACAGCATGTCTCTTTTTTCAGCAGTACTCAAGTTCTGTACCACCAAGTGACTAAATGTTGAAATCTTCTTTAATCTTGGTGGTTCAAATGTTTTGGAGATTTTTAAAGGTAAGCCTTTAATTAAATTTTCACATTCATTTAAAAATAATAGAACTTATTTTGTAATTATGTACATCGAGATGGTTTCAGTTATTAAGTTTTCATTGAATGTGTATCACCTGAAAAAGCCAGCATAAGAGGGGCAATTTTATAAATTCAAGTGATCGAAAATACTTAGCTGACACTTGCATTCCTGATGCTCATCACTCCTGGGAGGTGAAGCTTTGTGTTAAGTGCACAACTTCCATAAATTTACCCGAAGGAACTTAATATCTGATCACAATCCCTGCTGTAATCCACCCTTTTTCTATCTGAGTTCTGAATATGGCCAAACCAGACAATCCAAATTGTCTCTGACCTCAATCAAGCAGCCTGATGGAAAGAGCGGTAAGTCAGGAATGACTGAAAACTGGATGTTACTTTTGCAGACAGAGACTGTAAACTCAGCCGACTCCTTGATTTCTTTAACAGCTCACTTGATCTCCCATCGCAAAATGTTTTCCCAGTTAAACACTTACCAGATTCCCTGGGTAACCTGGAGGTCCAGCTTCTCCCTGTGAAACACCACAATGGCAACAAATTACAGCTGTGAAGACTGATATGCTTGAGCCTGAGATCCCTTCCTCAGAAGCTGCCCAGCATGAGCATGGAGCAACAGTGTGAAAAAAGTTATAGAGCCATCCAGTTAGAAAAACCACCAATTTTGAAACCAATAACACTATTTTTTTCCCTTCTAATTCTATTCACCTCTCTCCCATGCGACTTACTAATACAGGAGGCATGCTTCCCGCATCAATTACCCTAGCGGCCATTTTATTTACGTGTGAGGCTAGCAAGTGAGTTTTGGTAGGTTGTTCAACTGTGCGGGGACATCAGATCTGAGATCAGATTTTGGCCTCATCTGATATCTGCTCAAATGGGAGTTGATGGTGCAGTAGTATTGTTGCTGGGCTGGTAATCCAGAGATCCAGTGTAATGTTCTGGGGACCTGGGTTCAAATACTACCATGGCAGATGGTGGAATTTGAATTGAATAAAAATCTAGAATTAAAAGTCTAATGATGACCGTTAAACTATTGTTGCGAAACCCATCTGGTTCACTAATGTTCTTTAGGGAAGGAAATCTATCATTCTTATCTGGTCTGGGCTACATGTGACTCCAGGCCCACAGCAATCTGGTTGACTCTTAAATGCCTCTGAACAAGGGTAGTTAGGGATGGGCAATAAATGCTGGCCGAGTCACATCCCATGAATGAATTAAAAAGAAAATATATATATTGTAGCATTTAACTCCAGATGGCAGTCAGGAACATCTTTTTGATTCTTGCTGATTCTTACCCTTTGCAGATTTACTGTTCAAGTTATCTATAGCTCACTGAGTGCTGCCTTGGCCCAAATCAACTAATTTAGTGCAGATCTGGAATTAAACCAGGGACCCATATAACAAAGCGCTGCATTTAATAATTACCCTAAAGATTCATGGAATGCAAGCGCCAATGATCATTGTTTCTATTTCAGTCAGGACTCCCCTTGAAGGTCTTTTAGGTCATGAAGAAAGTTGAGGAAGAATTCAGGACCTGGTATAACTCTGTTTCAGATTACTTCTTGGTTTTTCAACAGACTAACATCATAGTCGCAGTAGGAGTCCATTGCATCTGCCCACTAATCTATTGGGAAGTAACATTATTATACTAGTTTTTTGTCTGTGTGAGTCAGAAAGCACAGGCTGCAGGCTGTCATGGCTACAGCAAAGTTCGGACAAATATCTTGTACTTTTTTTGTGTGGCATGAGGGGACACAACAAGCAAGAACGCTAAACTTGTATTGCACTGGTATACTTGCTTCCACAGAGTGGGCACTCAAACAGCTTAAATGCTGATTATAACAATAAACAGGCATCACCGAAATTTTACCAAGGAAGGGAATGATGCTGAGTCATCCCAATAAAGTGCTAGGTCTCCTCACCTAGTGCCAGTCTGATCTGTGGCAGTTCAAGGAGCAATCAACAGTTAACCAGTGGACAGTATAGGATAGAAACATAGCAACATAGAAAATAGGAGCTGGAGTAGGCCATTCGGCCCTTTGAGCCTGTTTTGCCATTCAATATGATCATGGCTGATCCTCTATCTCAATGTCGTAATCCCACTTTCTTCCCATTCTCCATGATGCCTCTAGAGTCCAGAAATCTATCTATTTGCTTCTTAAATATATTCAGCAACTTGGTCTCCACGGCCCTCTGTGATAGAGAGTTCCATTGGTTCACCACCCTTTGTGTGAAGAAGTATCTCCTCATCTCCGTCCTAAATGGTCTATCCCATATCCTGAGATTGTGACCCCTTGTTCTAGACCCCCAGCCAGAGGAAATATCATCCTGCATCCAGAATATCTAACCCTGTCAGAATTTTATATGTTTCAATGAGATCCCCTCTCATTCTTCTAAACTCCAGTGAATACAGGCCGAGTCGACCCAATCTCACCTCATATGACAATCCTGCCATCCCAGGAATCACTCTAGTGAATCTTTGCTGCACTCCCTCTATGGCAAGTATATCCTTTCTTAGGTAGGGAGACCAAAACTGCACACAACATTCCAGGTGTGGTCTCACCAAGGCCCTGTATAGCTGCAGTAAGACATCCTTGCTCCTGTACTCAAGTCCTATTGCAATGAAGGCAACATACCATTTGCCTTCTTAACTACTTGCTGCACCTGCATGCTTGCTTTCAGTGACTGGTGTACAAGAACACTCAGGTCCCTTGTACATCAGCATTTCCCAATTTATCACCATTTATACAATACTCTCCCATTCACTACCGAAGTGGATAACTTCACTTATTAACGTTATACAGCAACTGCCATCTATTTGCCCACTCACTCAACCTGTCGAAATTAGCTTGAAGCCTATTTTTTATTCATTCATGGGATGTGGGTTTTGCTGGCTAGGCCTGCAATTATTTCCCATCCCTAGTTGCCCTTGAGAATGTGGTGGTGGGCTGCCTTCTTGAATCACTGCAGTCCATGTGGTGTAGGTACACCCACAGTGCTGTTAGGGAAGGAGTTCCAGGATTCTGACCCAGCGACAGTGAAGGAACGGCGATATATTTCCAAGTCAGGAGGTGAGTGGCTTGGAGGGGAACTTCCAGGTGGTGGTGTTCCCACGCATCTGCTGCCCTTGTCCTTCTAGATGGTAGTGGTCGTGTGTTTCGAAGGTACTTTCTAAGGAGCCTTGTGAATCACTGCAAGTGAATTCTTGCAGTGCCACTTAACACCCTCCTTAACACTCACATTCTCACCAAGTCTTGTGTTGCCCACAAACTTGGGAAATATTACATTTGCTTCCCTCATCTAGATCATTGATATAAACATCTCACCCGTGGCGGGTTTTGTGGTGGCAAAAAGCAGCAGGCAAAAAGTTGCAAATCCGCCATCATAAAAATAGGTTGTAGTTCTCCCGAAGGTGTATTTATGGTGGGTCCCACCGACTAGTGGCGCGAACACCATTTGCATTCATTAACATGTTGTGAATACTCATTAAGCAGCTGCTCGCCATAATGTTGCCAGGCCTTCCAATCATCCAGTGGGAATTTACTTTGGCCTCCGATCAGTTTGAAAAGGGGCGGCGTGCACAAGTCAGACCTCAGTTCGCTGGTAACTTTGAGGTAAGTGGAACATACATATCCTACCTGCCGTAGCACTGCACTAGTCTTCCTGCGATGAACGGCACTCTGCTGGGGCTGAAGGGTTGGCCTGCTCCTACCCTTTGCCTACATTGTCCCGAAGAACACCACTGTGTTGTGGTACTCATGCAGGCGTCCACTTTCAAAAACTAGCATTTCAACAGGGGGTGGGCTGTGAGGCAAGGGTGGGGTTAATGAACACAAGGAGTGCAATGGGGAGGGAAGGCTGTGGAATGGCAGTGAGGGGGAAGGGCGAACAGGAGAGGAGTCTTTCTGGGGTTGCCCTCTAACCTCTTGTTGCTGCAGGGGTCTGCTTAGAAAGAAAGGTAGAAGCTCTCCTTGCGATGAAAGCCACTGAAAGCCAATGGTTTCATTAGCACTGTTAAAGGGCTACTCAGAACTCAGTGGCTTCACATCACAGTCGCTGCATCTCAAGTGTAACACATCGGAATGTAGAATTTGGGAAAGCAGGCAAAAGTGAGGGAGGCACAGCTGTACCATATACGGCATTCCATCAATGAAGGCTGTCACGTGTTCACCAGAACTGACACTCCTAACAGGCCAAAGGGCAGCCACTCCTTAACCATGAGCAACTGATTGGTCATTAATATGCCACATCAGAGATTGGAGCACAGAAGCTATATTGGGTCACTCATCTCACTGAAAACTTTAGCACGCAGGTCTCAAGATGTTAAAGGTCTGCGATGCCATCTTGGTCACCTCGATGTGTGTGCTGGTGTCTCAGGGATAAGCCAGCATCAGTCACCATGCAATTGGGGCAGGAAAAACTATGGACCCTTACAGTTTCCAAACGTGTCATTTTCTGAGCTTCACTTTCTTGCCCCTTGAATCATTAATGTCTTCAATGTTTCCTTTCAGAGAGAAGGCAAAAGCACATGTGGATTCAGGACTGAATGCTGCCTTTGTCAGGGTCCTAATGCAATGGAGGAGACAAAGGAGGGAGAGGTGATTCTGTGCACAGCTCCAACAGGAGGGATATGGTCAAGAGGAGCCAGAACATGAACAGGAAGGTCAGGAGGAGAGACCCAGACAACCGGGTTGATTCACCAGACCTAGGGTTTATCATAGAAGAGTCTCCCGCTTACAAATGAGTGAGAGGCAATGCCATGCATGTCTGCGCTTGTCCCGAGCTCTGGTACATCACATATGCCACATTCTTCATGAAGACCTGATGCCACATGGATTAGGAGGATATTCCCCTGCCAGTGGTTTTGAAGGTGACCACAGTGCTCAACTTGTTTGCCTTTGGGTCTTTTCAAGGATCAGTAGGGGACCTGTGCGGCATCTCAGTCTGCAACATAATGATGCATAAAGGAGGTCACAGACACCCTTTACAGGAAGGCCCATCATTACATCAGGTTTGCTCTGGATGAAGATAGCCAGGCTGCGATATTCACTGGCTTCGCCGCCATCTCAGTCTTCCCAAGAGTGCAGGGTGCAATTGACTGCACCTATGTGGCTATACAGGCTCCATGGCAGCAACCCCTAATGTTTATAAACTACAAGGGCTATGATTCCATCAATGTACAACTGGTGTGTGATCACCGGAAGCACATACTGCACATTTGTGCATGGTACCCTGGGAGTTGCCATGACTCCTACATCCTGAGTCACTCCTAGGCACCTGAGATTTTTGAGAGGTCATTACATCTGCAGGGATGGCTGCTTGGGGATAAGGGGTACCCACTGAAATGCTGGCTGATGACACCAGTATGTCGCCCTCAGAGTCGTTCCAAGGAGAAGTATAATGCTGCTCACAGCTCCACACATTCCCTTATAGACCAGACGATAGGACTTCTGAAGCTGCACTTCAGATGCTTGGACTACTCAGGGGGTTCACACCAATACACTCCCAACAGGGTTTCCTGTATCACCACAGTGAGTTGTGTCCTTCACAATCTGGCAATGCAAAGAGGGGAACCCCTGCCAGAGGATGAGCTGGAGGAGAATGAGAGCTCATCAGATGATGAAAACCTGGAGGCCTATGAATGTCATGAGGCTGCTGAGGGTCTGCATGAGCGCGATCATGCCATGGAGGAAAAAAAACATGGGGGACGTTCCCATGATATGTTAATTGCTACAGGTTCCAGGAAGAGTGAAGTTCAGCGAGGGAATCAGGCCACATTTCCCCTCACTCTCAATGCTATTTTCTTTCAACTCAGGGGATGTCCACCCACTTGCAGCGAGAATGAGTACCACTCATACTTGCGCGTTCCGACCTCATGATTCGCCAGGCTAAGATCTTTGCTTTGGTCCATGGAGCCCTGTGCGTGAGCTCACTCTGAGAATTGAGAGTCCACTTAGGAACAATTGCGATGCGAGAGAAGACTTGAAGCCTTCGCCGCCATCTAATGATGCAAACACTGCTGTGACTGAGATGTGGACATGTCTAGGGATCTCCTCCTCCCATGCACAACTTTTCTTCTGCCACTACCACTGAGGAGACACAAATGCTGTTAGAATATCAATGCTGATGAGCTGCCCTCACTCAATGATGTTCCTTCAGGAGGAAGGGTTGGAAACGCTTATATTACACACTTCCAATAAAAATTTAAACACAACTCCCTGACATTACACAAGGGTGCAGAGACTAGTTCAACTGAGGTGGACATCACAAAAATATGAATCTCACAGTGGGAGACCATCACTGAGTGGGAGGAAGGCTAAACCGCTAAACAAGATCATTTCAAAGTACAAAATCACAATGCCTTCAGTTGACAGGAACATTCACATACCCATCAAGTGTATTAACAAACGTGCAATTTATTTACATGCCTAGTGCTACAATTGGATGCAGCCCCGACATCTGCAGCAGAGGTGGAGGCTGCCTGCTGACTGCTACGTCCTGATGCCTGTGATGACGTTGGCAGTGGTGGCCCGAGGCCAGGAGGGCCCCAGCCTGATAAGGGTCACGTATTCAGGAGCAGAAATGCCCTTGACGGCCTTTGAAGCTGGAGTGGATGGGGTCACAGGAAGATAGGGCTGTGAGTGGCTGCATACCTTTAGTGTGTCCTGAGAGGAGGCCCCCAGGTTGTCCGGCTGACGCTCACCCTCCCTGTGGGTGCCCGAGGGTCCCGCCCTGACTCCTGCAGGAGATGGTGCACCCAGAGGGAAGTCAAAGTGTCTAGTTGTCTACATCCTGATGGTGTCCACCAGGGTGTGTGGCCATGGAGTGCAGGGCTGAGCTCAAATCCAGCAAAACCTACAGAACCAAGGTCTCCATGGTGGTCACCAGCCTTCTCATGGTGACCTCAAGGCTTGCATGTTGGAGACATCTGACAGTACGCAGGCGGACTCCTCCATTGTTTGCTTTAGTTTGCTGAGTGACTGTCAAATCTCTTCCTGATGCTCCGCCGCCTGTCGTTGCAACTCCAGCATTGATTTGGCAGCCGCTACCAGAGGCTTATCACCTGACTCGGACTGAATGGGCGGCTGGTCTCCAGCAGCCCTCTGAGTGCCGGAGACTCGGGGCAGAAATTTTCGCTCATATAACATTTTTTTTCAGGACCTGTGAGGTTTTTCAGCATTAATCATGAACTTAGTACACAATTAAATACCCAGTTACATTTTATTCAACAGGATGCAACATTTTCAAGGGTTTTTTTTACAGTGAAACTAATAGCTTAAAATGGCAGGTTCTCATCAGTTCAGCGATTTCTAATGGATTTCCGTCTGGATGGACTTCAACGGCACAACCCATTGAGAAACGTGGAATCTTTGACAGCAATTTCCAGGTTTCCACATTTAACTCCACGTGTCCAGAATCCAAAAGTTTCTGTCAGTTTCAGAGGAGTAATGCTGATGACTGCATTATTAACCACCTTCCAAACCCATGACTTCTACTATCTAGAAGGACAAAGGCAGCAGATAGATGGGAACACCACCACCTGCAAGTTCTCCTCCAAGCCAGACTTGACATGGAAATATATTGTCGCTGGGTCAAAATCCTGGAACTCCCATCCTCACAGCACTGTGGGTGTACCTAGGCCACATGGACTGCAGCGGTTCAAGGTCACATCACCTTCTCAAAGGCTATTCGGAATGAACAATAAATGCTGGTCCAGCCAGTGACAACCACATCCTTGGAAATAATAACTACTGAAAAATCTGGGCCGGAAACAAATTATTTTCTCCCTCTTTTTTCAGTTTCATACCAAAAAGGGTAACTAAGATCCTTCTACAGAGGTTCGCACAACATTACAGACAACATGATCTGTTGCTATAAGAAGCCTTAACTTGCTTTCTCATTGGTTTTTTTTATACTTACTTTTTCTCCCTTTACTCCAGAAGCACCAGGGATTCCTGGACTACCAGTCGCACCCTGTGATTAAGGATAGAAGAGGTGATAACAACAATTTGAGTTTATATAGCACTATTCACTGCATTCCAAAACATTCCATAACACTTCACAGGAGTGTAAACAGAAAGAGTTTGATAATGAGACAAAGGAGATATTAGCACAGGCGACCAAAAACTTGGTCAATGAGGCAAGTAGTAAGCAGTGTATTAAAGGAGGAGATAGAGAGATAGCATTTAGAGTGAGAACTCCAGAGCTTAGGGTCTAAATTGCTGACGGCACAATCACCAATGGTAGGGCAAAGAAAGTGGGGGATACTCAAGGGACCAGAGTTGGGAGAATGCAGAATTAGAACCATAGAACCATAGAACACTACAGCACAGAAAACAGGCCATTTGGCCCTTCTAGTCTGTGCCAAAATATTATTCCGCTAGTCCCATTGACCTGCACCTAGTCCATAACCCTCCAGACCTCTCCCATCCATGTATCTATATAATTTATTCTTAAAGCTCAAGAGTGAGCCTGCATTTACCACGTCAGATGGTAGCTCGTTCCACACTCTCACCACTGTCTGAGTGAAGAAGTTCCCCCTAATGTTCCCCCTAAACCTTTCCCCTTTCACCCTAAAGCCATGTCCTCTCGTGTTTATTTTTCCTAATCTAAGTGGAAAGAGCCTACTCACATTTACTCTGTCTATACCCCTCACAATTTTGTAAACTTCTTTCAAATCTCCCCTCATTCTTCTATGCTCCAAGGAATAAAGTCCTAACCTGTTTAATCTTTCCCTGTAACTCAACTCCTTAAGACCCGGCAACATCCTATTAAATCTTCTCTGCACTCTCTCAATTTTACTGATATCCTTCCTGTAGTTAGGTGACCAGAACTGCACACAATACTCCAAAGTTGGCCTCACCAATGTCTTATGCAACCTCACTATAACATCCCAACTCCTATACTCAATATTTTGATTTATGAAGGTCAGTATGCCAAAAGCTTTCTTTACAACCTTGTCTACCTGTGAGGCCACTTTCAGGGAATTATGTATCTGAACTCCCAGATCCCTTTGTTCCTCCACATTCCTCAGTGCCCTACCATTTACTGTGTATGTCCTACCTTGGTTTGACCTTCCAAAATGTAACACCTCACACTTTTCCGCATTAAATTCCATCTGCCATTTTCTGGCCCATTTTTCCAGTTGGTCCAGATCTCTCTGCAAGCTTTGAAAGCCTTCCTCGCTGTCCACAACGCCTCCAATCTTAGTGTCATCAGTAAACTTGCTGGTCCAATTCACCACATTATCATCCAAATCAATTCTTGGAGGGCTATAGGTCTGGAGCAGTTTAGAGAGATGTGGAGATGCAAGACCAGGGAGAGATTGGAACATGGGGATAAGAATTTTAAAATCAAGGCATTGGTGGACAGGGAGCCAAAGGGCAGGATTTTTAGGTCAGCGTGCGGGTGTGATCGGCGGGTCCCGGAGTGGCTGGGAACAAACCGCTGTCCGCGATTGGCCCCCGACCATGATTTCACACTGGCTGGCCAATTAACGACCAGCCAGCATGAAGCATGTGCTAAAATGCTTAGTGCTGCCGGGGTGCGGGCGGGAGGGGAGCAGGCGCTGACGTAAGTGCGGGAGCGGGGGAGCGTGGAATGAAAGCTCCCTGAAGGCGGAGAGCCGCCTCAGGGAGCTGAAGAATTTAAAGCCAATCAATAAAGATCTTAAAATCTGGAAAAAAATGTCAATGCATCAGAATCAGTCACCTGACCATACACATGATGAAAATTCTGCCCATATATTTTTACTTTTTAAAATTTTAATAATGGATGAGGTTTCATCAAAAATGCAAAGTCCGCCTGGCAGATTCGCCAGTCCGCCAAATGTAAGGTTGGAAGGACCACAAAAAATCGGGGACAATTGGAACTTTAATGGGCTTAATTGCCCTCTTAATTGTCGGTGGGTGCGCTTCCGACTTTTGCGTGTGCCCGCTGACCGAAATATCACTTGAGCGGGGAAGACGTTGGGTTGCTCGCCCGATGTCATCACACGCTATTTTATGCTCAAGCGGGTCGGGCGTGTGCCTCCACGCCAAGCTAAAATTCTGCCCAATATAGGTCAGCAAGCGCGGAAGTGATGGGTGAACGGGACCTGGTGCAAGCTAGGGTAAGGACAGCAGAGTTTTGAAATAATTCAAGTTTATGGAGGGTGAAGGATGGGGGATATTACTACAAAAATCATAGCTAATCTGCCCTACAGCTGCCTCTTTTAATGAATTAGTGTTTCGCTGCTGAAGGGATTTCAAATAGCCTGCTACTTTTTCTTTACCTTTCTTCAATTTCCTTGTTCTACTTTCCTAAAGCTCTGACCCATGTTGGCTGCAGTTGCAGAAGCTTCACGCTTCACCCAAGTGGCCCTTTTGCATGACAGATTGAATGTCAGCAGGCTATTTAATTACAGGAGCTTCACAGCCAAGTTCAATGTTACACTTGCTGACATCCACATAAACAAACTTCTCAAGAAGGAAGGGGGAGAGGATATTAAGGTAGTGATCAGGAGTGGAAACACATTTTCCTCTCCCATGGGCCTTGAGGTTAATTGTGACTGTCTGTCTAAAAGCAGCTAGAATAAGGCAGAGATTGAACCTGGGGCCAATTAGACTGCATAACCAACTGAGTGACTAAAGGACTAAGTCCTTTAAGAATGTGTTTTTTCTTTTTGTTTCAACAAATAATCCAGAACAAACTGACAGCTACTTACTGTTCCTCAGGCAAGATGCCCTATTTTATATTCAACCCATCTTAAAATGCAACCACCATTAGTCCCACTGCACACAAAATCTAGGATTCCTAATTGATGTGTGTTACATCACACAGCACAAAAAGAAGTCCATTCAGCCCATTGATTGTGTGCGAGCTCCTTCAAAGAGCAATCTATTTAGTTCCACTCTGCTGTCCTTTCACCATATCCCTACGATTTTTTCTCCTTCAAGTATTTAACAATTTCCTTTTGAAGGGTACTTCATTCTCAGGAACAAATTGCTAGCTGAAACAGTATTAATTTTCCCTGATTTAATAAATTGCCTGATGCTTTTGCTTGTTGATATTTTCATAAGGTTTAGTCAGTTTCATTTGCTCCACCATGTCAGAATCAATTAATTTACTATCTTAACCATAGCTTCAGAAGACACACCAAAGACTTGGCACAAGACCAACATTATCCTTAATCTGACAAGGCATTATTTAACGTGGCAAACAAGGTTGGATTACACGGCGGGCATCCCTTGAATTAGCTTGGTTTACTGCTAACCCTGTGTCATGTTACTCACACTTATTGCATATATAAATTGGGATTACAGTAGGGCAGCGTTTTTGTTGCTGGGCTAATAATCTGGTATCCTGGTTTGATAATCTATTCCAATGTGAGGTCAAACCTCACTGTGGCAGTTTGAAAAATTTAATTCAATGTAAACAGAAATTGGAAATTTAAACAAAAAGCTGGCATCAGTTAAAGTGACCATGAAGCTGTCAAACTGTCATTAAGACCTCCAATTGTTTCACTAACATCCTTTAGAGGAAGAAGCTTGTTGTCCTTAAATGTCCTGGCTTGTATTTGACTCCGGTCCCACACACACACATGACGGACCCTTAACTGAAATGGCCTTGTTAACAGTTGTACTGATAACTAGGGATAGTGCAATAAACGACGGCCTTTCTAGGGTCGCCCACACACCCAGAATGTATCAAGAAAATATAAAAATTTAAGTTGCAGTTCGTAAATCACACAGGTCTGTCCGGGAAATTGTTTCGTCCCTCTCCTCGTGCACCTGACTAGCTAATGTTTATAATTAAAAAGTAAATAGTCTGCTGGCATAGAAGGTAATTTCTCTGATTCCCATTTCCTATTACCATTAGTGACAGCTAACAACACCCTGGAGAACTTGCTGTGAACTATGTACTTCCTTCTGCTTGTGATTCAAGTCAGAATCAGCATCTTAGGCAGCCAGTGTTCGGCAGGATAAAATGACAAAGGTCACCGACTTTCCGATGCAGTATGCTGCCAAAAGGAGTAACGCAGAGATCAAAGGTAACGCAGCTGCTAAAGCAAGTATAGACAGCAAGCCCACATGAAGCCGAAGCACTGAGTAACTTTAGCAGAAATGATGCTTGAAAAACAACAGCAGGTGGAGTATCCATTACCCAAATATCCCATGTGATTATATTTTACAGGCGTCAAGTCTAGGCTCTGGTCATTCTTAGTAAAGTGGTATGAGAGTTAGGAAATGTAAAGGTATGTCATGCCCTCGCATAGTCCTCACTTAATGGAAGTCCAGGCCATATACAGAGATGAGGAGAATTTTTTTCTCTCAGAGGGTAGTGAGTCTTTGGAACACTCTTCCTCAAAAGGTGGTGGAAGCAGAGCCTTTGAATATTTTTTAAGGCAGAGGTAGATAGGTTCTTGATTAACAAGGGGGTTAAAGGTTATCGGGGGTAGGCAGGAATGTGGGGTTGAGGTTACGTTCAGGTCAGCCACGATCTTATTGAATGGCGGAGCAGGCTTGAGGAGCCAAGTGGCCTACTTCAGGCCCTAATTTGTATGTTTGTATGTGTGTTCATACAATCAATGCTATAATGTTAAGGGATCTATCAGTGAGACACATTCCCATTCAGTGAGGATCTGGCCAGCATTGCAGAATGTACTCTATAGAAAGAATTTTTAATAGCTTTTATGTAGAAGGAAGCTAAAAGTAAAATGGTGTAAATGTTGGAAGTCCATGGAGATTGTGAATGGGTCAAGCAGGTTCCTGAATTCTGAACCTGAATTTCATTAGAGTTGACCAGGGTGTATGGGAAAATTCTTGCTGTTTACCTCTGGTCATTGGCTTCTAATGATGGTTGTGGGACTCTATGGGAAGCATTTGTATGGTTTGATTTCTGATGAAAGTTATCAGGATCTTAAGGGATAAATTTGAACTCTGCAATATAAATACAAGCTCTTTATTTCTTTAATTCTCTGATCACAATTTACCAGTGTAAAACTTGTACTGCACTCACCACATTTATGTGCCATGTATGAATAGATGTGTAGAAGTTGAATTGTTTGATATGAAAGTTGGGAGTTTTCACTTACCACTTCTCCAGGAAAACCTGTTTTTCCAGGCAATCCATCAAGGCCACGGTCCCCCTAAGAAAAGGAAGATAGCATTAATTTTAATGCACATGCAGTAGCCTATAACTGTGAGAAACTTTCCATTCTGATTTTCCAACACAAATGTCAATTCTAATCTCTACTCAATATAATTGCTGATTTTTATCTCCAGATCTACTCATGCATTGAACTGTATCTTGATCTGCAGATACTCATCAGATGGCCATTACAAACACAAATGGAAAAGGTGGACAGCCCCAACATTCAAAAGCAAAATGCCCAGATCAATCTCTTTTTGCCTCAATTTGTTTCTTTGCCAAATGCCTGTCTAACTTGCTCTTATCCACGTTGATCACCTCCCTGGTCAGTCTATTCCAAACATTCAGCACCCTCTGCTTGAGTCAGTTATATCAGATCTGTCCATTCATCTTCCCTCCTCGGAGCTTCATTCCGGCTTCCCTGTTATTGTTCTCGAGGCCATGCGATATCCTTGTCATTCAACTGGTCAATACCATTAAAGGTCTTGAATGGCTCAATAAAATCCCTTCTCGGTCTTCTCTTCACTAATGCAACCACTCTCATGGATTTTTGAGGATTCTCATGGAAGATAATCTGCATTAGATTCCAATGGTCTCCCTGCCTCCCATTATGAGGTTTTCATTGTATCCCCTGGAAGAGATGTTCTGTGAGTCGCTTGATTTTCCCTTTTAGCCATAGGAAATAAATGCATAGTTCAGAACAACGTCGTCTAAGCTAACATTTGCTTGATGGGTATGTGCCTGCCTTGGTTCAGTAGACACACTCTCACCACTGAATCAGCAGGCTAATTTCCACTCCAGAGTCTTAAACACATAATCCAGGCTAGTAATTCAGTGCAGCATTGAGGGCATGCTGCACTGCTGTCTTTTGGATGAGGCGTTAATTGAAGGTCCTGTCTGCCCTCTAAGGTGGTGGTAAAGATCACATGTCACTCTTTCAAGACGAGTAGGGGAGTTTTCCTGGTGCCATGGCCAATATTTATCCCTCAACCATCAAGCTAAGATAGATAATCTGGTCATTTATTACAGTGCTGTAATCAAGACCTTGTTGTTCTCAAGTTCGCTATTTCCTATCTGACAGTAACAGTAACTATAGTTCAGAAATATTTCCTGAGGATGTGAAAGGTGTTACATAAATTCAAATCTTTTTTCATTCATGTATTTTGCTATTTTAGGGAAGTACAGTGGGTTCTACAGAAATGCATTATGAATGCAGATGTTTTAAATATTAAATTATCTTTTCATACTGAAGCTACCCAGTGTAATGACTGCTCTAGGTCTATCCCTGTAGCAGCAATAGTTGCAGTGACAGTGCTTCCTTGTAAATCATTCTGAAATCCAATCCCAGTTATAGCTATCACTCAAACTATCAGCCACATCTGCATGAATTCTTGTTGTAATGGAGCATTATTGGCTCCCATTAAAATATGCCTAATCACAAATCTAGGCTCAATATGATCTGATTGTGACACGGAGACATGGACCAGAATGTTACTGTACTGTAAAATTCCCTGAGTGTCTTTCCCCCTGCTCTCCCGCCTGCTGTCAACCTGTTGGCCACTTAAGGGCCACTTCCAATTCTGCCTCAAGTTTGAGGTTGATGGGAGGAGTTCAGAAGTAGTGGGTGGGGTTGTGGCTGGGATGACTAGCAGGTCACCCTGCTTGGATCTCGGGAGTGAAGGGGGGTGGGGCACCTCCCTTGAGGGCCACATTTCCACATCAGGCGCACCCCCAAGGCCTGCCCCCTACAGGTGCTCCTACCACCCACCACACCGTCCTTCCACTCCCCCACAACTTGGCTTCTCCATCAAGACCCCTACCACCCTCTCCTCATCACCACACCCCCTCCCCATCCCAGGTCCTCATCTCTCCTCCCTGCTGTGCAACACCCCACCACAGACCTAATCCTGGACTCCAGGATTCAGAATCTGGAGACTGCTATTAGTCTCCATAGAAAGGCTTTAGACTCCTCAGATAGCACCTTCTAAACCCACAACTGCTACCAACTAGAAGGCCAAGGGCAGCAGACACATGGGAACAAAGCACCTGAAAGTTCCCCTCCAAGCCACTGTCATCCTGATTTGGAAATATATCGCCGTTCCTTCATTGTCACTGGGTCAAAATCTTGGAAGTCCCTTCCTAACAGCACTGTGAGTGTACCTATTCCACATGGACTGCAGCCCAGAATCACCGAATCTTAACGGCACAGAAGGAGGCTACTCGGCCCATCATGTCTGCACCAGCTCTCCAAATGAGTATTATGACCTAGTGCCATTGCCCTGCCTTTTCCCCATGCCCTTGCACACTGGTTCTATTCAAATAATCATCTAATGTCCCCTTGAATGCCTCGATTGAGCCTGCCTTCACCATACTTCCAGGCAGTGCATTCCAGACCTGAATCACTCGTTGTGTGAAAAAGTTTTTTCTCACGTCACATTTGCTTCTTTTGCAAATTACTTTAAATCTGTGCCCTCTCGTTCTTGATCCTTTAACGAGTGGGAACAGCTTCTCCCTATCTACTCTGCCCAGCCCTCTCATGATTTTGAGCATCTCTATCAAATGTCCTCTCAGACTTCTTCTCTCAAAGGTGAACACTCCCAAACCTTTCCAATCTATCCTCATAGCTGAAGTTTCTCCTGTAAACATCTTTTGCACTCTCTCCAATGTGTTCACATCCTTCCTATAATATGATGCCCAGAACTGTACACAATACTCCAGCTGAGGTCTAACGAGTGTCTTATATAAATTTGGCATCACCTCCTTGCCCTTGTGCCCCTAATAATAAAGCCCAGGATACTATATGCTTTATAAACTGCTTTCTCCACCTGTCATGCCACCTTCAATGATCTATGCACATATACACCCAAGTCTTTCTGCTCCTGCACCCCCTTCAAATTTCATTCCTTATTTTTCGTTGTCTGTCCATGTTCTTCCGACCAAAATGCATCACCTCACACTTCTCTGCATTGACCTTCATCTGCCACCTATCTGCCCACTCCACCAACTTGTCTATGTCCTTTTTGAAGGTCCACACCATCCTCATCGCAGATTACAACATTCCCAAGCTTCCCAACCGCGAACTTTGAAATTGTCCCCTGCACACCAAGATCTAGATCATTAATATATATCAGAAACAGCAAGGGTCCCAATACTGACCTCTGGGCAACTCCACTACAAACCTTCCTCCAGTCCGAAAAATATCCATTGACCATTACTTTTTGCTTCCTATTTTTCAGCTAATTTTGTATCCGCGTTGCTACTGTCCTTTTTATTCCATGAGCAATGTCTTTTCTCACAAGTTGGTTGTGCGGTACTCTAGAAAGTTAGGTGCCATGCTATCGGCTTCATTCCTAGCGTGCTAGCCAGCCCTGCCGAAATTTTAGCAGCAGCCAGGGAGGCATCAGGTGACAATTGAGGCCTTTAAGTGGCCAATTAATGGCTAGTTAAGGGCCTCCTCCCAATCATGCCCCCCCCCACACCCCCTCACTCCCTCGCCTGGCCCTGCCAGCCTGAAAAGGCAAGGCCGCAGGCACACCTTAAGTCCCAGCTACTACACTAAATGCCTTGCTCTTGGCCTCGCTGCAGGGTCAGCAATGGCTACCGCTCTCAATTGGCTGGCAACTTTCAGAGGTGAGGAGTAGGCACCATGCCTGTAGTCAATTAAAGGGCCATTCATTGGTTGCGGGGTGAGCCGGCCTTCGGAAGCAGGCTTGTCCCTGACTTTTAAGCGGCGGGGTGGCGGGGGGGGTGGAACCACCCCCTGCAGTTTAAGTTTCCGCCCCCAGAATTTGCAACGCTCAATACAACTTTGGCTGGTCTGGCCGGCTTTTTGAAAAATTCTGGCTATCTTCTCTATGGGCTGAATTTTGACCCCCGTCGGGGGGGTTATGCGGGGGCAGGTGGGATCGAGCACGAACCTGATTGGCACCCCCGATTGGCTGCGCGCTGCCATTTTGCGTGGGTGGGGCAATTAAGGCCCTGCCAGGGTGACGCTCACCCAGAAGCACTGAACGCTCCCTGTGTGGGCGGGTGGGGGGGGATTCCCTGAATCGGGAGTGCACAGAGCTGCCTCGGGGAGGTTTGTTTAAGTTTAAAATTTCTAAACAAAATATTTGAAAACTTTTAAAACATGTCCCCTCATTTGACAGTGTCACATGAGCTGGGACATATCAATGATTTTTATTTAAAAAATTGTTATTGAATTTTTAAACACTTCATGAAACCTCATCCCGCCCGTGGATGAGGTTCCATGAAAAATGCGAAGGCCGCCTGGGCTCTTCACCTGCCCACCAATCTTAAGGTTGGACGGGCAGCTCATTTAATTGTTTAAATTAGTTTTCAACAGGCCTTAATAGGCCTTTGACAGTTCGGTGGGTACGCAGCTGAGTCGGCTGCGCGTCTGTCGAACTGAAAATCTAAATGACGTGCGGTGACATTAGGACACCCTCATTTTTCTCTCTTATGGATAAAAGATCCCATCCTATTCAATATTTCCTGCTAGGTATAATCTAACAGTTCTGATATCATTCTAGTAAATATTTTTCCTTGCACCCGCTCCGGAATCTTTATATCCTTTTATAAAATATGGGGACCAGAACTGTTTACAATACTCCAAGTGTTATCTAACCAAGGTTTGATACAAGTTGAACATAACTTTCCTGCTTTTAATTTCTATCCCTCTAGAAATGAACACAAATGCTTTATTTTGCTTTTCGATGAACTTACTAACCTGTGTCTCTATCTTTAATGAGCTGTATCATTACCCCAAGGTCTCCCTGTTCCTCTACTCCATTTAGATATTTATTCTTCAAGCTGTCTGTGACATCCTTATTTTCTCTACTAAAATGAATTTATTGCCTCACACTTATCTATAGTGAAGCTATTTTGCCAGTTTCATACCCATTTCACAAGTTTATTTACATCTTCCTTCCTATATTGTCTCTGTCCTCTTTATTAACTACACCTTCCAATTTGGTGTCATCTGCAGATTTTGAAATTGTACATCAAATTCAGAATTATTTACGTAAATATGAGCAGCACTGATCCCTTTGGAACATGACTTCCCATCTTCTGCCAATCTGAGTAGCTATCTTTAATCCTTACTCTAGATTTCTTTTTTGTAGCCAGCTTGCTATTAATTCAGCTATTTGTCCCCTGAATCCACATGATCTGACCCTAGTCATCAATCCACCATGCAATAACATATCAAAGGTCTTTTGAAAATCCAAATATATTATGTCTACTTCATTACCCTTATTTTCTCTTTCTGTTACATTGCAAAGATTTTAGTAAGGTTTGGTTAAATGCGATCTTGTCTTTGGGAATCTGTGCTGATTACTCTTTGTTCTTTCAGCTTCTAGGTACTATTCAGTTACATCTTTGAGTCAGGATTTCATTAAATGTGGTTGACTCTTAAAGGCCCTCTGAAATGGCCTAGCAAGCCACTCAGTTGTATTAAACCACTAGAAACAAGTCAATAAGGAACAAAACCAGACAGATGACCTGGCATCGGAAATTACAATGGCAAACTCAGCCCTGTTGACCATCAAAGTCCTCCTTACTAACATTTGGGGGCTTGTGCCAAAATTGGGAGAGCTGTCTCACAGACTAGTCAAGCAACAGACTGACATAATCATACTCATGGAATCATACTTTACAGATAATGTTCCAGACGTCACCATCACTATCACCATCCCTGGGTATGTCCTGACCCAGCGGCAGGGCAGACCCAGAAGAGGTGGCAGCAGAGTGGTATACAGAGTGGTTGCCCTGGGAGTCTTCAACATTGACACTGGACCCCATGAAGTCTCATGGCACAGGTCAAACATGGGCAAGGAAACCTCCTGCTGATTACCACTTACCGCCCCCCTCCCTGCCTCCATCAGCTGATGAATCAATACTGCTCTATGTTCAACAGCACTTGGAGGAAGCAGTATGTACACTAGGTGGGGGACCTCAATGTCCACCACCAAGAGTGGTTCGTTAACACCACTACTGACCGAATTGGCCGAGTCCTAAAAGACATAGCTGCTAGACTGGGTCTGCAGGTGAGGAAACCAACAAGAGGGAAGAACATACTAGACCTCATGCTCACCAACCTGCCTGCCATAGATGCATAAGTCATTGACAGTATTGGTAGAAGTGACCACCGCACAGTCCTTGTGTTGTGTGGCACTACCATCATGCTAATTGGGATAGATTTCAAAAAGATCTAACAACTCAAGACTGAGCAACCATGAGGTGCTGTGGGCCATCAGCAGCAGCAGAACTGTACTCAAATCTGTAACCTCATGGCCCGGCATATCCCACAACCTACTATTACCACCAAGCCAGGGAATCAACCCTGGTTCAATGAAGAGTGAAGGGGGGCATGCCAAGAATAGCACCAGGCATACCTAGAGATGAGGTGTCAACCTGGTGAAGCTACAACACAGGACTACTTGCATGCCAAACAACATAAGCAGCACGCAATAGACAGAGCTAAGTGATTCCACACCCAACGGACCAGACAAAAGCTCTGCAGTCCTGCCACATTCAGTTATGAATGGTGGTGGACAATTAAACAACTCACAGGAGGAGGAAGCTCCACAAATATTCCCATCCTTAATGGTGGGGGAGCCCAGCACATCAGTGCAAAAGATAAGGCTGGATCATTTGCAACAGTCTTCAGCCAATTTGATTCACTCAGTGTGGTACCAAGAAATGGCTGAAGACACTACATACTGCAAAGGCTATGGGCCCTGACAACATTCACAGAATCACAGAATCACAGTGCAGAAGAGGCCCTTCGGACCATCGAGTCTGCACCGACACGTGAGAAACACCTGACTTACCTACCCAATCCCATGTACCAGCACTTGGCCCATAGCCTTGAATGTTATGACGTGCCAAGTGCTCATCTAGGAACTTTTTAAAGGGTATGAGGCAAACCGCTTCCACCACCCTCCCAGGCAGTGTGTTCCAGACCGTCACCACCCTCTGGGTAAAAAAGTTTTTCCTCACATACCCCCCCTAAACCTCCTGCCCCTCACCTTGAACTTATGTCCCCTTGTGACTGACCCTTCAACTAAGGGGAACAGCTGCTCCCTATCCACCCTGTCCATAACGAAAACAACCCAAGTCTATCCAACCTCTCTTCATAACTTAAATGTTTCATCCCAGGCAACATCCTGATGAATCTCCTCTGCACCCCCTCCAGTGCAATCGCATCCTTCCTATAATGTGGCAGCCAGAACTGCACACAGTACTCCAGCTGTGGCCTCACCAAGGTTCTATACAACTCCAACATGACCTCCCTACTTTTGTAATCTATGCCTCGATTGATAAAGGCAAGTGTCCCATTTGCCTTTTTCACCACCCCACTAACATGTCCCTCTGCCTTCAGAGATCTATGGACACACATCCTTTGTTCCTCAGAACATCCTAGTGCTATGCCGTTCATTGAATACTTCCTTGTCAAATTACTCCTTCCAAAGTGTATCACCTTATACTTTTTAGGGTTAAATTCCATCTGCGACTTATCTGCCCATTTGACCATCCCGTCTATATCTTCCTGTAGCCCAAGACACTCAACCTCACTGTTAACCACCTGGCCAATCTTTGTGTCATCCGCAAACTTACTAATCCTACCCCCCACATAGTCATCTATGTCATTTATATAAATGACAAATAATAGGTACGCCACTGGACACTGGCTTCCAGTCTATAAAGCATCCTTCTGTCATCATCCTCTGCCTCCTACCACTAAGCCAATTTTGAATCCACCTTATCAAATTACCCTGTATCCCATGTGCCTTTGCCTTCTTTATAAGTCTCCCATGTGGGACCTTGTCAAAGGCTTTGCTGAAATCTGTATAAACTACATCAACTGCACTACCCTCATCTACACATCTGGTCACCTCCTCAAAAAATTCAATCAAATTTGTTAGGCATGACCTCCCTCCGACAAAGCCATGCTGACTATCCCTGATCAAACCTTGCCTCTCCAAATGGAGATAGATACTCTCCTTCAGAAATGTCTCCAATAGTTTCCCTACTACTGACGTGAGACTCACTGGCCTATAGTTCCCTGGCTTATCTCTACAACCCTTCTTAAATAACGGAACCACATTAGCTGTTCTCCAGTTCTCTGGCACCTCCCCCGTGGCCAGAGAGGAATTAAAAATTTGGGTCAGAGCCCCTGCGATCTCCTCCCTTGCCTCCCTCAGCAGTCATATCCGGATCTGGAGATTTGTCCACTTTTAAGCCTGCCAACACCTCCAATACCTTGTTACTCCCAATATCAATTTGCTTAAGAACCTCGCAGTCTCTCTCCCCAAGTTCGATACCTTCATCCTCGTTCTCTTGGGTGAAGACGGACGTGAAGTATTCATTCAACACTCTAGCGATGTCCTCTGGCTCCACCCATAGATTGCCCCCTTGATCCCTTATGGGCCCTACTCTTTCCCTGGTTATCTTCTTCCCATTGATATACTTATAGAATATCTTGGGATTTTCCCTACTTTTACCAGCCAGAGCTTTCTCATACCTCCTCTTTGCTCTCCTAATTGCTTTCTTAAGCTCCACCCTGCACTGTCTGTATTCCACTAATGCCTCTGCTGATTTGCTTCCCTTGTACCTGCTAAAAGCCTCTCTTGTCCTTCTCATCGTAACCTGAATATCTCTGGTCATCCATGGTTCTCTGGGCTTGTTACTCCTTCCTATCACCCTAGACGGAACATGCTGAGCCTGTACCCTCCCCATTTCCTTTTTGAACACCCCCCACTGTTCCTCTGTAGATTTCCCCACAAGTAACTGTTCCCAGTCTACCTTGGCCAGATCCTGCCTTATTTTACGAAAATCCACTCTCCCCCAGTACAAAACATTTTTTTGTAACTTGTCGATTTCTTTGTCCATAACAAACTTAAACTGTACCATGTTGTGGTTGCAATCACTAAAATGCTCGCACACCACCACCTCAGCCACCTGTCCGGCTTCATTCCCCAGAATTAGGTCCAGCTCTGCGCCGTCCCTTGTTGGACCCTCTACATATTGACCTAAAAAGTTCTCCTGTACACATTTCAAGAAATCCACTCCATCCAAGCCCTTAACACTATGTCTATCCCAATTAATGTTGGGAAAGTTGAAATCACCTAATATAATTACCCTATTGTTATTGTTTTTACACACCTCCACAAATTGTGCACATATTTGCTCCTCAATTTCCCGCTGACTATCTGGGGGTCTATAATAGACACCTAATAATGTGATTGCCCCTTCTGGCAATAGTTCTGAAGACTTGCGCTCCACAACTTACCGCGCCCCTAGCCAAGCTGTTCCAGTGCAGCTACAACACTGGCATCTACCCGGCAATGTGGAAAATTGCCCAGGCATGCCCTGTACACAAAAAGCAGGACAAATCCAACCTAGCCAATTACCACCCCATCAGGCTACTCTTGCTCATCAGTAAGACGGTGGAAGGGGTCATCAACAATGCTATCAGCGGCAATTGCTTCACAATAATGATCGCAATAACAATAATAATAATAGAGTCACACAGCTTCTGACCTCATTGCAGCCATAGTTCAAACATGGATAAAAGAGTTGAACTCTCGAGGTGAGGTGAGAGTGACTGCCTTTGACATCAAGGCAGCATTTGATCAAGTGCGGCATCAAGGAGCCCGAGCAAAACTGGAGTCAATGGGAATCAGGGAGAAGACTCTCTGCTAGTTGGAGTCATACCTAGAGCAGAGGAAGATGGTTGTGGTTGTTGGAGGTCAGTTATCTCAGCTCCAGGACATCACTGCTGTAGTTCCTCAGGGTTGTGTTCTAAGCCAAACTATCTTCAGCTGCTTCATCAATGGCTTTCCTCCATCGTAAAGTCAAAACTGGGGCTGTTCGCTGGTGATTGCATGATGTTCATCACTATTCGCGACTCCTTAGATACTGAAGCAGTCCATGTCCAAATGCAGCAAGACCTGGACAATATCCAGGCTTGGGCTGATGAATTGGAAGTAACATTTTGCACCACACAAGTGCCAGGTAATGACCATTTCCAACAAAAGAGGATCTAACCATCGCTCCTTGACATCATTGAATCCCCCACTATCAACATCATTGCCTTTTACCAGAAACTGAACAAGACTAGCCATATAAATACTGTGGCTACAAGAACGGGTCAGAGGCTAAGAATTGTGCGATGAGTAACTCATCCCCTGACTTCCCAAAGCCTGTCCACCATCTACAAGACACAAGTCAGGAGTGTGTTTGAATACTCTTCATTTGCCTGGATGAGTGCAGCTCCAACAATACTCAATAAGGCTTGGCACCATCCAGGACAAGGCAGCTGCTTGATTGGCACCACATTCACAAAATATTCACTGCCTCCCCCACTGATGCACAGTGGCAACAGTGTGTACCATCTACAAGGTGCAATCTGGAACTCACCAAGGTTCCTTAGACAGCACCTTCCAAACCCACAACCACTACCATCAAGAACACAAGGGCAGCAGATACATGGGAATACCACCACTTGGAAGTTCCCCTCCAAGCCACTCACCATCCTGATGTGGAAATATATTGCAGTTCCTACACTGTCGCTGGGTCAAAATCCTGGAACTCCCTCCTTAACAGCACTGTGGGTGTACTTACACCACATGGGCTGCAGCAGTTCAAGAAGGCAGCTCACCACCACTTTCTCAAGGGCAATTAGGGATGGGCATTAACTGCTGGCCTAGCTAGTGACACCCACATTCCATGAATGAATTAAAAAAATAAATTTACCATGAACGATATTAAGCTGTAAAACTCCATGGACTTGTTCTATCTTCCTCTTTAAATATAGGAATCACATTCAGCTATCACCAGTCATCCGTACTATTCCATTTTCTAATGAGTTATTAAAATATTTGTACATATATGTGTGCATACAGTGCCTCTGTTATCTCTTCCCTAACTTTGTTTAATTGATTTAATTGGTGACAGAGAAGATATGGAACTATGAAGAGAAAGTAGTGCAATGTGATTAGTTATGCATTGCTGTAGAGCTGGCACAGACATAATGGATCAAATAACCTCCTTCTGTGATGTAAACTTCTAAGGTTCTAGGTGCTAACCTAAAAGCATATTAAACATGCTGTATATGCTAAGTACTTTTCTTACCTTCGCTCCATGAGATCCATCCTGACCTTGTTCACCTTTGACACCCTAGAAGCAAGAATACACCAATAACTGGATACAGTAAAAACAGATCGTGTGCCCATTTCCAATAATGAATACTGGGCTTACTATAGAACGTCACCAATTAATTTATGATCCATTTATTCCAGCCTATTGTTACATTGGAAAGAAATATTTCCTAAAGCATATTTTGGTCTAGCTGGAAAAACTCAGCAGGTCTGACAGCATCTGCAGAGAGGAACACAGTTAATGTCCATATGACTCTTCATCAGAACTAAGGATGGAGTTTCCGTCAACTCCAGTATGATGCCACCACCAAACACACATCTTCCCTTCACCCCCCCGGCGGCATTCCACAGGGATCAGAACACCCTGGTCCACTCCTCCATCACCCCTTACACCTCAACCCTTCCCACGGCATCTTCCCATGCAACCGCAGAAGGTGCAACACCTGCCCCTTTACTTCCCCCCTCCTCACCGTCCAAGGGCTCAAACACTCCTTTCAAGTGAAGCAGCACTTCACTTGCACTTCCCTCAATTTAGTCTACTGCATTCACTGCTCCCAATGCGGTCTCCTCTACATTGGAGAGACCAAGCGCAGACTGGGTGACCGCTTTGCGGAACATCTTCGGTCTGTCCGCAAGCATGACCCAGACCTCCCTGTCACTTACCATTTCAACACATCACCCTGCTCTCATGTCCACATGTCCGTCCTTGGCCTGCTGCAATGTTCCAGTGAAGCTCAATGCAAATTGGAGGAACAGCACCTCATCTTCCGACTAGGCACTTTACGGATTTCCGGACTTAACATTGTGCTCAACAACTTCAGATCATGAACTCTCTCCTCCATCCCCACCCCCTTTCCGATCCCCCTTTTTTCCAATAATTTATATATTTTTAAAATATTTTTTTCTTTTCCCACCTATTTCTATTGTTTTTAAATTTATTTCCATCCATTGTTTTATCTCCACCTTTTAGCCTATTTCGATCCCCTCCCCCCACCCCACCCCCACTAGGGCTATCTGTCACTTGCTCATCCTGCTTTCTACCCTTAATGTCCCCATTAGCACATCCTTTAGCTAATATCACCACTGTCAACACCCCTTTGTCCTTTTGTCTATGACATCTTGGCAATCTCTTCTTTTCCTCCACCTATCACTGGCCCTCTATCCAGCTCTACCTGTCCCACCCCCCCTCAACCAGCTTATATTTCACCTCATTTCTATATTTCCTTAGTTCTGATGAAGAGTCATACGGACTCAAAACGTTAACTGTATTCCTCTCCGCAGATGCTGTCAGACCTGCTGAGTTTTTCCAGCAATTTTTGTTTTTGTTTCAGATTTCCAGCATCCGCAGTATTTTGCTCATATTTTGGTCTATATGTCTTGCCTGTGTAATCTACAATATATTATTAATATCACTTTAAGAAGAGAAGCAATTGTTACCTTCTGTTCAGCAGTTACCTACCGAATTTGTTTAAATACATAGCCTGAGAGAATAAGTTCAAGGTAGTCCCAGAGTGAAAGATATAATCTCTATGGGTCATGTCCTCTCCAGTTTCTTTATTAATATGTTTCACAAATAGACATACAAGGGGCCACGGCAGCCCATCAGCTAACTAAGGCAGGACTGAAGGAGGATTGATTTCAATGTTTGCTTTACTTGATGATGAAAAAGTCAAAACCCTTAGTAACCTCATCCTCATCATGAAACAGAAGCTAAAAGGAAAAGAAATGCTGATGAAGGGTCATCAACCTAAAACGTTAACTCTGTTTCTCTCCACAAACGCTGCCTGACCTATTGAGTGTTTCCATCATTATCTGTTTTTTAGTTCAGAATTCCAGCATCTGCGTACTTTTCTTTTGTATTAATGAGAAAAAAAGCTTATTAGTATAAACAGCAACTTGGATTTTACTGTGCTTTTAATGTAATGAAACCTAACAAAGTGTTCCAAAGGTAGACATGACAAGGCGGAGACTAAAGCAGATAAAATAAGGAGAGGTTAAGAAGGATGATTGAAGGCTTCATTTAAGAGATGGATTTTGCAAAAAATTTAAAAGTGGAGAGTAAAGTGTAGGGGCAATGAAGTTTAAGGAAGCAGTTACGGAGAGTAGGATGATATGGTTGAATTCTGTCACCAATGGTGGTGCAAAAGGAGTGGGAATGAAAATCAGGCCAAAGGAATGAAGTGTTCAACTCTGCAGGACTGAAGAGAAGTAGAATAAATCAAGGTAATTGAGCGATTTATAGACAAGAATAAAGGTTTTAAGTTAAAAGCACTGACGAATCGGGAAATTTAGCGAAAGTCAGTAAGAAAGGTGGGATGGGTGAATGCTTAGAGTTCCGGAAGAGTTAGTGTATGAGGAGAGGATGGTATTCCAGCAAGAGGACTGTTGGGAGAATTGAGTTGGGAAATGATGAAAACATGTATGAGGGTTACAGCAGCAAAAGGTTGAGGTGGGTATTGAGGGTGGAATCAAACAATTCTGGTGATTGATAAAACATGGGGTTTAAAGTTCAGCTCAATTTCAAACAGGATGTTAATGTTATAAACATTTTGGTTCAGGTTGACAGTGTCATTGGAGAGTGAGAAGAAATAATTACAGAGGAGACTGAGTTTCTAATGTGGACCAAAGACAATGGGCTGAATTTTCTGGTTGGCGGGGGGATGGGTGGGGGGGGGGCGGAGAAAGAGCGGCGCGGGCAGGCAAAGACCCTATTAGTGCCTGCGATCGGGTCTGCATCACCATTTTACGCGGGTGGGTCAATTAAGGCCCGCCCAGCATAACGCGCGACTCCCGAGGATAGTGGGAGTGGGCGGGCGGCGGCCGGAGTGCACTGTCCACTGGGTCCTATAGCAACCCGGCAGCCTGTTTATATGAAGCGCTGGCAGCCTTTGCAAGGCTGCACACAATGGGAAGTGGAAGGGCTCATCGGGGGGCTTCTGGTGAACAGGTCAGTCCCGAGGGTAGGCCAGTGGAGCAGGCCAGGCTACAGGGTGGGGCAGCAGGACAGGCCAGGCTGGAGGGTACGGTGGGGGGCCAGTGTGCCCCTTGCTTTTTGGATGACTGCCTTGCTGCCATCCTTGAGGAGGTGCTGGTTCCTCAGGATGGGAGGAGGAGGCCCTCCCACATGACAAAACGTCCCTGGGAGGAGGTGGCGGAGGTGGTGAGCTCCTGTGACGTGGTGCGACACACTTGGATCCAGTGTCACAAGCGCTTCAACGGCTTGTTGCGCTCTGGCAGGGTGAGTACCATGTTGGCATTGGTCATTTAACCCAGCAGGTCGACTTACCCCCTTGCTGCCCCCCCACCCCCGAGTCTGAGTGTAGCGACTGCATTGAATCATTGATGGCATTTTTCCTTTGCTGGGTGGGCCAGCAGATATTGCCCATGCTGAGGTCAGCCTGAGAGAATGATGAAGCAATGTGTTCTGCCCCCGCAGCATGTGTTACACTGAGTCCCACATGACTGGATTGGGGGCAACCTGGAGGAGCTGCACCTAGGTGCTGTGTTTGAACTCCAGGGCATGTCCAAATCAGGGTGATGACATGCTGGGAGGGGAGCTTCAAGGTGGCGTGGCAATGAACCATCTGCTGCCCTCTGCGCTCCACGTGCTTGCACCTCCTTGTTATGGAAGGATATACCGTGTGGTGCCTAATGTGATGCAGGTAGCATGTGTCCAAGGGGGTGGAGGTGGGGGTGGGGGGGAGGGGGCACGAGTGGGGAGCAGGCCTAGCATCTTTGTGTGAGTGTTCAGCAGCAGGGGGGTGAGAGGGCACTGGGGCCCTGATACGTCCCACTCTGGTTGGGGTGGGCCGTGCGCGAAGAGAGTCCATGTACAATTTGCACTAATCAATGCTCTTCTCTCCTTTTCAGAAGAATAATGCTCATATCGCGGCAGAGCATGCGAGGACTGGTGGCGGCCAGGCGCAGATCGCCATTCTTAGCCTCTTCGAGCAGGAGGCCCTGGATCTGGAGGGGCACCATGTGCCCAGGTCCACTGGTGTCAGTGACGCTGGGATGCCATGGTCAGGTATTTATGCCTAACAGTGAGGTCAGCATTGCTCTCCCAACAGCCATGGCAATGCTGAATGTTAATTGATTTAATTTTGCAACATGGCTTGACCTTTGGTGATAGAAGGATGAGCGCATAATGATCCGAGGGACAGGGATGCACTTTGACATTGTCTCCAAATTAACTGATCCAATGTCCTTGTTCTTCCTTTCAGCATCATCGGATCAGGGCCATAAGGCGGAGCAGCAGAGGCCCCCTCCCACACGTGAGGGGCCTGAAGTCTTACCAGTCACACCATTTCTGTGAGGCAGGCACCGGCGCAGATATTAGCACCTTGATGGGAATTTGAACATCAGCTAGTGTCCCAGGACACAGCGGTGAGGGAACTTCACAGTCATTGGAGGAGCTGGCAGAGACAGAGAGTGCCCATGGTGCCAGCAGTCGGGGGACTGCAGGGGACCAGGCACATGCTCAGTCGGTGCCTGGTGATGTGCCTCTGGAGTCTTCTGCGATGCAGCAGGGGCAGGAAATGTGGCTGGGTATGTGGGAGCATCTGGGGGTGATACATGAGGCTATGCTTGGCTTGGTCTCCATGGTGGAGGAGTCTATGCTGACGATCGCCAAAGCAATGAGCCACATGTCCGAGTGCCATGCGTCCTCTATGAAGAGAGTGGCGACTCTCGTGGAGAGGCTACTCCAGGAGACTTGTAAAATCAGCATCCTGTGATCTGCACGTTCATGACGTGGAATCCCTTCCTGTTGTCGAAGGCACTGGGCTCACCCGCTGACGCTTTGATGGCCACATGTGTGCAGCCTATTGCACCCTGGATGCGGGGGAAGCCAGCAATTGCAGCAAAGCCTCTGGCTCGCTGTGTCTGGCTTGCCTGGTCCCAATGGTAGTGGATGAAGGTCAGTGCATGCTTGAACAGAGCATCTGTAACCTGCTTGACACAAGTGTGGACAGCTGATTGGGAGACACCACAAAGATCACTCACCGATCTGTGGAAGGAGCCAGAGGCATAGAAGTTAAGGGCAGCTGTGACCGTCACCCAGAGAGTGGTGAGCCTGTGGAATTCACTACCACAGAAAGTAGTTGAGGCCAAAACATTGTATGTTTTCAAGAAGGAGTTAGATATAGCTCTTGGGGTGAAATGGATCAAAGGATATGGGGAGAAAGCGGGAGCAGGCTATTGAGTTGGATGATCAGCCATGATCATAATGAATGGTGGAGCAGGCTCGAAGGGCTGATTGGCCTACTCCTGCTCCTATTTTCTCTGTTTCTATGTTTCAATGTTTCAGAGCCACTGGCATGGGGTGTCCACCCACACAGTTAGCGGAGATCTCAGGCCCTATCATCTGACAGATATAGTTGACTGTCTCCCTTGAGGGACGGAGCCTCCTTCGGCACTGCACCTCAGACATATTGAGGTAGCTGCTTTGCTGCCTGTATACTCTGGCAGCAGGATAGTGGTGTCTTCTGCGGCCCCTTCCACCTTGGACAACCTCTTGGCCCTGCACCCCTTGTGCCTGCGCCTCTCCTCCCAAAGGTGGCTCCCCTGGAGGCTGAATGTGCACTCCTGGCCTCCTCCCCCTTCTAGCCCTCCTTTCCTCCTCAGAGGAGCTGCCTCCAGTGGACAGTACAGCTTCCATTCCCAGGCTAAGGGAAGGATTCCTGAAACCTGCGGGCCCAGAAAAGATTACTCACTGCAGAATGCTGACCTGTAGGTTAAGAGTCCAGAAGAAGCAGCTGGTATGCGTTTTGAAGTACTGCAGATCACACAGGCAAGTTTCAAAAACTTTCAAAAATAAATACTTGACTGTGCACACTCGCGACCCCAGTGAACCCTCTTATCCCACCTGTGGATGAGGTTAATACAAATGTGTCCTACCCGTCTGCCCGTTGCGCCGACCCAAAGATTGCACAGGCACTGAAAAATCAGCGTCGATTGGTGAGTCAAGGGCCTTAGGTGGCTCGTTAAGTAATGGCGGGCGCGCATCGGACATCATTGTGTGCCCGCCCAGTGAAATATCGCAATGGCGCGCAATGACGTCAGGACGCTCGCCCGACGTCACTGCGCGTTATTTCACGCAGGGACGTGCGGGGCCCGCTCCTGCACGCCAATGGGAAAATTCTGCCTGATGGCTTTAGTCTTAATGACTTTGAGCTCGAGGAAGTTATGATTCATTCAAGACCTGAGGGTGGACAAGCAGACTGACGGAACACAAAGCAGTTGAGGGACTGAGTGAATAATTAATTGGAGAGATAGACCCCATGTGATCAGCATACATAGAAGCTACCCCATTTCTGTGGGTGGCGTACTGGCAAGAGGAGGAGGCTGAATAGATCCTTGAGGTACTCAGGATGTGGCTGTATGGGAAAGGGAAGCCATTTCTGGGGATGCACTGTTTGTATTCGGATAGATAGATAGTAATGGAATCGTGCAGTTTAGCGGAGCTGGGCAACAATTAAGGGACATTAAAAAAAAAGACATTTGCTGATTGATTCACCCCATCCAGATGTCATATCATTTGCCTCAATGTTCTCATGGTGGAGGTCCTGTAGCAAGTGATGAAAGTAAGCCCTGTAGGATGGATCCATGAAAGGGCCATTAGCCACTTTCTCATACCTCCAAACAAATAAGTATTTTCTTTTCAGGAGCAGCAGAAGGGTCAGCAAGGTTGGGAGACATTCTGACTGCTATTCTTGGACAATAGCCCGAAGGCTCCAAAGCTAACAGCAGTTACCATGACTGAAAGGCTGAGATGGCAACAACCTTGCTACTTTCTGACACATGTTCAAATCTGTGTGCAGGCATTTTGAAATCATGATAATGATTTGAACACAGAAGTACAGGTGAATTCTGGTTCAATTTGGGCAGAGTGCACCCAAAGTATGTTCCCCAAGCCTAACTCCGACAAATAGCAGAGAGAAAAGTGCCTATAGTGGTAGTATTACAACGGACAGGCAGCTTCATAAATATAGGATTCTTGATATTTTTGTGTAACAAATTTTTCAAAGGAAAGAATTAACTGAGCACTTATAAGTTCTGCTGTCCTCCATGTCAGCTAAATTAACAAGCATTACTCATTAGATGCTGAGAAATTGGACCAGACTCCCAAACTGGAAGCTGAGCCACACAGAGTGTGAAAACTCTAGCTTTCGAGTCAATGTTAAGTTTGATAATCTCTGCCAACAGTATTTGCTACAGTTAGCCTCAGTGCTTTTCTGTCTGAGAGGGGAACATTCGGACAGGTTTCCTGATCCTGAACACCACCTGCTGAAAGTGTACGGAGTGAGCACGGAGGCAACGTTTACAATTGAATAACCCGTCACCCCATGAAAATATACTCCAGGAAAAGGCTAAATCATTTCAGATGGGAAAGAGAGAAGAGAGAATTGGAGAGAAAAAAAAACAGATGATAAAACTCCCTACTGAATCAAACAGTGAAACACAGACACGAATTTACAGCCACAATTACAGGCAACTATAGGTAGCAAATCCAAGGCATCAACTTACAGGAGGTCCAGCAACGCCTCTAAAGCCCTGTTCTCCTGGGTAACCCTGGTCTCCCTGTTGGAAAACATAAGCAGTTAATAAATTAAAATCCCTTTTCAAAAAAGTTGTCCATCACCTTTCTGGAGAGATGAGTGAGAGGCGGTAGTGGGGAGGGGAAACACACATTCCCCTCTCAGAACTGGCAAGTTATGCCTGGGTTCTTGGGGCCAGATTTTCCCATAGTAAAAGTGGCCACCGAGGAGTGTGGCTGGATGCCTCACCTCCGGTTCTGGCATTTTCCGGAGGGTGGGCAGGTGGAGAGGACCAGGCCCACTCCTTTCCGATCCTTGGAAGCTTTTTCTTTAATTATCAGTGAGACGGCTGGCTTTAGCAGCTGCCTTCTTTCAGACCAGCTCAGAGGAGAGAACAGGGTTATTGTGGAAATGGCTAATTTCATGATTCATACGTTTCAGGGGTATAACTTTTAGCTTGGGGATTGGAATGTTTAACATGTAAGATAAATGAAATCCTGGTGGGAGGCTGGTAAACATCCCTAAAATAATTATAATTCCAAGGACGGTTCATGTTTACTTCAAGGGGTTAGAGTTGGAGGTGTAAAAACAATAAACCAATAGTTGGTTTACCTTTGGAATAGAGCCAGTGAGTCTGGTAAGATTGCCTCCATTAGAGATATAGGGCAGGATTTTTAGGTCAATGTGCAGGCACGATCGGCAGGCCTGGGAGCAGCTGGGGAACAGACCGCAGCCCGTGATCGGCCCCTGACCACAATTTCATGCTGGGGGGTCAATTAAACGGCCAGCCAGCATGCTCAGTGCTCTGAGGTGTGGGTGGGAGGAGGGCGGGCGCTGATGTAAGCGCGGGCACCGGCGAGCCCTGAATGAAAGCTCCCTGAAGGCAGCTCTTTGCCTCAGGGAGCTGAAGACTTCAAAACAATTAAATAAAGATGTAAAACCTGGAAAAAAAAATGTCAATGCCGCAGTCATCTGAACATATACATGATGAAAATTCTGCCCATACATTTTTTTCAATTTAATAACAGAAACCACATCCTGCCCTTGGGTGAGGTTTATCAAAAATGCAAAGTCTGCCTGGCAGATTCGCCTGTCCGCCAAGGTTGGATGAACGATGAAAAATCAGGGACAGTTGGAACCTTAACAACTTTAATTGTCTTCTTAATTGTCACCGGGCGTGCTTCCAAAACTCACGTGTGCCCACCAACCAAAATATCTTTTTCTTTGGGGATGTCCTGGTCAAAGTGCATGTTCCCTTCCTTCCCGAAAATCTCACTCCCAGGGTCTGTGTCTGCCTACGAGTCCCCACCAACCACCCTCGCCATCCCTTCTACCGCTACCGTCGAACCGTCACCCTCCAACCTTACTGCCTCACTCCGCCCTCAGTCATTCTCACCATTCCCTCATACCACGCCCATCCTCAGTTGGCTCCCCAGAAGGCAATCATGGACCTATCAGATCCCTCCCTTGCACGTTCACCTGGACATGCCCCCTTCCGGACCTCTTCCCCCACCGGAACTCCTTCCGCTCCCTGTCCCCCCCTCCTGACACCTTCCCCATCTGGAACCCTTTCCCCCACTGAACCCCTTCCCCACCCCCCCTTAGTCCTCCCACCCTCCCCGGCTTCCTCTCCTGCTTTGTCCCTCCCCCTTCCTGACTCCCTCAGCAACCTTTACTTCTTCCGCCACCCTTAGTCCTTATCCAAACCGACCTCTTTCTCCACACTTACTTCTCCCTCCACACTTACTTCTTTCTCCACCCTTACTCCCTCCCCTTTCCGCACTTTTTCCTCCCCCTGGATTCCTTCCCTTCTCCGCACTCCTTCCTCCCTACCAAACTCCTTCCCTTGCAGCTTCCACCCCCCTTCCACCTACCTGCCCAGTTGCCATCCTCTCCTCCATTGCCCTGTTACACCTTCATTCACTCCCCTAACCTCAGCTCCCTGACACCTTCATTGCCCCCTCCCAACCTCAGCCCCTCGACACCTTCATTCCCCCTCTCCCAGCCTCAGTCCCCCAAAGCCTTAATTCCCCTACTTCCCAATCTCACCCCCCACCCCCCACCCCAACACCTCTTCCTCTCCCAGTCAGTCCTAGGCCTCCCTCTCCCACCCCCTCGGCCATCATCTGTTGTGAGCTTCAAAGGTGACTTTCCAGCTTCCGTGAGCTGCTTCGCAGCAGAGCCATGTCCATGAGAACCCACCCAGCAGGCCCTGGACTTTCCTCCAGTGGGCCATTGGTGTCGGCTCCAGCATCTTCTGCTCCTCGGATGTCCACTATATGAGCAAGGTGCTGGCAGTACATGTCACAGTGGTCAAGACGTGTTCTACACTGGCGTGTTTTCCCGCTGGCGTGGGCGGACAATCCAGCAAGGGGGCTGGGGGTGGAGGGTGGAGGCGGGCTGAGCCTGGCCTTACAATGATATCCTGATGCATTACAATATGGTTCCTAATGTCCGATGGTGGGGAATGCGGCCCGCCATCGACGGGTTGAGCAGACGATGGCAAACTGGTTTCACGACGTCGTGAAACAGATTTTTGGCCTTCTTGCCATATTCTCTGTTCACACCATCGAACACACCCGATGCCAGAGAGCATGGATGATTCGCCATAGTGTTAAGTTAGTAGTAATTGCTTTGTATAATTCTTGTGCTGTAAAAGATTTTGTTTGAAATCTGAAACCTTATGGCATAATTCTTTCAGTTAATAATAGGAGTTTGATTTTCTTCCTTTAACGCTACTGGTCTTGCTTGAGATCATAACAAGGCTTAGCTACAAACGTATGTGAGGATGTACAGTTTGAAGTGGTACTGAAGAGGCTGAGTATGGTAGAGGTGTCCTACCCCATATATAAAAATTCACTGAATTTTAAAGAATGTGTCACCGACCAAAGAATGTGTTCCAGGTTCCAGCTGCCCTCTGAAATGTAGGAAATTTTAACTTTGCCAATTTTTGTCCTGAAACATTAATGTGCAGTCACAGAAATGGCTGCCGAAGCAAGTCACAACATAGCCTGCCTCTTGACTGACCCACCTCCATTGCCATGCCCTCGCCTCATCATTGGATGGCAGAGACACCCCTTGGACAATTAGTTCCCCCAGCTCAGTCAAAATAGCAGCCGCTTCCTGTTTTGCATCGGGGGCATGTTCACGCCCCGGATTTGAACCAGCTTCCAATGGGAAAATTCAGACCTTGGTCTTTGCAGCAAGGAACGTGGCCAAGCTTGACTCTAATGGCAAATCAATGCCATGGAAAGTTAGGAACATGACCACGAAGAGCAGTGGAGATTCGAGTTGGGCAAGATCGATGTGCGATTACTGAGATCATAGGCTTGCAGATTTTAAATAGAATTACTTCAAAATTACAACATGGAAACAGGTTGCTTGGCTCAGCTTGTCTGTCTTGGTTTTTCTCTTCCATATGAGCATTAGTTGTAATTCCATAACTACATTCTGTTGTTGTATCCTTTTACTCCTCTCTTCTTCACCTACCAATCTAATCCTTCTGAAATGTTGACATGCTGTCTGTTTCAGTCATTAACTCTGGCTATGCATTTCACAGCCTCACAAGCTTTGCTGTAAAAACGCCTCAAGGATTTTTGTTGGGGTTTCAAGAGCACTGGACATCCTCTAGATCATCACCAAAGTCTGCACAGATACTATATGTTGGTCTGGGACTAAACACATCATCAGAGTGAAGAACACAGACTATTTCTGCCTCTATAATCCAGGCTGCTACACCATTTATAGTGTCCAAAATGAGATTAGATAATTCAGCACAGGCCAGCAATCTCTCAGCCTGTATGATTCAGTTGTACACTGCATTTATTAAATAAAGTTTCACTTCAATTTCAACAAAATATATTGTTATAAGGTGAAGAAAGTCAGTGCTGGGAATTGGAACTTTTTATATCAGTGTCAGTGTTTCAAAAGTGGGCTTAGCAGGGGCTAATGCAGAATGATGTTCACTTAGCATAGCAACACATGCTGCATCAGCAAGACATTTCTATTCTTCACACTGACTGGTACATGTCACTGGAATTGCATGCCCATAATATCAGAGTGATGAGTACTACCCACAGGAGGTCTTTTCACATCTGTGAAGGCAGATGTCCAACAAATAACCCAATATAACATCACTGGGATTTCTGTCAACAGCAAAGAGGTTATTACCTGAATGTTGGGTCATGCATAATCACATAAGAAATAGGAGCAAGAGCATGCCATTTGACCCCTCCAGCCTACTCTGCCATTCAATAAGGTAATGGTTGATCTAACTCCTCTTCCTTGCCCATACCCCAAAAAAACCATGGATACCGGCTAGATCCAGAAATCAGTCTAATTCAGCCATGAATATATTCAATGACCCAGTTTCAACTGCTCTCTGGGGTACAGAGTTCCAAAAGTTAACCACCCACTGAGAGAAGAAATTCCTCTTCATCACCAGCATAACTGAGAGACCCCTTATTCTGAAACTGTGTCCCCTAGTTCTAGATTCCTCCACAAGAGAATGCACTCAGCATCGACCCTACTAAGGCCCCTTCAGGGTCAGATATGTTTTAGGAAGATCCCCTCTCGTTCTTCTAAACTCCAATAGGCCCAACATGCTCAACATTTCCTCATAAGTCAACTCCTTCAATCCAGGAATCAACCGTTTCACAGGCCTGAAATGTTGGGCAGATGCTTGTGGCAGTGAGGGGGGTGTCTTGCCCATGCACTGGCTCTTTTTGGGAAGGCCCGCTGTACCGTGTTCCACTCAGGCATTTGATAGGCCAGCAGCATGTCCTGGATTCCTAGGGGCGGGATTCCCACCCACCATGAGCTCCCAGCCAATTAAGAGGACATGGACAAGAGATCATGCTGTGGTGGGGGGGGGATTTTCCGGCCCCTCCTGCCAGCGGGATCTTCCAGTCCCGCCGAAGTCAACGGAGATCTGAATGGCTCACCATCCGCCACAGGAAAACCTGTTGTGGTGGGGCCGGAAAATCCCGGCAATACTTCTGGCATCCATTTTTTTTCTTCCAATCTATGATACCTGACTGATATTTGTAATGAACTTTATCTGTCACTGAATTGTGTGCTTTTATCTAACTCTTTTTGTGGATCCCTGAATCCCTCCTCTGACTTGAATACATTACAACAGTGATGACACTTTAAATGTATTGAACTTCATTGTCTGTAAAGTGCATTAGGACATCCTGAATTCATGAAATTTCTTAATTTTGTATCAGCTGTAAACCAATCCAGTAGCATTAGGTATCTGAATTTAAATGATTAATGTACGTAAGAACCAGTAGGTGCCTCAGCACCAATCCCAGGAACTGGCTAAATGGTCACTCCTGTATATGCTCCTGGTGCACCCCGCTCCACACAACTTCCCATCCTGCTATCACTTTCCAACGAGAAACCAAATGGTGAGGGTGAATAGGATTTTCACTTGCTGAGTTTCCCCTTTTTGGTCGCATAACTAGTTAATGTTCACTGTTAAGGCTCACACCCAAATAACGGTCATGTGAGTGCAATACAGGTAATGGCTGGCTCCTGTGGAACTACATTTCAATGTTAACCAACATGTGCAGCCGCATCAGTGAGAAAATTGGAAGGGAATATTTGGGTATAATTTTTATTCTCTTAGCCAGAGTTTCTTTAGTAACAGACCTGCTGGCTTATTTCAGGAAATGCTGGTTGACGATATGACAGCAAAATATTGCTTTCTTCACCTTTCCACTAATCCAGTAATGGGAGTCTGCAGCCTGATGTCAGCAGAGAGAGTGAAATAGCAAGAAATCTTTTTTTTAACACTCTAGACTTTTTGTCAAAGGTTAAAAGGGCAGGACTGTTAAATGCTATGACACTTTTGACAGCTCCCTTTGGCAGGTACTTCTGATGGTTTTGACAGCTGATTTTGACAACTGTCTGTTGACAGTTCCAATGGGGTTGACAGTAATAAGTTTATGTACTTTTTACAGGCACTTATGCCTCCTGCCAAAGAGCACCTGACCTACCCCAAAGGCACCTGACCTCCACCAAAGGGCACCTGGCCTCCCCAGAAGTGTCCCTGGACCACATCCAATGCAATTGAACTGTAGGGATTGACTTATGAGTCCAGGTTTTCGCTCCGGGATGAGGTGCGCTGAGTTGGGAGAATTCCTGGCTCCACCAACCTGATCTTTAAAATGGCTGCCCGGATGTCAGGTTTTTGTGCGGGGGGTGAAGGGGTAGGGTGGGGGTGTTGGCGATGGGGGAGGAGTGGTGCAGGCTGTATTAGGAGTCAGGACAGATGACCCGAGGAGAAGTAAGGAGGCTGCTGGGTACAGAAGCAATCTGGGCGGAAGGACTGTGTCAGGATTCAGGCATTGTGTCAAAAAATGAAAAAGAAAGAATAACACAAAAAACATTCCTCCAGCCCTCACCTCCATTTAGCTCCCATACACTCTCCATGCCCCATATGGCCCCTCATGACCCCATGATAAGGTATGCCCGCCACCTACCTCCATGTCCCTCTATAGCCCCAATGCCAACTTAATGCTAACTCATGCCAACCCTTTCCCCCCGCACCTACCATGCTTTTCCCTTACACCTACCATACCAACTCACCGATTGTCCATCATGGGCAGACCTCAGGACCCATGCAGAGATGAGATTTTTAAAAATCCTATAAAATAAAGTTCTAAGGCCAGAATTTTGCTTGGCGGGGGTGAGGGGGAGCTGTCGGGAAGTCGCCCGCCGCCCGTAATCGGGCCACGACTTCACACTCATGGGCCAATAAAGGCCTGCCCAGCGTGAAGCGTGTGCTGAGTAAGGGGAGGAGGAGGGTGAGCACGCAAGTTCATGGATGCGTGCAATGAAAGCTCCCTGAGGCACAGAGCTGCCTCAGGGAGCTGAAGATTTAAAAAATTGAAAACAAAGAATTTTGAAATGGTAAAAAACATGTCCCCTGACATGACTCTGTCACATGAGCAGGGACATGTTGTGAATGAGATTTAAACATTTTAATTTAATTCTTATTTGCTGTTGGAAACCTCATTACGCCCATGGATGAGGTTTCCTAAGAAATCCAAAGGCTGCTTGGCCTTTTCGCCTGCCCGCCAACCATAAGGTTGGACGGGCAGCGAAAAATTTAACTTAATTATGACTTTAATGGCCTTAATAGGCCTTTTAATTGTCGGCGGGCGCGCTGCCAACTCCAGCGCGCGCTTGCTGACCGAAATATCGCGTGAGTGCGCGATGACGTTGGGACGCTTGCCCAACATTATCGCGCGTCATTTTACACTCGTTCAGGTCAGGCGTGTGCCAACCCGACCAGTGAAAAATTGTGGCCCGAGTGTCTATTGCAGACTTCACAAAATTGAAAAAAAAACTCTCATTTATAAATGCCCATTTACAACATTTACCTTCCCGCAACTAAAAAATATCCTTATCACAAATATTTTATTCAAGTGCACAATCTCTTGCAACAACAAACATTGGAATTCATAGTCCCACATCAATGATCCAATAGCCACTTGTAGCTGTCAATCAAACTGTGAAATGGAAGGGACCCTATTGTGATAATGGATGGTTGTGAAATCAGTCATACAACACTAATCCAGTAATGGAAATCTGCAGTCCTACCTCCACAGAGAGAGTGAAGTAGGAAGGAATCATTTTTAAAAAACATTCTAGACTTTTTTGTCAAAGTTTTAAAGGGCTGGACTGTTAAATGCATTGACACTTTTGACAGGTTGCTTTAACAGGTACTTCTGACAGTTTTGACAGTTGATATTGATAACTACCTATTGACAGTTCCAATGATCTTGACAGTTATAAGTTTGTGTACTTTTATGGACATTTATTCCTATTTTTATCACTTTCAAAGGGCATCTGACCTCCACCAAAGGGGTACCCCAAATAAATCCACCAATATCATTCCCGCTCTTACCTAGTCTAATCTGCTTATGGGTCAGGTTTCACACCACTGCCCTACCAAAATCCCACTTCACTGGACGGAGCTGATGATTTAAATAGCCGGCTGCCTCTGTAAACTGTGCATGTGCAAAACGTGCCCCACCCCGAATCCTGTCCCCATGAAAATGGCTAGTGCTGTATTCGGAGGGGCGGACGTCTGATATTTGGGCATTTCTGCTATTTTCACCACAATGGAGAGCCTCTCTGTTGTGGCTAAACTCTGGGCCACGGTCTGGAAAACTGCTGGTATGTTGGCTGGTGGTAACCCAAGCTTTACAAGCCTCTCTCCACAAATATAGAAGTCAGCAACTGTAAAACGCATAACAGCTCAAGATAGTTCTGCCTTTTCTGGTGCTTGGGTACTGAACTTTGTGAAGTCCGATGACGGGAATCATTTCAAATCTTGTTGAAATCTTTGGAATATTAGTTGCAATACCTTTCACAATTCCAGGTGGCAGCACCACTGCTAATTGTGTGATCATAATGATTAGGGAAGTACAGTGGAATCGTAAGGGAAGATTGCTGTGTTCTGCAATATGCATCGTCTCAAATGTATTGTTTATATAATTTACATGAACATCTCTGCCAACAGAGGCCCTACCTAAATCAAAGGGGGATCATGACCTGCAGAATGGCCAGCTTTGAATAGTTTAGGGAACATAATGGCTACTGTGTAATGGGTTGATAAACCGTCATGTCAAGGAATGCAGCCAAGGAAAGGCTAATAACCCAGTTTGTACAATTAAACAATTTGCTGCTTTGGGATTTTTGCCTATTATTCCACAGAATTGATTTGGGGGAACCCTCCAGGATTGGCCTGAATCCTTCAGGAATTGAAATGCAATCTCCAGCTCTGTATAACTGTAGAAATCATAGGGACATTAAAAAATATTTTTTTTGGTCATTTTTTCTTTGAACATTTCCCTTTACTGGTCATAAAAACATTGAAGGTGGGAAAAAATGCTGTTTGGCTGACAGTCAAGCATCACCCAATTGGGTAATGAGTCTTTTTGCCAATTGGCGTAGGGAAGCAGTGCATCTCCAGGTTGGTCCAGCCATGGCAAGAACATGAGGGCAAGTCATGTGATGAAACCTCCATGAATTTTAGTCACAGTTGGCAACCCTAATTCCCATTAGTTTGCATATATTAATGGCCATTTAAGGGCCATTTCCTGCCCAGGCTCAATTTTTAGGATGGTGGGAAGATTGAACCTCTGTGGGGGAAGCCCAGAATACATCAAAGTTACAATCCGCGAGGGAAATTGGGCAGGGGGGCACCTCCACAGAAGCCCCCTTCTGAAGTCGGGTGCCCCTCACCTTAAGGTCGAGTGGCCTCCAGACCTCTCTCCACACCCAGTCTCTCCCTTGAGATCCCAATCGTTCCCCCACCCCACCCCCCCCATCCACCCTGCCCATACCCCTTCAGGCCTTCCTTACCCTCCCCGGCCTAGGGCCCCTGAACTTACTTGGGCCTCTGGTTCCCAGACTTATTCTCTGATGTCTTCCTGAACTTCCTTTTCTGTCCACTGCAGCACTGTTGTTGCAGGAGCTAGAAAGCTGCTGGTCAATCAAATTGGCCGTCAGCTCTCTAAGATGGGACTTCCTCCAGAATCACGTGTGGAAGTCCCGTCTCCCAACACTCTTTGGAGCGAAAATTGGTTGCGAGGAAGTTGGAGTTAGCAGGGATGTGTTCTCTGCCGACTCCTCAGATGGCAGGAAACTAGGCCCCGCCATCCTAAAAAATTCAGATCCAAGACTCCATCTGATCCCTTAGGTGGATGTAAAAATCCCATGGCACTACTTTGAAGAAATAGTATAGGCAAGTCTTCAGCAGTGTGTCCTGGCCATTCATCCCTCAAACAACATGATCAAAACAGGTATCTGGTCATTATCAACCTTCTGTTTGTGCGGGCTTCCTGTCTGCAAACTGGTCACAGTGTTACAAAATGACAACAGTGACCACACTTCATAAGTACTTTATTGGTGTTGAGCATTTTGGGATGTCATAAAGTCACATCAGGTGCGACATTAATGCAAGTTTTTTTTCCTTCTTTCAATTTCAGTCCATTTTTCCCTGCCTGGTGAGATTGAAATCACAGCGAACACAAACGTCAGTATGATAGTGAAAATCAACTTAAACGGCATAGATTTTAATTTTAAGAGAAAGATTTCATGACTGTATGACTTCTGGGGTAGTCATATCTCCACATGCTTTCTCTTCATTCTCCACAATAGAAAGCATGAGAAATGTTAGAAATTACTGGCACTGTCCATCAAAACCAAGATCATAGTCCTCAAGCATAGCAGTGGGATAATGTGGCCTTCTGCACGAGACTATTGCTGACTCCTGGTGACTATGACCTTTTCTTTCTAATGCACATTTGGTTTTCATATAATATAAAAGTTTAAATAAATATTTTTGGTACTATTTGTAGCTAAGGGAAACTGTTGAAGCTGCTTTCTGATGGCATTGTATAATTGTGATATCACAAAGCAGTGAATCTCTGATTGTTGTATCCAAACTTAATTGTTGCAGGCCAGAAGTGTTGAGTAAAGTTTAGGCCATCTTAAAAGGATTTAAGTTATAGCATCTTCACAGTTGATTGCAGTGCTGTGAGTCACTATAGCAGCACTTCCCAACCTTTTTCCTAGTGTGACCCCATTTCAATGTCTCAGACTTTGTGTTGGTCCTGATGTGGAGAAGTGGGGGTGGTTAGGTTCAGCTGCTTAGTGGGGCTTGGGATGGTGGAGGGGCTGGTGATGGGGGGCATGTTTAGCTCCTGAGTTGGAGATGGGGGAGGTCTTCAGCGTGGTGGGAATTGTTTACACTTGTGGTAAAGTGAGGCACCTTGTTCCTTTAAGAGAATGCAAATCTACTGATCATGTGACAGCACTGGCGAATCACTGCACGGCGTGGGCAACTGGGAACTGTAAGTCTAGTCCTGGAGGTTTCCGAGTGAACACATATGATCTGGTGCTCTGCCCTATGCCTCAATAAACCATTACTGTTTATTCTTACATCAGAATCTCCCTGTTATTGATTGCAAGCAGCAATTGATGAGAACATAGGAAGGCGTGCAGTTAAAGTTCGGTTGGCCAACGAGCTTGTTTACCCAAGACATAAAAAAACTGCAAGGGTTTTTTTTTAAAGAAGAGACACCAACCTTTTCACAGGCCCACCAATAAAAATAAGTAAGGATTTAAAGGAGGCTTGCAACTGTTAGCACTTTAGGGCAGCCATTCCTACCTCAGAGCTCACAGCCCTTGTTATGTGTTCTTGCTGTCTTTTGGATCCCTGATGCTAGTAGAAATCACACTTTAAGCTTGGAAAGATTAGAACTCTTTAACTTGCCATTTGCCTTGTACGTAAGAAGGGCTAGTTTGAACTAGTTCTGTTACACATTGCAACAGTCTTGAGCACAGCCATGAAATGTAGCCCCTGGAACACTTATACATAACAATTAGTTCCTAGCTAATTATTTCCTAGCTCTTTACAGATAATATAACAGTGTATAACAACCCCAAAATCTTTACACCCTCACCTGGGGTTGAGACCCACAGTTTGGGAAACCCTGCACTATAGCATGGCTTAGTTCAAAAATTCAATGTACTGGGGGCCAACATGCCTCTTTTACTCAGTGATAACATTAATCCTAATTAATGTACACATCCTTATCCAACATGGAGTTAAAATTCTTTCTTGGTATTCTCAAGTAATGGCTCTGCTCCAAATGTTGTGAGGAACTGAGCCAAGTTCATTCAAGCTAAAAAGTATTCCCTCCCACTCTTCAAAGCAGGAGCTTGTCAAGGCTAGCAGAATGTGAGGGACAAAGACCTCACTCTATATATTTCTATAAAATATATATAGATAGTCTCATTGCTAGTTCTAATATTAAAAAAAAACACTGAACAAAGATCCTTGAAATGGCTGAAACTATGCCTGTCAATGACTCCTGAACAAAAGAAGCCAATTAGCAGTTTTAGGAAAACCCATAGCTCTGAGGAGCCACTAGCGACACCTTGTGGATTGTACAGCTCAACTTCAAAGAGAGCTATATAAAGGCCATCTGTATTTAATAACCCAGGCCGGCCAGAAGACAAAGGCCTCACGACCTTCCTTTCGATTCCTATTGGCTGAGACATTAAACAGTTGTTGGAACCCAGACAATGGATGTGCATCCTTTTTCAAAGATGGTGGAGAGGTGGGAGTCATGTGACATGGGCCTCTAGCTTGTGGAACAAGTAATATTGCCTTGCTGAACTGAAAAGCTCAGTCTGCTGTTTAACGTCTGTCTAGCAGGCCACACCAAAGGAGTTCTGGCCCAGGCTGGACACCTGGCCTCATCCACCCTGCTTCTGCTGGAAGTTCTATACCATTGCCCACAAGATTGATCCATCTCTGCATGCCTATCTCATCTTGTGAAGTCCACCACACCGGAAAAGTGAATCCTACAACATTGAACTTTGATTCTGGACTCTGGGGTCCACATGAAACCATGTTTTTTTTTCTCTGTGGTTTCTGCACTGTAAATTTTTCTTTTCTGTATCTCTCTTTTTACTGTCTGAGTGTGGAGGCAATGTTGAAACCCTCAGATAAAAGCAAAAAACTGCGGATGCTGGAAATCCAAAACAAAAACAAAAATACCTGGAAAAACTCAGCGGGTCTGGCAGCATCTGCGGAGAGGGACACAGTCAACGTTTCGAGTCCGAATGACCCCTCAACAGAACAGAACCCTCCTTGTGTGCAATCAACACTTCATTTTAGTTCATCCTATCTTGAGTTTGCTGTGGGGTTCCTAATCAAAAATTGGACCATACCAAAACCGAGGGACTGGGAAATACGCCACCACTTATAAAGAGGAAAACAAATCAAAATACCTTTCTGTTTATGGACAGATGAGAGGAGAAATCAGTGTTGTTTAAATTAACCCCCCCTCCTGTCCGTAGCAAGAGATAATGATTTGAAGAGAGAAACAAATGACTCTGGGAGTTTACCAGTGAATTGCTCAACTACAAAGGTTTAGAGTCCATGACCATGCTGAGTTTGTTGGGGTAGTGGCAGGGGTGTCACAAATAGTATCTGAGCCCTTGAGGAAAAAGAAGTTAAAAAACAATTGGCCGGGACTTATACGTCCGTTTACATTACAGTGAGCCCTGCTGGAATTGCATTTGTGGGGACGTTGGTGTGGGCAGATTCAGGCTTATCTGTGATCCCTCCTCACTAATGCCGTAAATAACAGCCATTTAGGCAACATCTTAGAATGTAGCTGGCACATGCACAACTGTACAACAAGGAGTCAACACCTTTAACAAGGGAAAACATTGATAAGAAGGAAAACTGAGAAAGCTATCACATGATTCATGTGAAAAGAGAATGAAATCATTGTGTGAAAATTAGAGAAGCAAATTGGAACAGTAATGATGTGAATGCTCAGATCCCATCGTTTTTTTCAATGGAAATAAATTATGCTGCTCAGGAAAAAAGGGAGTTTAAAAGCCAGCTGCCACATGTCATAAATAACATCACAACTGGCTACAAAAGAATTCCCTGACCATAACCAATTTCCACACTGTAAAGCTGCCTACTACCTATTTATTATGGTTTGCAGGACTGGATGGAGAGCAGCCGGATTTCAGACGGGTGGTGGGGGGGTGGTGGTGGGGTGCATGGGGGCAGACTGCTCATGCCCCCCCAAATGAAAGTCAGCAGCCGGCCGCCGATGCAGCAGGGAGAAGCCCGCCCTGCAGCCATTATGCATTGCGGACAGGCTAAACAAGCTGACCGTGAGGTTTTATGTTCCTCTGTGGACAGGATGTCTCAGCTGCTGGTCAATCTGATTGGCTGGCAGCTCCAGTAGTCCCCGCAGCACCGGAACTGAGTCATTGGAGCTGCCAGGACTGCAGGACTGCCAGAAGGAGCAGGAAGAAGAGCGATGGTTTTCAGAGAAAGCTAAGTCCCTGGCTTTTAGAGCAAGGAGGGATCCGGCAGCCCAGGGAGGGAAGTCGAGGGTGGGTGGGTGGGGTGGGGGCGGAGGGGTGGATGGGTGAGGTGCCTGGGTTTTGAAGGGCAGGTGGCGAGGAACAAAGCGGGGTTGACATCGTTGGGTGGTAGGTATCTCCAAGGCGCACGGGGCATGCCCTGAATGATGTGTCCCCCACCCCCGTCCCTTCCCACCTTTTTTTCAACTCGACTTCAAAAACAGACTGCCCACTCCCGCCTGCCTGCCCATGCCAACCGTTATGGCATGGGCAGCATAATATCCCTGTCAATTAGCTTGGTAACAGGCTCGATTAACCTTTAATCATTTTTTAAAATGTGGCAGGCGGGCTGCCGATTTCAACGCCTGCCCACCCATCGTATTATGAGGGACCGGGTCAGAGGTGGGTGGGAAGGCGGTGGGCCTGGCACCCCTTGTATTTTATGTGCCCCACGATGTAAACACACCTGCTGGGAGTGAAGGGGAGGGGGAGGGATGTGGGTGGTCATAAAATCCAGCCTGAAGTCCTCAATCTTTCCTTCCAGCTTCCTTCCAGTTGTGGCTGTAATGAGGCAGTGTATGGTCTTGATTAAGGGAGAAGGTTGGGGTGCTCTGGTGGTTTAACTGGCATAGCCACAATCCTGCAATGCACTGACACACAGACTAGAGCAGAAATTTCTCACTCAATTCTTGGTCAATTCCTGGTCTCTGTTCAGTTAATTGATCTCACTGATAAAATTGGCCTAGTTGTGCTTGGGATATAAGGGAGAAAAATCAGCTGGGGTTTCTGCTCCAGATTTACATCGGATGACTCCTGCTGGTAAGTATATGTATGTGGGCTGTGAGGGCAAGATTGAGACTGGGCACAATCTCCCCACAACTTGCCAATATTCTGTTGAGATAGGGGAGGGTTAGATTCTACAATGGTCCCAGTGGTTTGGAATTTATCAAAAGTAAGACTATTGTTCAAGAAAGGAGGGAGCGAGAACATGAGCAACTACAGGCCAGTTAGGCTGATATCCGTCATTGGGAAAGTACTGGAATATATTATGAAGGAAGTTTGAACAATATACTTAGAAAATCATAGTATGGTTAGACAAAGTCAACACGGCTTAATGAAAATGAAATGATTAGATTTTTTTGAGAAGAAAGCTACAAGAATAGATAAAGGAGACCCAGTAGGTGTTGTACACTGGAATGTCCAAAAGACATTTGATAAGGCTTTTTTATATTTATTCGTGGGAGATGGGCATCGCTGGCTAGGCCAGCATTTATTGCCCATTCCTAACTGCCCTAGAGAAGGTGGTGGTGAGCTGCCTTCTTGAACCGCTGCAGTCCCTGTGGTGTAAGTACACCGACAGTGCTGTTAGGAAGGGAGTTCCAGGAATTTGACCCAGCGACAGTGAAGGAACGGTGATATATTTCCAAGTCAGGATGGTGAGTGGCTTGGAGGGGAGCTTCCAGGTGGTGGTGTTTCCATCTATCTGCTGCCCTTGTCCTTCCAAATGGTAGAGGCCGTGTTTTGGAAGGTGGTATCTAAGGAGGCTTGTTGAGTTCCTGCGGTGTATTTTGTAGATGGTACACACTGCTGCTACTGTGCGTCGGTGATGGAGGGAGTGAATGTTTGTGGATGTGGTGCCAGTCAAGTGGGCTGCTTTGTCCTGGATGGTGTCAAGATTCTTCAGTGTTGTTGGAGCTGCACTCATCCAGGCAAGTGGAGATTACTCCATCACACTCCTAACTTGTGCCTTGTAGATGGTGGACAGGCTTTGGGGAGGCAGGACATCAGTTAGTAGCCGCAGGATTCCCAGCCTCTGACTTGTTCTTGTGGTCAATGTATTTATGTGGCTAGTCCAGTTCAGCTTCTGATCAATGGTGACCTCCAGGATTTTGATTGTAGGGGATTCAGTGATGGTAATGCCATTGAATGTCAAGGATTCTCTCTTGTTGGAGATGGTCATTGCCTGGCACTTGTGTGGTGCAAATGTTACTTGCCACTTGTTAGCCCAAGCCTGGATATTGTGCAGGTCTTGCTGCTTTTGGACATGAACTGTTTCAGTAACTGAGGAGTCGTGAATGGTGCTGAACATCGTGCAATCATCAGCGAACATCCCCACTTCTGACCTTATGAAGGAAGGAAGGTCATTGATGAAGCAGCTGAAGATGGTTTGGCTTAGGACGCAACCCTGAGAAACTCCTGCAGTGATGTCCTGGAACCGAGATGACTGACATCCAACAACCACAACCATCTTTCTCTGTGATACGTATGACTCCAACCAGCAGGGATTTTACTCCCTGATTCCCATTGATTCCCATCCAGTTTTTCCATGGCTCTCTGATGCCACACTCGGTCAAATGTTGGCCTGATGTCAGCGGCAATTGCTCTCACCTCACCTCTGGAGTTCAGCTCCTTTGTCCATGTTTGAACCAAGGCTGTAATGAGGTCAGAGCTGGGTGGCCCTGGCGGAACCCAAACTCAAACAATTCACAACTGGGTGCGCCAGGATTGCAGGGCTAGGATCTGATCTGTTGGCTGTGGAATCATTTAGCTCTGTCTATCACTTGATGCTTACACTGTTTGGCACGCAAGTAGTCCTGTGTTATAGCTTCGCCAGATTGACACCTCATTTTTAGGTATGCCTGGTGCTGCTCCTGGCATGCTCTCCTGCACTCTTCATTGAACAAGTGTTGATCCCCTGGCTTTGTGTTAATGATAGAGTGGGGGATATACTGGACAATGAGGTTACAAATTGTGGCTGAGTACAATTCTGCTGCTGTATATTCCCCAGTGCCTTATGGTTGCCCAGTCTCGAGTTGTTAGATCTGTTAAAAACTATCCCATTTAGCATGGCGGTAGTGCCACACAACACAATGGAGGGTATCCTCAATGTGAATGTGTATGTTTTTCTCTCTTGTTGGTTCCCTCATCACTTGCCGCAGACCCAGTCTAGCAGCTAAGTCCTTTAGGACTCGTCCAGTTCGGTCTGTAGTGGCGCTACCAAGCCACTATTGATGATGGACATTGAAGTCCCCCACCCAGAGTACATATTGAATCCTTCAACATGGAGGAGTACTGATTTGGAAGGCAGTGGCATAGTGGTATTGTTGCTAGACTTGGTGTCTGGGACATTGTCTGTAAGGCATGATTCCATGAGTATGACTATGTCAGGCTGTTGACTAGTCTGCGAGACAGCTCTCCCAATTTTGGCACTAGCCCCAAGATGTTAGCAGGGAGGACTTTGCAGGGTCAATAGAGGTGAGTTTGTTATTGTCATTTCCGGTGCCTAGTTCGATGCTCGGTGGTCCATCCAGTTCCATTCCTTTTAGACTTTTTAGCAGGTTGATGCAACTGAGTGGCTCGTTAGGCTATTTCAGAGGGTATTTAAGAGTTAACCACATTGCTGAGGGCCTGGAGTCATATATAGGCCAGACCAGGTAAGGACAGCAGATTTCCTTCCCTAAAGGACATTAGTGAACCAGATGGGTTTTTTATGTCAATTGACATGGTTGCATAGTCATCATCAGAATTTTAACTCTAGATTTGATAAGGTGCCATACAAAAGACAAATACGCAAGATAAATTCTCATGGAGCTTAATATATTAGCATGGATGTCAGATTGGTTAATGGTCAGGAAGCAGAAAGCAGGGATAAACAGGACATGTTCAAGTTGGACATGCTGTAACTAGTGGAGTGCTGCAAGGATCAGTGCTGGGCCTTAGTTATTTAGAATCTATATTAATGACATAGATAACGAGACCAAGAGTAATGTATATAAGCTTGCTAATGATACAAAGCTAGGTGGGAATGTAAGCTGTGAGGAGGACACAGAGCCTGCTTAGACATATTGACAGGTTAAAGTGAATGGGCAACATGGCAGCAGATGGAGTACATTGTGGGGAAGTGTCAGAATATTCATTTTGGTGTAATAATAGAAAAAAACAGAATATCTTTTTAAAGGCATGAAACTTTTAAATGTTGATGTTTGGAGAGGCGTGGGTTTACTTGTATAAGGAACACAGAAAGTTAGAAAGCAATTACATAGATGCTCCTTCGTTGAGTATATTCAAAACTGAGATCGATAGATTTTTGATCTTTCAGGGAATCTAGGGTTTGTGGAATGGGCAGGAATGTGTACAGGATCAGCCATGATTGTACTGAATGGCAGAACAGACTCAAAGGGCCAAATGGTCAATGCCTGCTCCTATATCTTATGTTCTTATGTGCTTATCTAGCTATGAAATTACATGCCAAGAAGCTGAAAGTAAACAGTAGGTGACAGTAATGTGGCTGATAAAAGCACACCAGCAGACAGACAGAGCAGCAGTGCTCTGCTAAAAAAAAGAGCTTTTTTTAAAAACTTTTTCTGAAGCCGGTCTCCTCTTGTTGAATGTTATAAATTAAAGATCACTCTAGATATTTTCCCAAGTTCATCATCACAAATCTATACCATAGGTGGACCCTCCCATAGGTTAGACTTATATTTTTACTGTCCAATATCTAGTAATGATAGCATGGCCCAGGGCTGTAATTTTAATGGACTATGTTAAATGAACTGGATACTTCAATTTCACACTTGTCCCCCGCATGTTCTTCATCTGTCGTCTGAAAGAGGGATTAACCTATTCTTCATAGAGTCTAAACCAGTGAAAAACAACCTTCAAGCTGTTTGATTTTGCAGATAATGAATGACTGAAGAGGATAGCAGGTCCAGCAGCAATTATCCTACCCCCTTGCCTGAGGCAGGAACCCAGGCCATGTCAAGAACAGTCTTGACACTCAGCCAAAATACTTCAATTATACCTGACTTTTAAAAATTGACATAATTAGGGGGGCATCCATGGGGCATCTGGAAGTCCTGTCCACCAAAGATCTGCAATCATTGCAGCAGGCATGATACTTGGCCTCAATAATCCATTTGACAATGGTGCTTGCCCTTAGATATGATTCTTGTTTCAAAGTCTAGAGTGTAGGAGTGGTATAATTTTAATGGTTCCATACGCTTCATTAAGCAATGTGCGTGTGTCAGTACACTCAATCTATTTTGAGGCTGATTGAAAAAAATGCCAATTTAGATTTTTATTCCTCAAGCAAGTTTTTGTTGTACTTCATTCTGGCAGCTATAAACTTATTAATTTTTTGCTCAAATAATGCCTCCTCATTTAATATCACTCATTCATCTTCACAAAAGTGGAGACATATCATGCAATGATGTGTACATTTCTGCATCCAAGATCCAGCCTGTTCATCCCCAAATGATTTGCTATCTCTTTAAATCTGTGGTTTACTGCATAAAACCAAAGGAATGACAACAGTTGTATACTTGGCTCAATCTTCCTTCCACAGAATCCTGCAACCCCATAAATCTTTATGGAATGATTTAATATGTTTGTAAAATTTCTGACCAAATAGAGTTCTTTGGTGTAATACAAATTGATGGCTTCTGACAAAACACAGAGGTGCAGGGCTGTTTCAACATTTTGCATGAGGACATCCCCAGAAACCACTGGACCACATTGGGATTTTAATGTCTCTCAGAAATCCAACACATAATATAATGGCGAATCATGTTGTAGAGAGATTTATTGGAGGCAAGGGTTCAGCTTTCTGTGTGGCATTGTTAATTGTTGTAATTGAGAAGCTGCTGTCAAGAGCAATGCAATTGAACTCATTATTTGGAAGATTTAAGAGGTTTCTTTAGATACGTGAAAAGGAGACCGGGTGTTGTTCTTACACTTTGGACCTAAGTTTGAATTTGTCTCAAATAGATGCAGTAAACCTTTTTTCTCTCTCTCCCTGTTGGCTGTTAAATAAGATTCTGGTAGTTTTAATTTAGGTTCTAAGGGTTGTAAGTTCACAGCTTTGCTTTGCCAACTACCTTTTTCCTTCCAAAGTAATTTCAAATCTTCCTCCTTAACTGCTCTCAATTACCCACTTTAATCCTGCTCATATTGTGCTCAACATCCTTCTCTCCCCACCCATGTAATGTGGTGACATCTTTATACATGAGGAAAGTTCTTCCACTTGAGAGATGCTTCTTCTTCTTCAGTTCTTTGCTTGAATGCAGGTCCAATTCACAGTGCCGCAAACTCCACCACAGGTAGGGCAAGGAGGCAGGTCCTGAATCCACCCCAGCCAGAATGGAGAAACAGAAGCCTGTGCTGTTGGTACCAGTCCGATCCACGCCAGCCAGCCAACTGAGCCGACTAGCCCCTTCAAGGAATCCGAGTTGCTGTGGCAACATAGACTTTTACATGCATGTTGTACCTTGAGCTCTGGATAGTGATGGCAGAGGTTCCAATTTCTTTCTATTACATGGCTGACCAGGAATCTCTCCTGCTCTTCCCGCCTGCCATTGACTTATGTTGGAAGGATTTACGATTTCATACCCAACCTGTTTGCTTTCCTTGTTCATCAAGTCCTGGATTGAGACTTGAATCCGGAATTTCTGGCTCTGAGGAAGGGATGCTACTCACTGCACCACAAGACCTCCGTGAGAGATACTACATGTACAATTATCTACAATAGAATACCAAGTGGTATTAAATAGGTAGCGTTTTTCACACAGGCCAATAGGATGCGAAGTATGCAAATGCTACATTAATGCAGTATAGTATTTCTGCGAGGTTATGGATGTAAGGCATAGAGTGGATGAAACTTCACACTGCAGCTAATCTGTATAATATCTGACCTAGTTAGAGCTTATATTCTAAATTACTTTTAGTCCAGTGATAAGAAATGAGCATATCTGTCTGAGGCCTTGCAAGTGGTGAGAAGAACTTTTGCCTGGTGTCATTCCTGAACTTGTTTTTTCCAGTTGATACCTACATCTCCTTGTTCTGAAATCATGGTTGATCTTGAGTACCCTTAGTACTGTACCGAGAATCTCAGCCTAGATATTTGTGCCCAAGTCTCTGGAACAGGATTTAGATCCATGACCTTTTGACTCAGGCAAGAATGTTATCCACTGAGCCACAGCTGACCAAGCCATATAAAGAGATATTAAGGCAGATGACCAAATAGTTGGTCAAAGAGGTAGGTTTTAAGGTGCATCTTAAAGGAGGAAAGAGAGTCAGAGAGGTGCAGAGGTTTAGTTTTTGGGCATGACAAGAGGTTGTGCAAAATCTGATGGTTCAGTTTCTAACTGAATTTCTGTTATATAATAGTCTGAAACAAAATCTGATGTCAAATTTAATCACAGCCTTTGTTAACCTTTGATTCATCTTGTTGGAGTTTCATATTACGTAGAAATACATGGAATTTTACAGGCCATTTCCTCCAAAAGGTTTATGTTTGCCTATAATAATAAGAGAAAATGCTGGAAAAGCTAAGCAGGTCTGACGTCATCTGTGGAGAGAGAAACAGAGTTAACGTTTCAAGCTCTGAAGAAGGGTCATACAGACTCGAAACGTTAACTCTCTTTCTCTCTCCACAGATGTTGTCAGACCCGGTGAGATTTTCCAGCATTTTCTGTTTTTATTTCAGATTTCCAGCATTTGCAGTGTTTTGCTTTTACCTTTGTGTTTATCCTCCACATGAACCTCCTTCTATCTTACATCTCAATCTATCAACATAGCCTTCTATGCTTTCTCCCTCATGTATTTATCTAGCTTCTCCTTAAATGTATCTATGCTGTTCACTTCAATCACTCCAATTATATATTCTCACCATTCTATTTACTAAAATTGAAAGCTGCCTTGTCAGACAAATTCCCCTTTAACGAATTTGCACTGATCTTCTAGAACCTGGATTCAAGAATTTCCAGTCTGCCCAACTGTTGTGCTTTAAGTTTTTCATCAGTGTCAATAACTTCATAGCAAGTCCTCCTCGTTATAAAAATAGATTTTTTTTTGTCCAGTTAAAATTTGTACAATGGGGACATTTTGTTTTTGAGTAACTGGAAGATGCATGAACTCCCGTTGATTTGGAGCAGTCATTGCTACATTACTGAGTCAGGCAACCCTGAGAACATCAAGGAGGATATCACTAGAAACTGCCTCAGCGATGACCTGTAATCTGAAAATACAGTCAATATTTTCATAGACTGTTGTCTTGTCATTGAATTCATTCTCATAGCTGAAAGAGACACTGTGAGAAAGACATTCAAATTTATAACTAAACAAGATTTACTTCTATTTTTTCCTTTAATAGACTATTCCAGACTTAGACCCAAGAATAGGACACTAGTCCTACCTCAGTAACTAGCTTTTAAAAAGAAGTGGCTCATTAATAAATTAGCGCTGTCATTATTTTTATGGTCACCTTTGCCATTTGAGTCTGCACTCTAGCCTGCACTGTGAAAGTTCTGAACATTCTCAGCTTCAGCCATGGCTCAGTGATAGCACTCTAATTCCCCACTCCAGAGACTTGAGCATATATTGTAGGTCAACACTTCAGTGCAGCAGTGAGAGAGTGCTGCACTGTTGGCAGTGCTGTTTTCAGAAATGATGTTAATCTGATGCCCTCTCAGCTGGACATAAATGATCCATGGCACTTTCTGAATATTAGCAGGGGAGTTGTCTCTGTTGTCCTGTGCTACATTTATCCCTCAACCATCATCATCAAAGACAGATTATTTGCTGTTTGTGGGCCTTTGCTGTGTACAAATTGGCTACCTTGTTTCCCACTGTAGCAGGGCCTCCACGACATGTGGTGATGGCGGAGCATTGCAACAAGCAGGTAAACTGGTCAACCCCTGCGTTTCACACTGCAGGGAGCAGTGTCTTTGACAAGCTAAGGCAAGGAACCAGAAACTGTGAGGTGAGGGAGAAAGCAGCAAGGAAAAGTCTAGGACTTGAGTGGCGGTGTGGCAGAGCCGAGGGCAACTTGAAGCCCCTGAGTGTGACTAAAGAACTGGTGAGGGGAATTGGCAGGCTAGTCAGACTGACTGGCAGCATCCCTGAGTCTGAGAGGCCTCAAGGAGAGCAGGACTGCAACCAAAAGCTGAAGCAGCAGTTCAAGACTGGTGAGTTATTGCATTGAGGAGCTGAGGCCACAAATAGAGCAATAAGATCTTATTATTTGTTCATGGGATGTGGGTGTCGCTGGATAGGCCAGCATTTATTGCCCATCCCTAATTGGCTTTGTTGAGAGGGCATTTAAGAGTCAACATCATTGCAGTCTGGAATCAAATGTAGGCTAGACCAGGCAAGGACAGCAGATTTTCTTCCCTAAAGAGCATTAGTGAACCAGGTGGGTTTTTACAACGGTTTTTACAATGGTTTCATGGTCATCATCAGACTTTAATTCCAGATTTTTATTGGACTCAAATTTCACAATCTGCTGTGGTGGGATTTGAACCCAGGTCCCCAGAGAATTACCCTGGGTCTCTGGAATATCAGTCTAGTGACAATACCACTACACCACCACTTCCCCATCAGCCACAAATAACAACTGACAATACCACTTGAATTGAGTGGTACCACACCACTGCATCGGCCGTGAATATTCTCTGTAAGTAGTTTGTTCCTCTAAGTTAATCTTTCCCTAGAGAGTTTATACAGCTCTGATGCTGGTGGAATAAAGGGACCTTGTTTTTTTTAACCCTTGTGCAGTTTGTGTGTTTGGCATTACCATCACTAAATCCCCCACTACCAACATTCTGGGAATTACCGTTGACCAGAAACTGAACTGGACTAGCCATAGAAATTCTGTGGCTACAAGAGCAGGTGAGAGGCTGGGAATGCTGCAACGAGTCATTCACCTCCTGACTCCCCAAAACCTGTCCACCATCTTACAAAGCACAAGTCAGTTCTGTGATGGAACACTCCCCACTTGCCTGGATGGGTGCAGCTCCCACAACACTCAAGAACATCAGTTTCAGACATCTATTCTTGCCAACTACAGGACATACTCACCAATGTGGCACATGGTGAAAAATGTGTGACACCACATTGGACCCACCAGTCCCAGTTTACATCTGAAAGGTCAACATTGTCTGATTGTTTCTAGGCCCAGGTTTCCCAGTTTTTCCTCATAACCCTGTCCACTGAGTCATTAATTTTAGAGCTTTCCTGTTATGAAAATGTTATCCCTATTTTGCATTGTTTTAACTCAATAAACAAAAGTTGCGATATTCATGGTCACTATAGTGTTAAAGCAAACTTCAGTTTGTGTAACAGTGGGCAGATTAGTCCTATCACAGCACATTCACTGGCATTTTCTGTTACAATAAACAAAACTTCCCCGAAACTTCCTTGGTAAAAATATGTCAAGGTGGCTGACTAGCATTTCAACAGCTTTTATTGTGCGACCATTTGATGCAACTAAACTCAGGCACAATTTAGTGCTGACTTGTTGCTAACACAAACTTTCTCTATTTCCAACTTGCACAGTGTTGTCTGCTAGTGAATAAGCCCTTTGTTCTCTGGCAAGAAATTACATTTTCTTCCCATAATTTTTCAGTCCCTGCCTCCTCCTCATTCACCCACATCTTCCTCGGATATTGTCATTTGTGAAATTGTTTCAATCAGCAAAGTTCTAATTTAAAAAGAATGAAGGGAAAAAGCTGAATGGAGGCAAAGCAAAATGAAACAATGTTGAGTAAGCAACAATTTTAAATCATGGCTCAGGTGCTCCCTGTTGGCTCAGTTGGTAAGATTACAGAACTAAACCAATCAATGCCTCAGTCTGTTCCTAGAACTTTCTTCTCAATCCATAAACCTCGATCCCTCAGATCTCTGATGTGTTTCAATTGTCTCCGCACTTGAACTTTGTACAAAAGGAAATATTTGAGAATTACTAAGATCTATTAAGAAGCTGAATAGGTACATCAGATATCAGAGAGGACATCGTCCAGAACATTAGCAGAAAGGGGAAGGTTAGTAAATGAAGAGGACACGATTCAAGCATAGGCTTTTCAAGGCGTGCAATGATTATAATAGTTTTGAAAGGGATTGGCCTGAGCAGTGCCGGAAGAAATGGAGCTGTTGACATTGCCAACCAACACTAGGTCAAGGAGAGGTAGTTGATTGGTCAGGAGCTTATTCTGTTGTGCAATCATTTAATATGCCTGACCTCACAGGCACAATTAATTAATTAATGTTGACTTATTGTTAAACACTTTCTTTATTCCTATGAGAAGTATATCTTATGGAAGGGGTAAGTCCGGTGACCCCTGTGATGGAAACAGAAGAGATTAATAGCGTGTTATGAGGCCAGAGTGGAGCTGAAGGTGGTTGGAGACGGCTGCAAAAAGTGAGTAATTGTATAATAGCACCCATCAAAACAATCAGTATATTTGCAGTTCATAATATAATTTTTCACATTCGTTTTTCCTAGCCTCGTTATGTATACGGCAAAGAAGAATTCGTAAAATCATATACAATATATTGTAAGGAAGAACAAAATTCTGGTGGTGAGTTTAGGCCAGTATCTCCTGCTCATGTTTTTTTTAATGCCTTTAGAGCTGCTCAACTGAATAATTTGTCTTTTTAGTCACCGTCTGCTGCTATCATCCTAGGCCCAATTCAACTGTTATAAACTCTTTGTACTTCAAGAAGTTTAGTATCAAGAATATCTGGATGGTTAAAGCATTGTTGAGGACAATGTGATGCTTCATGCTTACCTTATCACCTTTCAGGCCTGGTAGCCCTGTCTGTCCTCGAAAACCTGGATCACCCTGGAAACCAGAAAGAAGGGACAAGTTAAGATTATGATGACTATCAGTGGCTCCCCTCACAAACCAACAACTAAACGGCAACTCATAAATGATTGTTTATATTCGATTTCATTATTTCTCTAAGGGTTTTTTAGTCTAATGAAGTCAATCTCCTTCTGTATCATCTAATAATAAATTTGCATTTATCATCTTAAAATGTCTCAAAGCATTTCACTCAATAAATTAATTTTGGAATGCAGCAAATGTTTTTATGTAGCAAAATTATCAATAAGAAATAAGATGATGATCAGATGGGACTTTTGGTATTTATTGTGTGTGAAACGTTGGACGGGATATAGTACAAGAGCTTCTTATCATTCTTCAAAAAGGAACATAGATGGCCCAACATTCACCTGAAGAGGTAGATATGACCTCAGTTTAATGTCTCATTCAAAGGTTCTAACTTCTGACAATAACACTCCCACAGCAGTGCACTAGAGTGTCAACCTAGATTGTGCACTCAAACATGGGAGGAGGGGGTCAAATTGACAATCAAGTGACTTGAAAGGAAGATTGGTGGTGACTGAACCATACTGACTGAAAAGGCTGTATTTTCTTTTATTGAGATGAAAGTCCAAGGAAAATCCAGGAAACCATCAAGTGTGAAAAGGGTAACAGAGAAGAATGGGTAACACCAAGTCTGCATTTTCAATGCCTAAAAAATTTAAGAGAATGGAAAGATTGAGGGAGGTAAATACTAACAGAGTTAAAATAGACCTTTGCTGAGGGTGGCAGAGGAATGACCGTCCATTATGTACCCAGTTTGATTTTCCTTGCCAATGGGAAATTTAAGGGGAGGGTGAGCGATCTGCTACCATCACTATAGGGTTCCTTTTCTTTTTTGTGCGGAAGTTTGTCCTTTTCTATTGTGGCATTAATAAAATTAGTAACTTAGTCAGTGGACATGACTGCTATCTCACCACTGTGTGACATTACATGCAAGTGCTTCCACATGCTACACTATCATGCTTCGCAATAAAGCTCAGCATGATCATTTTAACAATGAGTCATGAAGAAGTATTTGGAAGCAGAAGGGAAACAGTCAGGCATTGATTAAAATTTCCAAGTTTTTTCATATTACTTTTCGAGATGGCGGAAGCGTGGGGAGGTATTTCCACAAAGCACGGAGTCAGGTCACAGAGCTGTGACTCACCTTGAAAATATCAGGGCTCAGGATATCTGATAATGATCTTACCATCATTAATATGGAAAGACCATTAGGAAGTACTAACTTGGCCTTGCCAATGTATAAAATTGCACTCACCATTTCACAGTAAAATCTATGAATTGTAATCTCAAATTAGGAAGTTATAAAAACCTACAAGAAAGTGCATTTCATGCACCACATTTTCAGCTTTATTATATATGCCAATCATTCTCAGGACAGACACTGCGGGTACAAACCATTGTGAGAAATCTCTATGCTGTTATTAAGGAATAGGGTTGAATTCCTTCGGAAATTGCATTACTAAAATGATTTTTTTCACTAAACAAGTGAACATATTCAAATCTATACCTTATGTCCTTTGATTCCTTCCATATTGGGTGAACCAGGGAAACCAATTACTCCCTGAAAATAAAAAAAAGTGAGCACATTTTTTCTAGAACTATCCACATTTTCTATCCATCCTCCCCCTTCCATTTACTGTTCTGGCATTGCCTCAATTTTAAAAACCTCAAACTTGTTTTCAAATCTTTCCAAGGCCTCACCCCTCCCTATCTCTGTAACCTCCTGCAGCACCCCCCCCCCCCCCACCCCCCTCAAGGTCTCTGTGCTGCTCCAATTCTGGCATTTTGCTTGTCCTCAGTTTTAATTGTTGTTACACCTTTGGTGATCATGCATTCAGATGCTGTAGTGGCTGAAGGTATAGCCTTTCCTACTATCTATCAGGGGTCATGTGATTGTTCTTGCAGGCTCCGACCAATGAACCCTAAGCACGGGTAATCCGGGGGTGCAGGGCTTTCTTGTTGAGGACCTGATTCAAGCATGTAGCACTTGAAAACCTCTCTGTATTAAAATTATCTGTTTCTAGTTGAAACCTGTCTGGTACATCAAGTCATTAATAGGCCTTAAGGCCTAGGACCTAGGCCCTAAACACTAGAATTGCCTTCCTATATCTGTCCGTCTCTCTCCTCTTTCAAATTACCTGTTAAAGCCTACCTCTTTGAAAAAAAATTTATTCAGCTGTCCTTGATCTTTCTTTTGATGGCTGTGTCAAATTTTGTTTGGAACACAATTATGAAGCTCCCTGGGAAATTTTACAACATTAAAGGTACTATTGTTGTTGTGTGGCAATAACTGAGCCTCCCTTTACATAGGTAACATTCTGCAGCCAGTGTACTAGTTTAATGTTCTTTTTCTTTTCAATATTTCAATGAGAATTTGTTTGTAAATGTGGAGCAAACATTGCTAGGAAAGGGGCCAGAATATCTGTTCATGCATATTCAATATGCTACCTGACTTAGCTTCAGTATAAAGATCCTGCTGCATCATTTATGGGAATTTACTCAGAGTTGCCCCGTGTCAGCTCCATCACTTTGCCAAAAGATATGATGAGCTTCCTTTGATGTTATGGAGAAGAAGCAGCCCTGAGGAAATTCCCAGCCCTAGGTTGTTCCCTATACATATGAAAATGTTTAACATTTTATCAAACCATCATGGGGCAAGGACTAATTGGGAGCTTTCTCAATAGCAGTTCCAAATCACAAAATTAATTGCCTGGATAGCTAGCACAGAGCGCTTTAAACGTGGGCGTGGTTTGAAGCCATAATGGCCAGGAGGCTCCAAGGTACGATCTGTTCCTTGGACAGGGCTATGTAATCACAACTAGATAGCAATTAATTACCCTCAGTGTCTCCCCCCTCCCACCCTCACCCTGTCTGGGAGAGGGAGGGAGAACAAAAGAAAACAGCCATGGTTTGATGCTAAGCGGTGAACCCTGTTGTACGTCATGTGGTTAAAAACAGGATTGGGCATATTAAATTCTGACTTTGTGCATTTCTACAGACCCTGTTAACACTTGCAAACACCCTGCAAGACCAAAGCTCGCCATGCTTCTCGCAAATGTGATAGATCTCAACTTTGTGCAATAGTGTAAAGTGGGTGATAGTGAGGTGACAGCCCATGTTCTATCTTTCTCCATTTCTATTTCTGTTTTGAAAAATTGAACTAGTTGAACTTGGGCAGCAGTGATCAGAATACTTACACCACTTTATTTAATAGAGATATGTCTCCAAGATAGTCCTATTTGCATTTACCAAGGTCAAACTGAGTAAAGTTAAGATAACTCCAAATTAATCTAAAAAGACCCTATTTAACCAGTCTGAATGAATCATTTGTAATCGTAGTAAACAGAAAACTGTGTGGTATCAATTGGAATATGACATGCTCAGCATGAGATATAATGAATATTCCCATTTGCGAAGCTAGTCATAAATCTTCTGTGAATGAATTGCTTACAAATTGCCTGGTTCCTCTAATTTGAGAGTCATTTTTTAATGCTGACTGTGAAATATCCTCTGCTATACAGCTTGAAAGAAGCTCCTTCAGAAAGAGATTGGAATAACAGAATTATGTTGAACCCTGAAACATTTTACACTACTGTCATAATGAGGAGGCATCGGCACAGAACTCAAACTCCTCTGTAAAATCAAGAGCAGAAAATTCAAACTCACAGCAGTTGTTACAATAAAGGTGTTTCTCATAAGCCTATGAGTTGTGCATTAAACAGTTTACAGAATTACAATAACACCTATTGATAAATACCGTTTGGTAGTACAGAACTTGAGTATTGCTGAAAAAAGACATCCTGTCAAAGCTTTTTGTCTTGCACTCATCATGATAATTGCAAGCATCCCAATGTCAGGGGAAGCAAAAGCTTTATACTGTATGAGAAGAGGGTGCTGATTGGTTGCTAACCATTTGCCAATCAATCAGCACTCTCTTCTCATACAGTATAAAGTTGTTGCTTCCCCTTACAGTGGTATTCTTGCAATGATCCTTATGAGTGCAAGACAAAAAGCTCCGACAAGATGTCTTTTTTCAGCAATATTTATTGATTACAAGGAATGAAGGGAGAAGTAATCCCTATTCTTGTCTTTTTGTCAGCAACTAGGTAGCATGTTGGTCAGACTCCTTCCTTTCTTTGCGAATCAAGCAAGAGTCAAATATTTCATTCTACCTGAAATGGCAATTCACAAAGCTATGTTTGGGCAACTAAAATGGCTGCATTAGCGACCACTAATTTTGGCCAAAAATGGAGATAATCGGGAGTTTCTTTATCAATTTCGCCTGTAAGTGATTGGCATTGATTTGAAGCACATAACTTTTAATTGGTAACGATACTCCACTCACTGCATTTTGTTGGAGAAATCACCCAGGAGAATTTGCCTCTTGGCAGTCTATTTCAAAACCATCTGCATAAAGTTGTGAAACTGAAGTCCCCATGCACCATTTTATCGTCTGAGCTTAAGCTTTAATTGCAAAGTTTGTGATGGTACATCCTGTTGTAAGCCTCCAAGATAGGAATGTAGGAACTGCTAGGAGAAAACAGACTAAAATCTGAAGTTCGCCTTCCACCCTCCTGGTTGTTGTATGACACATTAATATTGAGACTAACTATAGAAGCTGACCTTCTTCAATTAGTCTAAAGCTGACCCAGCCACAAGGAGCTTCCGTGATTGAGTGTTTGAGGAACCATACGGGAGGATTTTTCCAATGGCATGGTTTCCCTCCCGCCACCTGAAGAGTCAGCTGAGAACGCATCCCCGCCAATCACAGCTGCCCTGCAGCCATTTAACACTCCTAGGAGCATTAATAAACTGAAGACGGGACTTGCACCCCTCACTTGGGTGGAAGCCCCACCTCAGAGACATGCCAGACAATCTGATTGGCCAGAAGCTCTGTAGTCCTAGAAGTGCCAACGGCAGCACTGACCAGGACTGGGACTACAAGCGGTCCCCAGAGTCTAAGTCCTAGAGTCCATGACCAGGTAAGTGTGGGGGTTTCACAGCAGGGAGGGATGGTAAGACCCAGGCGGGTGTGGGGAGGGGCTGGGATTCCTGATGAAGAGGCTCAGGATGGGGGGGGGAGGGAGGGGCTAACCTTGAGGGAGATGACCACCCCTTCCTCCCTGAGACCCAAGCAGGGTGACCTGCCAGCCTTCCCCTTGCCCCTGAATTCCTCCATCCACCCTCAAAATTAGGGCTAGGCTGGAAGGCGCCACCAATTAGCTACTTAAGGGCCTCAACTGGGGTGAGGGAAGGTGAGTTATCCCAGGCCTCCCCTGCCCCATGTAAAATTGCAGACAGGCTGGGAGTAGGTGGAAGGACAACATGAAGGCCGCCCCGGAGGGGGAGCACGGAATCTTGTGGAGGCGGTGGGGGTCTCTGCTGCTGACTGCAGATCCAGTGAGAGCCCATTGTTGCCTCTTTTCAGGAAGGCCCGCTGCCTGTGTCAGTCAGGCACTTGACAGGCCAACAGCAGGCCTTCCCCTGGGATCAAGAACCCTGGGAGTGGAAGTCCCACCTTCTGAGAGTTTCTGGCCTGTCAGCAAAGCTGTTGCTGGGGCAACATAAAATTCTCCCCGAGCCCATGTCATGTCTTCAAGTAATCATATGCTCTATCCCAAAATGTTATTTCCTAATGTTCTGTTTCTAATGTTGCTCAACAAGCTCATTTGCTATCACACCGCATTTAATATGAAGATTAATTCATTGATTCTATATGCACTACAGGAAGCTGTGCTGAAAGAGATCATGAGTCTGTGAATTGCTTTCACAGGGCCGAAATTCTGCTCCCATGTCAGAAGCACAGAGTTGGGAAAATTCCCGACTCCGCAAACCAGACCCGGGGAAAAACCGGCTGGATTGTTCTGATTTTTGTTCCGGGGTGGAGGGGAGGCAGGGACAAACTGGAGTCAGGTTGCTGATCCCGGAGGTAGTGGAGAGGTGGAGGCGGGCCCAGCATGACTTACACAACTCAGTCAGCGACGGGCCCGGTAAGGGTTCAGTGCTGCGAGGCAAAAAGTGTATGGAGGTGCTGCGTTCACTTGGAGGTGAAATCATTCAACAATCGAGTGAGGTCCAAACTGTAAAAGTTGTCCAACTAGTTTCTGACACTGGACGAGATGGCCCATCATGGGCTTTAGGAAAATACAACAATTGATGCTGTCCATTCACTTTGTAATGAAGGAGCATACTCAACTAATTTAAGGCTGGAAAAGTATCACAACGCATGGAATTGGCAATATCAGGTACTCATGATATTTTGCATGGACTCAGGATACCATTATGCATAGGGGATGACTGATGAACACCACATTTGCCATGATCCTTTGCCCTTCCACCTACCATCTTTCCACCCATCTCCCAGGATGCATCCATGCAATGGACCCTTGACCAAGACCCTCACAGCTGCACACTCTCATAGCATAACTGTGGAAGCAAGCCAGCAGGGTAGTTAGTGGTCAGCATGCTATCTGGGAGTGACATGAACAATATCCAGGCTACCCTGCATTTGTCCAGACCCATTACTCCCCCCACTACCCCTCAACATGAGGCATTAATGAGTTAGAGAGCATGATACATGTATGTAAGCAGATAGCAGACCAAAGAAGAGTCATATTGGACTCAAAACGTTAACTCTGCTTCTATCTCAATAGATGCTGCCAGGCCTGCTGAGTTTTTCCAGAACTTTCTGTTTTTATTTCAGATCTCCAGCATCCGCAGTATTTTGCTTTAATTAGAGATGAGCACTGACATCCACAGGTTACATGAGGAGCTGCATTCCCTTAACTGGACAGTTGCACTGCTAGCCCATCGGTTGCTGGAATGGATGACTGCCGCGCACCAGTTGCCAGCCCCATCTAACCCACCTGAAGGCCAATCTAGGGTTGTGCAGGTTAATGAGGTGAAGACACCAAGAGCATCTTAGCACCGTCATCTTCTACTGCTTCCCCAGCCTCACCCTCATTCCCAGAACCCTCGTCTGCTCTACATGTGCCAGTGGTAATGGCTGTCCGTGCAGAACTGCAGAGGCCACAGACTGAAGTAGAGGTCCTTGCATGACGAGGATGGTCACCACGCTCCTCAATGTCATATAGCACGAGGGTTGAGCAGCCTCCCTCCACCTCTTCCAAGGCAACACGGAGGGGTGGGGGGAGGGGTAAGGGTGACACTTCGTAGAAGTGCTCGCGAGCACAGGACGTTCTGACACCTCAATCACTAATGGGTTCATTGTGGTGACAATATAACTTTGTACATATCACAAATAAGCATATTTGTAATACATGTTACGGTCGTCAAAAATGTTCTGATCTGCTTTTGTGCACTAATATCTTCACTGAGAATATTGACAGAATGAAGGTGGTTCTTACCAGTGGCATGGAAAACTCCATGCTGAAGTCTATCAGGATCAAGAGTGTGCCCATGCATGACCAGGCCATTCCCTTCTCTAGACCTTCAGATAAGGTTTTCATATACCAAGGGTTGTGGTTGAGAACGCTTCTTGCTGCATTTCTTGTCAACCAATGATTGACTTTAAGGAGGATCAGTGATCAGACTCAAAGATCAGATGAAATTTATCAGGAGTATTTCAAGCATGAGTGCTGTGTCGAAGACAGTCATCCACAAATGAATGTTACACAGTCACTTAAGTGGATGTTCCACATGTCAAGATGCCATGCATGCTTCAGGGATCCTTGCTTGTATGGTCTCCCTGCTATATTGGAAGTCTTTGTCTTCCAGGTGGTAGACACTGTGGGTTCTTAGGAAACTGAGAGTTCCAGCAACATTACATGTTGCAGATGTCGCACACTCCTAAAACTGGACGCTGGTGATGGATGGATAATGTGGAATGTAATTAAAAGAGTTGTTCCAATACAGTTGTGGCCTCGCCCGGCACAAGATGCATTAGCTGCAGTACTGTTAGCACATACAATCATATCTATAGGTCTTGGGTGTGAAGTCTTGCTTCCTACTGGCACTCTTGGCATGGTTGACATGGTTTGACTAAGCAAAGGGGGCGTTTTCTGTGGCTCATTGACAGCATCTAACCTATATGTGCAGGATGCAGGTTGTGAAGGACTTCTCAAGGTGTAGCACGGACTCTGTTGAGGTCAAGGTTATGATGGTCATGGTTTCAGCCATGTTGATGTCACTGGCTTTCAGTAAGTGTTGTTGGTTTTCCCTCTTGTTACAGATGGGCATCTACCTGAGGATGTGTGGCTTCCATGTGAAAGATTTATTATGTGCAAGATGCTCACTGAGGACTTGCTGATCTGAATTGTAAGCTTTCAAGAGCCTAGGAGAATCTATTTTGGATTAACAGGTGATGACCCCCCCTCCTGCAAAGAATCAGCCATGGCTACATGGGCCTGCCCCTCAGCTGGTCTTTCATCCCCACCCTCTTCCTCCTCCCCTCTCTGTGTCAGATCCATGAACCTGGACAGGGCCCTCCTCCTCCTGTTCCTCATCTTCCTCACCAACATCCTCCTCAGATTGTGTAGCTATTGGTCCAGCTTCTGCCACTTATAGTTGTAGCTAGGGCCCTCTGCTGCACCATATTGTGGAAAATGCAGCACTACTATTTGGGAGACTCTTGCATGGGAATCCTCCACCACAACTGTCAAAGCTGCTGAAATGCATTTTGAGAATGCCAGCAGCCTGCTCCATTGTATTGCGGGTCACCACATAGCTATTGTTATGGTGCAATTTGGGCTCCGTTTGTGGCTATCTAAAGGAAATCATCAGCCACCTCCTTGTCCCCCAGAAGCCAACCACGGACCTGTGTACCCGTTTCCCACTAACCCCACCCTGCCCCTACCCCCACCCCCACCGGCGAAGATGGTGGGTTCTAGGGCGGGACTTCCGAAATCGGGACTCAGGCGTCATTTTGGCTAAAGCACGGAGCCCTTCCATCTTTACAAAAATTCAGACCACAGTGTTCTGGTCGTACTTGCAATCTATGCTCCCTTTGAGCGTGTGTCCCTGCTGTGGGTTAGGGATAGGTAACTTTTCTATATGCTGTATATCAGTAATGTAATGCATTCACTTGCTGCCACCAAGAAACACATTATTATTTTTTAATAGTAAGCAAAAGACTATTCACTGAAGTCCTCAAATTGAGGAATTATGGTCAAAAGGCTGCATAGTTAAGATGCCTATCTATTCATTTTTGGTTTGTTTGTGTGCATTTGAACAGTAATTATATATCATTGTGTCTCTCTGTAGTCAAAATATGTAGTCCTTTCAAAAACATGAAAACACCCAGTTTTGGTTAGGACTATTGATTGTCAGAAATAAATCCTCAAAGCTCCACGTAATGTCTGCAAAAATATAATTGAGTCTGAATTACAACAGCATTTAAAATATGTCTTTTTTTTAAAAGCAGAGCCGAAGGGTTCAAACAGTGACTTGTTCCTGACACAAAGCTGTCATCCTCTAGGTCTAAGGGAACATCAGCTGCATTTCAAACATTAGATGTTATCCTCCCATCCTCCTGGAATGTTTATGAGTGTTTTACCATCCTTTATTCTGCAAGAGAGACTTTCCTCATGCCAGACTGGAAGCACATCATCTACTTCTTAAAAATGCATCAATGGTCAATTGTCCTTGCAGATGCAATTGTGAAATTTATACTTGCAAATACCAGGAAGTTCCAAATATGAAAATGTTTTGGAATAGCAAAATATTGACCAGGAATTTCCTCAGGGCTTCTCACACTTCCACTTTGGCTGAAGTTTATTTTTGCTTGCAATTTTAACCTGTATCCTAACGCAATCTGATGGGGACGAATTTTTCTCTACCTAAAGATACTGAACCATAAGGCAGAGGGAATTCCATTGGAGACCCTTATGCCAGATCTGTCCTGTTGGTGTTTGACTCACATTTTTGGTGCTTCTTCACGTTGGCTGAAGCTCTAGCTGAAACTTGTGTGTTAATGACACAGGCGTGACATAAAAACACTTGCCCCATAATTTACCTGGGTTACAGGATGGCAGCTGTCCAAAAACACAGTTGCCCAAGAGAAATTAAGCTTTAGAGGTTGCAGTTAGTCCCTCCTGTTTGGAGGATCTGAAATGAAACTGGCAATGAAAAGCTAGTACCTCCAGAAAGGTAACAAATGATTAACAAAGAGGAGTTCTAGGGGCGGACGCTCTCTACTGTTTTTTTGACAGTTACCGAAAGGCCCTTAGGTTGGTGGGCATTTGCTAAAAGTTTCCCCCTGGTCTGGGATCCCATTCATTCTCAGAGCCATTCTCCTGTCCAGATGAAAGCCAGACCATACAAATAAGCTGAACCTCGAAATTCAGCCACAAATACTGCTCTCCAGGACAGTGGATTCCAAATGACCATTTTTTGACTAACGCAGGAGCAAAAGTAGAAAGAAAATGGGCTTCAATATCTTATTTTCTGTTTTATTACAGCAAATCATCGGGCTGATAGTTTCAAATATTAATCTGCAATTACCTCTGTGTCATTTTTTGATGTTCAGCACAGTATCCCACAGTTCAATTTAACATTGTCTGCCGGCCATGTTACATTCAAACGCTGTGTCAGATATTTTACTGGTTGCCCGTGTTGGCTCAGAAGGTTAAACAGTCGATGCCACAAGTGATTGGATGCCAATTTTTTTTTTTTAAAATTGCATTTTAACCTCCTGAAAGTTGAACCTAAGACAACAGTACTTATAACCTATTTACAGAGATTAGACAATTTCCACATGACTTATTATGGCACTGACAGCACCCGTACACCATGTGCAGATAATAATTTGGCTGTGATGGCAGAATTACATTGCAAGAACAAAAAGATACATCATTCCAAGTTATATCGGAACCGATGACAGTACTACAAATTCTCTGCCCAAACTGACAATCACCATTCATTTGATTACACGTCCCAAATGATTTGACAAAGAGATAAAGGAAATCCTGCGAAGTAATGCCAGTTTTTGGCCTTTCATCCTCTGTTTAACATTGACTTAGATTTTATACATAGATCTTTGACAAAGAAAGACTAGCTGGCATTCATCAAATGCTTTAATAATTCTTTCAAGCAAGATTTTTCAAGTCACTGCTGTGTAACTTGCATCCTCTCACGATTTGTTACTCGTGGCATGTTTAATAAATCAACACCCGTACTCCACAGCTGGAGTACTGTGTGCAGTTCTGGTCGCCACATTATAGGAAGGATGTGATTACAATGGAGGGGGTGCAGAGGAGATTCACCAGGATGTTGCCTGGGATGAAACATTTAAGTTATGAAGAGAGGTTGGATAGACTTGGATTGTTTTCGTTGGAGCAGAGAAGACTGAGGGCGACCTGATCGAGGTGTACAAGATTATGAGGGGTATGGACAGAGTGGATAGGGAGCAGCTGTTCCCCTTAGTTGAAGGGTCAGTCACAAGGGGGCATACATTCAAGGTGAGGGGCAGGAGGTTTAGGGGGATGTGAGGAAAAACATTTTTACCCAAGGGGTGGTGACGGTCTGGAATGCACTGCCTGGGAGGGTGGTGGAGACGGGTTGCCTCACATCCTTTAAAAAGTACCTGGATGAGCACTTGGCACGTCAAAACATTCAAGGCTATGGGCCAAGTGCTGGTAAATGGGATTAGGTAGGTAGGTCAGGTGTTTCTCATGTGTTGGTGCAGACTCAATGGGCCGAAGAGCCTCTTCTGCACTGTGATTCTGTGAAGACAATTTGTTTAAATTAGTTACAACTTGGTAATTGTCGTGATTCACCTTCAGCTATCATCATACATTGGCTGGAATTTTCTGGCTGCATTAGCGTCGGGCATCATGGCGGTCATGAGCGGACAATATGGCGAGAAGGCCAAAACTTGGTTTCATGCTGTCGTGAAGCCAGTTTGCAATCGTCCGCTCCACCTGTCAATGGCGGGCCGCGTTTCCCACTGCTGCAGGTCAGGAATGTCATTTAAATACATTTGCATCTAATTATAAACCCAGCTCTCCGGAATCATACCCCCCATGTTAAATTTACCTCTCACATCGGTGGGACTTCCGAACAGTGTGCTTCATGACTGCCTTTAAAAGGCTTGCACTTGGCGACCTGAATTTCAAGGGCAGCTCAGAGGTGAGTGCACACAACCTTGCGCAGCGCTTGCGAGCATCACCTGTAGGACATCAAGGAAGAGGCACCATGCATTCGGTGCTGGGGGGCACAGGAAAGTTGCTTTATCCCAGCTAGCTTTCAGTGCAGTGCCGGGGGCAAGGATTCCAGTGCGGGTCAGGTTGAAGGGGGTGGTGGGGGGTGGGGTAAGACAACACAGACAGGCTGAAGGAAGTACTCAAACACAGCCGCAGGAGTCGGGGGAGGGAGGGTGAGGGAAGCAGTTACACACTTGGAAAAGCTTGTCTAAAGTGAGCATTCTTCCACAGCTGAGGCCATTCAGCAGCAGCTCCATTGACATGCTTGGAATCGAGTCGCTGAAGCTTTTCTGACCACTCAGATGGGCAAAAGCATGAAAGAGCCACCAAATGCTCCAGAAATGATTGTACATTTCGGGGGCAGCAGAGCAACTGGCCAACTGGGCAGGAGGTGGCCATGGCGCAGTGACTGAAGGAGCTGCTCCCAGCCGCCTGGAATGTCTTTATTAATGTTTGGACCAGTATCCATCATGGTTCAAGCCAACAGTGCAGCCTTGCAGCATGGGTTAGGAGAATGCCTGCACGTGAGCTGAGTGCACAGCATGCAGTCCAATGGGCAAAAGCTGCCGCCAATCGGTCAAGAGGAGTGGGGCAGAGATGGGTGGGGTTTCGGCCAGCCAATGAGCACACTCTGGCCATCCAAGTGGTGGCCAGTACTCTCCTGCAAACATGAAAGGGCCTTCAGGCTTAACCAAGAGAAGTTCTTAGTACATCTATGGCAACCCATGCGTCTTTCTGTTTGATCCTGCAGGAGGAGAACATCAGGATCATGGAGCCTGGTGATTTAGTGGTATGCCTCATTGCTTACAGAGACCAGAGAAGAACAAGAAGTCAGCAGCAGAGGCACCTGGCAGGACAAAGGAAGGAGCACCTCCCTCAAGATAAAGGGGCAGCAGGGCCTACTATACATGCAGCTGAAGATCCACAGCGAGTTGTCACTCGTATGTGCCTTGCTAGACCAAGGGTACCTAGATGGTGCCTGTCATTCCTGAAGATGACTGCGAACCAGTGTCACCGAAGACTGTGCATGTCTTGGGAATTGGCCGCTTCAGGATTTGGCCCCATCGACAACTGAAGGGCATCAAATTCCAATGGCCATGAACATGACCGTGGCATGCAATTTTTGCACAAGTGCTTCCTTTCGGGGCTCCACAGGTGACCTGTGCGGGATCTTGCAAGCCTCCACACACAAGTATATCCAGGAGGTCAGGGATGCCATCTTCACGAAGGCACAGACTTTATGCACTTCGGCCAGGATCAGGAAAGCCAGGAAGCTAGACCGCTGGGATTCGCACAGATCTCTGGTTTTCAGGGTGCATGGTGCAATCAATTGCACCCATGTGCCGCTTCGATCTCCGTGGCAACAAGCAGTCAACTATGTCAGCCACAAGGACTTTCACTCGCTGAATGTTCAGCTGGTGTGTGACCACCACAAACACATCCTACAGGTCTGCGCATGATTCCCAGGCAGCATCCACAACACCTACATCCTTAGCAGCTCTCAGATTCCTGATATCTTTCAGGGTATAAAGAGGCTGCAGTGTTGGCCCCTCGGGGACAAGGGCAGAGAATGTAGCTGATGAAGCCCATGCAGCGGCCTCAGACTGCAGCAGAGCAATGGTATAATGAGGTTCATGCCGCGACCTGACTTTGGTGGAGCAAACGATAGGCATTTTGAAAATTAGGCTCCCGTGCCTTGACAGGTCTGGTGGAGCACTGCAACACAGTCCTCCGAGGGTGGTCATCATCGTCACTTGCTGCGTGCTCCACAACCTGGTGCTGCAGCGGGGGAGAGGATCTGGCTGAGGAAGAGATGGAAGAGGTACACTTATCCTCCGATGAGGAAGACATCAAAGGGGATGACGATGATGAGGTCCTCGACAGTAAGGATGCTGGTGAAGAGGCCATTGCATTAGCCAGATGAGGCAGGCGCGCTCGGGAGGCCCTTATAGCCGCAAGATTTGTGGAGGATGATGATGAGATGCAGTGAGGACAATCCTGACATCCTCACCTTGCATCTGTGAACATTTGACTTCTGCGTGGCTAATGGCAGCGCACATACCCTCAGTGCTCAGGCTCATGTCATGGAGACGCAGTGGAGGCCATAATAGTCACTAGATTCCAGGAGGATGATAACGACATGCAGTGAGGACATTCCCTGGATCTTCACATTGTCTCTGTGAATGTCTGACTCCTGTCTGGCTGAGAGCAGCTCGCTTGTGCTCTGTGATTAGGGTCATATCACGGAGACACAGCCATGAAACTTTAAATGCACCTGATCCTTTGTCAGCCTTCAGCACCTGACCCCTTCAGGAGCACAGGTCACAGATACTGAAAACCTGGGGGGCCAGCCCCACCTCAAAGGTGCTGAGAGCACACAGAGAGAATGATGGAACACTGGGATGCCTGCCCAAAACAATCTGGCAGCAATGACAAGCACCATTGAGGTGCAGGCATCAGTAAGGTGTCTAGTGAGTGTGAGACTGGGCCATCACTTTGGTTTAAATGTTACACACTGCACAGCGAAGCCGGCCTGGACTGAGACACCTGCCTTTATCTTGTGCAGGAAACAAGGTTTCACATCTGAGTGACATGAACAAGGAGCCATAGGCACTCTTGGGAATTTATTTACAATAGTGACCATTAATTACAATTGATTAACACCCATGCCCAGGCTGCGCAACTACATCTACTTAACATTCCTAACCCTGCTGCTGCATCTTGGCGCTCCCCGACACCCACACCAGAGGTGGAGGCAGCCTGCTGACTGTGACGCCCTGTCTGTGATGACCTTGGCGGGCGTCCTCTGGAGGGCCAAGACCTGGAGTGTCCCGGCTTGCTTTTGGGGTCCTGCCATGTGACAGTGGCACCCTCCTCGGTCTATGGATCTGGAGCTGCTGGGCTAACAGGAAGAGGGGATTCGGGTGGGCTACACACTCTCAGAGTCATCTGGGTGGATGGCCCAAGGGTGGGCATCTGCTGGTTCTCCTCCCTGTGGGTGCCCGGGGCCCCTGGCTGACTCCTTGAGGAGAAGGGGAAGCTGGAGTGAGATCGAGCTACCCCTCACCGCTCTCTCGTTGACACTGTTGGAGGCCAACTATGGCATAAACGATGGAGTTCAGCCTGTGCAGCAGTGCAGGACCGAAGTCCTGGACCAAGGTCTCCATGGTGGCCACCATCGTACCAGTGTTGACCTCGGTGCATTGGCAAGCCGGCACTATCACCTCAGACAGAAGGCGGGCAGACTCCTCCATCATGACTTGCAATCTGAGGAGTGCAGCGGACATCCCTTCCTGATATTCCTGAGCTTGCTTTTGCAGCTCCAGCGACTGAGGTATGGCCGAGTCCAGAGGCTTGTCATCTGACCTGGACTCAGCAGTTTCCTGTCCTCCATCAGTCCTCCGAGTGCCAGAAACCAGGGGAGTCCCTGCCGCTGCCTGTTATGGATCAGACAGTGCAATGTGCTCACCAGATTGTGACCCCGAGGCTACTCTAGAACTAGATCCCACCGAGGTTTGTGTCTTTGTGCTGGTGGAGGCTGTGATGGAAATTCAATGAGGGTGTCATCAGATTCCTCTTCCAAGGTTTCTTCCGGGCTTGAGTCGAAGATCTGGCTCATGAACCCCCTCGGCTGCTTCCCAGATGTGCCTGTGAAAGCAAGGAGGGATAATTAGTGCATGGCAGGGGAATGCGGAACAGGGGAAGTGACTCACAGCATGGTTATCTGATGGATGTTACACTGCTGGATCCTCACTTGGTTGAGCACCATAAACCTCACCGACAGCACAGGAACGGTCCAGATTGTCACCAGCCAGCTGGAATGATTCTATTTTCAAAGTCTGTGAGGACCTTGATGTCAGGCATTCCTCCACCAGTCTGCAACCTCTCCCTTTTGTTGTGTGCCAGCTTGACCTGCGAAAATACAGATGGGGTGTAAGCAGGGTGCCTACCAGGCTAGATGAGAAGGATGCTGGCAAGTGCGGGTGGCGAATGATGCCACGGATGGGATGAGGACATGATCCCCAGGGCAGTTGAAGGTGTGTGAGAGAGTGAATAGTGATGTCCCTTGAACTGGCAGTGAGTGAGGGCCCTGTGGATGTGCAAAGGATTTGTGAGTGTGTGAGTTGAGAGTGATGATAAGAGTGACTGACCCTGGCAGAACGGAGGAGATCATTCATCCCCTTGTGGCACTGTGTGGCTGTCCTCTTTTGCAGGGCGTTGGCGCTGACCACAGCTACTTCTGCCTCCTATGCTGGATTAGTGGATTTGTCACCTTGCTTGCTGAACTTCACCCAGAGTGTCGGAGATACAGGACTTCATGGCGGGCCTCCACTACGTCCAGTGCTCGCCCGAGGGAGGTGTCGCTAAATTTTGGGGCAGCCAGCGTGAAATCGCGGTTGGGGACCGATCGCTGATGGCAGACCATTTCCTCCCTTTGGCATCCATCACTTTCTACCAGCTTCCGGTCCCTTAGAGAATGTTAGCTCTGAGCAGGGTGTCCTTTAAATATGGCACCCGGATTACTGACGGCCTGAGGTGACGGCGGGACGTGCGAATCAGAGGCCGCCCCGCCAGCAATCCGCCGTGTTTCTGGGGAATGCATTATCAATGAGGAGGGACGTGCCGGGAATTGGACGATAGGGCGTGAAAACCTGCCATTGCGGTCGGTGGGTAAAACATCCGTTTCCCTGCATGCTATCGTACTCTGTGAAAATCTGAGATGATTCTGCCCAATGTTTCAGTTTGTTCATCACGTCCAAGTTACTGTCACGGTTAAATAGCTGGGAAAAGCGAGTGAAGAGTGGAAATGATTTGCTGACTACCAACAAATTCAATGTTCAATAAAACCCGTCCTCGCTCCATTTTGGGATGCTGTAGACCTGTTGAGTAGCGTACAGTGAAACTGTCCTTTTACTCTTAGGGGAGGATTTTCCCCTTGTCGGGCGGGTGTGGTGGGCGGGTGTGGTGGGCGGGCCCGGGAGTAGCCGAGCAACGGTCTGCCATCCGCGATCAGTCCCTAACCGCGATTTCACGCTGTCTGGCCAATTAATAGCATGCTGCAACGCTCAGCGCTGCCGGGGTGGAGGGTGTTGTGGAGGAGGGCGAGCGTGGAAGTCAGACCGTGCGTGCGGGAGCGTTCACAGAAAGCTCCCTGAAGACACGGAGCTGGCCTCAGGCGTCTGAAGATTTTTAATTTTACAAATAAAGATTTTAAAATTAAGGAATACATGCTCCCACATGTGACTCCGTCACATGAGCAGGGATATAATAAAAATGAGTTTTTAAAGTTTTAATATATTTTTAAATCGCTCTTCGAAACCTCATCCCACCTGTGGATGAGGCTTCGCAAAAGCTGCTTGGCTCACCCGCCAACCGTAAGGTTGGATGGGCAGTGAAAAATTCAACTTAACTGATTTATTAATGGGCGTAACAGCCCTCTTAATTGTCGGTGGGTGCGTTGCCGACTCCCGTGTGTGCCTGCCGACCGAAATATCGCGCGCCATTTCACGCTCGTGCGTGTTGGGTGCATGACTGCATGCCGAGGTGAAAATTCAGCCCTTAGATTCAGTGGGCATAATTTCAACTTGTAGTGCAGTGCAAAATGGAGAATATCGGACCAGCTGTCTGCTATACACCTGCACTATTTTCCTTAGCATAGAAGCCAAAACTGAATGTGCATTTTTACCTGTAAAGCTAATAAATTCCACCAAATTGACCGTTAATCGGCTGGAGGCGGAATTTCTGCTGCTCAGGAACAGGAAGCTCCGCCTCAGAGAGCTGCCAGCCAATCGAATGGCCGGCTGCTCTGTGGGCACAGCAGCGCCAAGGAGGAGTGGTTGCCACTGCTGGGATTACTGGCAATCCCCAGTGGAGATCGATGCTGCAGCCAGACGACAAGTGGGGAGAATTTCACTAGGGCTGGGGTGGCAGGACCTAGCGAGAAGTACAAGGTGGATTTGAGAAGCCGGGCAGGGTCATTTCAGAGTATGAATATGCCCAAGGTCTCCACTGCAACCCCCCCCCGACCCTCCCCATGACATTTCATACAGGAAGGGCTTGGGTGGGCAGGCAGTAGGAAGGCCACACACCGGATTTTACGAGCACCACCACCTCCCCCTAATTCCGCCTTCAAACCTGCCAGTGGGGCAGCAAAAAATCCAGCTAGTACATAATAATTGCTGTTATGTTTTACAGAAAAATAACTTAATAGGGATGGGCCCATAAATTTCCAAGGCAGGAGTGCTACCAACTCAACCAAATTTATGCTTAATTTTTAGCTAGTCAGATCGTAGACAGCAACACCAATGTGGCTAGATTGAATGAGGGTTATTAGAGATTTATTTATAAATTTTATGAAGTATATGGAGATCTCAAGTGTATTTGGGCTGGACTGAGCCCAAATATCCTGACAGATATCAGGCCAGAATTGTTCCAATGGTTAAAAACAGCTTGTAAGTGACGCCAGCCAGAACAACTCAGTCAGCATTGCTATTAGAGATCTCAGTGTCAATTACTGTAAACACTTAACTTGCTGCTTAAGAATTTGTATAACTCTAAATATTGGAGAATGGCTGTTCAAATCTTCAAAGAATAATAAAAGTATTAAATGTAGCAGTTTACTATCATCTTCTATCAGCATCCCTCCAACTCCCCACCACCCCAACACCCACCCCACCAAGCATCCCAATAGTTTATTTCTACTTCTCAGCTTAATGTGAACTACCCTAGTACCTATAATGGGAATAAGTAGTGCACACTTGGCCCCGTTAACAATATTTTACATTTCTCACGCCGCAGTCCTGCTTCTTTTTCTGGTTTGTTTTCCCAGTGTTAGGTTATCAAAATGCTGACTTTAGAGTGTTGCTCTCTCAGAACAACAGTAACATGACTAAGAACACCAAAGGCTGGGTTTCATAGGGAGGAGGTGACCTGCTCACCACGCCTGACTTGCAAGACTTGGCTGGCAGCTGATGGGCCTTAAAAATCCCACCCTGCAGTGTTAACGTTCAGCCGGCTGGCGAAAGAGGCTGAGAGTGGGACTTGCATCCTTCAGTGGGAGGAAGAGCTGGTCTCGACACCTGCCGGCCAACCCGATTGGCCAACAGTGCCAGTGCTGAATAGTGGGTGCTGCTGGGACTGTAAGGAGGCCACGAAGATCTTCAATGGGTCCCAGAGCCAGATAAGTGCTGGGCCTTTAGGATGGGGAGGGATTGGGCAGCCGAGTGGTGGGGGGAGAGGGAAGGCAGGAGTACAGGGGCCAGGTGAGGAGGAACAGAGGTGAGGTAACATCTTGGGAGGGGGCTGCTACTGATGCACAAAGGGCATCCCCCGAATGCTCTGTCCCCACTTCCTTCCTGCCTTTTCAAAAAACATTGTCAAAAGCGGGTTCCCCACTCCTGCCCACCTGCCCATGCCGATAGTTCAATGGAATGGTCAGTGTGAAGTACGGGTCAATTGGCTTGGTAACAAGTTCAATTGCCCATTAATTATTTTTTAAAAAAAAGATGGGTGGGCTGCTGATTTCGGCACCTGCCCACCTACTGCATTATGGGAACCAATTTAGGGGTGGTTTGGGAAGGCAGTGGGGTTGCACCCCTTGTATTTATCCTGCCCCCTCCCCCCGCCCGCCAAAAACAAGCCCAGTGTTGGGCCATAAAATCCAGTCCCAAACTGCAAGTCTACCCAGCCTGCATCCTCAGTGGACTTGTCTATGATACTGAAGAACTGGATAACGTGTGCCAGTGTCACAACATTGCTCTCCAGCTACCAACTTCCTACGGGAAGATTGAACTTTTTTTTTAAGGAAAACCTGCATTTTTAAAAGAAATACAAGTAAAAAGACTGATCAAAAGATGGCTGACAATGTAAATTGACCACTTTCTGGAAAATTCCTATGTGGATTATACTGACAGTCCTGTCCTGAGAGGATATGGAATGTTGCACCTGAAGAGGTGTCAAGGCCTTCGTCAAACAGAAATGCTTGAAAGGGAGATAGGAAAGATGCAAAAGACTGAACATTAATCTCCTGTGGTTTACGGAGACAAAAGACTGATTTACATGCCTCAGCAGTCATTTCAAATCCATCTCCTGTTGATTTATATTTCAGAATGTATAAAATGGTCTGAGGTGAAAGAAAAATGGACCTTGTGCACAAGACATGACTATTTCCCCTCTGTCATGAAACTATCATATTTTTCATAATATTGTTTAGTTTATTGTAAAGTAGGTTTATGAGTGTGAGTGTGTATAGTTCTGTCAGTGTGATTTAACTGAATTGGAGTCAGATAGACTGCAAGGTTGAAATTATCAAAAGAAGTTAGGTTTGAAATGCTAATGAGTAAACATGTAGGGTGTGAAGGAAATTTGCATTTTTAGATAAGTTAAGGGGTTGTTTAGGTTTCAAAGGGGTGATAGGATGTTTACAACTAACAAGATAAGCAAGGTCAAACAGTATGTTTATTTTTCCCAAAGGTACTGATCATATTGATAACATGAAAGATTTTTATATTATGGGAAAAGTAAATTTCCAAAGACATACAGAACAATGGAATTTACAGATTAAAGAGAGAGAAACACATATAAAGAAGGATGGAAGGCTATATCAGGGGTCCATGTAAGATCTGAAAGGACCATGTAAAACATCTTTGGGAAAAAGCCTCCAGCCATTTTTGCACTTTTGCAGAAATCTCCTGTGTCCAGTAACCAAAGCTGGAGAAACGCCTTTGGAATTCCACTGTTGTGTGGGTGCTGTGGTAAACTTGCTGGATTGCCTATCTAAATTTAAAATCTATTTTGGACCATTGCCTTAAAGATGGTTTGCAGTTGGAAGTCAGGTTAACTAGGAATTTTGGGATTTGTTATAGTATTAAGTAACTGTAATCTTATATATGTGCTTGAAATCTTTTCTTTTGTTAATAAATGTTGTAATTTAGTTTTTTAAATCTCTAAATGTGTTAGCGGGCTCATTACTTCTGAATTCAGTACACAAATCTGCCTGTTAATAAATACAAATTGTAAAACCATTGTGATAGCGTGGCCAAGTTTCCCTTGTGGATTTAGTCTGCCTGGCACACATTACCTGCCACGTCATAACACCTCCCAGGAATACACAAGAAAATGGGTTGAAAAGCTGGCTGCAGACTGGTGTTTGTGAGTGACAGCAGCAAGAAGAAAAAGCAGTTACCCTTGCAGTTTGCAGGTGAAATCTTTTTTTCTCTCTCTCTGTTGCTGGAGGCAAGACTCAGTAGAAAACAATCAAAAGGAAAAACGACAGCCTCTTCAGTTACCCTGCAGAACCAAATGTCTCCAACTGACTGAGAATTTGCCAAAGTCAGCTCCACTGGAAATACCCAACTTAACGGCCACAACATACCACCATCTATGCCTCACGGACAAGCCAAGGACTGATTTGTATATTTTTAAAAGTTTTATTTGGACTCATAACTTCTTATTTCTGATCTGTGTGTATGGGTGTCAAGTTTTAAAAAATATTTTTCACAGGTTTTAGTGACTAATAAAGTTACTCTTGCTTTGATTCAAGAAAGCCTCATTAAATTGGCTCCTTCTAAAAACTAAATACATTTGGAATGGGAAAAGGTATGCACAGGAAAAGGATTTTTAAATTAACTTTGTTGCGACCAATTAAAGGGTTTGAATAAAGAAAGGGAACCATCTCATTCCTCCTCACCCGGGATCAGAATAAAATTGGGGTCCCATCCTGGTCGTAACAAATTGGGGATCTCTTTTGGGAATTTAACTAACTGGGGGACCCCATCTGTGGATCCAGTCGTAACAGCTAGGCAGGAAAAAAGGTTAAACAGTTTTCACCTTCACTGTCTCAGGTGTACCCTCACTATCTCTTGGAAAGACAAGGTCACCAACTTAGAGGTCCTGGAGCATGTTAATTCAATCAGCATACACTCATTGCTAAGTCAACAGCATCTGCACTGGCTTGGCCACATTCATCAGGTGGATAATGGCCATATACCCAAAGACCTTCCGTAAAGTGAACTGGCCGCTGGGTCATGATCTCCTGGATGTGGATAGCTCTGCTACAAGGACACCTGCAAATGAGATATGAAGATGGCAGACATTGAAACTGGCAGCTGGGAGACAGTCGCCAATGGCTGTTGCCTCTGGAGATTGACTGTTGGCGGGTTATTGGAAGAGGTTAGGAGAAATGGAAAGCTCAGTTGGCTGAGAAGAGGGCCCAGAGAAAACAGAGGTCAGCAAATCCTGTATCTTCTCAGCCCACTGTCTTCTCCTGCAGCAAAAGCGGCAGAGAGTGCTGTGGCAGAGTGGGGCCCCTGAGCCACACCAGGCAATGCTCAACACAGAGTTGACCACTACGGTACAAGGCTTTGTCTTACAAGATGGAAGGCTGTAAATGACTCTCAGAAGATATTCCCACAAATTGGTGGGATTGACAAGAGATCCTTAGGATATAGATATGCTCCTATTTTTGTGTCAAAGTGGCTGTGAATTCATAACAATGCAAAAGTGACAATGTAATGCTAAAATTGGGCCCTGAACGAACTGCTAGAGCTGTTGAATGAGAAGGCCTAGAACAGGTCATTCCATGCTGCATTGGTTTGAAAACTTATGGAGTTTAGCCAGGTTTAAAAAGTGAACAGGGAGTCTTTTGGACCTCTTTATAAGTTGAAGCAGGTCTTTCTTAAATAATATGAATGTGTGGAGGCTTCCACTTACACTCTCCATATGTTTAACATTTTCCACCAGCAGCTCATCTCTGTCCAGGTCACAGCTTCTGCCAGCTGTAAGAGTCAGATTCACTGCCGGACTGTGTAAGCCAGGTAATGATGGCTAGAAATTCATTCTAAGATTAGTGCCTGCATTATAAATGAAGACTTAAATTTGACTAATGAGAATTGAATTTTTAATCCTTATAGGTGGCAGGACATGTGGGATCCATGGCTTTATTAAAGAGGCTTAGAGTGCATAAGCATGAAGGTTATGCAAAATCATTTAAGTCTCAACTAGAGAATTATGTCCAATTCTGAGCACAGCACTTAAAGAAGAATACCAATGCGTTTGAGAAGCTGCAGATAATATTTACTAGAATAGTACAGGAATGTGAGACTTTGGCTAATTGGAGAGATTGGAGAAGGTGGGATTGTTCTGCTTTGAGTAGAGAAAGTTAAAGTGAGATTTAATGAAAGCATTCAAAAGGATGAGGGATTTTGGTACAGTAAAGATGAAGAAACCATTTCTACTGGTGGGAGGGTTAGATTTAGATTCAAGGTAATTGTTAAAAGAACCAAGCGGGATGAGGGAATATTTTTTTATTTTTTCATGGGGTGTGGGCATCACTGGCTAGACCAGCATTTGTTTCCCATCCCTAGTTGCCCTTGAGAAGGTGATGGTGAGCTGCTTTCTTGAACCGCAGTCCATGTGGCTTAGGCACATCCACAGTTCTGTAAGGAAGGGAGTTCCATGGTTTTGACCCAATGATAGAAAAGGAGTGACAATATAGTTGAAAGTCAGGATGGTGAGTGGCTTGAAGGAAACTTGCAGGTGGTGGTGTTCCCATGCACCTGCTACCCTTGTCTTTCTAGATGGTAGATGTTGCGGGTTTGGAAGGTGCTGTTGAAGGAGCCTTGGCGAGTTGCTGCAGGCCACCTTGCAGACAGTACACTTTGTTGCCACTGTGCATGGGGTGCCAATCAAGGGGGCTGCTTTGTCTTGGATGGTGTCAAGCTTGTTGAGTTGGTTGTTGGAGCTGCACTCATCTAGGCAAGTGGAGAGTTTTTCATCACAATCCTGACTTGTGCCTTGATGATGGACAGGATTTGGGGAGCCTGGAGGTGAGTTACTCACCGCAGAATTCCCAGCCTCTCTTGTAGGTACAGTATTTAAATGGTTGCTCCAGTTCTGTTTCTGGTCAATGGTAGGCTCCAGGATGTACAATATATCTGCTCAGCTATGAACAGACGCAGTGTAATAATATGCAAATAAGGAGAGCATCTTCTGATGCTTTACCTGTCATTTTTGGCACAGCAAAGCTATATCAGATGTCTGTTCATCCCTGGTACTCAATATAGCTATGGGAGTACAAGGGCAATTGATTGTCCTATTTTTGTGTTCTTATGATTGTATTGGCTTTGACACCAAATTTTTTTTTAAATCAGATTATTTTTCAAATTTATGCCTCAGCACCTTCACTCTCAGTATCACTACATTGATGTTTTTTGAACTGAAGGCATTTTTCACCATCGAAAGCTATTGAGGCAGATACCAAAATATCATTTGAAAGGAAATGCTGTCGTATAAATATTCGAAAAATAAAAAATATATAAAAGAATCTCTGTGGGTGGGGTTACAAGAGAGAGCTCTCGGCTGTGTTGTAACTTATATGATGCTATGAAATATCTCATTTATAAAGACTGAGCTCAGTGGGTGGTTCAGAAATGATGCTGAGCCAGTTTAGGATGATGTGCCGAGTGAGAAGCATCCAAACACTGAGCCTACATTCCTTTGTGCCTGATATTGGTTTGGCCAAAGTTAGTCAGTGCTGGCTTGTTTCAAAGACAACAATAAATTCTATTTATGTAATGTGGTAGGAAGTCTGAGGCGTTTCACAGGATCATTATCAAACAAAATGTGACATTGGCCCATAACTTGGTTAAAGATATAGGTTTTGAGCAGTGTCTTAAAGGAGGAAAAAGTAGTAGAGAGGCAGAGAGTTTATTGAGGGAATTTCAGAGTTTAGGCCTGAGGCAGCTGAAGGCACGACTACCAATGATGGGGTGATCACAATTGGGGATGCGTAGGACCCAGAATTGGAGGTCAGTAGAGACCTCAGATGGTTGTATGGCTAGAGGAGGTTACAGAAATAGGGAAGGGTGAAGCCATGGAGGTATTTGAAAACAAGGATGATAATAGTAAAATTGAGGTGTTGTCAGATCAGGAGTCAATCTGGTGCCTAGATCATTGAGGTGATAGGTAAGTGGGACCAGGTGTAAGTTAGGAGATGTTACATGTGGACATGTGAAGTCAGCTTTGTCTGGCAATCTTAGTACAAAGTTCTTACTTTCACACAGTCTCTGAGTCCGAACTACAGTCCAAGGAGATAGAGATAGGTAGAGCTTGTTAGAAGTAGTATTGACTACAGAGCCTGACTTCACTTTCTGCAGTTTGGGAAGATTCTGGCTCTAGTTACAAGGTCAATATCGGTAGGTTATGGAATTACTACTAGTTACAAGTAGGATGTTGGAGTGTCATACCAATAACTATTAGATACATATGACTGTCAATCAGTTATTGTATTTTTGTTGGTTATCACTCCAATCTTAATCCCGCCCCCCAGCACCCTAATTCTTAAATAGAAATGGAGAAGTGGAGCACAGTGTAGGTCTGCCAACAGTACTGGAATTATACTCTCATTCATTAACATCTTTAGAAAAGGAAGTATGTAAATTGGGGAAGGAACAGCACTTCATCTTCTGGTTAGGCACTTTACAGACTTCTGAACTCAACATTGAGTTCAACAACTTCAGACCATGGCACTGACCTCCATTTTGTAATTTTTTCCAAAAGTGCCCTGTCTCATGTTTTTACTTCCAGGCAGTGCTGACGTTAATTCTGCTATTAACACCTACTTGGACCAAAGCTTTGTTTCTTTACTACGATCATTACCACTCCCTTTACCTTTTGTTCCATTACACCTTTGTCATTTAAACTCCCCCACCCTTTAACCTACTCCTGTGTTTCCCTTTTGCTCCAGGTGACCCTCACCCCTTTTCAATAGCATAACACCCATCACATTACTATCTCTCTTCAGTTCTGAAGAAGAGTCATATTGGACTGGAAAGACTAACTCTCTTTGTCTCTCCCCAGATGCTGCCTGATGTGCTGAGTTTTTCTAGCACTTTCTGTTTGTAATTCAGCATCCACAGTATTATTTATGTAAATTGGGATTGTTTTTAAACTTACATTTCTTGTTTTTCAGTTTTGCATTAAAATGGGGAGTTACATCTAACTTCTCCTCATACTTGCCCTCTGCTATGTTTTGTTTTGTTTTGATACACGTTTTCATACACCGGCACAGATGGACCGCCATTTGATAGTGAAATTTTTCCAGCCTAACAAGTAATTTGTCTTACCTTTTCACCTTCTTTCCATGAAGCATAGCTTATTTTGCCCTGAAATATAAAGAATATTATCAGTAAAGCTTCCTCTCATTGCCGTCATTAATGTGAATTAAAAAATATCCCACTCAAACTGAACCAATTCTCTTCCATCTTTCTCAATGATCTCATAAATGATATTGGTACTTCACTTCTTCGAAGAATTGTTGGCCTCTTTACTTAAATGATTCTCAATTTCTGGAGGCCTCCTTTAAAGGAAAATCAAATGGGTGAACCTGGAATTTCCACAAAACTTGTCCCTCTGTAACTTTGGTTGGGAGGTCAGCGAACACCTGAGGATATGGCATAAACAGCTAAAACAGATGTTCACACCACTCCTTCAGGACTGCTGCCAGATTTCTGCTGAGGAATCCCCTGTTTTGAGTTGACATGTTTCAAGTGAGTGACTTGAAGACGAAACACTCTTCAACTGGAAAGTGTAAAAATGTGTCGCAGCAAGAAAACGGTTGAAGGACGATTACTTAAAAGAAAGGGAATATTTTTGGTGAGTGGAGACAAAAAACAGATAGTTATCGATGGCTCTTGCAGTCATGAAAGAACATCCAACTAATTTAGTGATATTTTAGAAATGCAGCAATTCTTTTGATGCAATTTGATTAATGCATCATTTATCTGACTAATATTTGTTTTTTAATTGCTGATGTCTTTTTCATGACAACTGCTACAATGATAATGCCTCTAGATGCTTTGGAAATGTGATGGCGTCTAGAATATCGTGGGTAAACCAATGGCCAAATGTAAATATTGTTCATGCCTTATTTTTATTTCATCAGCAAGCCATTCAGTTTGAACCACTTCTACAGATTTTATGGTAATCAATCTGTAGACCGACTTTAGATGATTGCATATATCGCAATAGCCAGAATGACTGAGAAATATGAAAGCTGTAACATAATTAGTCTTCACCAGTGCAAAAGCTTGTTACCAACCTTGTAACTGCTTCAATTCCAATATATATCACATACTAGTTTGGTAATAGCACTGGAATGTGAGAGGCAAAGAGAAACATTTTGCTTTTATACTTTGGGCTGTGGGGAGTGTTCAACAGAAAGGCAAAGACCATTGTAACTTATAATGGAAAACTTAATAAATATTTGAAGCTTTGGAAGATGCTGGGCTGGGCTATGGCAGCGTAGTGCAATTAGTTTTTGGATTGCTGTAACAAGGAGCTAGCACAGAAATGATGGGATGAGTACCCTTTTTCAGTGCTGCAAACATCTATCATTTAATAGTTCCATATGGTACCTTATCATGCTGAAATACCTCATAAGGTCTTGAAATAATGAACCAGCATCAGTAACTTAATATGTAGGCAGTAGCAGCAATCATTGTCTGTCAGCAAAATTCTATAAAACTGTTATGAAATGAATGACCAGTTAATCTGTTTTTGATAGCCTTGGTTGAACAAGAAATGTTGGTCTCTGCTCCTCTTTGAACAGTATCAGTATTTTGTGCATCCATTTGAGCCATGTGCAAATGTGCTTTGAAGTTCAACATTTCAAATGATAATACAACACTGAACTACCAGCTTAGAGATAGAATTAAGGAAGCTGACTACAACATGCTATCCCCACCATATTACCACAAATGACTTTGACATTCCTCATTTAATATGTAAGTACTTACTGGTTCTCCTTTTTCTCCTTTGGGACCATGAGCTCCTACTTGGCCTGGCTCACCCTGCCAACATGAAATGAAAAAAACTTTTTAAGTTCAAGTCAATAGCTGTGCAACCAATCACAGGTTTATTTGTATCAATCCATCATAAGCATTTTCCCAGTGGAGTCTCACACAATTACTATCATTTAGTAGAGGCAAATGTGTCTGTGTATTAAGGGAGAAGGCAAGAGGTTTCAACAAACTAAACTTCTACATTAAGAAGGCTTTTTAAAAATTCAATCTCGGTATTACTTCATCCGTACTTATTGATTTACACAACTTGTCGTCTGCAATTTTTAATTCGCGTTGTGTACAAATCTTAGTCTTTCACCTCAGTTTTTCAACAAGAACAAAAGGACAATTTGTGTAAAGGGTTTCCCCTTTGACTCCCATTGAATTGAGTTTTTCTCAGGCTCCTTGGTGCCATTCTACCAGATGGTTGAATTTGAATTCAATAAAAATCTGGATTTAAAAGACTAATGATGACCATGAAACCATTGCTGATTGTCATAAAAGCCCATATGGTTCAAATTTGCCATCCTTCCTTGGTCTGGCCTACATGTGACTCCAGATCCCCATGTGGTTGACTATTAAATGCCCTCTGAAGTGGCCTAGAAAGCCACTCAGTTGTAACAAACCGCTACAAAGTCAATAAAAAGGAATGAAACCGGGTGGACTACCAGGCATCAACCTGGGCACTGGAAATGACAACAGAAAATCCAGCCCTGTCAACCCTGCAAAGCCCTCCTTACTAACGTCAGGGGCTTGTGCCTAAATTTGGAGAGCTGTCTCACAGGCTAGTCAAGCAACAGCCTGACATAGTCATACTCAGGGAATTATACCTTACATGCAATGTCCCACACATCATCATCATCCCTGGGTGTGTCCTGTCCCACCAGCAGGATAGTAGTATGCAGTCATGAGGGAGTTGCCCTGGGAGTCCCCATGGGAGCCCCCATGAGGTCTCATGGCATCAGGTCAAACAGGGGCAAGGAAACGTCCTGTTGATTACCACGTACCACCCTCCCTCAGCTGATGAATCAGTGCTCCTCCATGTTGAACACCACTTGGAGGAAGCACTAAGGGTGGCAAGGGTGCAGAATGTGCTCTGGGTGCTGGACTTCAATGTCAATCACCAAAAATGACTCGGCAGCACCACCACAGACTGAACTGGCTGAGTCCTAAAGGACATAGTTGTTAGACTAGGTCTGCGGCAGGTGGTGAAGGGACCAACAAGAGGGAAAATATGCTTGACCTCATCCTCAACAACCTGCCTGCCGCAGATGCATCTGTCTATTACTTATCGGTAGGAGTGACCACCGCACAGTCCTTATGGAGTTGAAGTCCTGCCTTCACATTGAGGATCCCCTCCATCTTGTTGTGTGGCACTACCACCATGCTAAGTGGGATAGATTTCAAACAGATCTAGCAACTCAAGACTGGGAATCCATGACACGCTGTGGACCATTAGCAGCAGTAGAATTGTACTCAAACACAATCTGTAACCTTCTGCCATCATACTCCCCACACTACCATTACCATCAAGCCAGGGGGTCAACCCTGGTTTAATGAAGAGTGCAAGAGGGCAGAAGTAGCACCACACAATGCTAAAAATGAGGGTCAACCTGGTGAAGCTACAAGACAGGACTACTTGTGTGCATAATAGCATAAGCAGCAAGCAAGAGACGGACCTAAGCGATTCCACAACCAACGGATTAGATCTAAGCTCCGCATTCCTGTCACATTCAGTCATGAATGGTGGTGGGCAACTAAACAACTCACTGGAGGAGGAGTCCCAACAAATATCCCCATCCTCAATGATGGAGGAGTCCAGCACACCAGTGCAAAAGATAAGGTTGAAGCACGTGCTTCAGCCAGAAGTGCAAAGTGGATTATCCATCTGGGCCTCCTCTGAAGGTCCACAGCATCACAGATGTTAGTCTTCAGCCAATTTGATTCCCTCCACTTGATATCAAGAAATGGCTGAAGGCACTGGATACTGCAAGGGCTATGGGTCCTCGCAAAATTCCGGCAATAGTACTGAAGACTTGTGCTCCAGAACTTTTGCACCACTAGCCAAGCTGTTCCAGTACAGCTACAACACTGGCATATAAGCAGCTATGTGGAAAATTGCCCAGGTATATCCTATACACAAAAAGCAGGACAAATCCAACCTGGCCAATTAACGCCCCATCAATCTACTCTCCATCATCAGTAAAGTGATGGAAGGAGTCAACAACAGTGCTATCAAGCGACACTTGCTTAGCAATAACCTGCTCATTGAGTCTCAGTTTGGATTCCACCAGGGTCACTCAGCTCCTGACCTCATTACAGCCTTGGTTCAAACATGGACAAAAGAGCTGAACTCCAGAAATGAAGTGAGAGTGACTGCCCTTGACACCAAGGTCACATTTAACCTTGTGCGGCATCAAGGAGCCCTATCAAAACTGGAGCCAATGGGAATCGGAGGAAAACTCTCTGCTGGTTGGAGTCATACCTAGCACATAGGAAGATGGTTGTGGTTGTTGGAGGTCAGTAATCTCAGCTCCAGGACATCGCTGCAGGAGTTCCTCAGGGCTGTGTCCTCGGCCCAAACATCTTCAGCTGCTTCATCAATGACCTTCCTTCCATCATAAAGTCAGAAATGGGGATGTTCACTGATGATTGCACAATGTTCAGCACCATTTGTGACTTCTCAGATACTGAAGCAGCCCATGTCCAAATGCAGTAAGACCTGGACAGTATCAAGACTTGGGCTAACAAGTGGCAAGTAACGTTTGCGCCACACAAATGCCAGGCGACCGCTATCTCCAACAAGAGATAATCTAACCATCGCCCCTTGAGATTCAATGATGTTACCATCACTGAATCCCCCATTATCAAAATCCTGGTTGTTGCCATTGACCAGAAACTGAACTGGACTAGCCATATAAATACTGCGGCTACAAGAGCAGGTCAGAGGCTAGGAATCCTGTGGTGTCTAACTCACCCCCTGACTCCCCAAAGCCTGTCTACCATCTACAAGGTGCAAGTCAGGAGTGTGATGGAATACTTTCTCCACTTTCCTGGATACATGCAGCTCCAACAACATTCAGGAAGCTTGACACCAGTCAGGACAAAGCAGCCCCCTTAATTGGCACCTCTTCCACAAGCATTTACTCCATTCTCCACCAACGAACAGCAGCAGCATTTCGTACCATCTACAAGATGCACTACAGGAATTCACCAAGGCTGCTTAAACAACACCTTTCAAATTCACGACCACCACCATCCAGAAGGACAAGGGAAGCAGACACATGGGAACACCACCACCTGGAAGTTCCCCTCCAAACTACTCACCATCCTGACTTGGAAATATATCACCGTTCCTTCATTAACGCTGTGTCAAAATCCTGGATCTCCCTATCTAACAGCGCTGTGGGTGTACCTACACCACTGCAGCTGTTCACGAAGGCAGCTCACCACCACCTTCTCAAGGGAAATTAGGGATGGGCAATAAATGCTGGCCTAGGCAGCGATGCCCACATCCCATAAATGAATTTAAGAAAAATTGAGAACTAAGAAACAAGCAGTCTGGGTGAATTAACACCAACCGAAAAGACTTTCAACAGAACTTGTCAACAAGCAGCTGGTCACCGTGCCTCAACTCCTCGGAGCCTGTTTGATTTTAAAAGTCTCTGATCATTGCCTGCCAAGTGGACTAAGCGCAGAATCTGTATTGTGCTGCATCATCATTCATTTCAAGAATTTTTGTGCTGCTGTCTCCAACGAGGACACTCATCTGGACTGAACTCCGACATCAAGGAAACACCCTCTCGGCTTTGACTTTCCTGACTCTGAAAATCATGTGAACTAACATTCATTTCTGCAGTTCTTTTACTGTTGTTATCCAGGGTTGTTATATCTCCCCCTTTTCCATCCTGCCTTACTGTGTGTGTGTGTGTGTGTGTGTGTGTGTGTGCGCACGTGTGTGTTTGAGATTGCGAACATCCTGCCTTCTCTCCCCCCCTCAGTTTGAAGGTGAAATAAACAAACCTTTGAGTTAATCATAAAGAGATTTGCTGTGTGCTACCCATAACATTGGACCACACAAATTGAGGGTTTGGGAAAACATGCCACAGTCAACTTCAAAAATAATTCACAAACACCTCTGCTTATGGACAGATGGTGAGAGGATAAGGAAGTTCAGTTTGCCTCTCTCCTGTCCATAACATTCTATTAATGGAAAATATAAAGGAGCAAAGTTATATAAAGCATTTAAATGTGCCATTCTTTACCATTGGCACCCAGCGTCTGTGTTCCTTGACCACCTCAGAGAATGACTTGTCACTGCAACAGTGTGAAATTTCCCATTTTGCACACAGCCATTCTTGTGGTCCTCTGGGTCAGAATTTCAACGAGTGCTACTCAATGTTTATATTTACTATATGTTGTTCTCTCAGGTTCAACTCTAACTTTGTTATTAAACCTGCTGACAAGGGTGGTGCTCTTGTTGTCTGGTGTACTGACCTCTATCTTGGAGAGGCTAAGCGCCAACTCTCAGACACTTCTTCCTACCTCCCTTGAAACATGACCTTACCACTGAACATCAAGCCATTGTTTCCAGGACTGTCACTGACCTCATCTCCTTTCGAGATCTTCCCTCTATGGCTTCTCACCCCCTAGTCCCCTAACCCTGCACAGCCTGCTTCTATCTCCTTCACAAAATCCACAAACAGTACTGTTCTGGTAGACCCATCATTTTAACCTGTTCCTGCCCCACTGAACTTATTTCTTCCTATCCCTACTCCATTTTTTTTCCCCCTTGACCAGTCACTTCCCACCTTCATTTGTGATTCTTCTTGAAATTTCAACAACTTCCAATTTCCTGGCCCTCCTCATCTCCTCTTCACCATGGACATCCAAACTCTCTATACCTCCATCCCCACCAGCATGATCTAAGGGCTCTCTGCTTCTCCTTGTAGTAAGTCCCGAACAATCCCCATGCACCAATATCCTCCTCCTTCTGGCTGAATTTGTTCTCTCACTGAATAATTTCTCCTTTAACTTATCTCACTTCCTCCAACGAAACAGTGCGGCTATGGGTACCCACATGGACCCTAGTTATAAACAAAAAGCTAAAAGCTACTGCGGATGCTGGAAATCCAAAACAAAATAAAAACAGAATTACCTGGAAAAACTCAGCAAGTCTGGCAGCATCGGCGGAGAAGAAATCAGTCAACGTTTCGAGCCCTCATGGCCCTTCAGCTTCAGTTCTGCTGAAGGGCCATGAGGGCTCGAAACGTTGACTGATTTCTTCTCCGCCGATGGACCCTAGTTATGCCTGTCTTTTGGTCGGTTATGTGGAACATTCCTTGTTCCAGTCCTACTCAGGCCCCCTCCCACAGCTCTTTTCCCCAGTACATCAATGACTGTATTGGTGCTGCTTCCTGCTCTCATCCAGAACTGGAAATATTCATCAATTTGGCTCCAATTTCCACCCTTCTCTCACCCTAACATGATCCATCTCTAACACTTACTTTCTCTTCCTTATTGTTCTGTCTCCATTTCTGGGGATAGACTGCCTACTAATATTCATTACAAGCCCAAGGACTCCCACAGCTACCTCGAGTACACCTCCTCACACCCTGCATCCTGTAAGGACTTCATCCGATTCTCCCAGTTTCTCCATCACCATCACATCTGTTCTGATGGTACTTCCTTCCACAATGGCGTTTCCGACATGTCTACCTTTATCCTCAACCGAGGATTCCACTGTGGTTGACACGGCCCCCAACCTGTCTGACCCATTTCCTGTACTTTTGCCCTCAACCCTTCCCCTCCCTACCAGAATGGGTTACCCTTGTCCTCACTTTCCACCCCACTAGCCTTCATATTCAGAGAATTATCCACCACCATTCCCACCAACCTCACCATGATGCCATCACCAAGCACACCTTCCCCTCTCCTACCAGCATTCTGAAGGGACCAATCCCTCTATGACACCCCTCTATCACCCCCAACACCTCATCCTCTTCCCCACCCATGCAATTGCAGGAGGTATAACACCTTCTCCTTTACTTCCCCACTTCTCACTGTCCAAGGCCCCAAACAATCCTGCCCACTGATGCAGTGATTTACATGTACTTCTTTCAATTTAACCTACTGTATTCACTACTACTGTATGTGGCTCCTCTACCCTGGGAAGACCAAACGCAGACTGGGTGCCTGGTTTGCAGAACACCTTTGCTTAGTCCATGAGCACAACCCCGACCTCCCAGTTACTTGCCATTTAAACTCACCATTTTACTCTCTTGTTCACATTTGTGCCCTCAGCCTGCTACAATGTTCCACTGAAGCCCAGCGCAAGCTGGAAGAATAGCACCTCATCTTCCGATTAGGCACTTCACAATCTTCTGGATTCAACATTGAGTTCAACAACTTCAGACATGAACTCTTCTCCTCCATTTTGAATTTTGTTCCCCCCACCCCCCTTCCCCACAACCAAGTGTCAGTTTGTATTTTCCTAATGTTTTTTGCTTTCAGACAGTGCTGCTCTTTATTCTGCTCATTAACACATTGTTCTATTTTGCTTTCAGAGAGTGCTGACCTATATTCTGCTATTTACGTCTGCTCTGGACCAATCCTTTGTTTCTTTAATACTGTCATTGCCACTCCCTTTGCCTCTGGTTCTGTGAATTTTTGTTATTTAATCTCCCCACCCTCTAACGTATCCCTAACCTTCTATTTTACTCCACTTACCCCTGCCCCCTTTTTAAACAGGATAAAACCCATCACATTTCTGCCTCTCTCCAGTTCTAAAGAAGAGTCATATTGGACTCAAAACATGAGGTGGGACCAGAAATTCCTGGCCAGTAACTCTGTACCTCTCTCTCCACAGATGCTGTCAGACCTGCTGAGTTTTCCAGCACTTTCTGCTTTTACTACTAAATGTTTAGGGAGTTGTGACAAAGGACTGACCAAACTCATATCACATGGGATTCGTTTAATTGACAAAAGGAACATGCTTGCATGTCACCAGTCCATTTTAGATTGCAACTTAGACTTTAGAGATGAAAATGTTGTGCTTATCCCATAAAAGAGCCTTGAATCGGATAGTTTAGGGAGAAATTTTCTTTGTCTGTTAATACAATATTATCCAGAAAAATCCAAACACAACATTTTAAATAATTACAAGCCACCTTCTTGGCCCTCTATCCAAACTCACCATTGGGCCTCTGGCTCCTTGAAAACCAGGTAGACCATGATCACCCTGTGGAAAGTGCAACAGAAATAAAATCAGAACAATTGCTGTTCAGGAATAAGTATTAGAAGCACATCAAATAGAGGCTTCAGCAGCCACTTTAGGTTGCATCAAAATAATAGCCAGAAAAATAGGAATACGTGCATTCTATCTAGAAAGATTTGACAAGCTAATCTGCCCAGATATGTTCAGAGTCCAAGCTTTCAGGAATATTTATTTCGATAGTTATCAGCTCAGAAAACAGCTTACAGCAGTTTCTAGTTGAAGTATCTAAAAAATTGTCAAATAAGTCAAGTTCTGACTATTATTGCATTATCAGTCAGCATAATAGGACAAGAAATGGGGAGTATAAACTTATTTATAAGAGAGAAAAATTCCCCATACAAACACCAGATAATCTGATCAGTAATTGTGGTTGAGGGATCACTATTAGGTATGGAGACCAGAGAAACACCACTATTCTTCTTAAATTAGTGCCAATGGATCTTCTATGTCCGCCTGAGCTAAGTTTAACATCTTATCAGAAAGACAGAAACTCTGACAGTGCAGCACTCTCTCTAGCACGAGTGAAATGTTAACCAAGATTTTATACTCCTGTTTCTGGAGTGAGATTTGAAACACACAATCTTCTGATTCAGAGGCAAGTGTATTGCCACTGAGTTTAAACTAGCTATACTAATGGTTTTGAAAGGGGTTATTTATGGGAATCAATGATCTTGTCAATTAAATTCCTATTAAACAAAGCGAGTATTAATCTATCCTCTTGCAGATATATCTAATATGATTTTTCATGTCCAGTCAATCGAACTTGGTACAGACTGGTTTGGTTTGAATTTTCCACTTCCTGGAAAATATTCCGGAACTTGTGTATCTGAACCCTGTAGGTACCTCCTGTGTACTGAGTTGGGAGATCAGCCAACTTATCCCTGCAGTCAACAGGTTAAAGCGATCATCTTTAGATGTCTAAATGCAATACAGCAATCGTCACAATGATATGTTCTATCTTATAATTTTCCAATCAAGCACCCAGAAATAGAATTTATTTTAAAATGTTTGACTTAAAGGTAGTCCAGTTTTCAAGCACCAAATACTTTTGGATATGAAGTTTCCGTAACTAGTCTTTAGCCATTGCTTTCAGACAGTACAAAAAAAAACAAGTCTGGTAGGTATTACCCACTTGAAGTAATCATTGCCATCAGAGAAAGCCTTTAATAACTACATGGTGTTATCATTAGCTTGCCAATTAACAAGATGGAAAAGAGGAGATCTCTGTCCTTTCTTAACTTATAACTCATGGTGAACCTTATATTTTTTAATGTGAGGAGTAAGAAAAAAATAAATCTAATCATATCAATGTCTGTGAATCTGTATGAATGTATGCCTATGTTGATCTACATACTGTGTGCAGTTCTGGTCGCCATATTATAGGAAGGATGTGATTGCACTGGAGGGGGTGCAGAGGAGATTCACCAGAATGTTGCCTGGGATGAAACATTTAAGTTATGAAGAGAGGTTGGATAGACTTGGGTTGTTTTCATTGGAGCAGAGAAGAGTGAGGGGCGCCCTGATCGAGGTGTACAAGATTATGAGCGGCATGGACAGGGTGGATAGGGAGCAGCTGTTCCCCCTAGTTGAAGGGTCAGTCATGAGGGGACACAAGTTCAAGGTGAGGGGCAGAAGGTTTAGGGGGGATGTGAGGAAAAACTTTTTTTATCCAGAGGATGGTGACGGTCTGGAATACGCTGCCTGGGAGGGTGGTGAAGGTTGCCTCACATTCTTTAAATAGTACCTGGATGAGCACTTGGCACGTCATAGCATGCAAGGCTATGGGCCAAGTGTTGGTAAATGGGATGAGGTAGGTAGGTCAGGTATTTCTCACGTGCCAGTGCAGACTCGATGGGCCGAAAGGCCTCTTCTGCACTGTGTGATTCTGTGATTCTGTGAAAGGGATACATGTCAGGGACTCATAGGCCGGGATTTTCCAGTCCCGGGGCAGTAGATTCCCTCACGTCAGATGTGGCGAGCCATTCAAACCTCTGTTGATTTCGGCATGACCGGAAGATCCCGCCAGTGGGAGGGGCCAGAAAATCCTGCCCATAGATTTCATGAAAAAAATGTAACTTTAATGTGGATAAACATTTGTAATATACAATATACTGCATCATATGCATGAAGTTTTAAAATAAGAGTATCCTGGTGACTTTTTCCAGAAATTATATTGATGGGTTTATATTATGAATGGAATTCAAAGAAAGACTTATATTATCTCAATGCAAGTTATTTCTCTTTTCTTCTATATTTCACACCAAACAGTATTACATTTTTCACATTTTGTACTGTGAATCCACACCACAAGAGAAAACATGACTGAAATTGATTTAATGCATTTAACATAGACAGCAGAGAAGATGAGAGGAAACTTCAATTGCATTAACCATGTCTAGGGTTAAATCCAGATCCCAGATGTGACAGGAAACAGTGCAAACCCAGTTCAATTCCAGCATTTTGTTGTGGTTTATTTTCAGCAGAGACTTATGGAAACCCATTCCTCTCACAGTAATGCTTGGTTTAATCATTCGCTATTGACTCTTAAAGACAAGAATAAAACAAAGCTCTGTCTATTTTTTTCCCAGGTTATTTCCCAGTCTGCTACCATCAATGTTAGGTAACCAAAGACTGTTCACCCTTTGGATGAAAAGTCATTGAAATGTTGATTCAGTTTCTCTCTCCACAGATGCTGCCTGACTTACTGAGTATTTCAGCATTTTCTGTCCTTACTTTATCTGCTATCCTTTAGTTTTGGGTGCGGTAAATAATTCAGTCATTACTTCTAGTACCTTCACTCCCTTATGGCAGGAACAGTTAATGCTCTTTGCGCTGTCAACCTCGGCAGGTGACTGTGGTGGTGCTGAGATCTCCAAATAAGGAACTTGGGTGGCAAGCGTAATCTGACACTGCAACAAATGAGAAAGAAATGGTTGTTAGAAATAGAGGGTGGGTAGAAAAGAAGGGTAAGGACAGTCAGATTCAAATGCATCTCAGTGCAAGCCATGTATAATTAACTAAAGTGGAAGGAATAAGTTCAAAGTGAATATTTCTCTTAAAGAACTCCCTTCACCATTCTAGACCACCACACTAGTCACCATGACATGGGTGAAAACAGTTAAGACCAAAGCCATTGTCTTCGGACCCCACCACAAACTCTGTACCCTCGCTCCCAATTCCATCCTCCTCCTTGACAATGTCTCAGGTTGAAGTCAACATTTTGTAAAATCACCAATCTATCTGACCTTCAGCTCAGTTTATGACCACACATTCTCTCTACCATAAAGTCTGGCTATGTCCGTCTCCATAACATCAACCTATACCTGCCCCAGACTCAGCACATCTTCTACTAAAACCTTCATGTTATTGTCATCTCCAGACTCTAAAATTCTAATACTCTCCTGACCGTCCTCCACCCTGCATAAATTTCAGCTGATTCAAAGCTCTGCTGCCTGTAATCTGCACAAAGTCCCCGCTCTCCCACTCTGCGTTCTGACAGACACTGGTTTTTGTCCATCAGCAGCTGAAATGTAACATTTTTAACCTGCATTCAAATCCCTTTATGGATTCACACTTCTGAGAATTCTGGCCTCTAGGTGCACCTTACCCCTTTCAACGCACCATAGGTGACTGTGTCCTCAGCTGTTCAGGCCCTAAGGTCTGGAATTTTCTACCCAAACTTTCCTGTCTCACTGTCCCTTGTGTTCTTTAATATCCTCCTTAAAACTCACGTCTTCCTTGACTCAGCATGAATTTTTGTCTGATTATATTTCTGTTAAGCACCTTTCGATATTTCTTACATTGATATGTAAATGCATATTGCTGTTGATGTAAATGAATTACTCAGTAGAGTACTGCATCATACAGGTCTGTAAGGTCCCAGATGCAATTCCTGATTTGATTTGAGTCAACTGATCTCAGCTGGAATGTCACTAGGTGTGCTACTTCGCCTCAATGGTTGACAGTTGCAAAGTTTCTCAATCTGATTGATGTGCAGCAAGCTTTGCTGGAAAGTGCCAATGTGGGTGTAAGGGAAAGATAGAACCGGGCAGGACTAGACTGCTCCACTGTAGTTTAAAAACCCATGAACAAGGCTCAAGTACAGTCACTTGGACAAGGTATTGAAGATCTGCTGGCCCTTTATTGATCTATATCCAACTATGTAATTATCTTTAGTAGAGGGAGAAAGAAAATTGGAGAAAAAAATCTACAATAAGTCAAATAACCTCAAGTCCTCAGTGGTGGGGTGTTTCGAGTAATAAGAGGTGTTAAAAATATATTTTTCCACACAATGGAGCCAATTCTGACATTGAAATATCATGAATCAGCAGCCAATTGTATACCTTTTCCAGTTATGTAAATGAAAACAATTTTCCAACAATGTTAATGAAAATTCGGATAGATTTAAAATGGACTACCGATTTTCTAATGTCCATTTTGCACTTTCCATTAAAGTCAAAATTACCCCTGTTGATTTTACATTCACTTTATGGGGGTCAGGATGCAAAGATCAAGTGTCTTCATAGGGAAGAGAAATCAAAATACTTATAGACCGTCTTCTAGGCTATACCTATCTTTGTCTTGTTGCACTTGAGATAGTCACTCAGAGCACTTAGTGAGCAAACAGGAACCTTGTTTACATAGATGACACTAAACAGTGATTCATTCTATCATTTCTTCATGCACTTGGAAACTTTTTACAAAAAATATGCTTTCACAGCATCAAGCCAAAATGACATCTTTAAATCCATTTCATAATCACTGATGCAAATTTATCATTCTTTATGTTTGAATTTGGCAACTAATAGCAGGATTTTAAACTGTTTAATGATAGCTTGATCTGATATACTGTATCACAGCAATTATAGGGCACCAATTAGGAGTGGGAATCCTTCTTTGAATGAGCAAGGCCAGGCTCAATTGCAATCCCCTCGCTGCTGTCTTATCTGAGATGAATTAACTTAGTAGGTATCAGGAATTGAACCTAGAACTTCCATGCTTTGCATGTCTACTTGTATTGTTTACAATCTCTCCCTTTACTTTCTCAGTCTTTCCACACAAGAAGAGCAAAAGAAAAGATAAGGATGAGAAAAGGTAACTTCATCCTAGAAAGTAACTCGTAAAGTATCTTAATGTCATTTTGCACCATGCATCTTATTATGGGTGGGGGACTTCAATGTCCATCACCAAGAGTGGCTCGGAAGCACTACTACTGATCAAGCTAGCCGAGTCTGAAATGACATAGCTGCTAGGCTAGGTCTGCGGTAGGTGGTGAGGGAGTCAACAAGAGGTACAAACATACCTGACCTCATCCTCACCAACCAGCCTGCCACAGATGCATCTGTCCATGACAGTATCGGTAGGAGTGAAAACCGCACAATCATTTGGAGACAAAGTCCACCTTCACGTTGAGGATACCCTCCATCGTGTTGTGTGGCACTACCACCTTGCTAAATGGGATAGATTTTGAACAGATCTAGCAACTCAAGACTGGGCATCCATGAGGCACTGTGGGCCATAAGCAGCAGCAGAATTGTACTCAAGCACAATCTATAACCTCATGGCCCGGCGTATCCCCCACTCTATCATTGCCTTCAGGCCAGGGGATCAACCCTGGTACAATGAAAGGTGCAGGAGGGCATGCTGGGAGCAGCACGAGGCATATCTAAAAATGAAGTGTCAACCTGGTGAAGCTATAAAACAGGACCACTTGCGTGCCAAACAGCATAAGCAGTAAGTGATAGACAGAGCTAAGTGATCCCACAACCAGTGGATCAGATCTAAACTCTGCAGTCCTGCCACATCCAGTCATGAATGGAGGTGGATAATTAAACAACTCACTGGAGGAGATCGCTCCACAAATATCCCCATCATCAATGATGGAGGAGCCCAGCACAGCAGTGCACAAGTTGAGGCTGAAGCATTTGCAACAATCTTCAGCCAGAAGTGCTGAGTGGATGATCCATCTCGGCCTCCTCCGGAAGTCCCCAGCATCACAGATACCAGTCTTCAGCCAATTCGATTCACTACACTTGATATCAAGAAGCAGCTGAGGACACTGGATACTGCAAAGGCTATGGGCCCTGAAAACATTCCGGCAATAGTACTGAAGACTTGTGCCCCACAACTTGCCGTGCCCCTAGCCAAGCTGTTCCAGTTCAGCTACAGCACTGGCATCTATCTTGCAATGTGGAAAATTGCCCAGGTATGTCCTGTACACAAAAAGCAGGACAAATCCAACCCGCCCCATCAGTCTACTCTCCATCATCAGCAAAGTAATGGAAGGGGTCATCAATAGTGCTACTAAGCAGTACTTGCTTAGCAAGAACCTGCTCACTGATGCCCAGTTTGGGTTCCGCCAGGACCACTCAGCTCCTGACTTCGTTACAGCCTTGGTTCAAACATGGACAAAAGAGCTGAACTCCCAAGATGAGGTGAGAGTGACTGCCCTTGACATCAAGGCAGCATTTGACCGAGTGTGGCATCAAGGAGCCCTAGCAAAATTAGAGTCAATGAGAATCAGGGGGAAAACTCTCTGCTGGTTGGAGTCATACCTAGCACAAAGGAAAACAGTTGTGGTTGTTGGATGTCAGTCATCTCGGCTCCAGGACATCACTGCGAGAGTTCCTCAGGGTAGTGTCGTAGGCCCAACCGTCTTAAGCTGCTTCATCAATAACCTTCCTTCCATCATAAGGTCAGAAGTGGGGATGTTCGCTGATGATCACACAATGTTCAGCATCATTCGCGACTCCTCAGATCTTGAAGCAGTCCATGTTCAAATGCAGCAAGACCTGGACAATATCCAGACTTGGGCTAACAAGTGGCAAGTAACATTCACACCACACAAGTGTCAGGCGATGACCATCTCCAACAAGAGAGAATCCAACCATTGCCCCTTGATGTTCAATGGCATTATCATCATTGAACCCCCCCACTATCAGCATCCTGGGGGTTACCATTGACCAGAAACTGAACTGGACTAGCCATATAAATACTGTGGCTACAAGAACAGCTCAGAGGCCAGGAATCGTGCGATGAGTAACTCGCCTCCTGACTCCCCAAAGCCTGTCCACCATCTACAAGGCACAAGTCAAGAGTGTGATGGAATACTCCCCACTTGCCTGGATGAGTACAGCTCCCACAACGCTGAAGAAGCTGGACAAAGCAGCCCGCTTGACTGGCACCACATCCACAAACATTCACTCTCTCCACCACCGCAGCACGGTAGCAGCAGTGTGTACCATCTACAAGATGCACTGCAGGAATTCACCAAGGATCCTTCGACAGCATCTTCAAAACCCACGACCATTACCACCTAGAAGGACAAGGGCGGCAGATAGATGGGAACACCAGCACCTGGAAGCTCCCCTCCAAGTCACTCACCATCCTGACTTGGAAATATATCGCCGTTCCTTCGCTGTCGCTGGGTCAAAATCCTGGAACTCCCTCCCTAACAGCACTGTAGGTGTACCTACACCACATGGACTGCAGCGATTCAAGAAGGCAGCTCACCACCACCTTCTCAAGGGCAACTAGGGATGGGCAATAAATGCTGGCTTCAGCCAGCGAAGCCCAGATCCCATGAATGAATAAAAACATTATTCCTCCCCACCAACAACCCCTTGCCACAGCAAAATATTTCAATAATAGAATAATTAAACTGTGGTATTCTCATTCATAATGCAGTTTTAGATGATAGGGCACATTTTCTTATTTATGCTACATTTCACTGTCAGGAAAAATAGAGGAAGTTGGAGATGTTAAATAGCATAATACACGTTCAACAACGACTTGCATTTATATAACATCTTTAATGCAGAAAAGCACGTCACACAGGATCAATCAGACAAAGATGGTCGAAGTGGATTTTAATAATAGTGTTAAATGAATAGAGAATGGAGAAGTGGAGATACTTCAGGAAGCAAACACCCAGAATGTCTAAAAACTAGGACCAAGTGACTGAAAGCATAGGGTATTGTAGATAATAACGATTTCATTGAAAGGATACTTGTTGAACGTGAGTAAAACAATGTAATCTAGCTCTAAAGCTTTTAGGACCATTTGTTTCTTTTTCACATGTTTTACTTCTACTCACTGGGTTGCTGGGAAGATCACAGCAGCTCTCCAGCTCCGCATCCTTGGCATCGCAATAAATGACAATCCGCTGAAGGTCAAACTGGAGAAAGATATAGAAGCACAATAGCGTTTTTTTTTACAAAATAGTTACTGAATAATGTACATTTATTTTGAACCCAGTTCCTTTCTACCCTCCATTTCTTTAGGTACTAATTCAGCTTTCCAGTACCAGCCTTGGGTTTGAGCCTCGCAACACAACTCGATCCAATTCTCATCAGAGGAGTCAACTCTGTGACATAAGCTTTTATGCTTCTACGGACTAAGCATAACTGCTCTTTCAAAGAGCCAGCAGAGACGAGATGGGCTCAATGGGCTCCTTTTGTGCTGTGAGATTCTAATTCTATGAAATTTTCCTTTACCAACCAGCTAGAGGCTACTTATTTTCATCTTATTATTGACACACGAACCAAAATGATATTCAAAGATTGTACATTTCAAAGCCATTTTTCTCTCAAATTACTCAGAAAAATGAGTGCTTTCTGACTATTCTCATTTATAAACACCTTTGTCTCTTTTTACCTGTTTACCTGGGTACTTTCAAGTGTGACAGAAAAGAAAGGAGGGGAAAACTCTGACTGATCTTGCACCCCGGCCCAACGGGGGATAATTACGGCATCTTTACTGGCACACTGAGATTTGCTAATTCAGTTCAAGGCAGGGATCAAACCGGAGATTGAACATGGTACCTATTCTATCAGTTCCAGATGTGAGGAACATACCAAATGTCAGAATCTCATGCAGTTGGCAGCAAACCTAAAGAAAACTTGTCAGATCTTCTAAGGCTGTGAGGACCTAGTAAATGTTCTTCCTGGCTGGCAAATTGTAGTGAAAACTCCAGAATATGCATTTATTCTTACTCCTTCATTGTTCTAAACTATCATTGCTTTCATGGTAGACATTCCACAGTCCAAGCAGCACAGAAACAATGCTACTCCATGGTCCCTCTCTACAAGTGTCAGGTTTTGCAGCATTTTTGTGTCTACGTCAGAGGGTTGTAGAAATTGATATAGAAGCGCAACAGCGTTTTTTTACAAAATAGTTACTGAATAACGTAAATTTATTTTGAACCCAGTTCCTGGCTACCCTCCATTTCTTTAGGTACTACATCAGCTTTTAAGTACCGGCTTTGGGTTTGAGCCTCGCAACACAACTCGGTCCAATTCTCATCAGAGGAGTCAACTCTGTGACATGTTTTTCTGATTCTATGGACTAAGCATAACTGTTCTTTCAAAGAGCCAGCAGAGACAAGATGGGCCGAATAGGCTCCTTTTGTGCTGTGAGATTCTAATTCTAAGAACTTTTCCTTTATCAACCAGCAAGATAGTGCCTGTTTTCATCTTATTATTGACACATGAACCAACTTGATTTTCAGAGATTGTACATTTCAAAGCCAAGATCGGTGGCAGGAGCACAGGAAGTTGATCTGGTGGTCTTATTTATATATTACCAGGTAGCAGCAGGGGCAATGCACTCACAGCCTCAGGGGCAGCTTACCGGTCACAAGGGGAAGTGAGGTTGGTTGCCTGAGATGCCAGCTGAGGGCATCAAACAAGTAAAGAGAGACAAGGGAATCATCAAGGGGAGACGGGCAGCTGACAGCAGCCACGTTTTTAATGCGGGGCCCAGAAAAGCATTCATGTTCCTTTAGGCTCCACATTTAACTTTTGAGTAGCAGCCTCCAACTGTCCATTTAAGAACCACTTGTTTGATTGCTGTGCGCCTGAGAAAACTGGCCTTTGCATGCACGGTACATGTTGTTTTAAGTTACAATCCAATTTGGCAAAGGAGCCTGAAACAGCCATTAATACCCTAACTTGCATAGGTGAAGGGCCTAATGCTTGAGACTGCTATGGGGTGCCTTAACCAAATGGCATACATTTCCGACATGGACTGAACATATGCATACCATAGCGGACCATTCAGTCCCTGATTGTGACACTGTGCAATCGAATTTCTGTGCCACTGTCTCAAATAAGTGAAATAAAGTCACTTTTTTGGATAAATTAAGGATACATTTTATTTTCTCATTTTAAGTCAAAAACGTGACATTACTCACATCAATTGGGACACTATCATATAGGCGTTTGCCAATGACTGTTTTCCCTTGAATGTTGATGTTTTCCCGTTCTTCCATTGGCAGCGTTTCAATCAGTTCGCAATCAATGTAAAGAGAGACGCTGCTCGATTGAATGCTTAGTGCCATCTTGTGCCAATTGCGGTCAAATAAGCCACTGACTTCTCGGTTTCTGAAAACAGTCCTCACGGCATCCTTCCTCAGTCCGACTGCGTTGTATTCCACAGCTTTGTTCTCCCCATCCAGTCGAATGGAAACCTGAATAACGCAAAGAAAGACATCACTGGGCATTCCAATCGTAAAGAAGCTTAAGATAAAAGCAAAACACTGCGGATGCTGGAAATCTGACACAAAAACAGAAAATGCTGGAAAAACTCAACAGATCTAACACCATCTGTGGAGAGAAAAACAGAGTTAACAATTCGAGTCCATATAACTCTTCTTCAGAGCTAAAGAGAAGTAAAAATGTGATGAAATTTATACTATTTAAGGGGGGTGGAGCAGGTGAACTGGATAAAAGACCAGTGATATGTGGGGGCAAAGGAGATATTGACAAAGATGCCATGAACAAAAGGACAAAGGGGGTGTAATGGTAGTAGTAAGGGCTAAAGGAGGTGCTGATAGTAGCATTAAGGTAAGAAAGCAGAATGTGATAATAGCAGGGCAAAGCTAAGTACTCTGAAAAGAACAACATGAACATGGGGGTGGGGTGGGGTGGGGTGGGGGGAGGGGACGATGGTGGGGAAAAAAGATTGAATGTAGGATGAAAGGTAGGGATAAAACAATGAACAAATGAATAAAAATGAAAAAGAAATAAAAATAAAAATAAGTGGATAAAAAATAAAAATAAAAATGAATATTGAAAAAAGGGGGTAACAAAGGGGGTGAGGATAGAGGAGCGAGTTCATGGTCTGAAGTTGTTGAACTCAGTGTTATGTATGGAAGCCTGTAAAGTGCCTAATTGGAAGATGAGGTGCTGTTCCTCCAGTTTGCGTTGGAAGCTTAAAATGGTTTCCGACAGTGACACTGTGATTCTATCACCACTCATCTGTCACAACATTAACTTCTCCTTAATTGGCCTGCCCACGTAAAATGGCGGCGCGGAACCGATCGGGGGCACCAATCGGGTTTGCACTTGTTCCCGTCCTGACTGATAATGGGCACTAGGTGGGGTACACCCAGGACAGAATGCCAGTCCATCACAGGGCACACACACATTAAGGGGCAATTTAACCATAAGCAAACCCACCTAACCAGCACATCTTTGGACGTTGGGAGGAAACCGGAGCACCTGGCTGAAACCCACGCAGGCACAGGGAGAACATGCAAACTCCACACAGACATACGCCCAAGGCCAAAATCAAACTCAGGTCCCTGGAGCTGTGAGGCAGCAGCGCTAACCACTGCACCACTGTGCTACCTGCTTGCAGAACTGACTGGAGTTAAAGGAGCTAATTAACAATTCATAGTTATTTAATTTTATGTTTTACCCTGCCCTTTACTATGCTCCTCATCTGAAGTCCTTCACTTACTTTGGGGCATTGTTTCACGGAAATTGACCACCCCGTTATATTTGAGTTCAGACATGGGTGTTGGCTCATTGTTTATCCATCAGTCAAGACTGACTCTGTCGCTTTTGACTGCAATGGAAATTAAAATCAGGTGGGGTTGCCCAATCCAATCCTGTCAATTTCCAGATAGGTGGATTAGATTAAAATTATATGACTAAATTAGCTTATAACTTGCATTCAGACTATAAGGGATAGTTGTGAAGAAGGAAAAGCAATATTTGTAGATTCCATCACATTACTGATAAATGGTCACGAGCATGCAGAGCTTTCATTTCCGTGGCAAGGATCAGCAGCCCTTCCCTCTCTTTAACTGTACTTTAATTTTTATATGGTTATAAAAGCTGTTTCTTTTATTATCTATTCGCTGTTTTATATCCTCTTTTGGTCCTTCATATGTCCTTTGTCACTTCCTAATTACATGTTTTGCAATCCTGAGTATCTTTGGTATTTTTAGCCCTAACTTTGTCATATGCCTCCCTTGTAAATTTCAACCTAGTTTTAATCCCTTTATTAATCCACAGAGCTCAGCCTTTCCTTTATACAAGTGCATTTGTAAAGTTCATCCGTTTGAAAGTTTTTCCATTTCTCATCTATTAATCTTCTTGCTAGAGCACCGTCAGAATTAATTTGGGCTAGATCACTTCGTATTAACGATGAACATTGCCTTTTGCCAGCCCAGCATGCTTATCTTTGTCTCTTCATTATTCTTTTCTATTCTTTCATTGAAATTGATGTTGTGGTCACTGTTTCCCAGTTGTTCTCTAGTTCTTGACTCTAATTAACTCCAACATTAGCAAACAGTGCAAATCAGACAGAGATGGAGATCCGCAGACAGATCGTCGTAGTATGTAACAGTAAGATAATCATATTAAAATTTCACCCACTTCATTTCCCAGAACTAAAGAAATATATTGATTTTGGAAGCCATCTGGGATGCATTCTAAAAACATCCCCTCTTTGATGACCTGTATTACTTTTATTCTAGTCTACCTTGGGATGGTCAAAATCTTTAATATTGTCACCCTTCTAAACTGGGATATCTCTATGATCTGTCCCCATATCACCAACTCTGTCTGATTTCAATGGATTGGTGGCCTGTAATTCATACGGGGAATTTTACCATTTCTCTCCTATTCCTTAGCTCTAGTCAGACATGGTCTAATTTAACATAATCCATCCAGGGTAAAGCAGTCTGCTTGGTTGGCACCACGGCCACAAACAGTCACTCCCTCCACCACCGATGCACACTGGCAGTAGTATGTACCATCTACAAGATGCACTGCAGGAACTCACCAAAGGTCCTTAGACAGTTCCTTCCAAACCCATGACCACTACTGTCTAGAAGGACAAGGGCAGAAGGTACATGGGAACACCACCATCTGGAAGATCCACCCCCAAGCCACTCACCATCCTGGCTTGGGAATATATCGCAGTCCCTTCACTGTCGCTGGGTCAAGATCCTGGAACTCCTTCCCTCACAGCACTGTGGGTGTACCTACACCACATGGACTGTAGCGGTTCAAGAAAGCAGGTCACCACCGCCTTCTCAAGGGCAATTAGGGATGGGCAATAAATGCTGGCCTAGCCAGTGACACCCACATGCCATGAATGAATAAAAAATAAATTCCTAAGACATCCTTACTTTCCAGAGCACAGATGGAATCCTTCACAAACACTGCTACCATAGCATCTTTCACTCTCTAAATCTCTCCAGTCCTATCCAAACCTAAGCTGAGTCTACAATATAAATAGTACATTATACCTCCCAACCCCCCACAGTTGTTAATTCTTCCACAACTACACAAGGAAGCTTACATCAATATACAATTAGAGGAAATACACACAGTGCTTATATTGTGAAGCAGTTTTAACCAACTTGTAAAAAATTAACAAGTTGTGTTGTAAAGCCATGTAGTTTTAACTAACTCGTAAAAAACTAACCATTTGTGCTATAGAGCCATATATCTCAAAACACCTTAGGTTCTGCAGCTTTAAACAGCTATTTGAGAGATATATTATTAATTTGTGCAGTGTGCTATTGATTCTATGCGCAGATTTTTACGCTCCCCCGCCATGTTTGCAGGCTGGGGGTGGGGTGGGGAGGTGTATGGTCTGTAAAATTCCTCAGATGGCCTTCCCACTAGGCTCCCGCACATCCTTGCCTCAATTGAGGCCCTTTAGTGGCCCATTAGTGACCATGTAAAGGCCGTTTCCTGCCCAGTCTTATTTTTCTGGCTTGTGTGAGGGGTCCAGTGGCAGTGGGGAGCCTGGCAAGTGACCCTACTCAGGCATCAGGTGTGGGGGAGGGGGCATCAATGGCCTCCTTTCAACTTTGGTCATCCACCCCCACAAAGTCTGGTGTCCCCTCCGCTTCTCCCAGCCTTTCCAACAACACACCCACTGCTTGCCCTCCCTTGGGCCCTACCTCCCCTCCCCTCCCCTCCCCACCCCACCCTACCCTGAGAATCCCCAACACTTACCTGCTCCTGGACACCTGGGACTTAGACTCTGGAGCTGCTTGCAGTCCCAATCCTTTCCACTGCGGCTTCTGGTGCTGCTGGGCCTAGAGAGTTGCTGGCCTATAAGGTTGGCCAGCAGCTCTCTGAAGCAACGACTTCCTCCAGACTGAGGGGTGGAAGTCCCGCCTCCAGCCAATTAACGCTCCCTTGTATTGGCAGCAATCCTCTGGCTACCGACTCGTTTGGCAGCAGGAAGGGAAACCCTGTCATCCTAAAAAACCTGGCCTATGATATTGAAGCAAATTGTTGTGTTCTACTAACTCACACTTATCCAGTTTTCCTGGCCAAATCATTTTTGAATGTAGAAGAAACATGTGACAGTATACCTGTGGAATCCCATATTTGTCGATAATTTGCCAGATGTACCAGTCTTCTCTTCGTGAAGCTTTTCGGAACTTGAATGTCGCAACAAAAGCATATTCATCAGGCAGGCCTTGAGGAAACACATCTCTGAAATAACAACAAAAAAAAGAATGAGGGCTCCTTGAATGTTCAGTCAGTTTAGGTGGTTAGTGATGGAGCATTATAGATTAAGAAGATCCCAGGTTCGATCCCCAATCTATGCTGTATTAGTTGATATAAGCAGAGTAGTACCTTATATACAAGGGAAAGAAGGCGTTTGGTTTCAACGCTATGCAAGTAGATTACATAGCCAAAATATTCTGAAAGTAATGCAACTCTTTCAAGTAACCATTTACTGCTAATATTATTTGTGGCTATTTCTGAAACTAGGTGGTCACAAACATTTCCCAAAGAGGCAGCTTGTTTTGAAGATTCATCTTGATCTGCTTCAGTCACATTTTTCAAAATTCAGGGGAGTTACAGAACTGTTCCTGCTTGTTTTTTTACATGTTCGCCAGATAGACTTAACTTCCCGGATCAGTTCCACAGCATATGGTGATCTTTTGTTTTCACTGAGCCATCAGGTACATATCTATAAATAACATACTTTTTTGATGATGGCCTCTGGCAGTCTTTTTAAGGACCGTACTGCAGTTAGGCTGCATGTAGACCATGTTCAAGGCAGCCCGATTTTTCGAAGTGGGCTTCAAACAGGCATTATTGAACGTTTCAGTGCTGAAGAGAGAAAATGTCCCCGAGGAGTCAAAGACAAAATCGGTATCTGATGTTTAATGAAAACAATGGGGTCTTGTCCACCGCTCGCGAGCCGACGAGAGCCCAGTGTTATCTTTTTTTAGGGAAGGCCTGCCACACCATGTGCAACTCAGACACTAAACAGGATCAAGGACCCTGGGGTCAAAGCACTGGATGCTGACAGTGAGCTGCCAGGCGATCAGAGGCCGACAGCTTGATTGAATAGCAGAGCCACTGGGGAAGCAGTAGCTGCTGCCGGTATGACCCACATCCAAGGCCTAGCTGGGTCCCAGGCCACAGGTGAGTGATGGCGGGAGGAGGGTGGGGGGATCACGGAGTGGGGATCGCAGGGGATGGGGGTGGGGGTGGGGGTGAGAGGGGTTGGCAGCAAGAGCAGGAGGCTGGCTCTCAGTGGCCTCTTCTTGATGCTGAGTCCTTCGATCGGGCACTGAGCGCCTGACAACAAGAGACCCACCCCTCCTCAGGAGCCCACAAGTAACTCCACGCAGGTTTGCTTGTCATGGGTTCGTGCATGGGGAGCCCCTAATACCGATGGCAGCAGGATAAGGCCCTTAAGCGGGCATTGATTGCCCACTTAAAGGCCTCAGCTGGCAGCAGGGCAGGTAGACCGTTCAAAGGCCCTCCCACCACAAACGTTATCGGCATGGAGGTGGGAAGGTGGCACCACCACCCTTCTGTCTAACTAAATGCAACTCAACCAGCAAATAGCCCAGGTGAAGCGCATGAAAAACTTCCTATTTGGCTAGTGTTAAGAAATAATAAAGGTACGATTACAATGCACAATATATTTTATAGGTCGCCAAATAGTGGGAAAGATGTAGAAGAACAAATTTACAAAGAAATTACAGAGAAGTGCAAGAATTATAGAGTAGCTTTAATGGGACACTTTAATTATGCTGATATACTCAGGGATAGTAATAGTGTAAGAAGCGAGAGAGACAAGAATTGGTAGAGAGTGTACAGGAAAATATTCTACATTATTATGTTCTCAGCCCATTAAGGAAAAGGCATTGCTCGACATGGTTTTTGGGAATGAGGTGGACCAAATGGATCAAATGTTAGTAGGGGGACACATTTAGGGGAACAGTGATCATTTTATCAAAAGGTTTAGGTTGGCAATGGAAAGGGACAGGAAATATTCAAGCTAAGAATAATGAATTGAGGGAGGGCAAACTTCAATGTAGTAAAAATGGATCTGGCCCCCATAAGTGGGAATCAAGCATTGGCAGACAGAAATAACTGAGCAATGGGGTGCCTTTAAAAAAGAGATTGTTCAGCTACAGCCAAAATACATTCCCTTGAGGGGGAAAGGTAGGGAAACAAATACAGGCCTCCCTGGATGACGAAGGAGATAGAGAGAAGCAGAAAAAGGGTGGACATGGCTGATGTATGTTGCCCAGTTGAAAACCTGGCTCAATATAGAAGGTTCAGAGAGGAATTAAAAAAAAACAAAATCAGGGAAGTAAAGAGAGAGTATGAGAAGAGACTGTCAGCTAACATAACAGGGAATACAAAGGTCATTTATAGGCACATAAATAGTAAAAGGGTGTTAAAAGGAGGAATGGAGCCAATAGTGGACCAAAAAGGGGATTTACACATAGAGACAGGGTGCATGGCTGAGGTACTAAATGAGTAATTTGCATCTGTCTTTACCAAGGAAGAAGATGCTGCCCAAATCATGGCGAAAGATGAGGTAATTGAGAAACTTCACAGGTTTAAAATTGATTAGATGGACAGCCTGTGCTTAAAGTTGATAAATCATTAGGGCCAGATGAGATGCATCTAAGGATACTGAAGGAAGTAAGGATGGAAATTGCGGGATGCCCTGGCCATAATTTTCTAATCCTCTTTAGATATAGGGACAGTGCTAAAGGACTGGAGAATGGCATATGCTGTACCCCTGTTCAAAAATGGGTGTAGGGATATACCCAGTAACTCTAGGCCAGTCAGTTTAAACTCGATAGCGGGGAAACATTTACAAATGATAAGTCAGGACAAAATTAATAGTCACAGGCAACTGCAGGTTAACTAAGGAAAGCCAACACATATTTGTTAAGGGCAAATCGGGCTTAACTAATTTGCTTGAGTTTTTTGAAGAGGTAACAAAGAGGGTGAATGAGAGTAATGAAGTTGATATGGTGTACATAGACTTGCAAAAGGCACTTGATAAGGTGTCACACAACAGACTCGTGAGTAAAGTTGAAGCTGATGGAATAAAAGGGACAGTAGCAACATGGATACAAAATTGGCTGCATTGAAGGAAACATAGAGAAGTCGTGAACAGTTTTGGATGGAAGAGTGTTTATAGTGGAGTGCCCCAGAGATCAGTGTTAGGGTACCTACTGCTCTTGATATGTATATGTAATATGTGGAATGGGTGAACAAGTGGCAGATGAAATTTAATGCAGGCAAGTGTGAAATGATTCATTTCATTTGGTAGAATGGGAGAGGTGATTTAAAACAAAGAGTAAAATTCTAAAGAGTATGCAGGAGTGGAAGGGCCTGCATTAATCATTGAAGGTGGCAGGGCAGGTTGAGAGCATGCTTAATGGGGCATATGGGATCCTGGGCGTTATAAATCAGGGAAAAGAGTACAAAAGCAAGAAAGTTATGATAAACCTGTATAAAACACTGGTTCAGCCTCAACTGGAGTATTGCGTCCAATTCTGGGAGCCACACTTTCGGAAGGATATGAGGGCATGGGAGAGCGTGCTGACAAGACTCATGAGCTGGTTCCAGGGATGAGGGACTTCAGTTATGTCGATAGATTGGAGAAACTGGGACAGCTCCTTTGAGAAGTTTGAGGGGATTCGATAGTGATATTCAAAATTATGAGCAGCCTGGACAGAGTAGATAGGGAGAAACTGTTCCCATTGGTGGAAGGAGGACAGCAGTTTAAGTTGTTTGGCAAAAGGAGCAACAGTGACATGAGGAAAAATGTTTTTATGCAGCCAGTAGTTAGGACCTGGAATGGACTGCCTAAGTGTGGTTGGGGCAGATTCAATTGTTGCTTTTAAAAGAGAATTGGATGATTATCTGAAGAGGGAAAATTTGCAGGGCCATGGGGAAAAGATGGGGGAGTGGCATGGGGTGAATTGTTCCTGTAGACAGCAGGAACAGACACAAAGGGCTGAATGGCCTCCTTCGGTGCTGTTAGCGTTCCATGATTTTATGATTTGCATATGCACAGGACCTAATACCTGTTTTCAAGATGGAACCCTCTTTTTCTGCTTTATCTAATAGGTAGGCAGAACGCTTCAGGCAATGACCATTTTGGACATTTAGGTGGCCATTTTGTGCCTGAAAAATGGGTGAGGCATGATAACAATTCTTGGCACACGTGACTTTTGGAGAAATTGTTTCTGGTAATTGGCAGAGGCCCAAGCTAATAATCCAAAGAATACGAGTTCAATCCCACAATGGCTGTTTAACAATTTGTATTCAGTTTTTTTTTAAATCTGGAAATACAAAACTGTTAACAGTAATGTACTTTAGGGATCTGGGTGTTCTTGTGCATGAAACACAAAAAGTTAGCATGCAGGTGCAACAAGTAATTAAGAAGGCAAATGGAATTTTGGCCTGTATTGCTAAGGGGTTGGAGTTTAAAAATAGGGAAGTCTTGTTACAACTGTACAGGGTGTTGGTGAGGCCGCACCTGGAGTACCGTGTACAGTTTTGGCCCCCGTATTTAAGAAAAGATATACTGGCATTGGAGGCAGTTCAAAAGAGATTCACTAGGCTGATTCCTGGGATGAAGGGGTTGACTTATCAAGAACAGCTAAACAGGTTAGGCCTTTATTCATTCGAGTTTAGAAGAATGAAGGGTGATCTTATTGAAACGTATAAGATTCTGAGGGGGCTTGTCAGGGTACATGTTGAGAAGATGCTTCCACTAGTGGGGAAATCTTGAACTAGGGGACATAGTTACAGAAATAAGGGGACACTCATTTAAAACTGAGATGCAAAGGAATTTATTCTCTCAGAGGGTAGTGAATGTCTGGAATTCTTTACCCCAGAGAGTTGTGGAGGCTAGATCACTGAAAGTATTTAAAGAGGAGGTAGATAGATTTTTGAAATATCTGGGAGTTGAGGGCTATGAGACGCTGGCACGAAAGAGGAGTTGAAGCCTGGGGCAGATCAGCCATAATCTTATTGAATGGCGAGGCAGGTTTGAGGGGCCGAATGGCTTACTCCTGCTTCTATTTCTTATGTTCGTATGTTCCTAAACCTGCTGCCCTTACTCGGCCCACCCTATAAGTGACTCATCACAACCCCACATGGATTGACTCTCAACTGCCCTCTGTGGCTTAATGAGTTGAAATTAGTATCAATATCAGGACATCTGGAGACGGGTGATAAATGCCAGCCTTGTTGTGAGTCATATCCTGAAAATGAAATGTTAAAAAAAGCACACAATAGGGTCTCTTCTCAGGTCATTCTTGAATCTGAGTGAGGTGAGAGATTGTAGCAAACATATCTGTAAATTTGGAACAGTTGCCTGTCTCAGGATGTTTATCATTCCCACTGCCAAGAAGATGTTGTGAGTTAGGACGGGGTCATGCGTAAATCTGTCAGCCAGAGATAACTGACCCTGACCAAGAAACCTTAACATGGCTAGCAGCTGTCTGAGTGGAACACTTCTCACAGTCTTCTACTGTGCATCAGATGTGTTCTTTCCAGTGCTTATGTTCTCATACATATGGACCCACAATTAAACTTGTAATTGTTTGATTCTCTAATGTATAGCAGACTTTGTGGACAGTTACAATTACCTGTAATTTAATGAATTGCTATTTTGATCTGTGAGGTAGTTGTCTGGCCAAATGGAGTTGAATGATTCAGGTTTATTTCAGGATGACACTACCTGACCCATGGACCACAGGGAGTCTTGGTGTGAGGAGACACGAGACAGCTTCACTTTAAAGTGACAGCCAGCTGCTCAGGATGCTAACTTAAGGCATAAAAACATAAGCAAAAATGCTTTAGCTGTCAGGTTGACAAGGGCAACAGTCAAAAATCATGCAAGGTCTTTCAACACCTGTTCTCAGAATGAGATGAGGAATATCTTCATGAGTTTGCCTCAGAACTCGAGCTCATTCAGTTTAATACTTTTACCTATAGTAAGAGTTTCCCCCAACAAAAAATTGTCCTTTCAGTTTATCTGTATCCTTTTGCTTTCCATTTGTGACACCTCCTGTATTAGTGATGCCAACTCTGGTTGGTGTATTCCTGGAGGTTGGATCTTATGAACTCTCACCTCTGAACTACCCTGCCCCTAAAGCCCCACCCATGGTTGCTCCATGCATTGTCACGCCAGTTGGAATGGGGACAGTCTCTTTGACCCTGATAATAACTGCAAGGTGAGGAGGGAAGGGGGAGAGGATGAGGTGGAGGGTGGTAGAACAGGGAAAATTTGCAACTGGGAAGAGTCTGAAGGAGGGTTTCCCTAAGATCCTGGCAAATTTAATGGCAGGACCAGTTTTACATTTTATCAAAAGATTTCCTGGCTGCAGCAAGCCAGATTGACAGTGGAGCAGAGGTAAGCCTGACATGGGGTGCGGGCAACATAGGGTGGAAGTCACATATCGAGAGGGGGATGGGGGAGGTGGATATCCTGGGGCATAGAGGGGGTATCGGCCCACCTCAGACATCCGATCAAATGGAGGTAACTTTGTGGGCTGGGAGGAACCACTCCTGCTGCCCCGAGCCCACAGACAAAGTGGTACTTACATAATGGAACCAGCCCTTCACACTGTCCTTCAGCAGAGGAAACCTGGCCTGCAGGTATTAAAACTAAAAGCTAAGTGACATTAGATTATTTGAAATATTTCAACCCACCTCTCAACCTGCCTCCAAAGTGGGCTGGGTTGGGTTGTGTTGGGTTGACGAGGGCAACTTCAATGCTTCTTTTCAAAAAAGTTAGAGGAACATAGGGGCACGAGTAGGCCATACAGCCCATCGAACCTGTCCCGCCATTCAATGCAATCATGGTTAATCATCCATTCAAGGGGCAGAAGTTTTAGGTTGGCATGTGGGCGCACACCTGACCAGATTGGACGCGAAATCACACGAGATAACGTCTGGCGAGCGTCGCAATGTCATCCCGCGCTCACGCGATGTTTCGGTTGATGGGCACGCGCGAGTGTCGGAAGCACGCCCGCTGGCAATTAAGAAGACAATTAAAGTTGTTAAAGTTCCAATCATCCCTGATTTTTCTTGGTCCGTCCAACCTTACGGTTGGTTGACGGGCGTATCTGCCAGGCGGACTTTGCATTTTTGATGAAACCTCATCCAAGGGCAGGATGAGGTTTCCGTTGTTAAATTTAAAAAAAATGTATAGGCAGAATTTTCACCATGTATGTGTTCAGGTTGTGATTGTGATGCTTGGTCATTTTTTTCCCGTTTTTAAAAAATCTTTACTAATTGGTTTCGAAATGTTCAGCTTCCTGAGGCAGTGCACTGTCTTCAGGGAGCTTTCATTCCGCCCGCACTTACATCAGCACCTGCCCACCTCCCGCACCCCCCACCCTGGCAACGCTGAGCATTTCATCATGGGCTTTACGCTGCCTGGCCATTAATTGGCCAGCCCGCATGAAATCGCAGTTGGGGGCCAATCATGGGAGGCGATCCGTTCCCCGGACGTTCCCGGGCCTGCCAATCGCGCCTACACACTGACCTGAAAACCCTGTCCAATGTCTTTTTCCCCACACTATCCCCACATCCCTTTACATTATTGGTATTTAAAAATCTTTCAATCTCAACTTTGAACATACTCAATGACTGAGCTTCCACAGCCCTTTGGGATAGAGAATTCCAAAACTTCACAACCCCCTGAGTAAAAAAAAACATTCTCCCCATCTCAGTCCTAAGTGGCTTCCCCTTTATTTTGAAATTGTGTCCCCTGGTTCTAGGCTCCCCTACCAGGGGAACCATTTTACCTACATCTCCCTTGTCTAGCCCTTTAAGTATTTTGTAGGTTTCAATGAGGTCACCTCTCATTCTTTGAAACTCTAGAGAATACAGGCCCAGTTTCCCCAATCTCTCTTCATAGGACAATCCCGCCATCCTAGGAACAAGTCTGGTGAACCTTTGTTGCACTTCATCTCAGGCAATACTATCCTTCCTAAGGTAAGGGGACCAAAACTGCACACAGTACTCCAGGTGCTGTCTAACCAAGGTTCTATACAATTGAAGCAAGATTCAAATCCTCTTGCAATAAAGGCCAACATGCCATTAACCTACCTAATTGCTTGCTGCACCTGCATGCTAGCTTTCGGTGACATAATTCACAAGAACACCCAAGTCCCTTTGTACATCTACACTTTCTAATCTCTTGCCATTTAAGAAATAATCTGCACATGTGTTCCTCCTACCAAAGTGGATAACCTCACATTTTTCCACATTATATTCCACCTGCCATGTTCTTGTCCACTCACTGGCCGGAATTTTCCAGTCCCTGGGGATCTTCCGGTCCTGCCGATGTGAATGGAGGTTTCAATGGCTTGCCGGCCCCGCCACGAGGTGGGGGGAGCTGGAAAACTCCAGCCACTAAGCCTGTCCAAATCTCCTTGAAGCCACTTTGCAGCTTCCTCACAACACACATTCCCAGCTAGCTTTGCGTCATCTACAAACTTCGAAATATTACATTTGGTCCCCATATACAAATCATCGATAGATATTATGAACAGCTGAGGCCCAACTATTGATCCTGGGTGTACCCAACTTGTCACAGCCTGCCAACATGAGAATGATCCGTTTATTCCTACTCTCCGTTTTCTGCCTGTTAGCCAATCCATGCCGGTATAATATGCTTCCTATCCCATGTGTTTATGATGTGATTCACTTGAATTAACATCTGCAAACATTCCAGTTGTTAATTCTGGTGTCCTTCATCTGTGGGTGAATAATTTATCTCTGTTGTGGAGTTGCCGTCACTCATTCAGAAGCACTCGCTGTTTAAACAAACTTCTTCAAAAACATTCAACAGAAATGCAGAGGCAACAAATGGCTCCAATGTTAATAACACTTTGATGATTACTTTAAAATAATAGAGAGAATATTGCTTCCAAAGAGCTTACTAAATGAAGAAGCAAAGCACAGCAAGTGTAGTTTGTTTTTCAAAATATTTATTTTAGTTATAAGGTTGTACTCTTATCAGACTTTCATAATGTTTATTTTCCAAATGCTACATTTGAGTCTCCCCATTCGAGGAGGATCTTCCTCCCTACTTGACCATTCTGTCAACATTGTGGAGAACCACATTATGGTTCCTGGGATAGCTCCTCTGCCCAAGTTTGAAATTTCTGATTGGTTTGAGGGCTGGTTCTGAAGCTTCTGGTTTTAGGAAGCTCTGCCACAGGAATTTCCTTGGATTGACCCAGTTTGAAGCCATCGATTTCCCCCACCCAACATTTGTAATGGAGCTGCTCCAACACACTCTCTGTAACTGATCCCACTGAAGTAACCTATTAGGGAAAGAACACTTACTGGAGGGTCTTTAGGTCAGCACTAAAAAGTGATGTTAAAGTCAAATAAATATTTGTTGAGTATAATTTTTTTAAATGTATAAGGTCAGCATGTCTCCCAATCTTTATTTCCACTGAAGTAATTTGCCAGTAGTATGCCAAGTATAATGGCCCATAATTCCTAGCTCTGGGGCGTCGTACCTGGGGGGTGTCCCAAAGTTGAGCTGCGGGACCCCTTATGGTGGTCTCTTACAGTCTGCTGCCACCATATACGTTGAGGGTCTTGAAATTGACCTCAAGGGATCTGTCTCTATGCTGCCTATACTAAGCAAGATATTGAGACTGAGGGTTCTGGTTGAACACAATGACATGAAGTTTATTACTAACAACTATATACAGCTCGACACAGGCCTTGATCTAGTCTGGGTCCTGACAGTTACATAGGCTGATTACTTGACCATATGCCTGACTCATAAGTTATACATAAAATCTTACTGATACAGTCACAGGCATTTCTTTCCCTAATAGGTTACTTCAGTGGGATCAGTTACAGAAAGTGTGTTGGCACAGCTCCATTACAAACGTTGGGTGGGGGAAGTTGATGGCTTCAAACTGGGTCCATCCAAGGAAATTCCTGTGGCAGGAGCTTCAGAACCAGCCCTCATACCAATCCGAAATTGCAAACTTTTGGGCAGAGAAGCCATCCCAGGAACCATAGTGTGGTTCCCCACAATGATGTTGACAGAATGATCAAGTAGGGAGGGAGGTCCTCCTTGAATGGTGAGATTGTATACAATCATGCATACATGCAGTGGTGAACATCTGCAGTAGAGGTCACAGGCAATAGTGAACATCTAACATGGAGGCTGAACCTTTTATCCTCTAGCCTTACTCAGTGATGCCATGGTAATGTCACTCTGCAGTTTGTTAAAGGTATATGTCATTGCCTGCATATTGTATGCAATTGTATGCCATGTATACAATATCACAACACGTCCCCACGCCCCCACCACCACCCCCCACCCACCACCCCCCAACTCCTGGAGGTCCCCACATAAGGATTGCATGGCAATTGCCCAGGAAGTTCAAACTTCCTTTGGGCATTTGCCCTGCAATGGGAGCCATCTGAAACTCTGATTTGCATTGCAATAGTTACCCAGAAAAAGTTAGCAGAATTAAAGCCACATTTAACTCCTGGGTAACTATAGTACTGACCCACCCTGTCCACCCATGAAATTCCCATCATCCCCTGGCCCTCCATGGGATCCACCCCCGACTACACCCCCACCTCTTGAGTACCCTCCCCACCCCAACCCCTGATTACCCTCCCTAGCTCCTACTGACCACCCATCCGCCATCTCGTCCCACTAAGCCCCCCACTGATCACCCAGCTCCCTCTACTGGCCATTCCCCAAACTGACTAGCCCACCCAACCCCCCTCCCCACTGACTATCCCCACTGATCACATCCCCACTGACCACCCAAACCCACTGACTAGCCACTGCCCCTGTCCCACCCTACCACTTTGCTCCCTCACCCCTGCCAATCCTCCCCACTTACATTATACATTTACTTTCTCCCTGGCTTCTCAAAGTGGCTGGACCTTCAAATGTACCCGCTTTATGGCAGCTAGTGACATAAAAAAGAGGGGCGAGTCTTCTTTATCTTCAACTCAGCTACCCTCGACATGGGAACTTGGGGACCCGCTGCACTGCATCTTTCTCACCTGGTCCAAGTTGAAAAGTTGAGTGAGAAAGGTGTGGCTGCATTTCAGGGTAAGTAACTAGGACCGGAGTTTCAGAGTCAGGTAGAAATGATACGAGTTCCTAACCCTAACCTAAACACTAACTGTAACCTACTCCAAAGTCTAATCCTAAATAATGACACGACAAAATATGAAAGAGATAGGCATCATTTAAACTACTTTTTTTTAAACAAAGTACATTAACACAATAATGGATTCTATTTAGTTAACCCCTTAAAGGAAGCTGAATAGGTAGATAAAGGTCTACGAAATTATTTTCCCAACTGTCAAAAGCGGTGATGCAAAAGCTCGAAGACACCAACACCATTCGAACAGGAAAATCTATATTACCCATCGTTGGCCACTTGCATTCCACAGATAACTTTCCAAGTGGATTTGAAAGGAAATTTTTATCTCTGTCTATTTTGATCCTCAATCCCATTCTTAATGAAATGTTCATCCAGTTCTTTTTAAAATGAGGCAATCAATATAATATTATCTGCTTAGTTTGGAAACTATTTACTATTTCCACTGCACTGAGCAAAGATAATGCTTCCAAACTCAAATTTTGTTAATTTTCTATGCATGTCCTCCATACCTGTCAGTACAGGTTAGATGGGTCAAATGAAGACGAGGTGCTAGTCAGTTAAATGACATTTGACCTGGCGCTAAGAAATAAAAAGAAGTTTATAAATAGAAAAATAAATTTATCAAACTCTAATGCTTTCAATGTTTCTTTAAGACACAATGAGTATAGGATTATAAACTGTTTTCTTCCACTGCATGTTGAGCTCCATGTGTCAACTTTAATCCTATTCATTTGTTCTAAAAGACACAAAAGAGCCTTCAAGCCTTTCATTTCTGAACGAGCAAATTAGAGCACATTAGAATTATAATCCTTACTGTGCTTCAGGCCTTTAGATGCTGCAGACAGATTGTATCTGCAGTGACAGATTAAATACAGCCAGTAAATGGACATACGCTGCCTCATTAAACATGTAGGCAACAAATCTTCACAAACATTCGGCTGAATAATAGGGTTGGTAGGGGGTGGACGGCACATCACCCTTCAGAAACCACATCGATGACCGACTCCATGCCCAGCAGCTTGGCAGAAATAAAGCGCTCATTAACCAGGGCTGAGTGGGATTTCCACCCAAATCCTGCCCTTTGGAGCTGCTGGCCAATCTGGTTGGCCAACAACTCCATCATTCCTGGCAGCGTCAGTAGCAGCTGTCGGGACTGCAGCTGAAGTGAGGAGCCCAAGGCCTAAGATCCCCAGAGTGGGTAAATCCAGGGTCTTGAGCTAGGAGGGTTTGGGAGCAGTGGGGACAGGAGTGCTTGGGGGGAGGGGGGTGGATTTAAGAGAGGGAGCGAGTAGGAATGAAGTCGGGGGAGGTTCAGTTTAAGGGGGGGCTGCACCACGATCGGCACAGGGCAGCCCCCAAACAGCGACTCCCCCCTTTGTTCCCACACTTTAACCATTTGAGGTTAAAAATCGGGCATCCCACTCCCACCCTGCTGTCCCTGCCAAATGTATTACGGCGTATAATCCTTACTGTGCTTCAGGCCTTTAGATGCTGCAGATAGATTGTATCTGCAGTGACAGATTAAACACAGCCAGTAAATGGACATACGCTGTCTCCTTAAACATGCGGGCAACAAATCTGCACAAACATTCGGTTGAATAATAGGGTTGGTGGGCGGATGGCACACCGCCCTTCAGAAACCACATCGATGACTGACTCTATGCCCAGCAGCTTGGCAGAAATAAAGCACTGCAGCGCTCATTAACCAGGGCTGAGTGAGACTTCCACCCAAATCTGTATTATTGGGGTCAATAGGCTCAATAGCAAGCCTAATTAACCCTTAATTGGACATTTTAATGTGGCAGGTGGGCTGCTGATTTTGGCACTCACCCCCCACCCCTCCATTATTATGGGAATCAGCTCCAGGGTGGTGGGATGGGCACCTAATCTATTTTATGTTCCCCCCCCGCTCCCCGACCCAACACAAGAAACACGCCTTCTGTGGGCCCGTGAAATTCAGCCATTGTGTTTCACACATCGGTTTTGGTTCCCCCATCCTCAGCAGCTTAGAATGAGTTTTCTTTTCTGAGGTTTGTCTTCATTATATTGAGAGATGATAGTGTTAAGGGATGTGCTTTTTCTTTATTTTGGATATTCAGTTCAGCGCCAAGTAAGTACCTGATAAGGGTTAGGGATGCACAGACTTGGAATAAAACTTTGACCTATTTGGCCTTGCCATGGTTAAAGAAAACAATACTACAGGAGTCCACAAAATGCACCTTGTGGGTCACATGTAACACCTGACCACTTACAGCCCTTGGAGTTCAGCCAACTCATGCTTCTTATGCTTATATTTCTTATTTTTGGTTTGTTTTGTTTGAATTTTAGACTATAAAATAACTTCTCAAAGAAAGACTTGCTTATATAGTGCTTTTCACATCCATTGGACATTCTAATGTGCTTTACAGCCTATGAAATGTACAGTAAAGGGTTAACTCTAATGATAGCTACTGAGCATGTGTGTAAGGAGCTATGTCACAATGTTGTCACTCACTGAGAGGAGATGAGCGTGAAGCATCTTAAAGAGTAGCTCCAGCCATGCCTTGTTTTATTTAACCTTTGTAAATAGTTAGCATGTAAACAAATGTTTCTGAACAAAAGACCATTGCCTCCAGCAAAAGGTTGGGCCTATACTCACTGGAGTTTACAAGGAAAAGTGATCTTATTGAAACATATAAGATTTTTTTCTTTATTCGTTCATGGGACGTAGGAATCACTGGTTAGGCCAGCATTTATTGACCATCCTTAATTGCCCTTGAGAAGGTGGCGGTGTGCTGCCTTCTTGAACCGCTGTAGTCCATTTGTTGCAGGAACACCCATAAATTGTTAGGAAGGGAGTTCCAGGATTTTGATCCAGCGACAGTGGAAAGGGCTAAATGCTGAAAGGATATTTACCCTCGTAGGGAAATCCAGAACTAGAGGGCACAATTTAAAAATCTTACATTTAAGACCAAGATGAGGAGTGATTTTTTTTCTCTCACAGAGCTGTTAATCAATGAAATTCTTTCCCCGAGAGCAGTTGAAGTGAGATCATTGAATATATTCAAGACTGAGTTAGACAGGTCTTTGGCCTACGGGAGAGTCAAAGGTTATAGGGTGCAGGCAGGAAAGTGGAGGTAAATCCCCAATCAGATCAGCCATGATCTTATCGAATGGCAGAGCAGGCTTGAGGCGCCAAGTGGCCTACTCCTATTTCTTATGTCCTCATGCTGATGTTGATTGAGGGATAAATATTGGCCAGAACACCAGCTCTCTCTAATACAGAGAATGCAATGGATATTGTCTACATGGACTTTAAGGAAGTACTTGACAAAGTAGCACATAAAAGGTTGGTTAACAAAATTAAGGCACATGGAAAAGAGTCAGTATCAGCTTGGATAAAAAGAAATGCATGAGGGCAGAAAACAACGAGTCATGGTAAATTGTTGTTTATTAGACTGGGGGATGGTAGGCAGTGGTATTCCACAAAGGTCAGTGCTAGGATCACTGCTTTTTTGATATATAGAAACGTCTTGGATATTGGAATACAGGGCAAGATTTCAAATTTGCTGATGATACCAAACTTGGAGGAGTGGCAAATGATAATGATGACACCAACGGACTGCAACATGATATAGATAGACCAGCAGAATGTGCAGGCAAGTGGCAACTGAAATTTAATACAGAGAACTGTGAGGTAATGTATTTTGGCAGAAGGGATAGGGTGAGACATATAGACTTAATAGCACTGTGCTAAATAGTACGCAGGACAGAGGGACCTGGGGGTTCATGTGCATAGATCTTTGAAGGTGACAAGACATAGTGAGAGAATAGTTACCAAAGTATATCTTGGGCTTCATTAATAGAGGTACTAAATAAATAGCAGAACATTGATACTGAACCATTATAATGCTCTGATTAGGCCACAACTAGAGTTATGAATCTTTGGAATTCTCTACCCAAGAAGATTGTGGATGCTCCATCGTTGAATATATTTAAGGCTGGGATAGACAGATTTTTGGTCTCTCAGGGAATTAAGGGATATGAGGAGCAGGCAGGAAAATGGAACTGAAACCCAAGATCAGCCATGGTCATAATGAATGGCGAAACAGGTTCAAAAAGCATATGGTCTACTCCTGCCCTTATTTCTTGTGCTCTTATGCTCACTTCTGGTCACTACACTGTGAGAAGGATGTGAGGGCAATTAAGAGGGTGAAGAGGAGATTTATCTGGATACTTCCAGGGATGAGGGATGTTAGCTAGTTAGGTTAGAGGAGCTGGGATTGTTCTCCCTGGAGCAAAGGAGTTTGAGAATGTAATGGAGATGTAAAAGATTGACAAGTTTAGATAAGTTAGGCAAAGGAAAGCTGTTTTTAGTTGATCTTTCAAAGACTAGGGGAGACTGATTTAAAGTTTTGGGCAAGAGATGCGGGGGAATGTGAGGAAGAACTTTTTTATGCAGTAAGCAGTAATAGCTTGGAACTCACTGCCTAGAAGGGTGGTGGAATTGGAGGTGATGAATGACTTCAAAAGGAAATTGATCTGTATGCTTTTTTAACTACTCTCTCCATATGTCCTGGCATCTTCAAAGGTCTATGACCCTCCCACGTCACTCTGTCCCAGTACAACACAAAGATGTGTTTTATTAACAACTTGATATATGTGTCAGTTAATGAGAGTTATGAATATGTAAGCACCTTGGATATCTCACTATGTTAACAGCACTATAGAAATACAAAGAGTTGTTGTTTTATTGAATTTTGTATGAGACTCCATGGTATGAACCTACATGGGGACAGGAAACCTGGACATCTTTGCTATAGTAAATGCTTCTTTCACCAAAACAATGTTCATTCCCCTCTTGAATTTGATAACACCATCTTACTTTGCTGCTTCCTGGGTAGTCTGTTCCGTACATTCAACACCCCTGAATGTAGTTAAATCTAAGATGCATAATTAGAGCCAAAGTAAAATTCTCTTTACTCTGCCAACAATATACCTCAGGAACTAAATTTCCCACACTACGCATATCATGACTTCTCCAAGTAAAACTGTCCATTTAGTTTCAATTATTGAACAATTGGGGACAGATTTCTGCTGGGGATTCCTAGAGCTGGTTTCAGAGGTGCGCAAACCAATTATAGGGCTCTCACAGCCCACAATCAAAGGAGATTTTCATCCAATCATCTGAGTGACTGGTCAAAGATTTAAAAGGCCAGTGTCCAGCTCAAGTTGTAACCCACACTTCCTCCAACTTTTCCTTTTTAAAGATATTTTACAGTATCCTCTACCAAAAGACAATCTCTTGTTGAGACTTTTCACCTTTGCCACATCAGGACCAGATGCTGAAAAGTGTGTTAAACTTTTCTTCTGATTCCCCCGCAAGGGGAGATGTCTGGCTTCTGCTCAGCAAATAATGCATTACTTGCATCAGTAACCCAAGGAATGGCATATTTGGGATGCTGACTGATTCCTCAGCATTTTGTAATGCAGAGCAGTGCATTGCAATGGCATCCAACAGACCACAGTCCAATAGGATAGAGTGCAGTTGTTTTTATGCACTGAGTGGTGAGCAGTGGAGTGAAATGATGTTCAGTAAGATGAAGAATGATGATGGGATGGAAAAAGCTTTTTTTGTATATTCAGTGGAGTGCCCTGGAATGGAGCAAGCCGGACTAGTGTGGAACAAGGTGGAATGGAGTGCAGTTGACTGGAGTGGAGAAGAGCGAAGTGGACTGGAATAAAAAAAAGCGGAATGGAATGAAATAGGCTTGTTTGCATCGAGTCCAGTGACTCCAGGTGCACCACATTTTGTCACTTACTTTGTCATCTGAACTATGGGCATCGTTCCAAGGCGAACAAATCCTCCATCTTTCGTTCCGACAATGCTTTTCACATGGAACTGCTCCATCAAGTCAAAACCTGTTTGAATACACACCAAAAATACATTGATCGTACAAAAGTTGTTTCAAAAATGATGGGGGTGAAATTGGTCTATGCCAACAGTGCAAAATGTAGCCAATCAGCAGCCAGTATTTGACTGCACCTGATCTTCTTTCCAGTGAAGTTCACAGAACAATAGCTCAAGCTCTTTTTGGAGATTCGTTTCCTGGTCTCATTGTCACTTTTATAAAAGCAAAATACTGCAGATGCTGGAAATCTGAAATAAAAACAGAAAATGCTGGAAAAACTTAGCAGGTCTGACAGCATCTGTGCAGAGAGAAACAAAGTTAATGTTGCGAGTCCGTATGACTCTTCTTCAGAGGGGTCAGACCCTTTTTTTTTAGCATTTTCTGTTTTTTTCAGATTTCCAGCATCGACAGTATTTTGCTTTTGTCCTAAGCGTTTAATTCACTGCCACTTCTCTTCCAGGAATGCCTACCTTGGAGAAGTTTTTTTTTATTTATTCATGGGATGTGGGCTTCGCTGGCTGGACTAGCATTTTATTGCCCATCCCTAGCTGCCCTTGAGAAGGTAGTGGTGAGCTGCCTTCTTGAACTGAAGTACTGCTCTTCTCTCCAACAGGAGCTCTGAAGAAGGGTCTAATATATTAGGATGCGGGAGGGACTAATATTTTCGGTTTACAGTATTGATTTTGTTAATGTATTTAGGAGCTCGTATTTTTAAACCAATTTAATAGGCATTCAAGCCAATGTACCAATGGAAAGGTGAGCCTTAATTAGATGCATAACAGGAATCCTCATGAGTGTCCAGAGGGACTGAAACCTATTGCAGCTCTAGTACTGCTGCACACTCATTGGGATGCCAGCTTTTACTTTGCCAACCTGTGTCTGAGCTCCCTGGATCTAGGTAAGTGATGGGGTCTAATTTCCATATGCTTATGCCAATATTATTGATGCGATTTGGGTGGAATAAGCCAAACTATCACAAAGGTTTCTCAGACTATTAAATGTAGATGAGACTTGCGCAAAACCACTTGCATTCATGTTTTCTGTGATCTTTTATGCTGGTTCAAGATTCAATTTGCCTGGGCTAAACCCCACCCACAAAGTTGGCCATGTCCCTCGGTCAAAATTGCAATGTTACACCAATTGCACTGCTTTGGCTCTTCATAGATCATGGCAGTCACCTTTTACAAGTATTTACAGATCAAAAAGTATATAATTTACTAAGAAACTGAAGCACACCAATGAAAGCATTGAATGGTTCAGCTATTTTTATATAATTTTCAGTGATTTTGAATCAGGTTACTCACTGGTGGAGCACGGAACATCCTAATGCTTATTTTTGGTGATAAGCCCATTTTCAGATGTATTAATAAAACTGCCCCATGTTACTTCTCTTAAATATATCAAAGGACACTATAATGGAAAGTAAATAAACATTTATGTTCCATTACACTGTCCACTTGCGTTGATTCATGGAAATTTGTATGGTTGTAATTAGGGAAATTAATTTTAGCAGAAACTGCAACCTAACCAGTGAATGTTCAAGAACAATATGAGCACAATGTACCAATGCACCCAACACACAAATTCTACCCACAACTGATTATCCCATAGCAAGAAAATATTCTACCTGTCTAGGCTTTTTAGTAGCTCAGCTTGAAAACTCATGTATGTAGAAAAAAATGACCAACTGCAATGTACCCAGGCATGTCTATGATTCTGCTTTTACATTTCTGTTTTGAAACTAACTTACCTGGGATGTTAGCTGAAGCTTTATTTTGTAGTTTGTACTGACTGCCTTCCAATTTCAGATTGGGACATAGCACATCTGTTGAGACAAAGAATAAAAACTCAAAATATAATTATAGAATACTATAATGGAACATTATTATACAATACTGTGACACTGCTCATTGCAAATTGGATGGTTTGTCTTATAATGATCGGAGCACTATTGTAATATACAATGTATTATTCTGCTGGTAAGACAGAGTTGTGTTTAAACAGGCCTGCCCTTAAGACCACGAAGTCTGAGTGCTCTTAGCATGATAGCAAGAAGTACCTCATTGCATTGGTGGGGGATGTTTGCAGGTTAAGATGTATGCCACAAATTCTGTTCCATAGCCAACAACGTCATCCCTCTCCTTGGGGGTTACTGTCTGAGGTACGCACCTTTAGTTTCTTATTTGGTCCTGAGATGAGTTTCTGACCACATATCTACTGAATCACAAGAATGCCTACTTCTATGGTCATAAGATCACCCACCACCACACCTGCTTCAGCTCATCTGCTACTGAAACCCTCAGCTATGCCTCTATTATGTCTAGAGCTAACTGCTCCGATGCTCTCCTGATTGGCCTCCCATCTTACGCCATACATAAACTTGATCTTAGACTCTGCTGCCACTATTCTATCTCGCACCAAGTGCTGTGCACCCATCAGCCCTGTGTTCACTGATCTACACTGGCTCCCAGTCAGGCAACACCTTGATCTTAAAATTCTCACCTTTGTTTTCAAACATCTCCAGGGCCTTGCCCCTCCCTAAATCTATAACCTCCGCCAGCCCTCCAACCATCCAGAATCTTGGAAATCCTCCAGTTCTGGATACCTGTGCATCCCCAATTTTAATTGCTCCACCTCAACCTTCAGCTGTCAAGACCATCCTAAGCTCTGGAATTCTCTACATAGACCTCTCCACCTTTCTACCTCTCTTTTCACATTTAAGATGCTTTTTAATGCTTCCTTCTTTGACCAAGCATTTGGTTAACTGACCTATTGGCCAGAACTTCCATGGAGTGGCAATCACCATTGGCTCCTTTTTACTTTCCTTGATCGGGAGCTGCACATACCTCGCCTGGACTTCTGACCCAGGGCTGGTGAGAAATGTGCAGTGCAGAAGCTCTGGATTCCTTCCAGTGCAGGGCAGCAGCCTCGGGGGAAGTGAAGCCACATCCGCTTTTTATGACGTTAGCTGCTGTAAAGTGAGTAAGTTTAAAGGTCCCAGCCACTTTGAAAAGCCAAGGAGAAGGTAAGTCCATAAGATAAGTGGATGAGGGGTTAGGATGGTTGGGGGTCAGGGTTTGGTGGTTGGGTGGATGTCTGGTGGTTGGGGCGGGGTGGGGTCGGGTGGTTGGGGGTGGTTGGGGGTATTCAGGGGGGTCAGGAGGGTAGTTTAGGGGGTCAAGGGTAATTGGGTGTGGGGGTAGTCGTGGGGCAGGGAGGTAGTCGGTGGGGGGGTCGGGAGGGTGGGTGGGGGCTAGTCAGGGGATTGGGGCAGTCGTTGGGGGGTGGAGAGGTAGTTGGGGGGACAGGAGGGTAGTCAGTGGAGGGTGAGGGCGTAGTCGGCCAGGTGGGAGTTTTTGGGGGTGGAGGGTGGGAGGCCTAGGAGCAGTGTCAGGTGCTCGGAGGATGGGGGGCGGTTTGGATGAAGAGGGGTAGTCGACGGGCCCAGTGTCTGGGGGTTGTTGAGTTGGGTGAATGCCATAGTTACCCAGGAATACTTCTAACTTTCCCTGGGTAACTATTCTGCTAAGAGGCCTGGAGCTATCCAAAGTCTCCTATTTAAATTGGAGTTTGCTATGGTTCCAGGGGCAGGGCAATTGCCTATCGGAAGTTTAATCCTTCCAGGCAATTGCCATGCAGTCCTTACGTGGGGACTTCTGGGGGATCTTCCAGCACCTTTCCTGGTGTACTTCTGGGGGAACGACCCCTGGGGAACAGAAGTTCTGGACCAAAGTCTCCTTATGCAGCTCAAGTTTATTTAAGCTCCTGTTAAGCAGCTTGAGATGCTTTACCAAATTAAAGGCACCATATGAATGCAAATGGTTTGAAGAATAAAAAGGAAATATAAAGAATTGGCAAAGGTGAAATGGCAAAACACAAATCAGTAATACCCCAATGTTGACTTTGTAATTAGGTCTTTCACTTGAGCACAAGGTTGCATTTTGTTTCAGGAGAATGACCAACAGGGGTACATCCAGATATTGTTACTCACGAGCAGGTGTCAGGGGGCCACTTTTAATATGAAGGCTCACACATGCCTCGGCTCCCTTTCTGCAAGCGCATCACCAGAGCCGCATCTCTTCCTGGATCGGCAACGTCACCGGTTCCAGGAACCTGGATTTTTTTTTTACACAATGGACTGCAACGAATGGATGGAACCTCAAACACTTACATTTTGTGTTGTATTCCAGTAGTTTAAGAGTTGGATGGTGTCTTCCCTTTCCTACAGTATGCCCCTTGTTGGGTGGCATTACTATGCTCCACATTTGTCCGCTGATTTTAAATAATATTAACCCTTGAAATACTTGTGAGGAGCTATACAGAACAGATAAAGAGCTCAAACTGGCACCAGTATTGATATCCTCCCCATAATGGCTCTGATTTGGGTTTGGAACATGGGGAAGGGGGTTGGGAGGTGTTCCAGAGGTGAAACAATGGTGCTTCAGCCCACTGTTGACACACATTGACTGAAGAATTGCAAACATACATCTGCTGACTGTCCTTTTGAAATTCTCGGTAAGTATGGTGAATTATAAAAAGAACACAGCTGTCATTTTTAAATAGTAAACTGACTCAGTATTCTATATCAAGTATTGGGTTTAAATCACAGTCCTGTAAATAATCTGTTAAATATAAGTCCACCATTTAGTGGATACTTTATCACCAACTTGGCTATCAACATGACATTTTGAGATTGTAAGTGACCAATTTATCAGTACTCTGAGATCCTTTAACAGCTGTCACTCCCAATGTAGGGGAAAAAGGATTCTAACTGAAGAAATCCAACAGTCATTGTAAGGTCTGTGTGAAGAAAAACATGGAATTCTATTTCCTTCTGTTGCTCAGTGAGAATTAATTCAAATTAATTAAAATGACATCAAGCTGTTTGCCTTTGCCTCCCTAATCTTCTCCTCCCAATAGTGAGTCATTAAGGCACCCATGATAAAAGTACGAAGACAACAGAGCTAATAATGGTGACAACCCACAACGGGAAACTCATCCCTGGAAGAATCAGTTGTCTAGGCCATCAGCTGGGTGGCTAAGATGCCCACCCATATGCAAGGCAAGTACAAAGGATAGCAGGAGCCTGCTTACAAGAAGCACAGATTTGATTCCATGATCGAGAATTCTCAACAGTGAGTGGAAGGTTAAGAAAAGATGGGCCCACAGCCTGTGGTTTATTGTCCATAATTTTAATGACTGCAAATCTTGAATTGCAGGTCAACAATTCCCTGAGCTGCATGTCAACTCTGAGTTTTGCTCTTTGCTCTGTGTGACTAATTGCCTAATCACCTCTGGAGCCTATTGCATAAAAGTTCAATGCAGCTGCTATCGTCATAAGTGAAAGTCATTCCTGCCCTGGAGGTTGTAGGCTCTTTCAGAATGCATGCACCAAAACAAGAGCCTGACCTTAAACAGGAAGGGTAAGCTGTAACACAGCTGTCATTCCTGATCTGATTGCCTTTCTCATTCTCAAGAGCTTTCACATAGAAAGGCTTGTCCATAAGGATGCCCATAACACTCTGCAAATCACTAATGTCATTTGTTGGCATGCAGGCTCAGATGAAACATCACACACACACGCACACGCAGGTTCGAATCAGCTCCACGCTGTTGGGACACTTTACCAGTGGCGGGATCAGATGTGGACTAGCTGCCCACCCCAAAGAAGCAGGTAACCGATTGGCATTATTAAAGGCCTAATAAAGGGCCATTTTACAGGGACAGTCATATTTTGCTGATGACAGGATGACCCCCACCCTTCAGACCCTTGTCCCCCTGACTTTTCATATTTCCTTTCAAACTTACCTGACCTACTCCCAAGGTCCCCTGCCTTCCTTAGCAGCTCCTGATGCCACTGCAGAGGCCCTCTGATTGAGCTGGCAGCATCAGGTGCCTGCCTGAAATCCCAAAATGGATGGTGGCCTCTCAGGCAACCGATTAAGAAGCTGCCTGTGGTAAAGTCACTGAACTGGTCCTGCTGCTAACTTCGGAGTCCTAACGCCCATGGTGATATTCAGGCCAAAGACTCAACTAAAAGCAAGAGGCTTATTTTTTTGTAGTGCAATTTAGCTCAGGGAACATTTTTTTCAGAGGTTTCATTCAGATTATGCGAGCATCCCATTTTGATGACTGAGTACTGGGACTTCAACGAGCTTAGCACTGAAAGGGAGTCTGAGGAAGTTCTGAATCATGCTGTTGATCCATGTGCACACGGAGCACTCGATGGCCTCAAGGCACCCACCCACCGTAAGGGTGTGGTGTCCAATGTGTATCAATGCTGCAGGCCCCATTTGCATGGGATGTATGCGATGACTTAATGCACATTTTTGAAACTTAAGATAAAATAAACCTTTAAGTTAAAATTAAAACTTGCTACGCTCCCCCACTCACCAAATAAAAACACACTAGAAGAGCTTTGCACTGATTCAGATTTTTCAGCTGCTGTGACAAAAAATTAATTCTGCCAAAACCATTGCGGAGGTTACAGGGAAGGAATTTTGGGCTCCCGCTTGTAATCATTTTCCGAGACCCGTTAAGACCCTCCCTCACTACGTACTATTTCTCAACATAGGGGCCAGAATTTTGAGTTTGGCGGGCGGGAAACGGCCCACTGCCCACGATCGGTCGCCAACTGCGATTTCACGCTGATTTCTTTTCCAAAACAGACCATGGGATCAAAAGTAGCGGAGCAAATAGTTAAATTTTTTTTAAAAAGAAAAATGCTGTGGATGCTAGTGATCTGAAATAAAAACAGAAAGTGCTGGAAAAATGAGGTTCCAAAGAAGAGTCACGTTGGACTTGAAACTCTGGGTGGAATCATCCCGGATTGGCACAATGTGCAGTAGCAGGTGGGGAAAAAGTTGTTTTACCTGCCAGCTGCAATGGCGGGTTTCCGCGCCGTAAGGCCCCACTCCCGTCTCATTAATTATGCAGCCACAGGAAACACACCCTCTCGCTGACGGGTGGCCTCCAATTTGCCCGCAACACCGTTACCTCGCCGCTTCCTCACGCAGGGCGCTATATTTAAACTGCAGCCACGTGCACACCTCTCAATGCTTGCAGCCCAGGACTGTTCTGGTGAAGACATGGCTCCAAAATCCAAGAAGAGTGCAGCCCCCCCAATTCAGTGACACATCCCTGGGGCACCTTCTGAATGCCTTGGATATCCACCACTATGTTCACGAACCCCGCTCTGGTCACAGAAGGCCCACCAGTCTCGCCGCTCTGGCTTGGCAGCTGGTGGCTGCGGTGGTCAGTGCCAATGCTGCACACAAGAGGTCGGACATCCAGTGCAGAAAACAGATGAATGGTCTCATCCGTGCTGTCAGGGTAAGGCAACAACTTCATCACTCTAAACTCACAAGGCCCATCACACATTCACTGGCATCTCACTCACTGCCAGCTCAAAAGATTCTTTAACACACACCCTCACACCTCCATCTGGCCACATCTCCTCTGGAGACTGCCTCCTCAGTCCTCACCATCTTGAGGCCACTTGCACAGATCAACATGTGCCCCCACACACATCCTCAGATACCACCCCCTCCTCTCACCCTGCAGCCCCTTCCCTTGCCTGAGAACACTTCTCCCCCTTTCCCAAGCAAGCCCTAGCGCTGCAGCTGTTGAAAAACTACTCCTGCCTTACGGCTGATATGGTAGGGAGAGACCAGCACATGAGCGCCCTAAAAGTGATGTGGTGCTGCCTGCAAAGCGGGAACTGTTGACTGGGAATGCTGCCCGAACGATGCAAGGTAGGCAAAAAAAACCTCGAAGTCCTCAGCGAAGTGCAACTCGCCAGGTGCACGTCGCTTATGCACAGTTGTGAAATACATTGGTGTGCAATCACACTGACGTGCCCAGATGATCCATCGTGGGGAGATGATTCTGGCGAGCAGGGCTTATAATGAGATGCTAAAGTATTGAAATTAGGTTCCTGACGTGTGGCAGTGGGAAACATGGCCCGCCATTGACACATGCAGCAGACGATCGCAAACTGGTTTCACGACGATGTGAAACTGATTTTTGGCCTTCTCGTCATATTGTTCTTCCCCCCCCACCACCACCAGCCTGTCATGATGCCAGATGCCAATGGGGCTGGAAAATTCTGGCCTCTGTTTCTCTCCTCACAAAGGCTGTGAGACCCTGCTGAGCTTTTTCAGCACTTCCTGTTTAAATTAAAAGAAAAGCTTTTAATATTTGTTTTGAGGAGAAGCTGGTGGAAAATGCAAAAGAGGGAAAATACAAGTTAATTGCACCAAATAATAATTAGCATAAATTACTCTTTGCTGTTTTTAATCTCTGAGGCCCCCTCATTTTCATAGCCTCAATATTTTAGCACTTGGCGAGCAAATCTGTGGGATGGGCCATGGCATGTCATGCTACATCCAATCATTTGACACAGAATTATCTGCATTGCACAAGGAAAAATTCAAATTCAACCTCTAACTGCTGTTACAATGCCTGTTAAGGGTTAGCAGCGAGCTAAGTTACAGATGAGGCCAGCCAATAGCTATTGACGAGCATGGCTAGGGTCTCTCTGAGGTAATTTTGGGTGGGAGGAGAACAGAGCTTCTGTCTGTTTCATTTCTTCTCGCTATGGTAGTTAAGCTGGAAGATGCAAACATAGAACATTTATTTCTATCCAAATATGCCAAGCTCTCAGTCCAAGTACCAAATGAATTTACTGTACTATCAGCCTCAGTAACATGGCATCCCTATGACTGAAATGAACATTTGTATTTGAAAGAGAACTCAGTGTGTAAGCAAAATGCATGTTGTGGTATTGAGAGATACAGAGAAGAAGGTAGCTAATTGACACCTTGAAAAGTGACCTGGATCTATTTCTGTCGAAAAGGTGATGAAGATCCAGGAGATTATTAACACTCTGTGATCTTATTGCAGGGGGATAGGAAAGGATTTGTGAAGTAAGGATCAACAGATGTTTTGGAAGGGAAAGGTTCAGGCTAGAGGAATCATACTTGGGCTCTGGATTGATTGGACTTGATAGGTTCAATAGCTTATTCTCATTCTAGACTTTCTTATGGTCTTATCTAAGGTCCCACATTCAAGTTCCAACCTATTCTCAATTAATTTCAGCCAAAATTAATAGCAGGGACAATACAATGGGATTCAGCATCCCTTGGCTAGACAAAGGTTCGACAGCAGACAGAGATCAATTGGAGCTCATGCTTCAAATCACTGTTTAAGAACTCCTACTGGGAAGTCCACAATAGGCACTTATTGAGAATAGGAGCAGGCCCAATAGCTTGAATTATTTTTGACATCTAAGCTGAAAATAACATTCAGTTGCATTTGGCTTAAAATGCCACATTCGATTAATTCTGACTCCTAGCTGAAACATATGGATAATATCCATATACTGCCAAACCCCTAAAGCACACATAAAAACACACCAACAAATCCATGCTACAGTGAATGACTTCATTAGCAGGGAACACAGGTTATAAGTTAAGTATAAGGAAATCAAGAACTAATACAATTAAAAATCTAAGAAAAAGCTGCCAGAGAATACCACTGCAGTGGACATTATAATGGATTGAAATAACAATTAAATGTGTTTCTGTGAGAGTGGAGATAGAATGACTGACATGGTGAGAATACAAGTCGGTGTGTTTGATCTCCACACAGGCTGGTTAGGCATAATGGCACCATTCTGTTTCTGAAAGTTCTTATGTCCTTACATCAGTCAAGGTGAGCAAAGTTAGTTCTACATGGGGAATAGGTCACTTTGCTAGCTTTGTACCCACAGTCAGCTCCAAGCATTCAGAATGATGTACTGCACAGGTCAAGTGCTAGATAAAGCTCTCCCAGTAATGTGCCCTCACTCAAACCTCAGAGGAGCACCTTATACCATTCCATGGTGTTCCTTTTTTTTTTCAATCCAGCCATCCTAATGACCTGAGTGAGACTGTCAATTTATTGCCAGGTTGTGGTCAGTTTTCTGCAGAGATTTCGTAGAGTGGTCAGGAACAGGGTTAATAATGCAAACGCGGTTTAGTAAATCAGCAGACAGAAAACCTCACCCTGTACGGCTGGAGTACATTCGCCTGGAATTACACGCCGACACACTAACGTATCACAACAGCTGAATATGATTTTCGTTTTATGTGTCAGCAATATTTTAATCCAAATAATCTAAATTCTACAAAAATTCAAATTCCGAGTTTGGTTCAGCCGAATACTCACAGACTCTACATCATGAAAGCTGTTGACTTAGTCAACCTGAGTATGAAGACTTGTATAATCCTGTTGGCGGTTTATGTGTACTCCTTCAGCAGCAGAACTCATAAAGTTGGGGGAGAATTTAAGAGCTTATCACAAATCTTTCACAGTGAAATATTTATACTTTTTGGTTTTTCTCATTTTCACCCCACCTCGTCATCACCGCCTCCTCCCAATTTTAAAAGTGTTGGCTCAAGCTGTGGTGCTTTTTATCTGTGGTAGTTTGTTTCTAATAATTATTTCAATTGTTCTAGTGTGTGCTGTAACACTGAGTGCTGCTAGACTATCTGATTATGGATGTGATCACATCTGGGTTTGATCCTGTCCTCGTCTAACACGACCACAAACAGACTTAGAGCTGGCATCCGGATTTCTGGTCACCACACTGCAAAGGGAATGGAAAAGCATTGAAGAGTATGTAAAGAATAGCCACATGAATGATTTCAAATGTTAGGGGGTTGAGGGAAAACTGGAAAAGCTTAATCTCCATAACTGAGGGGGAAGTTCTTTTTTTAAAGGAGAGAATTTGTTAACATACACAAGCGACAAAGATTAGGTGGGGCAGAAAATTGAAAAACGCAAGAGCAGGGGAGGGGAGGTGGCCAATGGTGGTATGGTGGGGTAGTTGATTGTGTATTCCCATATAAACATGGGGTGGTCAGGAAACACCTGCTGCTGACTCCAAAGTTTCTGGTTTCAGGGGAAGAAATGGCAGTCAACTGATATACTGAGAGACCAGGCACTGGGGAGACTGAAGACTACAGCAGAAGAATGGTTAACAGAAGAGCATGATGGGGCTGGGGGTGGAAGGGGGTTGGTGGCTTGGGGGGACTTTCCTGGGAAATCTTTGAATGGCCCCGATTTGCCCAGGCAGGCCTGACCTGATCCCATCAGGTGATACAACTGCCAATTAAATGCCAGGTCTCTAAATACCAGATATGTGCTCAAGACGGAAAGTAAAATTAGTCAAGGGGTAAAACCAGAATTGCACAAGACCCTTTCAGTCTCTAGCTGAGCAGGTTAGGTTAAAATCGTCCCTGCTGTCTCAGTGAGTGTGGTGTTGAAAGGAAGTTTTTGTAAGTTTGATGGCCAGCTGTTATACTTTCAACAAGCTCTGATTTTCATTTTGAGCAAAGTATGCATTTATCTGAAGACGTTGGAAGTGATCCAGACCACAGAGGGTGCCAAATTTCACTATTTCTGTCTCTTAAAGAATGAAGTCTGTAATTTTTCACTCTCTATGTGTTTCCAGCTGCCAGAAGCAGAGATGGCACAGAATTAAATCATTCCTTCATCTCAAGTTAATGAAGCTGCAGAGCAAACGGTCAGGTTAACAGAAGCAATACCAGACAATCGATGTGCAGGCATATGTAGGCCACATGCTTTACTCGACAGGGAGTAGGAAAATCAAGATCAGTCTTTGGCTCTCCATTTGTCACAATAGTTCAGCAGCTGTCAATTTGTTCAATGACTCCCTCACATCCACTTTTGATGGTTTCACCCAAGCAAAACCTTTTCTGCCTCCTATCCGAGTTGTTCCCCATAATATCTTTACTCCCTCAAGTATAAATCTTCCTGCAGTTCTAATCATGAAAGCATCTCCCTCTCTAGTTTCTATTCAATCTCCTCTCAAACCTTGTCCGAACTCATCTTATCCATCAGACCCACATTCTACTCCCTTGATCCCATTCCTATTAAGTTACAAACATCCCATCTAGGTCCTCATGCTAGTTGAAAGTGTAAATGGTTTTCTATCATCAGATATTGTTCCTGTCCCTTTCAAAGCCACTTTAGTCACCTCATTTCTCATATTGAATCTTCCTTTTGTCTCTAAATTCATTGAACATGTTGTCACCTCCCAAATCCCTGGGCAGAATTTTTTTCTTGTCAGACAGCATGCACCCGACCCGAACGAGAGTAAAATAGTGCACGATGACGTCGGGCGAACGTCCTTTGCAGTTTTCACAAAACTTCATCCACGGGCAGGATGAAGTTCCCAACTGCTAATAAAAAAAAACGATAAAACATTTTAAACATCATTTTTTACACGTCCCTCATCACGTGACTGAGTCACATGTGGGGACATGTTTATATCATTTGTACTTCCCTGAGGCAGCTCTCTGCCTTCAGGGAGCTTTCAGTGCATGTTCCCCGCGCATGCACAGACTTCAGCGCTCCTCCCGCCCCCCACCTAGCAGCACTGAGGCTTTTAGCCTGCGTTACAAGCTGGCTGGCCCTTGGGCGTGAAATCGCCGTTGGAGCCCGATTGCGGGCGGCGGTCAGCTTTACAGCCGTTCCCGTGCTCACCCGACGAGGGCCCATCTTGCTATTTCTGGATTATCCAAAGGATCCATCATGTCCCCGTCTATTTGTCATCTGCATCATCCAAAGACGTGGGTCAGGCAGCTAATAAGTTTAATATATTATTATAAGAAAGAATTGTATGTAAATGGCACCTTTTGTCGTCTCCAGGAGTTCCCAGTGCTTTTTACAGCCAGTTAAGAACTTATGACGTATAGTCACAAGGAAATATTACAGCCAATATGCACACAGCAAGATCCTACTAAAAACAAGACATGATGAAAAGATAACCAGCCTCTCGGGGTTGTTAGTTAAGGGATAAGCATAGGCCAGTACATCTTTTTATTCATTCAGGGGATGTGGGCATTGCTGGCTAGGCCAGCATTTATTGTCTATCTCTAGTTGCCCTTGAGAAGGTGGTGGTGAACTGCCTTTTTGAACCGCTGCAGTCCATGTGGTGTCGGTACACCCTCAGTGCTCTTAGGGAGTTCCAGGATTTTAAGCCAGAGACAGTGAAGGAACTGTGATATATTTCCAAGTCAGGATGGTGCATAGCTTGGAGGGGAACTTGCAAGTGGTGATGTTCCCATGTGTCTGCTGCCCTTTTCTTTGTAGATCATAGCAGCTGTGGATTGGGAAAGTGCTATCTTGTAAGGAAGGAGTGAATGTTTGTAGATGTGGTGCCAATCAAGCAGGCTGCTTTATCCTGGATTGTGTCAAGCTTCTTGAGCGTGCGGGAGCTGCACTCATCCCGGCAAATGGGGAGTATTCCATCACACTCATGGCTTGTGCCTTGTAGATAGTGGACAGGTTTTGGGGAGTCAGGAAGTGAGTTACCCGCTGCAGGATTCCTAGCTTCTGACCTGCTCTTGTAGCCACAGTATTTATATGGCTAGTCCAGTTCAGTTTCTAGTCAATGCTAATCTCCAGGACATTGATAGCGGGGGATTCAGTGATGGTAATGCCATTGAACATCAAGGAACGATGGTTAGATTCTCTCTTGTTGGAGATGGTCATTGCCTGGCACTTGTGTGGCACAAATATTACTTGACACTTGTCAGCCCAAGCCTGGATATTGTCGAGGGAGGTCTTGCTGGATTTGGACATGTACTGCTTCAGTATCTGAGGAGTCGCGAATGGTGTCAAACATTGTGCAATCATCAGTGAACATCCCCACTTCTGACCTTATGATGGAAGGAAGGTCATTGATGAAGCAGCTGAAGATGGTTGGGCTGAGGACACTACCCTGAGGAACTCCTGCAGTGATGTCCTGGAGCTGAGATGACTGACCTCCAATGACCACAAGCATCTTCCTTTGTACTAGGTATGAATCCAACTAGTGGAGAGTTTTCACCCTGATTCTCATTGACTCCAGTTTTCTAGGGCGCCTTGATGCCACACTCGGTCAAATGCTGCCTTGATGTTAAGGACAGTCACTCTCACCTCACCTCTGGAGTTCAGCTCCTTTGTCCATGTTTGAACCAAAGCTGTAATGAAGTCCGGAGCTGAGTGATCATGGCAGAATCCAAACTGGGCGTCAGTGAGCAGGTTATTGCTAAGCAGGTGCTGCTTGATAGCACGGTTGATGACCCCTTCCATCACTTTACTGATGATCGAGAGACTGATTGGGCAGTAATTGGCTGGGATGGATTTGTTCTGCTTTTTGTGGATGGGTCATACCTGGGCAATTTTCCACAGTGTCAGGTAGATGCCAGTGCTGTAACTGTAATGGAACAACTTGGCTAGGGCCGTGGCAAGCTCTGCAGCACAAGTCTTCAGTACTATTGCCAGAATATTGTCAGCACCCATAGCCTCTTCAGCCATTTCTTGATATCACGTGGAGTGAATCAAATTGGCCGAAGACTGACATCTGTGATGCTGGGGGCCTCTGGAGGAGGCTGAGATGGATCATTTTCTCGGTTCTTCTGGCTGAGGATTGTTGCAAATGCTTCACTGATGTGCTGGGCTCCCCCATCATTGAGGATGGGGATATTTGTGGACTATCCTTCTCCAGTGAGTTGTTTAATTGTCCACTGCCATTCATGACTGGGTGTGGCAGGACTGCACAGCTTAGATCTGATCCATTGATTGTGGGATCACTTAGCTCTGTCTATCACTTGCTGCTTATGCTGTTTGACATGTAAGTAGTCCCGAGTTGTACCTTCACCAGGTTGACACCTCACATTTAGGTATGCCTGGTGCTGCTCCTGGCATGCCCTCTTGCACTTTTCATTGAATAGTGCTGTGGAATATTTAATGTTTATCTGAGTGGGCAGATGTGTTTAAAAGGGCAGTTTAAAAGATGGCACTGACACTGTAGCATTCCATCAATACTGCACTGGATGTCAGCCTAGATTTTGTGCTCAAGTTGCGGGAGTGAGCCTTGAATCTAGAACTTCCTGACTCAGTGAACCATTTCCTTTTAAGTGATAAGGGAGGAACTAAACTGACACTAAATGATATGTGCCTTATAATAGCTGTGGTTTATTCTCTAATTATAACCCAAGTTTCATGGGTGTAATGCCTCTGTAAACATCACTTACATTGCAGTGCTCCATATAATTGAGGATTGCATATGTGGCTTTGGACAGCAGCCGTGATTGTTGTGTGTTTTTGGTTTCGTACTGTTGAGCTTTTTGAACGATCACACTGATGATTACCATTTTTACATACTGCCTCTTCTAAAAGTTACACTTTGTTAATTACATCCACACCCATTTGAAAAGCTTGTATATTTTCCCTGCCTCTCTTTTAAATTCTCTTTTACCATCTCGTGCTGTCTTTCACTGCTATGACTGAATAAGCTGAACAAGCAATTTGCCTAAACATTGGGAGTGCTTATGAGGAGCAATGTTTCCTGCGCCTCCATGGGAATTAACCTGCTCTTGCTCTCAGCAACCTGTACTTAATCTTTCAGTTTTAATTTAAATTTTCAGACAGCAAAATAATTGATTATGATCGGGTTAATAAAGAAGATAAAATATCAATATAAACAAACTTCAAAATTTTTTTTTAAATGTGAAATTTTTATCATAATGGAAAAATGCGACTTTCCACAAATGTGGAATTATTTTTTTACGGCCAGAGGGTGTTTCGCAGTAATTATGAAGTTACTATATCATTCAAAACCTAGCTACAGAATTCAACAGGCTGTAACTTTTTCAAGGGTTCTAATGGAAAGATTAACAGCATAAGAGTGGAAGTTTTCATCAATTCACAAAGTGCTTCAGACTTGCAATCTGAGAGCATCTCAACAGCTCACCCTTTGGAGGAGTGTAGAATCACTCACAGCAACTTCTAGGTCTCTGTGTTATTCTGCACACGTACGGATACCCGAGGTTGCTGGCAGTTTCAGTGGAGTAATGACTGGTAACACCGACAGTTTCACCTTCATTACCACCACACAAATCTGGCCCAATATGTTATGAACATCAGGAAGTTGGGATACTATGCCCAGCTCACCCTCCTCCTTCAGTAAATCAAGGGCAATGGAGCAGAAGTAGGAAAATGGAGCTGAGCTACAAATCAGCCTTGATCTAATTGAATGATGGGACTTGGTCAAGGGGCTAAATGCCTTCCTGCCTCCTCAAATACTTTTTCACTACATATTCACTTTTAACCAGAACCCAAAAGGGGCCATGTTATCTGCTTCATTTGAGGCCACATCCTCCGTTACACATGGACACAATTCAAGAGAATATGTGAAAGCACGGCAGGTGCATATTTAAGTTTTTTTTCTTTCATGGGACATGGGCCTCACTGGCAAGGCCAGCATTTGCTGCCCATCCCTAATTACCCTTGAACTGAGCAACTTACTTGGCCATGTCAGAGAGCAATTAAAAGTCAACCACATTGCTGTGGGTCTGAAGTCACATATTGGCCAGAACAGGTAAGGAAGGCTAAAGGACATTATTGAACTAGATGGATTTTTAATGATGATCAATGATAGTTTCATGGTCATTACTACTCCTAGTTTTCAATTCCTGAATTATTAATTGAATTTAAATTCTACCAGCTGCCATGGTGAGATTTGAACCTATGTCCCCAGAGCATTAGCCTAGGCCTCTGGATTACTGGTCCAATGACATTACCACTATGCCACTGTTTCCTCCCCCACAAGCATAGCTTTTAACATTTCTTCAATAACAGGATAAAGCTCACATACTTACCCTTTGCCAGTCTTTAATTTCTGGGAAGTTGCTTATGAAATTATGTGGAGGAGGCGGGGGGACTGGGGCCTAGTAGCATAGCAATTTGGTACAATAACAAAATTCATAACATAATATCCCAGATTAATAATGATGAATGTGAAACTTTCAATATTTGCCATCATTACTCCATTGAAACTGACAGCAACTTTGGGAGTCCATACACAGCCAGAAAACCTTGTGGTGGGCAGTTAAAATTGAGAGAATGACTTACCCATTGATGCCCCACCTTAAATTTGCTGCCTTACATCTAGGAACATGGACACAGGACATATGCCATTCAGCCCCTTGAATCTGTACCATCATTTAATTAAATCATGTACAAGCCGTGCCTCAACTCTATTTTTCTGCCTTTGCTGGATATACTGTCATGATAATGAAAGAAAAAATACCGAATTGCGTCTGGAAATATTGGACTTTAAAAAATAAAACCTAAGTTTTTAAAATGCACACAAGCCACTGGCTGCAATGCTGCAGGGTGACTCCCTAAGAGATAATGGAACTCTACCCTTTTGCCAGATAAGGTACTGCTAAAGACATCCAGAAACTAAATGTTCCCTTTGGTAGAGACAATGGGACATAATGGAAGATGAGCATCATCTCATCAAGATATCCTGTGAGCAATGCCCAGACAGATTTGTGAATTCACTTTTCATTTGGACTATACAAGAGAGAGGTTAAAAGTGAGCTGAGAAGCTGCCCCAGTTCCTGTCTGTTGGCGATTGTTCAGAGAGAGAGCAAGTGCTGCAAGTTTGACTGAGATGTAACAGCCACACACATTACCCCTGCAAATCGCCATATTCCGACCTCTCTCCCTCGCTACTGAATTCAACACTACTGGAACCGCAAAACCAGCTATTCGTCTACTGGAGTTAACTCTACTGGAATCCTGAATCCAACAATTCATCTACCGGAGTCAATTCTACTGGAATCTCAAATTGCAACAGCCACAACGCAATCACCTACTCCCCACAAGTCAAGAACTGTTCCATGTACCTTTTTTTAAATATATATGTGTGTGTATATATATATATATATAAATAAATATATTCACTTACTTCAAGCTAAATTCTTACTTTCAACCTGTATGACTGTGTATGCTTGTGTTTTATCCTTTCTTGCCTTTAGTAGTTAATAAACTTATTCTTACCTTTATCTCAAGAAAGTCTGATCAAATTAGTTCCTTCACAACCAGGATGATTGGGTCTGGGAAAAAGTGTCTACAAAAGGGATGCTTTTTAGATTAAATCTTGTTGCGGCCAACAGAAGTGGGGGTGTTCTGAATAAAGACGGGGAGCAAGTTCATCCCTCCTCACCAGGGGGCATAACAATTTGGGGGTGTCCCAGCCAGACAATGACAAATTGAGGGGTCTCGCCTGGATCCACAACTTTGGGGAACCTCACCTGGGAGTGGGTCATAACAATACTTTGAGATCCTAAACCTAATGAAAATATATCTTCCAATTTTGAAAATTTAAATTGACCCAGGTCCCACAGCCTTTGGGAGAGGATTCCATATTTCTACCACCCTTTGCATAAAATAGTTCTTCTTTATTTCCGTCCTAAATGACCTAATTTTAAAATGATGTCCTTTGTTCTGGATTCCCCTAGCAAAAGAAATTGTTTCTTTTTATCCATTCTGTCGAATCACTTTAAAGACCTCCATTAGATCTCCCTTCAACCTTCTAAATTAAATCAATTGCCAACAAAATTTATGAAATTCCTGGTTAAGGAGATTCACAGTTAGTTGCCCTGTTCCCTCAGCTCCTGGTTTCTCTGTAGAGGACACTGTACTGTTTCCATCTTGCAGATGCAGAAAATATCTTTGACAAAAATGACTTCCTCAGTGTACACTTATCAAATATGTTTGGCCAAAATTTAAAACAGGCATGCGAGTAACAAGTGAAACAAACAATTGATGCAGAGGTGACTTAACTAGTTCAAAGTGAACATGGGCCTGGAAATTTGATAGTGCTTTGTTTAGTTTTCAGATGCCAAGTGGGTGCCTAAGGCCCATATTTTCGTACCCGGAACAGGCGAGCAGAGTCAGGAGAATTCCCAGCTCCGCAAAACCGACCTTTAAAAATGGCAGCCCACAGTTCTGATTCTCATTCTGGAGGGTTGAGGGTGGTCGACTTCATTAGAAATCGGGCCCGCTGCCTCCAGAACAAGTGCGGAGGCTGACAGGCGCAGTGCTGGGCTGGGTGGAAAGCCTGCTTCTGTGCTCTGGCACTTTGTTGAATTTAATGAAACGTAATTATTAAAACAAAAAAACAGATCTCCAGCCCTCCTCATCTCCCCTCACTCCCCATACTCTCCCCATACTGTCCCCATGCCCCATCCATTCCAACCTATGCCATCTCATGCCTCCCCACCCACCCCCCATCGCTGCTGATACCCCTTATTCCAACCCATGCCCTTCTACCCATCCCCATGGCCATTCGTACCCCCTATGCCAACCCATACCTCTCTACCCATCCCCATGGCCCCTCATACCCACTATGCTCCCACATCCACATGGTCCTTTATAGCCCCCATGCCAGCTTAGTGCCAACTCATGACAACCAATGCCTCCCCGCACCTCACCCTTTGCCCTTACCCCCTCCATGCCAACTCACTAGTATCCACCATGAGCAAAACTCAGGAGCCACACTGACATAAAATAAGGCTATGTATCTAATGATGATACCACTATTAAAAAAAAACACTGTCATCGATAAAAAAAAGCATTCAATGCATTGAAATTCCTTCAACTAATTTCTTATGAAAACAAACATTACTATTCTTTAACTACTTGGAGCTGTCAATTAAATTGCTCACTTAACAGGTGCCCCATTGTAATAATGTTAGTTTGTAATATCTGTCATTTCAGCAGAAATCCTATCATGACAACCCTCAGGCTTATGTCAACAGACAGAATGAAATATCAAACGCTGATTCTTTTGAACTCCAGACTGTTTTGTTTTTTAAATTTAAAGCCCAGCAGAGTTAAATTCATTGACAACTTTGACAATTCCAATGAGTCTGACAGTATGAATGAGTTTCGGCAGTTCCAATGACTTTTCACAGTAGGCAATACAGGTTAATGGGTACGATCTTACAGCCATTATGGAGACGTGATTACAAGGAGATCAAAGCTGGGAACTAGATATTCAGGGTATGTGACTTTTCGAAAGGACAGGCAGGGAGGAAAGGATGGTGGGGTAGCTTTGTTAGTACGAGATGGAATAAGTACGACAGTAAGAAAGGATCTTTGATCGGAAGATGTAGAATCCATATGGGTGGAGGTAAGAAATAACAAGGGGATAGAAGACACTGGTGGGAGAAGTCTATAGACCCCCGAACAGTAGCTATACTGTTGGACAGAGAATAAATCAGGAGATAATGAGGGCATGAAAAAATGGCAGTACATTAATCATGGGTGACTTTAATCTTCATGTAGATTGAGAAAATCAAATTAGCAGACATAGCCACAAGCAAGAATTCAGAGTGTACTCAGGACAGTTTCCTAGAACAATATGTTGCAGATCCAACCAGGGATCAGGCTATTTTAGATCTGGTAATGTGTAATGAGGCAGGTTTAATAAATGATTTCAGGGTAAAAGATATCCTCGGAAACATTGAACATAATATGGTATAATTTAGCATTCGGTTTGAGTGTGAGCAGCCTGGGTCAGAAACAATTGTGCTAAATTTAAATAAAGGTAATTACAAAGGAATGAGGGCAGAGTTGGCTGGAGTGGACTGGGATGGAATTTTGGCAGAAAAAAACCTTTGATGAATAATGGCAGATGTTTAAAAATAGTTCATGACTCACAACAAAGATATATCCCAGTGAGGAAGAAGGGTTCAAGGAGGGGGATAAACCAACCATGGTTAACCAATGAAGTTAAGGATAGTGTCAAATTAAAAGAAAATACATACAATATGGGCAGAATCTTCTGGTTGGCGAGTGGGGATGGGGCCCGCTCGCCGACAGAAAATGACGCGGGGTAACGTTGGGTGGAACTCCCAATGTCACCCCGCGTCATTTCCATTTTCAGGTTGGCGGGGGCACAGCCAAGTCGGATGCACGCCCGCCGACCTGTCAACGGCCTATTAAGGCCATTAGAAAACCAATTCAGCTCAATAATAGACCTGCCCGTCCAACCTTAAGGTTAGCGGGCAGGCCGGGAGCCCAGGCAGGCTTATGAAAAAACATGAAACCTCATCCACTGGAGGGATGAGGTTTCGTGAGGGTATTAAAATTTTAATGAAATATATAAATAAAAGTTATGGACATGTCCCAACCCATGTGACAGTGTCACATGAGGGGACATGGCAGAGAAATTTTTTAAAATCCTTTATTAAAAGTTGAAAATCTAAGCCGATCTCACTGAGACAGCACTTAGCCTCAGGGAGATCTCTGCGCTATTTTGCGTGCATGCGCGAAGGAGCGCACTCCTGGCTGAGGGAATCCACCCCCACCCGCACAGGGAGCGCATAGCACTTCCTGGTGGACATCACACTGGGTGGGCCTTAATTGGCCCACCCATGTAAAATGGCAGCGCGTCCCTGACCGGGGGCACCGGTCGGGAACCCGCCCTCTCGCGCTCGCTCTCGCTCTTCCCTCCCGATGGGGGGGATAATTTTGCCCTATGGCAGAGATTAGTGGTAAGTCAGAGGACTGGGAAAGTTTTAAGAACCAACAAAACTACAGGAAGGATATCAGTAAGATTGAGAGAGTGCAGAGAAGATTTACTAGGATGTTGCCGGGTCTTAAGGAGTTGAGTTACAGTGAAAGATTAAACAGGTTAGGACTTAATTCCTTGGAGCGTAGAAGAATGAGGGGAGACTTAATAGAAGTTTACAAAATTGTGAGGGGTATAGACAGAGTAAATGCGAGTAGGCTCTTTCCACTTAGATTAGGAGAAATAAACATGAAAGGACATGGCTTTAGGATGAAAGGGGAAAGGTTTAGGGGGAACATTAGGGGGAACTTCTTCACTCAGAGAGTGGTGAGAGTGTGGAACGAGCTACCATCTAATGTGGTAAATGCGGGCTCACTCTTAAGTTTTAAGAATAAATTGGATAGATACATGGATGGGAGATGTCTAGAGGGTTATGGACTAGGTGCAGGTCAATGGGACTAGCAGAATAATATTTCGGCACAGACTGGAAGGGCCGAATGGCCTATTTTCTATGCTGTAGTGTTCTATGGTTCTATGGTTCTAAAAGATGACCAAAAAATAATAGAGAGGGAGAAGCTAAACTTTGAGGGTAAAAATGCAAGTAATATAAAATGGATAGTAAGAGTTTCTTTAAATATACAAAAAGTAGGAGAGAGGTCAAAGTGAACATAGCCCCTTAGAGAATGAGGCTGGGGAAATAATAATGGGGAACCAGGAAGGGGCAAAGGAGTTGAATAAATACTTTGCTTCAGTTTTCACGGTAGAAGCCACTAATAGCATTCTAATACTAAATAATCAAGGGGCAAAAGCATGGGGGGAAATAAATACAATAACTATCACTAGAAAAAAAGTACTAGGGAAACTAATGGGGCTAAAGGCCAATAAGACCAGTGGGCCTGATGGGTTGCATCCAAGGATATTGAAGGGAGTACCTATAAGATAGTTGATGCACTGGTAGTAATCTTCCAAGTATCCTTAGATTCTGGAAAAGTCCCAGAGGGTGGGGTGGGGGGGGGGGGGGGGGGGGGGGAGAGAGACAAAAAGCAGGTAACTATAGGCCAGTTAGCTTAATATCTGTCATTGGGGAAATGTTGGAGTCTATTATAAAGGATGTAATAGCAGGGCATTTAAAATTACATAATCTAATCAAGCAGAGTCAGCATCGCTTCATGAAGGGGAAATCATGCTTGACAATTTTATTAGAATTCTGAGGTGGTAACTAGCAGGATAGATAAAGGGGAACCAGTAGATGAATTATATTTGGATTTCCAAAAGGCGTTCGATAAGGTACTGCATGTAAAGCTACTTAATAAGATAAGGGCCCATTGTGTTGGAGGTAGAATATTAGCAAGGATAGAGGATTGGCTAACTAATAAAAGACAGAGTTGGGATAAGGGGGACATTTTCAGGATGGAATGCCACAGGGATCAGTGCTGGACCTTCAATTATTTACAATATATATTAATGACTTAGATGAGGGAAGTGAATGTACTATCGCCAACTTTGTGAATGATACAAAAATAAGTGGGAAGGCAAGTGGTGAGGATGACACAAGGATTCTACAGAGGGATATAGACAGGTATATAGAGGGATACAGACAAGTGAGTGAGCAAAAAAATGGCAGATGGAATATAATGTGGGAAAATGTGAGGTTATGCACTTTGGCAGGGAGAATAGAGGAGCTGGATATTATTTAAATGGAGAAAGACTGCAGAAGGCTGCAGCACAGAGGGATTTGGGAGTCCTTATGCATGAATCACAAAAAGCAAACGTACAAATTCAACAGGTAATAGGGAAGGCAAATGGAATGTTGGCCTTTATTTAAAAGGGAATGAAGTATTAAAAAAAAGGAAGTCTTGCTAAAACTATATAAGGCACTAGGTAGACCACACCTAGAATACTGTGAGCAATTTTGGTCCCCTTAGCTAAGGAAAGATATACTGGCACTGGAGACAGTCCAGAGAATGTTCATTAGGTTGATCCCGGGTATAGAAGGATTTTCTTATGAGGAGAGGTTGGGTTGGTTGGACCTGTACTCATTGGAATTTAGAAGAATGAGAGGTGACCTATAAAATTCTTGGGGGGCTTGACAGGGTAGATGTGGAGAGGTTGTGTCCCCTTGTGGGAGAGCCTTGGACCAGAGGGCATACTCTCAGAGTAACGGGTCGCCCATTTAAGACAGAGATGAGGAGGAATTTCTTCTCTCAGAGGGTAGTCAATCTGTGGAACTCTTTAACACAGAGGGCTGTAGAAGCTGGGTCGTTAAGTATGTTCAAGGCCGAGATAGGCAGATTTTTAATCAGTAAGGGAATCAAGGGTTATCGGGAAAAGGTAGGAAAGTGGAGTTGTGAATTATCAGATTAGCCAGGATCTCATTGAATGGCGTGCAGACTTAATGTGCTGAATGACCTATTTCTGCTCCTATGTCTTATGGTCTTAATGACAGTTCTTTGACAGCTTTGACAGTTCCAAAGTGTTTATGTACTTTTTATTCGCAATCATCATGTTTAGTTGTAACAATCTCATAGGGTGCCTTACCTCTCCCAAATGGGTACCCTGGCTATCCAAATGAATCCATCAAGTCCAGACCAGCTCTTACCTGGTCTAATTGGCACACCATGGGTTTCACACTCCTGACCTTCCAAATTCCCATTTCAGTGGAGGCAGCTGATAATTTTACTGGATATTTGCCTCCATAAACCACACATGTGTGAACCCTGGCCCAACTTCATTCATGTCCCTGTGAAAATAGGCAGCGCATGTTTGGGGATGGGACTTAGCATTTCTGGATTCATCTGCCATTTTTGCTATGATGGAGTCCATCTCCAACATGGTGAAAATTTGGGCCTACGTTTCCAATATGGCCGTTATAAAGTATGCAGGCATCACCAGTTGGCTGCCTGCACCCAATGTCTTAGTTTACGCAAAATATAGGCAGCTAGAATGGTGCTGAAACTGGCATTAGGCCCTTTGAGTATATGAAAAAGAAGGCTAATATTTTATTGAGGCTCCCTATTACCTGAAAAATGAGGGAAACCAGATCTCCATACGGCCTAACCAACAATCCTTAAAGGTAAACCTCACCTCAGCCCTACTCTTTTGAGCATCTGCACCAATTTTCCTCTCCACCTCTATCAATTATTTCAAAACATATTTTTCCCTAAACTTTCACTCACTTCTTTTAACTCTCCCTCCAAGCCTCAGTGCTTGATCATTCATCTATTCTTTCTTCCTTCACTCTGTACAGTGCCTTGTCTGACTTCTATGACAAAAGCTATATGAGCACAACTTCTTGTTGTTGTAATATGGGTTCTTTAGATGTCTCAATGATGAGATCTTAAGACTTGTACATGTAAACATGAACCTTTCATTGTTAACCTTTAACTATTTACAGGTCCAAGGTATGGCCATGCATGCAGCTGTTGTCTCCATGCAGGCTGGTTCCAGACTGTACTCTCTAAATTGTTCTCCCAGTCTATTGCCATGTGACTCTATGCTCATACCGTAGGTGGTGCTGTTCTCTAGTCCCACATTAACATTTGCTCTGTCGAGCACCTTTACATTACAATGTCATGCAGGCACATCATACAATATATACAACACTTGTTATCCCAGCAGTGGGTGTTAGAGTCACTAAAAACATGTGCCTTATTCCATTGCTTTTACCACAGGGGTATCACAAACATATGGCAGAGGTATGCAGTGGAGAAGGTGATAGATGCACTCTCCCAGGAAATCCAGCAGCAAAGTAAATGTACTTGTTAAGGTTCCCCTCCATATTCTTCCACCAGGGAATTTTCACAGGATATGCATAATGAGTGCAGCTGATGGCCACTGTAATTTAAATGTAAATGGCTCTAAATATCTTTCTTTTCACAGAGGCCTTGGGATTATTGGTTATCACCATCAGAGCTATTATCCATAAAGAAAAGAATACTGGTAGCTATTTGTTAGTAAAAGACTGAGTTCACATTTAGAATGCTGAGCATTCACACATGTTCCTCCTAAAGTCCAAATATGCCATTCCATTCATTCTTCTTTATCCGTCATGTGTTCCAACCAAAGATATTGTCCCATCTCCTGTTCTAATGGATTAATTCATTGATGCTACACTTTTGGCAGGGAACTAATTCAGAAGTAGTGTGGAACAGCTGTAGAGACAAAACAGTGTAGCCATAATTCTCCGACCTTTCAGAACTGCCAGCAGTGAAACTTTAATTCACATACTCACTATGTGATGTACCTTAACACCTCTTCGACTCTGGAAGGGAGTGTATGAAAGAAAGGTGAAAGAAGACTCAATAGTAACTTTCAAAAGGGAATTGGATATGTACTTGAAAAAGAAACATTGCAGAGCAATCGGGAAAGAGTAGTGGAGTAAGACTAATTGGTTAGCTGGAGTGAAGAATCAGCACAGGCACAATGGGCTGAATGGCCACTTTCGGTGTTGTATGAGTCTATGGTTCTGATAACTGTAGGCAAGTCTAGAAAGAGCAGAAATGTAGCTAACATGGAGGTCCTGCCGAACTTTTTTCTCCATTTTGGGCTGACTGTCAACTAGATGGAGAGGCTGCCTCACAATTTGGCGTGAAGGTATAAGAACAGTCAGGAAGCAGAGTAGAGATGGAGGGAGAGATCATGGGGGTGCGGGGGTTTTGTAGGTTGAAGAGATTGTAGGCTGTGGGGAGATGATGGGGATGTTGCTAAGTGCGGCTTAAAGCTTGTGGGTCTGAGATGCGATAGATCATGGGGTTTGAAGAGATCGCAGGGGGTAGATTGCCAAGGACTGGTTGAAGATGTTATGGGGCCAGTGTGAGAAGATGGGGGTGGGGTGGGCTTGGGACCACAGACCTGGAGGCCAACTGCAGGACGGAAGCAGGCTTGCTTGATGTGTCTACACCTCGTAGCCTGTTGCATCCAACCGTTCTTACCGCCCTTCAGCTGCCAGGTTTTCTTGGAAAATCTGGACTGTAGTCATTAAGTTTTGAATGTCAGCTGTACCTCAGTTGGTAGTACTCTTGTCTTTGTATCACAAGGTTCTGGGTTCAAGTCCCTTTCCAAAAACTGAGCACAAAAATTAAGGCTAAGATTCCAGTGCTATACTGAGGGAATGCTGCCCTGTCAAAGGTGCTTTTCTCAGATAAGATGTTGAACCGAGGCCCCACCTTCTTGCCTGGGTGGATGTAAAAGATCCTGAGGCACTATTTTGAAGAAGAGCAGTGGAATTATCCCCCGTGTCCTGGCCAATATTTATCTCTCGATCAGCAACACAAAAAAGTATCATTTAGTCAATATCACATTGCTATTTGTGAGAGTTGGCAGTGTGCAAATTGGCTGCCTCCTTTCCTAAATAACAACAGTTCAAAAGTACGACGTCGGCGTTAAAGTGCTATGAGATTTCGGGTGGTCGTAAAAGGCACTATATAAATGCAAGATCCTCTTTCTTTAAAAAATTGTTAAAATTTGAGACATACAGCTTTGTTAATACTTTTAAATAACTGATACACTTCTTGAGGGAAGGTATAGTTGGCAGCTCCGCAATCCACACCTGATAAAACAGGAAGTGGGCGCATTTGGGGTGGGGTTTCATATTTTTGAAATTTTAACCCACTCTCATCCACCACCCCGCTGCCACACCACTCCCTCACCCCTCATGGAGTTTAAAATTCCCTCATGATTCATAGCAGTGTTAGCAGTGTCCTCTACCTTGGTCCTTGACTTTTTATATATTATATATAGATATATTTTCCTTTTAAAAATACGCCAATAAGTAACGTTGGCAATAAAGAGAAGGATTATTTTGAATTGATTCACAAACCTGTCAGTACACAACACTTGGAGCCATGTAATATAGTATTACTCTCCTTCTGTGATTTATTCACTGTCCACTCCTCTAGTGTAGACACCACGCTGCCTCTAACTATAGTCAGGAATGCAAATGTGATAATTTGGTAAAAATATGTCATCGGTATCTAGTTGTCTGCCCCCTCGCTCCGAGCACATCTCGCTTCAGTTACTTTGATGCTGACTTCATGCGACATTCAGTATTTTGTCTTTCAAGGGGACACTATCTTGATAAAAAATTGTTTGCCAATCTTCCTCTGGAGGCAGAAAAGTCATACTTCCATTTCACTATGATGATACTTATAAGTGTCTTGATATGGTTGGTGTCAGTGTTACGCGCATTTTTAAACAAGAACCTTTTGTGTGTGTGTATATATATATATATATATATATCACCTTTACACATATATAAACCACCCATATTAAAACAGCATGAGGTGCATTACAGGGGATTTATCAATCAAAATTTAACACCTATCTACACAACGGGATGTTACAGCAAATGACCAAAGGCTTAGTCAATGAGGTAGGGTTTTAAGGAGCATTTTAAAGGAGGAAAAATAGGTTGAGAGTCAGAGAGGACTGGGAGGGAATTCCAGAACTTAGGGCCTTGGCAGCTGAAGGCATGGGGAGTGATTAATGTCAGGGATGCCCAAGAGATTGGAATGAGAATAGTACAGATATCTCGGAGGGTTGTGGGACTGAAAGAAGTTACAGAGGAAGGGAGGGAGAGGGCATGGAAGGATTTGAAAAACAAGGATAAGAATTTTCAAAATAGAAGCATGGCCAACTGTGTCAGTGAGGAGCGATGGACAAATGAGGCTTGGTTTGAATTAGAACACAGGCAGCATGTCTTGAATCACCTCAAGTTTATGGAGGGTGGAATGTGAAAGGTTGACCAGGCAAGACTGAGCATAGGAACGTTCAAATCTAAAGGTTTGTTACCTTGTAACCTTGCCTATGTGTCTTTCAGCAGCAGCAGGAGGTGAAATTGGGTGATTTTGCAGAGGTGGAAATAGGTGGGCTTAGTGATGACGTGAATATATGATTGACAGCTTGTCTCAAAGTGTAATATGAGACTAAGGTTGTGAACAGTCTGGTTCAGCCTCAGGCAGTTGCCAGGGGAAGGGATGGAATCAGTGACAAGGGAATATAGTTTGTAGTGGGGAGTGAAGCCAATGGCTTTGCTCTCCCCACAATTTAGTTGGAGAACATTTCTGCTCATCCATTCCTGAATGTTGGACAATCATTGACAATTTAGAGGCTGTTAGAGGACTAAAGAGATAGTGTTGAGCTAGAGCTGGGTTTCATCAACATACAGGTATATAAATTGACACTGTGTTTTTGGATGATGTTGCTGAGGAGCAATACGCAAATGAGAAATGGGATGGGGCTAAGGATACATCTTTGGGGGACACCAGAGGTAATATTATAGGAGTGGGAAGAGAAGCCATTGCAGGTGATTCCTGGCTATCATTATATGGATCAGGTTGGAACCAAGCAGCTCCACTCAGCTGGACAATGATGGAGAGTTGCAAGAGGATGATGTCGTAAATCTTGTCAAAGGTTGCAAACTGGTCATGAAGAATAAAGAATAATAGGCAGCATTTCCGTCACATAGATTGTTATTTGTGACTTTGGTAAGAGCCATTTCAATAATACGGCAGGGACTGAAAACTGATTGGAAGGATTCAAACATGGAGTTCTGGGAAAAAGGAGCACAGATTTGGGAGGTGAGAAGGACTTTGGAGAAGAAAGGAAGTTTGGAGAAGGGACTCTAGTTTGCAAGGATGGAAGAGGTGAAAAGTTGATTTTCTGTTTTAGGAAAGTGTTGATAATAGCAGATAGAACAAATAGAGAAAAGGTATGCCCACCACTTTTCCATGGAGATGGTATCTCTTTAAACCGGTGAGTGGTCAACACTGCTCAAGAACTATATAAAGGGATAATGGCAGTTGGGTTCAAGCGCATTAAAAATTAAAAGAACGAGGTTTTCTATGGTTTTGTGTCCGGCATTGTGTTGCTCATTGCTAAAGACTTCTTATTCCATAAACGTTCCAAAAGTACGATGCCTGCCATTTGGTTCATTTGCAGTAGAATTCATTATGACCAGGACAACTCCCTGTACTTCTGTAATTCACACCCTGAGACTTTGTCACGTCTACATGAACAGAGGGATCTTGGTTTAACATCTTATCCAAAAAACAACACCTCTGATAATTCAATATTCCAGTGAAACGTTGCCTGGGTTAAGTTATGATATCTAGCTTTAACTCAAACATTTATGATTAAGAGGACAGAGTGATAACTGAGCCAAGTTATCACGCAAAAAGTCAGTGGCAATTTGTTTACACAATGGAAGGATTTTGCAACAATAAGACTATGGCAGACCTCAAACTGAGTCACATCATGGGGCATAGAAGGAGAATGATGAAGTTTTTTTTGCTCCTGTGCTTTTTAGAAATTCCACAGCCACTAGATTTTGTAACTCTTGAGGGCCTAAATCTCAACTATTTCATGTGAGGTAAGTTTCTAAATGAAGCATCCCTGCCTTCAAACAAAGAGCGGATACTAGCTTCTTCTTCTCACATAGGCCTGGGTTTTCACAGAGTTGGGATGACTTGGGAGCCCTTTAAAAATGGTAGGAGGGTCTCATTTCTGGGATTCCCATCCTCATTCCTGGGTTGTCTGATTTTCAGGAGTGCCTTTAAGGGATGTGGGCTCATTCCTATCAAAAGCCCACATCCTTTAAAGGATGTGAAATTCCTGACACGGCTGGATCCATTGCAGAGATAGGCGTGAACTACTCCGCCACAATTTTCAAGGAGTTGGGGCAGGTTTTCAAAGAGTTGTGGTTCACAGCCCCTCAGGGGAATCGTGAACCCTAGCCTGCATTAGGAGTCCTTTGAAAAGGTTAGTTCAAATAGTCCGCCCCGTGCCTCCTATGCCAAGTTATGCCCCCACCCAACCCCTATGGCCCCTCATACCCCCATGCCAAGCTACGCCCTTCCACTCATCCCCTATTAGCCCCTCATTATGTGTGTTTGGCTGAGAGCTCAGGTAACTATTACTTTTGTTGAAACACCCCAGCCCCTGGGAAAACATTGCTTGATTGACAGCCCAGGCTCTCTGGTCTCTGAGGTCAATTTCACAATGTTTATTTACATAAGCATAAGTGGTTTCAAGGGCTTGCCTTTTTGTTATTGATACTTTAAAGGGACTGGATGATTGATACTTCTACTGCCTGCTAGTGCAATGGCTATTTTTTTTGACATATTAGAAAACTATGAATGAGTTATTTTTTAAAGCACTTTTTTTACACATTCTACTGTCACAAAAGGTTCATTAGTTCTATACAGTATATAGTGGGTCAATGGGCAATGAAAATGCCATAGTTTGGCATAGGGGGCATGAGAAGCCATGGAAGGTGGGTGGAAGGACAAAGCTTGGCACTGTGGCTTGAGGAGTCATAGAATGTGGGTAGAAGGAGGTAGCTTGTATTTGGGGGCATGAGAGGTCATAGGGAGTGGGTGGAAGGGCAGAGCTTGTAATTGTGGGTATGAGGGATCATGGGGGGTGGGTGGAAAGGCATAGCTTGGCACAGGTGGCATGAGGGGCCATAGGGGTGGGTGGGGGGGTTCATGAGCTGGCATGGATGGGGCATGGGGAGTGTGTTGGGAGGGGTAGGTGAGGGAGTGTGAGGCTGGAAGGCTTTTGTATTATCATTTTAACTGGGCTGAAGTCCTATAGCAATGAGGTAGACCTTTGAAACAGCCTGCCTCAGCATCCAACTGTTGCTGCCTCCGAACTCTTTCCTGGCTCGGCTGGCCTGACTCCAGCTCACACTCAACACCCTCGGCAACGAAGATCCCAAGGTGGGTGGGTTGAGCCAGGAATTTTCCCGACTCCCACTACCCACCTTGGTTATATTACTCCAAGCCATCATTATGGAATACATCTTACAAGTGGCAAAACCCAAATACTTTCACTACTCCTCCATTACCTGCTAGGGAGTTAAGTAGACATTAATTGAAAGAAGATGAAACTTTTTTTTTTTAACTGGAATTTGGAAGACAATTATCCGCATTAACCCATTGAAACATCCACCATTCTTGGAGAAGTTTGTCTAATAGGTCATCCTACCTTCATTCTGTTTCTCCCAAGCTACTGCATGCTCTTCCAGCATCACAAGAACATTGAGATCAAAAATCATCATGACCTTTCCAAATCTAACTCGTTCCTTCTCAGCTGTTCAAAACTCCGAACTTGCTTCAGTTTTTCTGTAATGTCTAACCCACAATACCTAAACTCAGTGTCAGTGAACAGCCATCTTTTAAAATTTATCTTGTTCCTCCCCTTGGGAGGAGGATTTTCTGGTATTTGTAATTTACAGCAAAATTTTTAAGTGTTCTTTATCAGTTGTTTATGATTAATACTGTGGACTGAGGACATACAGGGCAGAATTTTCCCTGAATTGCACTAAGTGCGGTGGCTGGCATGAAAAGAGACGTTTTTCCTGTCAGCCCGCAATGCTGGGTTTTTGCGCCGTATCATTTGCTTCCCGGAGCATTCCACCTCATTAGTAATGCATGCACAGGAAACATGCCGGATCACTGGCGGGCAGGCTCGGATATGCCCGCCACGACATGACCTCAGTGCTTCGTCGCTCCTGGCGCCATATTTAAAGCACACCAGAGCGCAGCCTACTTTGTGTCTACAAACCAGGCAACCACTCTAGGTGACGGATGGCCCCGAAAGCAAAGAAGATAGCCGCCCTCAGGTTTAATGACGGCTCTCTGGGCACCTACTGGACGCGGTGGTAGCACACCGCAAACTCCTCTACCCCCGCTCTGGGCGAAGACCGGCCACCAAGCTCACCAATCCAGTAGGAGAGGTGGTAGCGGTGGTGGTGAGCATCAGTGCCTTCCAAAAGAGGACAGCCGCCCAGTGCCGCAAGAGGACAAATGATCTCCTCCGTTCCACCAGGGTAAGTCATTCTTCTCATCACTCTTAACTCACACACTCACAAACCCATCACAGGTCCATAGGGTTGGCACTCACTGCCAGCTCAAGGGACAGAACCAATCACTGCCTCACAAACATGCTCATCTCCCCTGCCCATCGTGTCCTTATGTCGTCCGTGGCACCACTCACACTCCACACATGCCAAGCATTCTTCTCATTTAGCCTGGCAGGCATCTTGCTTACACTCTGTCCATCTGTCTCCATGCAGGATAAGCTAGCCCACAATAACAGGGAGACATCTCAGACTGATGGAGGAATGCACAACATCAAGGTCCTCACGGCCTTTGAAAATAGAACCATCCAGCTGGCCGGCGAGGGATGTGGAGCATTCCTGCGCAGACGGTGCGGTTGGCAGCGTTCAACCAAGTGAGGATCCTGCACTGCAACATCCAGCAGACACCATACAGTGAGTGATATCTCCTGTTTCACACTCCTGTGCCATGCACTAATTATTCTCTTTTCTATCACAGGCGCATCTGGGAAGCAGCCAAGGGCAGGTCATCGACTCCAGTCCCAAGGACGTCTCGGAAGAGGAATCTGCAGACACCGACATTGAAGACTAATCACAGCGGCATTCACACCCTCCAACAGCACAGAGACACAAACCTCAGTGGGACCTAGTTCTAGAGTAGCCTCAGGGTGACAAGCTGATGAGCACATTGCACTGTCTGATCCTTAGTGGGCGGAGGCAGGGAAATCCAAGGATGCCAGCATTCAGAGGGCAGCTGGAGGCCAGGAATCTACTGAGTCCGCGTCAGATAACGAACCTCTAGGCTCGGTCATACCTCAATTGCTGAAGCTGCAAAGACAAGCTCGCGAACATCAGGGAGGGATGTCTGCTGCACTCCTCAGGCTACAAGACAGGTCAAAGGAGTCTGTCTGCCTTCAGGCGGAGGTGATAGCGCCGGCATGGAATGCACCGAGGTCATCACTGGTAGGATGGCGGCCGCCATGGAGACCTTGGTCCAGGACATTGGTGTGCAGCTCCTGCAGCAGTGCAAGACCATCGGTGAGGCACTTGCTGCATCCAGCAATGTCAATGCAAAAGGAAGGGGCATTCCAGCTGCCCCTTCCTCTCAAGGAGTCAGCTAGTGGCCCTTGGGCACCCATAGGAAGGAGGATCAGCAAGTACACCCCAGGGCCACCGAACCAGATGACTCTGGGAGTTTCTAGCCCATCAGGTACCCCTGTTCCTGTGAACCCTGGAGCTCCAGTTCCGCAGGCCACGGAGGGTGCCACTGCCACATAGCAGGACCCCGAAAGCAGGCTGGAGTCCTCCAGGCCTCAGCTCTCCAGAGGCTGCTCACCAAAGTCACCACAGATTGGTCATAGCAGCCAAAAAGCTGCCTCCACCTCTGCTGCGAATGTTGGGGGAACACCAAAACATAGCGGCAGGGTTAGGAACGTTAAGAAGATGTAATTGCACAGCCTGGACATGGGTGTTAATCACCTGTACATAATGTTCCCTACTGTAAATAAACTCCCAAGAATGTCTCCCTGCCTATGGCTACTTGTTATGAGGAGCTGTGTTCGTGTCATTCAGATGTGAAACCTTGATTCCAACACAAGATGAAGACAAGTGTCTCAGTCCAGGGCCTCTTCCCTGTGTAGTGTGTAGCCTTCAGAGCAAAGTGATGGTCTGGCTTCACACTCACTAGGCACATCAGTGATGCTTGCACCTCGATGGTGCTTGTCATTGCTGCCAGAATGTCGTGGGCAGGCGTCACCAAGTTCCATGATTTTCTCTGTGTGCTATCAGCACATTTCAGCTGGGGCTGCCCCCCCCCCCATCTCTTGAGCATCTGTGACCAGTGACAGTGTGGTCCTGAAGGGACCAGATAATGAAGGCTGCCAAAGGATCAAGTGCTGCTAAAGTATCGCCACTGCGTCTCCAAGATATGACCCTGTTCACAGAGTGCAAGCGAGCTGTTCTTGGCCAGACAGGAGCCAGGGATCCTCAGAGTCTATGTGAAGATCTATGGAGTGTCCTCACTGCAAGTCATCATCATCCTCCTGCAATCCTGTGACTATTAGGGCCTCCGCTGGGTTTCCATGTCATGAGCCCTGTCACAGAGGGTATGTGTGCTGCCATCAGTCAGACAGGTGTCAGATGTTCACAGATGCAATGTGAGAATGTCAGGAGTGTCCTCACTGCATGTCATCATCATGCTCCACGAATCTTAAGGCTATTAGGGCCTCACGAGCACGCCTGCCTCATCTGGTCGCTCATTGCAGGCATCCTCACCTTCCAAGCCTCATCACCTCATCCCCTTCAAAGTCCTCCACAGCGGAGGAGATGTGGGGCTCTTCTTTCTTGTCCTTGGCCAGGTCCTCCTGGTTGTGTGGCGCACAGTAAGCTACAATGATGCATGACACCCTCTGGAGACTGTACTTCAGTGCTCCACCAGACCGGTCAAGGCACTGGAGCCTCACCAAAGTCCGGGTTGTGGCATGAGCCTCATTATATTGTCTCTCTGCTGCAGTCTGAGGCCGTCGCACAGGCATGCATCATCAGCGATGTCCTCAGTGAGCTCCTTGGCCCCAAGGGACCAACCATGCAGCCTCTCTGGACCTGGAAAGACGTGAGGGATCTGACACCTGCTGAAGATGTAGGAGTCATGGACGCTCTCTGGGACTCGTGCACAGGCCTGCATGATGTATTTGTTATGGATGCAGGCTAGCTGAACATTCAGCGAGTGGAAGCCCTTGCGGTTTACTTACTGCACTGCTTGTTGCCATGGAGATCGAAGCACCACATGAGTGCAATCGATGGCAACCTACACCTGTGGAAAACCAGAGATCTGCGCAAATCCCAGCGCTCTTTCTTCCTGGCTTTCCTGATCCTGGTCGAAATGCACAATGTTCTGTGCCTTTGCGAAGATGGTGTCTGTGACGTCCTGGATGCACTTGTGCACGGAAACTTGTGAGATCCCACTCAGGTCACCTGTGGAGCCCTGGAAGGAGCTGCTGGCGTAAAAACTGTGCGCCGTGATCATTTTCATGGCCACTGGCAGTGGATATCCTCCAGGTCCCCGTGGTGCCAAAACCTGCAGAAGGTGGTATGTGTGAGTGACCTGTTCCCTAGACGTGCACAATCTTCGGCGACACTGGTTCTCGCTCGTCTGCAGGAATGTCAAGTGCCACCTATAGGCGCAGGGTCTAGTGAGGGGCCTATGAGTGACGGCTCGCTGTGGATCTTCAGCTGTGTTTGGAGGAAGCCCTGCTGCCCCTTCATCTTTAGGGTGGTGCGCCTCCCTTTGCTGATCCAGACGCCTCCTGGCGTCACAATCTTCTTCCTCTTTGTTCCCTTTAAGCCATGAGGCATACCGCTGGATCACCAGGCTCCATGATCTTAATGTTCTCCTCTTGTAGTATCAAAGAGAAAAATGCAATGGTTAACATATGCCTCCTAAGGACCTCTCTGGGTTAAATCTCTGGCTCTGGCTGTATCTCAAGTCCCCTTCACACATGCCAGAGAGTGCTGGCCATCACTTGGATGGCCAAAGCATAGTGCGCTTCATGGTTGTCCGAAACCCCACCCACTTCAGCCCCACTCCACTTGACCAATTGGTGGCAGCTTCGGTCACTCGACTGCATGCTGTGCTCTCAGCTCAGCCACAGGCATTATCCGGACCTGCACTGTAAGGCTGCACTGTTAGCTTGAACCATGAGGATTACTGGTCCAAACCTGGATAAATAGATTGCAAAGGGTTCTGTGCACCTCCATCAGTGACTTTTGCATGCCCACCTTTCGCAAGGGGATTCCACAATTTGCCCAGCAATCCAGTTATTCTGCAGCTCCCTAAAACTCACAATAATTTGCAGTCTTGTGCTTGAGGGGCGAAAATTTCTAGAGCATTTGGTGGCACATTAATGATTTTGCAGAAATGCTCAAGAGACCTAACTCCAAGCATGTTAATGAATAGTCTCAGCTGCAGAAGAATACTCACTTTTGGCAAGCTTCTCAAAATGTGTGGCAGCTTCCCTCACGACCCCCATGTGCTTCTGTACTTCCATCAGTCTACGCAGCCTTCCCCCCCCCAACACACCGGCCCCAACCACACTGGAGCTCTTTCCCTGGTTCTGCATTGAAAGCCAGCAAGTAAAAAGTGACTTGCCTCAAAGTTCAGCTCACCAGGTACATGCCCTATGAAGGTAGTTGTAAATCACACCATTCTGAAGTCATGCCAACATGGGAGGTAAACTTGACGTGGGTGCGTATGATTCCGGTGTGCGGGCACAATAATGAGATGCAAATGCATTAAAATTAAGTTCCCGATGTGGGATGGTGGGAGACGTGGTTGCCGCTAACTGGAGGGGGGGTGGGTAGCGGGCGAAGGGGACAATCGCGTCCTGGATTTACATTGCTGGGAAAATCTGCATCAGAACAAATATGATTCCAGTTCATTTCGTGCCTTGAACACTTAATACATATCAGCCTGCTTCACAACACAATGTAAGTAACTATAAAACATTCTGAAGCTGGCACCATTGTTTTTTTTTCATTTTTGTGGTCCTTTCCACTCTTAAGCTAACCAGTTCAGCTATTTTAACATGCAATTGGTGTAGTTTGCATTATTTAAGTGGGTATTGGGTTATATCAAAGTATAACTTTTCTTCCTAGTCTTAAATCAAGCAATGCTGGCAAAAGTAATTATAGTCAATGCCAGTTACAAGAATTCAGGAAAAATATTTAAGTTGTTGCTTAGAGGCAGGCTTCATAATTTAGGAATATTTGCTATATCATACATAACAGCTCAGTAGCACAATGGTTATGTTGCTAGACTAATAATCCAGAGGCCTGGACAAATGATCTAAAGTTATGAGTTCAAATCCCATCATAGAAGCTGGGGAATTTAAACTCAGTTAATTTGACAAAGGAATAAAAAGCTGTATCAAAGATGGAAACCATAACACTACTTTCTTGTAAAAACCATCAGGTTTACTCACACCATTTAGGAAAGAAAATTTATCATCCTTACATGGTCTGGCCTACATTTGGTCCCAGACCCACGTCCCCCGAAATAGTCTAAAAAGCATCTCAGTTGTCTCAAGGGCAATAAATGCTGGCCTTGCCATCAGCGCCCACATCCTGTGAATGAATAGATTATAAATAAACTAGATTTTATTTCCAGCCTTTGTTCCCTTTCAATATTTCTCCTCCTCTCCTGTCGGAAATAGCGTATGCTGGATCATGTTCCATAGATCAACCTCAAACAAACAGGGATTGTTCGCGTAGCAAACAGTGAATATTGACAGTTTACAGCTGAGCCCAATCCTGTTGTTTTGCCTAACTTCTACACACATGCATTTTCTAGCAGAGTTCAGCGTGCAGTGGTTATGGTGCAGGGATCACTCAGTCCAGGGGTAGGCCAGTTATGGAATCCTGCCACTGCTTCAGCTCTGATCCTAATAACAACCAGCATATATGCCTCCCTCTCTCCCTAGCACTTCTTGCACTAAAGCACATATCAAGGCACCTTGCAAAGTGGAAAAATGGATACCAAGCAGGAAAAATAATTTGGGAGGGGAAATGAGGGAGCCTAAAGATAGGGTCAGAGAAAGGGGAAGTGGTCTTGCAGTAAGGGAATTAGCAAAGGAAAAAGATTTTGGAGAGAATTGAAAAATTCAGGCTGATCGGTGATCCTGTGAGCAGGAAAGAAACAATTATCTGAAGCCAAAGAAATGGAGAATTCAGGTATAAACTTAAGGCTGGGAAAGCTTGCTTATTCAGGGTGCAGTGAGACTGTTGCCCTATAAGAAAGTTAAGAAAGGGATATTGAAGTCAATTTGCTAGAGATAGACAGAAATCAGGAGAAGGAATGGGCCAGGCAGATAGTGGCAAAGCAACTGAGAAAGTAATGAAGTAATAGGCTAGGATTTTTAAAATGGAGGACGAGAAATATAGGCAAAAGCAGGTAATGTTCTGCAGGTTGAAAAAAGCAATCTTGACAACAACTGGATTTGATCTAAAATGCTCAGCTCAGAATTGAAGCGGGTGTTGTCATTATACAGCACAAGATCTAATCTGGGAGCACAGCCTGATAGAGTTAGAGTCAAGGGCATGTAGGGATCAAAGTTCAGTACTTACATGCTGTTGTAAAGATGAAGAAGGCTTTTTTTTGTGTAACAGGCAACCCAGAGACCTCAACTTACAACCCCTTTTTTTGAGCGTCAAATGGCATCTGCTTGATCTATTAAGTATCCTATTATAACTTCTGTAATGTATTCTAACACTCCTGATATGCCATGACCTTTGGTACAATACAAATTACTTTCGTCTCCAAACAGAGAAACTCACTACTGAAAGTATTCCAAGCATATCTTTTAGACGTGACATCAAATGGTTTCCGTTGAAGGGTCACCATCTGACACTAACATGATTGATTGGGTTATCCCTCAGGGCTCTGCAATGGGATCATTACAGTTCCTACATTATGTTATTGGACAGCAGTAAGTCTGTACCCACACAAAATTACTTTCATCTGCCAGCGATACAGTTCCTCTCCAATCATAAATTTATAGACATAATTGGAAAGTTTTTAACAGGCTCAGAATGAAAAAGGACATTCAGTTAGAGAGAGCTCTACCCTCCTACCCTAACTTTTAGGAACAATCAAACTGGAATAGACCATTCAGCCCCTCAAGCATAATCTGACATTAATTAGATCGTGGTTGATGTGTATCTTAAATCCAACTGCCCGCCTTTGTTCTGAAATATTTAATAACCTAGTCTAATAAAATCAATCAATCTCAGTTCCAAAATGTTCAATTGACCTAGCTTCAACAGCATTTTGACAGTGAGAGTTCCAGATTTCCAGCACCCATTGTATGAAGAAGTGCTTTCTGACACCATGCCTAGCTCCAATTTTAAGGACTTATCCCTTATTCTGGACTCTCTCACCAGAGAAAATAATTTCCCTCTATCTACTCTATCAAGTCGTTTAATCAACGTCAAACACCTCAGTCATGTCACTCCTTAATCTTCTATATTCAAAGGAATATAAGTCTGGTCTATGCAACTTGTTTTTACAATTTAACCCTTTTAGCCCAGTATCACTCTGGCAAATCTGCGCTGCAAGGTTAATATATCCTTGCTGGGATGCCGTACACAGAGCTGAATGCAATACTCCAGATGGGGTCTCATCAGGACTCTGTACAGCTGTAACATAACTTCCATCACTTGGTATTACAGCCTTATTCTGAACATGACAAACAATTATTAGTCTCAACACCCTGAGGGTAAAAATAGTCTTTTCTGTAGCTTTCTCTCCCTGCTGACAATCGATGCTCTCCCACCGGTCTCTGGCCAAATCTCAATGCTTTCTTCCTTCCTATCCAAAGTGCTATAACACTTCTGCCTCTTCCAAATTTCACTGGTTTGCTGTATTGTGTCCTAATGCTCTTCTTCCTCATGGTTGCTGAGATTTTCAAATTTCAACCAGGAAGTAACAATGCAAAGTCACATTCTCTTTCATTTACTGTCTAGATAAAAAGACTGAAGTGAATTTTGCAGAAAATAATAATTTGAGGTTAAAGGGGAAATTTTTCACTTTTGACAGGGTAGAAAACTGATTTCAAATAAAAGGTAAAGAAAATGTGAAATGTATAATCAAGGTATAATAATACACAGAACATGAGTTAAATTCCTACCATGACAATTTCAGACTTTGAATTTAGTTTGAAAAAATCTGGAAATAAAACGCTGGTGTCAGTAAAAGTGACCATGAAGCTGTCCGATTATTGTAAAAACCCAATTAATATCCCTTAGAGAAGGAATCTTATCACCTTTACAGGGTGCCATAAAGATGTGCTTAATACCAAAAAATGTTTTTAATCTGGCTGGAAACCTGAATTGAACTTTTAAAGACAGACCTTTTAAAAACCGAGAGATCAAAGTGATTTGAACACACAGCCTAAGATGGCCAACCCCACTTTGCATTGTCATACTTTCCATATTCCAATTCATTAGATTGAGGTCACTCTGTATGCAAAACCCATCAAGATAATGACTTGAGGGGAGTGTGAACGACTCACATCTCTTGCCTCATTAGCAAGGCATCTACAGCAATCACCTGAGGTATTCAACTGTTGGAGACGGGCCATTAAGTCTAATCGTTTAGACAATAGGAGCCTGGCTAAGTTAGCTTCAACTTTGGAACACACAGATAATGTCTTATTTTTAAATCCCCTGGCAGTTGGAGAAGGAAGGTCACATGACAAGCCGACCCTTTGTATGCTATAAACACATTTTCTCGCAGAACTGAGGACAAGCAGCTTAGGGAGAAGACCTGAGTGGGGTTGCTCCTGCCTCCTTATTTCTCCAACCCTTCTATTTAAACCATTTTTGCTGACTTTGGTCATTCAGGGCCACCCTGCTGTAGACAGAGATTTCCCAGCACTACTGTCTCCTGAAGAACAACCAATTCAGTCATGTCCCCCACATCCCAAGACTGAATAAAACAGTTAGAAAAGTGTCACTGCACCCAAGTATTGCAGCTTTAATAGTTATTTCTGATACCAGAAGATCGCAGTGTTTCTCTATTTAGATTCATCCATTGAGAAAGATCTTAAAGTCCCCACATCATGGCAACTCTTCCTTAAATGGTTACAGAATCGCTCACTTAAACCTCCTTAAAATGCTGTAAATTAGACATTCTGTAACCAAGGACAATCTGTTGTACTGGCTTCATGTTATCATTTAACTTTTACTCTTAATACAACTGGTTTGCAGTTTATAATCTGACTTATACAGCCTCATAGTGGATTCAATTTTCTACCATCAGAAGAATGTGAGGAGGCTTATGCCAATTTATTAACAAAGGTTCATGTTCAACCAAGCCTTGAATAACAGTGTTTATCACTGATTGAGGGAAAAAGCTGGAATAAAGTCTCAAAATTGTAACGGATGCATCCTTCAAATTAAGAATGAGAAAGTGCATATCCAAATTGATTCCTATTGAAACTTCCTCAATTAAATTTTAAAAATCTGAATTTGGCCCAGCACACTGTCTTTGTTACCCATATTTGTCCCTTTAAGTTAAATGGTGGTATACCGAGAGAGGCATGTTTCACTAAACATGGGCTGTCAGAAATAATGATGTTCCCTCCCTCACAGCCAGCAAAGATAGCTGCCAGAGGCTGAGGTCATTTGTTAATTTAATTCCTTTTCGCCTAGTAGTTGGGTGAGGGGCTGGGAGGAAGTGGAATGGTGACGGGTGGGGTTGGGGGCACGGAGCAGGGGTGGGGGGCTGGAGGTGGGAGAGAGCACAACCAGTTATATGAGTTTTCCATTGTTGTTAAAGCTGTATGTTGGGGAACAAAAAATAATCGACTATGAAATTTAAATATCAATTCCGCTACTACATCAAATTATTCATGCTTTTAAAAGAAAAATTCTTGTGCCAAGATACATTAAGGCAAATCTCTAACTTTGGCCCTGGCAATCTTTATGTTGTGAATGACTGTCTACACCAAACTCAGGCAAGCTTTGCTCACAAGTCAAGTGCTGAGTGTCAACAGCCTGGCGGCTGTCAGCAGTCAAAGGCACAGATGTTACTTGAGTTGCAATGATTAAAATGGACAATGCTTCATGAACGATCTCAAGGTATGTTGGCATATGTGTGAGATAGGTGGTGGTCACTGAGGTGAACAATAACCACAGATGCATGACAAAGTATGTCATAAATGATCAGCTGTCCTTTTTTACTAGCAGGCAGCTTGATGTTCATTCTTGATCATGCACAACTTAGATTTATCAGAAAGCAAAGCATGATTTTCTTTAAAAAATTATGTTGGGCCAATATCTGGGTTTTTAGGTAAGATCAGTTATAATGTTTAACAACTGAATTCTATCAGATGACTGAAGCTTTTTCAAAACCAGGTAAAGTTTCCTGTTCGAACACCTGAAAATGTCAAATGTTAATTTCCCTTCTGTTAAAGCAAAACTGTCCATTATCTTATACAAATATATTTGAAGGAAGGAAAAATACAGGGCCATGGGAAAAGAGCAGGGGATAGGGTTAATTGGATACAGATTTATTATCTAAGCATCTTAGGTAGCATCTGCTTCCAGATGTCAGTCCCGTGCTATTCTATTAGTATCCATTAGGATAATAGAAATTCCAGCCCAGAAGGACATTGTGATTATGCTGACTCAAGTTCTTCACCTAAAGCAAATGAATCACATTTTTTATCCATATCCTTTTAACTTGTGCTTTTTCAAGTATTCTTTTCAATTTTATTTTAAGTGATGTCATAATCTTTGCCACAATATCCACTAGTAGTAAGGTAATGCATGTTCTAAAATTCCTCTGTGTAAAATAAAAACTCATCCTTTCTTCGTCGAGTGAAACTCCTGAATCTCCACTTCCTTCTCATGTTGATGGGAAATGGATAATAGATTACCCATAGGGATTCTTTTTACCTGCATTCCTACCTGTAAATGGATGATTTGGAATTGAGCATGAGGAGTTCAATCCTGAATTTTACTGATGACACAAAAGGTGGTTTAGACTGTATAAAGACTTCAGGGAAATATAGGCAGGTTAGCAGACCAGGCAGATACGTAGACAATGAAGTTAATAAATTAAAATGGAGTAATTTGGGAGGAAAACGTAATCATGAAAGTTATATAAACAAAAGAAAGATGTTAAATGGTGTGGATGGACAATGAGACTGAAGATTCAAATATAGAAATCTGAATGAAGGCACATGAAGTCACAAGATAGCTTAATAGCATTTTGGGTTTTACAAATTGGGGTTTAGATTGAAATAGCAAATGATAAAGGTTAAAAAGGTAGGTTAAAATTGGAGTACGGCGTGCAATTTTAGTACCTCTATTATGGGAGGATATTAAAGCCATGGAGGACAAGCGGCGTAGATTCACCAGGGTGTCATCAAGCTGAAAAACCTCAAGTCAACTACTAACCTAATTCAAGGCTGTTCTAGAATATTCCCCACTCACCTGGACGGGTGCAGCTCAACAACACTTTACATTCAGGACACAACAGTTCACTTGACTGGCACCACTACTAGGACTCAATACCTACTCAATACCAATACACCCTGGCATTTATGGAGATGGTGTATGCACCATCTGCAAGACACACTACTGCAACCTACCTAGTTTACTTCAATGGCACCTCCCTCACCTGTGACTTCTACCATTCAGAAGAACAAGAGGAGTAATTTTGTAGGAATGCCATTATCCCGATTTGGATGTTTATTGCCGTATCTTTATTGGCAGTCAGAATGCTGGAACTCTCTGCTGGAGACCATTGTGGGTGCACCATCATCACAAGGACTGCATCAGTTAATGCTTAATGCCCACCACCAGCACCGTGTCAGGGCAATGGAAGTGGGCAATAATTGTAGCTTTTCCCATGGCCCCCATATCACAAGATTTATGAAATGGGAATTAGCTCCATTAGAGCAGCAAATTAGGAAAGGATTCAATGGAAGTGTGTTTTTTTTAATTATAAAGGTTTTGATAAAGTGAATAAGGAAAGACATTTCCTCTGATTGAGGAGTCAGTAATGAAGGGCCATCAATTTAAAATGATCACTGAAAGAGCGAGGAGAGACTTTAAGGCTAACTGCATTTCAGAGCTGGAGCTGGAGCTGCGGGTGGATTCACTATGGATCATCTGCGATGCTGAGATTGTAGTGGACAGCACATTCAGTGAGGTGGTCATACCGCAGCTAAAGACTGAACAGGCAGAAAGGGGATGCGTGACCACCAGGCAGAGTAGAAGGTGGCCAGGTAGTGCAGGAGCCCCCTGTGGCTGTCCCCCTCTCTAATAGATATACCGTTTTGGATACTGTTGGGGGAGACGACTTCTAAGGGAAAGCAGCAGGAGCCAAGTCCGTGGCACCACGGGTGGCTCTGCTGTACATGAGGGGAGGAAGAAATGTGGCAGGGCTATAGTGATAGGGGATTCAATAGTAAGGGGAAACAGACAGGCATTTCTGCGGCTACAAAAGAGACTCCAAAATGGTGTGTTGCCTCCCTGGTGCCAGGGTCAAGGATGTCTTGGAGAGGCTGCAGGGCATTCTGAAGGAGGAGGGCGAACAGCCAGTGGTCATGGTACATATTGGTACCAATTACATAGGTTAAAAAAAGAATGAGATCCTACAAGCTGAATATAGGGAGTTAGGACGTAAATTAAAAAGAAGGACCTCAAAGGGCGTAATCTCAGGATTACTGCCAGTGCCACATGCTAGCGAGAGTAGAAATAACAGGAAAAATCAGATGAATACGTGGCTGAAGAAATGGTGTAGAATGGAGATATTCAGAATCCTGGGACATTAGGACCGGTTCTGGGGGAGATGGGTCCAGTACAAACAGGACGGCTTGCATCTGGGCAAGACTGGGACCAATGTCCCCAGGGGTAGGGGGGGTGGTGTTTGCTGGTGCTGTTGGGGAGGATTTAAATTAGAATGGCAGGTGGGTGGGAACTTGAGCAGGGAGACAGAGGAGGGGGAAACAAGGCTAAAAACGAAAGACAGAAAATAAGAAGCAAAAGTGGAAGGCAGAAAAAACAAGGACGAAAAACAAATGGGGTTCATAGTGCAAAATAAAGCTACGCTGACTAAAAAGGTTAAAAAAACAAGTCTAAAGGCATTGTATCTTAATGCATGGAGCATTCGCAATAAGATAGATGGATTAACAGCACAAGTACATATAAACAGTTATGATATCGTTACAATCATGGAGGTGTGGCTGCAGGGTGACCAAGGATGGGAACTGAACATCCAGAGGTATTCAATATTTAGGTAGGACAGACAAATAGGGAAAGGAGATGGGGTGACACTGTTAGTAAAGGAGGAAATCGATGCAATAGTGAGGAAGAATACTGGCTCAGAAAATCATGATGTGGAATCTGTTTGGGTGGAGATAAGAAACACCAAGGGGCAGAAAATGTTGGTGGGGGTTGTCTATAGGCCCCCAAACAGTAAGGGAGATGTAAGGGAAGGCAATAAACAGGAAATTCGAGACACGTGCAATAAGGGTACAACAGTAATCATGGGTGACTTTAATCTACATATAGATTGGACAAACCAAACTAGCAATAATACTGTGGAGGAAGATTTCCTGGAGTGTGAACGTGATGGTTTTTGAGACTAATATGTTGAGGAACCAATTAGAGAGCAGGCTATCCCAGACTGGGTATTGTGCAATGAGAAAAGATTAATTAACAATCTTGTTAATTGGGGAAGAGTGACCATAAAATGATAGAATTGATCATTAGGATGGAGAGTGAAGAAGTTGAATCTGAAACTATGTTCCTGAATCTAAATTAAGGGAACTATGAGGGTATGTGGCGCGAGTTGGCAATAATGGATTCAGGGACCTTACTAAAAGGGCTGACGGTGGATAGGCAATGGCTAATATTTAAGGAATGTATGCATGAATTACAATAATTATTTATTCCTCTCTGGCGCAAAAATAAAACAGGAAAGGTGGCTCAACCATGGATTACAAAAGAAATTAGGGATAGTATTAGATCCAAAGAGGAGACATATAACATTGACATAAAAAGCAGCAAGCCTGAAGACTGGGAGCAGTTTAAATTAAGCAAAAGTGGACAAAAAGATTGATCAAGAAGAGGAAAATGGAGTATGAGTAAACTTGCAAAGAACATAAAAACTGACTGTAAAAGCTTCTATAAATATGTGAAGAGAAAAAGATTAGCAAAGACAAATGTAGGTCCCTTACAGTCAGAAACTGGGGAAATTATAATGGGGAACAAAGAAATGGCAGAAGAATTGAACGCATATTTTTGTTCTGTCTTCATGAAAGAGGACACAGACAATTTCCCAGAAATGTTAGGGCACCAAGGGTCTAGTGAGAGGGAGGAATTGAAGAAAATCAGTATCAGTAAAAAAAAAATGATGCTAGAGAAACTAATGGGGTTAAAAGCTGAAAAATCCCCAGGGCCTGATAATCTACATCCCAAACTACTAAAGGAAGTGGCCCTGGAATTATTGGATGCATTGGTGGTCATCTTCCAAAATTCTATAGATTGTGGAGCAGTTCCTACAGATTGGAGGGTGGCAAATGTAACCCCACTATTTAAAAAAGGTGGAAGAGAAAAAACAGAGAATTACAGACCAGTAAGCCTAACATCAGTACTGGGGAAAATGCTAGAATCTTTCATAACAGAACACTTAGAAAGCATTAACAGGATTAGGCAAAGTCAGCATGGGTTTATGAAAGGGAAATCATGCTTAACTAATCTACTGGAGTTTTTTGAGAATCTAACTAGTAGAATATATAAGGGAGAACCAGTGGATGTGGTGCATTTGGATTTCAAGAAGGCTTTTGATAAGGTCCCACATAGGAAGCTAGTGGGAAAAATTAAAGCACATGGGATTGGGGGTAATATAATGGCATGAATTGAGAATTGGTTGACAGACCGGAAACAGAGAGTGGGAATAAATGGGTCTTTTTCCAGATGGCAGGCGGTGTCTAGTGGTGTACCGCAGGGATCAGTGCTTGGGCCCCAGCTATTCACGATATATATATAAATGACGTGGATGAGGAAACCAAATGCAATATTGCCAACTTTGCTGATGACACAAAATTGGGCGGCGTTGTGAGGAGGATGCAAGGAGGCTTCAGGGCCATTTGGACAAGTTGTGTGTGTAGACAAACACATGAGAGATGCAGTATAAAGTGGATAAATGTCAAGTTATATGCTTCTGTATAAAAAACAGATTGGCAAAGTATTATTTAAACGGTGATATATTGGGAAATGTGGATGTACAAAGGGATCTGGGTGTCCTTGTACACCAGTCAATGAAAGTAAACAGGCAGGTGCAGCAAGCAATTAGGGAGGCAAATGGTACGTTGGCCTTCATTGCAAGAGGATTTGAGTTCAGAAGTCTTACTGCAGTTATACAAGGCCTTGGTGAGACCACACCTGGAGTATTGCGTGCAGTTTTGGTTTCCCTACCTATGAAAGGATATACTTGCCATAGAGGGAGTGTAGTGAAGGCTCACTCGGCTGATACCAGGGATGTCAGGACTGTTGTATGAGGAGGGATTGGTTTGACTGGGCCTGTATTCACTAGAGTTTAGAAGAATGAGAGGGGATCCGATTGAAATGTATAAAATTCTAACAGGGCTGGACAGATTAGATGCAGGGAGGATGATTACCCCCTTTGGGAAGACTAGAACCAGGGGCCACAGTCACAGGATATGGGACAGACCATTTAGGGCTGAGATGAGGAAAAATGTCTTCACTCAGAGATTGGTCAACCTGTGGAATTCTCTACCACAGAAGGCTGTGGAGGCCGGCTCGCTGAGTATATTCAAGAAATAAATTGATATTTTTTTTGGACATTAGGGGCATCAAGGGGTATGGAGAGAAAGCAGGAATATGGCACTGAGATAGAGGATCAGCAATGATCATACTGAATGGCGGAGCAGGCTCGAAGGGCCAAATGCTCCTAGTTTAAGAGAAACTTCTTTCTACAGTGTGTTATTGGAACATGGAATGCTTGCGACAGAGAGTGATTCAGGTAGAGGTGATTGCTATTTTAATCTTTTAAGGGAATAAAGAGATACATATTTGAAGCAGAGAATAATACTGGGACATAGGCAGAGCATGAGTAGTAGGATTGGTTTTGGATTGCTCCAGCATAGAGCCGGCGAGGAACAATGGATCAAATGGTCTTCTGAGCTGCAAACATTATTGGTTCTATTTCCCATTCATAATGCAATTGGCTGGGTTTATGATGTCATAGAGGTTCTACAGGAATCCACTAGGATTTAATTGAAACCTTTAAGATCCTGCGGGGTCTGGACAAGGTGGACGTGGAGAAGATGTTTCCTCTTGTACCTAGAACTAGGGATCTCTCCTTAAAAATAAAGGGTCACTCATTTAAGACAGAGATGAGGAGAGTTTTTTTTTCTCTCAGAGGGTCGTGAGTCTTTGGAACTCTCTTCCTCAAAAGGCAGTGGGAGAAGAGTCTTTGAATATTTTTAACGCAGAGCTAGATAGATTCTTGATTTGCAAGGGGGTGAAAGGTTATCAGGGGAAGGCAGGAATGTGGGGTTAAGGTTACATTCAGATCAGCCATGATCTTATTGAATGGTGGAGCAGGCTCAAGGGGCTTAGTGGCCTACTCCTGCTCTTAATTCGTATGTTCATATGTACAGAAAATACCGTTCCTGGGGAGTTCCAGACCAGCAATCCTGAAGCATAAAACAAAGAAATAAGCTGCTTGATAGATCACCATCGAATAATGGTGTTAAAAAAATAATTCCCTGATCTGAGAATTGCAACATTTTTTTGGGAGGGAGAAATTAGATTGACAGCAAGTGCTGGCACAAACAGAAACACACATTACACTGAATTTATAGCATAGAGGCAAACTACTTGGTCCAATGGGCCCAGGGCAGTGTTAATGCTTCATAAGAGCTGATTAGTGTCATGTCCTTCAAACATTCTGGAGTTCAGGAATTGTCTAAACTTGTAAAACACCAAGACAGTAACACTGTGCAGAACTTGAGCATTCAGTGGCTAATTTTAGATTCACACCAAAGATTCACATCATAGCCTTTTTACTACACCTCTTTCGTCCAGCAATGAGCATTCAGCATACACATGGCCCAAGCGGCTTGCCGGAGTTCAAAAATAATTAAAGGGGCACAGCCTTGATCAAAATACATTTGGAAAACCTGTTTTCTTCCTTTGCCAAATACCTGATGTGTGGAGTAATCCACATGAAAACAGTGGATTGTGAGAATGTCACACTCCATGTGCCTGATATCATTGAGTCAAAAATGATTCATGGCTGGCCTGCCTCTGCTATCGCCTTGGAGATGAAGACGGTGCCCTTTAATTACTTCTTTCAAGTCATTTGCTAGTTTCATGAATAATTAAATGTTTTCCTCCAGTGAAAATGGAAAGAACTGTCATTAGTTTTCCTTTGACTGTGCAGCTCTTAAAATAAATCATGGGTAGAAATATTTCGGATCACCTCACTTATCCTGGACCAGCCAGAACGAGACTTCTTTTTTTTGGCAACTGGCTACATTCAGTGGCTTAGGGACACTAATATCTTCACCACTGGAGCCTGAATCCGAGACCCAACCCAATCCGATGGCATTAAATTCACAGGGGTTAATTACTTTGGGGCTTCTGCTGCTCTGCTGCTGTTTGCTCAAAGCTCAGTGCATGAATCCTGCTTCTGTAAAGATTGAGTTTCCCACCTACCCCTAATCTTTCAGCAGATTGACAGTGCCGGAGTGGGAGAAGCCCCAAAGATATTCCCAGTGCAAATTGCTGCCAGCCTTCAGGGTCCAAGGGAAATGAGTTTGCACCTTGCAGGTTCGCAGTGCAAACTTTCATTTGCCACATTTCTGCTCAAATCATGAGCGCAAACGTCATTCCAGTGTGAAAAGAATCCACATTTTTGTTTTATACTATCATATATTTTGAACTGTTGCTGACGAAAATTGCAGAACAACAGTCAAACATACCAGCTATTTTCTCCACAAATGTTCCATCACCGTTGAATAATAGTGTTAAAAAAAAAATTCCCTGATCTGAGAATTGCAACATTTTTTGGGAGGGAGAACGGCTATAATGGGGCCGTACATTAGCTTGACAGCAAGTGCTGACACAAACAGAAACACACATTACATTGAATTTATAGCATAGAGGCAAATTACTTGGCCCAACAGGTCTAGGCCAGTGTTTGTGCTTCATAAGAGCCTCCTCCCACCTTAATTCATCTCACCCTATCATCATATCCTTCTATTCCTTTATCCTTCGTGTGCTTATCTAGGTTTCCCTCATACATATAGAAATCCACAGGAGTTCAGACAAGTCAATTTGATGAATTAAATAATCTTTGTTGCTTACTTGGTAGTTTTGCTAATTAATATTTTACAGCTATGAATGAAGTGACAAACTTTCTATCTAAAGGAACACATGAATGGATTTTCAATTGGCAGCCCAGTATATCTCACCTGATAAATGGATGGTTAGCAGAAGAAAATCCAGTGGAGACCTTGGACACCCAATTTATGGACTGATTTAAATTTCAGGCAGGCTTTTCAATGGAAGTTGAGCACATCTGCTCAAACCAGGTGGAACCCTGCTTAATTATGCAAATCCACCAGCTTTGCGATCTTTATGGAGAAAGGGGTGGGACAGTTCTTCCAGATGCCGAGTAGCCCAATCAAAGGCACCCCTGGGGGCCACTTGGAAAAGTTTTTATTAAGTTTTTTTGTGGAACAAAGGAGGAGCATTTTTCCAAGCCACTGCTGACCTCCACCCCACCCAAATTCACAACCTCCACCACCCACCCTGCCCATACATGCCCCAGTCCCATCTCCAAACAAGCCTAAACCATCAGTTGCTTGTGTGGAAAAGCTGAGTGACTTTTTGCCACAACAAACTGGGGCAGAAGGCAGCAGAGCACTTATTTAGCACCTGCATCTCACTGCTAAGGTTTAATTCAGGCACAAACCAGATAAAGGGTCAACAATATCTCACATAATATGGACTCAGCTTGGTAACCAATGATAGCATTTGTTTACCCAATCGTATATGTTTCTCTGCCTCAGGCAAATTGACATAGTTCCCTCATATCATGGATGATTGCAGTTACATACATTTAAACATGAATGAAAAAACGTTCACAGGCACATGAAGCCCATCATATAAAAGAATTTAAATGCTTTTCCAAAACCCTCAGGCAACATCTTCTTCCCCGATGTGCTTTGCCACATAACAAATAGTAGGTACTTACTTTGACACAGTCTTTGTCGCAGTATTCCTCGGATCTTGTCTATGGCATTAAAATCTGTAACGTGGAACATGTGAGCTGATTTGGGTTCTGAGGCAATCTCCTCCAGTTCCTCCTTAAGGGCATCACCAACCCCCACAGCAAAGAGCCTGATGCCAGCGGAGTGAGCCAAAGTGGCATTCGGCAACACCTCATCCTGACTTCTGCCATCCGTCAAGAGAATTGCCACTTTCTGAATGTTCGGATCATTGGGTCTTCCGCCTGCTTGTTGTGAGAAGCTGTTCAAGGTGACATAGCCAATGGCCTCCCCAGTTACAGTATTCCCTCGGCGGTACCTGATGCTTGCTGCAGCTTGCTTGATATCTTCTATGTTCTCATAAGCGCCTAAGTTGAACTCGGTGTGAGGCTTGTCACTGTAGCTTACGACCCCTACTCTCGTCCTATCTGGACCAATATCAAACGTCCCCACCAAATTGGCCACCCACTGCCTGACCTTTTCAAAGTTCTCCTTGCCCACACTGTAGGACGTGTCCAGCAGAAAGACCAGGTCATAGTGGACATTCTTGCAGCCTGTAAAGGAAGCAGAGTCAGCAGGTAATACATGGTACACATTGAAACACATCAGCACTGCTCCCCAAAGCATTTCACTGCAACATGCTGCCTCGAAACAGTGGATGCCAGAAAGATAAAGGAAAGCCTAGTTCTTTCACTTAGCTCCTTTGAGCTCGTTTTGCAAGGAGATCCACTTGAAGTGATGTATGACACAATTGAAGGCTGTTATTATACACAGTTCCAGCCTCACTCTACAGTGTGTTAAAGCCTGCCCTCATCAGACTGAAGTATTAAAGGAAGTTGTTTTCATGTTCATTCAGGAAGTTGATTACTGAGTGAAAAAGGACTTCCACAAGTGGTTTTCAAAGTGTATTCCACCGTAAAATTTAAATCAGTAAATTTATATAAGTAAGGATTTCAATTCAAAACGAAGACATGTGCTCTGCTGGGTTCTGCTCTATGTTTTTATTTTAAGCTCTAAGTAGATATTTTTGTAATGTCTGTGGATGTATTGTAGTTAATTTGCTCCTAATAGTTTGTTTCAGTGTAGAATTTTTTTGTTGCTGTCTGGTATCATGAGACTCCCAGCCGGTGGCACTAAGCCGTTCATGGGGAATGCAGCACAGCATTCCCTTATCCCTCCTGAGCCATTGATGAACTTCTACCTTTGACTAAACTTCAGCAGAAATGTTTGGGACACTTTGCCAAACAATGCAGTTTACACATTGCAATATTTTGTACCTTTGCTCCAATAAAAGCACAAAACTTGCCTTTATATAGCACCTTTCATGACTTCAGTATGTCCCAAAGTCAATGGAGTGTTTTTGAAGCACACTGTTGTAATGTAGGGAACTAATCTGTGCTGAGGAAGCTCCCACAAATGGTAATACAATGAATCAGTGAATAAACTGATTAGTGGATTAGTCAGTTGATGGAAAAATATTGCTGTGCTCATCAGCTCTTGTTCAATTACTGTCATGGAAATGTTTTACATTCACCTGAGAGGGCAGGCAGGTTTGAGATTAACGTTTCATCCCTCACTACGGCATTAAACTGTTAGCCTACGTTAAGTGCTCAGTCCCTATTTTTCCCAAATTTTCTTTCCTCCTCTCCCAAAGATGCCGATTCCTCATATTTGATCCTGGATTGTCAGTGTGGTAGACAAGCACATCTTGCAGCAGAGGGCACTGGGCAATGATCAGTCGTTGTAACCTTGGCTGATTTTTTTCTTTCTCTAGCTCAAGGGAACTTTGATTACACATTTGTACATTTATCTTAGCTGAGGTTAACATGGACTGTGACTGAATCCAAGATCTTTTCTGATTTGTACAGCTCAGTAACACATCAGGCAGTGTTTCTATCAAGAAAATCATTAGTGGAGCTTTATTTTCAACTTGTCTGCAGTTGGGCAGTAAATAGGAGGATTGGTGATTGATGAGGGTAATCTTTCAGCCTATCTACGCTTGCTCTGTGACCTTTTGGGTGAAATAATTGCATACATTGGTGCAGAACTATACCACGTTTTGCAGAATGTTAAAATACTGAAGACTGTTGACATGAACTCAAATGCAGCCACAAATTGTTTCTAAAGGATAACGTTCAACTCACACCACATTTTTAAACATTAATTCCTTTCCTAACAGAATCTAGCCCCAACTGGTACTGATTTTTAAAAAGCTAATCAGAATCTTGGCCTGGGAAACTTGCCAATCTGCTGTTGAATATTAAAAGAACTGGCCCATGACAGACCTTCTCTTGGAGTTTCTTTTTCTCCCCAGTGCTTTAACAGATATGCAGGTGAGATTTTTTTTCTCAGTAACCACAATGAAGGACTGACACCAATGTTGAAAAGAATAGAAAAGTAGATTAGACAAATCTCTTGGTTTTATTTTTTTGCCTTCCATCAGCGTTAGCACTACCAGCAATTGGTGAAGGTGTAATAAATGTATTCATGAATCTAAGGTTCCGTTTTCATTTTTCCTTCCAGTGCAAATGAGGAAGTAATAGTTAGATTTCGGAAAATTGGGATTAAAAAGGTCTTGAAAATAAATGATCAGCATGCTGGCCAGTGTTCAGAATATTTGAGCTGCCTGTTTTTAAGCACTCGCAAAGTTGGGGACGGGTAATGATAGGGGTGCACAGGACATGATCCCTGCTTCTGAAAGCTGAAACCCAAGGTATCCCTGATATTGAACCTCAGGCCTTATTAATATCAAGCTATCATGGCATGATGAACCAGCTGGCGAAGAGCCAGTGAAGATTTGGCTGTTGCAAGGATCGCACAGGTACTCAGTTAAGTGAGGGTTGGGGAGGGGGAAACTGAGGTCAAAAGGGAATTGGAGGCGGGGGGGAAGACAGATTGGAAGTTGGATCAGGGGGAATGGTGGCGACTTGGGAGGGGGAAACAGTGTCAATGGTTGAGCGAGTGGTGGCCTACAACCTTGAAATATGGGATCCGGAGCAGAACTCCATTTGTCCATAGAGGTTGGATAAAACAACCACCCACAGCTAAGAAGACTAAGGGAATTGAGCCAGCACGTTGTAAGTGGTACTTGTGCAATCTATGAAGCCGGCTGTTGAATAGACCAATCCCAAATCTGGTTTAAGGTGTTTCTTGGCATCATCTCTCATCTTTATCAAAATGCTGTCATGACCATAACAAAACTGGAAATGAATCAACTTTGTGTCTGGATATTCATGGAGGCTGTCACAGTAACATGTCAGTAATAGTGGACTAGAAGCTGGTAGACAAAGTTGAAAGAAGCTGCATACAAAGCTGCATGCTAAGAAGACTAAGGGAATTGAGCAAGTACTTAGCTGTATCATTGTAAATGGTACTCAGCCAAAACCAAGAAAGGCATCATGGTTGTGCTGGCAAATTGATTAATTTTATTCAAAAATGCATGATGGGATGTGTGAGAGAGGAGTTTTAAATTTGGCAATATCGGATACGTTCTCTACCACCAACGCAGTCAAATATAACTTACTTGACCTATTCTCTGGCCATGCTGAAGGAAGTCAACAACTTTATTTATGTAGTGCCTTCAGTGTAGTAAAATACCCCAAGCATTATAAGCATAATTTGACACCAAGCCTCATAAAGAGATTTTAGGCAGACGATCAAAAGCTTGGTCAAAGAGGGAGTGTTTTAAAAGAGGAAAAAAGAGGTAGAGAGGCAGAGAAAGTTAGAAAGGGAATTCCAAAGTTGGCAGCTGAAGACAGGACCACCAATAGTGGAGCAACTAAAGTTGGGGTGTTTGAGAGGCCAGAATTAGAGGAATGTAGATTTTTTTTCTTTATTCATTCATGGGATGTGAGCACGCTGGTTAGGCCAGCATTTATTGCCCATCCCTAATTGCCCCTGTTCAGAGGGCATTTGAGAGTCAACCACATTGCTGTGGGTCTGGAGTCACATGTAGGCCAGACCAGGTAAGGATGGCAGATTTCCTTTCCTAAAGGACATTAGTGAACCAGATGGGTTTTTACAATAATAAACAAAGGTTTCATGGTCATCATTAAACTTTTAATTCCAGCTTTTTAATGAATTCAAATTCCACTATCTGCCGTGGCGGGATTCCTGGGTCTCTGGATTACTAGTCCAGTGACAATATCACTGTGCCATCACCTCCCATCTCCTTCCATCACCTACCCACATAGACTCTGGGGCTGGAGGAGATAGCAGAGATAGAGAGGGGTGAGGTCATGGAGGAATTTGAAAACAAGGATGAGAATTTTAAAATAGAGATATGCTTAACCAGGAGTCAATGTAGGTCAGCAAATACAGGCGTGATAAGTGAATAGAACTTGGTGTGAATAAGGACACAGGCAGTGGAATTTTGCATGAACTTCCCTGCTAGGTGTATTTTTGGCAGTGGGGGGGCATGTAAAATAGCGTGGGTCCCCACCCCACCACCTTCCCACCCAACCCCAAGCTCATTCCCACACGACAGATGACCTATTTAAGTCGGTAATCAAGGGTCAATTAGCCTTGTTAACAAGCTAATTGACCCTGATAATACGCTGCCCGTGCCATAAACATTTGGTGTGGGCAGCTGGGCGGGAATAGACAGCATGATTTTTAAAATAAATTCTTCAAAGGGTGGGAAGGAAGAGGAGAGTTCTATCTTTGGGGGCTGCCATTTGTGGATTGGGGGAGGAGGGACGGCCCCCTAAGATAGAACACCCGCTTCTTCCTACCCACCTGCAGCCTGAAACCCATCATTCCCACACCTCCGCACCCGCTTCCTAACCTGCTCAGACCCTCCATCCCAAGACCCTGGACTTACCTGATTCAGGATCCCTGGGCCTTCTTGTTTCTCATTGCAGTTCCGGCAGTGCCCACTAACACCCCCTTGGCGCTATCGGGACTGATGGAGCTGGCTAAGGGTGGGACTTCCTCCCCAGTGAGGGGTGCAAGTCTCGCACAACCCTTGTTTAGCCCGCCCACAACATATTATGGCTGCCAACCGGCTGGCATGGAGTGGGTCAGATCCACGCCGACTTTCCTTCTGGTGGGAGCCAGCCGTCCGCAGCCCCCCACTCCGTAATATTCAGCCTATAGGGTAAAATGTGGGAGGCCTGCCAGGAGTACATTGGAATAGTCAAGCTTGGAGGTAACAAAGACTTGGGTGAGGGTTTCAGCAGTGGCAGAGTAAGACAATTTTACAGAGGTTGAAATAGGCAGTCTCAGCGATGGCATGGCTATGTAGTCAGAAGCTTATTTCGAGGTCAAATATGACACCAAGGTAGCAAATAGTTCAGCCTCAGAGATAGTTTCCAGGGAGAGGGCTAATCAACTTTTGCAGACTACAAACAAGTATCATGACTAAACAACCTATCATTCATTCAATGGTGTTTGCTGGTGATTGCATTCTGTGGCACCACACATTGGAAGACCATTACCAACTATGATGAAACTATGGCTAAAAGCCACAGGCTACCCATCATTCTGAAGAAGGCTAAATTTATGTTCCAGCTGGCATGTCATTCACAATAAATAACACCATTGCAGTTTATTGAATGAACACAGCTGAGTTCAGTCTATCAACTGTCCTGCCTATACAGTACCCTGTTATTAGGCACACCTCTGGGTAAAGAGGTGTTTCCGTGACAAAGTAAAACCTGCTGCAGCTTTCGTCTTTTGAGAAAATGTATTAAATGAACAAACATGGACTGAGCCCAGGGTTAAGGTGTGTATGGCAATGGCCCACAGCTGTGAGATTTAAACAAGCTATCCACACATCATCAAAGACCTTGTTTTATACATCCCCAGTTTCAGCCTAGGAATGGCAGAAAGAAAGAAAGAGAATTTATATTTGTTCTGACATCTTCAGGCCACCACAAAGTCCTTTACAACCATTGAAGTATGTTTGAAGTGTAGCCACTGTTGTACTTTAGGAAACATGGTAGCCAGTTACTGCACAGCAAGCTCCCACAAACAGCAATATGATCATTACCAGATAACTTCTTTCAGTGATGGAGGAACCTCAGCCTTTGACTTCAACAAAAGGGCACCAGGAGCTTGCCAACTTCATGGATGAGAACAAGGTCTGCCTAGTGGATGGGCAAACTGATAGCACCATGGTGCAGGAAACCATTCATGTGCGCTTGCGTGATGCACTTCAGAAACAGAAGGATGCCGCTGAAAAGCGCAAGGAATCAAATAGAGGTAAGGTCAGTGACATTGGACAGTATAGCCAGGGGAATAGATATTGTTTTCTGTGACTGGTAGCACAGAAGAGCGTCCTGCAGTCAACATCGTGGTAAAGCAGTCTGGGAAGAGTGTCCTACAGTCAGCATCACTGTGAAGCAGTCTGGGAAGAGTGTCCTACAGTCAGCATCACTGTGCAGCAGTCTGAGAAGAGTGTCCTGCAGTCAGTATCACAGTCTGCACTGGAGTGCTGCTTTGGGAGCTCAGAGAGAAGGGAACGAGGTGATCCTTTGAGTACTGTGAGCACAGTTGGGTAAGTAATTACTACTTTTATTGCTTATAGTTTTTAAGGTCTTATTTTGTGGTTCATCATTTGTAAGGGCTATATTCTGTAACAACGAGGAGCAGGGAAGAAGGGCCCTAGAGTAATTGATATTATTTGATATTAAGTATCTTCCAAAAGGTTGAATTCAATTTAAAGGGGTAAGTCATGGCAGGAGAGCTCAAAGCTGTGGTGTGCTCCTCCTTCTCTATGTGGGAAGCCAGGAACATTTCCAGTGTCCGGGGCCAGCATATGTGCGGAAAGTGTCTCCAGCTGCAGCTCCTGGAAGCCTGGGTTTCGAAGCTGGAGTGGTGGCTGGGGACACTGTGGAGCATCTGTGAGGTGGAGAATATCGTGGATAGCACATATAGAGAGGTGGTCACACAGCAGGCTAACAGTCCACAGACAGGAAGGGAACGGGTGACCACCAGGCAGAGCAAGAGGACTAGGCAGGCAGTGCAGGAATCTTCTGTGGCTATTCCGCTGCAAAACAGATATACCACTTTGGATACTGTTGAGGGGAATGGCCTCTCACGGGAAAGTATTAACAGCCAAATTTGTTGCACCATGGTTGGCCCTGCTGCACATGGGAGGAGTAAAAAGTGTGGAAATGAAATAGGTATAGGGGATTAAATTGTAAGGGGAATAGATAGGCGTTTCTGTGGCCACAAACGAGACTCCAGGATGGTATGTTACCTCCCTGGTGCTAGGGTCAAGGGTGTCTCAGAGCGGCTACAGGACATTCTGATGGGGAAGGGTGAAAAGCCCGTGGCTGCGGTACACATTGGTATAACCGACATAGGTTAAAAAAAGGGATGAGGTCCTAAAAGCAGAATATAGGGAATTAGGAAGTAAGTTGAAAAGTAGGACCTCAACGATAGTGATCTCAGGATTACTACCAGTGCCACGTGCTAGTCAGAGTAGAAATACCAGGATATATTGGATGAATACGTGTCTGAAGAGATGGCGTGAGGGGGAGGGTTTCAGATTCCTGGGACATTGGGACCAGTTCTGGGGGAGGTGGGACCAGTACAAACTGGACGGGTTACATCTGGGCAGGACCGGGACTGATGTCCTAGGGGGAATATTTGCTCGAGTGGCTGGGGAGGGTTTAAACTAAAATGGCAGGGGGATATGAACCAATGCAAGGAGTCAGAGGAGGGGGAATCAAGGACAAGAACAAAAGACAGAAAAGGGAATAAGAAAAGTGATAGGCAGAGAAATCAAGGGCAAGAATAAAACAGGGCCTCAGTGAAAAATTGCGGGAATGGGACAAGTAATGTGAAAAAGACAAGCCTTAAGGTTTTCTGCCTTAACGCAAGGAGCGTTCACAATATAGTGGATGAATTAACTGCGCAAATAGATGTAAACAGGTATGATATAGTCGGGATTATGGATACATGGCTGCAGGGTGACCAGGGAGGGGAACTGAACATCCAGGGATATTCAGTATTTCGGAAGGACAGACAAAAAGGAAAAGGCGATGGAGCTGCATTGCTAGTTAAGGAGGAAATTAACGCACTAGTGAGGAAAGATATTAGCTCCGATGATGTGGAATCTGTATGGGTAGAGCTGAGAAACACTAAAGGGGAAAAACGTTAGCGGGGGTTGTATATAGACCCCCAAATTGTAGTGGTGATGTTGGGAATGGCATTAAACAGAAAATTAGAGACGTATGCAATAACGGAACATCAGTAATTATGGGTGACTTTAATCTGCATATAGATTGGGCAAATCAAATTCGTAACAATACTGTAGTGGAGGAATTCCTGGAGTGTATACGGGATGGTTTTCTGGACCAATACGTTGAGGAAACAACCAGAAAACAGGCCACCCTAGACTGTGTATTGTGTAATGAGAAAGGGATAATTGGTAATCTAGTTGTGCGAGGCCCCTTGGGGATGACCAACCATAATATGATAGAATTCTTCATCAAGATGGAGAGTGATGTAGTTGATTCTGAGATTAGGGTCCTCAACTAGGGTTAATAAAGGAAACTACGATAGTATGAGGCTCGAGTTGGCTATGATGGATTGGGAAACGTTACTTAAAGGGATGATGGTGGATAGGCAATGGCAAACATTCATAGAGCGCATGGGTAAATTGCAACAATTGTTTATTCCTGTCTGGTGCAAAAGTAAAACAGGAAAGGTGGCCAAACCATGGCTTACAAGGGAAATTAGGGATCGTATTAGACCCAAGGAAGAGGCACACAGTTTGGCTAAAAAAATACAACAGACCTGAGGATTGGGAGCAGTTTAGAATTCAGCAAAGGAGGACCAAGGGATTGATAAAGAAGGGGAAAATAGAGTATGAGAGTAAGCTTGCGTGGAACTTAAAAACTGATTGTAAAAGTTTCTATAGGTATGTGAAGAGAAAAAGATTGGTGAAGACAAATGTAGGTCCCTTACAGTCAAAAACAGGGGAATTTACAATGGAGAACAAAGAAATGGCTGACCAACTAAATACACACTTTGTTTCTGTCTTCACAAAGGAGGACACAAATACCATACCAGAAATGCTGGGGAACACAGGGTTCAGTGAGAGGGAGGAACTGAAAGAAATCAGTATTAGTAGGGAAATGGTGTTGGGGAAATTGATGGGATTGAAGGCCAATAAATCCCCAGGGCCTGATAATCTACATCCCAGAGTACATAAGGAAGTGGCCCTAGAAATAGTGGATGCATTGGTGGTTATCCTCCAAGATTCTATAGACTCTGGAACAGTTCCTACAGATTGGAGGGTAGCTAATGTAACCCCACTATTTATAAAGGGAGGTAGAGAGAAAACAGGGAATTATAGACCAGCCAGTCTGATGTCGGTAGTGTAGAAAATTCTAGAGTCCATTATGAAATATTTAATAGCTGAGCACTTGGAAAACAGTGGCAGAATCGGACAGCGTCAGCATGGATTTATGAAAGGGAAATTATGCTTGGCAAATATACTGGAATTTTTCGAGGATGTAACTAGTAGAGTTGATGAGGGGGAGCTAGTGGATGTGGATTATTTGGACTTTCAGAAGGCTTTCGACAAAGTCCCACATAAGAGATTAGCGTGTAAAATTAAAGCGCATGGGATTGGGGAAGTATATTGAGATGGATAGGAAACTAGTTGGCAGATAGGAAACAAAGTGCAGGAATAAACGGGTCTTTTTCCGAATGACAGGCAGTGACTAGTGGGGTACCGCAGGGATCAATGCTGGGACCCCAGCTATTCACAATATATATTAATGATTTAGATGATGAGAAAGCTAAATATAATATCTCCAAATATGCAGATGACACGAAGCTGGGTGGGAGGGTGAGCTGTGAGGAGGATGCAAAGATGCTTCAGTGTGATTTGGACAAGCTGAGTGAGTGGGAAAATGCATAGCAGATGCAGTATAATGTGGATAAATGTGAGATTATTCACTTTGGTAGCAAAAACAGGAAGGCAGATTATTATCTGAATGGCTATACATTGAGAGAGGGGAATGTGCAACGAGACCTGGGTGTCCTCGTACACCAGTTGCTGAAGGTAAGCATGCAGGTGCAGCAGGCGGTAAAGAAGGCAAATGGTATATTAGCCTTCATAGCGAGAGGATTCGAGCACAGGAGCAGGGATGTCTTGTTGCAATTATACAGGGCATTGGTGAGACCACACCTGGAATATTGTGTGCAGTTTGGTCTCCTTATCTGAGGAAGAATGTTCTTGCTATAGAGGGAGTGCAATGAAGGTTTAACAGACTGATTCCTGAGGTGGCGGGACTGACATATGAGGAGAGATTGAGTCGGTTAGGATTATATTCGCTGGAGTTCAGAAGAATGAAGGGGGGATCTCATAGAAACCTGTAAAGTTCTAACAGGACTAGACAGGGTAGATGCAGGAAGGATGTTCCCGATGGTGGGGTGGTCCAGAACCAGGGGTCACAGTCTGAGGATACGGGGTAGACCATTTTGTACTGAGATGAGGAGAAATTTCTTCACCCAGAGACTGGTGAGCCTGTGGAATTTGCTACCACAGATAGTAGTTGAGGCCAAAACATTGTATGTTTTCAAGAAGGAGTTAGATATAGCTCTTGGGGCGAAAGGGCTCAAAGGATATGGGGAGAAAGTGGGAGCAGGCTATTGAGTTGGAGGATCAGCCATGATCATGATGAATGGAGGCGCAGGCTCGAAGGGCCGAATGGCCTACTCCTGCTCCTATTTTCTATAGCCTGCCCAGTGTCATGGGTAAAGACATCTTCTAATGGTTGGACAAGAGCATCAAGTGGGACAGGAAGGACTTATTTTCTGGGGTCCATGTAGGAAATACTGACATAGGTAGAACTAGGAATGATGTTCTACTGAGATAGTTTGAGGAACTGGGTTCTAAATTGCTAAACAGAACTTCAATGGTAATAATCTTTGGATTAATACCTGAGCCACATTCAAATTGGCGTAGGGTCAAGCAGATTTGAGAATTAAACTCAAAGAGAGGAATGGAAAGAAAGGGTTTTTAATTATGGGGCACTGGCACCATTACTGGGGAAAGAGGGAGCAGTTCAACTGGGATAGGCTTCACCAAAACTGGTTCAGATCAGCATCATGACAAATTGTATAACAAGGATTGTAGATAAGGTTTGAACCTAAGAGTGAGGAGGAAGGGGTCAGGTGAAGAGAAATTTAGAAATTTAAAGAGAAAAGTTAAGGTAATAGAGGGGTGTAGTGATTTGGATAAAGGCAAGCAGAATAGGACAGAAAGGGAAAGAGAGTTTAATGACAATTTTGCATCAGTGACGCGCAGAATGGAGTAGCCTTGATAACAAAGAATGACATAAGGACAAGGGTAAGAAAGGATCTTGGTTCAGAAGGTCAGGAAGTAGAATCAGTACAGATGGAGATTAGGAATATCGAGGGTCAGAAATCGCTGGCAGCTGTAGCAACTCCTTGGCAGTAATTATACCATTGGGCAGAACTTTAAGCAAGGAATAATTGGAGATTGTAACAAAGGCAATGTAATGATTATGGGGGACAAGAATTTTCATATGGACTCCTTCTTCTGGTAGCATGCACTAAGAGGGTATTGATGACAATGGACTTCCATTTGATTGGTCCATGGTTATGCTTGTCAAAGTACTGTAGTGGCGCTGCCTTCTGCAGTATGGCTGACCAGGAAACTCTCCCGTTCTTACTGCATGCCATCAGGCATATCGGAAAGACTTACAAGCTGATAATTAACCTGTTTGGCCATGTTATTAATGCATCTTCCGTGACCATCAAGTGGTGAAGTGGGAGCACAGAAATGGAAACTTCTGGCTCAGAGGCAGGGACACTACCACTGTGCCACAAGATCACTCCTTCATATACACTGGACAAATTACATTAACAAAGGTAGTCTAGAATTTTGTAAAATGCTGTTGCAGCAGCTTTCCAGAACAATACCTTGTGGAACCAACTAGGGATAAAGCTATTTTATATATAATATTGTATATAAGGCAGGGTTAATTAATAATCTCGTAGTAAAAAATTATCTGGGAAAAAGAAATGATAAGACAACTGAATAACATATTAAGTTTAAGAGTAATATATTCAAGTCCAAAGCAAGAACCTTCAACTTAAGCAAAGTTAATTTCATAGGTATGAGAGCAGAGTTGGCTGAGGTTGATCGGGTAAATGGACTATGGTGGTTAATAAACTGTGGTAAACAGTTAAATAAATGAGTCAAAATTTTCAATCAAATTCTATCAAAAACAAAAAGAAATGAAATAGTCATTTGGTGGTACAGCACCACTTCAGTATTGCTGAAAAAAGAGATATGTTGAAGCTTTTCATCTTGCACTCATCAGGACACTTTGCAAGAATACAATATAAGGGGGAAAAGAATGATTTATACTGTATGTAAAAAGAGTGCTGATTGGCTGGCAAGTGGCATTGCCGTGGAGAATGCACCAGTGATGGTGACTGACAGTATACTGCCAAACATTGTTTGAAATTTAAACCAAGCAGCTTATCCCTGTCTAGGCATTTCCCTGAGGAATGAGTCAGCAAATGGCTGTCACTTATTTTGTTTAGCTCAACCAGGCGCAATGTATATACATGTTGTTTCTGTCTGCAAGAAGAGGGCCCTGTGTATTAATATATGTAGCTTCCAGTACACGCAAATGCGCCACAATGTGAGCCCGGCTGACAATCCTCATTGGTTGTCAGCATAATTCTTTGCTGAGTTTGAACTCCTTTACTCCCAACTATCCCACCACAAACCAGCATCCACTGAAAACGCTGAATCCTTGAAAGCACGTCTAGCTGATCTAGCGCACGCATGTTGTGGGATCCAAACGTCCTGTCTGATTTTCACATGCATTGCGAATGTCTTACAGCAACCCAGACATACACATCAGTAAACCTGATAAAGGGACAGGAATAGTCATCCTTAACAAGCATGGTTATATCAACAAAATATGCACCATTCTTAATGACAGGTTCAAATGTGTATCCATTGGACCTTCTGCTCAACATGACTGGACAGCCTTACTGGAAAGCAAGCTAAAAAAATGCTTGCTGGACTTGTGTAAGAGCAATGAGCTACTGGGTGATATATATGACAGGGTTCATCCTCGCAGTTCATGAAGTCCGCGTATGTATATGCTGCCCAAAACATGCAAAAATGATGTCCCTCTACGCACAATCTTATCTATGACTGGTTCCGCACAACATGAATTGGCCAAATGGTTGGGTGAATTGTTACAACCAGTTTTGACCAAGTTTTCCACATACATGGTGAAGGACTCCGATTTGCAAAGGCCATACAGGACTTGCATATCGATAGCAATGCTGTATCCATGTGCTCATTTGACATTGCTAGCCTATTCACCAATGTTCCACTTAAGAAAGCCATAGGTATTTGCACTGCAACACTATATCATGGCGATCTATACCTGTCACCATTGCATGAATCAGTATTCATTGAACTTATGAACTCGGCAACTCGCGCAGTTGAGTTCAGTTCAATGACATCATGTATATTCAAATAGATGCTGTTGCCATGGGATCCCCTCTAGGCCCAGCTCTCGCAAACATCTTTGTTGGGCTCCATGAGAAACGTGTGTTTGATGGAACGACACCTAACTTCCTACCCCTCGCATATTTCTGATATGTGGATGATGCGTTTGCTATATTTAAACCTGCAGCTGCATGTAACAATTTCCTTACATGTCTTAATGGGCTACATCTTGTGCTCAAATTCACCTTTGAAATGGAGCAGTCAAATGAACTCCCCTTCCTTGATGAGTTGAGAAATCTGCCAGGGGATTCTCTACCACAGCAAGCCTACCTTCACTGGTCAATATACAAGTTGGGATTCTTACAGTTCCACATGCTATAATCAGCAGCCTTGTAAGCCATTTTCTCACCATGCATGCTTGATGCTGAAACAGGACACATCAAAGGCATCCTGCAGGATAATGGCTAACCTGATCAGATCATTTTGCATTGTATATCGCACAAACTCATGAACGGGCCTAAGGCCGTCACTTTCGGCACTGAAAATTGCCCAGTCTACCTCAGTCTACCCTGGAAGGGCAAGGTATCTTAAACATTTGAGCAACAGGTGAAGCTAGCTGTTACATACTGCTACCACGCAGTAACAACACTAGTGGTATTTGCCACTAACAGGATGCTGCCATCAAGCCAAAAAAGATGTTCTGCCTATCACACAAATGAGTAATGTGTTATATGAATTTCAGTATCAGTTTGATGCTAAGTATGTAAGCTGTACATCCCAAAGACTGGTGGATCGTATCAAACAGCATGTCCCAGCTGCTGTTCGCAACGGGCAGGGTACAGACCGTACCCAACCAGCACGTGTCTGCAAAACTTAAAACATAGTGTCCCACATTAGATGTGATCCCATGATTGGACAACATTTGCTAAATAATCCTCAATGTGCTAAGAATTATGGTCACAGCCAATTTAAGATTGTCAGTCGGGCTCATAGTATGCGCATTTGGGTGTACTGGAAGCTACATATATCAATACACAGGGCCCTCTTCTTGCAGACAGAAACAACATGTATATACATTGCGCTTGGTTGAGCTAAACAAAATAAGTGACAGCCATTTGCTGACTCATTCCTCAGGGCAATGCCTTGACCATTCAGGGTCAAGCTGCCTGGTTTAAATTTCAAACAATGTTTGGCAGCTAACTGTCAGTCACCATCTGTGGTGCATTCTCCACGGCAATGCCACTTGCCAACCAATCAGCACTCTCTTCACATACAGTATAAATTGCTGTTTTCCCCCTCATATTGTATCCTTGTGAAGAGTCCTGATGCGTGCAAGACAAAAAGCTTAGACATATCTCTTTTTTCAACAATATTCAAAAAAAATCAGTGAAAAAAAATAAGCTAGGAATAGCGTTAGATTAAAATAAAAAACTTATAATGCTACAAAGAATAGTACTAAGCCTGAGAATTAGGAGAGTTCTAGAAACCAGCAAAGGGTAAAAAAAAATCATAATCTTTTACAAGTATATAACAAGTGGGGGATTAGCTAAAGTAAGTATTGATCCCTTAGTGGCAGAGATAGGAGAAATTATCATGGGGAATGAGGAAATGGCAAAGACATTGAACAAATACTTTGTGTCTGTCTTCAAACTGGAATATACGTTACATACCTGAAATACGGGGTTACTAATGGGGTGAATAAGAGTGTGGAACTTAAAGTAATGTAGACAGAGAAACAGTATTCAAAAAATGTAAGGGACTAAAAACTAACAAATCCCATGACTGATGACATACATTCTAGGTATTCTAAAAGAGGTAGGTGCAGAGATAATGGGTGCATTGGTTATGCTTTTCCAAAATTTCCCAGAATTTAAAATATTCCCAGTGGATTAGATGTTATAAAATGTAACACTGCTATTGAAGAAAGAATGGAGAATGAATAGAGGGAGCTACAGAATGGTTAGCCTGACATTAGTGGTCAGGAAATGTTGGAAACTGTTATTAAGAAAGTTTTAACAATACACTTAGGAAACCATAGCATGATCAGACAGAGTTAATGAGGTTTTAACAAAGGGAAAAAGTGTTAGAGAAATTTTGAGGATATAATTAGTAGGGTAGATAAAGGGGGAGGGAACAGTAGATGTAGTACACTTGGATTTCCAAAACGATCATGATAAGGTACCACATAAAAGGCTAATTTTCAAGAGAAGAACAATTAGGGATAAGTAATTAATGCTAGCTTTGCCATGAAAAGAAAGGGCTCATGAAATTGGAGAGTTGTGAATCTTTGGAAATCTTGACTCCAGAGGATTATGGATGCTCCATCATTGAATATTTTCAAGGTTGAGATTGATAGACTTCTGGTCTCTCAGGATACCAAGGAATATGGGGAATGGTTGGAAAGTGGAGGTTAGGCAGAAGATCAGCCAGATCATATTGAATGGCAGTATGGTTCAAGATGCAGTATTGTTTACCTCTGCTCCTATTTCTTGTCTTCTTTTGTTCTTATTTTGAGGGATAAATGTTGACCTAGACACAGAGGAGAACCTCCCTGGTCTTCTTCAGAATAGCACCATGCAATATTTTACATCTACTAGACAGGGCAGATGGGGTTTTGCTTTAATGGCTGACCTGAAAGACAGTCCTTCCATGGGGTGTCACCGATGGCCCCACCTCCATAGGCAGATACCCCATTTGAAAGCCAATGTCGACTCACGTGTGGCGCTGGCAGCAGACCGTATGTATATTCCTGGAAGGGGATTTGATCAGGTAATATTGTGCCGGCAGGATGGTAGGCACAATTGGTAAGATTGTGGCAGGAGCTGGAGCTTCTCCTAGCTCCACTGAAAGGTTATTTTATTAATTCACCGGATGTTAACAATATTCAGCTCACCTGTTGGCAGTCCAGGGGTTACTGAAAATCCTGAAAATGACGGACAATACATCTGCACCACTGGTCAGTAATTCATTTTGTAAAGGAGTCCTAATCAGGCATTAGGCACTATATTAGCACATTCAAGGGGATAAGTGCCAGTTGACTACCCAAGACACCTAAAAAATGGAGCTCAAGGAGTTAGCAGTGGGCCAAGAGCCAAGTCATCCCACAGCTAAATTGGTATACTTTGCATCTGTGTTCTGCCCAAAAAAACAGGACCACTGCATACCAATGTCTACCATGTTCAAACTACACTGATGAAAGGAAAAGGCAGAAATAAAAGCTGGCAGCCAGACAATTCACTCTTGCTAAATATGGTCACATTTGGTACTTGTGTTTAGGCAGAGTGAGTGATAAAAGAGCACCTGAGAGGAGACTCTCCACCACAACATCAAGGGTTCCAGTCCTATTGAGATGTCAACATTGTTCTGACAAACAGCCATGTCAGTAATGACCTCAGTGCCGACTGTCCTGGGGAATGGATAAATCTGCCAACTCTCCAGCATTTAATTGCTGCTCTGTCTGCCATACTAGAAAGTACATAAATGTGGTCAGCTAAGGTGGAGACAGGATCTGGCTCAAGTTCTTGCCCCAGAGTTTAATAACATGCTGCCAGGCCCTATGAAGAACAGTAACCATTTGAGTGCAGGTAAGAAGAATGGACAGTGTTTATAGAACAGGACCCAGCAGGAACCAAATCTTCAGGTGAAGAAAGGAGAAAAATGATTTGAAGGGTAAATCAGTGAATAAAAGGAAACAACATTTTTTTTTTGAGTGTGACTTTTTATGTAGAGTATTTTAAAACAAAAATAAAAATAGCAGTAAACAGGCAATTACAGATTCAGACCATCTGGATTGTAGTAACTTCAGATGTGCAGATAGATTTTTTTCTGGTAAAAGGGTTCACAGATAAGTGAAAAAAGATGCTTGCAGGAAAAGTGAAGCATATATATTTCAGCTTCCAATTTTGTGATCTTTTATAAATGAAACCTATAATATTATTAAAAGAGCTCAGTCCAACATTTTATCCCTTCCATGTTTCTCTCCTGTCTTGATTTATGATGATAATGGAGTGTAGATAGAAGTTGGGCCTAAGTCTGCTCATTTTACATGCATATGCTAATTAGGAGTCTAAGGTCCATTTTAGGCCCCCTCTGGAATGTGTGCTGCACTGAATGGAGCAAGTACCCAGCTTGTTCTGCTCAATTGTTTGCAGCCCAGTTGCCTCCAAAAAAATGACGACTGCTGAACTGAAATATAAAGGTTTGGATTGAAAACCAATTTCCTGGGGTAACCTTTTCTTGGCGTGTGCATGGCAGTCAAAAATGGGCTCAAACCAATTTATCTCCCTTGGTGTTGTAGGTGTCAGCTGGTGTTGTAGGTGTCAGCTGACCTCATCCTGTGAGACCAGGTAGAGAATGTTAGCATAACGTTTGTGACAACTGCAGTAAACTTACAGCTGCCTTGGCTGAGATCAGCCAACTCAGTACAAACCAGGGATCAAACTCAGGGGCCGCTGAGTCTGTACTGCTCCATAACGTACTGGGCATTGGATTCCCAATCAAGCCTTGGAGAGAGAACTAATTGTTTGATTTTTGAGGAGTAGACTGCCTATGGTTTCAGCTTTTCTTGAAAACAATGGTGTTGGCACTAATAAGGTTGAGAAGGGTGAACACGGAGACACAGTAAAGCTGGTAGCATGGATTTAGTGAAATTATTTTAGACTGAGGCAAAAATAAATGGACTAAAATGGCAGCCTGTCGTCACTGTGTTCTTGTGTTTCTGAGCAGCATTATTCACACAGGTGTTGACAGTGAGACATGCCTAAGACATGTTGAGCGGAGATGAAGTACTTCTGCAATAGGAAGGCAAAATCAGAGAACATGTCAACCTGCATTGTTCTTGTGCATCTCTTAAAAGTCAATACCAAAGTGTTATCAAGTAAATGACCCTCCCCCACTCCCACGCATTCCACCAGCACTGTAGCTCAGAAGCAGAAGAATGTTTTAAGAGCTATGGTGCTGGTGTTATTAAGATAAACTTGGATACAGAAAAACAATGCAAACTGGCCAAGTTCATAGATAATGCTAAACAACAGAGGAATGTCAAAATGTATACAACAGTTAAAGATCTAAGAAGGAGTTCAATAAGATCTATCATTGGATAAATCAGTTGTGGATGAAATTGAAGATAAACACATGCAAGACAATTTAAATTGGAAAGAAAAATAGATGATACATATAATATAAAGAATGATGTAGAAATAGCTCAAGGTTGTGTGAAAAGGGGTTTAGGGGATGATGGTTAAGTTGACATTTAGCATGTAAGACAGGGATTATCTTGGAGGGTTCTCCTGTTCAACCACCATAACTTAAGTGGAAAGTCAACTGAAGCCCCGTTTATGTGTCTCTTGGAGTTTCTGGCTTTCATCCACTGAACTTATGGCAGCCAAACAAGGAAATTACTGGCGCTGAGCAGAATTAAATGGATTGAACAGGATACTCAACTATATTTCTACATCAGTTGAGTAGAAGTTAGAAAATGGCCAGAATTTTGCCATCGGCGAGTTGGGGGCGGGGCCCATTTGCCGACACGAAAATGACGTGAGATGACGTCGGGAGGAACCCCTGACGTCATCCCGCCCCATTTAAATATTCAGGAAGGCGGGCGGACAGCGTGATCAGCTGTCCACCCGCCGACCTGTCAATGGCCAATTGAGGCCATTGACAGGATAATTAACCCAATTAAAGGAACTGCCCATCCAACCTTAAGGCTGGCGGGCAGGCCAGGAGCCCCAGCGGGCCTCTGATAAAACATGTAATCTCATCCACTGGTAGAATGAGGTTTCATGTCTGTTTTTAAAAACTTTAATGAACTTTATGGAATGCTTATTAAATTGTCCCATCTCGTGTGACATTGTCACATGAGGGGGACATGTTAATAATTTTTTTATTTTGCTATTTTTTAGGTTTATTAAACTTTCAGTGCTCTTCCTGAGACAATACTTAGTCTCAGGGAGCAGTGCGCTCTTTTTGGGAAATCCCTTCTCCCCCCCGCACAGGAAGCGCATAGCGCTTCCCATCAGGCCACCCATTTTGGCCCGCCCACTCAAAATGGCGGAGGGGCCCATTTCAGCAGCGGAGTTCGACTGCCCACCCACCACCGAGCTGGTGGGGCCCATCCGCTCTTCGAGGGCTAAATTCTGCCCAATGTCTTTATTAAACCACACAGTTCCTGATCAGAACACACCTTGAGTACCATGTATAATTAAACCATAACAGAAGCATTCAGGTGATGGAGGTATTGCAAAGAAAAACCAATGTGTTAGATCCCTATAACCTCAAGGAATTGTACAAATGCAGACCATAGAAGCTCTAGCCTCGAATAGAGGGAAGAAAATTGGGTGGGGGGAGGGAACCTTATAGAAGCATTGTTATGGACTGAGATTGGAAGAGTGCACAGTTAATTCTAGCCCCACTTCTCCACAGGTTGTAATGATAGTTTAAATATGTAATTGCTCCACAAAATTGGCCAATTATTACCCTTTAAAACTTTCAAACCCAGCATAAAAAGAGTCTAACCAGGATTCTTCCAATAAACACAAAAAAATTATGATAAAACAAACTACTTTTTAAAAACAAGTTAATAAACTGGTTAACATTCATGTTGTAGTTTAGAAGTGTAATGATTTTCCCCTTTTTAAAAGAAAAGATATTTGAACTCCCATACACTTACTCTCAAATACAAAACAGAAAACAAACACAGTCCCCTGCAGAAACTGGAGGATGTGAACATTTCTTTTAAAAGGATAAAATTTGAAGAGATCTCGACACTGTTGAGCTAACAGAATTCTGGTCACAATAGATCTGGAAGTTCCTTGAGATGGAGTTTTTTGTTGAAACTGTCCTTGATGACTCTTACTTATCACAACTTTGCAGATTTTCAAAAATCAGATGATTTATTGCAATGAGACATTTCTGAGGAAAGTTTAACACAAAGGTCGGGTAGAAAGAGGGAAAGAGAGAGTCTTTTTCTTGCAGCTTTCTTCTAAGGCACCCCCACATTCACTCTCTGACTAATTGACTAAGAGTTTTTTTAAGGACTAAGATGTTCATGACAGTATCGGTAGGAGAATACTTTTCTTAGGTCAGGTGTTTTTAACCAATCATTAAGAGTCTTTGGGTGGCAACAGCAATTCTTGTTAACTTAGATATATAAAGTATCTCTTCCCTCATGAGGTGTCCCCCCCACTCGACATCTATCTTGACCCAGGTTCATTGACAAATGGCATATTCACAGCCCGAATTAATATTGCAAACTTTTAAAAATAACTCAAGAGGAAGAATGCCCAAAATTCAGTGTCCTTCTAATTTTTTCAAAAACGGGTTCCTCACAGTATACAAAACCTTAAATACTATAGAGGGGGTCAATCCAAAGCAGTTTATATAGGAGGGTACCACCGACCAGTCAATATAACGGAAATGCACCTTCAACAAGTCGAGCAGCACCTGATCTAATCTGATCCATTGGTTGTGGGATCACTTAGCATTGTCAGTTGCATGCTGCTTTCACTGTTCGGCATGTAAGTAGTCCTGTGTTATAGCTTCACTGGGTTGACACTTCATTTTTAGGTATGCCTAGTGCTGCTCCTGGCATGCTCTCCTTCACTCTTCATTGAACCAGGTCTGATCCCCTGCATTGATGATAATGGTGAGTGGAAGGTATGCCGGGCCATGAGGTTACAAATTGTGGTTGAATACAATTTTGCTGTTGCTAATGGCCCACAGCACATCGTGGATGCCCAGCTTTGCATTGCTAGATCTGCTCGAAGTGTATCTCATTTATCATGATGGTAGTGCCACACAACACGATGGATGATATTCTCAATGTGAAGACAGGGCTTTGTCTCACTCCTACCGATACTGTCATGAACAGATGCATCTATGACAGGTAGGTTGGTGAGGACGAGGTCAAGTAGGTTTTTCCCTCTTGTTGGTTCCCTCATCACCTGCCAGAGAGACAATTTAGCAGCTATTTCCTTCAGAACTCAGCAAGCTTGGTCAGCAGTGGTGCTACCTCTGCTGAAGCCCCTCCTCATTGCTCTGTGTGATGTAAGAGTAGCCTACTCCCATTTCTAGTCACTGAGCTGCTGGTGGTTTCCGATGCCCTGGTGAGCAGTTTCCTCCACCCCACCCACCATCTCTGGACTCCAACTTCTCACTAGTTAGCAAATACGCTTCTCAGCACCAACGCCGTGTTATGGGGGTGAACTCGGGATTGGGTGGGAAGGTGGTGGGATTGGCGCCCACCCTATTTTATGTGCCCCCATCCTGGGGGAGACACATAAAATTCAGGCCATTGTGTCTAGTTTTTGGGTACCGCACCTCAGGGAATGTGTATTGTTCTTAATTCGTGAGGACAGATGCATAAACTAGCTTGTATTTCCCTGGGTTGAGAAGATCAAGCGATGATCTAATCAAGGTGTTCAGATTGATAATGGGAGTTGTTGATAAGGTAGACACAGAAAAGTGTTGTCTTGTGCAAGGGACAATAAACTTAAAATTAGAGTTAGGCCATTCAGGAGGGAAATCAGAAACAATCGCTTGCAAGGGTAGGGAAAATCATCAAAAGGCTGTGAATTCAAATTTTCAAGACTGAGGTTGATAGATTTTTCCTAAGTAGGGTATCTGAGGATATAAGCAAATTCTGGGGGGGGGTGGTAAGGTAAATGGAATTGAGGGGCTAATCAGGCATGGTCTAATGCGGAAAAGGTTTGCAGGGCTGAATGGCCTATGCCTGTTCCTGCTTCTCTAATAAGAAGCAAGGTGACACTGCAGCTTTTGAAATTGTGTTCCTGGTATTGGAAATAAAAGGTCTGGAATTGTCATTTCCCTTCATGATCTTGAAAACGATAATCAGAGCACCTTGAAGTATATTTTTCCAACAGAATTAACTCCCACTTCCTTAACATTTCCTCATGAATTATTATTATTTGCTAAGCTAAGGTTTTTGGAGCACTTTTAAGGCTTAAATCTTGGATTAGGTGATTTGTACCTCAATGTACCCCTTTTAGGTCTTTCTGCATACCAAGGAAACAGATGGAGTACTGTAGCAGCAGCATTTGACTTTGATTGATGTTGAATTTCATTGCCTTAGGCTTGATTCTTCAACTTTAAACATTTCTCCCCTTTGGACTCTTAGAACATGGCAAACAAAAACTGGTCTTTGCATTGAGTAGCAATCAGTAAAAAAAGCTTAAGGAACAATTGTTTTACTGTGTTGGTTATCACTAATGGCAGGGTTAATCCACCTAACCTCCTTCAGCTCTGCAACCCTCAGGGATTTCTGCACTCCTCCAATTCTTGTCTCTTGCGTATCCCCTATTGTCATCGCTCCTTCAGTGCTCTAGTTCCTAAACTTTGGAAAGCCTGCTTCCTCAGCTTGCCTAAATTTTTGAATCACTCCATCCCTCTCAACTCCTTTAAAATGCTTCTTAAAATCTAGCCCTGCCCTACTCCTGTCCTAGTATCTCCTTATGTTGGTTTGGTGTCAAACAATTTCTTGTGGAGCAACTTGGGATAGTTTATTATGTTAAAGGTGTTTTATTATAGCAAGTTGTTATTGTTCTATGGTTAGGTTAAATGTTAACAGGCTGTTATACAGCTTAGTTCAGCTTTGAGTTAAGACTTCTTTTAATCATTTAATTTTTTTTGGTGATTTGCACTTATTAAAATGAAGGATGATTCAGGCTAAATTTGAAGGTTTATGACCCCATAACAGAGCTTGAAGTGGCTTGAGCACATTCATCTTTTGACGGTAATATGATTTTCCATCCATTAATTTCAATTGATAAAAACTCAAGCCTGCTGTCCGCTATGCCTGATATCTGACCATATGCTTCCATCAGACAAGGCCTTTGACAGAAATGTAAAATTACCTCTCATATTCTGGACTTCAACAGTGCGACAGTTCCACGCCTGCTGTACTTATGAGCAGTCTGTGTGAAATTTACAGCTTAATGGTTTTGTTTTTTTATATAGGTCCATGTTTACTGGAAATTCAGTTAAAATTGGCCAAATCCATTTCAAGTAAGAACCTGATAATCTGTAGGGATTGGAGACTTTGATCAATTGTAATGGAATGGATTCAAACTTGGACCCAGGGAGAAAAGGACAATGCAGCATTCAGCCCTTGTAAAAAAGTTCTTTCGATTATCAATACTAGATTTAGTTTTGCACAGAGTAGGGGTTTGCAAGAAATAAAAACAGAAAATGCTGGAAAAACTCAGCAGGTCTGACAGTATCTGTGGAGAGAGGAACAGAGTTAAGTTTCGAGTCTGTATGACCCTTCTTTAGATTTGCAAGGTTATGTCTTAGCTAAAAATGTTTGAGGAATAATGTTATACTTTACTGGATATAAAACTTCTGTGGAATATTTATAATTGTGTCAACAGTCCTGTGGCTTCAACAAGCAAGGAGGACAAGAGCAGCAGTATCATGGGTGCATCATTACCCACAAATTCCACTCTAAATCACAAACCATCTTGACTTGGACAGATTACACTGTTGTTTAATTGTAGCTCATAAGTACGAGGGCAATACAAGGGACATGGACACCTGACACTACATGTTTCCACAGAAAAAACAGAAAATACTGGAGAAAATCAGGAGGTCTGGCAACATCTGTGGGGGGAGAAACAGAGTTAATGTTTCAAGTCCAATATGACTCGTCTTTGAATTATACTGGACTCGAAACGTTAACTCTGGGTGGAATCGTCCCAGATTTGCACTGTGCGGTAGCGTGGTGAAACAACGCATAGGCGGGTTTTCACGCCGTATTGTCCCATACCTGCCGCATTGCTTATCCATTCCCGGGAAACATGCCGTTTCAATGGCGGGCAGAACTGAAGCCGATCCATTTCAATTGCTCGCCAGAGAGTTAAAATTACCCACTAAGGGTTTCACCTCCACTACATTCCTAACTGCTGATTACTCCATCGTTTTTCCTAACACCTACATTAAACGTGCCTTTCATCAGTTTCAATCTATGTCTGGTACCCTGGCATAACTTAAATCAGAGCTTTGAATTAACCTCATCTGCAGTAATGTTTTCTATGTTTTGTTATGTTTTGGGACTGTCTATTTGATTTAAGGTAAAATGGTGGAATGAGGGTGGTCATGTGACATGCTCTGAACTTCTGAATTCTGTCCGATAACAAAATCGCGTGGGGAGTTTGCTAAAGGTTAAAGGGGGGCCCGGGTTCATTTACTGGGAAAAAGGTTCAAGATATTCACACCTGTAGACAATGGCAAGAGCATCTATGATTATTGTGGGTAGATTGTAGAACAGTGGGAGCAAACAGCTTTGAACTGCATCTGATGAGAATAAAGTGTCTACTTAAGGGACAGAGTAAATTATAACCATGGTAGAGCATTTTCAGTCATTTTAACAGTTAAATGGGGGAAACATTTCTGTAATTTAACATATAAGTTGTCTATTGAATAATGTTTAGGCAAAGTTGCTTTTAGCTTGTTTGTTACAGTAAAAGTTCTAAAACTTGAAATATTGTCACATGATCCATCCAGTCAGTCACTGGAAATTCAAATATCTTTTTACAAATTAGTAGTCATAACAGGGATTGTAGCACTACATGTAATTTTATTCTATGTTTTCAGCACCAGGAATTTCCTTGATTAGCTGCTATAACTTCAGAAAATGATTGGAAGGAACTCCAGAGAGACAGGTAAACTAGATTTCGGCTGATCTTCCACTAAGATACGGTGGTTGAGTGGGAGAGTTCTCCAAGACAGTTCACAGATCATATGCTAAGTGTCAAGTTAATCGTTTTCCACCAAATCCTTTTCCATTGTATTTTGAGCTATTTCTACATCATTCTTTATATACATCTGGCATCTATTTTCCTTTCCAATTTAAATTGCCTTGCACATATTTATATTCAATTTCATCTACTACTGATGTACAACTGATAGATTTTATTTAACTCATTTTTAGGTCTTTAGCTGCTATATATCTTGATATTCCTCCTTAGTTTAGCATTATCTGTGAACTTAGAAACATAGAAACTAGGAGCAGGAATAGGTCATTCGGCCCTTTGAGCCTGCTCTGCCATTCATGGCTGATCCTCTATCTCAATGCCATATTCCCGCTTTCTCTCTATGCCCTTTGAAGCCCCTAATATCCAAAAAATTATCAATTTCTTTCTTGAATATACTCAGAGCCTTCTGTGGTAGAGAATTCCACATGTTGACCACCCTCTGAGTGAAGAATTCTTTCCTCAACTCAGTCCTAAATGGCCTGCCCCATATCCTGAGACTGTGGCCCCTGGTTCTAGACTCCCCAACCAGTGGAATTTTCCTCCCTGCATCTAGTCTGTCTAGCCTTGTTAGAATTTTATACATTTCAATCATTCTTCTAAAGTCTAAACTCTAGCGAATACAGGCCCAGTCAAACCAATCTCTCCTCATATGACAGATCTGCCATCTGCCTAGTAAGCCTTCGCTGCACTCCCTCTATTGGAAAATATATCCTTTCTGAGGTAGGGAAACCAAAACTACACGTAATGCTCAAGGCGTGGTTTCACCAAGGCCTTGTATAACTGCAGTAAGACATCTCTACTTCTGAACTCAAATCCTCTTGCAATGAAGGCCAACATACCATTTGTCTCCCTAATTGCTTGCTGCACCTGTCTGTTTACTTTCATTGACTGGTGTACAAGGACACCCAGATCCCTTTGTACATCCACATTTCCCAATATATCACCATTTAAATAATACGGTGCCATATTATTTTTTACACAGAAGTGTATAACTTCACATTGATCCACGTTATACTGCATCTGCCATGTGTTTACCCACACACACAACTTGTCTAAATGGCCCTGAAGCCTCCTTGCATCCTCCTCACAGCCCCGCCCAGTTCTGTGTCATCAGCAAACTTGGAAATATTGTATTTGGTTTCCTCATCCAAGTCATTTATATATATTGTGAATAGCTGGGGCCCAAGCACTAATCCCTGTGGTACATCACTAGTTATTGCCTGCCATCTGGAAAAAGACCCATTTATTCCCACTCTCTGTTTCCAGTCTGTCAACCAATTCTCAATCCATACCAGTATATTACCCCCAATCTCATGTGTTTTAATTTTACCCACTAGCCTCTTATTTGGGACCTTATCAAAAGCCTTCTTGAAATCAAATTACACCACATCCACTGGTTCTCCCTTATATATTCTACTAGTTATATCCTCAAAAAACTCCAGTGGATTAGTTAAGCATGATTTCCCTTTCACAAACCCAAGTTGACTTTGTCTAATCCCATTAATGCTTTCCAAGTGTTCTGTTACCACGTCTTTTATAATAGACTCTGACATTTTCCCCACTACAGATGTTAGGCTAACTGGTCTGTAATTCTCTGTTTTTTATCTCCCTCCTTTTTTAAATAGTGACCAGTTTGCATTGCTTTTTAGTATCAAGTTATCAATGTAAATGGGGAACAAAAGAAATCTGGCATCAAACCCTGTGACACTCCACTTAGCTTTCTCTGCAGCCCTGACATCACTCCCTTAACAAGTAACTGCTGCATTGTTTTCTTCAGTCAACCTCTTATCTAAATTCAGGTTTCACTTTGAATTCCTACCCTGTCAGATTTAGTACTAGCCCTTCAGGAACAACTTTATCAAAAGTTTTTGAAAATCTAAGTACACCATGTCATGCAGCTTTGAACTGTCCACTTGGGATGCCTCTTTCACAGAAAAAGTCATAAAAGCTCATCAAACATTTACTAGCTTAAGCTAATTTGCCTGATACTTAATGGAATATTTCAATAAGGGTACTCCTCAAGTTTGTTCCCATTAAGTGAGCCCATTATTTTTTTCAGTTATCTATAAGACTGTTGGGGCTGTGAAGGGAAAAATAAAATCACAGACGACGAGAAATTTGTTTGCAAGTGCTGCCTTTGTTGGCACTACATGGACTTATGTCAATTCACTGGGCTAGCAGTATTGCTGATCAATGAACCCTCTCCCCCGTGTGTTCCAACAGCAAATGGTCATGTTTTTCATCAAGCCTGTGTAAACAATTTTTCCTACATGAGGCACCTACTGCCACATTTCAAGATTTCTGTCCATTTTATTTGGAAGGGCCTATTTAAGCTAAAATATGACTTTGTTAAACCTGAGTGTTATGTTTTACTATGGGGTCACTTTGCGTGCAAACCGGTTGCATGCTTATCTGTTAGCAGGCGAGTTGATTACAATATGCTGCAACACAAACAACAGAGCACTAACAAGATGTGTGCTTCTCCAACCAGACCCTACTCTAGACTAACATTAACATGGTAGCCTACGCTGCGCCGCTATTGGGTTTTACAGTCACGTGGTCCATCTGCTCACATTCTCTTAAAGGCGTATTACACCTCAGATTACCACATCCCTCCCCCTTTTCTTGAAAATACATTTTAAAATATGTGAACTATTTACAAATTCAGTCTCTCAGGAGGCTTTTTCAAATGTATCGACCGTCGTAGTTTTACAACTTTGGATGGTTTATCTGAGGCATCCCTTTCATGAGTTATCTGTCCACTTGGCTCCCTAGTAGGAACCTGTAAGTTTATCTCTTCGATTCTCTCACGCTCAACAGGTTCTGCAGGTACTTCCAAAGCAAGAGGAGTTCCTTCTACCTGTGGTGTAGACTCCAACAGAAATGTTTGGCGCACCTTTTCTCGTGGATCTGTTTCCCATTTCCTGAGATGATCTACATGTCTTCTGGTTATCTGACCTTCAAACGATATATGGTAGGATGAGGGGTCCTGTCACTGCACTGACTTCACCTGATAGCTATTTGGGTCCATCTCCAAAATTCGTTGCAAAAACAGCTTCTCCTACAGTGAAGTTTCTTTCACAACTGTGGTAATCGTGTTCATTTTTCTGGGCCTCCTAACTTCCCTCAACCCTCCGCCCAAAATTTGGCCTTATGAGGCTCAAACGTGTCCTGAGATGACTCTTCATTAATAAGTCTGCGGGGGCAATAACGGTGGTCATGTATGGCGTAGTCCTATAGCTGAGCAGGAAGCATGATAACTTTGTTGCTATAGAGACCCCTCTAGTTTATTCATTCCAGCCTTGAAGGTCTAAACTGCCCTCTCGATGAACCTATTGGATGCAGGGTGGTGTGGTGAGGTCTTGACATGTGTTATGCCATTGAGAGTTGTAAATCTTTGGAATTCCTTGCTAGTGAATGCCGTTCCGCTGTCAGACACTATTGTCTCTGGTAAACTGTGTATTGCAAAACTTTGACACAACCTGTTATGGTGGCGGCAGATGTGGGTGATCACACCTCACATGCATCCATCCATTTGGAGTGGGAGTCGATAAGTAAGAAGAACATTGTGCCCAAAGAAGGCCCCACATAGTCAACGTGGAGGCAGACCCATGGTCTTCCTGGCCATTCCCAAGGATGCAACGGAGCGGAAGGGGGTAATTTCTATACCTGTTGGCACTGCATGCAGCTCTTGACCATGTTTTCAATTTCAGTGTCCATCCTTGGCCACCATAAGTAGCTGCGTGCCAGCATTTTCATTCAGGAAATACTGGGGTGAGCGCTATGGAATTCTATCAATTATGGTTATCTTCCTGTAGGAGGCACAATAACTCTTGCTTCCCACAGTAAGATGCCATCCTGGCAGCTGAGCTTGTATCTCCTGTTAAAGTAGGACTTCATTTCGTCTGACTTTGACTCATTAGATCATCCCTGCAAGACATGTTCCCTGGCGGGAGGCAAAACTGGATCGCGTTTTGTCCATTCTCTGATCTGTTTGCCATTCACTGATGATGAATCCAGAAAGTTTAATAACAAGACAAGTTCTTGAGGGATGGGGACACAGCACATTGATGTCTTTTAGAGGTAATCGGCTCAGTGCGTCGGCATTGGCAATCTGTCTTCCTGGCCGGTGGATAAAAGCATATTCATAAGCAGCTAGAATCAGCGCCCACCTTTGGATGCATGCCAAGGCCAATAAGGACTATTGCCTTATCTTCCCCAAACAAGCCGAGTAGTGGCTTGTGGTCTATGGTGAAGAGGCGACCATGGATGTATTGGTGGAACTTCTTAATGCCAAATACAATGGATAAGCCTTCTTTCTCTATTTGTGAGCATCTTTGTTCTGCCACACTGAGTGTTCTTGAAATGTAGCTAATGGGCTGTTCGCAGCCATCTGTCATCCGGTGGGACAGTACTGCCCCTACTCCGTAAGGGGATGCACCGCACATTAAAATCAATTTTTTCTTTGGGTCAAAATGTACCAAGAGGGCTGATGAATGGAGTAACTACTTTACTGCTATAAAAGCCTGTTGTTGTGGGGCTTGCCAAGTCCACCCATGGTTTTTCTTGAGTAATCTGTATAAAGGAGCCAGTACTGTCAACAAATTTGGGAGAAAATAACCGTAGTAGTTAACCATTCCCAAGAAGGACTTGAGTTCTGTGGCATTTTTCGGGGTTGGCGCCTCACGAATAGCTTTCACCTTGTCTTCTGCTGGCTGAAGGCCCTGCGAGTCGACCCTATGACCTTACTTGGAAGATACATTTTTCCCTTTTCAAGCGTACTCCTGCTTGAGAGAAATACTTCAATACCTCTTCTAAGTTAGCCATGTGTTCTTCATCAGTTAGTCCTTTTACTAAGACAACATCGAGATGAATCAGAACATGGAGTAGACCTTAGAGCAAGTTTTCCATAGTCTGTTGGAAAATGGCACAAGCCGATGAGACTCCGAAGGGTAACCTCATATACTGGTATAACCCGCTATCTGTGTTGATAGTCACAAAATCCCGAGAGGCCTTTTCTAGCTCGACTTGCTGGTAAGCGAAACTCAAGTCGAGTTTCATGTATGTGGTTCCCTCTGCCAGCTTGGAGTACAATTCATCAATTTTCAGTGTAGAGTGCCTAGCAAGTCTGACTACTTTGTTAGTGGTCAACTTGTAGCCCCTGCATATTCGCACACTCTGGTCAGGCTTTAGTACTGGAACTATGGGCGCTGCTCATTTGGAAAACTGTACAGGTTGTAAGACTCCCAACCTTTCCAGGCTGTCCAATTCAATATCCACTTTTCCTTGAAATGCATAGGGGACTGACATCACCTTCAAGTTTTCTGGGGGTTACTCTGGGATCCACGTGGATTTTAGCTTGCAGCCCCTGAATCTTCCCCAGCTGTTCCCTGAACACCATGGAGGCATATTTCTGTAATAATTCTTGCAGATCTTTCATTCTGAGTTGAAAATTCTCAGTCCACTCCAACTTTATGTCCTTAAGCCAGTTCTGAACAAGTAGAGTTGGGCCCTCCCCTGCTACCAACATTAGGGGTAGGTTAGCAGACTGGCTTCCATATTGGAACCTTGCATATACCTTTCACTCATATGTCTTCGCCTGGTTATGTCATTAGTCTGGCATCTGAGTTTTCCAGCTTTAGTGAGTAGCCTCCTCCATTCAGATACTTAAACGTGCATTCTCCTATGACTGTCGTGGATGCGCCTGTATCCACCTCCATTCGAATGGGTTTTCTGTTGACTCCTACTGTCATGTAGGTTGGCTCAGTTATACCGATTTTTAAATTGTGTAGCAAGTAAATGTCTGACTCTGTTTCTTCTGGCTCCCCCATTATATAAGTTTCATGATTTCTGCCTTTTTGTTTGAGCTTTGGCCTCAATCTTTCTTACAATATTGCATAATGTGCCCATTGCGATGGCAGTAGAAACATTTGGTTCTTTTAAATTGTTGTCCATTTGTAGGCTGTATGGTTCCAATTCTGCTATTACGAATGTGGTTTTTATCCGTTAAGTCATTGCTTTTTGTTGGTCTGTTAATGGCGGCTGTTTTCCACCTTTCCGCGGAGCCCAGTGCTTCCGCGCCATTTCCAGCCAGTGCCTCCCTCCTGATGTGAAGAATGGAGCCATTTTGTGCTCCCTTGATTTCTTCTGAGTCCCTGACTGTGCTTTCCATTGTGAACGCCAACTCCAGGCCTTTGCTGAAATCCAAATTTGTTTCCTACAATAACCTTTTTTGAATGGCGTCTTCATTAATCCCATAAACTAATCGGTCTCTTAACATGTCATTAATCGACGTCCTGAACTCACAGTGCCCTGTCAATTGTTTTAAGGCTGCTACATAGCAAGCAACTGTCTCTCCGTAGACGTGAAACCTCGAATTGAATTTAAAACGCTGCGTTGTTACCGAGGGTTCCAATTGAAAGTGGCTTTTCACTAGATTCACCAACTCATCAAAGCTCTTGGAATCTGGGGTGTTGGGTGCCAATAGACTACAAATTAGGCCGTATGTTTTACTGCCACATGTCGATAAGAGGATCGCCCGCCTCTCCTCCTTCCCCAACATGTTGTTGGCCAAAAAGAAAATCGTGAGATGTTCAATATAATGTGACCAGTCTTCGGTGGTCTGATCAAACGGTTTAATGTGGCCAAACTGTGGCATACTGGAGGGCGATGACTTTGACGACTACGGTGAGGGTTTACAATTGGTACTTACAATCGGCCTGCAGGGCAAGGCTAATTCAGTACAGTTGAGTTTTTGTGGCTTTCCTTGGAGCGTCGACTGGTCATGTTTTTTCCCTCGTCGCCAGTTGTTATGTTTTACTATGGGGTCGCTTTGCTCGCGAACCAGTTGCACGCTTATCTGTCGGCAGGCAAGGCTTTTGTAATATACTGCAGACACAGAGACCAATATGAAATGAAGCACATACCATTTATTTACACAAACAACAGAGCACTTACATGATGTGTGCTTCTCCAACCAGACCCTACTCTGGACTAACATTGACATGGTAGCCCACGCTACACAGCTATTGGGTCTTACAGTCACGTGATCAATCTGCTCACAGCCTCTTGAAGGCGTATTTTACCTCTGATTACCACACTAAGATTCTATGTTGTAATGCACAAAGTTCTGGCACTGTTTTTTGTCTCCAGTAGAGGGAATGCTGGAATCATTTGAAGCATGGAGAACCAGGTGTCTCAATAGATCCAACAGAGATGGGCAAGACATTAAAACTTTTATCCTTATCAGGCCAAGACCATAATGGTTTCAGAGAATTCTAGCATACATTCAAATCTGGGAGTATGTTTAAACAACTGCCCTTGCTGACAGCTCAGTGGTTGTTTGACATAACCAGTTTGATTAGCGGCACTATTGGCCAACTACCAGACACGGAGGGAGACAAAGTATGAGACATCAGAACTGGTGACCAAAAATTTGGATGAAGAGAAAGTTCCTAAAGAACATCTTAACAGAGGTGCAAGAGATGGAGAGGCAGGGAGGTTTTAGAGGGAATTACAGGGTTTATGGCCCAGACAGCTGAAGGCATGTCCACCATTAATGAGGTGAAGGAGGCAGGGGATGCCCAAAACACCAGAGTTGGAGGAACGCAGAGTTCTTGAAGGGTTACAGGGCTAGAGGAGGTCACCGAGATAATGAGGGATGAGACATGGAGGGATTTGAACATGAGAATGAAACTTTTAAAGTCATGGGCTCGAAGGACCAAGGACCATAGTGGGTCAGCAGGCACAGGGCTGATGGGTGAATGGGAGTTGCAGTGAGTTGAAATATGGGCATTAGAGTTTTAGTTGAGCTCAAATTTATAGAGGGTGGAAGTTTTGAGGCTGGCAAGGAAAATATTAGAATAGTCGAGTCTAGACATAACAAAGGCAGTTGACCCCACCTCTGGCAAGATCGCTCGGAGGTGGGATTATGTCGGGTAGATGACTCAATGCACAGCTTTCTATAACATCTCCCCACTGCCTCCAAAGCCGCTTCTGTGCAGCTGATAAGATCCCACCCAAGTTATCATGAATTACCTTTCATGTAAAGTTATACATAATCTTCTCCACTCTGCTAAAAAAAGCTGCAATTTATTAAGTTTTTCTTCATACTGTATTTCTATATCCCTGCTAATACTTTTGTGGCTCTACACTGCACCCTTTCCATTTGTTTCATAATTTTCCTATAACTGGGTTATCAAACTGCATACAAATCTCCAACAACAGCTTAACTAAGACCTTGTACAAGTTCAGCATGATCTCCTTGCTTTTATATTCCAAGCTTCTCGATTAAAAAAATAAATAAGAAAACCATTTTCCCTTTCTATGACTTCAGCAGCTATCTTTAATGACCTCTGTATCTGCACACAGAGATCTCTCTGTTCCTTTGCTTCATTTAAATTCAAACTATTTATGGTACATTCTCTTTCCTACTTTTAACTTCCAAAATGTATTACTTTACAAGCCATCAGGCCAATTTTGATGTCCGCTCTTGAAACTGGAGGTGGGAATAACACCACAAGCACTGAACTGCAAACACTAAAACCAGCCACATTTACGAATTTAACTTAATTTAAGAAATAAACAACTTTCATTTATACAGCACCCTTCAAAAGCTAAGGACATCTCAATGTGTTTTACAGCTAATGATCATATATTGAATTGCAGTTACTGTTGTTATGTAGGAAAAGTCGTGACCAATTTATGCACAGCAAGGTCCTATGCACAAAGATGTGCTAATGACCAGGTAGTCTGTTTTGGTGATGTTGGTTGAGGGATAAATGTTGGCTAGGACACTGGAGAGACCACCCCTGCCCTTCTTCTAATAGTGCAGTGGGATTGCTTACATCCTCCTGAGAGGCCAGATAGGGCCTTAGTTTAACATCTCATCCAAAAGATGGCAGTTCTGAAAATGTAGCACTCCCTCAGCACTGTATTAAAATGTCAGCCTAGAATATGTGCTCAAATACCTGGGGTGGGACACTGAAGCCATGGCTTTCTAACTCAAACAACTATGCTACCATTGAGCCAAGGCTGATACATTATTTTTACAATTTTGGATGACCTACAAACTTGAGTATTGCCTGAAATTGCCAATTCATCCATCAAGAGTGATAAATCACTCTTAAACTGCAGCTGTAGGTCTTAAACTGCAGCAAAATGGGCATTTACTGACATGTTTTCCAGCAGTGAAATGTAAAAATATATTTTAAGATTGTTTAAATTTGCTGCCTAAATGAACTGAACTTCTCGGAACTTGTTACCACCCACTTCAGAAACCAAGCAGGGACTTTCAATTGAGTGGCTCAGAGGGATTGAGAGAGCAGCAAACAGTGGTGATAATGTCACTGGACTAGTAATCCAGTGGCCCAGGCTAATGCTCCCATCATGGCAGCTGGTGGCATTTAAATTCAATTTTAAAAAAATCTGGAATTGAAAACTAGTCTTAGTGATGCTCAGCATGAAGCGATTGTTATAAAAACCCATCTGGTTCACTGATGCTGTTTAGAAAAGGAAATATGCTGCCCTTCCTGTTGTAGGATGTTGATTACAGTTCAGTAGGTCTGAAGAAGTCGTATGTAGGTTAACTGTAAATCTTTATCAATTCTTGGAACTGTTTACAAATATACAGTAGCGGGTACAAGCTAGGAACTGTCTCCATGCTTGCTGGTATACACCACTCTGTCCAACACTCAACTGACCCTGGGTGTGGGTCATATGTTCCCTTACATCACTTTGTGGGCAGTACTGTACTCAGTCACACATTAACCCTATATGAGCCACACCCTTAAAACACACCTCCCCCAAGTCTTTACCCAATATCTTTTAAATGATTACAGATTACCTTATATCGTATATTGTTATTACTACCATACATTTACATTGTCATTACTACATTATCGCTACCCCATCTTCCCCCTTCAAGTTCTTGAGTTTAAAGTTTCAGGTGGTCTGGAGGCCTTATATATAACCCTTCCGTATCTTATTCCCATTATTGTCGGAGGAGTGGTAGACCCTGTCACTGCTGGCTCTTTCTGTAGGTTTGGAGGTTGTTCTGGCATCTGGGTATGTTATGTGATATCTTTCCGTTGTACAGTGGGGATGGGTGGTCTAGCGATGAGGCGGAGAGTCCTCCTGTTTCTCCTGGATATGCCCTCTGCAGTACCAACCATGTAGGAGTGAGGTTGGTCCTCGTCCTTTCTAATAATGGTACCTTCTCCCTCAATGTCTCGAATCTAGGCCTTGTTACCTTTCTGTAGTTGTGTTAAGTGTCTGGTGTAGTACCTTCTGTTGTAGGCGGAAGCTTGCTTCTGCCTGTACAACTGTTCTCTTGCTTGGATGCAATCGTAGACAAGGAAGTTATCTATAATTGTAAAGTTTTTTTTTGTTGTTTCAACCAGGTTATCATCGTCGCTTCCATTTGGTCTCTGCTGAGGCCATTCTTGTTGGCAGCATCTGCGGATGTGGGCACACTCCTCATCACACATTTGTTCCTGGCATATCTTTTGGAGTTTACTTGTGGTCACTGGCAAGTGCCTCCTTGACAACTGGGAGTCCACTTCCAGTTGCTCAATAAGATTGGCATCCTGTTTCATTGGGAGGCCCGTGTGACCCTTGAAAATATGTCTGCTGTTGTCTGTTTTTTCACCTTGGGTGTATACTTTCTCATAGGCAAACTTCATGAGGTGCGGGTGAAACCTCTGAATTCTGGGAAGTGTCTTTGCCAGCTTCGTTTCATCCAATAAGGAGGCTCATGGCTTGTGGTTTGTTTTGGATTGTAATCTTGAAGCTGATGATGTAGCCTGAAAACCCCTCACATGTCCACATGACTGTGAGGGTTTCCTCCATGTCCGACAGCCCTCTGCACATGTAGTACACAGGTCAGTGACTTCCACCTGGTTGTTCCTGGTTCCTGCTCCCAGGCCTGTGAACAAAGCATCCACTGCTATGGTGGTGGGCAGGTGTGGGTCGTAGTGGGCTAGAATGTAGGTGGAGAGCAGCATTGCCTTGATGTGAGTGAAAGTTTGCTCTTGATGTGAGTCCCAGCACCATGCTTGTTCTTTCTTAAGTAGATGCCTCAAGGGTTATGTGATCTGTGCCAAATTTGGTAAAAAAAACCTTTGCCAGGTAGTTCACCATCCCATGAATCACTGGAGGTCTGAAATTGAGGAAGTGGTTGATAACTCACTTGGATTTTTATGGGTCTGCCATGATGCTATTATTGTTGGCAATGTTGTCCAGGAATTGAATTGATGTCTTGTAAAACTTGCATTTGACATTCAGCATCAGCCCTATTTCCTGCAGGTGTTCTATGACTGCTGTCAGTCTCTTATCGTATTCATCCATCATTGGCACCATGAACCAATACATCGCCCATGTGGCAAATGACCCCTGAAGGCCCTGCAAAATGGCCGACATCATATGCAGGAATATTTCTGACGCTAACGTGGTTCCAAATGGCAGGCGGTTAAAGCAGAATCTGCTGAAAGGGGTAATAAATATTGTCAACAGCCTGGTCTCTTCGTCAAGAGGGAGTTGCCAAAAGCCACTGTTTGCATCCAGTTTTGAAAATACAGTGTCCTTCAAGAGTTTAGTCAGGCTTTCATCCACTGAGGACATGGGATGTACTTCTCTGGCTCCAGCTTTATTGAGCTGTAGCAAGTCGCTGCAGATACAGATGGACCCATTCAGGTTTAGGACTAGGACAATCCCAAACACCATGTGGCTGGTTGTTTGACTGGGGAGATGACTCCCATGTTTGTCATCTTGTCCAGCTGCTGCTGCAACGGCTTTGTGATTGGGTGTGGGATCTTACATGGTGCGAATAGGCACAAGAGTTTGGCATCCTTCCCTCAGCATTATCCTGTATGCGTTTTCCAGTCACCCCAGTCCTGTGAAAAGTTTTGGGAACTCACATTTGTACTTGGAGTCAGGACTGGTTAAGTTCAACAGAGGCTTTGCAGCTTAGTAATGAACAGTTCTGGTTGTGGATCACAAAGCATTTGTGGGGGAAAAAACAGAGTTGACGTTTCGAGTCCATATGACTCTTCAGAGTGTAGCTGGGTGTCTTCTGGGCTTGTAGTCTCAACATCGTGGATAATCTTTGGGCCTCTTGTGCTTTTCAGAGTTTTTTGCCCTGCACAATTTGCCATAGTGTCCAACCCTGTTGCACTGAAAGTATTGAGCTGAAATTGCAGGAAATTGATCTCATCTGTGGAGGCGTTTTGTTCCACAGACTTGGCATGGTTGTTCTGCAGGCCAGTTTGGGTATTGCTTTTCCAGGCCTGGAGTGTCCCTGTGTCTTTGTTGCTTAAATAGCTGAACTGTGGGTTGGCCCCCACACCACAGCTTATTTTTTTCCCTTAAAATGGTTCTGTGCTGCTCACGGTGTTCTGACTGCCTATCTATCTGAACTGCCTTTTCCAGAGTTATATCTTCCTTTTCTACCACTATTCTGGCTCTGATAAGCTCAAATTTTAAGTCTTCATATCCGCAAACTTCTGCCATGCTGTACAGATCATTGATAGATGAATCAATAGGTCCCCTGGCTTCTAGGCTCGCTTGTTAAATTTAGCTCTTTCAAGTATTTTACTGCTTCTTGGATTGAAATAAGTGGCAAAATATTTTAGAACTTCTTCAAATGTAGCAGATGAATCATTGATTCCCTGCCTTGCAATGATGTTGTCCGAAATCGGGCCTACCAAGTAAAGCAGTGTGTTAACCTGCTCTGCTTCTGACTTATTTTCTAAACATGAAGCGATGCTATATCTCAAGAATCTTTTCCTCCAAAGACCCTGATTATGTGATTGACCTGGGCATTGACTTGGAAGTGTGGAATTCTGATCAATGGGAAAGTTTTTAAAAGTGTAGGTTCTGCTTTAACACTTATCTGAATTCAAAATGGCATCACCATTCACTTGGAGACGAAGGAATCTCCTGAGCTCCCTGGTTTTGGTAGGCTTCGCTACAATGGTGATTGCATTCAGTTTGAAGAATGATAATTTCTCAACAATGGCTGCCTGGAGTTCTCTGGCTCAGCATTTATGTTTAAAGTTGCAAATTTGTCAAATCCTAACTTTTGCTTTCCATTAGCTGAGTCTTAAAAAGTCACAATTCTCCTGGAGTATTCAATTAATTATTTGTAAATCTTTTCAGAGCAAGCTTGGATGCCATGTGTTAAGGACTGACTTGGGGATCGGTTTTTTAGTGATGGATTTTTTCAAACCGCACTTCTGACGCTTAAATTTTAGAGATCTCTCAGGACTTGCTATAGCTTAGAATTTTAAAAAGATTTAACTCACTCTTACTAGGTCTGCTGGCTCTGTGCTCTGGGATTTGAAGCTGGACTTCCAAGGTGATGCATGGAGTCTTCTGCTGCAGTAAAGAATTTTAAATCTCTGCCTTCAGCTTCCAAGCCTTTCTTTTGAGCCTTTTCCTGGTGATTTTTCCTCAGCACCTCTGCTTTTGGAGCATCTTTTTACGTCAGGCTGCATTCTTAAATTTTTTCTCAGTCCTCCAGCATTTTAGCTATTCTCTGCACTTTCTGCAAGGTGTGGGGTTTTTCCAGAAGCTGACACCATGGCCAGGATTTCCCGCTCAACGAGCGGGCAGCAGGGCCCGGTCGCTGACACGTGAAATTATGCGGGATGATGTCCGGCGGAACTCCTGATGTCACCCCGCCGCATTTTAATTTTCAGGTCGGCAGGGGCTCAGCCGAATCAGCTGTGCGCCCGCCGACCTATCAATGGCCAATTGAGGCCATTGACAAAGTAATTAACGTAATTAGTGGACCTGCCAGTCCAACCTTAAGGTTGACGGGCAGGCCGGGAGCCCTGGCAGGCTTTGGAAAAAGCATGAAACCTCAACCACGTGATGTTTCATGTAGGTTTTTAAAAATTTAATAGAAGTGTAACTAGTGACAGTGTCACATGAGAGGACATGTAAGGGATTTTTTTTTTTCTCTGTTTTTACATTTTTTAATGTGGAGTCGATCTCCCTGAGGCAGCGCTTAGCTTCAGGGGGATGAGTGCGCTCTTTCATGTGCATGCGCGAAATAGCGCACTCTCGGCTGAGGGAATTCCCCCCTCCCCTCGCCCACACAAGTAGCGCATAGCGCTTCCTTGTGGACGTCTCGCTGGGTGGGCCTTAATTGGCCTGTCCTCGTAAAATGGCGGTGCGCCCCCAATTGGGGGCGCTGATCGGAGGCGCTTGCTCCTGAACTACTCCCCCGATGGAGGTAAAATTCTTCCCCATGTTGCTAGGTGTTGGTTACAGTTCAGTAGATCTGAAGCAGTCTTCATAGTCACACGTAGGTTAACTGTGCATCTTTATTGACTCTTAGAACTACTTACAAATATACAGTAAAGGGTACAAGCTGCCTCCATGTTTCCTGGCACACGCGGCTCTATCCAACATTTAACTGGATGCGGGTCATGTGCTCTTTTACATCACTGTGTGGGCGGTACGGTACTCAGTCCCACATTAACCCTATATGTGGCAGGTCCTTATACTACACTAACCTGAGATAAAAACAAAAAACTGCGGATGATGGAAATCCAAAACAAAGACAGAACTACCTGGAAAAACTCAGCAGGTCTGGCAGCATCGGCAGAGAAGAGCAAAGTTGACATTTCGAGTCCTCATGACCCTTCAACAGAACTAAGTAGAAACAGGAAAGGGGTGAAATATAAGCTGGTCTAAGGGGGGGGTTTGTTGGGACAAGCAAACAGTGATAGGAGGAGATAACCAAAAGATGTCACAGACAAAAGAACAAAGAGGTGTTGAAGGTGGTGATATTATCTAAAGGAATGTGCTAATTAAGAGTGAAGAGCAGGACAAGCAAGGTAGCTCTAGTGGGGGTGGGGTGAAATAAGCGATGGATGGAATACATTTAAAAATAATGGAAATAGATGGGAAAAGAAAAATCTATATAAATTATTGGAAAAAACAAAAGGGAGGGGGAAGAAACGGAAAGGGGGTGGGGATGGAGGAGGGAGTTCAAGATCTAAAGTTGTTGAACTCAATATTCAGTCCGGAAGGCTGTAAAGTGCCTAGTTAGAAGATAAGGTGCTGTTCCTCCAGTTTGCATTGAGCTTCACTGGAACAATGCAGCAAGCCAAGGACAGACATGTGGGCAAGAAAGCAGGGTGGAGTGTTAAAATGGCAAGCGACAGGGAGGTCTGGGTAATGCTTGTGGACAGACCAAAGGTGTTCTGCAAAGCGGTCACACAGTCTGCGTTTGGTCTCTCCAATGTAGAGGAAACCGCATTGGGAGCAACGAATGCAGTAGACTAAGCTGGGGGAAATGCAACTGAAATGCTACTTCACTTGAAAGGGGCAGGTGTTGCATATTTTGCGTTTGCATGGGGAGGTGCCGTAGGTGGGGGTTGAGGAGTGGACCAGGGTGTCACGGAGGGAATGATCCCTATGGAATGCCGCCAGAGGGGTGAAGGGAAGATGTGTCTGGTGGTGGCATCATGCTGGAGTTGGCGGAAATGGCAGAGGATTATCCTTTGAATGCGGAGGCTGGTGGGGTGATAAATGAGGACAAGGGGGACCCTATCATGTTTCTGGGAGGGAGGAGAAGGCGTGAGGGCGGATGCGCGGGAGATGGGCTGGACACAGTTGAGGGCCCTGTCAACTACTGTGGGTGGAAAACCTCGGTTAAGGAAGAAGGAGGACATGTCAGAGGAACTGTTTTTGAAGGTAGCATCATCAGAACAGATGCGACGGAGGCGAAGGAACTGAGAGAATGGGATGGAGTCCTTACAGGAAGCGGGGTGTGAGGAGCTGTAGTCGAGGTAGCTGTGGGAGTCGGTAGGCTTGTAATGGGTATTGGTGGACAGTCTATCACCAGAAATTGAGACAGAGAGGTCAAGGAAGGGAAGGGAAGTGTCAGAGATGGACCATGTGAAAATGATGGAGGGGTGGAGATTGGAAGCAAAATTAATAAATTTTTCCAGGTCCCGACGAGAGCATGAAGCAGCACCGAATTAATCATCGATGTACCGGTGAAAGAGTTGTGGGAGGGGGCCGGAGTAGGACTGGAACATGGAATGTCCCACATACCCCATAAAGACACAGGCATAGCTGGGGCCCATGCGGGTACCCATAACCACACCTTTTATTACACTAACCTGGTCTGGCCTACATGTGAGTCCAGACACAAAGCAATGTGGTTGACTCTTAACTGCGCTCCAAAATGGCCTGTCGATTCAAGGTTAATTAGGGATGAGCAACAAATGCTGGCATAGCCATTAAATAATAAAGAAAAGTATAAAACTCTCATCAAGGTGGCGCCGTTGGAAGCAAACCCATCAGAAGAATTTCCTCTGGAAGCCAATTAGTCCTAGTCAGATCAGATCCAATTGGCTTGCAGGAAACCTACTCTGACTAGAGAGTGACTGTTTTCAATCATTCAGTATTGTTTTCAAGTTTAAGTCTTTGACAATAAAGCTGTTGGGTTTGTAGTGAAATTGTGTCAGTTGTAAATCTCGATCTCTCGGGTGTTACAGAAAGGTTCAGTAAGCTGCCCGAAAACAGCTTTATGCTTACCTGCAGATATTTGCACACCCACAGCTACAGATCGGCATGATAACAAATAATGACTACATTCAGAGTCCAAGAGCAGAATCTTCAGGTCGGCGAGAGGGGGTGGGCCCTGCTCGTCGACACGTAAAATGACGCACGGTGGCGTGCGTCCCGATGTCACCGCGCGTCATTCAGATCTTCAGTTCAGTGGGCGCACACCGGAGTCAGTTGCGCGCCCGCCGAACTGTCAAAGGCCTACTAAGGCCTTTAAATTCCAATTGAAATAATTAACACCACTTCCCGTCCAACCTGAAGGTTAGCAGGCAGGCGAAGAGCCCAGGCAGCCTTCGCATTTATCATGAAACCTCATCCACAGGCGGAATGAGGTTTCATAAAAGGTTTTAAAACATTAATAAAAAATGTTTTAATAAAATTCATAGACATGTCCCAGCTCATGTCATATGAGGGTCATATCTTTAAATTTTTTTGTCCTTTATTAAACTTCTTAAAAATCAAAGTAATCTCCCTGAGGCAGCTCTGTGCCAACAGGGAGCAAATTCTCCCCCAACTCTCACAGCTCCATTGTGTTTGTCAGCCTAATGGTAGGAGTAAGGTGAAATTAGCCCCTCAGCAGGATTGCTGGGCAGAAAGGTGAGTGAGAGAGGAGAATGGAACAGTAATAAGTGGGCCTAGATTCAAAGCAAAGTGAAAAGTTGGATGACTTTTCACACTGATCTATTTTCCACAAGTGCTTTCCAAGTCAGAGATACATTTCAAATGGAATTCGACAGGTATTTGAAAATGCAGAATATAACGTTGTTGAACTGAACCAAGGAACTAAATTCTGAACCACACTAGTATTTGAGCAAAATGGAGATTTTCTGTTCTGTGAGTTCTTCGACGTTGTGGGCAACAGGGCAGTGGCTCTCTCAGAAAAGGGATTTTCATCATATCTGACCAGTTGTACTTTCAATAATGAAACAGGCACCATACCTGCTCTCTGTGCATTTGTTTCTCCTCCAGCCCATAACGAGAGAATTATGATGATAAATGAAATTCGAGACATAGCTCGAAGGGCCATTCCTTTTCACTGGGAAGAGATATTAGGACATTAATCCCTGTGGGAAAATAGAAAGGAATTAATTGTTAACTCATAGATAGCTCTCAACATTCTATTCAACAAATAGTAGTCTAGCAAGTTGGACTGAAATGGTCTTTTCACGTCCTGTAACATTATTAAACTCCTATAAACCATAATTACATATTTTGGTGCAAATGTTATTTGAATCTGTAAAGCTTCCAAGTGTAATTAGATTTTTTTCCCTCCAGAGTGCTTTCTCCCTTGAAGGGTTAACATTCCACATGGCTGCTTTCCATCGAAAGAACAGAAAGACAATGTGGATTCCTCAAATGAGACCGACCCACCTGATTGGAACATCGATCCTACATGCAGGCAATGGAGATAATGTCCATCCTTTTGACTGAAATGATAATCTGAAGATAGGTCCCACCAGTGCCATTCAGCAACAGACCTCATAACGTTGGTCCAAACATAGACAAAAAAGCTGAATTCCAGAGGTGAGATGAGTACAACTGCGTGACACCAAGGGGGCATATTTTAGTGGGAATAAGGAGCCCTAGCAAAATTGGAGTCAATGCCAATCAGGGGGGAAACTCTCCATTGGATGGAAGCTAACCATCTCAGTCCCAAGTCATTACGACAGGTTTTTTTTTTTCATTCATGGAATGTCGCTGTCACTGGCTAGGCCGGCATTTATTGCCCATCACTAATGCCCTTGAGAAGGTGGTGATGAGCTGCCTTCTTGAACTGCAGCAGTCCATGTGTAGTAGGTACAGTCCATGTGTAGTAGGTACACCCACAGTGTTCTTAGGGAGTGAGTTCCAGGATTTTGACCTAGTGACAGTGAAGGAACAGCGATATATTTCTAAGTCAGGATGGTGATTGGCCTGGAGGGGAACTTCTGGGTGGGTGGTGTTCCCATGTGTCTGTTGCCCTTGAACCTTCTAGATGGTAACGGCCGTGGGTTTGGAAGGTGCTGCCTCAGGAGATTTGGTGAGTTCCTGCAGTGTATCTTGTAGATGGTACACACTGCTGCCACTGTGCGACAGTGGTGGAGGGAGTGAATGTTTGTGGATGGGGTGCCAATCAAGTGGGCTGCTTTCTCCTGGATGGTATCAAGCTTCTTGAGTGTTATTGGAGCTGCACTCATCCAGTCAAGTGGAGAGTATTCCATCACACTCCTGACTTGTGCCTTGTAGATGGTGGACAGGCTTTGGGGAATCAGGAGGTGAATTACTCGCCACAGGATTCCCAGCCTCTGACCTGCTTTTGTCACCACAGTATTTATATGGCTAGTCCTGTTTAGTTTCTGGTCAAACGTAACCCCCAGGATGTTGATAGGGGGGAATTCAGTGATGGTAATGCCATTGAATGGCAAGGGGTGAGTTGTCAAGTGGTGACACTGTACGAGGCCATTGTATTTTTGACAGACTTATGCCTATGTTTATGATCTACTTAAACCAGGGGACAATTTAGCTGGCCTCAGCAAACTGAAGAAGGAACTTTGACACAGAGACAAAAGGACATTGCTAAACCATTTTGCATTATCAAACACCAATATTTGTATTGTTTCAACAATTATTGCACTCTATTATAATAAATAATCTATTCTATATAAATATAAAGGCCAGAGCATGAAGTTGCTAAAGTGCTAAGCTAATTTGATCACTGTGAATTGCGGATACAAGGGTTGAGATCACCCGCCAACTGATTAGATCACTGTGGTCACTTGAAATTCTGCTGACGCGAAAAGAATCCTGCAGCAAAGAAAGATATAAAAGCTATCAGCCTTAAGCCATCAAAAGAAGAAGAACAAAGTCAGCTCATTTGCAGACAGATGCAGGAAGAGGAGTTTGGCTGGTCACCTGCTCAACAGAACCTACTTCACCAATGGAAGACTGAAGCGGATGGGTGACAGTGTGAATACCTGAACACTAAATAAATTTTGTCGGTTGTATGTTTGCTCAATAAAGAGCATTGAGAACAGATTTGAAGCCAAATTCTGGCGTTGGTATCTCATCTTGTAATGTTAGTGCTTATGAACTTGAAAAAAGGGGAGTTGAACGGTCACATATCATGTAAACAAGGTAATACGGCCACACACCCCTTGAGTATAGAAAGTATTGGGGAGTACTTTAAAAAGTAATTAGGAGAGCGAAGAGGGGGCATGAAAAAACACTGGTAGGCAAGATAAAAGAAAATCCCAAGGCATTTATAAATATATTAAGGGCAAGAGGATAATCAGGGAAAGAGTAGGGCCCATTCAGGACCAAAGTGGCAATCTGTGTGTGGAGCCGGAGGATGTAGGTGAGGTTTTGAGTGATTACTTTTCATCTGTGTTCCCTATGGAGAAGGATGATGTAGGTGTAGAAATCATGGAGGGGGACTGTGATATACTTGAACAAATTAGCATTGAAAGGGAGGAGGTTTTAGCAGACTTAAAAGTGGATAAATACTCAGGCCCAGATGAGATGTATCCCAGGCTGCTATGTGAGGCAAGGGAGGAGATTGCAGGGACTCTGACACTAATTTTCAAATCCTCTCTGGCCACAGGAGAGGTGCCAGAGGACTGGAGGACAGCGAATGTGGTACCATTATTCAAGAAGGGTAGTAGGGATAAACCAGGTAATTACAGGCCGGTGAGCCTAACATCAGTGGTAGGGAAACTATTGGAAAAAATTCTGCGCACAGGATTAATCTCCACTTGGAGAGGTAGGGATTAGTCAGGGATAGTCAGCATGGCTTTGTCAGGGAGAGATCATATCTAACAAATTTGATTGAATTTTTTGAGGAGGTGACCAGTTGTGAAGATGAGGCTAGTGCAGTTGATGTAGTCTACATGGACTTCAATAATGCTTTTGACAAGGTCCTGCATGAGAGAATGGTCAAGAAGGTAAGAGCCATGGGATCCAGGGCAATCTGGCAAAATGGATCCAAAATTGGGTTAGTGGCAGGAGGCAGAGGGTGATGGTCGAAGGTTGCTTTTGCGACTGGAAGCCTGTGACGAGTGGTGTACCGCAGGGATTGGTGCTGGACCCTTGCTGTTTGAAGTGTACATAAATGATTTAGACATGAATATATGAGGTATGATCAGTAAGTTTTCAGATGACACGAAAATTGGTGGCGTCGTAATTGGTGATGACAAAAACCTGAGATTACAGGACGATATAGATGGGCTGGTAAGATAGGCAGAGCAGTGGCAAATGGAATTTAATCCCGAGAAGTGTGAGTTGATGCATTTTGGGAAGACTAACTTGGCAAGGGAATACACAATGAATGGTAGGACCCTAGGAAGTACAAAGGATCAGAGGGAACTTGCTGTACGTGTCCATAGATCCCTGAAGGCAGCAGCACAGGTAGATAAGGTGGTTGAGAAGGCATATGGGATACTTGCCTTTATTAGCCAAGGCATAGAATATAAGAGCAGGGAGGTTATGTTGGAGCTGTATAAGATGCTAGTTAGGCCACAGCTGGAGTACTATGTGCAGTTCTGGTAGCCACACTATAGGAACGATGTGATTGTACTGGAGAGGGTGCAGAGGATATTCACTAGGATGTTGTCTGGGCTGGAGCATTTCAGCTATGGAGACTGGATATTCTAGAGTTGTTTTCCTTGGAGCAGAGAAGGTTGAGTGGGACCTGATAGAGGTGTACAAATGAGGGGCATAGATAGGGTAGATATGAAGAAGCTTTTCCCCTTAGTGGAGGTGTCAATAACCATGGGGCATAGATTAAGGTAAGGGGCAGGAGGTTTAGAGGGGATTTGAGGAATAGAATTTTCACCCAGAGGGTGGTTGGAATCTGGAACATACTGTCTGAGGAGGTGGTAGAGCTAAGTCCAAGAGCAAAGTCTAAGTAAGACCATTTTGGGTCTGTAAACTTGGTGAGTGGGTATCTGTGTAGTGAAGATATGTTTTCATCCCTCCTTCCCTGTGTGTCAGCTGTGGCTCACTTGGTAGTGCTGGATTCAAGTCCCATTCTAGAACATGAGCACAAAAAATGAAGGCTGACACTCCAGTGTACTGCTGAGAGAATGCTGCACTGCTGGAGTGGTCTTCTTACAGATGAGGTATTAAACCAAGGTCCACTCAGGTGGATGTAAAATATCCTATGCCACTATTTCAAAGAAGAAAGTGTGCCACACAAGTGCCAAGCAATGATCATCTCTGACAAGAGAGAATCTAGCTATCTCCCCCTAGATATTCAATGGCATTACCATCACGGAATCCCCCACTATCAACATCCTTGAAGTTACCATTGACCAGAAAGTGAGCTGGGCAAGCCATATAAATACTATAGCTACCTAGATCAGGTCAACATCAGGAAATTCTGCAGTGAGCAACTCACCTCCTATCTCCCCAAAGCCTGTCCAGCATCTACAAGACACAAGTCAGGAGTTTGATGGAATACTCTCCACTTGCCTGGTTGAGTGCATCTTCAACAACACAAGAAGCTCAACGCCATCCAGGACAAAGAAACCCACTTGATTGGCACCTCATCCATCACCTCAAACATTCACTCCCTTCACCAACAACACACAGTGGCAGCAGTGTGTACCATCTATAAGATACACTGCAGCAATTCACCAAATCTCCTTCAACAGCACCTTCCAAACCTGTGACCTTTACCACCTGGAAACACAAGGGTAGCAGATGCATGGGAACACCACCATCTACAAGTTCTCCTCCAAGCCATTCAACATCCTCACTTGGAACTGTATTGTCATTCCTTCACTGTCGCTGGGTCCAGGAACCCCCTCCCTAAAAACATTGTGGATGTACTTACACCAGATAGGCCACAGCAGTTCAATATGGCTGCTCACCACCACCTTCTCAATGGTAATTAAGGATGGGGACCAAATGCTGGCCCTAACAGTAACGCCCATATCCCATAAAATAATTTTTTAAAAGTGTCCTAGACTATATTTATCCCTCAATCACAAAAGCATATTATCTGGTTACTTTGCTCTTTATGGATGCTCACTAAGAACAAGTTGGCTGTTGTCATTTATATATTATAGAAGTGACTACACTTCAAAAGCAGTTAGTTGGCTGTGAAGCACTTTATGTTGTCTAGTGGTCATGAAAGTCATTATATAAATGCAAGTCTTTCTTTCTTTTTTTCATCTCCTACAAATCCTAGGAATAGAGATATTTCTATTGGAAAATTTACATCCACAGTCTCCAACTGCACTTTCTGCAGAGCTAACTAAAAAGCTCAGTTAAAGTCCTGTTAATCTCTCTATTAGCACCAAGCAGTCATAATCAATACATGGGCTAAGTATGACCAACCTTCAGCAGTAGCAAGCAAAATAGCCCCCTCAATCTGGTATCCATCTCTGGAATACTGCTCTGGACCTCACACTGAGACATAAAGAGCGATGGTGATAATTTGGGTGAGGCTTGAGGTGGAAAATGGAACAAAGGTTAACTTCCCCAATTGACTCCATTGAGTGTGATAGGAATGGTGATATTATTACAAGATCGTTCAGGTGCAAGTTTTTACCAGCATAGTTGATACAGTAGCTATTAATGACCATTTTACCCAAAACCATTTGAAATCAAAGTCCAAAATGTTAGAATGTGATCAGGTTGTCAGATTGGATTGATGGCCCCACAGTCTGACAACTTGTAGGCCTAATTCATTAGCAATTACATGGGTAGATACATAATAATGTAGGAAAGCCTGCAGTCAGAAAAAGCTATTTAGTCTATTAATCTCATTCATAGACAATTTAATAATCCACCCTATTATAAACGCTCTCACATAATCTGTTGAAGGCAAATTCTGCACAATTACTTCTTGCATCTCAAAATGTACCATGTAAAGTCTTAAAATGTTTATTTATTTTCCAGTTTCTACAATTGAAAGCCAATCTCTTGTCATTCTCAGTCAACATTGCTTATGCCCTGCACTACTCCCCCTGCATCCTGCCAGGTACCACCATCATGCCCTATCCCGATACTATCCAGACTCATTCCCAACTGGACATTGATTAAGCCACCCAGTTAGACAGAAGGTTCAACAGCTTACAACGTTTATCAGATGTTTTACTGCTCCAGAATTTAACCACAGTAGAAATGGTAATTCAGCGGTGGGTTGGGTAGAACTTAAGGCCAGCCTTTTAATTTAATGACTCATTATATAGCATCAATCTATAATATTGCCTTGAAAAATAATTAACCAAGTGAGCTTCTTTAATGGGAAACACTGATTTGATACTTAACACAAAATACTGTTAACATTTCATTTTCTCTGAATCACCTTTCTCATCATTATCTTTAAAATTGCTAGTTAGACGCAGCCTGGGTTATTTTATCCAGGATACTAACGGTGGCACTGTGAATAGGGCCTGTAGATATGTGGCAACGGTCTAGCTCATTTAAACAAACCATGTCCAATTTCATAAATTCTGCCAAATTGTATAATCTACTGAGATAGACAACCACAGGTAACAGTTACAAGATTAACAATTTTTTAATTTTCCCCTTAACTTCTCTTCAAGTAAATGTTAGCAAACTGTGTAGTGTGGTGATTTAGACATGAGCCTTTCAGTTCTAGAACTTAGATTCAAGTCCAGACCAGACTAATGTTTTGTCAACTGACTATAAAAATATTTCTTTAAATGAGCCTGGCAGCCTTAATCCAGCTTCTAATGGGCAGGGATCCACAACTGAAAACTTATCTAAATTGGTTCTGACTGACAGAAAACTGGCAATTTCACTCTGTTGGGACACAAAAAATTAGCATTGCTTACTTTAATGTGCATAAATTTCACAAACACAGCAAATAAAATCAATCTTGACTTTCTCTCCTCGTTAATTAAACTTAGCTAATTATATTCCACAGCTAATTGCACTTATTGCCTTCAAAAGACTGGAACCATGTGTTGACCATAGAGTAGGTGATAATCTATGTCTTCACCATGTTTATTATTGTTGAATCCATTCTGAACCAGATATTTATCCAGCTCTATGTGAAAGCTAATTATCCTCATAGAATTTATTAACTTTGATTGGAGTTTGTTCCATATTTTCACTGCAGAGACAACAATGATTTTAATTTCTTATAGGTGTTGATGCTTACCAATGTTTGCCTCATATCTATTGCAGTGCTCACAGTTGAATTCACATTTCCTACTTACGTCTTTATTATATGCGTCTTTTGACTCTTGACAAAGTTCTTTACTGAAGGCTATTGGTCAAGCTTCGCGAATTCAGTGTAACCCTTGGAAATGGCTAAGAAATTGTCTGAGGGGAAAGAAGGAGAGTGTACTTTTCGGACATCATGAGAGTTTTAATTTCTCTGACCCTTCCCCCACATATTGTGCAGTTTTAACTCCACAGCATATGCATAATGTCACCAACAGATTCCTCTGACAGGCTGAGCTTCCAGTTGGGCAAGGAGCAGTCCACAGCAGGTGGGTGATGTATGAGTCCAATCTGGAAGTGGGGAGGGGGTGGTGGTGAGTGCAGGGGTGGGAAATCCTTATGCATTCTTGTCTGAGAGCCCACACATCCATTAATCTGTTGAAACAGCGGCGCCCAAGAGAAAACATTGTTTGTTTGACAAGTCCTTTTTTGTGATCTATTCGGTCATTTGCACAATGTTTACTTATACAAGGTAAGGTGTCAAGTGCTTGAAATTTCTGCTATTGATATTTTAAATGTCAGGGTGATTAACATTTTTATAGGGATGTAGTAAAAACACTTTTTAAGAAAGTAAAAAGTTATGAATCTATGATTTTTAAAAACGCTTTTCTACACATGCCACTGACTCTTTTAGGTTCATTGTTTCTGTGCAGAGTGTACACTGGGTGAATGCACATGTAAGTGCCATAGGTTGGCATGGAGGATATGATGGGCCATGACGGGTGAGTGGAGGAGCAGAGGTTGGCATGGAGGGCATAAAGGGCCATGGGAGGCAGGAGAAGAGTTATAGGTTAGCATGGTAGTGTGTGAGGGAATGTGAGGTTGTGGGGGGGAGGGTCATGAGGTGTCATGAGGGGCCATGGGGAGAGTATGTGGGGTGAGGTATGAGGGCTAGAGGGCTATTTTCTGTTTTACTGCTTTTATTGTAACTGTGACAATCCAAGAGCACCAAGGCAAGCCTTGTAACCAGCCTGCCTCAGCACCCTGCCACCCCTATAGCTGCCTCCGAACTCTTTCCGGGGTGGCGTATCCGACTCCAGTTAGCACCTGCCTCTTGAAACAAAAATCCCACCTTCGCAGGCACTTTCATCTGTGGCATGCACGCCAAGCAAGGAAACTTCCAGACTCACACTACACGACTCTAGGATGAAAAGCCAGCCCTTAATGTCCATCACGTGCAAAGTAGCAATTCACAAATCTAATAGGGCGTTGCACTACATGAAAGTAAACAGGAAAATACAAGTCTGATGAGGCTGTGATTATACTGTGCAGTGCGCTGATCAGATTAAGCACTGTGTCCAGTCTTGGTCACCAAGAAACAAGAGAGATATTCACGCATTGGATTTTCAAGTCAGGAAGAGCCTTTAGGTTGATCACTAAGGTAAAAGAGTTATGAGGAAAAACTGGAGATATTTGAGTGTGTACCCTGAAAAGGAAAGCCTGAGTGGTGGCCTTTTGAGGCTGAGGATCTGGAAAATCTAAGTCCAGCGTATTACTTTAAGTTAATTCTGAAAATAGGAATGGCGGGGTACAGGTCGAAACTACCAACACATATCATGCTAGGAAATTCTTCTTTGCTCACGAGTGGTCAACACATGGAGTTAGGCTTCTGGGTGGAGAGGATAGAGGTAAAATCATTTAACAATGGAATGCTGCAATGGGGCGAATGTCGCCTTTTCTGGAATGATGAACTAAGAGGGGATGAATGGCCTTTTTCATCTGTAATTATCTTTTACTCTTAGGATCTTTAAGGACCGGAATGATACTCCCTCTCAATCTGTTTTCTAAAGAGAATATATATATTTTTTTAAAAACTACAAACGACAGATGTCTGAAATAAAATTGCTGGACAGGCACAGCAGGAAGGATTTTACAGACAAAACCTAGAATTATCTTTTCTCTTTGTGGAATGCTGACTGGCCTGCCACTCATCTGTTTTATGTTTTTATCCCAAAGCAAGCTAGTTCACTTTTTCAAGGTTCCAGACATCAGAATTACTCCAATTTCTCTCACTTGAATTGTTAGTAAAATATCAATGGGACATTCACATAGCTCAGAAAATTTAAGGCACTTGAGCGAGGCGAGCTGAGAAGACCCCCAGGTTCATTGATCTCAGCTGTGAAAGTGAGGGGAGGATGAGTAACAGTGTGCACGGTTTACATTGAGGAAAAACAGCAAAGGTTCCTATCTCTAGTCACTATCCAAAAAGCCCTAATTGACTTGTATTTAGCAGGTGAAGAAAGCATCATGTTTGGCTACCTGTTAATACAGTGAAGGCATATCCATGAACAGTGACCACTTTGGTGACTTTGGCAACCTATAGAATCAATATAGTAGCTTTGTGTCTTTACCACCTTTCAATGGAAGCAAAGTCCAATGGGTTCTGTTACTGGTAGCAAACCTCCTTGCCAGATTATGCTTTCTGTACACAGGCCAAGCGATGCTTAACGCTCTTGCGGTGAAAATGAAAATCTACTTCACTGTTTATGCTGTTCTTCTTCGAATAGTGTCATTAGATCTTTAACATCCAACTGAAAGAGCGTCTCATCTGAAAGATAGCACCTTTGTCAGTTCAGTGCCCCTTCAGTAATGTAGTGGAGCATCAACCAAGCTCTTATGCTCAAATTCTATGGGCAGGATTTGAACACAAGAGTGCTAACACTGAGCCAAGGTTACCACCCACTCATATAAAAGTGCCACCTGCTTTCAATTGTAAGTTGCCCAGCTGTAACTGTAAGGTTATGTCATTATAACCTTTGTTCTGGATTTCCCAGCAGGATTTCTTCATATCTGTCCTACTGAATCTCTTTACCATCTTAAACATAGCTATTAGAATTCAGCCACTAGCCTGTTGTCACCTTAGCACCAAAGTGGATTGCCTAATTAAACAGAGAAGGCAGCACTCAAGATTTCCAAATGATTAATGTGGCTTCAAAAATAAAAGTAGATGTTGAACCTACTCAATAACCATAATAGAAAGCAGACACATACGCTGATTATATGCTCTGACAAAGTTTATTTTTAACTAGTTTGTTAAAGAAAAATTCATTCAATCAGATGTTAACAGGCCAAGAGTATATGTAAGGAAACAGCATACTGAAGGGCAACTGAACCAATTCTTCATGCAAAAGCTGGTAAGATACTTCAGGGAAACCAACTTCATAATAAATTTGGCCTATTTATACTACTGCTGAGATAGTGACTGCGTACAACTGAAAATAGTTTCATGGAGACTGTGAGCTAAAAATGACTGCAATATTAATGGAATCATAAAATCATAGAGTCATTTACGACACAGACGGGGGATATTTGACCCATTGAGTCCATGCCAGCTTTTCAGTCGATCCTTTTCTCCTATTGTGTCAATGTAGCCCTGCAAGTTTATTTCCTTCAAGTGCCAGTACAATTTCTTTTCGAAATCCCTGATTGTTTTCACTTCCACCACCCTCATAGGCATCGGGTTCCATGTCATTACTACTCTCAATGTAAAAATATTCTTCCTCACATCCCCCCTGCATCAATTGCACAAAACTTTAATTTGTGTCCCATAATCCTTGTACTGCCAGCCAATGGGAACATTGACCTTGTCTACCTCCATCCAAGCCTGTCATAATCTTGTACATGGTAGGAAGAACATGGACAGACAATATAAAATAAAGGGTGAAATTTTGAAGTGGGTGCAGGGGCAGAAAGACCTGGGTGTATTTGGGCATAGAAGGTGGCAGGACAGGTGGCTAGAGCAGTTAATAAAACATATAGTATCCTGGGCTTTATTAATTGAGGCATAGAGTACAAGGGCAAGGAGGTTATGCTGAATTTATATAAGACACTTGTTAGACTCAGCTGGAGTATTGTGTACAGTTCTGGGTGCCACATTATAAGAAGGATGTGAACACATTGGAGAGAGTGTAAAAGAGGTTTACAAGAATGGTTCCAGGGATGAGAAACTTCAGCTACGAAGATAGATTGGAGAGGTTGGGACTGTTCTTCTTGGAGAGAAGAAGGCTAAGAGAAGATTCAAAATCATGAGGTGGCTGGACAGAGTAGATAGGGAGAAGCTGTTCCCACTCGTAAAAGGATCAAGAATGAGAGGGAATAGATTTAAACTGATTTGCAAAAGAAGCAAATGTGACGTGAGAAAAAACTTTTTCACACAACAAGTGGTTTGGGTCTGGAATGCACTGTCTGGAAGTGTGGTGAAGGCAGGTTCACTCGAGGCATTCAAGAGGGCATTAGATGATTATTTGAATAGAAACAATGAGCAGGGGTACAGGGAAAAGGCAGGGCAATGGCATTAGGTCATAATGCTCATTTGGAGAGCTGGTGCAGATACGATGGGCCAAATGGCCTCCTTCTGTGCTGTTAAAATTATGTGATTCTATGATCTCTATGAAATCTCCCACAATCTCCTATGCTCCAAGGAGAACAATCCCCACTCCTCTAACCTAACCTTGTAGCTAAAATCCCCCATCCATGGAACCATTCTGGTAAATCTTCTCTGCACCCTCTCAAGGACTCTCACATCCTTCCTAAGGTGGTGGTGACCAGAACTGGACACACTACTCTAGCTGTGGCTTAACCAGAGCTTTAAAAAGCTTCAGCATTATGTCCCTGCTTTTGTATTCAACACCTCAAAGCGCAATTATGCTTTGTTAACTACTCTCTCAACCAGCCACTTTCAAAGATCGATGCACATGCACACCAGGTCCCTATGTTTCTGCATGCTTTGTGCCATTAGGTTGATGTTGTCTCCCCCTATCTCTTCTGCCAAAATGCATCACCTCACACTTCTCTGTACTAAATTCCACCTGTCATTTGTCTGCCCATTTTGCTAGCCTATGTCCTATTGCAGTCGATACATATAATTGTCCTCCAGGCTTTGTATCATTGGCAATATTTGAAATTTAATTATTTTTTTCCAATATCCAAGCCTGATATATAGCAAAAAAAAAAGTTGTCTTAGCACTGACCCTTGGGGAACACTACTGTCTACCATCCTCCAGTCTGAAAAACAGCCATTTAACACTGGTCGCGGTTTTCTGTCCTTAAGTCCATTTTTTATCCATTAGAACAAACACATTGCATTGAGAATCCAGAGAATTGCATTGCATTCCTCCATCCACTATTTCACAGAAGTGTCAAATGATTTACTTCAATGTTGCTATTAATACAGTGGCAAGAATGAATGGTCCTGGGGAACCATTCAATAATAAAGTTTTGTTGTACATAGTATTTTAAAGTAGAACAGTTTCTGATAGTCTTGGAGGATTGCAACGTAGGTTGACCAAAATGGACTCCAAGTATTAAATTACAAGAAGAGATTACGCAACTAGGTTTGTATTCTGTTCAATTTGGAAGGTAAAGGAGTGATTTTATTCGAGCTTTCAAGATTATAAGAGGAACCAGTAGGGTAGATAGAGAGAACCTATCTTGAGTGCTTGGCAGTTCATCCCTCGGGGGGCATAGTCTAAAAAACTAGCACCAGGTCTGTTAGGAGTGAAATTGGGAAACACTTCTACACACAAAGAAGTGGTAGAAGTTTGGAACTCTCTTCCACAAACTGTAGTTGATGCTAGATCAATTGTTAACTTTAAATTTGAGATTGATAGATCTTTGTTATCCAAAGGTATTAAGGGATATGGGGCAAAGGTGGATACATGGAGTTGGGTTGCAGATCAGCCATGATCTCACTGAATGGTGGGATAGGTTTGTGGGGCTAGAAAGCTTACCCCTGTTCCTATGTTCCTATATATTTATGTAGTTTAATTCCATGATTTGATATTTTACCTCATTTTAATTTCTTCCCTGAAACAAGTTGCTGTGATATGATCTCAAAGTGACACCTATTCAGTATTTCCCCTATGAACGTAAAGCTAGATATTGAGAGCAGACAAGCTAGTTCACCATGAGAGCAAGGTCTGATCTTGATTCTTTTTTATTTTATTCATTTATGGGATGTGGGCATCACTGGCTAGGCCAGCATTTATTGCCCATCTCCAATTGCCCCTGAGAAGGTGTTGGTAAGCTGCCTTCTTGAACTGCTGCAGTCCAAGTGCTGTAGGTACACCAACAGTGCTGTTAGGGAGGGAGTTCCAGAATTTTGACGCAACGACAGTGAAAGAACAGCAATATATTTCCAAGTCAGGGTGGTGAGTGGCTTGGAGGGGAATGTCCAGGTGGTGGTGTTCCCATCTATCTGCTGCCCTTGTCCTACTAGATGGTGGCGATCATGGGTTTAGAAGGTGCTGTCTAAGGAGGCTTGGTGAGTTCCTGCAGTGTATCTTATAGATGGTACACATTGCTGCCACTGTGCGTTGGTGGTGGAGGGAGTGAATGTTTGTAGGTGGGGTGCCAATCAAGCGGGCTGCTTTGTCCTGGATGGTGTCAAGCTTCTTGAGTGTTTTTGGAGCTGCACTCATCCAGGCAAGTGGTGGGTATTCCATCACATTCCTGACTTGTGCCTTGTAGATGGCAGGCAGGTTTTGGGGAGTCAGGGGGTGAGTTACTTGTCGCAGGATTCCTAGCCTCTGACCTGCTCTTATAGCCACAGCATTTATGTGGCTAGTTCAGTTTAGTTTCTGATCAATGGTAACCCCCAGGATGTTGATAGTGGGGGATTCAGCAATGGTAGTGCCATTGAATGTCAAGGAGTGATAGTTAGATTCTCTCTTGTTGGAGACGGTCATTGCCTGACATTTGTGTGAAGTTAATGTTGCCATTTGTCAGCCCAAGATCTTGCTGCAATTGGACATGGACTGCTTCAGTATCTGAGGAGTCGCGAATGGTGCTGAACATGGTGCAATCATCAGCAAATGTCCCCACTTCTGATCTTATGATGGAAGGAAGGTTATTGATGAAGCAGCTGAAGATGGTAGGGCCTAGAACACTACCTTGAGGAACTCCTGCAGTGATGACCTGGAACTGAGATGATTGACCTCCAACAACTACAAGCATCTTTGTTTGTGCTAGGTATGACTCCAACCAATGGAGAGTTTTCCCCCTGATTCCCATTGATTCCAGTTTTACTGGAGCTCCTTGATGCCGCACATGAGATTTCCAATAATTTGGAAAGCCCTCTGCATGTTGGTTGAAATAATCCATGTTATTATTATCTTTAAATAGCATCAGACTTCAAGCTATGTCCCAAGTGCCAAGTGTCGAATGCCACTATGGTATTTATGCCACATAGTTACACCGCAGCCGCTCTGATACAGCACAAAAGAACATAACCGCCAAAATGAGACATGGAATTTATCTGGGGCATTGGATAGAGACAAATGTGGAAGAATTTACCCTCCAATGCAAGACCTGGTATTTAGGTAGGGCATTAGATAGTCACAGATTGAAGACCATGCCCTCGGAAGCAAGACCCTGACACACGATCAGGGGTTTAGATAGGCAACCAAAGAAAGCAGTTTTGGTAACAGAAATGTTTCCTGATGCAGGAGGAACACTCTTTCTGAGCTTGAGGGCATATGGTTTGCAACAGAACACATAGTATGTTCTGTCTCTGTTAATGACAACTGGGTGCCCAAAGTAAAAACTGCCTGCAATGGCAAATATCAAACCTATGAACACACAGAGAGATTAATTTAAAAACTGGTTCAGACATTTTGCCAACATGACACTGGCCTTTAAAATGGAACTCTCGCTGATCTGACCAGTTGCAGGAGGCAACATCTCAAAATATCCTGGAGTTTGAATGTAAACCCAGGAAAGGCATACAACAAATGTTTGCCCTCAAACTTTCCTGGCAGCATTCTTTTGCTTAGAATTCACTTATCATATCCAAAATATCTCAAAATAATGCTCCTGAATATATATATAACGTTTTGTTCTCAAAAACATGTAAAACTCAACACATCACAGGCATGACCACTGAATTGACAGAGAATACACTTCTTTTAAAATAAAAGGTTAAACAAATGCCATGGGGTAATTCTTTACATATATATGCAGACACTTAAACGTTTTGTACTAAGCATTAGAATTAGCATTTAAACTTGGCATTCTACCAACTTGTAAGTAACTCTCATAAAATGAATACCTTTCAATGTCAAATTAGTTCCACATTAGATTCTTACCTGCAATAAAGTTTATCTTTCTTAAAAAGGGCTTCCAAGATCAAGTTCTGATGACCATGAGAAAAAAAAAACATTTATAAAAATAAGCAAAGAACCAAAAAGCACATTGGAAGATTCAATTCAGGTTTTTAAAGTGACAGTTCTCCCATCACGATCCAAGCATCCAGGTTTTTCCAAAGGGAAAAAAAAAACGCACTTTGAATAAATTTGAAGATCATCCACTGAAGGATTAAATCCTGTTAAGCATAAAATAAAGTCCACAGGCAATAACCTTCAAAAATGAACGCCCCTTCTTCACTATTTATTTCTTTCTCTATCAGTAAATTCCTCATCTCTTGATCATCTTCAGTCGTTCTAGTTTGGGGCAGTGCTCACTGTATAAAGTTTCAGCGGCAGCCCATAGACTAAACCAGACTTGTCAGCCTATCCAATTATAGCAAACTTTGGGGTATTTTGGTACTTGTGCATCTGAAACCATCCCATAGCAAGTCAATTAAACAGAGCCTGGTTGCCCTCCTTCATTGACACTTGATGTTTGTTTGTTTCCTTCATCCCCGGCCGGGTCTTTCTAAGTTTAATACAATTGTAAAGGTATATCAGTAATCTGATGGCAAACGGTTTTTTAAAAAAAATTGAGAACTGATGTTTTCAAAAATGATAACTAGCCTCCAGACGATTGTGCAGAGAAATCGCGCCACCTTGTGCTCGAGTTTTAAATTTATGATGGAGGAGTGAAGTCTCAAGGGGTTCCCCAGATCGTCACAGGGTTTTAATTATTAAATGTGAAGTTTGTTTAAGCCGCAACAAAAGATAAAAGCTTAAATAAAGTGTAAATAAAAGCAGTATCATTTGATTGCATTAGCAGATCTGGGCTAATGCTCCTTGTATTAAATGCAGGGTGAATTTTAATTCAGTCGTTGTGACAGAACATGTGAAGTGTGGTGGCTCAGTTCTGAATCAGGAGGAGCTAAGATCAAGACCAGCATTTGGTCTCATAGCTCAGTCTGAGTTAGGGAAGTGATGCATCGTCAAAAGTGCCGGCCATGGTAGGAGATATTCATCTGTTCTGCTAAATATGAAAAGCTACCGTGACACTGTTGAAAGAACAGCATCTGGTAAACATTCCCTGCTTTAGCTAATTGAGTCCAACGGTGTGGCGAAGGGATGCAGAGGCCAGAGACGAATGAAAGTAAATTTGCAGGGCGGGGATTGGAAAGTGCGAGACCATGAAGGAATTTAGTAATTTTCAGCTGGAGCAGGAGCAACTCTTAAAAATAAATCATGATCAACGATGGAACAGAACGCTGGCGTGAATGTTACCTGACCTGAAAGTTCCTGTTGTGGACACGAGGTGTAAAACATGGAAAGATATTCAGCGCTGATTTTCACCCAGAGAACAAACAATCAATAAGATTATTGACTAGATAGACTGTTAGTTGGTTGGGGCATCATGCATCCTGATCGCACGAGTGCCTCCCGATTTGCAACGTTAATGTTTTCTAAAAAGTTTTATATGTTAGCGTTATCTTAATTTTTTAAAAGTACAAGATTAACAGGTGTCAATGCCAGCTTCGAAGCATTTACTGTCACTCTGATAACGCCACCTGTTTTATTTATGCTGGGTGTAGTCATTCCAACAAGCCAACGCTCCGAATTTTTAAGAGTTTTGCGAAATAAAAGACTTTAGCAATGTTTAATTTTCTTGGTTCATAAACACATGACACGCGTCGTATTGAACTTAGATATGAGCAATGTGAGACATGGCAGTTAGTTAATATTGCATGCTTGGGATGTCAATGAGCATTCATGTCATTTACCTTGGCCAGTCTTGTAAGATCATTAAAATGTGTTAAAGACTGTATGGTCATTTGTGAGTAGGTGATGTGACACTGACTGCATGCAGCACCACCTTCCAAACTGCATGTAGTACCTTTTTTGGATGGGTGGGCAGTGGGTCTTTCTGAAAGCTTCTGAGAATCTAGGCACCTTGATCATGACAAATATTTCTGGTGCTGGTTCACCTTCTGCCATGCTCCACTCTATCTACCTCATGCAGGTTTGAGCTGTCTTCCAAGTCCATTAAGCTCTAGCTGTCTTTTAACAACAGCACTACACCAGGTTTATCTCCCTCCACAACAGTGGCAAACTAATGAGCAGTGGAATTCCTATTGTGAAGCAATAATCAGTGCTTAATCAGGCCACTTCCATCAAAAGGCACGATCTCATAGGGGGAGGGAATCCCATCTGGAATCCAAGCTAATAGTTCCAATACATGAACCATACTACTGGGCCATCTGATCAGTATGGAAGAGTTTTTTAAAAAATGAAATGGGGAGAGAGGAAAAGAGAATCTTTCTCGCATTGTATATTTATTGTTGGACAATGGACAAAGCACTTAACATTGCAACTGGGCGTGCACAATCAGCATGGCAGAAAGGATGCTGCAGTTTGGTTTAGTGCTCCTCTTATAGGGAGGAGGAATCTACCAGAATTGACATTGAGATGAAGTTAGGTGGTAGGAGGCAGTTGTTGTGCTTCATCACCAATATAGACCTGCTGGGCAGAATGGCCTGTTTCTCTGATGTAAAATTCGATATAATTCTGTGCAATGGGCTAGTGACTGCTTCAGCATGTGGGCTTGTGGGCAGTAGACTGGAGGCAGGCTTCAGCTTGCCTGTAATACCCTGAAAGCTCATATAGCCCAGTGACTCAGTGTGCGTATGGATCTATACACAATAAATGGCCACTTTGACAAGGTGCAGCTGGCACTCCTGGAACCGCACACCAGTATGAGTTATACATTCAGAAGACAAAGGGAAAAAAATTAGAGGAAGACAAAGGAGAAAAATAAATACAAAGAGAGCATATTTCTTCTTTTCCAAAGCTCCCACACAGCTTTCTTTCAAAAACAAATTCAGTAGAAGAAACATAAAGAATGATAATATTGCACACAGATTTTTTTCCCCTAAGATTATTATTTTGCAATTTCATCCAAAGAGCTGTCATTTCTGTCCATAAATAAAGCATTGACTCCATGATGCGAACGATTATTTTCAGTTTAATGCAAGACCGATGGTGAGAAACTGATATAGTACAATTCTTTACTCAGATAGTGACAGCTAGTATTCTTTCTATGTCATTTTCTGCAGAGGACTAATGTGCCTCTTGGACAATTTGTTGCTTTAGTGATCCTAGTGATGTTACAAACAGCAAACAGCACAATGGGCACTTGCTGGAGAAGGGGATATTTTTGTAATTTTAACTCCTCTCTAGCAAACCTTCAGTAAGTTCACAGCAAACAGTCAAACCACACAGCCACATAACTAATCCCTTCCTTTTGAGAGGAGGGGGAAGATTTACTTTTGTTATTACTTTTTTCTTTATTCTTTGATGGGATGTGGGTGTCACTGGCAAGGCCAGCATTTGTTGCCCATCCCTAATTGCCCTTGAACTGTGTGGCTTGCTAGGCCTCATCAGGGGACAGTTAAGAGTCAACCACATTTTTGTGGGCCTGGAGTCACACATAGGCCAGACCAGGTAAGGATGGCAGATTTCCTTCCCCAATGGGAATTAATTAACCAGATGGGTTTTTAATGACAATTGATTGATCATAGTTTCATGGTCATCATTACTGAGACTATCTTTACATTCCAGATTTAATTTTTAATTGAATTGACTGCCTATTATAAAACATCATAGGCGGAATTGTCCAGTCCCATTGGCATCAGGCATCATGGCAGGATTTGAACCCATGTCCTCCAGGGCATTTAATTGGGCCTTTGGATTACCCACCCAGTGACATTACCATTACTATTATGCCACCATCTCCTACCCCACCATCACCCCCACCATTTTATAGCAGATAAGCAGGTGCCTGGCATTACATAATGCAAGGGGATAATTCAGTGAAGCAGTTCTTAATTGCAAGAATCTGGAATATGAAGAAGGGTTGGAATGTGAGGCGTCAACACCCTTGATTCCCATAGCTCCTGAACATTTTCCTTACACCAGACTCCTGGACCATTGAAGCCCCTTCAACTTTGATAGTGTTTTATGATTTTCTGTGTACCTACCTTTCTCCCTACCCCCTTATCTAGTCACACACTCTCTGTGCCTCATATATGTCTTTAATTTTTTCAATCCTCAATTTGCCTCCCATTCTGCTAATACTTCTGCCATTTCATTACTTCCTGAAGTCCACTTAAGCATTTTAAACATCATTCTGTATCTATCCTTCTGCTCAAATCCCAGGTTGGCTAAGAGTGGCACCTGATTATCTTTTCTTATTTTCCTAATCTTACATGAAGGATGGCCACTAAAATGTGGCAGTGGAGAACTGTCTGTGACAACTGAACTTTGATATAGGTTATACAGACTGAAAATGGTACAAATATACAGCTGGCCAGCAGCATCTGTGGAGAGAGAAACAGAGTTAACTTTTCAGGTCGATAGGCTTTCACCAGAACTGGAAAAAGTTAGAGGAGTAAATGGTTCTAAACAGCTTCAGGTGCAGGGAAAGTGGAGGGGGTGGGGGAGGGTGGGAAGAAACATGAGTCAATTGCTCAGGAGACAATGACAGGAAATGGTGCTGCCCAAGGTTTCACGTTCCTTGCTGGCTTTGTTTGACGCAGCACTAGCAGTGGGAAACCTCACAAAACATACCTTTGAGCCTTTGGTTTTTTTTGTCAGCAGGAGTAGATTTTGCTTCCTTAATGTCTAATGTCATAGTCCAATTACAAGTCTTTCCTTGTGATGAGATATCTCTCTGGCTGTGAGCAGTGGGACTACAATTTTCCAATGCACCTCGGCAGTGTGTGAGATGCCTCCACAAGGGAAAGGGTTTTGAGAATCACCATGTGGAATCATTTGGATTTCCTATCTTTGAATTCCCTATATAGCCAAATCTTATGATTAGATTGAATGGATAGAAAGTCACATTGTTGACTATGGTGAAAGGATTTAACCAAAGTGCAGATATGAACTCCTTTTGTACCATATTCTGTGTCAAGATTGCTGCATTGTTTAAAGAGAATACCAATTGCAACTCAATACACTGTGCAACATGTAGACATATATTTTCACCTTCAGCACATAAGCAGTGATCTGGCAGACTGCCTATTATAAATCACCATGGACGGAATTGTCCGGTCCCATTATCGTTGGGCATCAAGGCGGGTGGGGTGGGGGAGGTGGTGAGTGGAGACAGCTCTATGTGAGGGGCAGAAATTAGTTTCATGCCGGCATGAAAGCACAGTGGGATTATCTGATGGTATCTGGGTGGCACGCAAATCCCACTGGAGGCTGGCGTGAACCCAATTTGCATCCCGATAATGGGATGAAAAGTAAGGCTGACCGGAATTTGCCCCCACACCAGATACACTGCTACGCTGGTGGGAAAATATGCTGGCTCAGAACATGCCTGGGCAAGTGTGACATGCAGAAGTCAGAACTTACCTTTGGGCCTTGCTCAGATCATGGACATCTGAGGAGAAGAAGATGCTGGAGCCCTTCAGCTACTGGACCCTGGAGGAACACGTGCATCGCAGGCTGGATGGATTCCCATGGACATGGCTCCACCTTGAAGCAGTTCATGGAAGGTGGGAGGTCTCCATTAATGCTTTGAGTCTGCTTCGGAACATCCCGGTCTTGGCCATGGGCTGCTACGGATGATCAGCAAGCGGGAAAAGAGGAAGGTCCAACTGTGAGTGCGATAGGAATGTGTACCGGGGGAGTTAAGTTGAGAGAGGGGGGAAAAAATGTGTTTGGAGGGGGGTGAGGCTGTGAGCGGGAGAGACAAAGGTGATGGGAGTTGAGGTTGGATGGCGGGGACAAAGGTATCAGGGGAGTGGTTTGGGAGAGGGGAGACAAAGGTGTTAGGGGGTGTGAGGTTGGGACGGGGTACAAAGGTGACAAAAATGTGGGGGTTGAGGTTGGGAAGGGAGAGGAGGGAGTATGGGGCAGGAGGGAGTGACGAGGATGAATGCAGCAAGTGGGGAGATAGGTGTAAGGGGGGAGGAAGGGTAAGGGAGGGAATTTGGAGGGGGGACCGAGTCCAGAGAGGGGGAGGTGTCTGGAGGCGAGGGAGTTTGGAGGGGTGAAGGTGTCCAAGGGGATGAGGTAGTAAGGGAGGGAGTAACATTGGAGGAGGGAGTGAGGGTGGAGGAGGGAGTGAGGGCATGGTGTCCAGGTGAACGTGCAAGGGAGGGGTCTGTGGAGCCAATGACTGTCTCCTGGGGAGTGAACGAAGGTTGGACGTGGTAGGAGTGAATGGTAAGAATGAGAGAGGGCAGAGTGAGTTGGTAGGGTTTGAGGATGAGGGTGCATCAGGAGCAGTAGAAGGGACAGCGAGGGTGGGGACTCGGAGGCAGACACCTACCCTGGGGGTGGGAAGGAGCTCAGAGAGTTCAATGTGGATGGGGTGGGATGCTCAGGAACGTAGGGAATGTGCATGTTCACCTGAACATCCTGGAAAGGCAAGGGTCCAGGTTGGTAGGTGACACTGGAGAGGTAGAAGGTGATGCCAAGGGGTTTAAATGTTTGCTCAATATGTTATCTTCATAGAAACCAGTGATATTTTTATCATTTGTATGAAATCCAAAAACCCAGATATTTACTAAAAGGATCAAGGCACAAGACTCACTGTTAAAATCTAATAATTTTAACACACAAAATACAAAGGATATGAACACTAATAATTACATTCTACCTTGAATAATCAGTTGTGTTAAAGATATTCAAAGTACAATGAACATAGTTACTTACATTCTAAACCAAACCTATTAACTCAAATTTCCTTCCATACCCATTTGACTTACCTGCAAAAAACTCCAGTCAATTACTTATCAGAAATTGGAAGATTAACCTCCTGGTCTGAGTTGTTCCGAAGATTTATATAACGATTGAGATTTCTTAGGCCTTCAACTTACTTCTGGCAGGGCTTTTCCTTCAAATCTCTTCCAAACGTCCCACTATTATAGACTCCCAGTTTAACAGGAGAATTGTCATTTTCTTAAGCGTAGCAACCTTGGGTTTGAACTCTCCTGGTTCTAATGTTCTTTAGCTCTGGAGTCTTGTCCATAGGAACTCTCGCTCCTCAGTCTGGCTATCCCAGAAGTCCAACTCACTGTTAATAGAGTCCTTCCTTTAGCCTTTTAGCCAGCAAAAAGCATTTCAGCTGATTTCTGCTAAAAGATGTTCCCCTTCTGCCAGCTTGCTGTTCATTGCAATAAACTCTTTGTTTACCCTTTGCTTTTGCTAGTGTTTATCTCCCAGGCAGATAAATGCCTTGAACAAGTTGCTTCTTTACAAGAAATCATCTTCCAACGAAAGATAGTTCTTAAAGAGACCACCACCCGAACATAGAAAAGAGTTGTTTTTCTCCCCAAAAGTAAATGCGCCATCACAAATATGTGCCCTGGTCTACTGTCCAGGGAACATGGTGGCGTACTGGTAATGTCATTGGACTAGTAATCTAGTGGTTTCCTATTACCCCAATACCCTTGGCATGTTTGGATGTCTGTAAGCTTTGACCATTTTCAAATTGCACTCGAGTTCTTAGAGCTTAGGCAGGTTATGATTTGTCCATGGAATTAGTGCACACTTCATTTCAGGCACGGTGAATTTCTATTTCTTAGTATTTGATTTTTCTTTATTCATTCACAGGATGTGGGCTTCGCTGGCTGGGCCAGCATTTATTGCCCATCCCTAGTTGCCCTTTAGAAGGCAGTGGTGAGCTGCCTTCTTGAACCCACTGCAGTCCATATGGTGTAGGTACACCCACTATGCTGTTAGGGAGGGATCTCCAAGATTTTGACCCAGCGACAGTGAAGGAACTATTTTCAAGTTAAGATGGTGAGTGGCTTGGAGGTGAACCTCCAGGTGGTGGCGTTCCCAGTTATCTGCTGCCCTTGTCCTTCTAGATGCTAGTGGTTGTGGGGTTTGGAAGGTGCTACCTGAGGAGCTTTAGCAAATGCCTGCAGTGCACCTTGTAGATGGTACACACTGCTGCTAATGTAAGTCGGTGGTGGAGGGAGTGAATATTTGTGGATGTGGTGCCAATCAAGTGGACTACTTTGTCCTGGATGGTGTCAAGCCTCTTGAGTGTTGTGGGAACTGTACCTATCCAGGCAAGTGGGGAGATTCCCATCACACTCCTGACTTGTGCCTTGTGGATGGTAGACAGACTTTGGGGAGTCAGGAGGTGAGTTACTCATTGCAGGGTCCCTAGCCCCTGACATGCTCTTGTAGCCACAGTATATATATGGCTAGTACAGTTCAGTTTCTGGTCAATGGTAACTCCCAGGATGTTGACGGTGAGTGATTCAGTGATGATAATGCCATTGAACATCAAGGGGTGATGGTTGGATTCTCTCTTGTTGGAGGTAGCCATTGCCTGCCATTAGTATGGCGCAAATGTTAGTTGCCAATTGTCAGCCTAAGCCTGGATATTGTCCAGGTCTTGCAGTATTTGGACATGGACTGCTTCAGTATCTGAGGAGTTGCGGATGGTGCTGAACATTATGCAATCATCAGCGAACATCCCCACTTCTGACCATATAATGGAAGGAAGATCATTGATGAAGCAGCTGAAGATGGTCGGGCCGAGGACATTATCGTGAAGAACTCCTGCAGTGATGTCCTGGAGCTGAGATGACTGACCTCCAACAACCATAACCATCTTCCTTTGTGCAATGATGGGGCGATAATTGTCCGGGTTGGATTTGTCCTGTTTTTTGTGTACAGGACATACCTGGGCAATTTTCCACATAGCTGGCTAGATGCCAGTGTTGTAGCTGTACTGGAACTGTTTGGCTATGGACGCGGCAAGTTCTGAAGCAAAAATCTTCAGTAATATTGTCAGGACCCATTGCCTTTGCAGTATCCAGTGCCTTCAGCTGTTTCTTGATTTCATGTGGAATGAATTGAATTGGCTGAAGGCTGGAATCTGTGATGCTGGGAACCTCCGGAGGAGGCCAAGATGGCTCATCCACTCGGCACTTCTGGCTGAAAATTGTAGCACGTGCTTCAGGCTTATCTTTTGCACTGATGTGCTGGGTTCCTCCATCATTGAGGTTGGGGATATTTGTGGAGCCTCCTCCTCCAGTGAGTTGCTTAATTGTCCACCACCATTCACGACTGGATGTGGCAGGACTGCAGAGCTTAGATCTGACACGCTGGTTGTGGGGTTGCTTAACTCTGTCTATCACTTGCTGCTTATCACACAAGCAGTCCTGTTTTATAGCTTCACCAGGTTGACACCTTACTTTTAGTTATACCAGGTGCTGTTCCTTTTCATTGAAGTAGGGTGGATCCCCTGGCTTGATGGTAATTGTAGAGTGGGGTGTATGTCGGGCCATGAGGTTACAGGTTATGTCCCAGCATAGTTCTGCTGCTGCTGATGGCCCACAATGCCTCATGGATGCCCAGTCGAGTTGATAAATCTGTTTGAAATCTATCCCATTTAACATGGTGGTAGTGCCACACAACATGATGGAGGGTCTCCTCAATGTGAAGGCAGGACTCCATCTCCACAATGACTGTGCGGCGGTCCCTCCTACCGACACTGTCATGGACAGATGCATCTGCGGCAGGCAGGTTGGTGAGGATGAAGTCAAGTATGTTTTTCCCTCTTGTTGGTTCCCTCACCACTTGCCGCAGACCCAGTCTAGCAGCTATGTCCTTTAGGACTCCGCCAGCAGTGGTGCTCTTGGTAGTGGACATTGAAGTTCCCCTACCCAGAGTGCATTTTCTGTGCCCTTGCCACCTTCAGTGCTTCCTGCAAGTGGTGTTCAACGTGGAGGAGCACTGATTCATCAGCTGAGAGAGGGCGGTACGTGGTAATCAGCAGGCGGTTTCCTTGCCCATGTTTGGCCTGATGCCATGAGACATGAAGTCGATGTTGAGGACTCCCAGGGCAACTCCCTTCCACCTTTATACCACGGTGCCTCCACCTCTGCTGGGTCTGTCCTGCCGGTGGGACAGGACATACCCAGGGATGGTGACATTATCTGTAAAATATGATTCTGTCAGGCTGTTGCTTGACTAGCCCATGAGACAACTTTCTCAATTTTGGCACTAGCCTCTAGATGTTAGTAAGGAGGACTTTGCAGGGTCAGCAGAGTTGAATTTGCTGTTGTTGTTTCCAGTGCCTAGGTCGATGTTGGGTGGTCCATCTGGTTTCATTCCTTTTTTGAGGGCTTTGTAGCAGTTTGATACAATTGAGTGGCTTGCTAGGCCATTTCAGTGTCAACCACATTGCTGTGGGTCTGGGTCTGGAGTCACATGTCAGCAGATTTCCTGAACCAGATGGGTTTTTTTTATAACAACAATTGTCAATGGTTTCATGGTCATCCTTAGATATTTGAATTCAAATTCAAATTCCACCTTCTGCCATGTTGGGTTTTGAACACAGGTCCCCAGAACATTATATTTGGTCTCTGGATTATTAGTCCAGCAACAATACAACCACACCATCACCCCCCATTTGGAGACACCTAGCCAGGCAGGTGGGTTTCCACACATGCCACATACAAACTGACCAAAAAAAAGAGATCATATCCTCCCTGATTTTATTTAAATTGAACTTTTTCGGAAAATAGGGATATTAGGAGTAGGAATAGGTCATTCAGCTTGAGCCAGCTTCGCCATTCGATTGGACCATGACTGATCTGCCCCTCAACTCTATGTACACAGCTTCGTTCCATGTTCCTTGATACCCTTACTGATCAAATACCAATGTATCTCAATCGTGAAAACTCCAGTTGTCAAATGTATCTACTCCCTTTGTGTCAAAGAGTGCTTCCTGACTTCACTCCTGAATGACCTGGCTCCAATTTTAAAGTTGTTCTAATGTTCTGCTACTTTATTACTTGTTTGACCCATTTAGGAGTGGACCTTTTTATCAATGGCTGAAAACTGACTTTGAAGGCTAGGTTTGCAAGCAATGTAAAACCCATTTTTTGGTGGTAGAAATCAGAATTTGCTGCAACTATTTTGCACTCAAAAAAACAGACACAAAGGATAACAATTTAGCGGTGAAACAATTCTGTGCAGTCATTGATCTCCGTGTTAAATTTGTGGGGCTATTTTTATGTGTCCCGTGCAAACACTTAAAACAGGCTTCAAACACTTTAAATGTAACAATTGGGGGTATACTGTGTGTTGAAAGGCCCCCATCAAGAAATTTGCCAGCGACGAGCAGGGTAGTCATCGTGCCTGCTCCACTGAGGATTTATCAGTGACCATCAGTGAAAGGCAGGCAAAAGCATTTCTTTAAATAAGCATTGCTGTGGAGATGGAGAAGTGCAAGTGGTCCCCTGGCTTCATAGGAATCAGAATTGTCCCTTTCCACTGTCGCCCAACTCCAATTCCCAGGTTCACCCAAGCACTTTTGCTGGTGAGCTAGGTGGTCTGAGATTGATCATTGAAAAAATGAAAGACATATTTATATTGCGACTATCATAACCACAGAATGTGCTAAAGCACCTTACAGCCAATGAAATACTTTTTAAAAAAGTGTAGTCACTGTTGTAATGTAGGAAAAGCAGCAGCCAATTTGCACATAGCAAGATCCCATCAACAGCAATGTGATAATGATCAGATAATGGATGGAAGTTAATCCTCCCCCAGGGAGTGGACTGGGAAAGCACGGGATGGACAGCCTGATTGACAATCTTAAGTGGTCACTTTGGGGCCTCATCCTGTCGTGGCTGTTATTCAACTAGTGGCAGGTGGAAGCCAAGCCTTTTGGGCAAACTGCCAAGTGAACCCTGGCAGATATACCTGCGGCCTGGTGGAGTGTCCCTCTTTCTCGGGCACCCTGTACCCAATGGAGGGACCTGCGGCAGCAAGGGAGGGACCTGGGGGAAGACACTCCATTGTCCTTTACACTGAAGCCCCTTGTCTCCCTCGCCGGGGCTTCTCTGACTGGCACCTGCAATCTCACTCCATTCACCAGCACTCCAGGGCTCAAGCGACGATCTTCATCCTCGGGTGTCCTATTGTACTGGCAATGGCCACTGCACCTGATTGAGCTGCCAGTACTGGAGAACTGCTGGCCTCTGATTGGCCAGCAGCTCTGAGAGACGGGACATCCGTCTTCCATGAGGATGTCTGGCAGTAAATCACCCCAGTCAGGCTGGGGACTCCAATGGCAGCCAGTTGGCTGCATGATTGGAGCTTAATCCCAATGGGGCTCCCAGAGATTGATGTGGCAGGGTTGCCATTGGCTCTGCAGCCAGTGGAAGGGTCCACTGCTGTGACCATTAAATTTTGCCCAAGTCATGCTTTCTGATATTGGTCGAGGGATAAATATTGGTCAGGACACTGGGGATAGCTCCCCTATCTTCTTTGAAATATGTCCACCTGAGAAGGCAAGAGGGTCCTTGGTTTATTCCCTGATCTACAAGACAACACCTCTGACTGTACTCCCTCAGTACTGCACTTGAGTGTCAGCCTTGATTTTTGGGCCCAGTTTCTGGAGTGGGACTTGAACCCACAACCTTCTGGTGAGACAACAACCAACTGAGCCACAGCTGACACTTGAGCTTGGGTGAGCTGCTCAAGGTGGCGCAACCAATGCTGGAAAATTGTAGTGAGTATGTTGATGACACTTGGAATTAACTTTTGACAATCGTTGGGCCTTTTGGATTGAGTTGGTACTGGTCATTAAACAGATCCAGACAAACATCGATCCCTGTAAATTGATGCAGCAGATGAATTCTCAATCTGAGAATCACATCAAGTGTTGCGTGGCTCTTATAGAGTGGCTGGGGCCCAAATTGTTCCCATTGGCAGGAGGGTTGGTAACCTAAGAACACAGATTTAAAATAATTGGTACATAAATTAGAGGGGAGGTGAGGGCAAGTTTTTGTACTCAGAGAGTGGTTATAATCTGGAATGCATTGCCTGAAAAGGCATTGGAAGCAGATTCAACATTAACTTTCAAAAGTGAATTGGATCCCAACTTAAAAAAGGGAATTTTTTTAGGGATTAACTCTTTCTGTTAGCAAGCATAACTAATACAAAATAAACATTCCAATTCAAATTTGTAAATCAAAGCAATGGAATATTGCAAACAAACATCAAATATCACCCTTGTACATTCACTTAGTGTCTGCCTTCTGTGTGACTTTGCCTGTACTAGTGCCCCTCCCAGTGCTACCCCTGTGGCTGCAGCATGGCTGTTGGAAGGCTGCTGACTTTCAATGGAGTAGATAGCAGAAGGTCTTGGAGGATGGCCATGAGCAGCTTTGGACTTAGAAGACTTGGCTGTGGACTGTACCATCTTGCATGAAGAGCAAAAGTCTGAACTGGCTGACAGGCAACAGCAAGGGCACTGGTGGAGTGACAGGGGTGAGAGGATGCATGATGTCTTCTTGAGAGTGAATAATAGGTTCATGCTTCATGAATCCACCCTCACGGTTCAGTGTCTCAGCAATCATAATAATCTGTTGGACATATGGCTGACTGCTGTGACACCCTCCAAGCTCCTTTGAACATGGATGTCCACAACTATGACAGCAGCAGTCTGAGCTTGCATGTAGAAACCACTGGGTGCTGCCTTGTGCTGCAATGGAAGCTGAGAGATTGGTCATCAGATGCTGCATCACGGTGGATCCACAAGTGTACTAACGGAGTTGGCCACCACTTATATGCTGGAAAGTTGGGCTCCAAGCTCTGTGCAAAGCCATGTGCAAGGTTGGTGCTGGATGCCTCCATGCTCCTTGATATTGCATGCAGGCTTTCTTGGCAGGTCAGCCAATGCACGGAGCATTTCATTAAATGTGCCCATCAGCATCCTTCTGTAGCCAAGTGCTCATTTGAGTCTTCTGCAGCTGAACCTGTGTGTAGCTTCACTCTCTGGCAAGCTGTCACTTGTGTTATCCTTGTACCCTGGCTTGGCTGCAGGCCACTCATCTAGGTGTCTCACCACATGCACATTCTGCCTTAAACTATCCACTGAAGTATCTGCCATGTCAATGTCTGAGCTGATGGCTGCGAGTGTGAGATCGAGTGGCAGTGTTTCTTAGGTATCATTGTCTTCTTGTATTTCCTCTGTTACCCTTCCACCACTGCAGCCCAGTTTGCAGTTCCTGGACATCTGAAAAGAGAAGGGCACAAGGTTAATATTAATCTCTCAGCTAATATAAATAAAAAAACAAAACAGATTATCTGATCATTATCACATTATAATTGGCGGGAGCTTGCTATGTGCAAATTGGCTGCCCCCTCTCCTACGTTGCAGCAGTGATTACAATTCAAAAGTACTTCATTGGCTATAAAGCACTTTGGGACAATCTGGAGTTGTGAAAGAAGCTAGACAAATGCAAATCTTTCCTTCTTGAAGGGGAGGGATGTGGTGAAGGGCAGTTGGAAAATAAGAGCTGGTTGCTTACACCATCTGCAGTTCTAAATCAAAAGATCTTGCATGGGATGAGGAGAAGGTGAATTTGATAATACCTTGAATACTACCTTCAACTTCTATTGTTTCAGCCCTGCTGCTGTCCAAGGCCTCATCAATGGCTGCTCCAATAATGGTGAGCACTGTCTCCATCGTCGGGGTAAGTACATGCAGGCATGCAGTCCACAGCTGATTAGCTGCTACTGCCTCCAGTTATGTGCCACCTTGTCCTGCAAAATAGAGAGAAATATGTCAGAAAGTCCTTCTGCAATCTTTTTGGCTGATATGGCTATCATGGTTGAATAGTTGGGAGTGTGTGGAAGCAGTGTGATATGGGCAGAACCAGAATCAAAGTTAGCGTGGAGCCAACTTGCTCCACCCCGGCCTGCCTTGCAGCCATGACGTGCTGTGGGTGGGCTAAACAAGGGCCAAGTGGGACTTCCGTCCCTCACTGGGGAGGAAGTCCCATCCTCTGGAGCTGTCAGCCAATCCAATTGGCTCCATCAGTCCATCAGTCCATCAAGCTTAACTGACCCTTGATAAGCTATTTAAATATGGGGGTAGGGTTGTCAATTTCGGTGCCTGCCAAACCTCATATTATGGGGTTGATCTTGGAGATGGGTGGGAAGGTGGTGGGGGGTGGGGGGGGGTGGGGGGGTGGGGGGGGGGGTGCGCATTAAGCCTATTTTATGCCACCCCCACCAGAAACATACCCCCCCACCAGAAACATGCCCGACAGGGGCATGTAAAACGCAGCTTGTGGTTTCAGCAGTGCTAATTGTGTGAGGGTGAAGTGAAGCATATGAATATTAGATACCAGTTGTGATTGATAAAGATTGTTAGTAAATGAGTAGTGCATTGAGCAGTGTGTGTGGCTAATGTTACAGTTGGCAGGATATGGCATATGAAGGAGCATTCACTGACCCTGATGTGAATTTATTGAACTTTTATGGCATTGCTTCCAGATTCTCAGGGTATGATTCCTGACACTGACTGTCATGATTATCTGGTCCCACTCTCCTGAGAATTCACTTGGTGGGCCTCTTGTCTCCGTCCTCTACACCTCCTCCACAAGGCATCCAGTGCAGTGTCAGAAAACCTTGGAGCTTATTGTCTTCAATGTTGCGCTACTCTTGTGTCTGTCCCATGTCAGAATTAGTTGTGGAATGACTTCCAGCACTTTCTCCAGCCACAATGCACCTTCCCTTTCAGACATGCAGGCTGGCTTTAGTAAAGCAGGCTAGCTTTAACTGGTGCTAGCCTCTTAGATATTTGCTGTCCCAGCTGATGCATGCAGCTAATCAACAGTGCAGTTAGCACTGGGTGTAAACTGCAATCATGTTAATTAACAAACAGCGCAACGTTTGCTTTCTGCATGCATTGTAAGCAACAGGTTAATCCTGCATCATGATCCCCCATGCCTGTTTTCAGCGGAGAGCGAATTTGGTCCCTTCTGATTCTAAGATGTGCTTTGTTACAAGACAGTAAGCCCAAGAACATGATGGAATTTAGTGCTGTAAGGGTTAACTGTAATTTTCAATTAATACAGGTGCTAAATGTCAGTAGATCCCTTTGAATTATAGCCATTCCACTGAGGATCCTGCCTTGATATCCACCTTGGTACCATCTGTGTGCTTGGCCCTGAAGCATTTAATTCCATAAAAGCCACCATACATATTGTACTATAATATACCAGTGATTGAAGTTCAACCTTCAAACTGGCATATTTTTATTCTTGTGCACATAAATAACAAGAATTATGTAATTATAGCCGGAGAATTCAAAATTAACTTGCATATTCATGACATAAGGAACAAATAGACTTTCTGAAATTTTAAACATGTTGCCATCATCTATTTTATTCACATATGAATTTCCATTTGGATGATCAGCTTTCTAATGGGAATAGTTCAGTGCCAATGCCATCCCTTTCACCATATTCAAAATTGCTTGTTCTTTGTTATTCAAATGTGTCATTTACAATGAGATTTTTCCTTCCATCATTCAACCTCAGCAACACTCCTACTTTCGAGAGTAAAATCAATTGCAATCTATGGAAAATATAAAATGGAAAATTGACTCTGAATGTTAAATTTAATGTGCAGCAGACAATCCTTTGCATTGTGCGTCATATAAACTCGCCCCTACTGGATATGATAATCTGGTTTTCAGCATTTTGGCATTTTGCTGTTATCTATTTCTTTAGGTAACTTTCCTATGCAAAACTATTTTCTCAAAGCATCAGTTGTCATTGATTTGAAGTACATAACTGACTGTCGATCGTCTGAAAATTTCTCTCCATTTGCTGAAATTAGGTATGCTATCCATTACTTTTTCTAGTACATTTTCTTCTGGTTCCATTGCTAAGTAGCTTACTTGATTCACAGTGTTCTTTCTCTGCCTGCTGGCTCGCAATGTTAAGTTCTTCATTGATGTTGCCATTACTAACGGTTAATCGTAATGGTTTTAAAGTCATAGACTTATCATGTGTTCCATCATCATAGCCTTTTCCTTGCCTCAGTCTTAGTCTCCCTCTTACAGCATGGAGTGAGGATACAGGGTTTTCATCAGGAATATACCTCCGTGCATCATGTGCTTTTTTAGGTAAAGCATTGATATTTGTGCTCTTCAGAATCAAGGGTTTGCTTGGAAGTGATGGTTCTTCGAATTTACGGTGGGTAATTGAATTTGAGATCTTGTCAGGGAGAAATGGTACTTCTTGCAACAGATGTTTTGGGGCTTTATGGTTTTCTAGAAATGTCTTTTCAACCAGCTTTATCTTCTCCAGGTTTTCCAGCTGCTTGTGATTTCTCACGTTTTTTGGCTGCTGTTCAATGCTAATTGCTCCACTGGACGCCAGCTTCTCTGCAGCTAACTTGGCCTCTATTTGAATATCTTTAAGCTTCTCAAGTTGGGCTTTCTTGACATCCTCAGAGAGTGCTAATGGAGCCAACTTTATTGGCTTTTTAGGGGGGAGCTCTTTCAATTCATCCTTGGCTTCTTGATATGACTTTGGTGATGGAGACTTCAGCTGTCGCACATCGGAGTTGGCAGGTAAGGATACATCATCATAACTGTCCATATCACTGCTTGCTGAATGATTTGCATTAGGTACATTCAAGTTTGTTCCATCTTTAGTTTGGATGAAATTGAGGATGCCTAGCTTATTGGAGACATTTTTGAGTTTGGATTCTGACCTCCCGTCACTTGGGACTCCCTTGAAAACAATCAATTAATTTTGTTAATGTTTTTGAAATATATCATGTACAGTGTAGTGTCACACATTCTCATGTATGCCTTTGATATCCTTAAAAGACAGAAACTCCTTAATTAGTAAATAAATCAAAACAGATTTAAGAGAAAAAAACAAGGAAATATATCTATTATTCTCTATTCCATACGTCCTTGTTTTTCTAACTTGTACTTTTTTTCTGATTTTTTAACAGAAAGTAGATAATATTCAGTTCTGAGACCTCTACCAACACTGTTCATGAATTTGGCACAAGATTGGTATGTGTTTAGTGCCACTCTCTCCAGAATCTTATCTTCATTTAGATGGTCTAAGTAAATTGGCTGTGTAGGGAACAGTAGAGTAACATATATCTGACCACAAGTGCATACACATATAAATGTTTAAACAAACATCTTTTTTTGTGTCTCCTATGGTTTCAAGCTTAATATTGCATCAAATAATGTAAATATGATTTCAACTAATACTTTTTTTTACCAGAAACAGTCAGTTTGTTGAACTGAAATTGTCTCATGTCATGTCAGGATTCTCACCATTGGAACATGGATAACTATTAAATGGTTATTAATTTTGACACCTTCTTATCTATAGGTAATTTGAAAATTTGAAGTGACTGTTCCTGGCAATAGGAACAGGGAACCTGAGTTAAAACGTGTGGGCTAATTGAGCTTTGCCATCAGTAACCCAGGTTGCTTCAATAATATCACCATTTCATCACATTGATGGAGAATGTAGGACTTAGGCACATATTGGTCGACAATTACATAAAACACTAAAAACCTTTCTCCTTTGCACGAAAGATAATATAGTTATGAAGTAAGTTATCAGAGAAGGCCATTAAAGCAACTAATATAAATGAATCAAGAGGCAATTAGACTTGCTCTGGAGGAGAGTTTGAAGGACATAGTAAGATGGTGGGAAAGTAAGGTTGAACTGTTAAGAATGTATCATGCTAATGAATTTGATTATAATTATTAACCAGTTAGAGTGGTTAGAAGGATGGATGAGCTGCTAAACCTTAAACTTTCTACCCATTCCAACTGGAACATCACCTCCAATATTCATTATGGTTCTGACTCTAACTTGTAAGAACTTATCTAACTATTAGTTACCCCTTGGTTGACAATAATCATGAGCAAATTAGGCTGATATTTAAACTAAACCTTTGGAAAACCAACAGGCCTAAGTTTAGACATGATACGGGATTTTTATAAACCTTTCCAATTATAATACTTCAAGTAGAAATGTGAACAACTGAATCCATCAACACCATATGTATAAATATTGTGTATCTATAGCACCATATAGATACGATATATGGTATAGTAGGAATCATATTAGTAAAAGCTCCCATTGACCTGAAGGTGCTGATTATAGTTATTTTGTCATTTCTGATACAGTTATCTATCTGTAAGTGGAGAATAATAATAGGAAGTGGTGCCATAGAAACAGTAGTATGGAAAGTGGGACAAGTCAGGGTTTTTTCTTTATTTATTCACAGGATGTGGGCTTCACTGGCTGCACCTGCATTTATTGCCTATCCCTGGTTGCCCTTATTTAGGGGCATTTAAAGGTCAACCACATTGCTGTGGGTCTGGAATGACATGCAGGCCAGACCAGGTAAGGACAGCAGATTTCCTTCCCTGAAGCAGATGGGTTTTTATGACAATGGTTTCATGGTTATCATTAGACTTTTAATTCCATATTTTTATTGAATTCACATTCCACCATCTGCCGGCAAATTTGAACCCGGGTCCCTAGAGCATTACTCTGGGTCTGTGGATTACTGACTAGTTACAATACCACTATGTAAAAGACATTTGCCTCAGAGAATGCTACAGTGTGATTCTTTCTCCCCTAGTTGTCTTTGGCATTCTGTTCAAAAGCACCCAGTTGCTTTTACAAACTTATATATTATATTGTAATTTTCTGTGCATTATGATTCCAATTTCATTTCCTGGGCGCAATCTGGAGTCTATTACATGAGTTTTATATTTTCTAATATAAGCCTAGAGTCACCCAGCACTTCTCCTTCACATTGAACATTTCACTGGTGAGCCATGATCATATATTTTTATCGATTGCCCATATTTTTTATAGTTTATGTTACTATTATCCGACCAGCTGTGCTGAATGCGTTCCTTTGTCCTTCATATCTGAAGTTGCAAATATAGCAACAATAGAGGAAAAATGGGTGATCTTTTGGAAGAAGTATAAAGATAACTAAATCTAAAAGCATGCAACTGCGACAAGTGGCCACTTTGATATGAAAGGAAAGAAGGGGGTTTCTATAGGAACAATAAAGGATTTTTGCAGATTACTTTGCATTGAAATAGTGCCGTGTGTTACTGGCACATTTTGCCTCCTACCTTAGCAGAAGAATTGATAACATTATATTAAATGACTTACCACCTCCATTAAAATAGCAGACAAAGGAATTTCATACTAGAGATTATATGCTAATATCACACTGTGTATCATTTCAAAGCAGGAGAGTTTAAATTCCAAATAGTTTTGGACTTTCATTCCAGTTTCAAGGATTACCTTGAGCATAACCTGCAATTAGTGCAAAAAGACCATAAGTTAATAACTGAGACTCTGTACCTCAGCGCGGAAGAAGGACTCGTTCTGCCCAACTAGGCTACTGAGAATTGATGGCTGGCAATAATTGGGTATAAATTTTTCACTAAATGAGTAGGAGAAATATACACTAGGCAATAAAAGACATTGATAGCAATGACAACGTTTATATTATAAGTTTAAGAATAAAATAAAAGGCATCATAAAAGTTTCTGTAGGGAGGAATATAGATTTAAAAAGTGAATAATCTTTGAGTTCGCTGTTTAGCCTTAGCATTCTGATACCTATCGTGTGGGTATGAAATTACTTTGTCTGCATCTTATACTGTAACCTCTACCATTAAAATAACAGATATAGGAATTTCATACAATTAAACTGTGCTAGTGAGAAAATATTTACATGGTATAATTTGAAGGTCATTGTGTATGTACAGAAGAAATTGTAACAATGAAACATGGCACCTTAATTTGAAATACTCCAATTGAGATCAAAATAAGATAATCATAAACTGATCAAAATCCTTCATTTGGACCCTTATAGATTCTGGCTACAGCTGGATTAAGAAGTAGATGTGTAGTCAGATTGATTAACAGACAAATAGATAGGTAGATTGATAGATCGATAGGCAGGCAAGCAGGGAATCAGGCAGGCAAACAAACTTACTCAGATAATTGCAGAGATAGGCAACTGCTATATAAAAGCAAAGGCCTAACTTACTAGTCTTCCCAATGGTCTCAGGCTTGGTTTCTGTTTGATCATCCCCCTGCAGTTTTCACCTCCAGTATTGTGCAGCCCAGGGACTAACAAGAAGCTCCCAGCCTGACGTTACTATGGATAAGGAATCTATAAATATCAGTATAAGATAATTACATGAAGATTAGGGTCACTGCTTAACAGGTTGTTGCAGACAAATCCACATCAGCGTGTGCAACTGAAACTCATCAGAATTGACTGACTTTTTTAAACCAGCTCAGAATTTCATATTCATTATGTAAAATAAATCTGAATAGAAAACTGAATAGTTAAATTTGAAAGGAAGTCCAAAGGCTATTAAAATATTCCTTCTACATAGCTTTAATCTATATCATGGCTTTCCACAATCTATAGCACTTTGCAACATGGTTAGCAGTTTTTGTTAAAGGAGGAATATTAGCCAGGACACTAATGAATCTTCAAAAAAACAGGAAATCCTGGAAACATTCAGCAAGCCAGACAGCATCTATGGAGAAAACAGATGAGATGAGATGTGTGCTGCAGTTGTGAGAGATCGCTGGCCTTGTGTCTGAAAAGACAGAACTCCCCACTTGCCTGGATGAGTGCAGCTCCCACAACACTCAAGAAGCTTGACACCGGCCAGAACAAAGCAGCCCGCTTGATTGGCGCCACATCCACAAACATTCACTCCCTCCGCCAACAACGCACAGTAGCAGCAGTGCGTACCATCTACAAGATGCACTGCAGGAATTCACCAAGGCTTCTTCAACAGCACCTTCCAAACCCACGACCACTACCATCTAGAAGGACAAGGGCAGCAGACACATTGGAACACCACCACCACCTGGAAGTTTCCCTCCAAGTCACTCACCGTCCTGACTTGGAAAGATATCGCCGTTCCTTCACTGTCGCTGGGTCAAAATCCTGGAACTCCTTCCCTAACAGCACTGTGGGTTTACCTACACCACATGGACTGCAACAGTTCAAGAAGGCAGCTCACCACCACCTTCTCAAGGGCAACTAGGGATGGGCAATAAATGCTGGCCCAGCCAGCAAAGCTGACATCCCATGAATGAATAAAAAAAAAGACAGATGAAAGCATGTTCCCCATCGTCATTGGAGATGAAATGAAAGATCTATTCTATAATAAAGGAAAATTAAAGGCACTGTGAAGTGACCTAATTCTACATTCCGGCATTTTCATGTATCAGATGTACTCCCAGCTCAGTTGGCAATGTATCTGATATTGTTCATTATGCACCTCTCCTGATGATCATTTCCATCAAAATCATGACTGAATCTGGGTGATTATTTAAATAAGCAACTAATATCACTTCTTTTTTGACTTATCACATAAAGTCAAAATTACCCCTTCCTGCGGAGGTGAAAGGCATTATGGGTGGAATCGTTCCAGATTTGCAGTGTGAGATAGTGGGTGTGAAAAATGTTGTTTTAACTGCTGGCCGCAGTGGCAGGTTTTCACTCCGTATTGTCCCCTTCCCGCCTCATAAATTATGCAGTCACGGGAAACATGCCGGATCACTGGCAGGCAAGCTCCAATTGGCTCATCACACTGTTACCTCACCGCTTCCTCATGCCAGGCGCCATATTTAAAATGCAGCCCACACACGCACTTCTCAATGCTTGCAACCCAGGACTGCTCCAGTCAAGATGTGGCCCCAAAAGCCAAGAGGACTGCAGCCCCACGTTTCAGTGATACATCAATGGGACACCTTCTAGACACCATGGAGGCCCGCTGCAAAGACCTCTACCCTTGCTCTGGCTGCAAGAGGCCCATCAGTCTCACCATTCTGACTTGGGAGCCGGTGGCAGAGGTGGTCAGTGCCAACGCTGCACACAAGAAGTTGGCCATCCAGTGCAGAAAATGGATGAATGATTTCAACCATCTGATCAATATCAATTCACCCACTTACAAGCCTATCCACATTCACTGGCATCTCACTCACTGCCAACTCAAGTTATATCACTACTCATTCTCTCACACAGACCCTCACATCTCCATCTAGCTTCTTCTCCTCTGGAGACTGCCTCCTCATCCTGTCCATTCAGCTTACATGCACATCTGCCATCCTCTTCATTTGACCTGGCATACACCTTGCTCACACTCACGCTATTGTTACGACCGGGTGAGGTTCCCTTAATTTGTCATCACCCTGGACAAGGTACCCCAAATTGCTTTGTTCCCAGGTGAGGAAGGAACCGGCTCCCCTTCTTTATTCAAAGCCCTTGGTTGGTCACAACAAGGTTAATTTAAAAAGGATCCCTTCCCTTATGGATACCTTTTCCCAGTCCAAGTGTATTTACATTTTAAAAGGGGCCAATTTAACCAGGCTTTCTTGAGTTAAAGAAAGTGTGAGTTTATTAGTTACTAAAATGGGAGAAAAAAATAAAAACACAACACACATGCACTCAGATTATAGATGGGAAGTGAGTCCTGAAATAAAAAATTAAAAAGATATATGAATTAGTCTTTGGCTGGTCAGTGAGCAGCAGATGATGAAATGTTGTGACCGTTAAGTTGGGGTGATTCCGGTAGGCAGTGGGTTTGGAGATTCTTGGTTCTGCAGGTTAGGTGATAGGAGTTCTCCTGTTTCCTTTTCAACTGTGGCTCTGCTGACCTGTGATTTGCTTCCAGCAATCAGAGAGAGAGGACATTTTTACCTGCAAGCCCAGGGATGCCTAGTTAGTGTTTTTCAACTGTAACCTTCACAGCACACCCTTACACACCAGACCTGGAACACCAGGATTTCAGTTGGCTTTTTAACCCCTTTTCTTGTGTATTCCTGGAAGGGAAAAAAAAACAATAATGCCTTTCATCCAGACCTGCTTTCTTTTAAACTCACATCATGTCCACACTCTGGGTTATAACTCAAAGGAGATAGTTTCTGCTAAGATGGTAATCAGCTTTCAGTATCTCCGCAACCACAGGAGATTACAGTTCAGTTCTTGCAATTCATCTTTTTGTTTGAAGTGCCTCTGTCTGAAGTAGGCCTTGTTACCTTTTTAGGTGCAACATTCCGTTCCCTGGACTACATGGTTAAGTGTAATCCGCATAGGAATTTTCCAGCAAGTGGTTACTTTACAATCTCAGCCAGCTTTTGCTTGTATGTCCTTTTTTAAAAAAACACATACCCTAGTTAAAAGTTCAATATGTCCATAAGTAATTTGCGCTATGGCCTGCATGGCACCATCTGTCTTTATTCGGGACAAGTCAGTGCACAATTGCCGGGAGAGGTCCCAGTCTGGAGTGGAGTGCCAGACATTAAGGTCCTCCTCACTCCATTCAAGAGTTGAACATTGGAGCTGGCCGGTGAGGATGGTGACCATTCCTGCAGTGCCAGTGATGTCGGCAGTGAACACCCACATGAGGATCCTGCATCACATTATCCCTCTCTCAACATTACTTTGGATCCACTCTTCTCTGTGCAACACAGCTGCCAAGCACTAATAATCTCCACTTTCCTAAGCACACCTGACACGTGACCCCTGCCCCAGCACCTTGGATGAGGACCCTGAGGGCAGTACCATTGACGACCAATCAAAACACTCACCCAACCCTCCACCAGCGCAGCGACACACACCTCGGTGTGACTTAGATGTAGATTAGTCTCGGGATCACAATCTGGTGAGCACAGCACACAATCTGTTCCAAAGCAGGCGGAGGCAGGCACAGAGATAAAAACAAAAAACTATTGCGGATGCTGGAAATCCAAAACAAAAACAGAATTACCTGGAAAAACTCAGCAGGTCTGGCAGCATCGGTGGAGAAGAAAAGAGTTGACGTTTCGAGTCCTCATGACCTTCAACAGAACTGAGTAAAATTAGGAGAGGGGTGAAATATAAGCTGGTTTAAGGTGTGGAGGCGGCGGGGGAGGGAGGGAGCGATGGGGGGAGAGAAGTTGGGGGGGGTAGTGGTTGTCGGGACAAGCAAGCAGTGATAGGAGCAGATAATCAAAAGATGTCACAGACAAAGGAACAAAGAGGTGTTAAAAGTGGTGATATTATCTAAGAGAATGTGCTAATTAAGAATGGATGGCAGGACACTCAAGGTACAGTTCTAGTGGGGGTGGGGTGGAGAGACTGACAGGGCATTACAGGTATAGATTTAAAAATAATGGAAATAGGTGGGAAAAGAAAAATCTATATAAATTATTGGAAAAAACAAAAGGGAGGGGGAAGAAACAGAAAGGGGGTGGGGATGGAGGAGGGAGTTCAAGATCTAAAGTTGTTGAATTCAATATTTAGTCCGGAAGGCTGTAAAGTGCCTAGTTGGAAGTTGAGGTGCTGTTCCTGTAGTTTGCGTTGGGCTTCACTGGAACAATGCAGCAAGCCAAGGACAGACATGTGGGCAAGGGAGCAGGGCGGAGTGTTAAAATGGCAAGCGACATGGAGGCAGGCACAGTCTTGGTCACTGGCACTTGAAAGACTGCTGGAGGCAAGGAAACTGCTGAATCCAAGTCAGATGATGAGCCTTTGGACCCGGTCCTTAATCAGTTGTTGGAGTTGCAAAAACAATTGCAGGAACATCAGGAAGGGATGCCTGGGCCATTCCTCAGATTGCAAGAGACGATAAAGGGGTCTGTCAGCCTTCAGTCTGAGGTGATAGTGCCGCCATGTGAACACATCGAGTTCAACACTGGCAGGATGTTGGCAGGCTGCCACGGAGACCTTGGTCCAGGACACCGGTCATGCACTGCTGCGCAGGCTGAACTCCATCACTGATGCCATAGTTAACCTCCAGCAGTGCCTTGATCTCACTCCAGCTTCCCCTTTTCCTCAAGGAGTCAGCCAGGGGCCTTTGGGCACCCTTGGGAGGAGGCCCAGCACCTCGGGCTGATCCAAATCCCCTCTTCTTGTGACCCCCGCAACTCCAGATCCACAGGCTGAGGAGAGTACAGCTGGCCCACAGCAGGACACCCGAAGCAAGCTGGGGCCCGCCAAATCTCGGCCCTCCAGAGGACACCCACCAAGGTCATCACAGACAGGGCATAGCAGTCAGCAGGCTGCCTCCACCTCTGCTGTGGATGTCGGGAGAGTACCAAGACGTAGAAGCAGGATTAGGAAGGTTAAGAAGATGTAATTGCACAGACTAGGCATGGGTGTTAATCACTTGTAAATGATGTTCATGGTTGTAAATAAACTCCCAAGAATGTCTCCTTGTCTATAGCTCATTGTTCTGATGAGCAGTGTTTGTGTCACTCAGATGTGAAACCTTGGTTCCTGCACAAGATAAAGGCAGGTATCTCAGTCCAGGCCCGCTTCCCTGTGCAGTGTGTAATCTTCAGACCAAAGTAATAGTCAGGCTTCACACTCTCAGGGCACATTAGTGATACCTGCACATTGATGGTGCTTGTCGTTGCTACCAGAATGCTGTGGGCAGTTGTAACAGAATGCCCTCATTCTCTCTGTGTGCTCTTAGCACCTTTGAGGTTTGTCTGGCCCCCCAGGTTTTCAGCATCTGTGACCGGTGACCCCGTGCTCCTGAAGGGGACAGGTGCTGAAGACTGGCAAAGGAGCAGGTGCATTTAAAATTTAATGGTTGCATCTCCGTGAAATGAACCTGATCACAGAAGATCAATGGAGTGTTCACACTGCATGTTGTCAGCATCCTCGTATCATGACGTAGTTGACTGCTTGTTGCCACGGAGTTCTAAGCGCCACGTGAGTGCAGTCGATTGCACCCTGCACCTATGGAAAACCTGTGATCTGTGCAAATCCCAGTGCTCTTGCTTCCCGGCTTTCCTGATCCTGGGAGAAATGCACTAAATTCTGTGCCTTCGCAAAGATGGCGTCTGTGACCTCCTGGATGCACTTGTGGTTGGGGGCTTACGAGATCCTGCTCAGGTCACCTGTGAAGCCCTGGAAGGAGTCACTGGTATAAAAATTGAGCACCACGGTCACTTTCATGGCCACAGGCATTGGATGCCCTCTATGTCCCTGTGGCATCAAATCCTGCTGCACGTGGCATATGTGACCGACCAGTTCCTTAGACATGTGCAGTCTTTGACGACATTTGTTCTCAGTTATCTGCATGAATGACAAACGTTGTCTATAGACTCTGGGTTTGGTGAAGCGCCTACAAGCAACGATTCTCTGTGGAACTTCAGCTGCGAGTGCAGTAGGCCCTGCTGCCCCTTCATCTTGAGGGAGGTGCTCCTCCCTTTGCCAAGTCAGGTGCCTCCGTCGCACTCTCCTTCTTCCCTGCTCCCTGTAAGCCATGAGGCATAATGGTAGATCACCAGGCTCCATGATCCTGATGTTCTTCTCCTGCAGGATCAAAGAGAGAGACGTGGGTTAGCATACATGTCCTAAGAACCTCCCTTGGTTAAGTCTGAAGGCCCTTTCATGCATGCCAGAGAGTGCTGGTCACCACTTGGATGGCCTGCGTATAGTGTGCTTCATGATCGCCCGAAACCGCACCTATCTCTGCCCCACTCCACCTGACTGATTGGCGCAGCTTCGGCCACTGGACTGCATGCTGTGCTCTCAGCTCAGGTTTAGGCATTCTCCTAACCCACGCTGCAAGGCTCCACGGTTAGCTTGAACCATGATGGATACTGGTCCAAACCTTAATAAAGACATTGTAAGGGTCTGTGGGTGTCTCCACCAGTGACTGCACCATGGTCACCTTTCACATAGGGATTCTACAACTTGCCCAGTCAGCCAATTGTTCTGCTACCCCCTAAAACACACACTAATTTACAGTCTGCACCCAAGAGGTGAAAATTTCTGGAGAATTTGGTGACACTTTCATGCTTTTGCTTTGCTTGACTGGGCAGTAAAGTTTCAGAGGCCCGACTCCAAGCATGTCAATGGAGTTGTCCCTGAATGGTCTCAGCTGCAGAAGAATGCTCACTTAAGACAAGCTTTTCCAAGTGCATGCTGCTTCCCTCATCCCACCTCCCCTCACCCACACAATCCCGCACATTCTTGTGTACGTCCTTCAGTCTGTTCCCTCACCACTCCCGCCCGACCTTACCTGCACTGTAGCCCTTGCCCTGGCACCGCACTGAAAGCCAGCTAGAAAAAAGGGTGACTTGCCTGTGCCGCCCCACTACTCCCCAAATGTGCGGTGCCTCTTCCTTGATGTCCTACGGGTGATGCTTGCGAGCGCTGCGCAAGGTTGTGTGCTCTCACCTTCGAATTCCCCTTGAAGTTCAGGTCGCCCAAATACACGCCTTTTAGAGGCAGTTGTGAGGCACGCTGTTCTGCAGTCACGCCGTCTTGGGCAGCAAATTTGATGTGTGGGGGGATGATCCCAAAGAGCAGGGCTTATAATGAGATGCTAAAATATTGAAATTAGGTTCCCGATATGTGTCGATGGGAAACATGGCCCGCCATTGACGGGTGGAGCGGACAATTGCAAACTGGCTTCACAATGGCATAAAACCGATTTTAGGCCTTCTCGCCATATTGTCCACTCACGTCCACCAAGACATGTGCTGCCAACGGGATCGGACGATTCTGCCCTTTCTTCTTTACACAAGTATGTATGTTGCACTGTGATCAAAGTTTCCCAAATTCTTAGCGTTTGACAGAGATCCACCATTATTTCTCTCAGGTCATGCTGACGGCCTCACTGATGGAGATCAGCAACTATTTTAGCTTGCTCCATTAATTTGAATGGGAACCACAATTTTAGACTAGCTAGGAAAATGATCAGGGGCCATAGTTAATAACTGGGTGTCCTGCATTTATTTATTTCCCTTTTAAATAGTGGCCCTGAATTTTTTGTACTGAGTCATACTGAAGCAGCAAATTGACAACAGTGTAGCGAGCTCAGTGGGGCATTTGGGACCCAGATGTTTGACAAGATCAATGGTCTATCTCCTTAAACAAAAAATTTCATAAAGGGAGAAAAAAATTGGATTCAGAAAGAAGAAGATAAAAGAGAAAGAAAGGAAAAGTAAACATTTTAGAAATGTCAATTAGGAAAACATCTAGGAACAAGTGAGATTGCATAGTTGCTTCTTTTCTGGGCCTCCTTGTGTGACATGTAATAATCATCCTACTAGCAGGATCCTGAAACTGTACAATAGCAGCCCTGACTTTCTGTGAGAGGTTTAACTCGTATTTAGGGTGCAAATCCAGCAATTTCTTCGCACTCATGGGGAGGTCAGTGACAAGCTTTCATTGTTGCGAGGCTAATGGTAGCGCAGAGCACATCGCCCAGCTGTTTGTGGCGATTCACAACTTCCACCTTATCACTTCCTAGCTACAAATTGCTGTTTTTCTCTGCACTAATAAAAGCAAGCGCTGTGGACTCACAGCTATTTTCCCAAAAAATTCAAGGACATTGTTTTACTTTTGTGAGCTGATGATAACCTTTAGCTTTAGTGCGCCTTCCTAGGCCCAGAAAATGTTTGCCCAACCACATATTCTCTGTTAGTATATTGAATTCCTCAGTGCTCAGTGAAACAGTGATGGTTAGTACTCATTAACGGTTTTTTGATACAAAAATTCTCTTTTACCGAGCATGTTATTGGGACTTAATGGCCTGAATTTTACCATTGGCAACGGGACCCTGACATCAAGGTGGGAAGTGTGTCCCAATTTTGCATTTGCTGGCATTGGGACTGCTCATCAATTGGTCTGCTGTCCAATTAAGGATGGCGGGCAGGCTCCCAATGCCATCAGCCCTATCAGAGGGCCGACAGCTCTGAACACTCAGTAGTGCCACTGTTGGAGGTCGCCCTGCCATTGGCAAAATATCGGTGGCCCCATAAAAGGTCTCTAACTGGGCCTTCAGTTATGCTAACTGGCTGCCTGCCACATTGGCGCGGGCAGCTGCTTGGCAACTGATCCCACCACTGGAAAATTATTTGGGTGGTATGTCTTTGGAACCATCCGCCCACTTTTACTTGCCCCTCTAACTTCCAGCCTACCAACCTGGAGCCAGTAAAATTCTGCCCAGTAGTTCAGCATGGACAACTCCATCATTGCCATAAGAAAAAAATTATTTTGCCTGTGTGCATTTAAGAAAGTGTCATGATGCCATAGTGGTCCATAGTTCAAGATCTGCTGCCTCTACTGCACTGGTGAAGAGTAATAGCAAAAGCCCACCTTTCAAATGGAGACAATTTTAACCATAACTGCCCCCATAGCCTCCTCTGGAGGTCCAAGATAGAAATTGCTTTAACTGATTATATTGAACAGTTGTTGCAAATAGTTCTCTAATTTTAGTTTCTACATGATGCACACATTTATAGATTAAATATTCTTACATATAAACTGGGAAATGTAGCCCCCCTTGCTATGAAGAGTGATGAAAGTCTTGAATGGAATAAGGAAGTATATTATTCTAAAATAAAACTGCTGGTTATGTAAGCTGGTCATTAGCTGAAAGAGAACAAAACAATATGATGTGCTATTGCTTCAAACAGGACACTTTGTCAGATCTGGCACCTCGAGGAGAACCAGGACTCCTTTATTTTTATTATTCTCAGAATGAGAGAAATATGGCAAGGGCACATCCTGACATCCCCATTTGTTCTGAGCAGATGACAGGGGACTTCTTCAACTAATCTGCTTGTTGGTATCACTGCACCATATCATATGGGGCTAACCACACCAGTTTTAATAAAAGGCTCCACCTCGGATAAAAACAGTAAGTGCTGGAAATGCTCAGCAGGTCTGGCAGCACCTTTGGAAAGAGAAGCAGTTAACATTTTGAGTCAAATCGCATGCAACAACTTTCAAGGCTATGTCGGGGTGTTATGTCACTGGACTAGTAATCCTGAGTCCTGGGCTAGTGATCCAGAGGAAGTGGGCTTAAAACCATCACGGTCAAATGAATCTAGAAATAGAAGGTTGGTATGAGTGAATGTGGTCATTAAGCTGTCAGAGTGTTGTAAAAATTCAACTGATTAACTAATTTAGGGAAGGAATCTTGTACTTATCTGGCCTATATGTGACTCCAGTCCACACTAAAGTGTTTGGGGATTGTTCTGACTTTGTATGATAGCATAAAATGGGTGGAGTGAGAATGACAACCAACCTTACATCACTCCAAGTTGGAGTCACTGGGTGATCATAGAAGTAGAAACACAGGCTGATTTTAACCTTCCAGTTTAGGAGCACTGACGCTGTGTTAATTATAGTTTTAATTAGTATGTAATACACCATTAAGAAGAATGCTTGTTAAGGAAGATCACATGATCTTTAGCACCCAATAGGAGAGTGGCGCGGGCTACCTCACTAGTTAGTAGTGTAGAGATAGAGTTTGAGTTGGAAGCACACGTATAGTTGCTGCTGAGTACCTTTGTAAATAAACTAAGAGTTTCTACCTAAGAAGTGTCGGTTGATCAACTCTATCAATAGTACCAACTCGTCCACCACTCACAACAAACTGGCAACGAGGATAAAATTAGTCTACCAGAAGAAATCAAGTGAAACAAAATCAGCACTGTACCTCACCCAGTAATTGTAAGTAGAAGTTCCATTTGAATCAACAAAGTGATTCCCTCTCACAATGCCGCAATTCGGAAGAATTGACCCTTTCAATCCAACCACGGACGATTGGTCTTATTACATTAAACACCTCACGTTCTTTTTCCAAGGGAATGAGATTATGGGGGAAAAGAAGAGGCAAGCAATCCTCTTAAGTACATGTGGGAGTAAAACCTATGGCTTGATTTGAAGTTTGATGGCAGAAACTGCCCCTGATTTGAAATATTTTGATAAATTGGTAGACCTCGTGAAGGGTCATTATCAGCCAAAGTCCACAGTAATGATGCAAAGGTTCAAGTTTAACTCAAGAAATAAAGTCCTGGGGGAGACAGTTACATGCTATGTGGCAAGTTTGAAGCAGTTAATGGAACATTGTGAGTTTGGTACATCTCTAAGCGACATGCTCAGAAATCTCAGAAATCTTTTAGTGTGCGGTGTGAATGAGGACATGATTCATAGAGATTATTGTCTGAAGAGAATTTGGATTTCAAGAAGGCGCTAGAGATAGCACTGGCCATGGAAAGTGCAGTAAGAGATTCAAAAGCCGTACAGGATAGGCAAAATAGCGCTGTCCTCCACATCAGGTGGAAAACCCCAGCAAAAGGGCACAAAAATTGAAGAGTCTGCCGAGAAGCGGGAAACAGCCCTCACTAGCCAGAAAATGAGAAAAAATGACTTATCAGCGAAAACAAAGAATAATTTCAATAGAGGTGTAAACAAGCAGCCTTTTAACGATTGGCAGTTTAAAAAAATCAAATGCTATTATTGTCACAGAAATGGACATATAATGAGACAGTGCAGGGAAAGAGTCCGACAGGCTTTTAAACAAAAGGAAAAACCCAGCGAGATCTACAGTGTAGAAGAGCGTGAAACAACAAATTCAGATATTTACTTGTTGTTTAATCTGAAAGCTGAAAAAACAAAACCAATATTTGTAACAGTGAAAGTAAATGGCAGACCTATTAGAATGGAAGTGGACACAGGAGCTTCCACTCCCTTCAGATACCTGAATAATGGTGAACATCAATTAAATTTAGAAGAAACAGCTGCCAAACTAAAAACATACAGGTGAAGGCATCCAGGTCAAAGGCATAAGCAGAGTAACCGTCCATTATGGAAACCAATCGGCAAAGCTACCCTTGATGGTGGTCGCAGGTGAATGGCCAAGCCCCCTGGGGCGAAACTGGCTAAAGGAGATTAAGCCAGAATGGGCTGAAATTTTCCAGTTGAGAGCAAGTGTGTTATCAGAGCCACTTCAAAAGCATGCCGGTCTTCAAGGATGAACTTGGGAAGATCTAGGGGCTGCAGGCAAAAATTCATGTGGATTCGGAGGCAACCCCGCGATTCATGAAGGCCAAACCAGCGCCTTACGTATTGCTAGAAAAAGTCAACACTGAACTGGACAGACTAGAAAAACTGGGCATTATACAACCTATGCAGTTCTCAGAGTGGGCAGTGCCCATAGTCCCCGTCCTTAAACCCAATCAAAGCGTTCAAATTTGTGGAGACCAAATTGATGGTTAATAAAGTAGCTAAGGTAGACAGACACCCTTTGCCAAAAATCGATGACCTGTATGCCAAGCTGTCAGGTGGAACCACCTGCACGAAGCTTGACATGAGTCATGCTTATCAACAACTAGGATTGCGTAATGCCTCCTGGGAATTTGTCACAATTAATACCCACAAAGGGTTGTACCAACATACTCGATTGCCTTTTGACATCTCCTCAGCTTGTGCCATCTTCCAGAGAACAATGGAAAGTTTACTGCAGGGAACTGCACCAAAGAACACCTCAGAGCTCAAATCATTCCAAGGAATAATCAACTACTATGGGCGGTTCTTACCCAATTTACTGCAGGGAACTGCACCAAAGAACACCTCAGAGCTCAAATCATTCCAAGAAATAATCAACTACTATGGGCGGCTCTTACCCAATTTGTCTACAGTGCATTATCTACTCAAAAAGAACCAACGTTGGTTTTGGGAGGCGCCCCAGAAAAAAACTTTCATAAAGATGAAACAATGGTTGCACTCTTCCAACCTATTAGTACATCATGACCAGACGAAAGAATTGGTGTTGACATGTGACACCTCCTCCTACAGAATGGGAGCAGTGCTCTCCCATCGGATGGATGATGGCACGGGACAGCCTATAGTATCAAGAACACTCACCACAGCGGAAAAGGGATGCTCGCAGATAGGAAAAGAAGGCCTGTCAACCATCCCTGGTGTCAAGAAATTTCACCAGTATGTACACAGCCGCTATTTTACAATCGTTTCAGACCACAAACCATTGCTAGGATTGTTTAGTGAGGACCACCCATAGCTTCGGCAAATATACAACGATGGGCTTTAATCCTGGCAGCATTCGTACATAGGCCTGGCATTCAAATTGCAAATGCAGTTGCACTTAGTCATTTGCCTTTACAAGAAATGATGAGGACATCTCAGTTCCACAAGAACTTGGTTTATTGTTAAATTTCTTAGATTTCTCGCCGGTATATGCTAGACAGATCAGAGACTGGACAAGTTGGGACACAGTCCAACCTCAATTACGAGAACTAGTGTTTCATGGTTGGTCACAAGAGCCCGTATCTGACAAAATGAAACCGTATGACATGAAATAACCAGCTAGGGCAGCATCTTATTTTGGGGAGCACGAGTGATAGTACCTCCAAAACGGAAGCGAGCCACTTTTAATTGAACTACAGAGTGCACATCGGAATATCCCGAATAAAGACAATAGCACACAGTTACCTATGGTGGCCTGGGATGGATGGTGAAATAGAGAGTTTAGTGAAGAATTGTGTGCAATGTCAGCATCTGCAAAAGTTACCATCGACAGCTCCATTACACCCTTGGAGTGGCCAGGAAAACCATGGGTGAGGTTACACATTGACTATTTGGAACCTTTCATGGGAACAATGTTTCAGCTCGTTGTTGATGCCCATTCAAAATGGATGGACATATACGAGGTGAAGTCACCAACATCTTCTGCCACAATTAAGAAGCTACGTTAAAGTGTTGCCATCAGCAGACTACCAGAAGCAGTCATTTCTGACAACAGCACGACATTTACGAGCGCTGTGTTTCAGTGGTTTATCAGCCTCAATGGTATCACTCATGTAAAAACTTCACCTTACCACCCTTCCTCAAATGGACTGGCCGAAAGGGTGGTTCAAACATTCAAGGCAGGCGTGAAGAAGCTAACTGGAGATTCCTTAGCAGCCAAGCTAGCACGCTTTCTTTTCCATTATAGGACAACCCCTCAGACAACAACAGGTGTCACACCTGCGGAGTTATTAATGAAATGCAGTCTCAAGATGAGATTGAGCTTAATAATGCTGAATTTAGGGGGGAAGGTGGAAAGGAGTTAGGGAAACCAGAAAATTAGACACGACTGGCATAGTCGTGAGAGGAAATTTACTGTGGGAGAGCCAGTATACGTGAAGAACTTTGGAGAAAGACCAAAGTGGTTACCGGGTGAAATAAGTTCAGTAACTGGACCTCTATCTTACCACATGGAGGTGGAAGGCTGAGTCATATAGAGACATGTGGATCATCTAAGGAAGAGAGAAACAAATTACCAAGAATTGATTCCACCAGTGTTCACGACCGGGTCAGAGTTTCTTGTTGAGAGAACTCAGCCCATTACAGACGTGCCTGATGTTCCTGTAAGAGTTGAGGATACAGAACTGCAGGTGCCCACCGAAGCACCTGATGTTCAGGCAACTCTGGAAAAGGAGGTTCCTGATAAAGCATCTGAAGTTGTAGAGTCGAGATGCTCCACACACCTAAGGAAACCCCCAGAAAGACTGAATTTGTAAATTACTTAGCAGTGTAAATATTTTGCTGTCTTGAGAAAATTGTACTTGTAAATATAAAATGTATATCTGAGTGAAGAATGCTTGTTAAGGAAGATCACATGATCTTTGGTACCCAATAGGAGAGTGGCACGGGCTACCTCAGTAGTTAGTAGTGTAGAGGTAGATTTTGAGTCAGAAGCACACGTGTAGTTGCTGCTGAGTAACTTAGTGAATAAACTAAAAGTTTCCACCCAAGAAGTGTCTGCCGATCAACTCTATCAACAGTACCAACTCGGCCACCACTCACAACAGGCACTATTGCAGCACCCTTACTGTTGCTCTGGTAAAATCAACTAATCTGGTATAGAGCAAGGGTTCAGTTCAGGTCCATTCCAGTCTGTACGACTGAGTTACTTACTGGCTAACCTCATTTCTTTATTGAAATGTTTAGTCCATTGCATTCCAAGGTTGAGCTGAATCATGTGATATAGCTGGCAGCTGAATTACAGTAGCAAAGGCTTTTTTTATTTGCCCCTTGGGTTCACTATGAATGTTTACATATTGGTCAGGTCTAGTAGGCATATGAGAACACCACCATCTGCAAATTCCCCTCCAAACCACACACCATCCTGATTTAGAATTACATTGTTGTTCCATCATTGGTGCTAGGTCAAAATCTTGGAACTCTCCCTCTAATAGCACGCTGAGTGTAACAACATCACACAGACTGCAGCAATTCAAGAAGGTGGTTCACCTCCACCATTTCAAGGGCAATTAGAGGTGGTCATTAAATGCTGGCCTTGTCGGTGAAGCTCACATCTCAGGAACAAATAAGAAACAAATCACAGGAAGTGAAGATTCCCCTGGGAATGGCCAGAGTCTTGAAACTGAGGGAAATTTCAAGAAAACAACCTCAAAATGCAGCACGGGTATCATTGTCCAATTCCTTGTGTCATGTGCCTTCATTTTATCCCTACCAGTGTAGAGATGATTGTAAGATTACTACAAAGCATGAACATTTGTTCTTCAAGCTGGGTGCCCTCCTCCCTATCTCAGACTTTACACAATAAATTTTAAGCTCCTGAGGAAAAAGGAAATTTATCCCCACCATATCCCCAAGGATTACATGCATGTCCACGGCAACATGCATGATTTAGTCAGGACCAGAGGAATGCAAAACAAAAAAGACCAAGAAATTTGTTGGTTTTACAGACATTAAACAAGCACCTGAGTGCTCAGTATGGCGGGTGGAGAAGGTGCAGATTTCATGCCTCATGTTCATCTTATTGATAAAGGCTCCAGCATAGGTGTCCAGATCCCTCCTGTGTAACACGCATTAGATCCTTTGTATTTTCAAACATGCAAGCCTAACAATTGCCGAGGCTCCCTTTCCAAAATTTGTTTGCGACTGATGGCATCATGCACTGCAAATGTTATGGTCAGTATTCTCAGCAGACTGGCAGCCAGTTCTATTTTAACTTACCTATTGTGGAGTCAGGAGGATTAGTGCTCCTCCTGTCCATTCATTACATTTTGGGCCACAGCCAACCACCGCTCACTTAACCTCTCTGATTGCCTCCCCATTGCTCTCCACCCCGTGCCCTTCCAGTCCCTGCATTCCGCCTATGCCGGGATCTGATTCAGCTGATTTTTATCCTTCCAGGGAGTGGCCAGCTGCCTATGTGGCTGAGTCTGATGCCAGGAGTCAGTGAACGACACTGGCGAGCCAATTTGCCATAGCCCTGCCACCGGTCCAATGGGTGCGTGCGAGTACCGTCACCACACCATGATTTCTCATCAAAGTGCTTTCCTAATGTTAAAAAGATAAAAGTACCACCAGCTGCAGAGAACCTGTTGTTCAAAAGCTTCAATATTTGTCTCGCCTGGAATGTAATCACTGTTGCTTTCATGCCTCATTGTGCTCAAGCTACGCGTATCACATCTGTAAACTCGGCTGTGCAGTCAGGCCAGCTTCCTCCAGCTTGCATTCTGTAACTTGGCACTGAATTAAAACCATGGCACTGTCTTTTGTAGAACTGATGGCTGCAAAAATCATAAGCCAGTAAACACATATCCATTCTCACAAAAAAAAGTCCCTCAGGGATACAAGATCAAAGTGAGGCAATTACAAGTAACTGCCAGGAAATGGGCAGAACGGAGAATAAGGTTAAGTTTGCTAAAAGTTATTTGTTGCATTCATGCAACATTACACACTCTTACACTTTTGAATTACATGAACATCAATAGTGCCTTTGAATATAATAGCAGTATTTGTCACTTAATGGGCTCGATGAGATGCAATTCACAGCAACTGAGTAGGATGTGCTTTTCCCCATTTTCTAACACTATTGATGAATCAATGATTTGAAAAGTAATCATAGAAGGTAGAATGTTTGAAATCTGTTGGGAAGTATTGATATTATAATACAAACACTTTATTAAAAATTCCTATAATATTCAACCTACTGCGCTACACATTGCAATAACTAGGACCTTTGGCACTTCACACTCGTTAGGTGATATTAATGTAGACAATTCAAATTTTATTAGACGTTACACCCTGGATGCTCATAATGCCGTTTTATTTTTTTAAGTAATGGTACTCTCCAATTCCATTTTTTTCTTGCTTCTCTCCCATCTCCCAAAGATAATGAGGGAGGAATTAAACTTGCACTCACGTTGGTGGATTTATTACAAAGCATGAAGTTCAAGCTAGATTTAGTATCAGGTCTCATTTAAATGCAAGCGGGGCCTGGTGAATTCTGGTTGACTCAACTGTGAGCAGGCTTGCAGGAAGGTATTCAGGGACAGTAGGGAGACAATGCCTAGCATGGCGAACCCAGGTCAGCAGTGGCTTGCAGTGTTTTTGTGGATTCAGGAGTAGAACATTGAAAACAAAAGATCTTTTAAATCATCCCAGATCTGTTTCCTATGACTCTCCAACATTGAGGGGGCAATCGACCCAGATCTGCACGAAGTGCGGTAGCGGGCGTGAAAAGAAGACATTTTACCCGCCGGCCGCAATGGTGGGTTTTCACGCCGTATCATTGCCTTCTCGGTGCATCCCACCTCTTTAATAATTTATTCAAGCGAAACACTCCAGATCGCTGCTGGGCAGGCTCAGATTTGCCCTCCACGCCATGGCCGCAGCGCCCCCTCACTCCGGGCGCCATATTTAAAGCACACCAGAGCGTAGCCTACTTCACGTCTACAGACCAGGACTGCCCCAGGCAACAAATGGCCCTGAAAGCAAAGAAGATTCCAGCCCCCAAATTCAGTGACACCTCTCTGGGGTGCCTGCTGGACACAGTGGAAGGCCGCCGCAATATCCGCTACCCTGCTCTGGCCGCAGGAGCTCCACCGGGGTCAGCAATCTGGCCTAGGAAGCGGTCAGAGCCACTGGAGAACAGAGGAGGTCAACCATTAAGCGCAGGAAGAGGATGAATGATCTCATTCGTTCTGCCAGGGTAAGCACCTCGTCACTCTCAACTCACACACTCACAAAGCTATCACACATCCACAGGGATCTCACACCTCAAGAAAAAAACACCACTAACTCTCACACACACGCTCATTTCCCCATCAGGCTCATTTCCTCTGGATCTCGAATTCTGATCCTGTTCATGTCACCTCTCATCACACAAACATTCCACACAGTGCCATGTGTCCTGCTCACACTCTCTCCATCTATTTTCATGTAGGAGAAGCTGGCTCACAACAACAGGGAGAGATCACTTACTGGGGGTGGAGTGGCCCACATTAGGCCCCTCACTTAACTAGAGGGGTGTGCCATTGCACTGACTGGTGAGGAAGTGGACTGTGCCAGGAGCAACGGTGAGATCGGCGGCGAACACTTTCGGGAGGATCCTGCACCACATCATCCCTCTTTCTCTAAACTAGAATGGCGGGGGGATGGGAACCTGAACAGGGAGACCGAGGAGGCGGAAACAAGGATAGAAACGAAAGGCAGAAAAGTAAGAAGCAAAAGTGGAAGGCAGAAAAAACTAGGGCAAAAAACAAAAGGGTTCATGGTGCAAAATAAAGCTAAGATGACTAACAAGGTTAAAAGCCAAGTGTAAAGGCACTGTATCTTAATGCACGGAGCTTTCACAGAATCATAGAATCACACAGTGCAGAAGAGGCCCTTTGGCTCATGGAGTCTGCACTGACGAATGAGAAACACCTGACCTACCAACCTAATCCCATTTACCAGCACTTGGCCCATAGCCTTGAATGTTATGACATGCCAAGTACTCATCCAGGTATTTTTTAATGGATGTGAGGCAACCTGCCTCCACCACCCTCCCAGGCAGCGCATTCCAGACCGTCATCACCCTCTGGGTAAAAAAGCTTTTCCTCACATCCCCCCTAAACCTCCTGCCTCTCACCTTGAACTTGTATCCCTTTGTGACTGACCCTTCAACTAAGAGGAACAGCTGCTCCCTATCCACCCTGTCCATGCCCCTCATAATCTTGTACACCTCGATCAGGTCACCCCTCAGTCTTCTCTGCTCCAACGAAAACAACTCAAGTTTATCCAAGGATAAAAACAAAAAGCTAAAAGCTACTGCGGATGCTGGAAATCCAAAACAAAAACAGAATTACCTGGAAAAACTCAGCAGGTCCGGCAGCATCGGTGGAGAAGAAATCAGTTAACGCCTCGAGCCCTCGCGGCCCTTCGGCAGAACAGTTCTGCCGAAGGGCCGTGAGGGCTCGAGGCGTTAACTGATTTCTTCTCCACCGATGCTGCCGGGCCTGCTGAGTTTTTCCAGGTAATTCTGTTTTTGTTTTCAAGTTTATCCAACGTCTCTTCATAACTTAAATGTTTCATCCCAGGCAACATCCTGGTGAATCTCCTCTGCACCCCCTCCAGTGCAATCACATCCTTCCTATAATGTGGCAACCAGAACTGCACACAGTACTCCAGCTGTGGCCTCACCAAGGTTCTATACAACTCCAGCGTGACCTCCCTACTTTTGTAATCTATGCTTTGATTGATAAAGACAAGTGACCCATATGCCTTTTTCACCACCCACTAACATGCCCCTCTGCCTTCAGAGATCTATGGACACACACGCCAAGGTCCCTTTGTTCCTTAGAACTTCCTGGTGTCATGCCATTCATTGAATACTTCCTTGTCAAATTACTCCTTTCAAAGTGTATCATCTCACACTTTTCTGGGTTAAATTCCATCTGCCACTTATCTACCCATTTGACCAGGCTGTGTATACCTTCCTGTAGCCCAAGACACTCAACTTCACTGTTAACCACCCGGCCAATCTTTGTATCATCCGCAAACTTACTAATCCTACCCCCCACATAGTCATTTATGTTGTTTATATAAATGACGAATAATAGGGGACTCAGCACAGATCCCTGTGGTACACCACTGGACACTGGCTTCCAGTCACTAAAGCATCCTTCTGTCACCACCCTTTGTCTCCTACAACAAAGCCAATTTTGAATTCACCTTATCAAATTACCCTGCATCCCATGTGCATTTGCCTTCTTTACAAGTCTCCCATGTGGGGCCTTGTCAAAGGCTTTGCTGAAATCCATATAAACTACATCAACTGCACTACCCTCATCTACACACCTGGTCACCTCCTCAAAAATTTCAATAAAATTTGTTAGGCATGACCTCTCTCTGACTATCCCTGATCAAACCTTGCCTCTCCAAGTAGAGATAGATTCTCTCTTTCAGAATTTTCTCCAATTGTTTCCCTACCACTGATGTGAGACTCACTGGCCTGTAGTTCCCTGGCTTATCTCTACAACATTTCTTAAATAGTGGAACCACATTAGCAGTTCTCCAGTTCTCCGGCACCCCGCCCTCGTGGCCAGAGAGGAATTAAAAATTTGGGTCAGAGCCCCTGCGATCTCCTCCCTTGCCTTCCTCAGCAATCTGGGACACAAATCATCCAGACCTGGAGATTTGTCCACTTTTAAGCCTGCCAACACCTCCAATACCTTGTCACTCCCTATATAAATTTGCTCAAGAACCTTGCAGTCTCTCTCCCAGTGTTCAATACCTTCAGCCTCATTCTCTTGGGTGAAGATTGATGTGAAGTATGCATTCAACACTCCGATGTCCTCTGGTTCCACTCATAGATTGGCCCCTTGATCCCTAATGGGCCCTACACTTTCCCTGGTTATCCTCTTCTCATTGATATACTTATAGAATATCTTGGGATTTTCCCTACTTTTACCAACCATAGCTTTCTCATATTCCCTCTTTGCTCTCCTAATTGTTTTCTTAAACTCCACCCTGCACTTTCTGTACTCCACTAATGCCTCCGCTGATTTGCTTCCCTTGTACCTGCTAAAAGCCTTTCTTTTCCTTCTCATGTATCCTGAATATCTCTGGTCATCCATGGCTCTCTGGGCTTGTTACTCCTTCCTATCACCCTAGAGGGAACATGTTGAGCCTGTACCCTCCCCATTTCCTTTTTGAACACCCCCCACTGTTCCTCTGTAGATTTTCCCACAAGTAACTGTTCCCAGTCTACCTTGGCCAGATATTGCCTTATTTTACTAAAATATGCTCTCCCCCAATCCAAAACATTTTTTTGCAACTTGTCTATTTCTTTGGCCATAACAAGCTTAAATTGTACCATGTTGTGGTCACTATCACTAAAATGTTCCCCCACCACTACCCCAGCCACCTGTCCGGCTTCATTCTTCAGAATTAAGTCCAGCACTGCGTCGTCCCTTGTTGGACCCTCTACATATTGACCTAAAAAGTTCTCCTGCACACATTTCTAGAAATCCACACCATCCAAGCCCTTAACACTATGTCTATCCCAATCAATGTTGGGAAAGTTGAAATCACCTAATATAATTACCCTATTGTTATTGTTTTTACACACCTCCGCAAATTGTGCACATTTTTGCTCCTCAATTTCCCACTGACTATCTGGGGGTCTACAATAAACACCTAGTAATGTGGCTGCCCGTTTTTTATTCCTAAACTCTACCTACAAAGCTTCATTCAATGCCCCCTCCAATATATCATCTCCTTACTTCGGTAACTGACTCTTTAACTAATAATGCAATGCCTCCTCCTAATTTACCCCCTCCTCTGTCTTGCCTGAAGATTCTATATCCCGGAACATTGAGCTGCCAATCCTGCCCCTCCCTCAACCATGTCTCAGTGATGGCTACTATATTACAATTCCACGTGTCAATCCTCACCCTTAACTCATCCGTTTTAACTGTAATACTCCTGGCATTAAAGTAGGGACGATCCAGCCTTGCCTTACTCCCTTGAAACTTAATGCAGTACTCCCATTGACTTGATTGTTTTACTGTACTATGCTGTGTCCCCATTCTGCTAACATTCTGTGTCCCCTCCCCCTGCCGAATTAGTTTAAACTCCTCCCAATAGCACTAGCAAACCCGCCCGTAAGGATGTTAGTCCCGCTCCGGTCCAGATGTAGGCCATCCCGCTTGTACAGGTCCCACCTTCCCCAGAAATGGTCCCAGTGATCCAGGTATCTAAAACCCTCCCTCCTGCACCAAATATTAAGCCTCATATTCATCTGTGCTGTTCTCCTATTTCTGAGCTCACTAGCACGTGACACTGGGAGTAATCCAGAGATTACAACCCAAGAGGTCCTGCTTTTTAGTCTACTGCCTAACTCCCTGAATTCTTGATGCAAGACATCATCCCTCTTTCTACCTATGTCATTGGTACCACCATGTACCATGACCTCTGCCTTATCACCCTCCCCCTTCAGGATTCCCTGCAGCCGTTCAGTGACATCCCGGACCCTGGCACCAGGGAGGCAACACATCATCCTGGAGTCATGTTGATGGCTACAGAAGTGCCTATTTGTTCCCCTGACTGATGGGCCTCCTGTGGCCAGAACATGGGTAGAGGACATCGTGCTGGGCCTCCATGGTGTCACCCAGGGAAGTGTCACTAAATTGTGGGGCTGCGCTCTTCTTGGCTTTTTGGGCCATGTCTTCACTGGAGCAACCCTGCGTGAGGAGTGTGCGTGAGGCTACAGTTTAACTATGGTGCCCGGAGTGAGGAAGTGGCGGGAAAATCGGAGGCTGCCCGCCAGCGAGACGTGTTTCCCATGAATGCATAAATAATAAGGTGGGAAGGAGATCATATCATGCGAGAATCCGCCATTGCGGCCGGTGGGTAAAATGTTTTTTTCACGGCCGCTACCGCACTTAGTTCAAATCTGGGACAATTGCGCCCTCCCGTCCTGTTGGCAGCGGGCATCATGGTGGGTAGGCAGGGAGGACACAGTTCGGCATGAGTGGTAGAAATCGGTTTCATGTTAGTGTGAAAACACGGCGGGATCATCCGATGGTGTCCGCCATGGCAGAACATGAATCCCGCTGGAGGCGTGAACCTGATTCGCATCCCGGTAATAGGATGCAAAGTATGGCCCGTCCGGAATCGCACCCGCAGGCCTGATTTACCTTTGCACCGGCTGGAAAACGCACTGGCCCAGAACACATCCTGACACGTGTGACGTGCAGAAGTCAGGACATACTGTCTGGGCCTTGCTCAGATTGCAGACATCCGAGGAGAAGAAGTTGCTGGAGTTCTCGAGGAACACGCGTGCTGGGTGGATTCTCATGGACATGGCCACACTGCAAAGCAACTCACGGAGAATGGGAGGTCTCTGTTGATGCTTCAGGTCTTCTTCGGAACATCACAGTCTTGTCCATGGACTGCTACGGACAATTGGCAAATGGGGGATGGAGAGGATGGTGTACCGGGGTGGGTGGGTTGGACGCGGAGAGTAAGGTCTGAGTTTGACTGGGAGAGGTAGGTATGTGGGAGTTGGAGGAGGTGGGGGGGCGGGGGGGGTTGAGGTTGTTGAGGGGAATGAAGGTTGAGGTTGGGATGGAGGGGACAAAGAGGGGTGAGATTGGGAGGGGGAGGAAGGCGGACAGGGAAAGCAGAGTGTAACAGGGGAGAATGTAGCAAGTTAGGAGCTAGGTGTAAGGGGGGAGGAAGGTGTAAGGGTGGGAGTTTGGAGGGGGGAAGGTGTCTGGTGGGAGGAGGGAGTAAGAGTGGAGGAGGGAGTAGGGTATGGGATGTCCAAGTGAACATGCAAGGGAGGGTCTTTGGACTCAATGACTGCCTCCTGGGGAGTGAACTGGGCGTGGTAGGAGTGAATGGTGAGTGTGAGAGGGGGCAGAGTGAACCAGAAGGGTGGAAGGGTGAGGGTGCATTAGGAGTGATAGAAGGGACTCCCATGCAGCACCACATTAGGTGATAGCGCCAGCATGCCGATGCACCAAGGTCAAAATTGGCAGGACGGTGGTATCCATGGAAATCTTGGTCCAGGTTATCGGTCCTGAACAGCTGCGTGGGCTGAACTCCATCGCTGATGCCATAGCTGGCCTCCAACAGTGTCAACGCGAGATCAGTGAAGGGCAGCTCGATCTCACTCTGGCTTCCGCTTCTCCTCAAGGAGGCAGCCAGGGGCCATTGGGCACCAATAGGGAGGAGGACCAGCAGCTCGAGACCTCGGGGCCATCCATCCAAATGACTCGTGTATGTCCGGCCAGTTAAAATCCCCACTTCCCGTGACCCCATCATCTCCAGCTCCATAGGCCGAGGAGGGTGCATTTAGGCCACAGCCGGATATTCAAAGCAGGCTGGGGCCCTCCAGGTCTTAGCCCTGCAGAGGTTGCCTGCCAAGGTCATCATAGACATGGCGTAGCAGTCAGAAAGCTGCCTCCACTTCTGCTGTGGAGGCCTGGGGAGGACCAAGATGTAACGGCAGGTTTAGGAAGGTTAAGAAGACATAGTTACACATTATTGGCACAGGTGTTAATCACTTGTACATAATGTTCACTACTGTAAATAAACTCCCAAGAATGTCTCCGTGCCTATGCCTCCTTGTTATGATGAGTAATGTTCGTGTCACCCAGATGTGAAACCTTGGTTCCTGCACAAAAGAAAGGCAAGTGTCTCAGTCCAAGACCTCTCCCTTGTGCAGTGTGTAACCTTTAGAGCAAAGTGATGGTCTGGCTTCACGCTCACTTGACACATCAGTTGTGCCTTGTCGTGGACAGGCATCAGAATTGCGTCATTCTCTCTGTGTGCTCTCAGCACCTTTGGGGTGAGGCTGGACCCCATCTCTTCAGCATCTGTGTCCAGTGACAGTGTAGTCCTGAAGGGTACAGGTGATGTAGGCTGTCAAAGGATCAGATGCACGTAAAGTTTCATGGCTGTGTCTCCATGATATGACCTTGATCACAGAGCACAAGTGAGCTGCCATCAGCCACACAGGAGTCGGCGTTCACAGAGGTTATGTGAAGATCTGTGGAGTGTCCTCACGGCATCTCGTCATCATCCTCCTGGAATCTTGCAACTAATAGGCCTCGGCTGCATCTCCATGACATGAGACTGAGCGCTGAGAGTATGTGTGTTGCCATCAGCCACACAGGAGTCAAACGTTCACAGATGCAAGGTGAGGATGTCAGGACTGTCCTCACTGCATCTCGTCATCATGCTCCATGAATCTTGTGGTATTAGGACCTCACGAGTATGTCTAGCCAGTGCGATGGCCTGATCGCAGGCATCCTCTCCTTCAAAGACCTCATTACCCTCATCCCCTTCAAAGTCCTTCTCATCGGAGGAGATGTACAGCTCTTCTAACTCCTCCTCAGCCAGGTCCGCCCCTGTTGCAATGTCGGATTGTTAGTGGGCAGCAAGATACGATGATGCACGACACCCTCTGAGACTGTATTGCATGCTTCACTGGACCTGCTGAGGCACCAGAACCTCATTTTCAATATTCCAATCGTTTGCTCCACCAAAGTCCGTAGTGTGGCATGAACCTTTTTACACCTTCGCTCTGCTGCAGTCTGGAGGCTCGGGCTTGCATCATCAGTCATGTCCTCTGTGGGTAGCCTTTGACCCCGAGGAGCCAATCCTGCAGCCTCTGTGGACCCTGGAAGATGTCACGGATCTGAGACCTGCTGAGGATGTAGGAGTCGTGGAATGTAGGCTCCCTAGCTCCCTAGGAATCATGCAAAGACCCGTAGGATGCATTTGTGGTGGTAGCAGACCAGCTGCGCATTCAGTGAGTTGCGGTTGATGTAGTTGACTGCTTGTTGTCATGGAGGTCTAAGCACCATGCGAGTGCGGTCGATGGCACCCTGCACCTGTGGAAAACCAGAGATCGCCGCAAATCCCAACACTCTTGCTTTCATGATCCCTGTCGAAGTGCACAAAGTTCTGTGCCTTCGCAAAGATGGCATCCGTGACATCCGGGGTGCACTTGTGGGTGGAGGCTTGCGAGATCCCACATAGGTTACCTGTGGAGCCCTGGAAGGAGCCCCTGGTGTAGAAATTGAGCGCCATGGCCACATTCACAGCCACTGGCAGTGGATGCCCTCCATATCCCCTTGGCTCCAAATCCTGCAGCAGGTGGCATATGTGACTGACCAGTTCCCTAGACATGCGCAGTCTTCAGCGACGCTGGTTCTCGGTCATCTGCAGGAATTAAAAGCGCAGTCTATAGTCCCTGGGTCTAGCAAGGTACCTAAGAGCGATGGCTCGTTGTGGATCTTTGGCTGCGTGCACAGGAGGCCCTGCTTCTTCTTCATCTTGAGAGTGGTGCTACTCCCATTGGTGAGCCAGGTGCCTGTGTTGCACTCTTCTCCTTCCCTGCTCCCTGTAAGCTATGAGGCATACCGCTAGATCACCAGGCTCCATGATCCTGATGTTCTCCTCCTGCAGGATTAAAGAGAGAGATGCGTGGGTTAATTATGTGTCCTCAGGACCTTTCTTGGTTCAGTTTCTGGCTCTGGTTGAGTCTCAAGGCCCCTTCATGCATGCCAGAGAGGGTTGGCCACTGCTTGGGTGATCAGTGTGTAGTGTGCTTCATGGCTGCCCAAAACCCACCCATCTCTGCCACACTCCACTTGACTGGTTGGCAGCAGCTTCAGCCACTGGGCTGCACGCTCTGCTCTCAGCTCAGGTGCAGGCATTCCCCAACCCGCACTGCAAGGCTGCACTGTTAGCTGGAGCTATGAAGGACACTGGTCCAAACCTGAATCAAGACAATGCAAGGGACTGTGAACACCTCCACCAGTGACTGCGCCATGGCCATCTTTTGCAAGGGGATTCTTCAGCTTGCCCAGTTGTCCAGTTGTTCTGCAGTCCCTAAAACGCATATTAATTTGCAGCCTGTGCCTGAGCAGTGAAAAGTTCTGGAGCGTTTGGTGGCACTTTCATGCTTTTGTGTTGCTGGAGTGAGCAGAAGAACTTCAGAGGCCCGACTCCAAGCCAGTCAATGGAGCTGCTGCTGAACGGTCTCAGCTGTGGAGGCAGCCTCACTTTTGACTAGCTCTTCCAAGTGCAACGCTGCTGCTTCGCTCACCCTCCCCACCCGCCCTGCTCCCCTGCACCACCCACCCTGCCCCCGGAATGTGCTTGTGCACTCCCATCAGTCTGTGCTGCCTTGGCCCCCATTCCCTGGCCCCAACTGCACTGGAGCCCTTGTCCTAGCACCGCACTGAAAATCAGACCGCAAAGAGCGATTTGCCTGCTACCCCACCCCCACCACCACCACCAACCCCCCCCGCCCCCTCCCCGCAAGCCCCGAATTTGTGGCAAGTCCTCGTTGACGTCCTATGGGCGCTTCTTGCGAGTGCTGAGCAAGGTTATGTGCTCTAACCTCCAAGTTCCCCTCAAAGCTCAGCTCACCAGGTGAACACCTTTTAAAAGCAGCTGTAAATCATGTCTGAAGTCACGTCGATGTGGGAGGTCAATTTGACGTGGGGGTATGATTCCGGCGTACGGGCAGAATGGTAAGATGCAAATGCATTAAAAATAAGTTTCCGGCCTTGGACGGTGGGTAATGCGGCCCACCATTGCCGGGCGGATTGGACGATTGCAAATTTTTGGCCTTCTCACCATATTGCCTGTTCATGCCGCCAAACAGACCTGCTGCCAATGGGAGCGGGAAATTCCGGCCTGAGTATTGTTGCAATTGTTCCTATTCATTGACAGTCAGGACCCCCAAGTCTCTTTTATTTCCCTTACACATTATTTTCTTTGCATTTTAAATAGTACTTCCTCAATTTGCTTGTTCCCATGTTAAGCACTTTATATTTATTTACATTGATTTTCATCTGCCACCTATCTGCCCAATTCCCAAGAAAAGTCAAATCCTCCTGCAACTAATCCTACTCTGCGTTATGGTCTACTGTATCATCTGCAAATTATCCACTACACTGCTGGTGCCAGATTATCACTATTGTGTGAAATACAGTTTTAGGGCACTATAAAGCACTTAGTTTGATCCTTCCATGCTTGTGTTTACCTGAGCAGACAGTTTCCATTCTGACACAGAGCCTGGAATAAAAATAGAAAATACTAGAAAAATTCATAAGGAAAGGCAGCACCTTTGAGAGAAACAAAGTTAATGTTTCAGGTCAATAACCTTTCATTAGGGAGTCTGGGTTAGTCTTTTTAAAATATTTATTGATGGGATGTGGGCATAGTTGACAAAGCTAACATTTATTTCCCATCACAAATTGATCTTGAAAACATGGTCGTGAACTGTCTTCTTGAATCGATGCAGTCCAAGTGATGTGAGTGCACTCAGAGTGCTTTAACGTAAGAAGTTCCAGGATTTAGACCCAGTGACAACGAAGGGACAGGAATATATTTCAAGATCAGGGTGGTGAATGACTGGAGGGAACTTGCAGGTGGTGTGTTCTCATCTGTCTGCTGCCCTTGACCTTCAGGGTGGTAGAGGCCACTGGTTTGGAAGGTGCTGTTGAAGAAAACTTGATGAGTTGTTGCAGTGCATCTGTAGATGGTACACACTGCAATCACTGTGCACCAGTGATGAAGGAAGTGAATGTTTAAGGAGGTGGGTGGGTTGCCAATCAAGTGGGGCTGCTTTGTTCTTGACTGTGTCAAGCTTCTGGAGTGTTGTTGGATCTGTGCTTATCCAGGCAAGTGGAGACTATTTTATCACATTTCTGATATTTGTCTTTCAAATGGTGGACAGGCGCTGAGGAGTCAACAGGTAAGTTACTTGCTGCAGAATTCCCAGCCTCTGACCTGCTCTTGTAGCCACAATATTTTTATGGCTGGTCCAGTTAAGTCACTGGTCAATGTTGACTCTCAGGATGCTGATAGTGGGGGATTCAGTGATGGTAATTCCACTGAATGAAAAGAAGAATTGGTTAGATTCTCTCTTGTTGAGGATAGTCATTCCTTAGCACTTCCCTGCTACAAATGCCACTTGCTGTTTATTAGCCCAAGCCTGAATGTTGTCCAGGCCCTATTTCAGCTGAGTGCAGACTGCTTCATTATCTGAGGAGTTGCGAATGGTACTGAATCAGTGAACATCCCCACTTCTGACCTTATGATGGAGAGAAGGTCTTTGATGAAGCAGCTGAAGATGGTTGGGTTCACAATAATGCCTTGAGGAACTTCTGCAATGATGTCCTGAGGCTGAGACGATTAACCTCTCACAATCACAACATCTTCCTTTTTGCTAATTATGATTCTAATCAGTTGAGAGTTTTCCATCTTATTCCAATTAACTTCAATTATGCTAAGGCTCCTTGATGTCACACTTGGTCAAATGGTGCCCTGATGTCACTCTCACCTCACATCTGGAATTCACCTCCTTTGTCCATGTCTGGTCCAAGGCTGCAATGAGATCTGGATCTGAGTAGCCCTGGCAAAATTCAAACTGAGAAGAACATGGCTCTTCAGCAGTGCTTTTCCACATTAGAAATGAACAAGGGTTTTCAGGAATCAGTTTTGTGGTAAAACAGCTTAGGGCGTTTGTAATTAAAGTCTGTAATTATTGCCACACAGAGGGCCACATTCTCCCATTGTTGCAAAATTCTAGTTCATGATTTATACGTTTTAGAATATAACTTTTAGTTTCAGGAATTAAAGTTTAACAAAATTAGGAGCACTTGATGGGATTTTGAATCCACAGACTGTAATGGGTGTGCTGGGATGTTGGGCAAGGTTTAAGCTAGCAATATTTCATGGTTAATTTTATAGCACTTAGTGAGAAGCAGAATGGTGTTGTCAATACCTAGAAATTTTCTGCAGAGCGAAGATTTATCCCTGAGTGTTTTGTAACAATTAACCAAGTCTAGGTAAATAGAATTAGCAGAAAGTTGAAATTAGAGATAAAAGCGGGAGCAAAAAAGCAGATATTTGATGCAATAGTACAGCATTTGGAATTGGAAGATGAAAAGGCTGACCCAGGTTCAATGCAGATTGAATTGGCTAGGAGTCAGTTGCAGATGAAGTAGATGAATAGAAAAAGAAAGACAACTGAAAAAAAATGAACTAGAAAAAAACAATTGAAAATGCTCAGATTAAAAAGAAAAGAAAAAGAAAGAGAAATGAAAAAAAAAATCAAACTGAAAAGAGTTAGAGGAAAGAGCACAGAAAATAAAACTTTAAAAAGTCAGGCAATATGAACTTGTTAAAGAAAACCTTAAATTATGGGGTGAAATGAATAATGCAGGTGATGAGTTGAGTCCTACTTCATGATTTAACAAAGAATTTTCGCTTAATGTATAAATTCACTGAGGATGGCATTGAGGGGTATTTTGTCTCATTTGAGAAAGTGGCTACAAAGCTAGGTTGGCCACAGGCTTCTGACTTCTGACTCCCCATAATGAAGAAAGCTTGGGCAGGCATTGCTGGTCAGGAGGTTTTAAAGGCTTTAATGTATTTAGCTCATGAAGTTTTGTTGACACAGTTGTTCAGTGGAATATAGGTATGAATACTTGGATGAGTTCCAAACCCACTAATGGATCCTGCTCAGCAAGGGTTGTTGACAAAGTTGTGAAGGGGAATGTGAACTTGGTTATTTTAACAGATTTATTAGCAGTTAAGAGGATGATTTTTTTAACTGGATATTAAGTTGCTGTTTATTTATTTTGACAGATCTGTAAGCAATTAAGAGGATTATGTTTTTTAAGTAGATTATGTTTCTTAAGTAGATATCAAGTACTGTTTGTTTATTTTGATAGATTTATGAGCATCTCAAAGAATTCCTAATATTATTAGAGGGCTTGTGAGTTCTTTTGATAACAGATACTGGATGAGCAAGTGGCAGGGTGAGTGAGGGGGGACATTGGGGTAAGGGAAGGGCTGGGGAGTGAAGGAGTATGAGGGGGGTAAGAGGGTTAGGGGACAGGGATGGCTATTGGAGTGTAGGGGCTGAGGGGTATTAGGGGTTCTGAGGGCATGGGGATGATGAGAAAAGGAGGTTTTGAGGGGTATAGGGCAGAGAGAGGGTATGGGATTAGGAGGTGAGGGGAAGGGTAAGCGTCAAAGGAGGTTGAGGGAGTGAGGGTTATGGGGCCTCAAACTCATCTTCAGAACTGGGCCATGTCTCAGCGAATGGAGGTGGGCCTTTTAACCTGGCTGCCTCAGCATCGGTCTGCATCTGCCTCTACCTCGGGCCTGCTACAGGGGCTGTGACCCCTGTCCACAGCCCATGCCCAACTACCCATGATTAAAATAGCATGGGTGGGCATTGCCAGTCAGGAGGTGGGATCACCATGCAAGGAAATCTCCTGCCTCCCGATTCCCACCTCCAATGTGAAAACCAGCTCATACTGTTTTGATTGAACACTGTTTGTTCATCAAGTCCATGTTAAATAAATTACCAGTTGAGTCCAAATTATAAGATGGAGTAGGATTCAGTTGGGTGACGATCGAAGTGAGCATGAAATCCCTGCACTGACCTTGGCAGACTGACACTCAGGCAATTTCAGCGTCCAAGCTGCATTTGCATACCATCAGATAGCTGCCCATTCAAAATCAATGGAAAGTCACATTTCACTAGTAGGTGGAGAAAAATTTTGGGTGGCAGACAATTATTGAACAGAACCAAAGGAAAGGCCTTTGGCACTGCATTAAGGGCAAAATTTTTAGCTCGGTGGGCAGGCATGCGCCCAACCTGCTTGAGAGTAAAATGACGTGCGAGTGTCCCGACGTCAACACGCAGTCGCGCGATATTTTGGTTGGTGGGCACGCGCGGGAATCAGCAGTGTGCCTGCCGACAATTAAAAGGCCTGTTAAAGCCATTAAAAAGACAATTGACTGACACTATTAGCTAAAAGGTGCAAAAGCCAAGGGCCTTTGCACTTTTTAGGAAACCTCATCCACGGGCGGGATGAGGTTTCCTAAAGCAAATAAAAATAAAATAAAGTTTTAAAATTTAATTAATAAGATGTCCCTGCTCATATGACAGAGTCACATGAGGGGGCATGTTTTATTACATTATTCATTTCTTTATTTTTTTTTAAATGCTTCATCTCCCTGAGGCTGCTTTGTGCCTCAGGGAGATTATGAAGTGTGAGCACGAAGGTCGCGCTCGCCCTACTCAAACTCCCCCTGCCGCCCGCACAGGCAGCGCTGCACTCGCGTTTCATGCTGGGCGGGACTTATATGGCCCACCAGCGTGAAATCGCCTTCCGGCCTCGATCCCGGGTGGCGGTCGGCTTCCCGACCACCCTTGCCCGCCTCCGTCGAGCCCACCCGAAAAGGGCAAGATTCTGCCCAAAGTTTTCCTTATTGGGCTAGGAGGACCAGAAATAGGAATGGAGAGATGATGAAGGAAATTGCCTAGAATAAATGGAAAGTTAAATTATCGATAAAATTGGCACCATCGATCATGCAATAGGGAATTACTGAATTTCAAGGGCGGAATGAGATTTCCAACAGCAAATAAAAATAAAACAAAAATGTTACCATTTCATTAATAACATGTCTTGGCTCATGTGACAAAGGGGGTCATGTTTTGTAACATTTAAAAAATCTTTATTTTTGATTTTTTATATCATCAGCTCCCTGAGGCAGCTCTGTGCTGAGCACTACAGCAGGCATTTCATGCTGGGCCGGCATTGATTGGCCAGCCAGTGTGAAATTGCAATCGCGGCCCGATCACTGGTGGCGGTCAGCTCCCTGACCGCTCCCGCTCGCCCTCGCCCGACGAGGGCAAAATTCTGCCCTATGTATGTGTCTTAATTGGATTAAAACCAGCTCATCTGGGTGCTTTGATGTGTAGTCGTTTTGAGATGTTAATTAGATAAATGTAAGGAGGGTAGAAGGTAAAGTTTGCATTTATTAGAAGAAACCATTCAACCATTGTGGGTGAAATCTTACACCTAGCAAGAAGACACCAAGGAATGTGTTTATGTTTTTCCAGCTTACTAATAAAATTGGTGGGATGAAAGGATGCTATTGTTACAAGAGCTAAAGTTAAGAGCCTGGTGATACAATGGAAAATCTACATTCATAGAGAAGGATATGTATAAAGGAGAAAGGAGATTATGTGTAAGGTAGAGGCATGTTAAGATCCAAAAAGTGTGAGAAGCCTCCAGCCTGTAAGCCTCAAGCTGCTGCTTACAAGGACCCAGAGCTGAAAGAAACTCACTTTGAATGTGACTGTCCAGGATGTGCTTTGCCAGGTGTCTGTTTAAATCTAGGAGATTTACTGTTGCCTTAACAGGGGGCGTAACTGAGAGTCAGATTAATTAAGGGTTTTTGTAGTTATTATAGTAGTAACTTTGTAGACATATATATGTGTTTACAATCGTTCTTGTATTAATAAATGTTTAATTTAGTTTTATAAAAAAAACTCTTGAGACTCGGTGATCTTATTACTACTGAATTCAAAGCCTGTATCTCGAAACTTACAAATTGCAAAAATGGGTTATGACAGTTGTTTCAAGTTTCCCTCTGGGATTTGAACAACTCAACCTTTACATTGGCTGTATTTTACTTGTTAATATAGACTTTGAATATTACTGAAAAGAGAGACATGCTGCCAAAGCTTTTTCTCTTGCACTCCTCAGGACAAATGCAAGAATACCAAATTTCAAGTGATCACAGCAATTTACACTGCAGGAGAAAAGGCTGTTGATTAGTTGCAAGTCAACTCTAATTAGGTGAGGTGCTGCCTGGAGAAACCAAGGGGGAACTATAGGCTCCCTATGTTTCTAAGTTATTCAAAAAAGCTACAGGGCTTGAACATTATCCTTCTGTTTGCAGAGAACCGATCCCTGCATATGAATGCCTGCTGCTTCTAGCATGGGAAAATGAATAATGTTATGGGCTCAACTGATTACCTTAAACTAGTTGTTAGTTTAGCTATTAGCACATTCAGGATTGTTCATAAGTGCTGCCCAATTGTGGAATCACATCAAAAATAGACATTTAGCTTCAGGTTTTACAAGGGCAGGCTGGTTATGTACAGTCTGTACTCAGCCCATTACAAACAACCAAAGGAATATGATGTTTGATTCGATCAGCCAATTGGTGGGACGTACAGCCTGAATACCTGGCATCACACAGGTATTGAAATTCATACCTAACATTGCTCAATTGTCTGGTAGGCAGTATGTCTTTTTGGGCATATATGTGTATGTATAACTGATGGCAGCTTCCTGGTAGTGTAAAATACCACTTCAGGGTAGTATCGTGAACCGGCTTGCTTAATCTGTTCAAATTTTTGAGATACTTTGGCTTTCCAGGGTAATTTGAGGTAAATCAAGCACTTTTCAGGTCTGAGAGTGGTGGTTTTTGACCTATTTGCAATTTTGCACATATATTAAGTGTGAACATGGGTCTCCTGCTTTCCATCGCATCCCCCACTTCTGTCACCCCGACCTGCCAGATCTACTGCCGGCTCAGCCACAGAAACCTCAGGAAGAAGGGGGAGAACAGTACCACACAACTGATGAAGAAGCACCATAATTTGATTTGACACTTGTAGCCACCAGCTGCAGGTTTAGTGGGTACTTTTCAGGGCAGAACGGAATCAGAATCTGCATGAGATATGTTACTGGGCACAAGTGCTGCAGCCGGCCAGGGGTAATGCTTAGTTTGTGTGCCAGCTCACCAAGAGGTAACGTCGCCGACAAGTTCTGCTACAGGGAACTGAAATGAACACTGCCTGGGGCAGCCTACAGAAGAATATGGATGAATACGCACATTGATATGCTTGGTGCTATGGCAGGCATAGCACACAGCCTGTTGTCACTGTCAAGAAGTATCGAGGAGTCCAGCTCTGACATGGCACAGGACAGTGTCCAGAACATGGAGCCCATTCTTTTCACCATGGAAGTGGTGCCCAGCTCCACGATAGCAGTTGTCGAATAGGGGGGTGGGGGGGGGCGGGGATGCAATATCTGTTGGCCACTGACTCAACTTCCACTGCAGCACAGGAGGAAGCCGCCCAGCATCTGAATGGCTGCAGTGGAAGCTTAGATAGAGGTCACAAGATCCATACTTTCTGCCATGCAGGTTCAGACTGCTGCCATCATGGCTGTGAACCTCAGTGCTCAAAGGGGTATGCAGGCTGTCCAGCAATCTGTGCTCCAACATATTACTAGGATTGCTGAGACGCTGCCCTGAGGGGAGTGGCAGTGGCACCTCAAGACAACAGCATTCATGCTCCCAACACTGCCATTTTACCAGTGCCTTTGCTGTTGCCTCTCAGCCAACTAGCCCACACTGCTGGCGCCACCCACCACTCCCCCACCCCCCTCCACTGACTCCCACCCTGCTGAGGTGGTGCAATCTGAAGCTGGGCTCCCACCCCTGGAGGTGCCCAAGGGTGTTCTACAAGACCACTGCAGTATCCTCTGGCAAATGACTTCCACTAACTGTGCTGCAGTCACTCGGATAGCCTAGTACTAGGCAGGGCAAAGGAAAGACAGGCATTAAGGGGATGCACTGGTTGAATATGTCATTGCTGTTTGTATAATTGAAAGTGTTGTTGGATAAAGATGTATCTGAAAGTTTTTTGTTGGAGGTTTTTAATAGCAGAATTTTGGCCAACAGGATGCAGTGATGGAATGTCACAGATGGATGGAAAAATGGGGATGATGTCCTAAGGGAGTCAGAATCTCAGTAGCTGCACAAGGACAGCCCCCCTGAAGCAAAGGGTCCCAGATGCCTCCTCCCTGACTTCCTCTCTTCCTCCTCCTCCTCCCTCTCCACCTGCATTTCCTTCCAAGCTGGCTTCTGTATACTTGGTACCAATGCCTACCATTGTGGGAAATGCTGAAGACCACCACAAATTTGGAGACACACTCTAGTGAGTACAGCAGGACTCTCCCTAAGCGGGATGCCCTAACCAGGCATCAAAACCATTGCTTAAGAACACCAGTAGTCTGCTCCATGATGTTTCTGTGGCTGCATGGTTCTCATTGCATGCCCCTTGTCCTCATGTGGTGGGGTGGTGTGGTCACCAGCCATAGATAACCCTTGATTCCAAGAAGCTAGCTTATGGTTCTTCATGGTGACCTGAAGACATGGGAGGCTGCCGCAGGATAAAGGGATTCACCGACCTGCCTCAGGCATTATTCCTGGGTGTGGTGAAGGTAGGAGAAGTGCTCATTGAAACCCCTTGGTGGGGAGGACCTTCTGCGGAGAGCCTCCTCTCCTCCCTGTGTGCAGAGTTTCCTGTTTCTGTAGCTTCATCTCCATTTACCTGTTGTATAGTAGATCCAAAGGCACTGCAACTACAACTCCCATCACTGTTGGTCCTTTCTAAGAGCAGGGCAGCAGGTGTATGGCAACAACATCACCTCCAAGTTCCCTTCCAAGTCATACACCAACCTGACTTCACCATTTATCAATGTTCCTTCATGATTGCTGAATAAAAATCGTCGAACTCCCTACCTAACAGCATAATGGGGGCACATTCACCACATAAACTGCAGTGGTTTAAGAAGAAGGCTTGACATCTTGTTTTCAAAGGCAACTAGGGATGGGCAATAAATGTTGGTTTTGCTTGCAATGTCCATATCCTAAGAATTATTTCAAATATAAAAGCCGATAGATAATGCTGTACCTGTATAGAAAGTTACTTAGAGCTGCAGTTGTGAACAGTTTTGAATAACATATAGAAAGGCTATAAAAGTAATGTAACAGGTTCAGCAGATCCACAAGGATGTTACCAGGGAAACGGCTATGAGAAGAGTAAGATGGTAACATAAGAGCATACATTTAAACAGTGAACGATTAGAATGTGGAATTGTTTATCCTAAATCATTCCAGAAGCACAACACTATAAATAATTTCAAAAAGCAATTTGACAATGGGATGAAGAAGAGGAATATTCATTGGAAGGAGTGGATAGGTCTTTCAGGAAGGTGGAATAACATGACAGGAAGAATGGGTACGTGATGTTCTACAAAATTCTGAGTATTTAAGTATATAGTATGGAGAATAAGCAGGATTGTGGTTATAGCACTGTGATTCATTGGGAGGAAAGTGCTGGACTAGCCTTTTTGATTAAATGACATGTTTCTGTACCATGATGTTCCGTGATTCAACAAATTATGAACACACAAGGGGTGATTTGAACCCTGACAACTGGCGGATACCGGGCAAAGGGAATTTAAAATTAGTCCAGAGGACTACCGGGACTTGCCCTGCTCCTCACCCATGACATCCTGCCTCCTTCCTACAGTGTTCATTTGAAATCTGAGCAGATGGCCCATGTCCGAAACTAAGGTGCTTCTTCTTTAAATATGCATTTCGGTGTCATCGCCAATCTCTGGCTGCTATAGCTGGTGGTTTCCACGGGGAGGCCATTGTATAGCAGGAAGGGGAACCGGGGCTAGAAGAAGCTCAACAGGTAAGCCTTTTTACTTTCCCTGTGAGGCCTGGAGGAGCAGAGGATCAACAAAGTTTAATCATCCTGTGCCCTGGAATCTCCTCCCCTTCCCGATCATTCCAAAAAATTGATCCCTGTCACTTACCTGAGTGCCAGTGACAATTCACTCAGCCCCCTCCAGTGAACTCCTACTGCCTGGCATTCATTCCCCCTTGCCCTATTCCCGCCATTGTTGGACAGGCAACTGACTGGGGACATGTAGATGACATCTGATCATTTAAATCATCTGTTCATTCCCCTGCTGAAGTTGGATGGATTTGGTGCTTTCAACTCACCCAGTTTGCACTGCAAGTCCAAATCAATCCTGTAATTGGTGGACTTGACAAAATAGGGCAGGGGAATTTGTGACAAAGCTGATTTTCTGTATTTGAAAGGCTGCGGAGGGTACAAGAAATAATAACATAAAAAGAAATACTGTTTTCTGTATTAGCCAAAGCCACTGTTTACCATGCCAAAGTGTTGAGGAATATAGACATATAGAATTAGTTAGCTGTTTGATGAAGATATAAAGATTTTTGAGAATCGTAAAACCTGAGGGGGAAGAAATAACCACAATCGGATTGAGATGGTCTGGAGGAATGGGCTCACATCTGGCTGACGCCATGTAATCTAGATAAATGTAATGATATGCATGTGGGTAGGGCCAGTTGATATATTGCTCAATTCTGATGTAAGGCCTGTTGAGCTGGAAAGAGACTGAGGTGTTATAGTACATAAATCTCTAAATCGTTATGATCAGTAGCAAAATAGAATACAAAAATATATGGCTACAATGATGCAATATAAAAACAAAAACTGCTATACTGTCCTATTAAAAACCTTTGTTCAGGACATCAGGAATACTGTACAGGCCTCCTCACTTGGTTGGTGATATAGAGGCCTTGGAGAAGGTCTAGAGGAGGTCCATTAGATTTGTTTTGAGTTTAAAAGCTGTTAGTTACAAAAAGAAGCTTAGAGAGCTGGGACTACTCTGGAAAAGTGTAGATTTAGAGAAGATTTAATCAGAGCTTTTAAAATAAAGAATGGACTAAACTGTTCCCATGTGGATGGGTTGTTTGAACTTGATGGGTTAGGGAGAAAAAGGGGACATACATATCAGTTATGCAAGATAGAACGAGATTGGATGTCAGGTGGCTTCATGGACATTTAGAGCAAGCTGCTGGCACATACAATTTTCAATATGAGATTGACAGGTTCCTGACTGGCTGATATCATACAAAAGTTAGATGGGGCATTTAGCGTGCTAACTATGGTCTCCTGGAACATGTTTTGACCATGCTAAGGGTTGGTAAGGGAATTCCTAATTTTTTTTCATGAGCTTTTAAAAACATATCCTCCCTCCATGCGATTACATTGCTTCTGGTCAATGTGAAAATTGAGGATTGTGATGCTCCCCAAACCTCTCTACATTGCTTTCCACTTTTAGGGTACTTCTTAAAGCATAAATCTTTGACCAAAGTTTTGGTCATCTGACCCTATATTTCCTTATGTGGCTTGGTGTCATATTTTATTTTATAATGCCTCTGTGAAGCACTTGGGATGTATTATTGCATTAAAGGAGCTATATAAATAAACATTATTGTTATGAAAGCCACTATATAAGTGTGCTTTCTTTTCTTTCTCCACACACCCGGTCAAACATGGGCAAGGAAACCTCTTGCTGATTATGACGTAGCACTCTCCCTCAGCTGATGAATCAGTGCACCTCCATCTTGGGCTTAGAATGTACCCTGGGCGGGGGACTTCAATATCCACCACCAAGCGTAGCTTGGTAGCACCACTACTGATCGAACTGGCCAAGTCCTAAAAGACATAACTGCTAGACTGGACCTGCGGCAGGTGGTGAGAGAACCAACAAGAGGAAAAAACACACTTGATCTCATCCTCATCAACCTACCTGCTGCAGATGTAAGTCCCTGACAGTATCGGTTGGAGTGACCACCGCAGAGTCGTTGGGGAGACAAAATCCCTGCTTCACATTGAGGATACCCTCCATCTTATGTGGCACTACCACCGTGCTAAATGGCATCGATTTTGAACAGATCTAGTGACTCAAGACTGGGCATCCATGGGGCACTGTGGGCCATCAGCAGCAGCAGAATTGTACTCTAACACAATCTGTAACCTCATGGCCCAGCATTTCCCTCACACTACCATTATCATAAAGCCAGGGGATCAATCCTGGTTCAATGAAGAATGCAGGAGGGCATGCCAGGAGCAGCACCAGGCATACCTAAAAATGAGGTGTCAACCTGGTGAAGCTATAACACAGGATTGCTTGCATGCCAAACAGCAAGCGATAGACATGGCTAAGCGATCCCACACCCAACTCACTAAGATCTAAGATCTAAGCTCTGCAATCCTGTCACATCCAGTTGTGAATGGTGGTGGACAATTAAATAACTCACTGGAGGAGGAGGCTCCAAAATATCCCCATCCTCAATGATGGGGGAACCCAGCACATCAATGCAAAAGATAAGTCTGAAGCATTTGCTACAATCTTTAGCAAGAAGTGCTGAGTGAATGATCCATCTCGGCCTCCTCCATAGGTCCCCAGCATCACAGATGCCAGTCTTCAGTCAATCCGATTCACTCCATACGATATCAAGAAATGACTGAAGGCACTGGATACTGCAAAGGCTATGGGCCCTGACAATACTCCGGCAATAGTACTGAAGACTTGTGCTACAGAACTTGTTGCACCCCTAGCAAAGATGTTCCAGTACAGGTACAACACTGGCATCTACCTGGCTACATTGCCCAGGTATGTCCTGTACACAAAAAGCAGGACAAATCCAACCCGGACAATTACCGCCCCATCAGTCTACTCTCGATCATCAGTAAAGTAATGGAAGGGATCATCAACAGTACTATCAAGCAGCATTTGCTTAGCAATAACCTGCTCACTATTGCTTAGTTTGGGCTCCGCCGGGGCTACTCAGCTCCTGACCTCATTACAGCCTTGGTTCAAAACTGGACAAAAGGGCTAAACTCCTGGGGTGAGGTGAGACTGACTGCCCTTAACATCAAGGCAGCATTTGACCATTGTGGCATCAAGGAGCCCTAGCAAAACTGGAGTCACTGGGAATCAGGGGGAAAAGTCTCCACTAGTTAGACTCATACCTAGCACAAAGGAAGATGGTTGTGGTTGTTGGAGGTCAGTCATCTCAGCTCCAGGACATCACTGCAGGAACTCCTCAGGGTCGTGTCCGAGGCCCAACCATCTTCAGCTGCTTCATCAATGATCTTACTTCCAAAATAAGGTCAGAAGTGGGCATGTTCACAGATGATTGCACAATGTTCAGCACCATTCGCAACTCCTCAGATACTGAAGCAGCCCATGTCCAAATGCAGTAAGACCTGGACAATATTAAGGCTTGGGCTGACAAATGGCAAGTAACATTCGCACCACACAAGCGTCAGGCAGTGACCATATCCAGCAAGAGAGAATCCAACCATCACCCCTTGATGTTCAATGGCATTACCATCACTGAATCCTCCACTATCAACATCCTGGGGGCTTACCATTGATCAGAAACTGAACTGGACTAGCCATATAAATACTGTGGCTACAAGAGCAGGTCAGAGGCTAGGAATAGTGCAATGAGTAACCCACCCCTTTCTCCCAAAGCCTGTCCACCATCTACAAGGCCCAATCAGGAGGGTGATGGAATACTCCCCACTTGCCTGGATGAGTGCAGCTCCCACAACATTCAAGAAGCTTGACACCATCCAGGACAAAGCAGCCCACTTGATTGGCACCACATCCACAAACATTCACTCCCTCCACCACTGACATACAGAGGCAGCAGTATGTGCCATCTACAAGATGCACTGCAGGAATTCACTAAAGCTCCTTCAACAGCATCTTCCAAACCCACGTCCACTACCATCTCGATGGACAAGGGCAGGAGATAGACGGGAACGCTACCAACTGGAAGTTCCCCTCCAAGTCACTCACCATCCTAACTTGGAAATATATCACTTCACTGTTGCTGGGTCAAAATCCTGGAACTCCCTTCCTACCAGCACTGTGGGTGTACTCACACCATATGGACTGCAGTGGTTCAAGAAGGCAGCTCACCACCACCTTCTCAAGGGCAACTAGGGATGGGCAATAAGTGCTGGCCCAGCCAGTGAAGCCCACATCCCATGAGTGTATAAAGAAAACACTCAGGGCTATAATATGCAATTTCATAACTTCATCATGATGTCTGAGCTTTCTTATCTTCAAAATACAGATGGTTTGCTTCTCTTGGAGGTTCCCTTTGTCCTTCATGTACTTTCTGTCTTTGTTCTAATAGAGCCAACGTATTACATAGTGTTAATATTGTACTGTCAGGTTTAATGTCGATGTTTTGTTGATGCAGTAAGCTTTGGATTATAAACATCTCTGCAGAATATGAACCTGCAATTCTATTTAATAAGAGAAATATTTTGTATCCTTATAAGAATTATTTAGCCTAATAAAACAAGATTTGTAGTGTTATACATTTATTCAGATGCATTACAGTAATTGGCATACTCAATTCAATGAGTCAATATCAAATTAGACTTTCTCATGTTTGTGGCTGAAGGTTATTAGTTCAAACAGAATCTCTCTTCAGTGCATACTTTTCATCTAACTTTCATGGAATAGAAACTGTTGTTGCTTAATATGGCTTAATTTATTTAACAGAGAGACTTTAAATCATCATTAAAATAAGAAAAGATATAACTGTTCTTGGGAGCCATGGACCTAACTGATTCCTATCTTTGGATCTAATAGGGGCTAAATTGGATAACTGGGGATCACTGTGTGTCGGTGGTGGGGGGAGTGAATGTTTGTGGATGGGGTGGCAATCGAGTGGGCTGCTTTGTCCTGGATGGTGTCAAGCTTCTTGAGTGTTGTGGGAGCTGCACTCATCCAGGCAAGTGGGGAATATTCCATCACACTCCTGACTTGTGCCTTGTAGATGGTGGCCATACTTTGGGGAGTCAGGAGGTGAGTTAATCGGCACAGGACTCTTAGTCTCTGACCTGCCCTTGTGGCCACAGTATTTATATGGCTAGTCCAGTTCAGTTTTTGATCAATGGTAACCCCCCGGGATGTTGATAGTGGTAATGCCATTGAATGTCAAGGGGCCAAGGTTAGGTTCTCCCTTTTGGAGCTGGTCATTGCATAGCACTTGTGTGGAGTGAATGTTACTTGCCACTTGTCAGCCAAGCCTGGATATTGTCCAGGTCTTGCTACAGTTGGACATGGACTGCTTCAGTATCTGAGGAGTTGTGATTGGTGCTGAACATTGTGCAATCATCAGTGAACATTCCCACTTCTGACCTTATGATGGAAGAAAGGTCATTGATGAAGCAGCCGAAGATGGTTAGGCCTAGGACACTACCCTGAGAAACTCATGCAGCAATGTCCTGGAACTGAGATGATTGACCTCCGACAACCACAACCATTTCCTTTGTGCTAGGTATGAGTCTAACTAGTGGAGACTTTGCCCCCTGATTCCTATTGATTCCAGTTTTGTTAGGGCTCCTTGATACCACACTCAGTTAAATGCTGTCTTGATGTCAAGGGCATTCACTGTCACCTCACCTCGGGAGCTCAGCTCTTTTGTCCATCTTCGAACCAAGGCTGTAATGAAGTCAGAAGCCGAGTGGCCCTGGACAAACCCAAGCTGCGTGTCAGTGAGCAGGTTATTGATGAGCAAGTGCCACTTGATAGCACTGTTGATGACCCCTTCCTTCACTTTACTGATGATCAAGAGTAGGCTGATGGGGCGGTAATTGGTCAATTTGGATTTGTCCTACTGTTTGTGTATAGGGCATACCTGGACAATTTTCCACATAGTCGGGAAGATGTCAGTGTTGTAGCTGTACTTGAACAGCTTGGCTCAGGGCGCAGCAAGTTCTGAAGCACAAATCTTCAGTCCTATTGCCAGAATATTGTCAGGGCCCATAGCCTTTGCAGTACCCAGTGCCTTCAGCCGTTTCTTGATATCACATGGAATGAATCTGAAGACTGGCATCTGTGATGCTGGGGACCTCCGGAGGAGGCCGGGATGGGTCACACTCTCGGCACTTATGGCTGCAAATGCTTCAGCCTTATCTTTTGCACTGATATATTATCAGACAATGTAAGCTGATTGCGTACTATGTAGTATGGGACCAGTTCTTCCTCTATTTCATGAGACCATTCTGTTTTTCGGTACTGGTTTACTCTCTGTAGCATGCTGCCTTTTTTCGATGTTGCATTCAACTCCTCTCACCTAAAAAAATTCGTAGTCACATGTGAAATCACTGTGATCTTGCCGTCTTCAATGTTGCAAGTTGCTTCTCTATCGTTAATGCAGCTACTCATTTGCATGAATCTGAAAGATACTCAACCTCGAAGTTGTATTGATGAAGATGATCTGACAGCTATAGATGTTTAGAGGTTGATGACCAGATCCTGATATGGTTAATAGTCTAGTCAGCACTTGGTGATCAGTGCGGAGAATGAACTTTCTACCACAGAGATACATGTGCAAATGATCACAAGCAGAAATGCAGGCTAGTGCTTCCCACTCTCCAGTAGAGTAGTTGCATTCAGTTTACAACATCAGGCAAGTAATTGGTCATTCACTTTTCTCAAAGTACTGTGAGAGTACAGCTTCAATTGCATTCCCTGTTGCATCTGTTGTGACATGCCGCATGTAGGTTGAAATGTGTAAGGACTGATGAAAATGCTATCTTCGCCTTTCATATATCAAATACTGTTTGCTGTGCGATTGTACATTCCCGCTGTACATCTTTGCACAGTAGCTTCTAAAGAGGCCCTGCGGCCTTGGCGTACTTAGGAATGAATTGGCGATAAAAGTCAGTAGTACCGAGAAAGGATGCCAGCTCTTTCATGTTAGATGGGGTCGGACGTGCATGAATAACTTTGACATTGTTGTGTGAAGGCTTTACTCTTGCTGCTGTCACTCTGTGCCCTAGAAAATCAATCTCAGATTTTACAAATGTGTATTTGTCCTTGTTACGTATCGGGTTGTGTGGTGCAAGTCGAGTGCACGCTGCTGAAGAGTGCTGGTTGCATTCTGCTTTGTCCCTTCCATTGTCAACGGTGTGATCGAGTAGGTTGAACATCCCCTCAACGTCAGACAAGGCTGAAGAAACAATCTTCTGGAATGTGCTGGGTGCTGAACTTTGCGGTACTGAATGAATAAAAAAAACCACATCTTCATGACTATAGGAAAAACGGAAAGATATCGGCTTTGCTCCTCCAGTGGTACCTGAAGATAGCTCCCTCGCTTGTCAAGTTTTGTGAAGTCTCTGGAGTCATCAAATGATGCCGATAGTTTTTGGATTGTAGGAAGTGGATACTTGTCTGGAACGATGGTCACTTTAAGGTTGATGCATTCTCTATGTTCGCCATTTTTGCATCTTGCAATGACTAGGCTCGATATTCTTGGGACTGAGTCTTGCGTTCCGAGGTCCGGTGTACACCCGAACCGAATGCACGTAAAATTATGCAAAATGATGTTGGGCGTGCTTCCCAATGTCATCGCATATGCGTGCAATATTAAGATTGGCGGGTGGGTGTGGGATTTGGAGCCATGCCCACCGACAATTAAAGGGCCAATTAAGGTAATTAAAAAGCCTACTGACCGCGATTTAACATTGCCCGTGCGATTTTTAGTTCATCGCATGGGCAAAACGGGTGGCCGGAAATCACATTTTATTCATTCCTGCATCCACAGGCGGGATAAAAGGCTCCTGGGGCAGCAGCATTTCCTCTGTCATTGCCAATTCTTTGCACTGTGAGTACAGAGTTGTCCCAGAGTTTCTTTGCATCTCTTTTGATTTTTAGGCCTGCCCTTCAGCATCTCAGGTCCTCATCTTCCCTGGAAGGTTTCTCTGGGTATTGCAGCACAGAGCCCCTTCATTTTCAAGGCACTGCTCCTCTGCATCCCATCTAATGGCGATAGTGTATTCCACTGGTGGAACCTCCTCTGAAGAGGAAGAGAGGGGCAGGAGGGAGAGGAGGCCAGGTGGGTGTGGGCAGCATCCCAGGGACAGACCTTTAAGAGGAGAGGCATGGGCTCAGTTGGTGCAGGGCCAGCAGGGAGGCCAAGGCGGGAGTGCACGCCGAAGATGCCACTACCCAGCGGTTGGAGTGCTCAGGCAGCGCTCCAACTACCTCCAGATGTCCGAGGTCCAGTGCCTCAGGAGGCTCTACCTGTCCAGGGACACATTGGCAGCAACATGTCACATGATATGTCCAGAAATGGTCTCCAGCTGCGTGGGCAGACATCCCATGCCGGTGGCTTTGAAGGTCACAGTGACCCAGGACTTCTATGCCTCTGGTTCTTTTCAGGGCTCAGTGGGGGGTCTGTGCAGCGTTTCTCAACCAGCTGCACACAGTTGCATCAAGATTGTGACTGATGCTGTCTTTAGACACCTCTGCACGTTCACCCACTTCCGGGGAGACGAGGCGAGCCAGGCAGAGAGAGCACGAGGCTTCGCTGCAATGGCTGGGATCCCCCGTGTCCAGAGTGTAATAGATTACACTCACATGGCCATCAAGGTACCTGCAGATGAACTGGGAGCTTTCGTAAACAGGAAGGGGTTTCACTCAATGAATGTTCAGATCGTCTGTGACCACAGGAGACAGATTCTCCAAGTTTGCGCTCATTACCCTGGGAGATCACACGATGCTTACATCGTGCGGCACTCACAGGTACCAAGGCTGTTGGTGGTTCCTGCACGAGTGGATGGATGGCTCCTGGGTAACAAGGGCTTCCACTTGAAGAGGTGGCTGATGACCCCACTTCATCTCCCAAGAACTGAGGGCCGAGGAGATCTTCAACAGGAGTCATGTCTCCACAAGGCCAGTGGAGGAGAGGACCATTGGGCTGCTGAAGATGCGCTTAAGATACCTGGACCGATCAGGGGGAACATTGAGTATCCTCCAAAGTGTGTCTCCCTCATAGTCATCGCATGCTGCCATCTGCACAACCTGGCTCTGTCAAGAGGGGGACCCACTGGAGGCTGAGGAAAGCGAGGCAGCTCCACAGGCCACGGAAGATGACTCAAGTGATGCCTCAGAGAAAGAGCCTGGGAAGACGCTGGGAGAGGACCCCGAGGCAGCGGATAGGAACCTTCTTGGAGGCAGGGGCACCAGGGATGCTTTGATCCAGTGAACCTTTAGCTAGGCATCCAAAGCATCAATGCCTCAGCAAGCCAATGGCACTGTCTCCTTTTCTAAACAATCAATTAATGAGAACCCAACCCAGCATGATAGCACCACACAATGCCATGGGAACTGATTCTTCCATGTGTCGAACTGATGCAGTTTTCTTCAATGACCTGCACACATTTGCAAAGTGGGTAATTTTTGAGTGCCTTTACACCTTTCCCCTTGAGCTGGATATGGTATTGTGAATCCATGAATACCTCCACAATTTGAGCACACTTTCATGGATAACTGACCATGATAGGGCAAGTGCTGATGCCTCTTTGCCCAAAAACCTTGCACATGAGCTGATTGGGGAAGCTGCGACTGTGACCCTGAGTTTTAGGATGCATTTCTGTGTAAACCCTTTGAATTTGGTGGATTAGATTTGGACGGCCAAGATCATGGCTTTTTCCAAATTTAAATCAGCATTCCCCATGAGGAGGTGTTCTTTAATATGTGGAATTGAAGCTTTTCCATAAATTCATCACAAGTTAGTTCATCGGTTAGTGTGCCAAATTTATACAAGGAAGCCAACTGTAATGCTGCCACCTATTGTTTTATGGGCACACTCTTTCCCTGGCATCTTTGATGGATGTATACCAAGCATCAAACTTTTCTTTGGCCCTAAGTACTTGAGAGCACTTAACATCAAACATGGGTGTGTCTTCTCAAATACTCACTGGCCTTCTGCTCTGAGGCAATGGATGATTATTGCCTTCCTGTGGGTCATTGCTAACTGCGGACCATCCATAGCTGCTGCAACCAAATAGGTATTGAACCCCAGAATTGTTCAATCCCATAACATGGGTGGATCTCCAGGTGAAGAAAGGGAAGCTGGAGCTGGTAAGTTTAAACTATTCTCCATCTTCTTCCCCACATATTGTGTTTTGTGCCTTGGAGATATGCATAGATGGCTCTCACCTCCATACGTTTGCAACTTGAAAAAAATCATAAAAAGCACAAAGCAGCTGTAGGGTCATAATAACAGCCAGAAGACATCAACCAGCCACTAACCTGAAAGTATTTGATGATATGTTTAAATAGCTGGTGGGGTTCTTTCCTGTTGCTGAACATGTGTTCATCTTTACAATATTAAGAGAGGGTGTTAACTTGGAGAGTTGAGCTGAAAAATAGCACCAGAAGTCTCAAATCAGTTTCGCCCACTGATTGGCATCGTGATTTGCCTGGTCTCCACACTTCTGGCAAACCTTCCCCGCATGAGTGCTAATGCCCCCAACACTGTGGTATCCAGTGCAGTTTGGCCCAAAGTATGTAAGGAGATGCATAGGATCTAACGAGGCCAATTTCTCCAAAAGCAAAATACTGAAGATGCTGAAATTCCAAAGTAAAAACAGAGAATTCTGCAAATACTCAGCAGTTCAGGCAGCAACTGTGGAGAGAGAAACATAATAAGCTGAGTTCTTACCTTAACAGATCTGCTTACAGTGGGAGAAAGGGAATGTTAGTGGATCAGAAAACTGATGTTTTGCAGTGGCTGTCTGACTCAGCCACGGCATTAGTGTCCCACTTCCGGTTTCCTTACCAATTACAGGATGCAAGTATACTGATGACAAACAACTGTCAATGGAGGGATTTATATTTAAAGGAATCCCAGCAGGAATCAGAATGGTTACATTCTACACAGGTTCCAGAAGCTACAGAAAGCTGAAGAATAGAAGTGAGATGTGGGAAGACTGGAGTTCTGATTAAAGGTTACTGACCTGAAACATTAACTCTGTTTTTATGTTAGACTTGGCCAATATTTATCCCTCAATCAACATTGAAAAAAAAAACAGATTATCTGGTTATTTTCACATCACTGTTTGTGGGAGTTTCCTGTGTGCAAATTGGTTACAGCATTTCCTGCATTACAACAGCGACTATGCTTTAAAAGTATTTCATTGGCTATAAGTGCTTAGAAATGTTCTGAGGTTGCGAAAGGTACTACATAAATGCAAATCTTTCTTTCTTCAAAGGTAAGTCAACTTTAAGGAGGTCTTGTGGCGCAATGGGTGATGTCCCTGCCTCTGAGCCAGTAGCTCTGTTCTCAAGTCCCATTCCAGGACTTGATGTCCAAGGAATGTGCGCTCATAAAACAACCATACAGGTTGAGTATCAGCCTGTAAATCCATCCAACATTTGCCAATGGCAGGTGGTAAGAGTGGGAGGAATTCCTGGTCAACCATATGATGGAAACGCTGTCATTCCAGGGACGAATTTAGTGAACCTTCATTGTACTGTCTCCAATATCCTTTCTTAAATGCAGAGACCAAAACTCCACACAGTATTCCAGATGTGGTCTCACCAATACTCTGTACAATTGTAGCAACACTTCTGTATTCCTGTGCTCCAATCCCATTACAATAAAGGCCAGGATGCAGTATGCCTTCCTAATTTCTTACTGTACCTGCATGCTAACTTGCTGCGTTCTGTGTACGGGCACACCCAGGTCTCTTTGAACATCAATACTTACAAGTTTCACACTTTTTAAAACAACATCCACATCCCTTTCCTTCTGCATATGATTCTGGAGAAAAATTCTTCCCCCAAGTCCCTTGCAGCTGCAGGCTCAAACTTCCAGCTGTCTAGCTTTTAGCCCTCCATTTACCAAGATACTATTTCAGCACATCTGCCACTATGTTATCAAGACTTGCTCCAGCCATTCCCTATCACCTCAGGATAGACTCCCCAATCTCCAATTAAAATATGGAATATGCCAGGACTCAGAAATTAGTTTAGCATTGTGGTAGATAGAAGCTCACCACATAACAAAAAAACACATTTTATATTTTGGGAAGGCACTTGCTTTGTCTATGTGTTCTGTCTTGCATGGGTGCCAAAGTAAAATCTCCCTGTAATGCTCCCAAAGCTGCCATTTCTATAGACTAGCAAAACAAGCTAATATTGCAGTTGCCAGAATTGCAATTTAGCTGAGTTGCATGTACTGTACGTTTATAACATCTTAGGCACTGCCTCAAAGCCATACAATGCCTTGCAGGTAGATGAGGCTGTGAATTTTAAGTCCTTTGCTTTCTCCAACCGAGCTGAAATTCGACTCAGGGTTTGGAAGCCAAATTCACAGGCTTGGTGTTAAGACATGGCAGATGATGTGTGCCGGGCAGATCAAATCCACGAGGGAAACTTGATCACGCTATCACAACGGTTTTGCAATTTGTATTTTGTTTTGAGATGCGTGCCCTAATTCAGTAGTAATAAGCCTGCCAAGACTCTAGAAACAACTCTAAATGAAACATTTATTAACAAAAGAAAAGATTTCAAGCACATGCATAGGTCTTCAAATAACTACTATAATGACTCTTAAAACCCCTAGTTAATCTGGCCTCCAGTTCTACCCCCATTAAGGCAACGATAAAAAAAATAGATTTAAACAGACCCAGACAAGTCACTACAATATCCTGGATGGTAGAATTCAAAGTGACTTTTTCCAGCTTTGGTTTCTGTAGACAGCAGCTTAATGCAGAAACACTCACACTTCTGGTAGATCTTAAAATGCCCCCCTGACACATAGCCTCATTCCCCTTTATACATGTTCCCCCCCACTTTAATGCAAATGCCATATGTCTTTGGAACTTTACCTTTCTCATAATATTCAGGGTGCTAATATTGTCAGCAAACTTTGGGGAAAGTAAACACACTGTTTGGCTTAGCTACTCTGGCTAGCTGTAACGTCCTACCATCTCTTTGACATTCAAACTGCCCTGATTTATCTGAAATTGCAAATTCTCCTCACCTCACATTCTAAAACTTCAGCCATGTTTTCATATCTAGCATTTGAAACCTGGCCTATTTTGATGAGTCACAGCCTCCAGAACAGCTGTCTCCAATTCAATTAAATCCCACACACACACACACACACACACACACACACACACACACACACACGAACAATCCAAACCCCACTATTAACCTGCTTTTACAATAAATATTGTGAGAATTATTATACTTTCGTGACACTTGGTAAGAAGGGCATGCAGAACTGAAGAAGTGGATCAGGTTACAGGTGGAGAGATTGAGGGTTAAATTCTGCGACATGCCCACCTGTGTAGGTCAGATGTCTTGATGTGCTGCATTAGAATTTCTGGCAGAACTTTCAACTCAGAACCTAGATTTGATGGAAGATCAGGCTTAAGAGAGGCAGTACATTCCTGTTTAGAATCTACAAACAGTTAAATAGCACACTTATGTATTCAAGGCATTAATTGTGTGTCTTTGCCCAGGACTTCCTATTTGCATGTGACAAGTAGGACGTGTGAACATGGAGGAAAGTTAATGTGTCCGTCAATCTGAAGTCTATGTATTCATGTCTTTGCCAAATATTTTTTTTGTCAGAAATCAAGAAGTCTAAGAAATTGCTTACTCTCTCATCTGGAATGAATGTAAGATATTGATATAGTAAAAAAAGTGATAGTTACGACAGTCAGGTTCTCCTAACTAGAGGCAATAAAGAGATCTTGTGGATCAGTCGGTAGCACTCCTGCCTCTATGCTAGAAACTCTGGATTAAGTCCCACTCCAGGATTTGTTGGTCACAAGGGGAGTGATCATGACATGGTTCACCAGGTTGACAATCAGCCAGTGAATCCTTCCAAAACTCCCCCACTATTCTGGAAAGATACTTGTAAAGAAAAAAAAAGCAAGGCTTTTGGGGAAAGAGCAGTGGATTTGGACTAATTGGATATCTCTTTCAAACAGCCAACATGGGACAATGGGTCCAATGGCCACTTTCTGTCCTGTTTATCACCTGGTAAACTAAATCCTAATATCATAGAGCTCTTCCAATTTCTTAGTGTGGTGAAAGAAGTGTCCAGAGTGCATTTGAGTCTCACCCGCCATCAAAGTCCCAATGAGCTGAGCTAATTAGTCTACAAAGGGGTACTCTCATCCTCATCCCCTCAGTTAGATGGATGGATGACTCAAACAATAAGTCCCTTTGGATTCTGTATGTGTGTGCATGAGTGTGTGCGCGCCTGTGTGCCTGTGTGCCCTTTTGGGAGGGCCGAATGAAACTTAATCACAGTGCCTTCCATGGTCAAATAGCTTTTCAACATTCACTTCCAAAATTTGCAAGTGAAGCAATGGCCCAAATGATGCTGGAGTGGGGCATGCGCCGTTAGACTTTTTCCTTAAGTCTCCTGATTAATGGACACATTAACTTTCCTCCATGTTCACACATCCCACTTATCACATGCAAATAGGAAGTCCTAGGCAAGGACACACAATTAATGCCTTGAATACATAAGCGTGCTGTTTAACTGTTTGTAGATTCTAAACAGGAATTTACCGACTCTCTTAAACCTGATCTTCCATCAAATCTAGGTTCTGAGTTGAAAGTTCTGCCAGAAATTCTAATGCAGCACATCAAGACATCTGACCTACACAGGTGGGCATGTCGCAGAATTTAACCCTCAATCTCTCCACCTGATCCACTTCAGTTCTGCATGCCCTTCTTACCAAGCATTTTTTTTATTCGTTCATGGGGTGTGGGTATCACTGGCTAGGCCAGCATTTATTACCATCCCTAGTTCAGAGGGCATTTAAGAGTCAACCACTTGGCTGTGAGTCTGGAGTCACACGTAGGCCAGACCAGGTAAGGACAGCAGATTTTCTTCCCTAAATGGCATTAGCGAACCAGATGGGTTTTTACAACAATGGTTTCAAGGTCATCATTAGACTTTTAATTTCCAGATTTTTATTGAATTCAAATTCCACTATCTGCCATGGCGGGATTCAAATCCGGATCCCCAGACCATTACCCTGGGCCTCTGGATTACTAAGCCAGCGACAATACCACTACGCCATTGCCTCCCCTGAGTGTCACAAAAGTATAATAATTCTCATAATATTATTGTGATTTATTGCAAAGGTAGGTTAATAGTGGGGCTTGGATAGGCTTTGTGTGTGTGTGTGTGTGTGTGTGTGTGTGCGATTTAATTGAATTGGAGGCAGCTGGTCTGGAGGCTGAATTATTTCCCTGAATTCTTTACAAAGCAACTCACTGGAGGTGCAAGTTGATAAACGTGCGGGAAGGGCAACATCACAGAGCTAACTTTTTAGGTCAGTGACCATCAGAACGCAAAAATGCCCTGAGCAGTTTCCAGTTCAGACGAGAAGTCAACAACCTGAAATGCTAACTGTATTTCCCTCTCCACGGATACTGCCTGGCCTGCTGAGTATTTCTAATGTTTTCTGTTGATATGCATTGAAGAGACATAAGCTGACTGGCCTTTCTTTGAAGAGCAGCACTACAGTATTAATTTTGTTCCTGTTATCTACATAGTGCCCTGTAGGTGGTGCCCAAGCACCATCCTTTGAATTTTGCATTAAATTCAAGGACCAGAAACAAAGCACTGGCACTGAAGCATCGCACTGTTCATTTTTTAAATAGACTGGCTCCTAAGCAATCAGCATAAATTAAGTATTTACAATGCTTCTATCTTTTCTCATAAAAAGGGTCACTGGAGTCTCACCAATGGTCAGGCAGAAAATCCCAGAGAAATACCTCAGTTGTTAAATAAATACTTTGCAGCCCATTAAAGCTGAGGCTTGTTGAAGTTCCCAGTTCTTCCTCTGACTGGTGTTTTTAACATCGCTGGCCACCGTGTAATGTGGCATCGATGCAGAACTGACACAAGATGGAATCCTTTCTGTCCTCCATCATTATAACCTCAAAGCAATTATTATCAAATTGTAACTGGAATTATAATTAAGACAGAGAAACAAAACCCCTCACCTGTCAATAGAATTTTTAATAAGCATCTGCTTTCCCTTTTTCCTATCTTCTCACTATCTGGTAAATCAACTGGCCAGTCTTTGGTTCCTCCGGTTCTGTATTTAAATAAAGGGAATCCATACACAATTGGAATACCTTTCTCATACCTCCCAAACAGTGAATTACTTTGAAGTTGTGACTTTTTGTAGTGCCAATAAACATGGCAGCTCTTTTGTGCACAATACGGGTCCAGTCTTTTGGATTTACTTCTGATGTGCTTCTGAGCAGGTCTGAGAAGTGCTGCCCTGGTGGATCAAAATAGTGTCCAACTAAATCACAAAGGGCCTGAGTGTAATACTTCACTTAAAGAGAAGCCTGAGTAAAACTGAAGATGAGTCATATGGACTCGAAACGTTAACTCTGTTTCTTTCTCCAGACCTGCTGAGTTTTTTCAGCATTTACTGCTTTTACTTTATATATGAGTAAAATTAGCCTTGGGAGTAGCACTAAACTGGGCAATAATTAACTGGCAAAGGCAAAATGCTTCAGATGCTGACAATCTGAAATGTAAACAGAAAACGGCGGAAATACTCTGCAGGTCGGGCAACATCTGTGGAGAGAGAAACAGAGTTAGTGTTTCAGTTCAATAAATTTATTCAGAACTTACATCAGAATGAATTGGGAACCCATTTTACCCCCAGCCTAATTTTGCTTTCCATTTTGTACGACGACCCAAGGTCGCTTTCACTTCCAACACCGCACTGTAAGTATGTAATAGAAGGCAGGATTTTCCCCTCTGTGGACTAAGTGCGATGGTAGGTGGGAAAAGCTCCTTTAAACCACCGACTGCAATGGTGCATTTTCACGCCTGATTGTCTGCCTCTCGCCTCATTAAATGCTCATCAGCTGGAAACACGCCATTTAGCCGGTGGGCGGTCCGTGATTTGCCCGCCTGACCGTGACCTCAGCGGGTCCGCGCTCTGAATGCCATAATTAAGTCGCACCCACACACACCTCTTACAATGTCTGCAGCCCAGGACTACTCCAGGCGAGAGATGGCCCCCAAAAGCAGGATGGGTGCAGCTCCCAAGTTCGGTGACGTCATCGTCTGGACACTGTCGAGGCCGGCCATGACCTTCTCTACCCTGGGGATTGCTGGCGGAGGTTCAACAAGGGTGAAGGTGTCTGTGGTGGTAAGTACCACCTCAGCCCCCAAGAGAGCAGCGATACAGTGCCGTGAACAGATTAATGATCTAATGCGCACAGCCAAGGTAAGCCAACCTTCTCATCCCTTCCAGCTCACACTCTCATAAGCCCCAAACACATTCACAGGATGACAGTCCACAGGGATCTCACACAATACCAGCACAAGGGACATCACCACTCACTCTCCCACACACATCCCTGACATCTCCATCTGGGCTCACACCTTGTGAAGTTTGTGTTCTCATCCTGTACGTGGTTCCACTCAGCACCTACAAAAGGCAGGCACCCTTATCATCTGCTTTGGCATGCTTCCTGCTCACACTCTTTCCATCTGTCTTCGTCTAGGCCAAGATTGTCCGCAATGACAGGGGGAGGTCCCAGACTGGTGGCAGGATGCCAGAGAAGCAGGCCCTCACCCAATGTGAGGAATATGCAGTATACCTGGCTGGAGAGGACCGAGGCCAGGCCAGTGGCGATGGTGAGGTCGGCAGCGGACACCCACCTGAGGACCCTGCACCAGCTGATCGTTCAGTGAAACTGTGAGTGCAATGTTATGCCTTGAAGTCTATTGCCATGCATTAATTATCTCTGCTCTCTTTCAGGGGCACCACAGCCAAGCGCCCCAGGAATACCTGGAGCCAACCCCTCATATCCAGTCCCAAAGACACCTCAGGTGAGGATTTTGAGGATGCAGTTGTGGAAGACCCGTCACATTACTCACCCACACCCTCCACCAGTTCAGAGGCATGCCTCGGTGGAGACCTGGATCTAGAGCAGGTTTGGGGTCACTAACTGGTGAGCATAGTACAGATTCTGGTCCACAACAGGCAGAGGCAGGGACATCCAAAATCATTGACATTTGGAGGACTGCTGGAGGCAAGGATTCTATTGAGTCCCAGTCATATGTTGAGCCTATGGACTCGGTTTTAACACATATGTTGGAGCAGCAGCAACAGAAACTGAAATATCAGACAGGGTTGTCAGCTGTATTCCACAGACTGCAACGTATGATGGAGGAGTCTGTCCATGTTCAGCCTGTGGTAATCACACCGGCATGCCATTGCACCAAGGTCAACACTGGTAAGATGGTGGCCTCCATGGAAGCCTTGGTCCAGGACATAGTGCTGCGGCAAGTGGACTCTATCAATGTAGGCATTGGTGGCATCCGCCAGTGGCTACGCGAGAGGGGGCCAGGACACCTAGAATTCACTCCAAGTGCCTCTTCTCCTCCAGGAGTCAGCCAGGTGCCCTTGGGCACCCATAGGGATGAGGACCAGCAGCTGGACACCCTGGGGCCATCCACCCAGGTAACTCCAGGGGGGCCCAGCCCATCCCAATCCCTCTGTCTGTGACTCCGCCACCTTCGGCTCCTCAGGCCCAGGAAGTTTCACCTGCCCCACTGCAGGACACCCAAAGCAGGCTGGGGCAATCCAAGTCTCGGCCCTCCAGAGGACGCCAGCCAGTCAGCACAGACAACAGGGCATAGCAGTCACCTGGCTGCCTGTGACTCCATTGTGGATGTCAGGGTTGCACCAAGACAGAGTTAGGAAGGTCAAGAAATATTAGGAGCACAGCAGTGGCATGGGTATCCACCACATGTATATACTTTCCACCAATGTAACTAGAATTGCATCATTCCACATCTCCTCTTGTGCATGCCTCCTCTGTATGCTGAGTTGTGTTGTGCTCGATTAGATGTCACACCATGTCCCCTCTCCCCACTGATTGCAGATTTCACATCACATGCCTCAGGTCGTTGTTGTGTGCAGCCATCTCATCACAGTGTGTGCCCCTTCTCAGTTCATTATCAACGTCAGTGATGCCTCACCCTCAGTGTAAAGTGTGCTTGTGCCAGGGATCTCATCGACATGAATTGCAGGTTTAAGTAATGTTCATTCTTGGCTGTGTAAGATGGAGGCTCATATAATTCCCCGACTCGCCTGTGTTGTGGAAAGGTGAAGGTGTAGTATAGAAGGGAAGATGTGGATGCACATGAAGGAGGGTAATCTTTCCTTGGACTCCATGCTCTCTGTCATCCGTGAGGGTTTGCAATCTATAAGCCCATACTCAGACGTCGTGTATGCTCCTGTCAGCCTTGTGCATTGTCGACTCTACAAGTGTACATCTGCTAAGCTTACCAATAAGTGTGCACATGTTCTCACCTCAACGTGCTGGTGCCCTGTCCCTTACAGGCACAATTTTGCTTTGGGGCTCAAAGCTACATCATTAGCCATTCTGGACCTTGGACTTGTCTGCATAGTGCCCACAAGGCTATTGTCAAAAAACTGGGATGCAGCACTGACCCATTAATTCTGCTTAGCTTCCCATCCCCTAAACACTTGCAGAGCTCAGCAACGTCACATCCATATGGAGATTTGTTATGGCCAATGGAACTGTTGAGTATGGTCTTGATGTTTATATGTTAGCTTGATGGACAGACAATGCTCAGGACAGAAATGGGCTAGGAGCTAAGATGTAATGCAGCTGAAACAAAAACAAAAATTGCTGGAAAAACTCAGCAGGTCTGACAGCATCTGTGGAGAGCAAGACAGAGTTAATGTTTCAAGTTCATATGACTCTTCATCAGAACTAAAGAGAAATAGAAAGGTGGTGAAATATAAGCTGTTTAAGGGGAGCTGGGACAGGTGGAGCAGGATAGAGGGCCAGTGATAGGTGGAGACAAAGGAGAGATTGCCAAAGGTGTCATAAACAAAAGGTCAAAGGGGTGTTGACGGTGGTGTAATGCAGCTGATTCTTCATTATCAGCAAAGCGGAACCTTGAGGACTCCAGGGTGTGTCTGCATTTCCGGGGTCACAAGGGCCAGGTCTGGCCATTAAGGGAAACTGATGATATCAAAAAGGAGGCTTTTTCATGTCTGTCAGGCAAGTGTATGAAGATGGTCATCATGAGGTGATCTATGCCCATTGAGAAGCCAGGCTAACTAGGGCCCCGCATCCCTAACTGAGAGTGGAGGGTCTTAGTGTAATGGGGATTAAGGTAATGCTGAGGACTGAGTGCTTTGAACAAGCATTCACATCAGTTTAATGTCCTCACCTGCCTTGACCCAAGTCTACCTTAGCTGTATTACCATTGAAGTGACACATAAGGCGTTTTTCCATTGCTGGAAATGCATCTCCTTGAGGCTCCTTGTCGGACTGAAGGTACAATGCCATGACGTCACTGAGGACGGCAGTGCAACTTCTGCCTCTCATAAGCTGCCTTACCAACTGGGATGCTGAAGAGAACTTGAAGAGGCAACACCCTCTGTCGTGTGTTGCTGGAATGATCCTCTGCAATTGGCACCTTATCTCAGCAAGGGCACATACCCCAGTGGCTGCATCATCCTTCAAAGAATGAATCTGGTGGATGTGAGCACCTTACGTGCATGCCTGCCTTATCTGCTCCGTGCTATGGCTTCATCCCCTGCAGCCTCAGCTTCCTTGACTTCATCACCCTTATCCCCCTTGATGCCCTCCATCTTGGCAACTGGCAAGTTCTCCTCCCTTTGCTGCGCCAGGTGGTGCAGGGTACAGCAAACCACGATGATCTGTGAGACCCTCTGGGGAGTGTACTGGAATGTTTGGCCAGACCTGTTGACGTATCAGAATCACATCTTCAAGATGCCAGTGGTCTGCTCAACCAATATTCATGTGGCGGAATGAGCATCATTGTGCCTTCCCTCAGCTGGAGTTTGTAGCCATCGGACAGGCGTCATCAGCCACGTCCTTTGTGGGTACCCTTGCCACTAAGGAGCAAACATTGGATGTTGTGTGGCCCCTCAAAGATATCCAGGATCTGCAATCTACTCAAGATCAAGCATTCCTAGCAGCTTCCCAGGTATCTCACAAAACTTGCATGATGTGTTACAGGTGGTTGCAGACCAACTGTGTATTGAGCAAGTAGAAGCCTTTCCTGTTGATGTATTGCATTGCCTTTTGCCAAGGAGCTCTTATAGCCACATGAGTGCAGACGATGGCACCCTGCATGTGTGGCAGAAAAGCCCAGTGCTCTGGCTGCCTGGCTAGCTTGAACTCTAGTGCTGTGAGCGTAATTGTGGGCCTTGGCAAAGAGAGTGTCCATCGCCTCCTGTATGCATTTTTTCGACGGAAGCTTGAGAGATCCCACAGAGGTCCCCAGTGGGGCCCTGGAAAGAGCCACTCATGTAGAAGTTAAGAGCTGGTGACTTTCAGAGCCACTGACAAAGGATGTCTTCCCTGTCCCCATGGCATCAGCTCCTAAAGAATGTAGCAGATGTGAACCACCAGATCCCTGGACAGGTGAAGGCATCGATGACACTGACTCTCACCCATCTGCAGAAAAGACATCCATCTTTTGTACACCTTCGGTCTTGAGAGGTGCCATAAGACCATAAGACATAGGAGCAGAAATTAGGCCATTCGGCCCATCGAGTCTGCTCCGCCATTCAATTATGGCTGATAAGTTTCTCAACCCCACTCTCCCGCCTTCTCCTGTAACCTTTGATCCCCTTACCAATCAAGAACCTAATACGACTAATATTGGTGCTAATGTGCAGTGTTACTGTGAGCCTCATCCTTTGGGTCCAGAGGGGGCCCTGCTGCCCCTTGCTCATCCCTGTGAAGCTCCTCCCTTTGGCAAGCCTGGCGCTGCCATAGCACTCTTCTCCCCCTTTCCTCCTGCCTGCATGCGATGGTGCCGGCAACATTAAATGCACCCTCCATCTTCCTGAAGGTTTCCCCTCTGCAGGAACATTGAAAGAAAGGCATGACTGTGATCAGCCTCTAAAGGCTTTCTTTCTGTCGCTGACTCATGAGTGACCGTGTGTTCAAGAGCTTGGTTACAGCCTAGGCACCTATTAGCAAATACAATCCTGGCCATCGCAATGATCGATCTCAGTGTCACAGTGTGCTCCCCCCATATCTCCCCGGCCCCTTTTCAGTAGACCTATTGCTATGAGATAGGTTTGGCCAGGGTCTTGGATGTCCTGCATTTCTTTGAGGCGATAAATTACTCATGCTATGACTACATCCTTTGGAATACACATGAGGGCACATGCTCTGTGAGGGGCTGAGATTGTTTTGGGGGGGCCTGAGAGTTCCCATCTCTGAACCAGGCAGCTGCAAGTTCTGAGGTGGGGTTTCCAAGGGGTTTCTCCTGTTAGTCCGGTGCCCACTTGTTTTTGGAGTCATTATCACACTGGGGAATTACCACAAGTGGTACAATGGGTTATTTGTAGGGACATCGATGATTGGGATGCATCAGAATTAATCTCGCATGAATGCGCTATTACATTGAAGGCTCCAGATTGCATCTATAGTTATAGAGATGCTCCTAACATGTGTCAGCTGTGCATTCCCCCCCATGTGGTAATACAGATTCCAGATGGGTGTGCCTTTAATAGGCCCCCAGTGCTGTGATCCACTCCTCCCAGAAGCCCTTACAGCCCTCCCCAGCAGCATTTTTCTTAATTTCACTTTCTGCTACACCATTACATGAGGTTCCAAGATGGTGGTCCTCAGGTTTTATAACCAGACCAGCTTCGACTCTCCCTGTGTGACCATGGAAGTCCCTCCCATTGTCCTGGAGGAACGTAATGTCCAGTTTTGAGCCCTTGCCCTCCAGTCCCTTCCCTTGCCTCTGTCTTTCCTTCCCCCCACACCCCTCAGCAAGCTCTTGCCCTCCAGTTCCTTCCCTTGCCTCTGTCTTTCCTTCCCCTCACACCCCTCAGCAAGCTCTTGCCCTCCAGTTCCTTCCCTTGCCTCTGTCTTGTCTTCACCCACCCACCCCCCACCCCTAGCAAGATAGGCCAACAAACCTCAAAGTCACAAGCAACAGGCAAGTTGCCACCTGCAGGTCACTCATATGCAGTTGTGAATCACACCTGTTTAATTAGATGCCAGTGTGGCCTTTTGATACAGTGCTGGGGGGGGTGTGGGGCGGTGACTCCATGAACTGCCTTGCTAATGAGCATTCATGATATTCTAATGTATTCAAATGGCGTTCCTGATATGGCGCAGTGGGAAAGGGATGCTGCCATTGAGGACGGGAACGACAATTGCAACCTGTCCTGACGCTGACTGGAAATTGGCGATTTCCCTCCCGTGATATTTTCCCTTCACATTTGCCATTACACCCGACTAAGGTGGGACCAGAAAATCCCAACCAGAGTATCAGTCTAGTTTACAGGCTTAGGTCCCTGTGCCAGGAATTGAATTCACAATCATGGGTTGGAGCGGGGTTGGGGGGTTGGGGAATGCAGGTAATATAGCAGCAAGCTTCCTGATGCAGTCCGATCTCCGGGGTAGTTTCCTTACGGTGGGCTGTGAGGTGAATTAGCTTCTCTCACCAAGGAGGTGGGTAGTCGACTTACATAATTCAAGGCCCTACTAGAGACCCTGCTGAACGGGGAGGCTGCCAGCTTGATGGAGGCAGCCTTTCTGGAGCAGTCCAGGAGGCCATGGGAGCACGAGCTTCCAAGCCCCAGAAAGGCATCACCAGAAGCCCCAACGATACCCCAGGAGGGTTTTGCCTTGTGATTGGTGGGGCCTACCGCCCTCGGCCACCCTGAGTTTTAATTTGTACTTACCTCTATGAGGGCCTCTACATTTTGAGGTGACCCAAGGTCACCTGTCTGCCTCAGCAGCACCCACCCTTCTGACTGGGCCGGAAGCATCAGGACCCTGCCCACCATCCTTAATAAGGAGGCTTAATGACCGAGCCAGTCCAGCTGCCATCAGGTTTGAGCTCAGGACCCATATTTCATGTCAACATCAGGGTCCCGAAGCCCAGAATAAAATTCAGCACAACGAGTCTGACTCTGGCTAGTTTGATAAATTTACGCTAAAACCTTGAAATTGTTCATCTGTATTTTCATTTTCTCTCATTTTTTTTTGTCCTTCCTGGAGGTGTTGATTCAAGTATGGAATAAGGGTCCATATGTGCCAAAAGCTTAAATATCTGACTTAGATAATCATACCTAACTCTGAGCTGAGAGTGTCAGAAGGCTGGTTTTGAATCTAAGTTCACCTGATCATGTCCTTTCCCAGCATCCACAGAAACATAATTCAGAGAATGTCACTGAGTTACAATCAGCAAGATTGACCTGGCTTATTTTTTTCAAGAATGTGCTCCAGTTTCTACAGTGGGACTTGAACTCACGACCTTCTAACACAGAAGCAAGAGTGCACCCAAAATGCTCACATCAGCTAACTCAATGCAAGTCACACGGTGAACCTTTTGGCTTTTATAATTTGAATCAGTTGGATGCTTTTACCCACAAGGGTTGTTATTTGGTATTGTTCCTTTGGATCATGGTAAAATCTCAAATTTCAGAAATGGTAATATCTGTTGGCTTTGGGTATCCAGGCTGCAGCCCAAAGGCAGTAGATAAACAGACCCCAGCCCTGTTTAGAAGAGGAAGTATTGATGTTTGATAGCGAGAGGAGGTTTCTAACTGTCCCTTCTCAAATCCTCCACTTGGTGGGGCTTATTCACAGCCTCTAAGACCATCTTTCAGTGAACACAGCAAATATAGGCTTCTACCCAGTGAAGCCCCAGGAAAATGATGCAGGAGGAATTCTGACATCATTCCACATTACATACAAATAGCTTGCTTGTTTGACTCAAGGGGGACCTGTTCACACACTGTGGGCGTCCTAGAAGTACAAGCAAAGAGCAAAGGTGTATACTACTTTCTCACCTGAGAAATAGGCACAGACGGTTGGGTATGCAGGTGTAGGGGAAAGTCAGGCCCAATATGCCCATAATTCTTTAAGAATTTTGCTTTGAAAGGCTTATGAGAGCAGAGGGCATCATGTTAATGCAGCATTCCTATAATTCACTGAATGCATCAATGAATGACATTGCAGTTTGGATCCTTTAAATACTGAAGGAAATTTTGGATAAAGCTTAGGTAAGAAGAAAGAAAACATAGTAAGTTCCAATGTATTTTGATTATTCTTCCTTGGTTTTATAAAAATACTGGGGTGTGGGGAGAATGTAGTCCGTGGACTTACTTTTGGACTGCTTCAGCAAAGATTGGCAAAGCCATGGTGGGCTGAATGGCTTCATTCTGTGCTGTAACTTCTATGAGTATTACGAATGAAACATTATACCATATGATAGCATCAGCTCCGTGAAATATGAGGTGTAATTGTGCATAGATGACTATTATAATAAAACATTTCAAGTGGCTGACTTCATGTAAATCTCCAGGGATGGATGTCATTTATCCCAGAGTGCTGAAAGAGGCTAGAGAAGAGAATTGTAAAATACTGACAAGCATTTTAAGGGCATCATCGGACACTGAGAAGTACAAGTAGATTAAAAGCAAGCTAAGGTGGTGCTTTCCAAAAAAGTGACAGTATAGACACTAGCAACTATTGGCCCATTTGTCTTACTTCAGTTCTGTGTCAAATAATGTCAGGATTAAACTTGTGGATTATCTGTACATCAATAACCTAGTTAATGGCAGACACGATAGATTTCAGGTCCAATGAGGTATATTACAATTCCTTTACTGACAAATGTGTTCCATTTTAACACAAAAATCATCATTCCCCATTTTAGGGCTGTGGTGTACTGACAAAGTCTAAGTGGCGAGTTAAAACATAGGATATGGATATAAATGTTAATACTAAAATGCCTGGCCAATTAGTACAGACCCAGTCTAAAATGTCACCGCTGGACTGTCAACGTCACCATGACCATATCAGGTTTCGATTCTAACTTCTTCCTGACCTGGAATACCATCGGTTTGGATTCAGAAGAGGAATATCCTGATTTGCCCATTTATACATAAATTTGCTAAATTTAGTTCACATTTTACCTTCAAACTTTACAGAGACGAATTTTGTGAAATGTTCATTGACCAGGTGTGAGGGACTTCCGTTATGTGGTGAGACGAGAGAAGTTAGGATTGTTCTCCTCAGGGCAGAAAAGGTTAAAGTGAGATTTAATAGTTATTCAAAATTATGAAGGGTTTTGATGGAGTAAATAAGGAGATAACGTTTCAACCGGTGAGTGGACCAGTAACCAAAGGGCACAGATTTAAGAGAATGGCAAAATAACAAATTGGACGAAGTAAATAGCTCCCTCAAAGAGCACAGGCAGAATAGGCCAAATGACCTTCTTGTGTGCTGTATGTCCCTGCCAAATCACAGGACCATTCATGGGTCGGGAACTGATTAAACCTCCAGTGGGCTTTGCTTTGGCTCTTTAATTGAACCTGCTTCTGGGTTTTCCAACCAATCAGATAAGGCAGCCAGGATCATGTACGAAACCTGTCAAAAGAAGGATTTCTAACTAAAGGGACCATGATAATGATCAGAAAGGCTTACCTGCATGCGTGTTTTTGTGGCTGCAGCAACTACAGGAACGGAAAGAAGACCAGCTGGGAAGGCTGTCTCCAAGTCTCTGACTCTGGAGGCCCTGCTATGGGATCTGTGGTGTTGCAGTGAGTTATTTTTTTATATTGGTCTTTCACAGGATATGGGCATCGCTGGCTAGACCAGCATTTATTGCACATACCTGATTGCTCTTTAGAAGGTGGTGGTGAGCCACCCTCTTGAACTGCTGCAGTTCCTGTGTTATAGGAACACCAACAGTGCTAAGTGTTCCTGCAATACATGGTGATCCTCCCCAATGTCTGGAGGAAGAGGGAATCCTCTCCAACCAAGTAGGGGTAGATAGAAGTGGCTGAGGAAGTCAGCAGCAAAAGCGTCTTCCCTCCAAGCTGGCTGGAGGATCCAGGTTCTCAGTAGGGCATGACAGGTGAGTAGCCTAGCATTCTTATGTGCCAAGCCTGATTCTCTGTCTTTTACAGAATTCTCCTGCACAGCTCGTCTCAGGTCAACATACCTTGCAGCTGCACGCATTTCTCTCTTTCCAGGCACCTCACATCCCCATCTAAACAGCCAACAATCACACTCACCCTCATCCAATTGCCCTCTCATACCCATGCCTCAGGGTTACCTCCCACCCCACCCCCACAGATATTGTCCTTCCCTGCTGCCCACACAAGCCATTTCTAACACTCAGAACTCTCTGCTTGAAGGAGAGGAGAGCACAAAACCTTGGGTTGAGACAGAGACCCGGGTTGGGGATTGGTGGAATTGTATGGCTTGGGGTGGAGGATCCCCAGTGACAGGCACCTTATTGGCCATTGGCAACCTGTGCCCACCTAACCCAATGGAAAAGAGGTCTTGGCTACAGATGCCAGCAGTGGCCTGCCATGGAATCCAGAGCTTCCTGAGGCATTGATACACAGCTATGTTAAGGGAGCTGATCCTCTGCTTGTGGACCCTGTGTAGGAAGTTTCACCTCCTTGCTTCAGGATCTCTGTGCCCATCCCCTCTGTCAAATGCAGCATCATGTGCCTCAGGGGAAGGTAGCGGTGGTGTTACTGATGCTGCAATTGATGTTGCTGTTGCTACTGCTCTTGCTCTTCTTTGGAGGCACAAGATAGAGCTGCATATGCTGTTCCCATGCTTTGAAGAAGGCTGACACGAAGGATGTGCAGCCAAAGGTAAGTGAAGTGTAAGACAGGTGAAGCGACTTGCAAGAAGTTGGCAATCACCTAACAAGCTGTGAAATCGCACACTGACAAGTGCTGTGAGCAGCAGACGCTCACCTGGCCATGGCTGCAGTACTTCAGTTTCAACTGCTAACTGTGAACTCCATCGGTTAACTCTGGCAGGTTAACTTCTGACAGCTCAGGAAATAGGTATGTTGGCTGTGAAAGCCAGAATGCTTGGTTAAAATGGTACTTGGTTACCTATTAGAATATTAAATAGCTTCACTGACACCTTCAAGAGGGTCCCATGTTCACCTTCAAAGCCGCCTGTCGCAAAGCTGTAAGTGGGTATGATGATGGATCCTGACCCAAGATCACTTTTTGGGGAATTTAACTCCACAAATACCTGCCTCCCCTTGCCTGTAAAAACTCCTCCCCCCACCCCAACTACGATTCGAAAGGAATTGCTCATTTGGAGTCAGCTGAAATTTTTCAATACCCAACATTTGATAAAAGGGATTCTGCAAAACAGAGTCAACCTTTGTCCTATCTCTGTGTTTGCTTAGAGTGGTCTTCTTTCTTAACTGAGAAATCTATGTGATGGGTCAAGGCTCATGGCACAGGACTGTTCACCAAGGCTGGAAGGACGATAACTAAAGAAATAGTCCAGGCAATACCAAGCCGTGGGTTTTTGAAGTGAAGGAGAACATTTACACAGGGAAAGAATGAGCTACAATTGAAGATGATGTGATGAATCTTAATTTGAGCACAGATCAGATGCAGGGAGAAGAAAGAAACACTTGCATTTATATAGTGTTATATCACATCTCTCAGAAACAACTTAACATGTTCACATGTATCAAATTAATTATTTGGATTCAGTGAATATTCAGCATCTCACAAGCTGTGATCAGATTAAATGAAAGATATTCTATTTTTGAAAATTGTCTGAGAGAAATTGATATAAAAGCAAAATACTGCAAATGCTGGAAATTGGAATTAAAAACTGAAAGTGCTGGAAATACTCAGCAGGTCTGGCAGCATCTGTGGGGAGGGAAGAACAAAGCTAATGTTTTGAGTCCAATATGACTCCTCTTCAGAACGGAGAAAACTTAATGCTCTTCTTCAAATAGTGTGATATGGGATATTTAGCAAACCGGCAAATGGGATTTTACTTGAAGATTTCATCCAAAAGAGATCACCTCAAAAATTTAGTGCTCCATCAGTTCTGTGCTGAAGTGTCAACCTAGCTGAGGTGGTCAGTCTGTGGTGTGGACCTCAAACCTACAATCTCCAGATTCAGGGGTGGGTGTATTACCAGTAGAGCAAGAGTGGTTAGGGAGAGAATGGTTAAGCCTTGGAATACACTGCTTGATAGATTGGTGCAGAAGATTCAATAGTAGCTTTCAAAAGGGAATTGGCTAAATGCTGGAAGGAAAGAAAGTGCAGGGATATGGGGAAAGAACAGGGAAGTGGGACTAACTAGATTACTCTTTGAAAGAGCTGGTGGGGTTCGATGGGCCAAATTGCCTCCTTCTGTACTGTTCTATGATTCCATAATTATTAGTGGCAAGTGTTAGTGAAAATAAGGCTACAACATCAGCCAGCCTGCATCAGGAACAGAGGACATCAAAAAGGAAGGAGCAGTGTACTTGGAACTGAAGAAGGACAAGGAAGGAAAGTTCAGAAAAGCCATGACTATGGATAAAGTAGAAAAAGACAAGTGACATTGCAGTGAAGAAAGGGGTTGGAGGCAGGAGGCAACAAAGGGTCATTCATAATATTGTACTATTACCTCAGTTAAGATCAACCATCTCAACAGAGGTCAGCAATCAAAGCTAATCTGAAGGCTTCAGTCCCAGAGTGTATGGCATACTTAGCAACTGAACCGCTGGGGATTCTGATTGGCAGTCCTTATTCACAGTTTGTGCCTGAAACAGCTTTTCTTATACAAGCGTTTTAATTATCCAAAGGAAGTATTTATGCATGAGTCTGGTACCCTGTGGAAATTCTGTCAATCCCTCCCCAAACTATTAGTATTAGTGCCTTACATTTAATGCCAGTCTGGGAAAGCGCCATCACATTCCCTTGAGATTTTCTTGGTCGCAGGGATCGAGATCAGGAGTTGGCTGTTCGTGTTACACTTCATGATGTGAAAATGTTCATTCAGTGGAGCCAGTCTCTCCACTGTTTGCTGTGAACCATTACATGAGATTAATCAAGTCAAACTTAACAGACTGCAAGCAGGACTGTGAACAGTGAAGATCCTACTGTTTGGTAAAATGTCACTTGAGAAATTACTGCACTGTATCAGCAGATGTGAAATCGAGAAGCTATTATGCTTTATCTTTCTCTTTTGTAGCTTTCATTTTCCACTGACAAATTCACATTGGAAAAATAGGGCTGCACCCTTTTCCTAAAATAGTTAAATGTTTCAGTCCAAAGTGGCATAACATTTGCACTAAATAATTGATCTTAATAATGCCAAAGGATCACCTGGGGTTATTCAACCATAGCTTAAGTTTCTGTGACATTGTAGCAAGATCTAGCATTTTTTCTCATTAATACTGCAGCAACTATTCATTTATTATTTTCCCTTACCTCGTTTCATAATTGTTCTCCGATCCCTCAGAGAAAGAAGATGAGATGTGTTTCAGACTGGTTTTTAGATATAATTCCCAATTAAACTAGTTGGGATCGATTTTCACTGCCTTTGCCTGGTGTTAACAAGGTGGTAACAACCTCAAAATTGGGTCAGTAGCCTTATTGCTCTTTAATGCCGATGTGTGGCCTGTGCTACATTGTAAGTGTTCTACCTTCAGGGTCTAAAGTGCTTGCCTGTTTCAGGTGACAGTCCCCTTCCAGCATGGAAATTGGGATCCAGTGACTGCTGCTCACTGAGGTTGCAGCTGAAAGAGTTTAGGCAGTGCATTCCAAGTCAAAACAACTCATATAAAATCTGCTGCCCTTGTCCCTCCAGATGGTAGTGGTCGTGGGTTTGATAGGTACTGTCTAAGGAGCCTTGGGGAGTTTCTGCAGTGCATAGAATAGATATATTTAAGGGGAAACTAGACAAGTAAATGAGGGAGAAGGGAATAGATGGTAATTGTGGTAGATTTACATGAGAAAAGAACAGAGGCAGCTCAAGTGGTGAAACCAGCCTGGACTGGTTGGGCCAAATGGCCTGTTTCTGTCCTGTATATCCTATCTAATCTTATATTCACAAGAATGATTCCAGGTCGAGGAACTTCAGTTATAAAAATAGCTCGGAGAAGTTAGGACTGTTTCCCTTGGAGAAGAGAAGGCCGAGAGGAGATTTGATAGAGGTATTGAAAATCATGAGAGGACTGGACAGAGTAGATAGGGAGAAATTGTTCCCAGTCATGAAAGGATTGAGAACGAGAGATTGAGAATGAGATTTAAAGTAATTTTCAAAAGAAGCAAAAGCAATATGAGAAAAAAACTTTTTTGTGCAGCAAGTGCTTAAGGTCTGGAATGCAGTGCCTCAGAGTGTGGGGGAGGCAGGTTCCATCAAGGCGTTGGTATGATCCTGGACCAGACCCCCAACAGTTTGGTTCAATCCAGTTTGGGGTCAGAAACCTTTTACTTAAAGTGGACAAAGTTTGAGATTCAAGACACTTATTAAGAGAATAAAGCCACAAGATGTCATGGGTTATGAACACACAAAAGAAACTTTCCTAAAGAAGGTTGAAAAGATAAAGCAATTTACAATATCTATCTTATACTCTAATATTCAGGGTTGATACGAGGTACATGTGAATTAACATGTAAACAGTGGTTGAATATGCCGTACTGCACAATAAATGGCAGGTGCGACCAAGAAAGAGTCCACAGAATTTTCAAAACTCATCCAGACATTCGTAAATATAATGAGTCAACCAATCTCATTGAAACTCTGTCTTGTTCACGAGGGATTTGAGTTTTCACCTTTGAAGGTGAGTGAGCTGTTCATTTGGAGAGCCGGTGCAGACATGAAGGGCTGAATGGCCTTCTTCTGTACCATAACTTTTACATGATTCTGTGATTATAGAGGATACAGATATCACAGAATCACAGAATTTTTATAGTACAGAAGGATACCATTGTATCTACACCGGCTCTCCAAATGAGCAACTCATTTAGTACCATTGCCTTGCCTTCTCCTCATAACACTTTCAAATGCCTTTACAAAATTGACTTATGTTTCTCTTGGGGGGTGGGGTGGTGTTTACCCGGGTGGACACCAAGGACTATGATTCCAATAGGCCACCAGTTTTGACGCATGTGCAGTGGGCCACGAATGCTCTGTTCTGGGTTTCTCTGGGTTATGGGGTAAAGGCAGTGAGTCATAATGTTTATTCGGAGAGCCATTGCAGACACGATGGGCTGGATGGACTCCTTCTGCACCATAAATATTTATGTGATTCCGTGATTATAGAGGATACAAATATCACAGAATCACATAAATGTTATGGTGCAGAAGGAGGCCCTTCAGCCCATCGTGTCTGCAATGGCTCTCCGAATAAGCACTATGACTCACTGCCTTTTCCCCATAACCCTGCACATTGTTTCTATTTAAATAATCATCTAATGCCCTCTTGAATGCCTTGATTGAACCTGCCTCTACCACACTTCCAGGCAGTGCATTCAAGAACTGAACCACTCGCTGTGTGACAAAGTTTTTTGCTCACATTGCATTTGCTTCTTTTGCAAATGCTTTAAATCTGTGCCCTCTCATTGTCAATGTTTTACGACCGGGAACAGCTTCTCCCTATCTACTCTGTCCAGCACCCTCATTATTTTCAGCACCTCTATCAAATCTCCTCTTAGCCTTCTCCTCTCCAAGGAGAACATCCAACCTCTTCATAGCTGAGGTTTCTTATCCCCGGAACTATTTTTGTAAACCTCTTCTGCACTCTCCCCAGTGCGTCCACAACCTTCCTAAAGTGTGATGCCCAGAACTGTACACAATACTCCAGTTGAGGTCTAACCTATGCAGGTTCAGCATAGCCTCCTTGCTTTTGTACTCTATGACCCTATTAATAAAGCCTAAGATACTGTATACTTTATTAACTGCTCTCTCCACCTGTCCTGCCACCTTCAATGACTTATGCACAGATATATCCAGGTCCCTCTGCTCTTGCACACCCTTTAGAGTTGCACCCCTTATTTTACATTGTCTCTCCATGTTCTTCCTATCAAAATTAACCACGTCACACTTCTCTGCATTGAGCTTCATCTGCTACCTATCTGCCCACTCCACCAACTTGTCTTCTTGAAGTTCTTCACTGTCTTCCTCACAGTTCACAATGTTTCCAAGTTTTGTATCTTCCACAAATGTTGAAATTGCCCCTGCACACCAAGATCTAGATCATTAATATATATCAGGAAAAGCAAGAGTCCCAATACCAACCCCTGGGGAACTCTACTACAAACCTTTCTCCAGCCCGAAAAATACCTATTAACCATTACTTGCTGTTTCATATTACTCAGCCAGTTTGGTATCCATCTTCCTACTGTTCCTTTTATTCCATGATCTATAAATTTTCTCACAAGTCTGTTTTGTGGCACTGTATTGAATGCTTTTGGAAGTCCATGTACACCACATCAACAACACCACCCTCATCAACGTTCTCTATAACCTCTTCAAAAAAATCTCCAACAAATTAATTAAACATGGTCTTCCCTAAGAAACCCATGCAGGTTAGTTACCTCCTACTCGTAGAAAATGTTTCTCCCTATTTAATTAGTCAAAAAGAACAATCCCAGCTTCTCTTGTCCCTCCATGCAGAAGTCTCTCATCCCTGGTATTAGTCTATTAAATCTCTTCTGCATTCTCTCCAAGGCCATGACAACCAAGTGTGATGCCCAGAATTGAACACAATGCTCTAGCCAAGGCCTAACCAGTGATTTATAAAAGTTTAGCCTAATTTCCTTGCTTTTGCACTTAATGCCTCGCATTTTAACAGCATGTGCACATAATCTAAACTGACATTTCAGTACACTACTGAAGGAATGCTCAGAGGTGCTAACTTTTGAATAAGATGTCATGAGGCTACGCCCCTTAATTTTTGAAAATATGATTTTTCAATTTTCAACTGACTGGATATTTTGCAATTTGAACTGAGGCAGTGCAAACTGCTTAAAACTGCAAGGTCACGTTCCAAGGTGAAAGTAAGGAACAAACAAATCACCCTCAGGGGAGTGTGAAGAGAGAGACATTTCCGATAATTCAGACACCCATTGAAACTTGTTACTGTCCAAGGAACAGACATTAAAAATGCAAAGTACTGGATATTGAAACAATGGCTGCACAGACAGACACACCAAAAACCTCTTGAAAATACACAATGGGTGAAGTTTTTCCAGGCAATGTTGCCCAGCCACTAGAGAGAAATTGCAAATGACACAGGCAGTGTCAAGAAAGTCTTCAGGTAGGCAGAAAGTTGCTCTCTCACCCTCTCTCTCTTTTGGGATAAGCATGTCACCTGGTTCAAGAAGCTAATTCTACCAGAAACCTACCAGCGAACCAAGATCTTGTAATAGTTGCAACATCTTCTTGGCTCCTCATTGCTCACTGCTTAAGTTAAATACATTCTGATTTCAAAAAGGCATATCCTTGTGGAAAAAGAGACTTAAGCCTTTGTTGTGAACAACCAAGGAGGGGAGCCTGTTCACTCATTCTTATCCGGTCGTAACAAGGACAATAAACCAAGGCCTGTCTGCCCTGTCAGTTGGCATATAAAAAAATCCAGAGCACTATTCAGAAAGAGAAGGGGATTTCACCTCACCAATCTTTGTCACTTAACCAACATCTAAAAATAGATTATTTGGTTATTTATTTCATTGTTGTGTGTGGGAGCTTGCTGTGCACAAATTGACTGTTGTGTTTCCTGCATTGCTATAACTACATTTGAGAAAAGTGCTTAATTGGCTGTAAAGCACTTTGGGGACATCAGTCTCTTTTGTTTCTTTTCTTGCCAACACCACATCTGATTCACCATGAACAGGAAATCCACTTATTCAAGATAAAACTCAAAGTCTTGCGATGGTCACACAGATTTTAAGAGTTGAATTTATTTTGTTGAACAAGTTAGACATTTATGTGGTTAAATTGAATTCGTACTGCTGATAGATTTTATGATAATCAAAGATATAACTTACAAAAATACCTTCCTGCATCTCAGCTTTAATGTGAAGTTTCATGCATTTTAAACAAGCATTAGTCAGCTCACATCAGTTAAAGCATGTATGGTGTCATGAAGAGATATTAATCTGTGTAATGTTATTGGAAATGATTTTTAAATTGGAACTGTAGTTGTGCTTGTGTCTATGTATGTGTCTGTGTGTGGCTTCATTGGATTAAAGCCAGCTAATCTGACTGATTTGATGTATAGTAGTTTTAAGATGTTAATTAGTTAAATGTAAATTAGTGAAAAGGTAAAGTGCAATTTGCACTTGTTGAATAAACCATTCAAAAGAATGGGTAAAATCCTGCACCTATTTGGGAGACACCAAGCAATGTGTTTATATTACTAATAAAATTGGTAGAATGAAAGAATTATTGTTAGGAGAGGTAAAATTTTAAAAAAAACCTAGTAATGTAATAGAAAATTTACATTCAAATGGACAGCACAGCTAGGTATAAACCGAGAGGAATTTGTATATGTGTGAATTAGAGGCATTGAAGATCTCACCAGCGTGTAAGCCTACGACTGTCTGCAAAGAAACCAAGTTACAAAGGACCTCATTTTGAATTCATACGGTCAAATGTGCTTTGTCTGGTGTCTATTTAAAGTCTATGGGTTATTGTCACCATGGTGAAGATTTACCTGGTGGTGATTAATTTGGGGATATGTTTAAAAGTTATTATGATAGTAATTTGTAGGCATGTGTATATGTTTAATTTCTTGTTAAATTAGTAAATGTTTAATTTAGTTTTATATAAAAAACACCTCTTGAGGCTTGGTGGTTTTATTTCTGAATTCAGAGCTGCATCTCAAACATACCAATTGAAGATATAGGTTATGACAGTTGTTCAAGTTTCCCTCTGGGATTTAAACAACTCAGCCTTCACCAACTGCTATGTCACAACAATTGGGGGCTCGTCCGGGAATATTTGTAATTCATTGATTGGTTTGGAATTGGTGAATCTTAAGGTTATGAGTATGAGAAGCACTTTGAAATCAGGATTTGGCGAGGACTTTTATAAGTGGTGAGTCTGCAAGATGGCTTTGGCAATTGCTAAGAAATATCTGGGAGTAGATGATATAACTCTAATAGGGTTGTAAAAAGTAACCAAGGGTAAGTTAACAGAGTTGGCAGATAAATTACGATTGGGGTTACCTGCAGGGGCTAGGAAAGCAGATATAATTAAAAGTATAGCACAGCATCTACAGTTGGAAGTGCTACCTGACATTAGTGAGTCACAGCTGGAGGTAGTGAGGCTTCAGTTACAAATGAAGAAGCTTGAACATGATCAAGCAAAGGAACTGAAAAACTTGAATTAGAAGCAAAGGGCAGAGAAATGGCATTTCAAAGGGAGCAAGCAGAAAGGCAGGAGAAAGAAAGGAAGCTGGAACTGAAATTTCAGGTAAGAGAGAATAATAAAGAAAGAGAGGCAAGGAAACAAGAGAAAGAAAGAGAAAGGGAATACCTGCTTAAAAGGCTGGAAGTTAAAAAAGAGATCTCAGATCCTGAGGAGAGTTCTGGTGATCAAAAAAATGGTTAACCTATAACCCAGTGGGGAGATGTTTACATTTGTCGAAGCTCTTACAAAGTTTGAGAGAAAAGATATTGAAGCATTCTTTATTTCATTTGAGAAGATAGCTAAACAAATGAAATGGCCACAGGGGAACTGGACATTAGTGATACAGTCTAAGTTGGTGGGTAGAGCGCATGAGGTATATGCTTCACTATCTGAAGAAGTGTCAGTGAATTATGATGTGTTGAAAAAGGCTATTTTGAGTGCATATGCGTTGGTTCCAGAAGCATACAGGCAGAAATGTAGGAATATGAGAAAATATCTTGGACAAACTTATATTGAATTTGAGAGAGTAAAACAAAGTAATTTTGACCGGTGGATACGATGTTAAAAATAGAGACAACATATGCAGCTCTTAGGGAAGTAATTCTTTTGGAAGAATTTAAAGATTTAATTTCTTTGGTAGTGAGAACTCATGTGGAGGAACAGAGGGTTCTAATGGTAAGGCAAGCAGTCGAGATATGTGATGATTATGACTTAGCTCATAGAGATAAACATTTTTTTCACCACCCTTTCAAATCGGAAAAGAATAGAAAGTGGGAAGGTGAAAGGAATGTAGGTAGTCAAGGAAGAGAAGGAGTAGCTGGAAATTCCCAGGAAGTTTTTTCTCATAATAAAAATGAAGGTGCTGAGGGTAGGAGCAACATTTGAAAATTGAGGTGTTTTCATTGTAATAAAGTGGGGCACACAAAGTCAGTATGTAGGAATTACTGGGAAAATATGTTGGAATTATTGGGGTGCAGAAAAGTTCTGGAAGTAAAAGCAATGTGGGTTCTGAGCATCAGGCACAGGGAAAACTAATGGTGTGTATGCAAGTAAAACAGGAAGAATCAGTGATAGGTAAAATGGGAATGTGTTCACAATTTACCCAAGAGAGTCCTAAGGAGCAAGTTGCAGAAATGTTTAAAGACTTTGTGTGTGAAGGGAAAATCTTTCCATGTGTACAGGGTTGAGTAGGTAAATATGTTAAAATTTTAAGAGACACAGGGGCTAGTCAATCCTTAATGTTGTGGGATAGTGATATTTGTTGTTTAGAGGGAGTGTTTCAGGAGCAGGTGATAATAAGAGGGGCTGTTGGAGATGCTAAATCTATTCTATTATGGAAGGTAAACTTAAAGAGCAAATGGAAGACAAGTGAAGTTATTTTTGGAGTAGTGGAAAATTGCCCATTGCAGGGGTTCAATTTACTTTGGGTAATGATATAGTGGATTACAAATGTGGGTGGTGCCTATGGTAGTTGAGAAGCATGGGGAAGTGTTTTCAACAGAGGTGTTACAGAAGGAGTATCCTGGTTTCTTTCCAGATTATATGATAACGAAATCTCAGGCTCATGGATTGAAACAAGAAAAACAAGAGCTGCAGGCAGTTCAAAGCCAAGAAGAAGGTGCCAAAATCCAATTAGCTGGCACTGTGTTTGATCACATTGCTCAGGAGGAAAGAATACAGGACAATTTAACTCAAGGAGGTTAGTGGAGTTACAGAAAAATGAATTGCATTTGGAACAGTTATATCAGAAAGCTTACTCAGAAACAGAAGCAAAATATATTCCAGTATGTTATTACCTTAAGGGAGATATTTTAATGAGAAAATGGAGGCCAGATCATGATTCAGCAAATGAAATCTGGAGTGAGGTGCATCAGATTGTTATCCCATTGGGGCATAGAAATGAGATTCTGAGAATTGCTCATGAAATTCTAATGGGGGGACATTTAGGAATTAGGAAAATACAGGAAAAGATATAGAGATTTTTTTGGCCAGGATTGCATAGGGATGTAGTCAAATTCTGTAGAACCTGTCACACATGTCAGGTAACAGAGAAACCACAAGCAGTGATTAAACCGGTGCCTTTAATCCCAATACCAGCATTTGAAGAACATTTTACTAGGGTCATGATTGATTGTGTAGGACGCCTCCCTAAGACTAAAAGTGGAAATCAGTACTTGCTGACAATGTGGATGTGTCTACCAGGCTTCCTGAACAGATACCGTAAAGAAATATTATAATTAAGAAGATTGTGGAAGAGTTAACTAATTTTTTTTTTTTACAAGATATGATTTACCTAAAGAAATAAAATCAGATCAGGATTCAAATTTCATGTCACAGCTGTTTCAGGAAGTAATGAACAGTTTGGGAATAAAACAGTTTATGTCAACCGCTTACCATCCGGAGTAACAAGGAGCTTTGGAAATATGTCATCAAACTTTAAAAGAATGATTAGAGCATACTGTCAGTATTATCCACAGTATTGGGATAGAGGAATTCCATTCTTGTTTTTTGCAATCAGAGATGCTCCTAATGTATTGACTGGTTTTAGCCCTTTTGAACTAATTTATGGTCATGAGGCAAGGGAACCACTGAAATTGATTCATGAGAAATTGGTGGGTCAAAATTCAGAAGCTATTCTCCTGGATTATGTATCTAATTTCAGGGAAAGATTCAAGAGATCATGTGAGTTGCCTAGGGAACATTTAAAGATATCACAGCAAGTAATGAAAGTAAAGGCAGATAAGAAAGCTGAAGCTCACAGTTCTGTTGCTGGGGAAACGTGCTAGTTCTGTTACCAATACTAGGTGATTCATTAAATGCAAGATATAGTGGGCCTTACAGGATTGAAAATAAATTGAGTGAAGTAAATTATTTAATAAATACTCCAAATAGAATCAAGAAGCAGAGGGTGTGTCAGGTAAATATGCTTTAAAAAGTACTTTGACAGGGAAGAGGAACAAAAAGAGGTATTAGTGATGGTGAATGATGAGAAAGAGGGAGAAGTGCAGGACTCTGAAATTGATTTTCCTCCAATCAAATTAGACAATGAGGGGGTGCTTGAAAATTTAAATGAAATATTGAGCTGCCTTCCAAAGAAGTGTCAAATTGATTTGGAAAAGCTTTTGCAGTCACACAAGCCTATTTGTGGGAGTAAATTGGAGAAGACAGATTTAGATATAGATGATGTGTCCGTACAGGTTTCATCTTCAATAAGGTTTCATCTTCAATCCTTATAGGTTAAATCCGGCAAAGTTATCACAAGTACAAAAATAAATTGACTTTATGCTTCAAAATGATATCATTGAATTTGGCTGCAGTAGCTGGAGCTCGCTGAGTGTGCTGATACCGAAACCAAATGGAACACAAAGACTTTGTATGGACTATCGAAAGGTGAATGCAGTGACAAAAGCGGATTCATATCCTATCCCACAGTTGGAAGATTGCATTGAGAAAGTGGGACAATGGAAATTTATCAGCCATATTGACTTGCTAAAAGGATATTGGCAAGTACTGTTGTCAGACAGAGCAAAGGAGATATCGGCTTCTGTGATGCCAAATGGACTACATCAGTTTAATGTCATGCCATTTGGTATGAATAATGCACCGACATTTCAAAGACTGACAAACAAAGTGATTGCAGGTCTAAGCAATTGTGCTGTTTATATCCATGATCTGATAGTTTTCAGTCAGATGTGGGAGGAGCATTTACAGCATTTGGAATAATTATTTAATTGATTACAAGAAGCTAATTTGATGATGACCTTGGCTAAAAGTGAATTTGCAAAAGCACAAGTTACATATCTAGGCCATACCATTGGACAAGGTAAGGTGGTTCCAAGAGCTGCGAAAGTCAAGGCTATCGTGGATTTCCCAATGCCTACAACAAAACTAGAAGTTTTGAGATTTCTGGGCATTAGTGGCTTTTACTGGAAATTTGTACCAAATTTTAGCAGTGTGGTTGCTCCACTGACTGAACTATTGTAAAAGAACAAGAAGTTTCAATGGACACTGAAGTGTCAGAAGTCATTTGACAGTCTGAAAACTTTATTAACTTTATTAACAGTTTTAGCAGTACCCAATTATGCTAAGCAATTTAAGTTGGACGTTGACACAAGCAATATAGGGATTGGGGCTCTACTGTTACGAGAAGATGACACAGCAATTGAAAAACCAATAGAGTAATTTTCACAGAAGTTGAATGTACAACATAGATATTGAATGAGTGTAAAAGAGACCTTGAGCACGGTATTAGCGTTGCAGCATTTTGAAATTTATTTTGCAAACAGTTCATCAGAAACAACTGTTTATACGGACCACAATCCTTTGAAGTTTTTGGACAAATTTTGAGACAAGAGTGCAAGACTTTTAAGGTAGAGTCTATTATTACACCCATTTAATCTATGGATTATATATGTTGCTGGTAGAGAAAATCTGCTCGCAGGTGACTTATCAAATTATGATGGTTAATTTTTCGATAGGGTGGGGGCTGTCATGAAGAGATATTAAAGTGTATAATGTTATTGGGAATTATTTTTAAATTGGAATTGTAGTAGGGTCTGTGTGGGTCTGTGTGTGGCTTAATTGGATTAAAGACAGCTAGTCGGGGTACTTTGATATATAATAGTTTTGAGATGTTAATTAGATAAATGTAAGTTAGTTAAAAGGTAAAGTGCAATTTGCACTTGTTGAATAAACCATTCAAAGGATGAGTAAAATCTTGTATCTAGGGGGAGACACTAAGAACTGTGTTTATATTACTAATAAAATTGTTGGAATGAAAGGATTATTGCGAGGAGAGGTAAATTTTTTTTTAAAAACCTAGTATTACAATGGAAAATTTACATTCAAATGGAAAGCTAAGTGTAAACTAGGAGGAGTTTGTGTGTATGTGAAGATCTAACCAGCCTGTAAGCCTACAACTGTCTGCAAAGGAGCCAAATTGCAAGGGACCTCATTTTGAATTCGTAAGGCCAAATGTGCTTTGTCTGGTGTCTGCTTAAAGTCTATGGGTTATTGTTGCCATGGTGAAGATTTACCTGGGAGTGATTAATTTGGGGATATGTTTAAAAGTTGTTATGGTAGTAATTTGTAGACATGTGTATGTGTTTAATTTCTTGTTAAATTAATAAATGTTTAATTTAGTTTTATATAAAAAACACCGCTTGAGGCTTGGTGGCTTAATTTCTGAATCCTCAAACATACCAATGGAAAATATAGGTTATGACAGTTTTCCAAGTTTCCCTCTGGGATTTAAACAACTCAGCCTTTACAAACTTCTGTGTTACAACAGTGGTTCTGCAGATAAACTATTGGAGACTGATTTTTCCACCTTGTACAATAACCACACTAAGTGGATAATATCAGTGACAAATGAGATTTTAAAAAAATACAAAAAATCGGGACAACGGATGGGGGCATGTTGACCATTGCGATTAGATGGATCAATTGAAGGAAGAGATTAAAGGTTGATATCTTCAATCAGTTTGCCATCTTCAATAGGAGGAGGTCAACCCTTCCATTTATTCTTGGTTTTCAATCGTACTTTAGAGAATGGCGTTTCATTGGGGTACTGGACGACCCTGCAGAGGAGATCATCTACAGATAAAGAGGAAAAGTACAGAAATTTGAAAATGATTGGTCAATACTTGAGAATCGATTGAGGTCATTTCTCATCACAATAGCACTGTAAAGTATGCAAAAGAGGAGATAAAGAGGGGTAGGAGAGGTTATTCTGGAGCATCGGGCTTTAGTAGGTGCAAGCTATAAGACTTCAGACCTGATTCTGGGATCTGAGCTTACTATTAGTGACATTGTGTCCCATTAGCAGAGCATTGTGAAGTTATTATTATGCACATCATCAATATGAACCTAATTAATGAGCATCAGTGAGAAATTCTACCATGAAGGAGGAAAGAGCATAATAGTTTGACTGTTCTGACCTGTTTACATTTCCCAGCAGTGTTTATTCCATCTCTGGTCTCTTATGTATTCTCCGCTTTCTTCACCTTATCTTTGGTAGTCTTGCTTTCAGCAACCTTGACCCTACACTGGAATTCCCTCCCCACACCTCTTCACTCCTCCACCTTTCTTTCCTTCTTTAAGACTGCTTAAAGCCTTTCTTTTTGACCAACCTGCCCTAATGTCTCCTTCTTTGGCTGGATGTAAACTTATGTCTGATTATATCCTTCCAAGTATCTTGGGACAATCTGCTATGTTAAGTGTGCTATATGATTGCAAGTTATTGCCATTAATGCAAGAGTGTTACAAATGAGTTAAGCTGAATGATTTTCTTTTCCCTAGGTCAGTGACACTGTAACTACTTGTAAATGTCTTACTTCTGTTCTGACTGGAATCAGCACAGAGTAGCATTGAATATGGGACTCCTTGATGACTACTTTTCACTAACTTACACGAAGGCACTAATCGTGTCATCAGAAGCTTGCAGCTCCTTATTAGATCTATTTTCCGAGATTAACTGATGACCTCTGAATTCAGACTGAGGTTGCAGTTTGGTTGTGTTTTAATGCAAAGGCGAGATGGCAGAGGTACTGATGTAAACATAGCAGCTTTCTTTCAGAAATATATTGGATGGCAAAACTTTACCCTTCAGCTGAAGAACTTTTAACCTGCTTACTTGTAATATGATCAAGATCTATATTTGGATTCGCCCTCTTTAGCATTCCTTGGATTGAAAGATCCAGCTGTTGGAATAGACTCACAGGTACAGGCAAGGTTTCTGACCAATAACTCTGCCACTGTGGAGCCAATCACAATTACTATGCCACTCATATATACCTCACTGTGGCCGATAAATCTTTTCACTGTGAGAGCTAAGAGCTTGACATGTCATTGTGCAGTTGATAGTTGGTTCTAAGCACACTATCAATCACAATGCCTCTATTGTTCTTTATTTAATTGGGAAGAGAAAAATCTCTCATAGATCAGATGCAGCCCACTGATTACTTTGTTGCTGAACTGAAACGGAGCCTTGGAAATAATATTGCAAAGACTCGGAGCCAAAGCAATGTATCTTTGCTTGGCTTTCGAAATTTAATAAGGTGCCTATGATATCAATTTAGTGGTGTCTGGTCGAATTATCTAATTGAATGTCCTATATCTGTTTGGTATATACCATTTTAGTGCACCAGAAAGACCTTGACATTGGAAAACTTCCAATGAAAATTGAACTTTAGTACAGCGTGAATGTCCGAGCACAAGGTGTTATTGATATATTTGTTAAACGTTGAGACGTGCTTAGCGTCTCCAGCAAGAGCTCCTTGGAATGATTGTAAATACCTTTGCTTTCAGCAGCAATTGGATCATCATGAACAACAGGCAAGACAATATTAGGCCAGGTTTATAAAATGGTGCATCCATAATAGTTTAGCAAGTTCATCAAGTGAGTAGGAGAGACAGACAAACCAGGAAATTCATATTTTAAAGCACTCCAAGGAATTCCTACTTAAGTCTTTCAGCATGTTTTACTACTTAACAAATGTATTGGTGACGCCTAGTGATAGGATATTCACAATCTGTTCTGTACAGAGTTAACTGGTATCAGTTGAGGCAGTTAGAAGTTTGCTACAATTGGCCTTTGTCATTATGAAACAGGAATTTGGCTAAATTGGAAGCCTTGAATTTTTACTGCGTTTTGCGCTGGTTAATTCCTGTGGAATATTGCAGTTGAAGTTCTGATAAAATAGCCAGTGGAAGTTATTACTGCATTCACAGAAATGAGTTACAAAGATGTATTCCCAGTATCTGGTATATAAGATGTGAGAAAAGTTGAAAGAAATAGGGTTCGTTTTTTTGAAAATGCAAGTGTAGAGTCATAGAGGTCTACAGCACAGAAAAAGGCCCTTGAGTCTGCCTCGGTCAAACAAGCACATATCTATTCTAATCCCCTGTTCTAGAACTAGGCCCAGAGCCCTGTATCCCATGGTATTGCAAGTGCACATCCAAATACTTCTTAAATGTTATGAGGGTTTCTGCCTCTACCACCCTTTCAGGCAGTGAGTTCCAGATTCCCACCACCCTCTGGGTGAAAAAATTCTTCCTCACATCCCCTCAAAACCTCCTGCCCCTTACCTTAAATCTATGCCCCCTGCTTATTGATCCCTCCACCAAGGGGAAAAGTTTCTTCCTATCTACCCTATTTATGCCCCTCATAATTTTATACACCTCAATCATGTCCCTCCTCAATCTCCTCTGCTCCAAGGAAAATAATCCCTGTCTATCCAATCTCTCCTCATAACTAAAACTCTCCAGCCCAGGCAACATCCTGGCAAATCTCTTCTGCACTCTCTCTAGTGCAATCACATCCTTCCTATAATGTGGATTCCAGAACTGCACACAATATTCTAGCTGTGGCCTAACCAGCATTTTATACAGTTCCAGCATAACCTCCCTGCTCTTATATTCTATGCCTCGGCTAATAAAGGCAAGTATCCCATATGCCTTCTTAACCACCTTATCTACCTGTCTCGCTACGTTAAGGGACCAGTGGACATGCACACCAAGGGTCCCTCTGATACTCAGTACTTACCAGGGTCCTACCATTCCTCGTGTATTCCCGTGCCTTGTTTGTCCCGCCCAAGTGCATCACCTCACACTTATCTGGATTAAATTCCATTTGCCATTGATCAACTCATTTGACCAGCCTGCCTATATCCCCCTGTAATCTAAGGCTATCCTCCTCACTATTTACCATGCCACTAATTTTCGTGTCATCCGCGAACTTACTGATCAACTCTCCTACATTCAAGTTTAAATTGTTTGTATATACCACAAACAGCAAGGGACCCAACACCGATCCCTGTGGAACCCCACTGGACACAGGCATCCAGTCACAAAAACACCCCTCAACCATCACCCCCTGCTTCCTGCCACTCATCCAATTCTGGATCCAATTTGTTAAATTGCCTTGGATCCCATGGGCTCCTACCTTCATTATCAGTCTCCGTTGCGGGACCTTATCAAAAGCGCCAAATGCATTGCCCTCATCTACACACCTGGTCCCCTCTTCGAAAAATTAAATCAAATTGGCCAGACATGACCCTCCCCTTAACAAAACCATGCTGACTGTCCTTGATTAATCCCTGCCTCTCCAAGTGTAGATTACTTCTGTCCCTCAGAATTGCTTCCAATAGTTTCCCCACCACTGACTGGCCTGTAGTTTCCTGGTTTATCCCTTCCCCTCTTCTTGAATAACGATACCACGTTGGCTGTCCTCCAGTCCTCTGGCACCTCTCCTGTGGCCAGAGAGGTATTGAAAATTATTGCTGACTGCAGGACACTCTTCCCAGACTACTTCACCGTGATGCTGACTGCAGGATACTCTTCCTAGACTATTTCACTGTGATGTTGACTGCAGGACACTCTTCCCCAGCATTAGGACTCTGGTGAGAAATTTGGTTGAGGATTAAAATCAGTCAAGCGATTGCTTTGAGTAATGATTTGTCCTTGCCTGAGAGCTGAGGAAAGTTATTGGCATCAGACCTTTTTGGTTGTTTTTTTGAGCAATCTCCAGCAGTTCCTTTTAAACTAATGAGGCTAAAGGCTGATAACTACGCTGGACTGATGAGTTGCATCCTAGGATATTAAAGGAATTAGCTACATATGCACTGGTAGAGACCTTCCAAGAATCCTTAGATTCTGGATAAGCCTCAGAGGATTGGAGAACAGCCAATGTAACATCCTTATTCAAAAAGGGAGGGAGACAAAACACCGGTAATATTGGCCAGTGAGCTTAACATCTGTCATTGGGAAAATGTTGGAGTCTATTATAAAGGATGTAATAGCAGAGCATTTAGAGATACATAATCTAATCAAGCAGAGGCAGCATGGCTTCATGAAGGGGAAATCATGCCGAACAAATTTATTCAAGTTCTTTGAGGAGGTAACAAGCAGGATAGATAAAGGGGAACCTGTCGACTTAATATATTTGGATGTCCAAAAGGCGTTTGATAAGGTACCGCACATAAGGCTACTTAATAAGTTAAGAGCCCATGGTGTTGGGGGTAGTATATTTACATGGATAGAGGATTGGCTAACTAATAGAAGACAGAGAGTTGGGATAAGGTGGGCATTTTTGCGATGACAACCTGTAACTAGTGGAGTGCCACAGGGATCAGTGCTGGGGCCTCAATTATTTACAATATATATTAATGACTTGGATGAGCGAATTGAATGTACAAGTTTGCGGATGACACAAAAATAGCTGGGCTGGCAAGTGGTAAGGATGACACAAGGAGTCTACAGAGGGATATAGACAGGTTAAGTGAGTGGGCAAAGAAGTGGCAGATGGAATATAATGTGAGAAAATGTGAGGTTATGCACTTTGGCAGGAAGAATAGAGGAGCTGTATATTATTTAAATAGAAAAAGACTGCAGAAGGCTGCAGCACAGAGGGATTTGGGAGTCCTTGTGCATGAATCCCAAAAAGCTAACATACAAGTTCAACAGATAATAGGGAAGGCAAATTGAATGTTGGCCTTTATTTCAACGGGAATGGAGTATAAAAATAGGGAAGTCTTGCTAATACTATACAAGGCACTAGTTAGACCACACAGAATACAGTGAGCAATTTTGGTCCCCTTACCTAAGGAAAGATGTACTGGCATTGGAGACAGTCCAGAGAAGGTTCACTGGGTTGATCCCAGGTATGGAGTGATTATTTTTTTTGAGGAGAGGTTGAGTAGGCTGGGCCTGTACTCGTTAGAATTTAGAAGAATGAGAGGCAAACTTATTGAAACATATAAGTTTCTTAGGGGGCTTAGGTGCTGAAAGGTTGTTTCCCCTGTGGGAGAGTCTAAGACCAGAGGGCATAATCTCAGAGTAGGGGTCGCCCATTCAAAACAGAGATGAGGAGGAATTTCTTCTCTCAGAGGGCAGTCAATCTGTGGAATTCTTTACTGCGGAGGGCTGTAGAGGCTGGATCGTAAAATATATTCACGGCTGAGATAGACAGATTTTTAATCAGTAAAGGAATCAAGGATTATGGGGAAAAGGCAAGAAAGTGGAGTTGAGGATTATCAGATCAGCCATGCTCTTATTGAATGGCGGAGCAGACTTGATGGGGCGAATGGCCTACTTCTGCTTCTACATCTTATGGTCTTATGGACCTGATATGACTAGTTAGAACTCACCTGCTCATTTGTACCTGAATTAGGTACTGGGGTCTGGTAAATGACATAAGACTCCAATTTGCATAGACTATTTGCATAGCCTTCGACCTGGTTAAGGGTTGGAGAGAACTTGCCCTTTTTACAGGCTTGCTTGAATATTGCATCAAGTGCCCTTGGGCATCAATGGGACAATGAGGTGACTTGCCCCTGATTTGGAACTTTTGGTTACCTGTTTTTCATGTACAAATCATATGGTTGTGAGTTCTGCCCCTTTTTGACGAAAGTATAACAGACTTGTCAAATAAGTTATCAGAGCTACTTATTTAACAGTCAATCGAAATGGGTTCAAGGGACAAATTGATATGTTTCAGGAGAGAAAAGGGACCGAGGGATATGTTTGACTGACACTGCAATATTCTTGGCAGTAGGGTTCTGAACCCTTGAGTTTTGTTGCATTTTGGTTAATGGTAGCAATGTTAATCACTTGAAAATATTTTATCAAATGTCTATGGAACCAGCTTCTCCATAAAATAAAAAGGCATTGAATTCCTGGGTTCATAAAGAAATCAATGCTGCAGCATCAATTTTTCAGACACTGTTCAACAGAATGTATTCTAACCTTCTCAATACCAAAGAATAACAGCATTACCCCCGTATGTTTTGAGTCCGTATGACTCTTTTTCAAAGCTGAACAGAGGTGGAAATGTGAAAGGTTTTATACTGTTGGAGTAGGTGGAGCAGAATAGAAAGTCAGGGATAGATAGGAGCTTATTAGAGATTTGACAAAGTTGTCATGGACACAAGACAAAGGGAGTGTTAATGGTAGTGTTAAAGACAAAGGCAGATGTAATAGTGATATAAAATTCAGTTAGCGGAATATGTTAATAGCAGAACAAGGGTTAGCGCTCACTGAAAGCAAATCTTGAGAACAAGTTTTAGACTGGCCCTTGTAGGGGGAATTATCCCCATGACTGGTTCCATCTGTCAAGTTATTCTTTATAAAATGAGAATCAACACAACTCGTATAAATGCAGTTTGACTAAAGTTTTGCTGTTGAGAAATATGTTTAACAAAGGAAGCTTAGAAACAGATAACGCTGAGTTGCCTTTGAGTGAAAGAGCCAGGTCAAGAATAACACTGATGTGGACAAGACAGTTCGTTGCTTGGAGATTCACATATCCAACATCAGAAATTACTCTCACTTACACATGCAAACCACCATAAAATAACTGATGCTTTCATACAGTGTCTTAATTGCATTCCTGAGGGGTAAATGAGATGTCTCAGAGAGAAAATAGTTGAGACCTTGAGCCATATCCCACGGCCCATTGAACCAGCACTAAGATGAATACTTTATGACTAGATAAGAATGATGTTGTGTACGTGCAGCCCAAGGAGGTTGAATAGTATGGAGATAGAGCATTCCCCTTTAAAATTCTTGGAACAGCTGGTAGTCAGCAGTTGCACAGGCAGCCTAGAGAGCCATAACAGATCACTCCTGGCCTGGGAACCAGATTATATTATCTGCATATCATCTTGTCATTTAACACAATACTGTAGAATGGTTATATGAAACAATACTGTAATTCGTCAATATATCATAAAGCTTATTGCTCGAAACCTCGCAAACCAAATAATTGTTCCAGGACTAACAAACCTTTGTTGCGACAGTAATCACCGTATATATAGGCCCAGATATTCTGGTCTCCGGTTGATCGGAGGCCGGGCGTACTCTGGAAGATGCGTTATGGGACCCTTCAGAAGTCCCAATGCAAGGAGTCCGCAGGAATTTCCAAGAAAGTTTCAACTTCTGGTGGGCAATTCCACTGCATCTGAACCCTTCAAGAAAGGTCTCTAACTCTTGAGTTAGAGTTGGAGATTTTGGGAAGTCAGAGGAACTCAGAAGACTCTGTAAGCTTTCACATATACTTCACACAAATACTTTATTCTGTTCTCACTAAGAACAAGGTTGTTCATTCTCTTGTAGGAAATATTCAATTTCAAACTCTGTTAGAATTGAAAGTGTTTTGGTTGACTGGTTTGTTTGATTAGCCTCTTTTGAATTGTTTTAGACTTTCAGGACTCTATTGAACTATTCAGACTCCCAGCTATTTGACTCAAGTCTGTAAGTAATACTATCCCTGATAAATCTTTCTTAATGCTTTAGCTTGTTATGAAAATATCTGGTTTGACTCATATTATCTATTTTTGAATTGGCATAAAATATAATACAGAAAGGAATTTGACAGGAAGTATGTTGCTGAATTAATAGCCCAGTTGTGATGAGCTCAAATCCCAGCATACAAAATTGTCAAACTGAATTCAATAAATCTAGTAATTTATGGATTAAGAGGGAAATGGAACAAAGCAGTGTAAATGGAGTCAATCAGTGATCTAACTGAATATTGGAATAGGCTCGAGGGGTTAAATGGCCTACTTCTGTTACAATGGACTTGATTTTGTGTGTAGTAGCGAAGGAACAGCATTCACTACTAATCTCGAAGAAAGCTCCCAAAAAAGATCTCAGGATTAAAGCAAAATACTGCGGATGCTGGAAATCTGAAACAAAAACAAAAAATGCTGGAAGAACTCAGCAGGTCTGACAGCATCTGTGGAGAGAAAGACAGAGTTAACATGTCGAGTCCGTATGACTCTTCTTCAGAACCCAGGTCTCAGGATCTCTGTTGCATGGATATAAACATGTGGATTTTTAAAATTATAATTGCGAAATTTGGCAGTTAGTTAGTGCGCTATATAAACTCAGTCATTCAACAGGGCGTAACATTTTCAAAGGCTTTTGCAGCAGGATTAATATCTTAAAGGTGGAAGTTTTCATCAATTTACTGATAGCTTCATGAGCACCTCCACAGAGCACCCTCTGGAGGAGTTAAGAGTCATTGATCAAATCTTCTGGATTTTCACCTTATTCTGCACATAATTTTTCTGGTAGTTTCAGTATTGATGGGCCATTTTCACCATCATTGCCACAAGACCTGAGCAATTGTTTAAAAACATTAAATGAAACTGATGATGAAAGCTACTGGGTAAATTATTTTTTTAACCCAACTGGTTCACTAGTCTCCTTCAAGGTAGGGACGGCCGCAGTCCCCTCACATTCCTACGTTATGTGGTCGGGGGTAATTCTCTGTGCCCACTGGCGTCGGGCATGTTCAGTAGCGTGAGTGGACAATATGGTGAGAAGGCCAAAAATCGGTTTCACGACGTCATGAAACCAGTTTGCCATTGTCTGTTCTGCCTGTCAATAGCGGGACACGTTTCCTGCCATTGGAAGTCGGAAACCTTGTTGTAATACATCTGCATATCATTATAAGCCCAGCAGACTGGAATCGTACACACACACTACCCCCCTCCCGCGGCTGTCCGCCCACATCAGCGTGATTGCATGCCAACATTTCACAAGAGCATATATAAGACGTGCACTTGGCGGGCTACACCTCAAGGGGATCTCAGAGATGAGTACACAGTAACTTTGTGGAGCGCTAGCCTAGGTTGCCTGTTGGACTTCAAGGTTGAGGTGCATTGGTGGGTGGGGGGGCAAAGGCTGCCCTCCGGTTGATGCTTGTTGTGGGGGGGGACAAGGGCTGCCCTCCGGTTGATGCTTGTTGTGGGGGGGACAAGGGCTGCCCTGAGGTTGAGGTGGCTTGGTGGGGGCGGGGCAAGGGCTGCCCTGCAGTTAAAAGTACGGTGTGGGGGGTTTTGGTGGGAGAGGAAAGTGGCCACGCTTTAGGGAAACCTTGTGTAAAGTGACCATTCCTCTGCAGCTCAGACAGTTCAGATGCAGCCACATTGACATGTGTGGAGTTGGACCTCTAGCTTCTCTGCCCACTCAAGCAACGCAGAGGCATCAAAGTGCCACCAAATGCTCCAGAGATTTTCACCTCTCAGGCACAGACTGCAAACTAATGAGCGTTTTAGTGGACTGCAGAACAATTGGACGACCGGGCACCTTGTACAATCTCTTTGCTAAAGCTGGCCATGGAGCAGTCACTGGTGGAGGCGCTCACAGCCCCTTGCAACTTCATCATCCCGGTTTGGACCAGTCTCCCCCATGGTTCAAGCTAACAGTGCAGCCTTGCAGTGTGGGTTAAGAGAATGCCTGCGCCTGAGCTGAGAGTGCAGCATACAGTGCAATGTGAAAAGCAGCCGCCAATCGGTCAGGTGGAGTGGAGTGGAGGTTGGTGAGGTTTTGGGCAGCCATGCAGTGCACTAATCTCTGGCCATCCAAGTGGTGGCCAGCACTCTCCGGGATGCAATAAGAGGCCTTCAGACTTACCCAAGACAGGTTCTTAGTACACCCATGTTAACCCATGTGTCTCTCTCTTTCATCCGGCATGAAGAGTACATCAGGATCATGGAGCCTGATGAGCTAACTGTATGTCTCCTGGCATACAGAGAGTGGCGACAAAGGAGAAGAGAGCGACTGAGGCACCTGGCTATGCAGAGGTAGCAGTAGCTCCCCTCTGGTAGAAGGGGCAGCTGGGGCTCCTGCACATGCTGCCAAAGAGCCACAGTGAGCTATCGTTGGTCGGTGCCTAGCTAGACCCAGGGTCTATGGATGTCGCCTTTCATTCCTGCAGACAACCAAGAACCAGTGTCGCCTAAGACTGGGCATGTCTAGGGAACTGGTCGGTCACACCTGCCAGCTACTGCAGGATTTGGCGCCACGGGGATATGGAGAGCATCCACTGCCAGTGACCATGAAAGTGAAGGCGGCACTCAGTTTGTACACCAGTGGTTCCTTTCAGGGCTCCACAGGCGACCTCTGTGGGGTATCACAAGCATCCACCCACAAATGCATCCATGAAGTCACAAAAGCCATCTTCGTAAGGGCACACAACTTTGTGCATTTTGCCTAGGACCAGGATGGCCAGGATGCAAGAGCGAATGGATTTGCCCAGATCTCAGGTTTCCCACAGGGGCAGGTGCCATCGACTGCATTCACGCGATGCTCAGATCTCCATCGCAACACGCAGTCAACTATGTCAACTGCAAGGGATTCCATTCGCTGAAAGTGCAGCTGGTGTGTGACCACCACAAACGCATCCTGCAGATTTGCGCATGTCTGCGCAAGGGATGGACACACCATCCCTGGTTAACTAGAAAGGTTAAAGATAGTATCAAACTTAAAGAAAAAGCATATAATTATGCAAAGATAGATGGAAAGCCAGGTGTTTGGACAGAATATAACAGCAAAGAATGACTAAAAGATTAATAAGGAGGGAAAAAATAGAGTATGAGAGAAAGCTAGCCAGCAATATGTAAACAGATAGTAAGAGTTTATATAAATATTTTAAAAAGGAACTAGTTAACAAAGTGAGCATTGGTCCTATAGAAAGTGAGTCTGGAGAATTGATAATGGAAAACAAGGAGATGGCAGATGAATTGAACAGGTATTTTGCATCAGTTTTCACTATAGAGGATACAAGTAACATCACAGAAGCAGCCATAAACCAGGAAATGGAAGTGGGGAAGGAAATCAGGAAAATTACAGTCACCAGAGAAGTGATACTGAGTAAATTGTTGGAGCTGCGGGCTGACAAGAGCCCGGGTTCTGATGGACTTCATCCTAGGGTCTTAAAAGAGGTGCCTAGTGTGATAGTTGATGCATTGGTTTTAATTTTCCAAAGTTTCCTTGGTTCGGGGAAGGCTCAATCAGATTGGAAGATTGCAAATATAACTCCGTTATTCAAAAAGGGAGGGGGACAGAAAGTGGGAAACTACAGGCAAGTTAGCTTAGCATCTGTTGTAGGGAAAATGTCAGAAGCTACTATTAAAGAAGTTATAGCAGAGCACTTGGATAAGGTCAAGGTCATCAGGCAGAGTCAACATGGTTTTGTGAAAGGGAAATCATGTTTAACCAATTTATTGGGGTTCTTTGAGGAAGTAACATGTGCTGTGGATATAGGTGGTTGTACTGTACTTAATTTCTAGAAGGCATTTGATAAAGTGCCACATCAAAGGTTGTTGCAGAAAATAAAAGCTCATGGTATAGGGCATAATATATTGGCATGGATAGAAGATTGGCTGACTAACAGTAAGCAGAGAGTAGGCATAAATGGGTCTTTTTCAGGTTGGCAAGATATAACAAGTGGCGTGCCACAGGGATCAGTGCTGGGATCTCAACTGTTTACAATTTATATAAATAGCTTGGATAAAGGGATTGAATGGATGGTTGCCAAATTCGCTGCTGACACAACGATAGGTGGGAAAGTAAGTTGTCAAGAGGACATAAGGAGGTTACAAACAGATATGGATAGGTTAAGTGAGTGGGCAAAGATCTGCCAGATGGGGTATAATGTAGGAAAATGTGAAATTGTACATTTTGGCAGACGAATAAAAGAAAAGCATATTATCTAAATGGTGAGAGATTGCAGAGCTCTGAGATGCAGAGGGACCTGGGTATCCTCATGCATGAATCACAAAAGGCTAGTATGTAGGTACAGCAAGTAATTAGGAAAGGTAATATAATGTTACAATTTATTGTGAGGGGAATTGAATACAAAAGCAGGGAGGTTACGCTTTAGTTTTTCAGGGCATTGTGAGACCACATTTGAAGTACTGTGTACAGTATTGGTCACCTTATTAATGGAAGGATATGGATGCGTTGGAAGCAGTTCAGAGAAGGTTTACCAGGCTAATACCTAGAATGGGTGGGTTGTTTTATGAGGAAAGGTTGGACAGACTAGGCTTGTATCCACTGATGTTTAGAAGAGTAAGAGGCGACTTGATTGAAACATGTAAGATCCTGAGGGGTCTTGACAGTGTGGATATGGAGAGGATGTTTCCTCCTGTTTAAGAATCTAGAACTAGGGATTACTGTTTAAAAACAAGGGGTCACCCATTTAAAACAGAGACGAGGTGAAATTTTTTCACTCAGAAGTTCGTGGGCCTTTGAAACTCTCTTCCTGAAAAAGTGGTGGAAGCATACTCTTTAATATTTTTAAGGAAGAGATGGATAGATTCTTGGTAAGCAAGGGGGTGATAGGTTATCGGGTACAGGTGGGATGCAGATTTCAGGTTACTATCAGATTAGCCATGATATTATTAAATAGTGGTGCAGGCTTGAGGGACTGAATGGCCTACTCCTCCTCCTTGTTCATATGTTCGCTTGTGACATGACCAAGCCCAAAGGCTCGTCATCTGGCTCGGACTCAGGAGTTTCTGGCCTCCAGCAATCCTCCGAGTGCCGGACACCTGGGAAATCCCTGTCACTGCCTTCTGTGTATCAGACAGTGCAACGTGCTCACTACATTGTGATCCCAAGGCTGCTGTAAAGCTAGGACCCATTGACGTGTGCGTCTCTGCGCTGGTGGAGGGTATGGGTGAGCGCTGCAATGGGACTTCAAGGAGGGTGCCTCCAGGTTTCTCTTCAGAGGTTTCCTCAGGGTTTGATTGGAGGCACTGAGTTGTGGGCTCCGCTGGCTGTTTCCCAGATATGCCTGTGAAAGCAAGGGGAGATAATTAGTTCATGGCAGTGGCCTGCGAAACAGGACACATCACTCACAGCCTGATGGATGTTGCACTGCTGGATCCCCACTTGGTAGAGCACCACCAACCTGTTTTCAAAGTCTGTGAGGGCCTCGATTTCAGGCATCCCTGCACTGGTCTGCAACCCCTCGTTCTTGTTGTGTACCAGCTTGTCCTGCATGAATAGAGATGGAGAGAGTGCAAGCAGGACACCTGCCAGGCCAAATGATAAACATAAAAGCAAAATACTGCGGATGCTGGAAATCTAGAACAAAAACAAAAATACCTGGAAAAACTCAGCAGGTCTGACAGCATCTGCAGAGAGGGATACAGTTGACGTTTTGAGTCCATATGACCCTTCATTAGAAAACTGATGAAGGGTCATACGGACTCAAAACGTCAACTGTATCCATCTCCGCAAATGATAAATATGCCTGGCATGTGCGGTGGTGAATGGTCCCATGGATGGGATGAGGTAAATGAAGGTGTGTATGAGAGAGCGAATGGTGATGTCCCTTGAACCAGCAGTGAATGAGGGTCCTGTGGGTGTGTGATGTGTTCAGGAGTGTGTGAGTTGAGAGTGATGAGGACAGTGACTTACCCTGGCGGAACTGAGGAGATCATTCATCCTCTTGCGGCACTGGATGGCTGTTCTCTTTTGAAGGGTGTTTGCGCCATCACCTCCCAAGCTAGATTAGCGAGGTTGCTCCCCATCCTGTGGCCAGAGCGGGGATAGAGGACATCACGGTAGACCTCCACTGCGTCCAAAATGCGCTCTATGGACACATCATTGAATCTGGGTGCTGCCATCTTTTTGCCTTTCAGGGCCAAGTCGTCTTTACAGCAGTCATGGGCTGGAAGCACTGAGAGTGTGCGCGTGGTTGGACTTTAAATATGGCGTCCGGTGTGCTGAAGTAGCGAGGTGATGGCGTGATGGGCAAATGAGAGCCTGCCTTCCATGGAAACAGCGTGTTTCCCAGGAATGTATAATTAATGTGGCGTGTTTAGGACAATATGGCGTGAAAATGTTTAATGGGTAGGTGATGGCGTAATGGTATTGTTGCTGGACTAATGATCCAGAGAACCTGGGTAGTGCTCTGGGAACCCAGGTTCGAATCCTGCCATGGTATGTGGTGGAATTTGAATTCAATAAACATCTGTAATTAAAGTATAATTGTTGATTGTTTTAAAAACCCATCTAGTTCACTAATGAGTAGAGATGCAGAGGAAGGCTTTAGGAAAGGAAATCTGTCAACCGTACCTGGTCTGGCCTACACGTGACTCCAGACCCACAGCAATGTGGTTGACTCTTAAATGCCCTCTGAAATGGCCCAGCAAGTCACTCAGTTGTATCAAACCACTACAAAGTCACAAAAAAGGATTGAAACTGGACAGACCACCCCGCATCAACCTAGCACTAGAAACAACAAAGCAATATCAGCCCTGCTGATCCTGCAAAGTTGCCTTACTAACATCTGGGGGCTAGTGCCAAAATTGGGAGACAGACTAGTCAAGCAGCAGCCTGACATATTCATCCTCATGGAATCATACCTTACAGATAATGACTCTAGACACCACCATCACCATCCCTGGACATGTCCTGTCCCACCAGCAGGACAGACCCAGCAGAGGTGGCGGCACAGTGGTATATAGTCAGGAGGGAGTTGCCCTAGGAGTCCTCAACATCGATTCCGGCGCCCATGAAGTCTCATGGCATCAGGTCAAACATGGGTAAGCAAACCTCCTGCTGATTACCACGCACTGCCCTTCCTCAGCTGATGAATCAGTGCTCCTCCATGTTGAACACCACTTGCAGGAAGCGCTGAGGGTGGCAAAGGCGCAGAATGTACTCTGGATGGGGGACTTCAATGTTCACCATCAAGAGTGGCTCGGTAGCACCACTACTGACCAAGCTGGCCAAGTCCTAAACAACATAGCTGTTAGACTGGGTCTGTAGCAGGTGGTGATGGAACCAACAAGAGGGAATAACATACTTGACCTCATCCTCACCAACCTGCCTGCCGCAGATGCATCTGTTCATGACAGTATTGGTAGGAGTGACCACCGCACAGTCGTTGTAGAGACAAAGTCCTGCCTTCACATTCATGTGTGGCACTACCACTGTGCTAAATGGGATAGATTTCAAACAGATCTAGCAACTCAAGATTGGACATCTGTGAGGTGCTGTGGGCCAGCAGCAGCAGAATTGTACTCGAACATAATCTGTAAACTCATGGACCAGCATATCCCCCACTCTACCATTACCATCAAGCCAGGGGGATCAATCCTGGTTCAATGATGAGTGCAGGAGGGCATGCCAGGAGCAGTGCCAGGCATACCTAAAAATGAGGTGTCCACCTGATGAAGCTATAACACAGGGCTACTTGTGTGCCAAACAGATAAGCAGCAAGTGATAGACAGGGCTAAGCGATCCCACAACCAACAGATCAGATCTAAGCCCTGCAGCTCTGCTACATCCAGTCTTGAATGATGGTGGACAATTAAACAACTCACTGGAGGAGGAAGCTCCACAAATATCCCCATCCTCAATGATGGAGGAGCCCAGCACATCAGTGCAAAAGATAAGGCTGAAGCATTTGACACAATCTTCAGCCAGAAATGCCGAGTGGATGATCCATCTCGGCCTCCTCCGGAAGACCCACCATCACAGATGCCAGTCTTCAGCCAATTTGATTCACTCCACATGATATCAAGAAATGGCTGAAGGCACTGGACACTGCAAAGGCTATGGGCCCTGACAATATTCTCGCAATAGTACTGAAGACTTGTGCTCCAGAACTTGCTGCACCCCTAGCCAATCTGCTCCAGTACAGCTACAACACTGGCTTTTACCTGGCTATGTGGAAAATTGCCCAGGTATGTCCTGTACACAAAAAGCAGGGCAAATCCAACCTGGCCAATTACAGCCCCATCAGTCTACTCTCCATCATCAGTAAAGTAACGGAAGGGGCCATGAACAGTGCTATCAAGCGACACTTGCTTAGCAATAACCTGCTCACTGACGCCCAGCTTGGGTTCCACCAGGTCCACTCAGTGCCTGACCTCATTACACCCTTGGCTTAACCATGAACAAATGAGCTGAACTCCCGAGGTGAGGTCAGAGTGACTGCTCTTGATATCAAGGCAGCATTTGACCCAATGTGGCATATGGGACCCTAGCAAAACTGGAGTCAATGGGGATCAGGGGGAAACCTCTCTGCTGGTTGGAGTCATACCTAGCACAAAAGAAGGCAGTTGTGTTTGTTGGAGGTCAGTCATCTCAGCTCCAGAATGTCACTGCAGGAGTTCCTCAGGGTAGTGACCTCGGTCCAACCATCTTCAGCTGCTTCATCAATGGCCTTCCTTCCATCATAAGGTCAGAATGGGGATGTTCACTGATGATTGCACAATGTTCAGCACCATTCGTGACTCCTCAGATACTGAAGCAGTCCATGTCCAAATGCAGCAAGACCTGGACAATATCCAGGATTGGACTGACAAGTGACAAGTAACATTTGCGCCACACAGTTATCAGGCAATAACCATCTCCAACAAGAGGGAATCCTACCATCGACCCTTGGTGTTCAATGGCATTACCATCACTGAATCACCAACTATCAACATCCTGGGAGTTACCATTGACCAGAAACTGAACTGAACTGGACTAGCCATATAAATACATCGGCTACAAGAGCAGATCAAAGGCTAAGAATCATGCGACGAGTAACTCACTTCCTGACTCACCGAAGCCTGTCCACCATCTACAAGGCACATGTCAGGATTGTGTTGGAATACTCCCCACTTGCCTCGATGAGTGCAGCTCCCACAACACTCAAGAAGCTTGACACCATCCAGGACAAAGCAGCCCGCTTGATTGGCACCCCATCCACAAACATTCACTCCCTCCATCACCATTGCTCGGTAGCAGCAGTGTGTACCATCTACAAGATGCACTGTAGGAATTCACCAAGGCTCCTTCGACAGCACCTTCCAAACCCACAGCCACTACCATCTAGAAGGACAAGGGCAGCAGATAGATGGGAAAACCACCACCTGGAAGTTCCCCTCCAAGTCACTCACCATCCTGACTTGGAAATATTTTGCCATTCCTTCACTATCGCTGGGTCAAAATCCTGGAACTCCCTTCCTAACAGCACTGTGGGTGTACCAACACCACATGGACTGCAGCGGTTCAAGAAGGCAGCTCACCACCACCAAGTCTGGGACGATTCTGTCTGTTATTTCTTTGTGCACTCTAAAATGGCCTAGCATGTAATATCCAGCTTCACCCGCTCCACCTCACTTAAACACAATAAAATACATCACATTTCTATTTCTCTTTAGCTCTGAAGAAGAGTCATATGGACTGGAAACATTAACTCTGTTTCTTTCTCCACTGATGCTGTCAGACCTGCCAAGTTTTTCTAGATTTTCCTGTGTTTCTTAAGTGCAGAATCTACTTGGCTTGAACTAAGGGTCTAAAAAGGAGCAATTACAGCGTACAGTATAGGCCACCAATCAGTGAGAAAGATGTAGAAGGACAAATTTGCAAGACATGCACTGACATGCAAGAATTATAGAGTTGTTATAATACAGGACGGGGGAGGGGAAGCCTTTAATTACGTTAATATAGACTGGGCTAATAGTGTAAAAGGCAGAGAGGGGCAAGCCTTCCTAGAGTGTGTTCAGGGGAATTTTCTACAGCAGTATGTTTCCACTGCTATGAGAAAGGAGGTCACTACTAGACATGGTTCTTGGGAATGAGGTAGGCCAAGTGGTTCAAGTGACAATAGGAGAGCATTTAGGGGACAGTGATCATTGTATCATATGGTTTAGTTTGGCTATGGAGAAGGACAAAGAACAATCCAGAGTAAGCATAATTAACTGCAGGGAAGCCTACTGCAACGGGCTAGGAATGGATCTGGACCGGGTAAGTTGGAATCAAATGTTGGCAGGAAAAATGGTACCTGAACAATAGGCTACTTTCAAAAGAGAGATAATTCAGACAAAGTCAAGTTATATTCCCACGAAGGAGAAAGATAGGACAAACAAATCTAGAGCTTGCGTGATGATGAGTGAGATAGAGATTGAGTGAAGAAGAAAAAGTGTGCTTATGACAGATATCAGGTGATTAATACAATGGAAAACCAGGATGAATATGGAAGGTTCGGAGGGGAAGTGAAAATGCATATCAGAGAAGTAAAGAGAGAATATGAAAAGAGAATGGCAGCTAACATAAAAGATAATCCCAAAATCTTCTATAAGCATATAAATAGTAAAAACGTTGGAAAAGGGGGAGTGGGGTTTATTAGGGACAAAAAGAGGATTTACGCATCTGTCTTTACCTAGGAAGAGGGTCCTATCCAGGTCACAGTGAAAGAGGAGGTAAATTATGCACTTGAAGGATTTGGGACCCACAATGCAATATTTGCTTCCTTTTCTTTCCTTCTGTGCTGTTGCTCTGTGCCCCATGGAACACCACTTTGACATGGTAGAGAGGCTTCTGTGTTGATCTGTTGAGTGATGCCATTGGGTGCTCCTTGCTCCCGGTAGGGCCGCCCATAGTGGCAAGGTCAGGAGGAGCTCTCAGACAAAGTGTGGTCCAAAACGTCCTCAATGGCAGAACGGTTAATGGAAGACCATGCGTCTCACTGGCTTCAAAGGCAGAAGAAGGCTGCAGTGGTAACATGGTCCTGGTCATTGTGGTTTGACACATAACTGAAATCTGACCATCAACCCGTCAAGATCTTATGGACAGTGATGGTGCTCCAAGGTCCCCTCATTTAAAAAAGTCAAGTGCAGACTTCTACCAGGGTCCTATTTGCCAAGTCCTGTGGTGATGGGGAATTAGCCAAGCCTACATCACTAATATTGTCTTGATAGTGCACCACAGTCCTAATTACATATGGGCACATTAAACTTTTTGAGAAAGACATGTGTTTTTTAAAAAGGACATACAAGCAAAAGCTGGCTGAGACTGTAAAGTCAGCACTTTCTGCAGAATTACTTTGTGGACTACACTTGACCAACTAGTCCAGAGGGGCCCTGGAATGTCGCACCTAAAAAGGTGTCAAGGCCCACTCCAGACAGAGACACTAGAAAGGGGGAGATGCAATGCAACAGATTGACCTGTAATCTCCTGTGGTTGCAGAGACGATGGAGACTGATTGCCATTTTAGCAGAAACCACCTCCTGTTGAGTTATTTCTCAGAACGTGGACATGATTTGAGCTGACAGAAAACAGATTTTGGGCAAAAGACAAGTTTGTTTTTCCTTCAGGAATACACAAGAAAAGGGGTTAAAAAGCCAGTTGCAAACCTGGACTGGGTGTGCTAGTTTTGTTGTTCTAGTTCTGGTGTGCTAATGTGTTCTGTGAAGGTCACAGCAGAACTACAGCAACTAGGCATCCTTGCAGCTTGCAGATAAAAGTCTCTGTCTGTTGCTGGAGGCAAGCCACAAGTCAGCAAAACCACAGACTAGAAAAAAATAGCACAACTCTTCAGCTAACCTGCAGAACCAAGTGTCTCCAAGCCAACTGCTCAACTACCAACGTCAGCTCCACCGGAATCACCCAACTTAACGGCCTCAATGGTTCACTATCTAATCCTCAAGGACAAGCGAAAGACTAATTCCTGTATTTTAAAAAACTTTTTTTGAACTCAACTTTTCATTTCTAATCTGTGTGTATGTATGTTGCATTTTTATTATTTTTTTCTTGGGTTTTTAGTAACTAATAAACTTACTGTTTCGTTGACTCAAGAAAGCCTGGTTAAATTGGCTCCTTCTAAAACATAAATACATTTGGACTGGGGAAAATGCATCCAAGAGGAAAGAGAAATTTTTAAAATTAACCTTGTTGTGACAAATGAGGGGGTTGAATCAAGAAGGGGAGCCAGTTCAGCCCTCTCACCCAGGAGCATAACAATTTGGGGGAAACTCGCCTGGGGACTGGTCATAATATTCGTCAAGAAAAGCAGTGCTCCAAGTGCTGACTCCTGGGAAACTCCACTGCTTACCTCACTCCAGTCTGATAAACTTGCTATTCACCTCCATTTCACATTTAAAAATATAAACCCTTAATACATTTGATTGTTTGTTGTAATCTAGAGCACTTATTAAAGTCTGAGTGGCACTATCTTGATTAGCAGTAACAGCTATGAATGTTGTTTAGAAAGATGCAGATTTATTGGATTCAACTTCTGATGACTTTGCCAGCACCATATTCACTGCAAAACAAGACTTACCTACAGTTAAATATTTTAGATCACAGCTTTATTGATGAATAGTTGAAATGAAAAGACATGTATTATACTTGTAGAAACTTAGAAAAAGCCAGTTGAAGATTAAACAGCACGTCACTCTAACTCAACAGCCATGGCTTTGCCTATAGCTTGGCCTTTTAAAACTAGGGAGTTGTCTTTTGTCTTCATTTTGAAATCAGTTTGCCTTCCTTGGCCCCTTTTGCACTGCTCATAAATTTGAGTTCATCCAAAACTCTAATTCCTGTTTCCTAACTCTCGCCAAGTTGTATTTATTATCACCTTGTCCGGCAATGCCTCAATTCTCATCCTTATATTCAAATCCCTCCATGGTCTCATCCCTCACAACTTCTGTAACCTCCTCCAACCCTTGAAGATCACTGTGCTCTTCCATCTTTGGCCTGATGCTATGTCATTAGTTTCCTGCCTTCAATTACGAAAGTCCTAAAGTCTGGAATTCCCTCCCAAAATGCCTTTCTTTCTTGCTCCTCCTTTAAGACACATCTTAAATCTTCCTCTTTGACCAAGCTTTTGGTCATCTGACCTGACATCTCCTTATTTGGCTCAGCATCATATTTTGTTTTATATTGCTCCCGCCACAACTACCATTGACTTCATTTTGCTTTGGTCCTTTGGTGTTGCACGTAACTGAAAGTGCCTTATTTTGAGTACAGCTACTCTTGTCTTTTCTTGGGCAAGTCAATTTGTGTGTGCCTGTCTGGACCAAAACTGTGAGGAAGTCTGGAACTGATTAATTCTGATGAAAACTGAACTGAGCATCAGAGAGCATGTTATTAGTGAGTAGGTGTTGCTTGGTGGCAAGGTAGAAGCCTTCTCCCACCTTGTTTCTGCTGGTGAATGTACTATTCATTTTCCACAATCCGAGATTGGTTAAGGAAGAAACTGCATATATACTGTTGTAAATAAGTTTTGTTCATTTTTTAAATCCACAATAACAGATATTGATTGTGCATCATTTGAATTTAGAATTGATTGGTAAAGTTTGCTCCAGATACTCTTCTACTCTTAGCTCTCTGCATCATTGATAGAAAATTAGTGGGACAGAATTGGCAGAGGGACATTTGGAAAGATATCTGGACAATGTGGTAAAGCAGTTAAAAAAGCATTAGATCACCAGAGTATGACTCTCTGGAGCTCACACACAGGCTCTACAGTGTAGAATTAAACTCCATTTGAAGTCTTGCATTCAATTCTGGCCGCATACAAAGATAAACCATTTTTAGGCATTGGAGGAGGTCCAGCACTCTGATCCCAAGTGTAAAGGGAATGAGCTATCAGAAATTTTATGATCTACAGCTCTGTAAACACCTCTTTAAACCTCTGTGCCTCTCTATCTCTCTTTCCTAGACATTCCTTAAAACCCACATCTTTGACCAAAGTTTTGGTCGTCTGCCCTAGTATTGTCTTATTTGGCTCAAGGTCAAATTTTGCTTTATAATTTTCCTTTGAAGCACCTTGAGATACTTAATTATGTTAAAGATGCCACATAAATACAAGTTGTTGGTATACAGGCTAGAGACGAGAAGTTAAACAGGGACTTCACTGCAGCGAACAAAATAAACCCAAAATATTACTTCAAATGTAGCTAGAAATATTTTGACTGAAAGATTGGCACTAGAATTAGCAAGGAAATACTTTAAAACCCATATGAGGAAGAACTTCCTTGCTCAAAAAAATATAGGCCCTGAATCTCTATGAAGGTTCTTCTGATTTCTTGCTGCTATCTGTGACAGATGAATGGAGCCCCTTTCTCAATGGTGGAAATGGCTAAAAACTGCTCATAAAGCCACTTTTGTCAACTTCCCATATAAGTGCAACAGGAAATTAAGCTATAAATGTTTGAAGCAATCTGCCAAGAAGAGTAATAAAATCCATACATGATTTTAAATTGTGATGAGATAGTTCCCTGGAAAAGGGATCAACATCAAAGGAATTGAAGAGAATGTATAAAAGTGGGTTTAAGCTAAATGAGTCATGTGGAGAAAGAAACCAATGCTGACAAGAGCATGGGAGAATGAAGAGAGACTATGCAAAGTAGGACTGGCTGCTAGAAGAGGCAGGAGGGGGAGCAGGAGAAAGGCTCCTAGCAGGGGGCCAAATGGCCAAGGTGCTTTAGGGAGAAAGTCTTTTACCTCACCCTCAGTGAAGACTAATGTATGAGATCTTAAGATCAGAAGAAATAGGAGCAGGAGTAGGCTATTTGGTCCATTGAGCTTGCTCCGCTATTTAATAAGATCATGGCTGATCTGATTGTGGGCTTAAATCCACTTCCTTGCTTGTCCTCCAGAACCCTTGAAGAGAAATCTTCATTAAAGAGATTGTGACCAAAATCTGCCAGCTCCTGCAAACAGGGCAAGGCGAGTTTTATCTGCGGCTGTCAAGCTGATCGTGGCTCTTAACTTATATGCACCTGGCTCCTTCCAATTGCTGTTGGAGAAAAAAAGTAACATTTCACAGTTTGCAGTTTACTGCTGCATAAGGGATGTTAATGAGAATATCTACAGGGAGACAGTTCAATCTTATTGTCTCTTATTAGGTACAAGCAGGTGGCGAGAATATGAAGATATATGCACATTGCAACCTTCCCCATGGTTCATTAACTGCATGTACATTGCCTTGTGTTCTCCTCATCTCAACTCTGCCATTTTCACAATTTGGAACGTTCCACTCTCAACATGTAACTGATATGCAATTGATGACAGTGCATCATGCAGTTGAATATCTGTGCCCTGGTAGCGGCCACAGTTCATTCATTCTAGTCCTCTGTGCCATCTATATTTGACCCACCATAGCAAGGCAAAGGTTGGCTACTGGTCAACAAGGGTTAGCCACTCACAACACAGCTTATGGTCCATTCAGGAACTCACACATGTGCTCAGCAGGCCTACAATGAGAGCCATGTTGTTATAAAGAACATTATAGAGCACACCTTCAATGGTTTCAAGTAATGCATCTGTTGCTTAAACTGTTCTGGAGGAACTTTGCAGTATTTAAGGGTGGGTATCAAGATTTGTGGTAGCTTACTACATGCTAAACACCCTCTCTATTATGAAGGAACAGCCATTTCCACCACCCATAAGGCTAGAAGCTGAAGAGCAGGAGACTGAGGCAGTGGAGGAGGAAGAATTACATCAGGAAGTTGAGGAAGAGGAAGAAGAAGGGGAGGCTATAACGTAGGCATCACCTTTCTGCTGGCAATGTACGTAATCTAATAAATCAAGTGTGACCACCTCAACCACACTTAATCATTCTTCAGCAGTCCCATACTCCTTGCCTTTCCTCAATCACTGATCATCACATCTTCATCTTTCCAACGACGTAATAAAAGCCATCAGAAAATGCATGCTCTAAATCAATTTTATAAATGTAATCATTACATAATGCATACAAAATAAATCAATCATGCTTCTACATTCCCTTAGTGTCTGCCTTCTGAGCACCTTTGCCTATCATGGTGCTCTCACAAGGTTCTTCCCCTGTGGCTGCAACATGGATGCTGGAAGTTGACTGATCTTCAACTGAGGAGACTGCTGATAGCCTTAGGGGGCAACATTGAGCAGCTCTGGGTCCAAAGAGCCTGGCTTCAGATTGCACCATCTCAGCCTGGGTTGCAGCAGCCTGGGCTGGCCAGCTGATGACAACAGCAAGGGCACTGGTGGAGTGGCAATGTCGGGAGCAGGAGTGCTGTCATTTTGAGAAAAGGACAGCAGGTTTGTGCTCTATGTACCCAATATCACTCTCCTGGATTGGTGTCTCCCAGCAATCCTACTGATCTGTTGGAGAACAGATCAATGAACTGCTGTGATGTCCTGAAAGCCCCTGTGAATGGTAGTCACAGTGTAGGAACATAGAACAGGAGTAGGCCATTCAGCCTTTCAAGGCTGTTCACCATGCAAGAAGATCATGATTGATCTGGGACCGAACTCCAAACCCGCCTTTGCTCCATATCCTTTAATTCCTTTGGATAACAAAAATCTATTAATCACAGATTTAAAATTTACAATTGATCTAACATCAATTGCTATTTGTGGAAGAGAATTCCAAACTTTTACCACCCTTTGTGTAGTTTGTGTAGAAGTGTTTTCTAATTTTATTCCTGAAGATGTGACTAAAACTTTTAGACTATGTCCCCTGTTCTAAACTCCTGAACCAGCAGAAATAACTTCTGCCTATCTATGCGATGTCCTTCCCTTCAAACTTTGATCAAATCACTCCTTAACTTTACAAATTCTGTGGAATACAATTCTAGTTTTTGTCATCTCTCCTCATAATTTTACCCTTGAAGTCCAGGTATCATTCTGGTAAACCTACTCTACACTCCCTAGAAGGCCAGTATATACTTCCTAAGGTGTGATGGCCAGAAATGCTCATAATCCTCCAGTTACCCAAACCCTTGCTGGTGCGTGCTGCCAATGAACAGCACAGATACTGCTCGCTGCATGCAGAAGCCATTTAAAACATCAGATAGCATCGATTTAATGTGCTATCTGCAATGCAATGAATAGGCACCGGTTAACCACAATCCCCACATCTTTTATTTCAGGTTGGCAAATTTAACCTCTTTGATTTTCTTATGATCATACCCAATTGGAAAATCAATAGTCATTGTCCAAATGGACCTGTGACTTGATCAACACTGGTTAATGCAAATATATGTGTTGCTGTGATATTTCTACTTTTACATTTTCTAATTTTCAAGCAATTTGCTTGTCATGTTTGAACATCAAGTACTTATTGAGATCGATGAGTCAATAGTGAGTCAATCTTTAACCTAATGAGGACAAAATATAAAATGAGAAAAAGGTGACAGCCTAAATACAAATTGTAATCTCCTTAAAACAGAGAAGCAATTACATGGCACTTATATGACCTTGCTCAGGCAAACTGCACAAGTTAATTTCTCAACGCTGCAGGCTAAATTGCCTTCCTAAGACTTAATTTTATGCGCAGAATGATTTGCCTCTAAGGCAACAATTTTCGAAATGTATTATCATATGAACAGAAAGTATACCTTTAACTTTATCGTATTCAATGTGTTTCAAAATAAAAAAAATTAAATTCTTGTTGAAAATACACATTTCAAGTCCCATTTGCTTGGCATCAGCACCATCAAAGTACCAAAGTAAACAACACAATGTTTATGTTTCTCACTATGGGAAATGATGACTTATCACTTTGTGCTCCCTGACCTGCACTGGTTCCTGGTTCATAACACGTCAATTTTAAAATTACGGGGAGGATTGTCCCCTCATCTGGCATGCGTGGCGGGTGGGCCTGGGAGTGGCCGCGCAATAGTCTGCCGCCCACAATCGGGTCCCGGGATTTCACACTGGCTGGCTAATTAACGGCCAGCCAGCATGAAAGACGCGCTGATAACATCAGCGCTGCCAGGGAGGGGGCTGGGAGGAGCGCAAGCGCTGAAATATGTGCATGCGTGGGGGTGAGCTCAGTGAAAGCTCCCTGAAGGCACAGAGTTGCCTCAGGGAGCTGAAGATTTTTAACGTTAAAAATAAAGATTGTAAAAATAAGGAAACCATGTCCCCACATGTGACTCTGTCACATGAACAGGGACATGTAAAAAAAGAGTTCTAAAATTTTTTATTGTTTTTTTAATCACTGTTCAAAATCTCATCCCGGCCGTGGCAGTCTCCCCACCCAATGAAGCCCCACCCCCCTCCTTGCCACTGGTAACATACCAATTAAGGAAAAAGGCCCTTGAGAAGAGAGGCAGTGTTGGAGTCATGAAGACGTAGAACTGGGTATCATGGAGGGAATGGTCTCTTTGAAATACTGAAAAGGGAGGGGAGGATGCATTTGGTGCTGGCAATACAGTGGAGATGGCAGAAATGGGGGTGGGTGGGGGGGAGGAGTTAGCACCAGGAAATTGGAAGCTGTCAAAGTGACAGAACAGAAGAGTCGTAGATGTAGATGGGAAGGTGGAAGTGGGCTGTTCAGGGTTGGGTTCAGGGTTGACGCATTATCACAAGGTCATATAGGGAGGTGGTGGCATAGTGGTATTGTCACTGCACTGGCAATCTAGAGACCTAGCATAATGCTCTGGGGGCCCAGGCTTGAATCCCACCACAGCAGTTGGTGAAATTTGAAATCAATAAAAAATCTGGAATTAAAGGTCTAATGATGACCATGAAACCATTGTCGATTGTCATAAAAGCCCATCAGGTTCACTAATGCCCTTTAGTGAAGAAAATCTGCCATCCTTAGCTGGTCTGGCCTACATGTGACTCCAGACCCACAGCAACGTGGTTGACTCTTAAATGCCTTCTGAATAAGGGCAATTAGGGATGGGCAGTGACGCCCACATCCCACAAATAATTTTATAAAAGGTCTTAGGTACGGGAAAGTGTAAATACAGAAAGGGAGTGTTGGGCTGAAGGAAGGTCAAAGAGAATGGGTAAAAAAACAAGAGGGGCATTCTCACACCATCTGAAGCATGTACTTCAAACAAAATTGCAGGAAGAGGTGAAGAGGGGTTTGAGAAGAAGCATAAGGCAGGAACATAGCATTGTCCAGAATGACTCCTGCGATGGCAGATGCAACTATCTCAAGGTCTGCCACACAAATAATCCAGAGCACTATTTCCCCCAAGTGAGAGCAAACATGCAGCTGTGACTATCACCCACCAGTTCTTTGTACTTCCTCTAGTTAAGTGCCACGTTGTCCTGCAAGAGTGAGCTAAGGAGGGTCAATGAGTGTGTCGCAAAGTGTTTAGCTGAAGTGCCTGTCAATAGCTGGAAGTGAAAGCTGCAGGACATTGGTGTGAGGCTTGCAGAAATGGTAAGCTTGTGGGGTGCAATGGAAAATATGATCATTACCATGAGTCCAGGTTGCTAGAGCTTGTTGGTGGGTGAGTGATGGGGGTCTGCTGCATTGAGCAGTGATACAGTGTGTAGGAAGTAGCGTTTGAAGATGAATTCACTAACTTTTACACTTTTAAGAGGTCATTGAACTTATTGCAGCACTGCAGCCAGGTGCTGAGAGCTAGCTTTTTACATTGCCCTCCATGGCTATCTGTTCCCATTCCCTTTGATGTGTATGCCTGTAGGCCTCCTGGACCCCTGTGGAAGATGAGTTCTCTCCTCCTCTCCACCTCTACCACGAAGATCCCCATTAGAGCATGTAGGAGCCACATCTCTCTGACCTAGCCTATCTTGTACTAACCTCACACAAATCTATGCCTCCTGTTGTGTATGCAGCCAGTCAGCAGCACATTTAGCATTGGGCTGAGTGCCCAATCATGAGAGGACAGTACAAGTTATCTGCATCACATCAATTTGGGCTTTGGGTAATCGCGAGCTCCATGACTGCAAACTGGATTAATCCGATCTTTCTCCCATTGTGTCAGGTGAATGATAACCAGAGTTTATGAAAACAACGACTGATAATCAGGATAATCTACAAGTATCAAACAGGTAAAGATGCAGTGATGTAATGTGACAGAGTGCTATTAAAGTACATGCAGCCACTGTGAATTAAATAAAAATAAAGATTTTTTTCCCCCCAACAAATAAAGCTGTATTTGATTTGGATGCAAGAACAAGAAAAGTCACAATTAGGCAGATAAACTGTGTGTTACTGAAGTTCAGGAAAGAACTCCTACACCTCTTCATCACTCTCTGCATGTGTTGCTTTGCAGGTCTTACAGCAATTAATTTCTGTGAGGTGTTCCATGATGACATTCATCTTCTGTTGGTTGACATATGGTATGAGTTGAAGGAGAATGTTAAGCGTATGCAGAGCTAACAGTATAATTTAGGTCCTCATGAGGCCGAAGTGCACAGCTTTCTGAAGCCCTGCCAGGCAAGAAGGTTCAGCCCACATCAGATTACTTAGTATAAAATGGATGCTGCAAATAGCCCCAGTGCCCTGGGCTGAAGAGGTTAGAACAAAGATCGGGTTCCTGCTTCATTTACTTCTGGTGGATAGTCAGATGAGGACAGAATCATTGCTCCTTACAGTCAAATAGATCTGAATTCGCATACAAGAAATGGACATTTAACTGATCTGTTAGGAGGGCCCAGTTGCCTGGGGAATCATACATAACTTGAACAAGGGCTTTCAGCAGACGATGGGAGTGAAGTGGAGGATATATAATGTCCTGTGAATTATAGGCCTAATAACTTGATATTTATGCATTATCTTTTGCCCTACTCATTTTATTCATAATGCTGTCTTGCATGACAAATCTTTTGCTTAGTCAGCTCAATCACTAAAACAAAACACTCCAATTAGATTTCAGAAAATGTTTGATAAGGTGTCTCACAGCTTTTAGTTTATGTAAATATCCTTGGGACAATGAGTAAATCAGAAACTGAACAGCAGACTGGTTAAAAATATGAAGCAGAGGTAAGTGATCTATGTTAGTGGTTACTAATTAGTTGACACTGGCCGTGACTTGCAGACTTCTGCAGCAGAAATCCACAGTTGGATCACAATATCCGTCCATCTATTTACATCTAGAACACATCTGTCACACCTCAGAGTCTTGTATTTGAAAGTGTCATATTTACACTTGACTGAATGAAGGATCAAATTCATAAACAAGAAAGAACACAAGTAAAGAGTTAGGGAACATTTCCACAAACAAGTAGCAACCTTAAAAACTGAAAATCAACAGCAGCAATTTGTATCTAATTGACATAACCTGGTAAAAAAGTGTTCATAACATAGTTGAATTCCATTTTAAGTTTTGAGGGTGACATATTTGAGTCCAAAACAAGACATAAACCTTAAAAATAGCCAGTTACGTAGGTTTGAGGGGAGAGTTGGCAAAAGTTGATTGGGTAAATAAATTAAAAGGTAGGACAATAAATAGCAGCAGGGGGAGACAGTGAGAGCTAAGGCCTCTGGCACCCAGAGAACTGCTGGAAAACTGCCACCTGCTAAGTCCGAGTCCAATGATGAGCCTCTGGAAGCAGCAATAGAAAATATGTTGGAGATTCAGAGAGATGCACGGGAACATCAGTTAGATATGTCAAATGCCCTCAACAGAGTGGCATGAGAGATGGAGGAGTCCATCTGCGTGCTCTCTGAGGTGGTGACTTCAGCATGTGAGTGCATGTAAGTTTTCACAGGAAGGAATGTGGACACCATAGAGAATCCAGCAGCTTTTGCTGGATTTGCGCTCGGACCTGCACACCATTGCTCTAGCCATTAAAGCAAAATATTGCATATGCGGGAAATCTGAAATAAAAACAGAAAATGCTGGAAGTGCTCAATAGGCCTGGCAGTATCTGTGGAGAGAGAAACAGAGTTAACATTTTGAGTCCGTATGACTCTTCTTCAGAGCTAAAGAGAGGTAGAAATGCGAAACGTTAACTCTGTTTCTCTCTCCACAGATGCTGCCAGGCCTGTTGAGTATTTCCAGCATTTTTGGTTTTTATTGCTCTAGCCATGACTGCATTCCAGCAGTGGCTAGGCAAGAGGGTGACAGGGCACCTCAACCTTCCTTCAGGTGCTCCTTCTGCTCAAAGAGTCAGGGAGAGGCACTCAGGCACCCAAAGGGAGAAGGAACTTCAGCTGGATACCACAGGTCCTTCCAGGAGTATCCAGCCACTTCAAATCCCTTCTGCCTGTGACCTCATCAGCTCCAGCTACTCAGGCCAAGGAGGGTACACATGACCTACAGCAGGAGGCCCATAGAAGGCTGGGGCCCTCCAGGACTCAGATCTCCAGAAGATGCCTACCAAAGTCATCTCAGACATCGGGCATTGCAGTCAGCAGGCTGCTCCTAGCTCTGCTGCAGTTGTTGCACTCATGCCTAGTGGTAGAGTAAGGAAAATTTAGAAGTTTTGAATGCACACTGGTGACAGGGGTACAATTATGGCGTATGGTTCTGGCACTTGTAAACATATGTTCACTTGTACTGTTTGGAAGCCTCCTGGATTCCTTCTTGCTGGTAGTTGCTTTAATGGTCGTGTGCATTCAATCCCTTCCAGGTGAAGGATATTCAGGGGGACCAGGGATGGGTGTTCTCCCCTTAATACATGCCTGCACATGGAGCTCACTGCTCATTGACAAGGGTGGTGAGAGACATGTGTAAGAAGCCTCCGTCTCACACTGTACCGCTTGCCTCCACTGGCCTCGAGAGTCAATAGAGAGACCTTTGCTCTGTCATAATAGAAAGACTAACTACATGAGCCCTTGTCAGGCAGGTCCATTCCCTCGAAAGGATGGAGGTTTGCAGTCAAGAGTTGGCTGCTATTCACCAGCATGCCCCTTATAGGCATCCCCTCCCTCCCACCTTTCATTCTTAACTGTGACTGGAGCCAATGGTAAATGGCTCAGAGTGAACAGCAGCTCAAAACCTTGCTGGGATCTTCTTATCATATGAATCCTCTGGACCTGACCTGCTGCTGTGTGGGCTTCACCAGACAGCGAGGATTTGCAAAGCAAAAAGCTCCTGTACAGCCTCCACATGATTATTAGGCTTTCCCATTAATTTTCCAGTTGTGCTGACCTTCAGCTTCACCCACCCATGAAGACCCTCCTCCCATCATGATGTTTTGCAGTTGGACATTGAGGGCGTTGCCTTGCTGTTGAGCTGCCTTTCTGTCATGATGGTTTGTGTCACTTTTCAAACTGTCTCCGCCACCCTTTAACCTCCCCCATCACCGAACAACATCCCCCCCCCATCACCATTGACTCCCCCACTATCACCTTCACTCTCCCGCCTGTAACCCTTGAACCTCGCTACATCACCCCGGACCCTATAACCATCAACCTAGACATGCCTTCCCTCCCCACTGGGCCCACACCAGTCACCCATGCCCACCCTCATCCTGCTCACTCCCGTTATCTGTCGCACCATTCTTGTCCCTCTCAATGACCCTCCCAATGAGAACTACACCCATCATACCCAAACCCTGACTCGCCCACCCTCCCACATCCCACTTTCCCCTCTCACTGTCATTGTTTCTTTGTTCCATCAATACCCTCAGTTCTACCCCAGGACTCTGCTATTGACACCACTGACCGCTCCCTATAAAATACTGCCCCCTTTCCTGCTCACGCCCACCCATCCCCGCTCACACGCCCACCCATCCCCGCTCACACCCACCCTTCCCAGCTCACATCCACCCTTCCACTCTCACACACCCACCCATCCCCGCTCACACACCCACCCTTCCACTCTCACACCCAAACTTCCATGTTCACACACCCACCCTCCCACTCTCACACCCACCCTTCCCCGCTCACACCCACCCTCCCACTTTCACACCCACCCATCCCCGCTCACACACCCACCCATCCCCCCTCACCCACCCAGCCTTCCCCACTCACTCACCCAGCCTTCCCTGTTCACACACCCAGCCTTCCCTGCTCACACCCACCCTTCCCCACATGCCTTCAACTCTCACTTCTCTTTGTGCCTTCAATCCCCCCTTCGTGCCTTCAACCACTCCCCCCCAACTCTTACATACCATCTCCTGCAGTCATTGCCAATGGTGCAGGAAGCATCAACTGATCAGTAAGTCCTATAAGTCTTCCTTGATGTGTACACACTATATTTGTCAAAAAGGGTAACTGGACAGCGTAAATGCCCTGTAGTAGGTGGTGGATTTAACAACGGTGCAAGGTACCGACGCCCTGTTAATGAGCATTCATGAGATGCAAAATGCATTTTGACTTTCACCAGCAGGAAAGGTGACCAGCCATTAACCTGGCGTGAAAGTCAGATAAGGAAGATTCTGACCTGATTTCCCAACATCAGGAAACTGAGTTTTGGCCTTCCACCACATCCTCGGTCCCCACCTGCCCCGATTCCCCCTGCTGGAGGGAGGGGAAGATTCCGCTTAACATGGGGAAGTGTGAGATTATTAATTTTGGTGGTAAGAGCTGTGAAGCCTTAAAAATGTTGATGTTCAGAAAGATTTTGGTGTACTCTTACAAGGAACACAGAAAGTTAGCATATAGCTACAGCAGTTAGGAGGCAAGTTGGCCTTTACTGCAAGGGGACTGGAGTATAAAAACAAGGAATTCTTGCTACAATTGTGTAAGGCTTTGGTGAGACCACACCGACACATCTATGTGCAGTTTTGTTCTCCATATCTAAGGAAGAACATACTTGTCTTGGGAGTGGTACAACAATTGTTCAGGATATTGGATTCTAGGATGGGGGGTTGTCTTGAAATGAAGGGCGGAGTACATTTGGCCTATACTCTGGTGTTTATAAGAATGACGAGTGATATCCTTGAAACATACAAAATTTTGAAGGGTGTTGACAGGGTAGACACTACAAGGTTGTTTCCCTGGCTGGGGAATCTAGAGCACAGGGGAACAGCCTTGCAATAAATGGTCAATCATTTAGGATTGAGATGAGGAGAAATTTCTTCACTCAAATTGTTGTGAACCTTTGGAATTCTCTGTCCTAGAGAATTCTGGATGGCCCAGGGCCAGATAGACAGATTTTTGATCTCTCGGGGAATGGTATGGCGTGCAGAAGAAAAGTGGAGTTCAGGAAGATCAGCCATAATCGTATTGAATGGTGGAACAGGCTCGAGGGGCCACATGGTCCACTCATGCTACTATTTCACATGCTGTTAAGTACTAACGATTGGCCTCTTTGGATCTCAGGAATTACTTATTTATAGTAAATAGCAAATTGAATAATGAATAATAACCTAGGCATTGTTTTAGATATTCAGCTTGAAAGCATTTACCATTTGATATGTGAGGACATAATCTTCTCTGCTGCTAGGAATGCTCTCCATTAATATAACTCCAGGTTAAGAAACAAATAGTGGAGGGTTATTAACAATAATGGGTCATCCAATTGAATGTTTGGTGTCTCCATCATTTAAACATTCAATTTTGTTAATCAATTAAGTCAGCAAAAATCACTAACCATTTTCCATTTCTGTTACCACTAATTACAAAGTTGCAACTTGTAGTGTGTTAAACACTATTTCAGGCAGAAACAGATGTGTCTCAGGTGTCGTGCAATTCACTTGTACATTTAATCACCTCTATTTGGCATTGTGTTGCAGCTTATCCAATTAGTTCCACTCCTCTGTCCTTTTCCCCTAGCTGTGGATATTTCCCCTTCCAAGTATTTGTCTAATTCCCTTTTGAAAGTTATTATTGAATCTGCTTCCGCCACTCTTGCAGGCTGTGCATTCAAGTCCATAACAACTCACTGCGCTATATATAAAAATAAAAAAAACCTTTGTCTCACCTCTGGTTCTTCTGTCAATTGCCTTGAATCTGTATCCTCCAGTCCTGATGACAGATCACTGACCTGAAAGGTTAGCTGTTTCTTACTTCAAAGATACTGCTAGAACCTGCTGAACATTTCCAGCATTTCGGTTTTTATTATATATTTCCAACATTCATAGTATTTTGCTCTTTTATCCTTTAGCCCTGGCATGTCTGCAGCCCATTTGTACCTGGATGTCTCACCCATCGCTGATTTCAACTCTGTACCAGCTGCCAGGGTACATGCAATAGCAGCTAGTAGGAGATTGTGGCTTTGAGTGTGAGATCATGATCAAGTGACAGGACCTCTTTGTCAGTGCTCTGCTGTTACTCTCCCTTCCTGCTTGGCCTACTGCAGTTGGGCAAGCAGCAATTCTCGGGTGTCTCAAAGCAAGAAATCAGAAGGGGAAGATCGGTGTGCTAGGAAAGCGGGCTTGGGTATAAAGCCAGATGTCCTTGGTCATACCATCAGCAGTTTGTTCATTATGCCAGGTAGCAAGATGAGTAAATGCTGGAACTTGAGAAGGGGCATCAAGCAGGAACATACGGTCATCCTCAATAATCCCAATGATGTTGAATACCAGGGAACCATCACAGCGAGTCCCATGATGCTGAGAGATGATGACTGATTTCTTCATAGGGCTCAGGAGATACAGGCACTCTTGCCCGGTACCAATTCTCCTCTGTTCTCACCTGTTGTGTGCCACCTTGTCCACAAGAGAGAAGGCAGAAGACAGTGATTGTGTAGCACTGTGTCTGCCATTGCTGAATAGCTGGAGGTATGTGGAGTTAGCAAGAAGTGGATGTGAGGCTGGCAGTATTGGTAGGTGGGTGAGGGTGAGGTGAGTATCTGGATGTTACCCTGAGACTTGAGTGCCAGGGATTGCTGTTTAGTGTGACATGGGTGTTTGGTGAATTGCGCAACATGAGAGATTAGTACAGTGGATGTGAGATGTCATATGAAGATGCGTTCACTGACACTGACCACCTAAGTGAGGTCAATAAACTTTTTGTAGTACTACGAAATCCGGAATCAAGAGATTTACCTCCATGGCCAACTATTCCCTAATCCTTGAGTCATTCCTGGCCAGCTCAGAACCATGGGTGCCTCTGTTCCTGTCTGCCTCCACCACTAATATGAATCCAATGTCGCATCCATCACAGGAACTTCCTTCACTGCTCTGCTCTTCAATTTTCTAATGTTATACTTGTAGTAGTTTTCTTCAGTCTGTTCAATTTTCTTTTGTTTAAGGGGACAGCCAGGGAAGGCTGGCTGCACCATGTGGTTTCCAACCAACGCTGCTAGTGCTTTTTAAGGATTCTGCATAAATTCCTTGTTTTTGTACCCTTATGTCTCTGTTTATACTGCCAAGAATCCAAAAGCATTTTCAACAGCCTTCCCAGCTGGTCCGACCACATTCAAAGATTCCTGTACACCTCCTGCATTCTCCAGTGCCCCCTTCGAATTTGGACCATTTGTACCATTTAGTTCATATTGACAACTTCTTTAGCTCAGTGTCAATCCTTATCCCTTGTGCTATATAACTGTAAGTTTTTGTTCTGTTGGCCCTTGCATTGCCCATTTTGGCAGAAAGAATAGAAAAGCAGTATATTATTTAAAGGGCAAGAAATTGCTGAACTCAATGGTACTGAGGGATCATGAATTACATATGTAGAAATGGATAATAAATGTTGGCCCAGCCAGTGAAGCCCACGCCCCGTGAATTAATAAAAAAAATTCAGGCACAGTAAGTGACTAGGAAGACAAATGGAGTGTTGACTTTATTGCAAGAGAAATAGAATATATAAGTGGGGAAGTTTTACTGCAGCTGTACAGGGCCTTGGTGACACCACCTCTGAAGCACTCTGTACAGTTTTGGTCCCCTGATTTGAAAAAAAATATATAATTGTTTTAGGAGCAGTTCAGTGAAGGTTCACTCAGTTTATTCCTGCGATGAAGGGTTTTTCTTATGAAGAAAGGTTGAACAGGTTGGGCCTATACCCATTGGAGATGGAAGAATGAGAGATAATCTTATTGAAACATGTAAGATTTTAAGGGCACTGGATAGGATGGATACCGGGAGTATGTTTCCTCTTTTGGGGGAAAAAAGAACTAGGGGGCATAGCTTAAGAATAAGAGGCCTCTCTTTTAAGAGATGGGGAGAAAAGTTTTCTCTCAGAGGATCATTAGTCTGTGGAACTCTTTTCCCCAGAAGATAGTGGAGGCTGGGTCTTTAAATTTATTCAAGGTTGAGTTAGATAGACTTGTTAGACAAGATAGTCAAGAGTTATCGGGTGCAGACAGGAAAGTGGAAGTGAGGCCACAACCAGATCAGCCATGGTTTTGCTGAATGGGGGATCAAGCTCAAATGACCGAATGGCCTACTTCTGCTCCTAAGTCCTGCGTTTCTATACTGCTGATTGATGCTTAAATATTGGCCAAGGTGGCAGGAGTACTCTCCTGCTCTTCTTTGAATAGTGTCATGGGATGTATTATGACCTCAATTTACCGTTTAATCCAAAAGATGTTACACCTGACTGTGCAACATTCCCTCAGCATTGCACTGAAGTGTTAACCTATTTTTTTTCCTCAAGTCCCTGGATTGAGACTTGAACCCAGAACTTTTTGAACCAGAGCCAAGAATGCCAACTCTGAGGCACTGTTGATTTAGCTGAGGTTTTCCCACAATGCCAAGATTGGTGGGGTGTATCACAAATATTGCCAAAAAATATGCAATCTCATTATTGCTCCAGATGTTGCTGGTTTTATAATATGAATGCGTAAGCATAAAGGCGAATCAGGCACTGTGTCTAAGAATTAAAGTAACGGCACATGCATGAATTAACCAAAATTTAATCTACAATTACTTTAAATTATAATGCCCCTTTTCAGGTTTTGAGATTTTTGTTGGTCTCACCGCTGTGTGCGATCCATGAAGTCAGGCCGTACCCAGTCATGACATGATAAATTGATAATTTTGCAATAAAAAGTGCCTTTTTTGTGCATTAGGGGTATAAAGGGAGTTAAGCAGCCTAACCTCAATTTTATAACTTACTGAAAAGTTTTGGGTTTGAATAAAACTGAAGGTCTCAAATCATGCTGATTTCTCTAAGTAGATGGCCTTCAAGTGTTTGGAGGCGGGAGGAGGGGTTAGGTTGGGGGGTATAAGACAGATTACCATTCACTCATGAACAAAATAATGATTAATAAGCAAATGCAAGTTGTAGAAAAGATATGTTTGTTGTATTTGTAGCTTTAATGAGGTTGATATGATCATTTAAATACCGAAGGTGATCCCATAAATTGAATGCATTCTGGATTCATGGGGCCCAATTTTAATGCTGCAAATGGGTACAATTTGATAAGTTAAAATTGGACCCCATGGTGTGGCACTATTAAAATTGAAAATCCCAGGTGGAGGAAATGAATATTCAAAGATCCTAGTTGTTACAGCTTTTGCAGCAGCAAAACATTTTTAACAACCATGAGTTTAAACCGAGTCTTGAAGCAATACATTATGTCACTGCCAAGCCATTTGGACTATTTTTTTAAGCTGAAGTGGCAGTGGCATGATAAGTGACTTAAATGAAGAAAAGTCTCTGCGGCCGTTGATTTCAATGGTGGTAGAACTATGATGATGACCTGTTTCTGGCAAAGGCAATGGCAAGACTGTGCCCAAATAGGAAAATAATCACAATAATCATCCTTCTTTTCATTGTTCAATGGTCCTTTGGCAGATAAAAAATCAGGGCCATTGATTTTACAGCATTTTTTAAAAAGTTGATTTTGTTGTCCTTATTCCTTTTAATATCAAAGCAAAAATATTGTTTTGATATATGACAATAGAAAATTGTGTTTCAATCTATCTAAGATCAGGTTTTGTTATCTCAGAGAAGGCTCTGTGGAATGCTAAAAAGGGAAATGCACATTGTCTGGATTTTTAACAGATTTAAAACAGACATTTGAGTTATCGTAGCTTTTTATATATGTACAAAATGCTATGGTCAAAATTTCTGTACTAATAGTAGATTTTCAATAACTTCCTTTAATTATCATTTAACAGTCCCAAGGTGCATAATAAAACAGCGTTGTACAGAAATTCGACAGCAACTGTTTTCCTTCTTGATGAATTGTGTAATTACTGTCACTATAAAATTTACTTTAGGAGAATGTCAAGGTCAGTTTGCTTACTCGGTTACAAGAATGACATTCTGAAAATACACGTGGAAGAATATTCAGCTTTATATTCCAAATAGATAGCAAACCTTAACTCATTCACATTGCCCTGGCAGTAGACTACTGAAAGTCATTACAGGAAGGATGTGATCAGAAAAGAAAGGGTACTGAGGAGATTTACAAGGATGTCACCAGGACTGAAAAGTTTTTGCTACATGGAAAGATTGGATAGGCTGGAGTTGTTTTCTTTGGAACAGAGGAGGATGCAGGGGAGTTTAATTGAGATACATCAAGTTATGAGGGACCTGGGCAGAGTGGACAGGAAAGACATATTTCCCTTAGCAGAGAAGTCAATAACCACGGACATAGATTTAAAGAAATTGGTAGAAGGATTAGAGGAGAATTGAGAAAACCTTTTCCATGCAAAGCATGGTTGTGACCAGGATCTCAATTTCTGAAACCCACATTGCACTTTAAAGGTACTTGGCTCTGCACTTTTAAGTGTTGTAGCTGTCTAGGCTTCGGCCAAAGAACTGAAAAGTGGGATTAAATTGAATAACACTTTCTCCGTCGGCAGTGACACAGTGGCTAAATGGCTGCCCTCTGCACTGTAAATTTCTATGGTTCAATGTCACCATTATCCTACATGTAACAGTAGGACTTAATTCTGCATTCTACATGATGGATCATATACTCTGACTTATGAGCCCTGTGCATAGCAGAGGAATTTGGGAATTTTGTGTGGTTGATATTCACTTTATTATCCATATACAAGTTCATTTCAGGTACATTGCTCATTCATTCAAAAAATTACATATAAATAAATAATAACAATAAAAGGAAAGAAAATAACCCTATAACTGAGGTCCAACTTTAAGTAAAATGTATTAAGAAACACTATTCCAGTGTATTAAAATAATCAGTGAGTCCCATCATGAGTGCATATCCTCATCCATTCATCAACCTCCTATTAAAAGTTCTTATAGAGAAGGGCACAAACGAGTTCAAGCACCAATTTGTCCTGCATCTGAGAGATTGTAGCCTTTTCCCTGGATGCAACCAGTACTAATAATGAGAACAAGGGATGATTCGCATTGTTCATGACAGTCTTTACTTTTGTCAAAATTCTTCGAGAGTAGGCTTTGCCAAGAAAAATCTGCTCATCAAATACCCTTCTTGCCTGGTTCATAGCCTCTGTACCCTTAAGGAATTGACTTTCCCAAGACCAGAGTATGGAGAGACATCCAAAAAGGATAGCACTCTTGATTACAACTGTATGGAAGAGTGTTGTGATTGTTGGATCTACTTGAAAGAATTTTAATTTTCTGAGGCAGTATAATCCTGTATGTCCCTTGGCCACCACATTTGTTCCCTCCAATTCAATTGATCATCTACTTTGATACCTAGATGCTTGGAGTTAGTAACTATTTCAATATCAAAATGATGAATTTTCAATGAACATCATGAACAATTTCATTAACTGGATTTTTCCTAAAATCTATAACTAGTTCTTTTGTCTTGTTTTTATTCAGTTTAAGAGAACTATTGTCACACCACTTTATAAACTTTTCCACCAAGTTCCTGTAGTTTACTTTTTTATTACTTATGAGACCCTTAAGTAGCCTATCGTCAGCACATTTCCGGATTGTAACGCTGTCATACTCTGACAACCATTCTTGTAGAGGATGAAAAGCAAAGGTGAAAGTACACAGCTATAAGGAGATCCAATATTTGTTAACAAGGGCTTCAAGTAATTCCTGGAAACAAACACCTGTTAGGATCTGTTGTGAAGGAAACCACTGATCCAAAGTCAGAGAGTACGATTGACATCAAGGTTTTTTTTTAATTTCTCAATAAGCTTGAATGCTTGCATGGTAATAAAAGCTGAAGGGAAATCAACAAAGGTAGCGTGAGCATAGTTGCCTATGTGTGTGCTGTTAGATTGAATGGACCAAGGTCAGAACAGCATTGCCCACTGACTTATGGGGTTGATAGGCAAACTGTAGCTGATCAATATGTGGAACAAGAGGATCTAAAAGACACTTTGAACAATGCGCTGGAAACACTTCATGACTATTGATGTAAGAGTGACTGGTAATCATTTAACTCAGCAGGCTGTGATTTCTTAGCAATCGGAACAATGATGGCTGATTTCCAACAGCAAGGAACAGTATGCGTATCAAACAATTTCTGAAAGACAAGCGAGAAGGGAATTGCCAACTGATAAGCGCATTCCTTAAGAATTCCCCCGCTAATCTGATCTGGGACACATGCTTTCTGTGGATTCACTTGCTTGAATTGTTTTACCACCTCCCACTTATTCATAATAATACAAAATCCCTCTAACTAATGAAGTGCAGTCTGCTGCAAAACTACATATTCCTCAAATTCATCATTTTCAAACCTGCAAAAAAAAAATCTGTTCAACTCATTTGCAACATCACAAGGATTATCTGCAGACAAATAGGGGTCATGTCTCTCTTTTGATGTGAAGCCTGGCATTTTACTCATACACTTCCATGCGTCTCTGGGATTATTGGTCCTAAAAGAGTTAAGCAGCTTATCTGTGCGTGCATCTTTCTCATTCTGAATTTCCTTTCTGACCTTGATTTTTAGTTCATCGCATTTGCCTTGGTCCCCTACATTAAGTGCAATTTGTCTTTCCTTCATTGTTGCTCTTAAGTCCTTTGTCATCTAGGGCTTCTTGTTTATTGATCTTAATTGTTATTATTTGGACATGAAGATGATATCATTTATGATAGCTGTGTTATCAAAAATATGTTGTCTTCATCCTCCATAAAATATCCCAGTTCGTGTTATCAGAAGAAATTTGCAGATCTTGAATGACCACATTATCCCAGACTTTAACCATTCTTCTGCCAGGTTTTACTGTTTTCAGTTTTTGTTGATATTTAGGGAGGAGATGTGATCTGAATCCCCAATCCCTGGTTGAATCAAATTAGGAGCCAAGAAAGGAGAAAAAAATCATTGATCCAGTTTTTGTTTTCGTCTCTCCACAAGTTGGTTTGTCAACACACCTAGTGTAGTTACAGGGAGTAACCCTCAAAGCTGAGTCACAGTGATTAATACCACCAAGGATGATCTGTGGTGAATCTGGAGAGGGAGCAGCCATTTCTTGGACTATTCCATAAACACTGCCTCCTCGTCATTGGCATCCTGTGGAATATATACCAAAATAATGTGTAATTGATTGAATTCTACGGGGCAGATAGAAGGGTCTAAAAGCAATGCACAGTAATTCAATGTTAATGAGGCAAATACATTTCTTAACTTGAAAATTTCAGCCCCAACATTTATTCACATACATACATATGCCCCCTCCTCAGGATTCATTTGTAGCAGTAGCAGACCTATCCCGGTATAGTAGATCAAATCTATCAATATCAGCTATATTATCTGGAATGTCTCAGGTTAGCCAGGTTTTGGTGAAACAGAGCACACTCGATTCCAGAATGTTTAGCTTCCAATCACTCTTTGTCAGGCTACAGCTGAATCTTTCCAACTTAGATTAAAAATGTGGCTTTCTTCTAAAATTTTATATACTGGAAGTCCATTTTGTTGCTATGCTTAAGTAGACTGTGAATCTTTCAATATCATCTAAGAAGGCCATGTTAATAATTGACAAAACTGGACTTATTTATAGGCCAGAGGTAAGTTGCTCCTTTGGAGAGTCAGTGCAGACAGACGGGCAGCAATGTGTTGTAACTATTCTGAGACTCTGTCTGACTAGATGAGAACATCAGGCTGTGCCCCTAAAGGACATTAGTGAATCAATTGGGATTTCACGATCATCCAGCAGTTTAATGGTGACTTTTACTGATGCCTGTTTCTCATTTTCATAGTTTTGAAAACTCAATTAAAATCCTGGAACTGCCAGAAAAGGATTTAAATTCCCATTTCTCTGGATTTATGTCTGAATTCTCGATCAATGACATAGCCACTAGACTATTATACTCCTAAATAGCATCCTTAAAGCAGAGGAAAAAATTCTATTGAGCTTTGCAGAGGTGTAAGGTTAAAAATGTGCAGTGAACCAAAGCTGAAGATGGGTATTAGGAAGGGCAACCTAAAGGTTGGGTGAAGAAGTGCGTTTTAAAGAGAAGCATCATGAAGGAAGTAAGTATGTAGCATCTGGAAGTCCAAGAGCATCAGTATGAAGCTGAAACATGACTAGTACAGTCACTAGTATGGTGTGTTGCAGTCTATGTATATGAGAGTTGGACTCTGAGAAAAGAGGATGAGAGGATAATAACAGCTTCTGAAATGTGGTATCATGGTGGGTTCTCAGAATCAGCTGGATAGACAGAAAGTCAAATCAGTGAGTTAGATGAAGAGCAGAAGTTCGGAAATCAAAGGGTTGCTAAATACAGTTAGAGAGAGAAAGATAACAAAGTACAGACACTGGAAAACACCCGACAGCTTTTCCTGGCGATAGTGGTGAGTGTCGAACAAGGTAACAAAAATAGAAAGGTGTGAGGTCATGAAGGGATTTAAACACTGGCTACTGTTTATTGATGGCTTCATGGCTACTTCCTGAATAATGGCAAAGATCATACATTTCAGTGGCCTGACACCACTTGAAGATCTGAATTGTATGGCATTCCACATAAATACTTTCCTTGCATGTAGGCCACATGATTCACATGAGGAGCCCTGACACAGCCCATAATTGTGTCATCTATGGAACCTTAAACTTGAGGAAAATTCACCAGGTGCATTCGGTCCAACTGATGCCTCATTTCTACAGGTGAAGTGATTAAGATGTAACCCCTACAAACACAACATTAATTACTTTAGTGATAGAGCCATGTACATCTGCTTGATGTAGCAGATGTCCCTGAGTGATGTGGAAAGATCCAATAACATGAAAGCTTCCTGCTGGTGGTAACCAGTACTTCCACAGGATGAGCTATGTTTGATCGAGACCTTGTCTGCATATCATTGCAGCAGATGGCACAACTCTGTGATACAGTGTCTTCTGAGCCAGAGGTGGTGAAGGCAGACTTCCTTTCTTTAGATATTCGGGTGTTGTAATATGCATTTAAGGTATATCAGCGTGACATCACTTGAAGGGAAATGTTACATGTGACCCAGTCTTAGTTTCACTTTTGCTTTGAGTAGAGCACACATGCATACAGCTTAGATGTCTTCAAGATTTATACTGATGTATAACTGCTCTCATGTACCTAGTCTTAATAAATGTGCCCACAACATTATCACCCAATCCATTATGAGCGATTAGTGCCTTGTGTTTAAGCCCAAGTATTATATCATTATAACAGCATGACAAGTCTGTGGTGCAGTGTCTTTTGAGCCCCAGATGATGAATACAGGTTTCCTTTCTTCAGGTATTCAGGCACATGTCGGGATGTTGAATGTAGAAACACAGAACTTAGGATAGAGATGGATGCAGACAGAACATCATGTGTATTGGTACACTTGCATTTGGTGGGCCTTCCTAACTTCCTCTTCATCTGAAACATACGGTAGTTTTGGTGATTGGCATGGAATGCTCATGGTCTCCACCATGGTATTATTTAAATGCTGCAGAAACTAAAGGACAGTATTGATAGCAATAAATGTAAAAGAAAATAGTGTTCCCTGACAAAATATTAATGCATGGACTATTATGTATCAAAAACAAAAAAAGAAGCTCCAAGGAACTTTAAGAAGTCTGCTTGAGCAGGTTAGGGCCTCTGAGTCCTGATATACCAAGTGAAATGGATGAGTTTGTTGCCATGTTCAATCACTTACCCATAGTACAAAATTATAGGGATAGACTTAACTTAAATAGGAATATAATAGAAAAAGCCCTTGCAGTCTCACTTGGGCAGTGAAAATTGTTGGTTGTAAAATAACAGCATTGTGGGTATACATACACAACATGGACTGCATCGGTTCAAAAGAGCAGCTCACTACCACATTCTCACGGGGAATTAGTGATGGGCAATAAATGCTGGCCTAGTCAGCGACGCCAACATCTCATGAATGAATAAAGAAAAATTGGGTGCATCGTGAACTGGGCACTTGTAGCTCCATGCATAATTTCCTGACCAATGACTGACTGCCATGTGATTAACAAAACCAATTTTCACTTACAAGGAGGCTGAGGTCATGGAAGGATTTGATAACAAGGTTGAGAATTTTAAAACTGGGGTCAGGAAGCACCATAAAAGTGATGGATGAATGGAAGTGCGAGTTAGAATATGAGCTTTCCAATTGGTGTCTTCTCTTCCTTGGGAACATGATTAAGTTGTTTGGAGGCAGAATTGTGTCCCTCAGTAGCTTGATAAAAAAATGAACTGCGGAGTGGATTATTTGGGAAATGGCATCTGTGGTAGCCCAGGGAGATCTTGTGGCACATTAAGAGGCTTAAAGTCCTGGCGACCCTGTTATCAACAGGAAGAGCTGTTCCAGTGTGTAATGTTGTCTGTCAATCAGGTTACAACAGCTAGTATATTGCAGCGGAGGTGGCAAAGACCAGTAAAGTGAAAGCTGCTAAGGCCTCCTGTGCAGGTATTCTCCAAGGCTGAAAAGAGTAGAAGCTGAAACTAGACAAGGTATATCAAAGATTGATTATTAGGTGTTTCCAGGATTGGTTTTAAAAGGTAATGAACTGCAGAAAGAAAGGAAGGCTGAGAGATATAAGGAGTTCCGTATTTAGGTTTTCCAGAATTTTCTGGTTTTTCTGTTTTATTCCGTATTTAATATGCGTATTTTCTTTGGAAAGGGAAGACTATGTGATCTAATTGAAGTGTCAAGGCAATGAAAAAAAATCACTAAAATTAATTTGGGTACATTCTTGGTGATGGGAAAGAGTTTGAATGTCAAAAGGCATAAGCAAAAAAATAAATCAAGAATAGAGGGAGAGGTCAGGAAGAAGGAAGACCATGTAGGATAATGTATTTGAAAATTAAAGGGGAGGATAGAGGAAATTTCATTTGCAAGTCCACAATTGTATTGACAAAAAGGAGAAAGACTATTCAAAAATCTTGAGGAATTAAGAGAGAAAAAGGGCAAATAACACCTAGCATCACTCTGACGGGTTTGTTTGTGAGGTAAGAGAGAGATGGAGGAGGATGCGTGGAGTACAACATATAATTATTTCAAAAACTGCTTTTACCTCTAAATAGACTAAAGAATATTTGTGCCACTTTTATCCAAGAGAGGGCACTCAGGCTGTACATTAGGTCAGAAAACAACCTGGTGAAGCAACCTTATTTATGCTATGTCTGACAATTATTAAAAATTGTCCTTCTCAAACATTGAGGCGATCCATAATTGTGTTAAATACTGCAAGATAGTTAGTTAGATTGGGCAATTAGTATTTGGTCTTATTACAGAAGTAATATTAATACCGAAGGGACATATGGAAGGTAATAGTGACAGGATGTATGTATGTTCTTCATTATTTATTTTGTTTAAATAAGAATAGGTACCACTTTTATTTGGTGGTGCATTTCTTGTTAAATGAGCTCATTGATATTTGGAAATGAATTTTAATTGTAATATATTATTTTTCATTGTATTTTCTTTACCCCTTTTGCAGCTGAGCTAACCCCTTCATCAGAATCATTACACCCAAGAATTGACCTGTTTTTGATTCAGAAAAAAACATTTTTGAATGTGGGTATTGCTACTAAGGTTAGCATTTATTGCCCATTCCTCATTGCCCTTAAGAAGCCTTCATCTTGAATCATTGCAGTCCGTGTCTCTAAGAACTTCAACAATGCTGTAGGGTAAGGAATTCTAAGAATTTGATCTGGGGACAATAAATGAACAGCAATATATATCCATGTGAGGTTGACTGGGCCAGTAGATGAACTTAGAGGTGATGGTGTTCCCATGGACATAATGCCCTGTCCTTAAAGGTGGTGGAGGTTGCAGATTTGGAGGTGTGTAGCCAAAAACGGGGAGTTGCTGCATTGTATTCTGTAAATAGTGGAGGGAGAACATGTTTAAGATAGTGAATAGAGTATCAGTTAAGTGGACTGCATTGTCCTGAATGGTACCTTTCTTCCTGAGTGCTGTTGGAGCTGCACCCTTCTAATTAGATTGGTTCTTGGAATGAGAGGGTTGTCCCATGATGAGTAAATTAGGCCTATACTCTCTGGAGTTTAGAAGAACGAGAGGTGGTCTCATTGAAAGATAGAAAATTCTGAAGGGGCTTGACTGGGTGGACACTGGAAGGTTGTTACCTCCAAATGAGGAATCTAGGACCTGGAGGCACAGCCTCAGGATAAGGGGTTGATTATTCAGAACTGAGATTAGGAGAAATTTCGTCACTCAAAGGATTGTGAATCTTTGGAATTCTCTCTCCATTGTTGAGTAATTTCAAGACTGAGATAGTTAGACTTTTGGTCCCTCAGGGAATCAAGGGAAAAAGGGGAGTGGGTGGGAAAGTGGAGTTGAGGCAGATTAGCCATAACTGTATTGAATTATAAAGCAGGCTTAAGGAGCCATATGATCTACTCCTGCTCCTATTTTTAATGCTCTTAAACAAGTGGAGGGGATTCTCTCTTATTGGAGATGGTCAATGCCCGACACTTGGGTGACTAATCAGTCCATTGCTTATTTCTAGGCTTCATAAAACAGAACTGCTGCGGTATTGGACTAGGCAATTTACAAATAACTCAATGTTGATAGAAAAAAAAGTTTCCCATGTCCTTAACATCTATTGTGCTGTATACTGTGTGCTGTAAAATTTATTGACTTTCATTTACTGGTATTGTTTGGGTAATCTAGCTGGAGGTACTTAAGAATTTATAATCCTGTGGCAGATCTTATGCAACGAAACTGCTACAATCCACAAATAAACTGAAACAGATAGATTCTATCTCCATGAGTTCCCTTTAACAAATAAACTATTAATTCATCCTGGTGAGTGCAAGATGTAAAGCTTCGACAGTGTTGGATCCTGGTCACCAGTTTGTTGGGACTTATGCATCCGGGTTGCACGCATGTTTGAGATGGCCGAGTTGGTACAATAGTTGACCAGCAGACAGTTCTTAGGTGGAACACATTCTGTTTATTTATAAAGGTACTCAGCAGCTACACTTTTGTGCTTTCATCTCAAACCCTGTCTCCATACTTCTCCTTACTGAGACGACTGCCTACAGAGGCAGCCTGCGCTACTCCTCTTGGTTACAAGTTCATGTCGTCTGACATTATAACATCTTTCTTAAAGATGTACTACACATTACATTAAACTATAATTACCACAGACAGCATGCCTTTTTTCCATCAATACTCAAGTTCTGTACTACCAAGCGGCTAAAAGTATTAATTTATTCTTTAATGATCATTTATTCTTTGGTAATCGATTTTGTTTTTTGCAAGACATTTCTGGAGAAGCAGATATCTTCTTTTAGAGTAGAGCTCTGGGTAAAATGACAAACTTAGAAATTGAAAAGTAAATGCCCAGGTAGTCAACATGATGGAGCATTATTAAAAGGGTAATTAACCAGGTCAATCAAAAGGTTTCAAGGTGACATTGCCACAGTTTGTTTCCCCTGCTTAAAAAAGAAACTGGATAAGTACATCTTCAGGAAGTAGAAGCAAATTGGAAAAAAAATCTTGTGAATCAAAATTGGATTCTATTTCTCAGTATAAAATGAGAATGGCAACAGCTCCAAAATCAGAAAGCTTGGCTTCTCTCCAAACAGCTTCTCTTTTTCTCCATCTGCCAAAAAATGTAGCATAAGTGCGTAGGACTGGTGAGGGAGGGAACTCAAGCTGAGTGTTAGCTTGGCCCACAGCCAAGATGAAATCCAGAGAGAATGGGAGAATGGAAAGAAGAAAGCAATGTTTATTAGCAAGATAGGGATGCTTGCAATGTAGATAATACAAATATAAAACTAAGAAACAAGCAAAACTAAAAGTTATTGAATTTCCCTTCCTTCCACTCCACTGGAAGACACCCTTGACCCAATTTACCGCGCTCACTCCCCCTCGGTGACCTTCCATCCTTCCAGTGCTTATATTTGTGCTGTTGACTGTGAAGCAATCTTCCTGGTATTCATTTAGCTCAAATGGGCAAGCTGCCTGTGGAGGTGCAACACACGTCGGCAGCTTGATCAGTTAATCTTAATGTGGTCTGGGTCCAAGCCTTAGCCGGCCTTCGGCCTCCCGCTTTGCATATACATTGCGGCCGCATTGCTATATGCATGTACGCGAACTGGCCATTGAGGCATTTCTGAGCCATGATGCGGGATCTTTGAGTCCTGCCCGCCGGCAGGATTTACCGATGCCGCCAAAGTCAATGGACTTTTGGCCGGCTCGCCATATCTGCCGTGGCGGTGTTGGAAAATCCTGCGCATAGTGTTTTCAATGTGTAATTCTCCCTGAGAACAGAAAGCAGAAAGATGACCAAACATTTTGATAAATGTTATGGAAACCTGAACCCTTACTTCTATGCCACATGTCAAGCAAAGCATTAATATTTTTAAACTGCTTCTTCCTAACTAGTCCAGGGTTGTTTCTGAGGTTACTGACTGGGCGGTAGTGCTATTTCAGCTCAAATCTAACTCTTTGCTGTGCAATTCACTGGCTGAGCCGGCATTTATTGCCCATCCCTAGTTGCCCTTGAGGAGGTGGTGGTGAGCTGCCTGCTTGAACCACTGTGGCCCATGTTGTGTCAGTACACCCTCAGTGCTGTTAGGAAGGGAATTTCAGGAATTTGACCCAGCGACAGTGAAGGAAAGGTGATATATTTCCAAGTCAGGATGTTGAGTGACTTGGAGGGGAACTTCCAGGTGGTGGTGTCCCCATCTATCTACTGCCTCTGTCCTTCTAGATGGTAGTGGTCATGGGTTTGGATGATGCTGTCGAAGAAATCTTGCAGTGCATCTTGTAGAAGGTACACACTGTTGCCACTGTGTGTTGGTGGTGGAGGGAGCGAATGTTTGTGGATGTGGTGCCAATCAAGTGGGCTGCTTTGTCCTGGATGGTGTCAAGCTTCTTGAGTGTTGTGGGGGCTGCACTCATCCAGGTAAGTGGGGAGTATTCCATCACACTCCTGACTTGTGCCTTGTAGATGGTGGACAGGCTGTGGGGAGTCAGGAGATGAGTTACTCATCGCATGATTCCTAACCTCTGACCTGCCCTTGTAGCCACTGTATTTATATGGCTAGTCCAGTTCAGTTTCTGGTCAATGGTAACCCCCAGGATATTGATAGTGTGGGATTCAGTGATGGTAATGCCGTTGAACATCAAGGGTTAATGGTTGGATTCTCTCTTGTCAAAGATGGTCATTGCCTGACATTTGCGTGGCATGGATGTAACTTGCCACTTGTCAGCCCAAACCTGGATATTGTCCAGCTCTTGCTGCATTTGGACATGGACTGCTTCAGTTTCTGAGGAGTCGCAAATGGTGTTGAGCATTGTGCAATTATAAGTGAACATCGTCATTTCTGACCTTATGATGGAAGGAAGGAAGCAGCTGATGATGGTTGGGCCGAGGACACAACCCTGAGGAACTCCTGCAGTGATGTCCTGGAGCTGAGATGACTGACTTCCAGCAACCGCAACCATCTTCCTTTTTTGTTAGGTATGACTCCAACCAGCAGGGAGTTTTCCCCCTGATTCCCATTGACTCCAATTTTGCAAGGGCTCCTTGATGCCACACTTGGTCAAATGCTGCCTTGATATTAAGGGCAGTCACTCTGACCTCACCTCAGGAGTTCAGCTCTTGTGTCCATATTTGAACTAAGGTTGTAATGAGGTCAGGAGCTGAGTGGCCCTGGAGGAACCTAAACTGGCATCGGTGAGCAGGTTATTGCTAAGCAAGTGCCGCTTGATAGCACTGTTGATGGCCCCTTCCATTACTTTACTGATGATGGAGAGTAGGCTGATGGGGCTGTAACTGGTCGGGTTGGATTTGTCCTGCTTTTTGTGTACAGGCCATGCCTGGGCAATTTTCCACATATCTGGGTAGATGCTAGTGTTGTAGCTGTGCTGGAACAGCTTGGCTAGGGGCCTGGTAAGTTCTGGAGCACAGGTCTTCAGTAACATTGCCGGGATATTGTCAGGGCCCATAGCCTTTGCAGTATCCAGTGCCTTCGGCACTTCTGGCTGAAGTTTGTGGCAAATGCTTCAGCCTTATCTTTTGCACTGATGAGTTGGGCTCCTCCATCATTGAGGATAGGGATATTTGTGGAGCCTCCTCCTCCAGTGAATAGTTTAATTGTCCACCACCATTCACGACTGGATGTGGCAGGACTGCAAAGCTTGGATCTCATCTGTTGGTTGTGGGATCGCTTAGCCCTGCCTATCACTTGCTGCTTATGCTGTTTGGCATGCAAGTAGGCCTGTGTTATAGCTTCACCAGGTTGGCACTTCATTGTTAGATATCCCTGGTGCTGCTCCTGGCATGCCCTCCTGCATTCTTCATTGAACCAGGGTTGATCCCCTGGCTTCATGGTATCGGTGAAATGGGTAATATGCCAGGCTATGAGGTTACAGATTGTGTTCGAGAACAGTTCTGCTGTTGTTGATGGCCCACAGTGCCTCATGGATGCCCAGCCTAAGTTGCTAGATCTATTCAAAATCTATACCATTTAGCACGGTGTTAGTGCCACACAACACATTGGTGGGTATCCTCAATGTGAAGGCAGGGCTTTGTCTCCACAACGATTGTGCAATGGTCACTCCTACTGATTCTGTCATGGACAGATGCATCTGCGGCAGGTGGGTTGGTGAGGATGAGGTCAACTATGTTTTTCCCTCTTGTTGGTTCCCTCACCACCTGCCACAGACCCAGTCTAGCAGCAATGTCCTTTAGGACTCGGCCAGCTCGGTCAGTAGTGGTGCTACCGAGCCATTCTTAGTGATGGATATTGAAGTTCCCCATCCAGAGTACATTCCACGCTCTTGCCATTCTCAGTGCTTCCTCCAAGTGGTGTTAGGGGAAGCACTGAGGGTGGCAAGGGCGCAGAATGTACTCTGGGTGGGGGACTTCAATGCCCATCACTCTGTATGAAACTTTCACTTTCTGAACAGTTTGATGCTCACGCCAATTGTAAGTTTGCAACTTTTCTCCATTTATTGTTTTTGACTATGTCCAGGCACACACAATAGCTCGAGTCAGGAAATTTCCTGACTTGGCAGGCCTGCCTCGATGGAAATCAGATCTAATTTTAACTTGGGGAGGTGGGGGCGGCATAGATTCAGCTGCATCAACCCAGAAGCATAGTGGAGGCGGCCACAGGGACAGCCAAGTACCAAGGCGGCCTAGTTAAAAGGCGCGCCTCAGTTCACTGGGACTTTGTTTGAGTTGCTTGCTTGTATTTTAGACCATCTGCCCTCAACCTTCACCCATTCCCCATGCCTTGCCCATGCCACCCCATGCCAGCTCATGCCCCCCACCTGCTCCCAATGGCCCCTCATTCCCTCCATGTCAACCCATGGCACTTCCATGCCCATTCACCTCATACACTCTGCACAGAACAGATGAACCCAATGGTAACCATGGCATGTGTAGAACTGCTTAAAATCACTCGTTTATAATTTTCTTTTAAAAAAATTACTTTTGCTACAACCAGACCATTAAATTTCAATAACAGAAGCTATAAGCACTTGACACCACTTTATCTTGTGCAAATAAACATTGAACCATTGACAAAATAGACACAGAGAACAATAGCTTATTATAACATCATAAAGCTGTCAATAGAGCAAAGTTTTCCATTCTCTACACCTGTGTCAACAAAGTGAATCCTTTTATGGAAGTTTGGGCTCCAAGCCAAGCCTCATTATGAGGGGCTGTGAACCACACGTCATGGGAAAGCTGGCCCAACTCCAGTAAAATTGCAGAGGGATTGGAAATGCCTACCCCCACAATGGAACCTGCCAGATCTTAGTGCAGGTTGGCGGGCTCAGCATCTGCACCCTTAGCCCACACTATTGAAAATTTGGGAACACCGGGAATAGGGGTGGGAATCCTAGAATCAGGTCCCGCCTACCATTTTTAAATGGCTCCAATGTCCTTACAACTTGACAAAAAATTAACCCATCATCAGCAGAGTAAATGGACAACCACATTGAAGTATTCTTGCAGATAGGAAATCAGGAAGCAAAATGCACTGAATTTTTCACTTTTATTTAAAATTTTAGAGAGTGAATTAAATGATTGGGATGTGCACATCAGATTTTTTCGTAATGTGTAAATTTGACATTCCACAAATTTAAAATTAGTTTTTAGGGGTAGTGAAGCTGTTCAGCAGTAATTATGAACTTAGTACAACATTTAAAATTGATGTATACATTATTCAACAAAGCATGTCTTTTCCAAGAGTTTTTACAGTAATACTAATCAAGTAAAAGGCTGGGTGAGTTTTCATAAGATCAGTGATTTCTATTTGACTGTTTTCTCACGCACCCATGGGGAAGCAGAGAATCACAGACAGCAGCTCATGGATTTCTATGTTTAAATGCACATGTGCGGATTTCAAAGTCGCTGTCAGTTTCAGAGGAGTCATGATAGCAAATTGTGATCATTCCACCATCGTTACTCATGCGAAATCTGGGCATTAGGATAGTTGACTAAAAGCTTGGTCAATGTAGTAATTATGGTTTTATTTAGCATGTAATGTACCTTTAAGAATAATACTTGTTAGGGAAGATCACATGACCTGTAGTACCCAAAAGGAGAGTAGTGCCGGCTACCTCCGCAGTCAGTGTAAAGATAGAGTTGGAGTTGAAAGTACATGTGTAGTTGCTGTTGAGTACATTGTAAATAAACTTAAATTTTCCACCCAAGAAGTGCCTGCAGATCAGTTCTATTACTAATAGTACAACTCGGCCATCTTACAACAGTCAATGAGCTGGATTTTATGGGGGATCTTTTGATTAGGTTTAGGAGTGTTTGTGGAATGAGATGTTCACATGTGTGGGAGTTGTGACAAGATCTGGAAGAACTGTTAAAACAACAGCTTGTCTGAAAGAATTTGATACTTTATGATTTGTTTACTTGGAGTATTTACATGTTGAGTCACTTGGGTTGCTGTACTTTGGATGAGCAAATTAATTGATTCTGCACCATGAATTTGTGCTTGAAGGAAAATTAGGTTAGAGATAAGTCTGCAAAGCTTGGCAAACTAAAATGAATAACCAGATAATCTTCACCAAGACCCCATGTGAACTGTGCCAAGCTGACACTTGGCATTAAAATCATTGTCGGTTTCTATCAAAGCGGCAAAAAGAACCTTAGTATTTTATTTCTCCACACTTTGGGAAGGATGTGAAGTCAATAGACAAGGTGCGGAAAAGATTCACAAGAATAGTTCCAAGGGTGGGGGACTTCAGTTACATAGATTGGACAAGCTGGGATTGTTCTCCGAGGAGAAGAGAAGGCTGAAAAGAGATTTGATTGAAGTGTTCAAAATCATGAGAAGTCTGGGCAGAGTAGATGGAGGGAAGTTGTTCCCATTGGTGAAAAGATAGAGAACCAGAGGGCACAGGTTTAAGGATTTGGCAAAACAAAACAGTGGCAACATGAGGGAAAGCTTTTTATGCAGTGAGTGGTTAGGATCGGAAATGCACTGCCTGAGAGTACGGTGGAAGGAGGTTTAATTGAGGCAATTATGCTGTTGTGGCCTACTGGGGTATAAAATGATGGGTTAGCATGTAACTAAGAAATATTTCAGAATTAAGGGAGTGAAGCAGCAATCCCATGGGCACTTGCAGGAAGAATGGATCAGATGTTGTGCCAATTCTCTGAATCACACTCCCTCTGGGTATCTCCCTGTTGGGATGAAGGATCAGGAATCACCCTTGAATTGTAAATCTCTTAAAATGAGAGGCACTGATATTAGGACAACATTAATTTATTCATTCAGATGCAGATAATAATTAAGACATTTTTTTAGTTTAGAAAGACACTAAACCAATTAATAAAAACTTAGTTTCTGCCTTAAACCTATTAGAAATCACACATAAATGAAGCACCCAAAGAGAATTAGCCATCCGATAAATTTATATTGCAACATCTTCCATTCTGACCTTTCCTTAGTATCGCATATTGAATGATATGCCAATGGACTAGGTACGAGTCATAACATTTCACACGAGAACCTATTTTGACAATGACTGTGTGTTGCTTTTGAGTAGACATAGTCCTAGACTTGCATAAAGGTCATTTTAATACAATTGATCTAGTCATTACAGAATCTTTGTAAATGTCACAAAAGGTTAGTTGATGCCTACAGTGGCTACACCACACAGCTCAAATTGATTTTGAGGCATTGTTTATGAGTTATTTCAAGTTGCTAGCCCTAAATCTTGTTTCTATTGTTTTTGTTTTGGCAACCTAGCATAAATGAGCCTTAACATCAGCTTCATGGGCTTCATAGGAAGCACTTGTGCCCTGCTTACATAAAGCATGGCATTTTCATCTGGAGCTGTTGTTCATATTCCCATGTCTAATATTAGGCAGAAGTGAAGAAAATAAAGGCACTCAGGTTCAGGAGGAAGCAACGAGGTTCAAGAGAAAAAAATTGGAAATTACAAAAAGTTACTATCATAAGTTAGTTTCTCGTTCAGTCTTCACAAAATCTTCATGCATCAGGATGTGATGAGAAGGAAAAGAGAGGCTTTTAGCAGGTACAAGGGGAGCAAATCAGCGGAGGCATTAATGGGGTACAGAAAGTGCAGGGTGGAGCTTAAGAAATAAAATTCGGAGAGCAAAGAGGGGATATGAGAAAACTCTGGCTGGTAAAAGTAGGGAAAATCCCAAGATATTCTATAAGTATAGCAATGGGAAGAGGATAACCAGGGAAAGAGTACGGCCCATTAGGGACTAAGGGAGCAATCTATGGGTGGAGCCAGAGGACATCGGTAGAGTGTTGAACAAATACTTTACATCAGTCTTCACCCAAGAGAATGAGGATGAAGGTATGGAGCTCGGGGAGAGAGACTGCGAGGTTCTTGAGCAAATTGATATAGGGAGTGACAAGGTATTGGAGGTGTTGGCAGGCTTAAAAGTGGACAAATCTCCAGGTCCAGATGATTTGTGTTCCAGACTGTTGAGGGAGTCAAGGGAGGAGATTGCAGGGGCTCTGACCCAAATTTTTAATTCCTCTATGGCCACGGGGGAGGTGCCAGAGGACTAGAGAACAGCTAATGTGGTTCCGCTATTTAAGAAGGGTTGTAGAGATAAGCCAGGGAACTACAGACCAGTGAGCCTCACGTCAATTGTAGGGAAACTATTGGAGAAAGTTCTGAAAGAGAGAATCTATCTCCACTTGGAAGATTTGATCAGGGATAGTCAGCATGGCTTTGTCAGAGGGAGGTCATGTCTAACAAATTTGTTTGAATTTTTTGAGGAGGTGACCAGGTGTGTAAATGAGGGTAGTTCTTTTGATGTAGTTTATATGGATTTCAGCAAAGCCTTTGACAAGGTCCCACATGGGAGACTTATAAAGAAGGCAAATGCACATGGGATACAGGGTAATATGATAAGGTGGAGTCAAAATTGGCTTAGTTGTAGGAGACAGAGGGTGATGACAGAAGGCTGCTTTAGTGACTGGAAGCCAGTGTCCAGTGGCGTACCACAGGGATCTGTGCTCAGTCCCCTATTATTCGTCATTTATATAAACGACATAGATGACTATGTGGGGGTAGGATTAGTAAGTGGATGACACAAAGATTGGCCGGGTGGTTAACAGTGAGGTTGAGTGTCTTGGGCTACAGGAAGATATAGATAGGATGGTCAAATGGGCAGATGAATGGCAGATGGAATTTAAACCTGAAAAGTGTGAGGTGATACACTTTGGAAGGAGTATTTTGACAAGGAAGTATTCAATGAATGGTATGACACTTGGATGTTCTGAGGAACAAAGGGACCTTGGCGTGTGTGACCATAGGTCTCTGAAGGCGCAGGGGCATGTTAGTGAGGTGGTGAAAAAGGCATATGGGACACTTGCCTTTATCAATCGAGGCATAGGTTACAAAAGTAGGGAGGTCATGTTGGAGTTGTATAAAACCATGGTGAGGCCAGAGCTGGAGTACTGTATGCAGTTCTGGTCGCCATATTATAGGAAAGATGTGAGTACACTGGAGGGGCTGCAGAGTAGATTCAGCAGGATGTTGCCTGGGATGAAACATTTAAGTTATGAAGAGAGGTTGGATAGACTTGGGTTGTTTTTGTTGGAGCAGAGAAGACTGAGGAGCGACCTGATCAAGGTGTACAAGATTATGAGGGGCATGGACAGGGTGGATAGGGAGCAGCTGTTCCCCTTAGTTGAAGGGTCAGTCATGAGGGGACACAAGTTCAAGGTGAGGGGCAGGAGGTTTAGGGGGATGTGAGGAAAAACGTTTTTACCCAAAGGGTGGTGACGGTCTGGAATGCACTGCCTGGGAGGGTGGTGGAGGCAGGTTGCCACACATCCTTTAAAAAGTACCTGGATGAGCACTTGGCACATCATAACATTCAAGGCTATGGGCCAAGTGCTGGTAAATGGGATTAGGTAGGTAGGTCAGGTGTTTCTCACGTGTCGGTGCAGACTCGATGGGCCAAAGGGCCTCTTCTGCACTGTGTGATTCTGTGATTCTGTGATCATGTTCCTTGAAAAGTTCAAAGTTAAGATCAAACTACCATCATGCTATCATGGCAGCAAGTATGTTCAGATAAAATTACCTAACAAGTATTTATGTATAAATTGTGAATGATGATTCAGTATATCTGTTTGAGAACTGTGTCATCGGCTCTGGTTTACATAATAACCCATTACTATGGGACCATGATTTTAAGTGTGTGATGTGCTGGGAGCTGACTATGTGGTGTCTGATAGTGTTTTTTCTAACTCAGCTGCCTCAGTATCATTTTAGTTCCAGTTTCCTCATCCAATCAGCAGCATCATGGTGCAGGCCCACGTTGTGTGATTCCCAGTTCCTGCATTTTTATGGAACAATCTAAACATGCAATTTGAAGCTGTTGGAGTTGGCTGTCAGAGAACTGGAAGTGTGAAAATTAGCCCAAACAGGCAAAACCTGTGTCCCATTTCACTTCTGTAGGCTGTAAGGAGTAGGAGAGAGGCACACTTCAATAGCAATGGGAGGAACAAGCCTGCTGCCGAGACAAAGAAGGCCTGATTGGAGGTTGGGGAAGAGGTCAGCAGCAGGACCAAGGTACCACACTCCTGGTTTCAGTACAGAAAGCAATTTAATGACCTAAGCAGGTTAGGAGAGAAAAGTACGGTGGTTTATTCACTTGCATCCTGCTGTTTGTAAAACCCAACACTGATTTCTCAAGCTTACTCCATCACCTTATGCCTAGCACCCACTTACCTGGCAGTCCACCCATCCTTTTCCATCTATGTACTTCCTCACAGTGTTGTACTATTCTGTACCAAGGTGTTCTCCAGCATAATGGTCGCTGTGCAGTACTGGGCCATGAGAGGATTAATGGCAAAATGGGTCATGGGGACTCAACGCAATTGGTCTGCAATTCTCCCGATGGTGTGTTTATGGTGGGTCAGTTATCCCGCCGACTAGTGGCGCGAACACCATTTGCATCATTAACATGTTGTGAATGCTCATTAAAACAGCTGCTTGCCAGAATCTTGCCACACCTTCCAATCTTGCATCACGCCAGCAAAAATTTACGTCAGCCTCAAATCAGTTTGAAAAGGAGTGGTGTGCACAAGTTGGACCTGGTAACTTTTCCGATCGCTGGTAACTTTGAGGTGGGTGGAACATACATAGCGTACCAGCCATAGCACTATGCTGGTCTTGTTGCAGTGAATGACACTTTGCTGGGGCTGTAGGGTTAGTCTGCTCCTGCTCTTTGCCTACATTGTCCTAAAGAACACCACTGTGCTGTGTTCCTCATACAGGCCTCCACTTTCAGAAACTAGCCTTTCAACTGGGGGTGGGCTGTGAGGCATGGGTGGGGTTGATGATCATGAGGAGGGGAAACAGGAAGCGAAGGCTGTGGAATGGCAGTGATGGGGAGGGGCGAACTGCAGGGGAGACAACGGTGAGAGAAGGTCATGGAATGGCTGTGCAGGGGAAGGGCGAACACGAGGAAGGCCTTTTTGGGGTCGGCCTCTAACCTCTTGTTGCCGCAAGAGTGAGGAGTCTGCTTAGAAAGAAAGATGGAAGACCTCCTTGTGATGAAAGCCACTGAAAGCCAATGGTTTCATTAGCACTGTTAAAGGGCTACTTCGAACTCAGTGGCTTCACATCACAGCCACTGCATCTCAAGAGCAATGCATAGGAATGTAGAATTTGGGAATGCAGGCAATAGTGAAGGAGGGACAGCTGTATCATAAGAAAAACAGAGAATGCTGTAAAAACTCAGCAGGCCTGGCAACATCTGTGGAGAGAGAAACAGTTAACGTTTCGAGTCCAATATGACTCTTCTTCAGAGCTAAAGAGAAGTAGGAATATGATGGATTTTATACTGTTTAAGAGGAGGAGGAGCAGGTGGAATGAGATAAAAGGTCAGGGATAGGTGACAGCTAAGCAGAGATTGACAAAGATGTCATGGACACAAGACAAAGGACGTGTTAATGATGGTGGTAAAGAGTAAAGAAGGTGCTGATAGTGGCATAAAGGTAAGATAGCAGAAGGTATTAATTGCAGAACAAGGGTCAGCACTCTGTGAAAGCAAAATATAAAGACAAGTGACTGATGGCCCTGTAGGGGGAGGGGGGGTTTGGGGGAAAAGGATTTTAAAAATTGAACAAATAAATAAAATAATAACATATTTTTTAAAAAAAATAAATAAATACATAAAAATTGGGTTAAAAAAAGGGTCAAGAGGGAGGAGAGGGTTCATAGTCTGAAGTTGTTGAACTCAATGTTAAGTCTGGAAAGCTGTAAAGTGCCTAATCGGAAGATGAGGTGCTGTTCCTCCAGTTTGCGTTGGGCTTCACTGGAACATTGCAGCAGGCCAAGGACGGAAATGTGGGCATGAGAGCAAGGTGGTGTGTTGAAATGGCAAGTGACAGGGAGGTCTGGGTAATGCTTGTGGACGGAGCGAAGGTGTTACGCAAAGCGGTCACCCAGTCTGCGTTTGGTCTCTCCAATGTAGAGGAGACCGCATTGGGAGCAGCAAATACAGATTGAAGGAGGTGCAAGTGAAGCACTGTCTCACTTGAAAGGAATGTTTGGGACCTTGGATGATGAGGAGGGAGGAGGGAAGGGGCAGCTTTTGCACCTCCTGCAATTGCATGTGTAGGTGCCGTGGGAAGGGGATGAGGAGTTGGACGTGATGGACCAGCGGACCAAGGTATCCCAGAGGGAACAGGCCCTATGGAATGCCAACGAGGCGGGTGAGGGGAAGATGTGTTTGGCGGTAGCATCATGCTGGAGTTGACAGAAATGGTGGAGGATGATCCTTTGAATGTATAGGCTGGTGGGCTGAAAAGTGAGGGCAAGGGGGACCAATCGTGGTTTTGGGAGGAAGGGGTGAGGGCAGAGATACAGGAGATAGTTAGACATGGTTGAGGGCCCTGTCAACCACAGTGGGGGGTAAACCTCAGCTAAGGAAAAATGAAGACATGTCAGAAGCATTGTTTTGGAAGGTGGCATCATCGGAACAGATGCGAGGGATCCGGAGGACTTGAGAGAATGAGATGTATCATATATGACATTCCATCAAAGAATGTCTGTCCAATTGTCACTTCTAACAGGCCAAAGGGCATCCACTCATGAACCATGAGCAACTGATTGGTATTATTAGGCCACATCAGAGATTGGAGTACAGTGCTCGGTTCAGTCATTCATCTCACTGAAACCTCAGCATCCCATGCAGGTCTCAAGATGTTACATATCTGCGATGCCATCTTGGTCACCTCGATGTGTGTGCTGGTGTCTCAGGGACAAGGTAGCATCAACCACCATGCAAGTAGGGCATGGAAAATTATGGACCCTTACAGTCTCCAAACGTGTCATCTTCTGAGTTTTACTTTCTTCTCCTTGAATCAGTAATGTCTTCAATGTTTCCTCTCAGAGAGAAGGGAAAAGTACATATGGATTCAGAGCTGAATGCTGCCTTTGTCAGGGTTCTAATACAATGGAGGAGGCAAAGGAGGGAGAGGTGACTCCACGCGCAGCTCCAGCACAAGGGACATGGTCAAGTGGAGCCAGAGCATGAACTGGAGGGTGAGGAGGAGAGACCCAAACAACCGGGGCGATTTGCCAGACCTAGGGTTTATCATAGAAGAGTTTCCTACTTACAAATGAGTGAGAGGCAATGCCATGCATGTCTGTACCTGTCCCGAGCTCTGGTACATCACATATGCCACATTCTTTGAGAAGACCTGATGTCATGTGGAGTTGGAGGGTATCCCCTGCCAGTGACTTTGAAGGTGACCACAGTGCTCAATTTCTCTGCCTCTGAGTCTTTCCAAGGATCAACAGGGGACCTGTGCAGCATTTCTCAGTCCGCAACACATTGATGCATAAAAGAGGTCACAGATGCCCTCTGCAGGAAGGCCCATCATTATGTCAGGTTTGCTCTGGATGAAGATAGCCAGGCTGCAATATTCACAGGCTTCGCCGCGATCTCAGACTTCCTAAGAGTGCACCCATGTGGCTATACGGGCTCCATGGCAGTAGCTCCTAGTGTTTATAAACCGCAAGAGCTATCATTCCATCAATGTACAACTGGTGTGTGATCACCAGAAGCACATTCTGCACATTTGTGCACGGTACCCCAGGAGTTGCCATGACTTCTACATCCTGAATCACTCCCAGATGCCTGATATTTTCAAGGGGCAATTACATCTGCAGGATTGGCTGCTTGGGGATAAGGGGTACCCACTGAAACATTGGCTGATGACATCAATGTGTTGGCCTCAGAGTCATTCCAAGGAGAGGTACAACATTGCTCACAGCTCCACACACTCCCTTATAGTACAGACCATAGGGATTCTGAAGATGCACTTCAGATGCTTGGACCGCTCAGGTGGCTCACTACAATACACACCTGACAGGGTTTCCTGGACCATTACAGTGTGTTGCACCCTTCACAATCTGGCAATGCAAAGATGTGATCCGTGCCAGAGGATGAACTTGAGGAGCATGAGAGCTCATCGGAGGATGACGATCCAGAGGCCTAGGAACCTCACGAGGCTGCTGAGGTTCAGTATGAGCGCAACCACGCTATGGAGGAAGGAAGACGTGGGAGATGTGCCTGTGATACATTAATTGCTGACAGATTCCAGGAAGAGCAAGTTAAGTGAGGGAATATGGCCACATCTCTCCTAGCCCTCAATGCCATTTTCTTTCAACTCAGGGGATGTCCACCCACTTGCAGTGAGAATGAGTCCTGCATTCACACTTGGGTGTTCTGACCTCATGATTCACCAGGCCAAACTCTTTGCTTTGGTCCATGGGGCCCTGTGAGTGAGCTCACTCTGGGAACTGATAGCCCACTAAGGAACAAGAGTGATGTGAGAGAAGACTTGAAGCCTTTGCTGCCATCTAATGATGCAAACACTGCTGTGACTGAGATGTGGACATGTCTAGGGATCTCCTCCTCTCGTGCATGTTTTTTCTTCTGCCACTACCACTGAGGAGACACAAAGCCACTAGAATATCAATGCTGATGAGCTGCCCTCACTCAATTGTCCCTTGAGAAAGAAGGGTTAAAAACGTTTACATCACACATTTCCAATAAATATTTAAACACAGCTTTCTGACATCACACAAGGGTGCAGAGACTAGTTCAACTGAGGTTGACATCACAGGAATGTGATTCTCACAGTGGGACACTATCAGTGAAGAAGAAAGAAAGGCATGTGATGAGAAGGAATGGAGCAGAGGTTGGGTGAGATATATGTCCCCTTTGGGTGGTGTGCCCAGAGGGCCAGAGGATGGAGTGTGAGCAACGTGATAGATGGTTCTGAAGAAGAGACATATGGACGCAAAATGTTAACTCTGTTTCTCTCTCCACAGATGCTGCCAGACCTGCTGAGTTTTTCCAGCATTTTCTGTCCATATTTCAGATTTCCAGCATCAGCTGTATTTTGCTTTTATATTATAATAGATGGGGTGGTGGTGAATGTGAAAGTCTCGGTGGGAGAATGAGTGTTGATACGTGTCCCCCACTAAGGGTTGTGTAAGATCCCTGAAGAAAGTGTCAGTGTGAATGCATAAAACCATGATGGGAGTTTGTTATTGGAAAGAGTTGAAGGATGACTTACCCTGGTGGAGCGGTTGAGGTCATTCATGCTCTTCCTGCACTGGGTGGCATTTCGGACTCAGTTGCCAGCCATGCCGACCTGTTCTGCAGCGGCCTCCCAGGCAAAGGAGGTGAGGCTCTGTGCTCCCTGCAGCCATCCCTGGGATAGAGCACCTGCTTTTGTGCCTGCACTCCTCTGATCAAGGCCTGGAGGGACTGGTGCGTGAAGCGGGGTGCTGCCTTCTTCTGGAGGCTCTTGAACTTCCTCTTTAGCTGCCAGACTTCTCTGGTGGGGTGGAGAGAGTGAGATTATGTGTTGGACTGGCTTTTAAATATGATGCCTGGACCTTTGAACCCGCCAGCTGATGGTGGACGGACGAATCAGGTCCCGAGCCGCCAGGTGATTCGAACCGATATGTGGCTTTGCATAATTAATGAGGCTCCAATCACACAGTTGGGCGCGAGTTCCCGCCATCCCGGACAGTGAGGTGGGCGCGGCTGAAAACCCCCGCCACCCCGCTTAGACTCATTTATAGAAAATCCTGCCCGAAGCAATCATAGAGATACATTTCAGAAATATTTTAAAGGTGGGGAGTTATAAAAGTTTTGGAAGAGAATTATTGAATTCAGGGCCTAGATGGCTGTGCTGTGTTATGCTTGGGACACTTTAGTACGTCAAAACCGCTATATAAATGCAAGTTGTTGTATATTAAGTTGCTGATACTCGCATATCTTGGTAGTCTGATTTAGGAATGATCCAACAATGTAGCACCAGCACCAATAGCGATCCTTTGCAAAGCTCAAGTCCCACAGCATTCAAATTGAGTAAACCAATAAGAACAAATATAAACAGAAAATAGGACTGATTGTCTGGGCTTCAAAGGCTAGATCGTTAGGCCTCAGGAATCGCAAGGAGCTCTAAGACTATAGGGGCGACACATTTGCTTAACAGGTGATTCACTGCCTTCACTTTACAGTTTCTGTCTGAAATATTAACAGTCTAGATTGACTTACCTTTGTGAGGCGGTCATAACCTTTGTGGAAATTGTCCTCAGAAAAGGAAATGAACTGAGCGTCTGTTCTCTGGAACGTGTGTTTTTGGTGGGTACACTATTTTTCACCAGGACAATGTTAATTTAAGGTTATAATCAATTGGAATAAATAGATTACTGGAAAAGAATGTTTATTAATTAGACTAGAACTTCATATTTCCCTCAATAACAATGAATGCACCATATATTTCATTTAAATACATAATGCTATTTCCAATAGTGGAACTGAAACTATGTAGATTTTGTACCAAGGCAATTGAGAAGACCAGCAACAAGAACTTGCATTTAAATAGCACCTTTAATGCAGTGAATTGTCCTCAGGTACTTCACAGTTTGGATATATTGGGACAGGTGGCCAAAAACTTGGTCAAAGAGGGAGATTTTAAGAAGCATCTTAAAGAAGTAGAGGGATTGAAGAGACAGGGAGGCTTAAGGACAGTTTTCCAAAGCCAGGACACAGGCAGCTGAAGGCACACCCACCAATGGTGGAACAAATAAAATTGGAGATGTGCAAGTGGCCAGAACTGAAGTAGCGCTGAGATTTTGGATTTATAGTGATAGGGCTGGAGAAAGTTATGGAGATAAGAGGTGGTATGGTCATGGAGAGATTTGAAAACAAGGATGAGAATTTTAAAATTGCAGTGTTGGTGGGCCATGAACCAATAGATGCCAATAAGCACAGGGGTAATGTATGAATGAATGCAAATTAGGATATGAGCACCAAAATTTTGGCTGAGTTCAAGTTAAAGTGTATTGAAAATTGAAGGCTAGACAGGAGATCATAGTCAAAGCCACAGGTAAGAAATGCATGGATGAGCTGAAGCAGGGACTGGGATTGGTGAGGTTCTGGAGGTCAAAGTAGGATGTCTCAGTGTTAGCGCAGGTATGTGGCTGGAAGCTCATCTCAGGTTAAAATAGAACACCAAGGTTACAAACAGTCCGATTCAACCTCAGACAGTAACCAGGGAAATGGATGGAAGGGACAAAATTCCTGGTGGGAACTGAGGCAATGGCTCTCGTCTTCCCAAAATTGAGTTGCAAGAAATTTATGCTCATCCAGGACTGGATGTGAGACAAGCAACATAACACATCAAAGATATGGAGGCAGCAAGAGAGGTGGTGGTGAGGTAGATCACAATGAGTTGTTTCCTATTGCCATTTTCAATGTGTTAGGGGTATTTCTAGTAGATAGAATAACATTGCAATGGACCTTGATATTTTACTATACTCTTAACCAGTTTGTTCCACTCCCCTCCTGTTTCCCTGTTGCCTTGCGTTATTTTTTTCAAATTTATATAAATTCCATTTTGAAACTTAATATTGAATTTGCTTCCTTTATCATTCAGACAGTGTATTCCTGATTATAACAACTCTGTGTGTAAAAAATAAATCACCACCCAATTGCCACCCTGCTACTACTTTTTCTGCACCAGACCAGAGCTCTGCGTTTCTGGAGAAGCCATGAACGGAAGTCCCAGCCATAAATGCGGAGCGTATGTGAACTGTTTCTTTGTAGTACTGGATCGTCAGAAGAAGACGAGCCATACCCGCTTTTTACAGCACTAACTTCTGTATTCTGGTAAGAGCTTAAATGTCCTAAAACTTCTTTGAAAAGCTATGGTGTGAAATTAAGTGTGCAAGGGATAGGGCAGGTAACATAGGTTGGTAGGAAGTAGGGTGGGTTAGGGCATATGGCGGGTGAGATAACCAGGTGGTAGGGTGACAATTGGGTAGGGTGGCAAATGGGTAGGGTGGTAGGTGGCTATGGTGTTGGGTGGCAAGAGAGTAAGGTGGCGGGTGGATAGGATGGCTATGGCAGCAGTTGGGTGAGGTGGGTAGGGTGGCAGGTGGGTGAATTGATAGGGTGCCAAGTGGGTGAGGTGCATATGGTGGCAGGTGGGTAGGGTGGTAGGTGAGTAGATGATGGGGGTAGGGTGGCAGGCCGTGGTGGGTAGGTGGGTGAGGTGGCAGGTGTCTAAGTGGGTAGTGGGGTGGGGATGGTTTGTCAGGTCGGGGGGATTTGGGAAGTCAGGATAGTTGGGGGTCAGGGAGGGGTAGTCAGATAGTGGGGCCTAATCAGGTCAGGTTGGGGGAGTTGGAGATTCAGTGGGCGGGGGGGGATGGGAGTTGGGGGGGTTCAAGGGGTAGTCAGGGGAGTCAGTGTGAGTGATAGGGAGTCAGTTATATAGTTATCCTGGTGTTAGATTAGATTTTAATCATGTCTAACATTTCCTGGGTAATTATCCAGATAAGTAACTCGAAACTCTCTGAAGTCTCCAACTCTAACTCAGAATTGAAGATATTTTCGGAGGGTCCCAGACAGCAGAAGAATTGCCTGTTGGAAGTTCAAACTTCCTGGGTAATTCCCATGGAGTCATTTCATTGGGACTTCTGAGGGGCTCTGTAACGCATCTCGTGGGACACATACAATATCTGACATGCGGAGAGCGGACGCTATGGGCTCTTATCTCACCTCTGGTTCTGTTGCCAAATACCTTAAATCCGTGCCCTTTGGTTACTAACCCAATTACAAGTGAAAACAATTTTCCTTATATACTCTATTAAAACCCTAGCAACTTCTCTGTTAAATATGCCCTTAAAGCCTGGTTTAAGGAAAACAATCTCAATTTCACTAGTCTGTCCACATGATTTCTTATGCTCACTTTCTCTGCAACCAGCCAATGAAGCACTTCTCAGAGTTCAATAGTATCAACGTGGTCTCAATGAACAGAAGGAAAGTGGTGCATATAAGAGATACCCTGCACTCATATGGAATACCCTGTCCCTGCATAGCCGAACCATTTTAGATTTTAACTGTAGCATTGAACCATACAAGTTTACAGCGCCACCCTTGATGACCACATCCTATCCTTTTTTTATTCTTTCATGGGACCTGGGCATCACTGGCTAGGCCAGCATTTTTATTGCCCATCTCTAATTGCCCTTGAGAATGTGGTGCTGAGCTGCCTTCTTGAACTGCCACAGTCCATGTGGTGTAGGTACACCCACAGCACTGTTAGGGAGGGAGTTCCTGGATTTTAACCCAGTGACAGTGAAGGAAAGGTGATATAGTTCCAAGTCAGGATGGTGTGTGGCTTGGAGGTGTAGGTGGTGGTGTTCCCATACATCTGCTGCCCTTGTCCATCTAGATGGTAGAGTTTGTGGGTCTGTGCTGGGTCTTTGTAACAGGAATCAAAATTTGTTACCATGGCTCTGCTTCATAGTCTTTCATAGCCCTATAGCTTCTCCTGCATTGTATATTTATTTATCTCTTGAAAAGATTCAATAGTCCCTCCCTCAACCTGTAATTGTGCAAAAACATTCCAATCTTCGACAATTGATCTTTAGTTGAAGGTTTGGGTCCATTACCTTCTTGCCTTTCTTTCCTCTTCCATACCCTCCTGATGCCTGGGATTCTGCTCTTCCTGCAAAGGGTATTGCTCCTCGTAGTCACGAGACCAATTTGTGTTTTTTGTAATTAAATCAAAAACAAATTGTATGTCTACATGTTATGAAGACAAAAAAGGAAATCTGAAAGCAAAACTAATATAAACAACATTTTATTTAGCTTTCTTTTGAACACTACACAAGTTTAAACTTGCTGGTTTAAGTGTCAGAGAAAAATTAGTATTTTGGATCATACACTCCTGCAGCTACAGCATCACAATACTTACTAGAGATAATGGGCTGAATCTTTGCCACTTCATCCTGCAGCAGGGGCACCTCTTGGTTTATTGTACTCACCTTTGCATCCAATTTCTCCTCCTCTTTTATCTCCTGCTCCTTCCCCAATGAGCTGACTCCAAGCAGGGCCTCACAATCATCAAGGTCCACAACTCTCTGGAGGGCAATCATATGGCGAGTGCTGTGGACCACCACAATCACCAAGCCTTTCCAGGAGGGTATTGCATGGCACCACCTGACCGGTCCAGACAGCAGAATGGCATCTTCATATGCATGATGACCTGCTCAATGGTTATCCTGCTGAGGAGGTGGTATTGGTTGCATTGCCTCAATCCCTTTGTCCGAGGTTCTGGTAGAAGGGTCAGTACCCATCTCTTCAAGTTCATCCACACATTTTTGGGGTTGGAGTGAAGATTTGAAGCAGCCAGGACTGACAGGTTGAAGGAGTCAAGACAGCTGCCAGAAAAAAAAACAAGTGCACACATAGGGGAGCTCTTGCTGTGGTCTCAGACCAGTTGTACATTGAGAGAGCAAAAGCCCTTTCTATTGATGGATCTTACTAGCTATTCACTGGATACCTTGATGACCACATCGATGCAATCGATGATGTCCTGCAGCTGGGGGAATCCAGTGATGGAGGCGGAACCTAAAGCATTCTGTCCCTACTTTGCCATGTGCATCGTTAAAGGAATGTGTTGTCCAGCTCTGGCAAAGAGGGCATCAGCGATCAGTGAGATGCAGTGCTATGCAGCCGCTTGCAAGATGCCACTAAGACCTGCAGCTGAACCTTGGAATGAGGCTCCAAGGCATCACTCATTTTCCCCACTGACCCCCTTATGAGTCCAGAATAATACCTAGGGTAGCAATGACTGGATTCACACTGCGAAACCTGCTACCAGCTGGCTGTTCTGAAACAAACAGTTTCTAACCTGTTTATCCCTTTAAATATCCCACCTTCCCCTTTCTCAAGATCTAAATGAATTTTTTAAGAAGCACAATTGGCCTTAATAGGGATGAGAGCAGGATTCCTGCACCCGCCATCCCCCCCCCATCCCCCACCCCCCAACCCCCACATCGCCCTGGTGACCTTTGATCCTTTGATCGCTGGCACTGGATTGGTGCCTTGAAATTGACATAATCGCTGGTGCCAGTATTTTCGGGGCACCCCTCACCTCCGTTCCCATCTTCGGAGGACCCCAAAAATTCAGCCCACTGATCCAATTCAATTTCTATAATAACTAAGTGAAAATTCTAGAAACCTATTTGATGCATTAATAGGTCAACTTCACCCTTCATCCAATCTGTGAGGTGTCACGTATTGTGACAAATTGTGAATAGAATAAATAAGTGAAAATGATTTCTAATGACAGATTGGTCAGTAATCAGAGAACATAAGTTTAGGGTAATTGGCAAGGTGTAAAGAAAATTTTTTTTCCCCCTAATATTACTGTGGGATACTGAAGCAGGCTTGTGGGGCCTGTGTGTGTGTCTGTATGTGTGTGTGTATTATGACTAATTTAATTAAACTGAAGACAATCAGACTGCAAGGTTGAAATCATCAAAGGTGTAAAAGCTGGCATTTTGAAATGGAAATGGACGAGCTAACATTTGCATTTGTAGATTAGTCAAGAGGTTTGAAGTTCAAAGAGATATGAAAGGGAGTTTTACAACTGGCAAAAAAAAGATTGAAAGCTGCAGGTGCGTGGTCATGTGAGAATTTGAAAGGTGGGCTGTGTGAAGACAGAACTGTGAAAAGCAGCCTTTAGCCACTCCAGTGAAGTGCTTGCTTTTTCCAGAAAGCAAGGTTTTGTTCTAGCCTTGGATTTCCATTGTCAAGTGAGAGGGAGAGGGAGAGGGAAGCCCTGTGAAATACCTCCCTTATAGCAACAGTGGGTGCCTTGTAGTAATGTTACTGGATGTTTTATAGATTAAGAATCTATTTGGACTGTTGCCTGGAAAAGGGTGTTTATTTGGGAGACTAGTTAAGTAGAAATCTTTTGGGAAATGTTGTAAGACTAAATTTAACTGTGTAACTGTAATCTTGCATGTTTAAGTTTTCTTTTATTAATAAATGTTTTACCTTAATATTTAAAATCTCCAAAAGTGGTAGTGGACTCTTCACTTCAGTACACATACTTTCTCATAATAAAAATACAGATTGTAAATTGTTGTGATAGCTTGGCCAAGTTTCCCTTTAGGATTTGGTCAAACCAGCAATTACCACCTGTCATATCATAACAAAGGGCACAATGCTGGAGGTGTTTTGAAGGGTAAGCAGCATCTATGGGGCTGACCACCTAACATTTGTTTTGGGGTAGCTCTTTCCCCTAAAAAAGCTGTTGAGGCTAGGTCAATTGAAAGTTTTCAAATTGGGATTTTTTTTAAGCAATGGGATTAAAGGTTATGGAACCAACACAGATAGATATTAAGAACTTATATTTATACAGCTCCTTTTATGATCTCAGGACATTCCAAAATAATGTACAACCAATTATTTACTTTTTGAAGTGTAGTTGTAATATAGAAGGGAGGTAAGATACAGAATGATAAAGTTGAACAGTGGAACAGGCTTAAGGGGCTCAATCCTGCTCCTGTGTTCCTTCCTGTAAGTCAGCACTTTCAGGACAGAAGGGAATAGAACACAACAAAGAGCTAAGCATACTATCCCAATGAAAAACTCATTCAAAGTAAGTTTTCTTCAATGCTAACAAAAGAAAAACATACTGAAAAATCATCTATGGTACGTTGGCTTCCAATACTAAGCCTGCCCTCCCAGCAGAAAAGCATATTCAAAGGGATGATGAGTAAGGGAATTGACACTAATATTGTACCCACCTACGAGCTATGTTCCCTTTGAATCCCACTTCCTGCTGGGTAGTCCAGGATTGGTGAATTGTTATCTGGCAGGTTCCAGCTGATTTGATGGCTATTTAATGACATTGTGATGAATGGAGATATACTTTAATCACATTAGAAAAACAATCTGAGGACAAGTTTTGTTACATTGAGGCAGTTCGATTGGGAAAAAAAAAATCACAAGCTCCTGTTGGTATTTATCGATTTTGTTATGCATGGTTTCGGCTTATTTTGATGTAATATAAGGTGCTTGTTTTCTATCCATTTAACTTCTGTTCATGTCCTTTTGAATCAATTCCTAAATGCTTTGTCAATTCTTTGTTTACAGGCTGAATTCCAAATATGATTTATGCAACAATATGTTACATTTAATCAAAGCAGCCAAATTGATATGTTGAGCAGCACTGGGCATCAGCATCCTGAAACAGTTCTCATTAGTGTTCTGATGAAAGGCCACAGACCTAAACCATTAACTCTGTATCTCTCTCCACAGATGCTGCGAGACCTGCTGAGTATCTGCAGCATTTTCTGATTTTACTTCATCATTTTCTTCATGGACGTGAAGGGTGCAAATGCATCCCCACTGATAGAGCTCAGGAAAAAGAAAAACTGATCTGCAGCTACAAAACAGCTGGCATAGCCTCACAACTTAAATGGCATGCAGCTGACAGACAGTTGTGAATAATGGTCTAAACCAAGAACACTCGTTCCAGTTCACTGAATAAGATAAATTCCTTTTAATTACTTTGGATTTAATTTTTATTTCTTTCTCGGGGTCACATTGTGCAATTCAGCTTGTCTTCAGGTGAAACTGAAATCCAACTGACACACATATGACATAGAAAAAAACAGTCACAATAGGAGTGGAGCAGGTGCAGCATTTTCCATCAGGTTTTACCCAAAGGCATGCATTCCTCGGAATTCAGTTCGCAAGCTCGTTTCTCACGGTCCACAGTCACTGGCAACACCTAACACGCTGCCCTCCCGTTATTTATGCTTTGGTATCATGGCTAACATTCCTCAAAAAAACCCACTACAAACAGATAACCTGGTCATTCTTACCATGTTTGCCTACAGAAGAAATTGTTAATTGCAAAGTGCTTTGAAACAGTCTGAAAATGTGGGAAGTTCATAAATACATCCTAAGTCTTTCTATCCTGGGGAAAATGAGGATATATACACGACTACTAAATTAAGTAGGAGAGATTGGAGTGCTACCCTCTGCTTTTAGCTGACTCTTGCTCCATTGGGGCACTCCCTTTTGACTCCATAGTTTGTGTCTGTTAGAGTGCAATACAGTCTTTCTATATTGATAAATATTCAGATATGTTATTCTCTGTGGTGAGGCATACAGATACCAGCTGATACAAATGAAAAATGAGGGAGTTGTGAGTACAAAGGGAAGTGAGGATGAACATTTCTACACAAAGAGTAATAGGCTGCACAAATCCATACAGCTGTCGTCTTGTGCCTGGATGACCTAATTTTATATTCTGAACATAAATTGGCGATGCAGCTGGGCTATCTTCAAGCCTTCCTAACCTATTGGCCGGAATTTTCCCAAGCCTGTGGAGGATGCGAGGAAATTCAGAAAGCTGTGTGTCGGGTCAGCTCCCTGGTGTGTTCCCACCTCCTAGCTTTTACTGGAAGCGGATTAATGGGTTCACCTGCATCCCCTCCAGCATCAGTGGGAAGCCGATTAAGACTTATCTGCAATTGAAGGTTTACATTTGTTTGCCAGCAGAAATTCAAAAAGGGGATCTATCCCCAAGCAGCTGGCATGCTCATGCAGACACTTCATGGAGACTGACATGATACCAGTTCCACTCCTGCCGATTGCCAGGTATCTCCCACACGGCAGAGAAACAACACCCATCTCCGTGGACTGCATTGAATGGATCTCCACACTGGAACCCACCTGCTTTCCTCAATTTGATGGGGCTTCTGAAGGCGGCTTCTTAATTGGTCATCACCGGAAAGAGTGGGACCAATGTCCCGCCACTTTTTCTTCCAGATTCCCTGCCAGGACTTCATCCCGACATTGGGGTCAGCGTGCGTGTGTCAAAATTTAGCCCAAGAGATCTGTAGTACAAACCAAGCAGCCCCACTCAGTCTTGGATCTAACATTGCAGCACCCCACCTGCCAGCGGATTACCTGAATTTAATGGCTTGCACCAGCCACTACACTGCCAGGAACTCTGTACATTGTTTGATTAGAATTTCAGCAACAGTTCTTATATTTGAAATTGATTGTTGCACAAATCAATTTGCAAATTAATTCTTACATTCTCAAATTTGCATTCATTTAGAAAAAGTGTGTAAAGATCAATATGCATGTGCAGTTATTTGTCTGTGAATGTATTAGGTAATTAATTAAATTTACGTATTTATGAATTAATTTCAAATGCATTAATCTTTGAGATGGGATTAAAGTTATTCCAAAGTGAAATTGTGGCTCTTGTCTATTTTTGTCACAATAAGCTCACGGTGGTGGTATATGCAGCTAACAATGCTTTATGTTGACCGTTCTGTCATCCATACGTTAAGAATGAGTTTATGGGCCAGATTTTGCAGCCACAAATCAGGCAGGCCACTCCCCACCCACCCCCCCACACCCCCGTGCTTACACAAAATATGGCATGATGATGTTGGATTGGCAATATCTAATGTCATCACACCAGACTCCAATATTACGGAAGGCAAGCGGGTGCAGAAATCAGAAGCTCACCCGCCATTTTGAAAACAAAGAACAATTCTCAAATGACTGCAACTTTTTGTTCCCCAATCCATTTTTTGACCGTAACGTGGGAAAAAGTTTGGGAGCATTTTATGTCAAGTGTGAGAAAGCCGCACAAGGGCAGATGAAAAGGCTTGGAAACAGGATCATAGATGCTTGCAGCTGCAGAGCCTGCTGGTAAAGGTGGCACTGTTTGGATGTTATTCGACTTTATTTATTCACTGTTTTCAGACTGCCATAACAAATAAGGAGTGAGAGAGCAAGGGGGCCTTTAAGTTGATGGCCATGACTGACTTCTAGTACAGGGTATAACTCCGATCCTGCCTGATGTCCCAGCCTGGAGGGCCGATTAGGTGTGGAGCTCCCCTTTCCAATGCAAATTGGCTCCGTTCCTGCAAGGCGGCCACTAATTTCCCTCTGATGCTTGATTCGGTGTCCTGAGATGGCGAGGGTCAGAATGAGTGGACAGCACCACTTTCCAAACTGCCTTCCTCACCCCAGTGGGCACTGTAAAATCCAGCTCTGTGTTTCAGTGCCTTTCTGAGGGAATGGTGCACCGTCAGAGGTGCTGTCTTTCAAATGAGATACTAACTTAAGGCAAAACCTGAGATCCAGGGCACTGTTAAAGAGTATTGCTTCTCAGAGTCTTAGCTAACTTTTATTGTCAATCAACAACTAAAACAGATGATCTAGTCATTTGCTTCATTGGTGTTTATGAGAGCTTATTGTGTGAAAATTGGTTGCTGTGTTTCCTCAGCACAAAAGTACATCATGGGCTGTAAAATGCTTTGGGATGTTCTGAAGAAGTTCATTTTACATTTCTCCATGTATTTATTTCTATTGAATTCTGATACGTTATTGACTCTGTATCATCCATTAAATCCATTGCACAAAATGAAGGTCTACCCCATTATTTCCCAGGCTAATGCAATTAATTAAATTCTAGGAATGTAGGTCTTTTCAATCATACAGTTTTTGAGAATGTGATTTCATTGGTGCCACAGAAAAATTAGGAGGGAGCCACCAGCTTCTCAAGAAGTCGAGAAACCACATAATTGGTACGCATGTAGAAATTACCACCGACGCAGCTGCGGAGTATGCCTTTTTTGGTAGAAATGTCTTAGTACTAACAGGGATGGGGTTGGTTTCATAATACTGTCCAGCAAGTTATGGTAAACTCATCAGTAGAGCAGCACAATGATATTTTAAATGAGGAGGACATCTCACAGCATACAAAGAAGCAAGAAAGACTAGAGCTCATTTTCATTTTGCCACCTTTTCAACTACAACTATAAACAGTGTTGCAGCAGTCAAAGTATTAGGTTCACCAGATTCCAACTGACTTAGGATCATTTTCTGGAGCCCCTTATTTAATAGCCAGCAACTCTGTGTGCCGCACCATTTTGGCACTCATAGATAACTTGCACTAAGGAGACCCTAGACAATATGTTGGTGTGAGGTTCTTTAAAAGGCCCACATTTTCTTTGAAAGCCCTGAAGCACAAACCCTAAAATGTTTTATGTTTTTTTAAAAATTACTTTTATGCTGGAATTTAAGCCAGTTGTCATTATGTTTTTATTTTCAGGTCAACAGTTCTGTGCAGCAATTTTTTTAAGTTTAGTCTTCAAAGCTGTGTTTTTAGGTAGGTTGGTTGCTCCCTTTCACTGAAACAAAACTGGAGTTTAAAAACGTCCAATCTCTTCAGCATACATCCTCTTTTGATGGACGTCTCAATTTGTCCAATTTGCTTCTTTTGGGACTTTGATATGCATACATTTGTTACCATGTTTGTCCACATAACAGTAATGACCATACAGTAACTCCTTACTTAAAGCCAGCGCTGTGTTCCTTAAAATCACAACTTTAAGTGAATCAGAATGTTATAGATTTGAGTTTCCAGACAGGTTTCTCATAAGAAACAGTGAACTTTATTTCTAGAGCTTCAGCAGCAGTTGCATGCTTCCATCAAGATCCACAACTAGACACAAAACTCCTCCCCTATGGTTCCCCATGCTTAGGGCTGATCCAGTCACACATTCACATGATACGACACAGTATAATAAGTCTTAAAGCTACAGTAACTGCATTCCTTAAAGCTACAGATACTACATTCCTCCCCCTTTATTTTTTTTTTGAATTTATATTTACAAGAACAATTACATTGATGACATTACAAATATATGCATGGGTTATGAAATTATAAGTTCAGTCTCCCAGGTGGTTTCCTGATCCAGATGGAATGTTGTTGTTCCACGAATTTTGAATCTCTTACTGAATCTTCATTTTCTGGAACCACAGCAACATCAGGTACCTCCTTAGGCACAGGCAGTTCAGTGTTATCCACTCTGACAGAGACATCAGGTATGTCTATCCTTGGTTGATCAATCACAACGGAGACAAAGGTTCTACAATGGTTACAGGTGGAACGTCGGTTTGTTGGGGTAGCTGCCTTCTTCTCAAATGATCCATGTGTTTTTGGGTGACCTGGCCCTCCACTTCTATGTGATATGACAACGGTCCATTTACAGAAACTATAACGCCAGGTAACCAACTTGATCCGTCACCAAAGTTTCATACAAATACCATCTCACCGATGGTAAATTGTTGCTCTCGACTTCTGAATCATGAGTCACTTTTTGATTCTCTTGACTGTTTTCTACCTTCCCCTCCAAATTGGGAAGTACCAGGTTTAATCTTATACAAAGGCAGCACTTTGTAAGTAATCTAAAGGTGTTGAATCTGTAGTAATGTGAAGAGTCATTCTATAGTGAAACAGGAAACGTGAAAGTTTAGTCTCCAATAATCCTCCCAATAACTTTTTCATCCCAACTTTAAAAGTTTGTACTGCTCTCTTGCCAAACCATTAGATGACAGATGATACGGTGCTGTCTTTACATGGTTGATACCATTTAAGCTCACAAATCTTTGAAATTCAGCACTAGTAAATGCAGTACCACTGTCTGAGACAATGAATTCTGACAATCCCTGTATAGAAAAACTTTGGAGTAACCTTTCTATAGTCACACCTGATGTTGGTAATCTAACTTCATACACGTCTAACCATTTGGAATGTGCATCAATTATTAGCAGAAACATGGTGCCTAGAAATGGACCTGCATAATCTATATGCAGTCTCACCCAGGGTCGACAGGCCATTCCCACAGGTGCAGTGGGGCTGCAACAGGCAACTTCTGTAGTCGCTGGCACTGGAGACAGCGTTTAACCATATTTTCTATATCCTTCACTGTCTATATCTGGCCGCAAAATATGGCTCCTTGCAAGCATTTTCATTTCGGAAATTCCAGGATGCAACTCAGTTAAGAGTGTTTCCCTGCCTTGTGATGGAACGACGACTTGTGCACCCCGTAATATGATACCACCCTGACTACTCAATTCATTCCTTCAGGTGAAGAGTGGCTTCAATTCTTCGGGGACTGGTTCCTGGGGCCATTCTTTCAATACTTGGACTCATACTCTAGATAAGACTGGATCACGGTTTATCCAGTTTCTTATTTGTCTTGCGCAAACTGGCGAAGAATCCAGGAAATTCATCGCTAACACGATCTCTTGGGGAGTTGAAGCATGTTCAATGTGCTCCAGCAAAGGAAGTCCGCTTAGGGTATCTGCATTGGCCATATGCACCCCTGGTCTGTGCATAGAAGTATATTCATATGCTGATAAAATTAAAGCCCATCTTTGAATTCTTGTGGAGCTATTGGGTTGGGGGTGGTGTGCGGGGGGGCTGGGGTGAGGAAGTAGATTTTTCTTTGCTAAACAGACCAAAAGCGGATACTATAGTAAAGTGTCGGCCATGTACATACTGATGGAATTTTTTAACTTCAAAAATAATTGATAATCCTTCTTTCTCGATTTGTGAATAACCCTTCTCGGCCATAGAGATGGTTCTGACATATAGCCTTTTGGCCTTTCTGAACCGTTGTCTATCTTGTGAGATAGTACAGCACCCACGCCATAGGGGGAATGCATTGTAAGTTAGCATCAATTATTTTGTTGGGTTGTGGTGTTCTAACAAGTTCAAAGAGTGCAAGTGCTGTTTAACTTTCATGAAGGCTTTTTCTTGAGATGACTTCCAAGGTCAACATTGGTTTTTCTTTAATAATGAATATAGAGGGGCTAGGACCGTTGATAAGTTGGGTAGGAATTGAAATTAATAATTTACCATACCCAAGAATGACTTGAGCTCTGAGACATTTGTAGGCAAGGGTGCCTCCTTAATAGCTTTGACTTTTTCTTCTACCGGTTGTAGCTCATGGACATCCACCTGATGGCCCAAATAAATGACTTCACTTGCTTGAAAGGTACACTTTTCCTTTTTCAAGGAAAAAGTGCACCCCTGCTTCCAAGGGTCGTTTGAAGACTTCTTCCTAGTTAGCCAAGTGTTCTGCTTCTGTTAACCCAGTTATTGGGAGGTCGTCCAGGTAGACCAAAACTTGAGGCAGTCCTTGCAGCAAGCTTTCCGCCATCCTCTGGAAAATCATGCAGGTCGAAGAAACACCAAAAGGCATGCGCGTATATTGATACAACCCTTTGTGTTTGTTTATGGTTACAATTCCTCTTGATGTATCATCCAGTTCCAGCCTCTGATATGCGTGACTCATATCTAATTTGGTGTAAGTTCTCCCTCCTGCTAATTTGGCATACAGATCCTCGACCCTGAGGATAGGGTACTTGTTCAACTTGGCAGCCTTGTTTACAGTTAACTTGCAATCCTCACAGATATGGGTGGTCTGATTCAGTTTCAAGACAGGGCCTATCGGTGCTGCCCATTCTGAAAATTGAACCTGCTAAATAACACCCAGCTTCTCTAAACAGCTTCATTTGGTGTCAACCTTCTCTCTCAGGGCATAAACACAGGCCTGGCTTTAAAAAAGTGAGGAGTTGCATCAAAGTCAACATAGGTCTTAGCCTGCAGGCCCTTGATTTTCCCCAGTTCCACTTGAAAGACCTTGTCATATTTATTTAGCAGCTCTGGCAGTCCTCCAGCTCACGGCTGGAAAATTTCAGACCAATTTAGTTTAATTTCCTTTAACCAATCACAGCCTAGAAGACTTGGTCCTTCACCTTCCACTACAATCACAAGGAGCTGTGCTATCTGGTGCTTGTAATTAACAGGTACAGTGTTAATACCTTTTTTTTGTATGGCTTCATCATATACATTTTTTAATTTGACTGAATTCTGCTCCATATTCAATTGTTGAGTACCTTTGTTTTAATATTTGAATGTGTGCTCCCCCACTATGGTGGTTGATGCACCGGTATCCACTTCCATATTCAAAGGTTTTCCATTGACCTGCAGAGTAACAGTGATTGCCTTGGTTTTCCTTACTTTCACATTGAATAGAGAATAAACATCAGAATTAATGGTCTCTGTTCCTTCCATATTATGTACTTTGATCAGTTTAGTTTGCTGCCTGGGAGTCTGTCTCAATTTTGCTTTATATTGCTTCAGTGTGTACCCTCTTTTATGACAATAATAGCACTCCACCTCTTTGAAGTGGCAAGTTGCAGGGATATGGTTACTTCCATATCGGTTAACAATTCCTTTTCAGATTTGCAGCTGAGCTACCTCCTGTATATTTTTAAAATTTTCGGGTAGCATGGACTGTTTCCTGCTTCATAACTGACTCCCTGGTTTTCTCACCACACCGGCAGTCTGTTCCTGCCCGAACTGGAAAACGGCACCATTTTGTACACCCTGTAGGTCCTGCAAATCCCAGTTGACGCTTTCCATCGTAAGCATATTTTCCGATACTCTTTTAAAATCTATATTTACTTCAGCTAATAACCGTCATCGAATGGTATCCTCATGCACACCACAGACCAAACAACCCCTTAATGTATTGTTTAGGATCTCCCTGAAGTCACAATGTTTAGTTAGTTGTTTCAACTTCGCTACGTATGTTGCTCTAGTCTCCCCTGGGACCCTTGCTCTCGAATTAAATTTTAACCACTGCATAATTACTGAGGTTTTGGGTTGAAAATGACCCTTTACGATGTCTACCAATTTGGTCAAGGTATTCGAATCCGGAGCGTTCGGGGTCGTCAAACTATGGATTAAATTTTAAGTTTTACTCCCACAGATGCTTAGGAGAATAGCCTTCATATTTTCTTTCACCATTGTTTTGTTTGCTTGGTAAAAGAAATCGGAGCATTCCATATATTGAGTCCAATCCTCTGTGGATGAGTTGAAGGGGTCAATCCTGCCAAAAGGTGGCATATCTGGTGAGTAGATTTTCCCTTTCTTCTGTTGAAAACAAGATACTCACATTCACTGGGCGAGGGACAGTGCTGGAACCAATTTATCCTTGTTGCCAGTTATTATACATTTAATTTTCCAGACATGTTTCTCATAAGAAACACAACTTTATTTACAGGGCTTCAGCAGCAGTTACATGCTTCCATCAAGATCCACAACTAGACATAAAACTCCACCTCCTAAGGTTCCCCACGCTTAGGGCTGATTCATTTACACTGTCATGTGATACTTCACAGTACATTAAGTCTTAAAGCTACAGTCACTACATTCCTTAAAGCTATAGTTACTACACAGAGGAATCAATGTATAAACTGGAGTTAGGTTCTTTAGCTTTTCCAGATGAGAAATGTCTAATCACAAGTTACAGTATTGTACAGTACATGTACAATACTTACATTCCTAAATAAAGTAACTTGTAAAATAAAATAAATCAATAAATATAAGATAAATGCTGTATAAATTCAAATTAGATAACACTCACTTGTCTCTCTTTCTTCTTAGGCAGTCCCTTGGGATCGACGATGACTTGCTTTTGTTTCCACTTGATGGGTTCTGAGATGGCTGATAAGTCCAATGTATGATCTGCAGATGCTGCCACATGTTGGGTAGGTGGTGTTTGGAGGGTCAGGTAGATGAGTTGTTTAGAGGTTTGTGCACTGTCTTCAACTCTTTGAATTTACCTCTACACATTTCTGATGAAGCTTCTTGATCTGTTTGGTGCCTTCCTGAATTAACATTCTCTATCTTGGCTGGTCACAAGCCAGAGACTCCCATGTGTCAGCTGGGTTGACTTCTTCAGGGCTGCTTAAGTGTTTCAATGGAGGTGGTTTTGAGCGATTAGCATCTTGATGCTAGAATTCTCTGCTAGTATTAAGTCTTCACTGGACAATTTCTCTCTGTGGGACTTGAGCAATTCTACCATGTCAGCCTCCTTCATTTCATCAATGCCAATTTTCCTTACAAATGTGACGATTTTAAGCTGAATTTCGGGGATAGTGTTGTGAAATCCTCTGTGGTCCCTGACACTCTTGGGCCATGCTTTCCAACACATACCATTCATACACAACTACGTAACTTCACCCCATGAATCAGCGATATTGTCGATACCCTTGAGGATGTCGTAGGCACTGTAGTTTATTAGTGTTTTGAAAAGTGCAAGGCTCATTTTGTTCACTTGAAGCTACCATGCACATTTGTACCAGCAGGTGGTGTCTGCAGAATTAGTTTTAATTAGAGAATCCATTATTTGCTCATGCAATTTTTAAATCTGGGTGTCTCTGGCTGTTTTGATCCCAAGAACGTCATACTGGCAATGATAAGACACATAAGCTTGGATCTAACAAGCAGGAAAGCTTTTACAGCTAACTTTCATCACTGTTGCTGTTTTCTTTTGTTTATTCTTTCATGAGATGTTGGCATCACTGACAGGGCCAGCATTTGTTGCCCATCCCTAATTACCTTGAACTGAGTGGCTTGCTGGGGCCATTTCAGAGGGCAGTTAGGAGCCAACAAATTACTGTGGGCCAGGGGGCACATATAGGTAAGGTAAGGACGACAGATTTCCTTCCCTAAAGGGCATTTGTGAACCAGATGGGTTTTTACAACAAATTGATGGTAGTTGTCATGGTTACCATTATTGAGATTAGATTATATTCCAGACTTTATCGATTGAATTTAAATTCCACCAGCTGCTGTGATGGGTGTTTCAACCTGTGTACCCAGTGCTTTAGCCTGGGCCTCTGGATTACTGGTCCAGTGATGTTAACCACTACACCACCACCTCCCCAAATATGGCAGCCTATGCCCAATCTACTACCTTTCGATGTGCAATTGGAGCCATCATCTGTATTCCCACATTGGCAAAAGTAGCTGCTACATTTCAAAGGGCATGGCAGGTTTAGCAATTACAGATGGCAAAAGGAAAAAGGCCTTACTTCTCCACTACAGTGGTGAAGAATTAGAAGATATTTTACACTTACGCCTGAGCAAAATGACTATGACTCAGCTACAAATGCACAAACATTTGGTTTCATGCCCAAGAAAAATACAATATATAAAACAGTCATCTTCTGATGCACAGAACAAGAAGCAAACAAGATAATTGACCATAATTACACATGCTTGAGGAACTCGCAACCAAATGTGACTTTGGTGATGTTGAACATATTGAAAAGGAAATTAAAACAAATAATTTGAATGTTGGCTCTCCAGTCAACTACGCAGAAAAGCACTTGAGAAAGAGGGAAAGCTGTCAGAGCTGTTGGAGTTAGCAAGATCACTATCGCTTTCAGAGTCTAGGGCTACTGAAGTTGAGGCTGTCCAAAGTAATTAGCACACTCCAAGTTCAACTCCTGAAAACACTTCATCGCTCAGAGCCAGTAACCTATCTGCAAAGCAACAACAGCAGTCCCAAACAGAGTTGTAACTTGTCCAAACAATGGAAACATTGTGGAAGTGCTTAACTACACTAGATTGCTACTAATTAACATAAGGTTTGTGGAAAACTCAATCATTTTGCTTGTGTTTGTTACTCATCAGCAAAATCAACTACTAAGACCAATATCAACAGAAGGTTGCCACATGTGCGTAACACAGCAAAGGACGAGAGGATGTAGCCAATGTAGAGGTGGATGACCCTGAATATACTTCTGTGCTTCCCTTTGGACACAGCAACCAGCCATGTGTGACATTGACCATTGGCTACTTGAATGTAGATGCTTTCATAGATACAGGAGCATCTGTCAATGTCATGGGAGACAAAACATTAAAGAAACTCAGGATTGCCCCATTCTCGCAAACCAGAGAATACAAAAACAATCCCTTACAACAGCGACAAAGCATTGAAAATTCTCGGGACTTTTCAAATGCCAATCTCACACAAAGACACCAAAATGAATGCTATATTTTATGTAATCTGGAGAGTATGACACGCTTATCAGTTTCCAACAAGCAGCAGATCTGAACATTATTGCCATCACATACGTGATTCCTACACATATCAGCAGCATTCTTGAATTGTATGCTGACTACTTCACTGGTACCAGCAAACTGAAAGGTGTCACATGCAAGTTGCGCATCATAGGCGGCAAATACCATTTCATGTCGAGGGGAGACTGAGAAGGAACTTCAAGCGTCTACTTGACCTTGACATGATTGAGAAAGTTGTGGATGAACTTATCCCTTGGGTCTCAACCCATACAAGTTGCCAAGAAACCCAAGAGCGAGAACCAGATTGGAATCTGCATTGATATACGGTTACCAAAACCAAGCCATACAAGAAGAAAGAGACTTGACACTGATAATTTTTGACACCACAGAAGAAGTGCATGTTGTTAAACATTTTGTTAAACTTGAGCTCAATGCAGGGTACCATCAAATCAAGCTTGCAGAAGAATCAACATATCTTACAGTATTCTCCACTCACATTGTGCCTTTTTGATATAAGAGGCTCAACTTTGGAGTCAATTCAGCAGCTGAGGGATTTCAGCACATGATTCAGTTGGCACTTCAAGGACTTGAAGGCATGCTGACCATCAGTGATGACATTCCCATCTATGGTTACACTGAAAGTGAATTTGAGACACACGTACATGCCTGTGTACAGCGTCTCAGAAAACATAACCTCACCTTGTTCAAAGACAAGTGTTTGTTCAATGAGAGCAGCATCAAATTCTTTGGTCATGTGTTCAGTGATGAAGGATCATCATCTAATCCACAGAAAGTTGAAGCCATAATACTGCAGGTCCTATAAACTTGCAGGAAGTCTGGAGTCTGCTCGGACTCATCACATACTGTAGTCTCTTCATCCCTGACCTCACTACGCTATCTGCACCCCCATACAATCTGACAAAAGAGACCAAGTGAAAGTGAACTACATCCCACAACAGGCTGTAACACCAGGTCAAACAAGGTTGTCAGCAAGTTGCACAAGTGCCTATTTTGACCCTGAGAAAACCACCCAGCTAGTTGTGGATGCATGCTCAGTTAGCTTAAGGTGTAGCTTTTGTGCAAAAATACAAGGCAGGGAGTCCATCAATTGTTGTGATGACAAGGCAATCACTAACACCGGTAGAGAAATGTTATTTGCAAACAGAGAGAGAAAGAAGCGTTCTCAATCACACAAGGTATTTTATACTTTCATCTTTATTTGTATGAAGGAAGTTTGAAGTCATAACCGATCATAGACCACTAGTAAGCTTGTTCAACAATCCACATAGCCAGCCACCTACTCGAATAGAGGGTTGGATACTCAAACTACAAGAGCCCAATTCCATAAAAACATAAGACCATAGGATGTAGGAGCAGAAGTAGGCTATTCAGCCCATCCAGTCTGCTCTGCCATTCAATGAGATCATGGCTGATCTGATAATCCTCAACTCCACTTTCCTGCCTTTTCTCCATAACTCTTGATTCCCTTACTGATTAAAATATCTGTCTATCTCAGCCTTGAATATATTTAATGACCCAGCTTCTACAGCCCTCTGCGATAAAGAATTCCATAGATTCAATACTCTTTGTGAGAGGAAACTCCTCCTCACTTCTGTCTTAAATGGGCGATCCCTTACTCTGAGATTATGCCCTTTGGTCCTAGATTCTCTCGCAAGGGAAAACAACCCCTCAGCATCTACCCTGTCAAGTCCCTTGTTGGATCCTTGGTCACTAGTTTAGTTGGGCTAATGGATCTGGGCTGCACGCTTGTTTCAGGATGACCGAATTAGTACCATAGAAATAGCAGATCAGTAGACAGTTCTTATCTAGAACACATTCTATTTATTTACAAAGGAAATCAGCAGCTACACTTGTGTACTTACAACTAAAACCCTGTATTTACATAACAGACTCTTACTCTAGACTGTTCACTACTACTGACTACAGACTACTAATGTAGCCTGCACTACCCTGTCATTAGATAATAAGATCATGTGATCTTCTATTAAACATTCTTCTTAAAGATATCTTACACATCAGATTACCACATTCCTCCCCTTTACTCAGAAATATATTTTACAGTTACCTCTGTAAATAATTTGATATTTTGAGAAAAATTGTAAGTAATTCACAAATCAGTCTTTCTGGGAGTTTCCTTATGCATGTAGAATGTCTCAGCTCTACAGCTTCAGATGTTTTGTCAGGAACCTGCTTTTCTGGTGTTGTCCAAACATCAGGTTCTTCGGTGGGCACCAGCAAATCTGTTTCCTCAACTCTTGTAGGTACAGCCAATCCTTCAGACACATCTGTACTCAGTTAAGTTCTTTCAAAAGGAGATGTTGACGCAGTTGTGAACACTGGAGGAATCATTTCCTGATACTTTGTTTCTCTCCTCCTTATAGGGTCTATATGTCTCTGTATGATTCGGTCTTCACTTATTTCAACTGATAACCACTTAGGTCCTTCACCAAATTTTTTCACATATACCGTCTCTCCTACAGTAAACTTTCTGTCATGACTATGCTAATTTTCTGACTTCCCTGACTCTTTTCCACCTTCTCCCCTAAATTTGGCATTACTAAGCTGAATCTCATTCTGAAACAGCGATTCATCAACAATTCCGCAGGTGTGACGTCTGTTGTCGTGTGAGGGGTGGTTCTATAATGGAATTGAAAACGTGCTAACGCTATGGAGTCTCCAGTTAATTTCTTCATTCCATTTTTGAATGTTTGAGCTGCTCATTCAGCCAGTCCATTCAAAGAAAGGTGGTATGGTGAAGTTTTTACATGAGCAATACTGTTGAGGTTGATAAACTGTTGAAACTCAGCACTCGTAAATGCCATGCCGTTATCTGATATGACGACTTCTGGTAATCCATTGATGGTGAAACATTGCCGTAGCTTGTCAATTGTAGCAGGAGATGTTGGAGACTTTACCTTATATATGTCCATCCATTTTGAGTGAGCATCAACAATAAGGAGAAACATTGTTTCCATAGAAGGTCCCACATAGTCAATACACAATCGCACCCATGGCCTTCTTGGCCGCTCCCACGGGTGTAAAGGAGCTGCTGGAGGTAACATTTGCACTTGCTGACACTGCATACAACTTTTCACTAAGCTCACCATTTCTCCATCCATTCCAGGCCACCATAGATAGCTGCATGCTTTGGTCTTCATTCGGGATATACCTGGATGTGCACTATTTAATTCAGTTAACAAAGACTTTTGCCCTTTTGGAGGAGCAATCACTCTAGCTCCCCACAATATGATACCATTCTGGCTGGTTATCTCACATCTTCTGTGAAAATACAGTTTAATTTCGTCAGATTCCTATTCTTGTGACCAACACTGAAGAACTTGTTCTCATACTTTGGATAAGACTGGGTCTCAACTTGTCCACTCTCAATCTGCCTAGCACATACCGGTGATGAATCTAAGAAGCTCAATAATAAAATGAGTTCTTGAGGAACTGGAACATCCTCATCATTTTCTTTCAGCAGCAAATGCCTAAGTGCATCAATGTTTGCAATCTGATTTCCAGGCCTGTGGATGAAAGTATACTCATATACTGCCAGAATCAATGCCCATCTCTGTATTGTTGCTGAGGCTATGGGTGGTATAGCCTTGTCCTTGCTGAACAATCATAGTAGGCTTATGGTGCGAAACAATAGTAAAATGATGACCGTGTACATACTGATGAAATTTCTTCATGGCAAAGATGATTGACAAGCCTTCTTTTTCTACCTGTGAGTATCCCTTTTCCGCTGTGTTGAGCATTCTTGATACACATCCAATAGGTTGTTCTGAGCCAGCATCCATTCGATGGGAGAGCACTGCTCTCACTCCATTAGGTGATGTGTCACATGTCAGAACTAACTCTTTTCTTTGGTCAAAATGTGCTAATAGGGTGGATGAATGCTCACTTTTGTGAAAGCTTCTTTCAGTGGTGTTTGCCAAGAGCAACGTTGGTTTTTATACAGGGGTGCCAGTTCTGACGACAAATTAGGCAAAAAGCATCCATAGTAATTGGTCATCCCCAGGAATTATTTGAGCTTGGAGGTGTTCTTTGGTGCTGGTGCCTTTCTAATGGCTCTTACATTTTCTTCAGCCGGGTGTGAGGTCCTGTGCATCTACCCTGTGACCTAAATAGACTGACTCTTTCATTTGGGCCATACACTTTTCATTTCTTTAAAGCACTCCCACTTGTGAAAAATGCTTCAAGACTTCTTCAAAGTTTGCCAAATGCTCCTTTTCATTGAATCCTGTCACTAGAATGTCATCTAACTGAACTACAACATGAGGCAATCACTGCAGTAAATTTTCCATTGTTCTCTGGAATTTGGCGCATGCAGAGGATATACCAAAAGGCAAATGGGTATATTGGTACAAGCCTTTTTGTGTATTCATTGTGACAAACTTCTGGGAGGCCTTCTCTAACTCCAATTGTTGATAAGCATGGCTCATATCAAGCTTCATGTAGGCGATTCCACATGCCAACTTTGCATACAAGTCTTCAATTTTTGGTATAGGATGTCTGTCCAACTTAGCTGCTTTATTGACAAGTCAATTTGTAGTCTCCACAAATTTGAAAACTTTGGTCAGGCTTAAGTATGGGGACTATTGGTGCTGCCCATTCCAAGAACTGCACAGAATTTGGGGGGGGTTATGGTGGGTGGGGTGGGGGGGGGGGGGGGGGGCGGGCAGCAGAGGGGGCGTAAAGTCTGGATTAACATGAATTTTTGCTTGTAGCCCTTGGATGGTCCCGAGTTCATCTTGGAAAACTGAGGTGTATTTTTGAAGTAGCTCAGGTAGCCTAGTGGGTCTCAGTTGGAAGAACTCAGTCCAAACCAATTTAATTTCGTTCAGCCAGTTTCATCCAAGGAGACTTGGCCCCTCACCTGCTACCCCCATGAAGGGTAATTTCACTGATTGACGCCGTACTGTTCAGTAACCCTGCTTATGCTTTAGATCTTGATATCGTCCCCTGTGAAAGTTTTCAATTTGCCATCTATTTCTTCCAAATTTAATTTACATTCCCCGTGATTCTGGTATTTAAAGGTATGCTCATATATCACCGTAGTGGAAGCTCCTGTAAGCACCTCCATTCTGATAGGCCTATTATTCATGCTCACAGGTATGTAGATTGGTTCTGTTCTTCCTATCTTTAAATCATACAATGAATAAATATCAGAAGCTGTTACTTCAGGCTCTTCTATGTTATGAATCTCATGGGCTTTTTTCTTTTGATTGAAAGTCTGCCTGATTGTATCCTTGCAATGGCCTCATGAGGTTCCCTTTCAATGACAGTAAAAACGTGTGATTTTTTTTAAAACTTCGATTTATTACAAGGTTGTCTGCTTCCACCTCTGTTACCATTATTCGTGTTTTCGCTGTAAAGGCATTTCTTTTTATTTGTCTGAAAGCTGTAGCTGCTTTCCGCTTCTCATCAGAGCTGTACATTTTCATACCCTTTTTGGTTGGGGCTCCCCACCCAACATGGAGGGTGGCGCCATTTTGTGCTCCCCATGTGGCTTTCGAGTCCGCACTGTGCCTTCCGTAGCCAGTGCTATTTCCTGCGCCTTCAGAAAATCCAAATTTGTTTCAGACAGTAATCTCTTCTGAATCGAATCTTCATTTATACCATACACCAGAAGATCTCTAAGCATTTCATTTACAGATGCACCAACCTCGCAATATTCTGTTAACTGTTTTAGACTTTCTGCATAACAAGTGACTGTCTCCCTCGGGGCTCTATTTCTTGAGTTAAATTTGAACCGTTGCATCGTTACTGAGGGCTTGGGACTCTGATTCTTCACTAACTTATCAAAACTTTTCGAATCCAGGGTACTGGGTGCCATTAAACTTTGAATCAATCCATAAGTCTTACACCCACACGTGGATAAGAGGATCACGTGCCTCTTCTCCTCCCCAGCAATGTCATTAGCTTGGAAAAAGAACACGAGGCATTCAACATAATGAGACTAATCGTCCACCGTTGTGTCGAAAGGATCAACTCTTCAAAACTGCAGCATGCTTCAAGGGGACTGCTTTGACGATTAGGACGGAAATTCTACTTATAATTATCGGGCGAGGTACGACCCGATTTCGGTTCACTTGATTTCCTTCCTCGCTTTTCTTACTTTTTTTTTCTTGTCCTTCTTTGCTTTTTGTTGCTTTTTTTAAACTCGTTGCCAGTTTATTGGATTCTTGGTCGGAAGTTTAGTTGGACTAATGACTCCGGGCTGCACACTTATTTCAGGATGACCGAGTTGGTGCCATAGACATAGCTGATCAGTAGACAGTTCTAACCTAGAACACATTCTATTTATTTACAAAGGAACTCAGCAGCTACACTTGTGTACTTACAACTAAAACCCTGCATCTACATTGCACTCTTACTCTAGGCTGTTCACTACTCCTGACTACAGACGACTAAGTTCACCCACGCTACTCTATCATTGGATAATAAGATCATGTGATCTTCTATTATAATGCTCTTCTTAAGGTTATATTACACATCAGATTACTACACCCCCTAAGAATCTTATATGTTTCAATAAGGTCGCCTCTCATTCTTCTAAACTCCAATGAGTACAGGCCCAACCTACTCAACCACTCCTTATAAGAAAATTCCTCCATACCCGGATCAACCGAGTGAATCATCTCTGGACTGCCTCTAATGCCAGTATATCTTTCCTCAGATAAGGGACCAAAACTGTTCACAGTATTCTAGGAGTGTTCTGACTAGTATAGCTTTAGCAAGACTTCCCTGTTTTTATACTCCATTCCCATTGAAGTAAAGGCCAACATTCCATTTGCCTTCTGTATTACCCGCTGAACTTGTATGTCAGCTTTTTGGGATTCATGCTCGAGGACTCCCAAATCCCTCTGTGCTGCAACTTTTTTCAGCCTTTCTCCATTTAAATATATTCATCTCCTCTATTCTTCCAGCCAAAGTGCATAACCTCACATTTTCCCACATCATATTCCATCTGCCAAGTTTTTTCCCACTCACTTAACCTGTCTATATCCCTCTGTAGACTCTTTGTGTCATCCCCGCGACTTGCCTTCCCACCTATTTTTGTGTCATCCGCAAACTTGGCGATAGTACATTCACTTCCCTCATCTAAGTCATTATTATATATTGTAAATAATTGAGGCCCAAGCACTGATCCCTGTGGCACTCCACTAGTTACAGGTCGCTATCCTGAAAATATCCGCTTTCTCCCAACTCTCTGTCTTCTATTAGTTAGCTAATCCTCTATCCATGCTATTATACAACCTCCAACAACATGGGCCATTATCTTATTGGGAAAAGTTTAGTTCAGGAGCGGGCACATGCGGGCGCGCCTCTGACCGGCGCCCCCGATTGGGGGTGCGCCGCCATTTTACATGGGTGGGCCAATTAAGGCTCGCCCAGTGTGACATCCGCCAGGAAGCGCTATGCGCTCCCTGTGCGGGTGGGGTTGGTGGGGGGGGGGGGGATTTCCTCAGCCGAGAGTGCGCTCTTTCATGCATGCGCGTGAAAGAGTGCACTCAACTCCCTGAGGCTAAGTGTTGCCTCAGGGAGATCGGCGCTAAATTTAAAAATGGTGCAGGTGGAAAAATAAAATTTCTCTGACATATCCTCTCATGTGACAGTGTCACATGAGTTGGGACATGTCCATCACTTTTAATCAAACATTTATTAACTTTTTTATAACCCTCATGAAACCTCATCCCGCCCGTGGATGAGGTTTCATGCTTTTTCTGAAGCCCGTTGGGGCTCCCAGCCTGCCCGCCTTAAGGTTAGATGGGTAGGTCCATTAATTATTTCAATTAGTTTTTAAGTGGCCTCAATAGGCTGTTGACAGGTCAGTGGGTGCACAACTGATTCGGCTGTGCCCCCGCCGACCTAAAAATTGACATGACACGGGGTTACGTAGGGAGTTCTGCCCGACGTCATCCCACGTCTTTTTATGCGTCAGCGAGCGGGCCCCGCCCCCTGCTCATCGGCCTAAAGATTCTGTCCATTAAGTAGTCTTATGTGTGGTCCCTTATCGAACGCCTTTTGGAAATCTAAATGTATTACTTCTACTGGTTTCCCTTTATCTATCCTGCTTGTTACCTCCTCAAAGCATTCTAATAAATTTGTCAGGCATGATTTCCCCTTCATGAAGCCATGCTGACTCTCCTTGATTATATGATGCATTTTCTAAATGCTCTGCAATTACATCCTTTATAAGTATATATGTTAAGCAAACTGGCCTAAAGTTAATTATTTTTTGTCTCCCACCCTTTTTGAATAAGGACGTTACATTGGAGGTTTTCCAATCTTCTGGGACTTTTGAAGAATCTAAGGATTCTTGAAAGATTACTACCAGAGCATCCACTATCTCTAGCTACTTGCTTTAATATCCTAGGATGCAACCCATCAGGTCCAGGGGACTTGTCAGCTTTTAGCCCCATTAGTTTCCCTGGTACTTTTTCTCTAGTGATAGTTATTGTATTTATTTCCTCCCCTGCTTTTGCCCCTTGATTATTTAGTATTTATGGAATGTTGTTAGTGTCTTCTACCATGAAGACTGATGCAAAATATTTATTCAACTCCTCTGCCATTTCCTGGTTCCCCATTATTATTTCCCCAGCTCATTCTCTAAGGGGCCTTTGTTCACTTTGGTCTTACTGTTTTTTTTTATATATTTAAATAAGCTCTTACTGTCCATTTTTTATATTGCTTGCTAGTTTACCCTCAAAGTTTAGTTTCTCCCTCTTTATTTTTTCTGTGATCTTTTGTTGGTTTTTAAAATTTTCCCCATCCTCTGGCTTACCACTAATCTTTGCCACATTGTATGTTTGCTCTTTCACTTTGATACTATCCTTAAATTTCCTGGTAAAGCATGGTTGGTTTATCCCTTTCCTAGAATCCTTCTTTCTTACTGGGATATATCTTTGTTGTGAGTCATGAACTATTTTCTTAAATGTCTGCCATTGTTCATCAACCGTCTTTTCTGCTAAACTCCTTTCCCAGTCCACTCCAGCCAACTCTGCCCTCATTCATTTGTAATTACTCTTATTTAGCACTGTTGTTTCTGAACCAAGTTTCTCACTTTCAAACTGAATGCTAAATTCTACCGTGTTATGGTCACTGTTTCCTAGGGGATCTTTTATTCTGAAATCATTGGTTAAACCTGCCTCACTACACATTACCAGATCCAAAATAGCCTGATCGCTAGTTGGATCCACAACATATTGTTATAGAAAAATGTCCTGAATACACTCTATGAATTCTTGATCATGGCTATCTCTGCCAGTTTGATTTTCCCAATCTACAAAAAGATTAAAGTCACCCATAATTAATATACTGCCTTTTTTACATGCCCTCATAATCTTCTGATTTATTTTCTGTCCTGCAGTATAGCTACTGTTAGGGGGCCTATAGACTACTCCCACAAGTGTCTTCTTCCCCTTGTTATTTCTTACCTCCACCCATTTGGATTCTACGTCTCCTGATTCAAGATCATTTCTTGCTATCATACTTATTCCACCCCTTACTAACAAAGCCACTCCACTACCCTTTCCCTCCTGCCTGTCCTTTTGAAGCCACGTACCCTTGAATATTTAGTTCCCAACTTTGATCTCCTTGCAATCATGCCTCCATAATGGCTATAAGATCATACCCATTAACCTCTATTTGTGCCATTAATTCATTTAGTTTGTTCTGAATATTACATGCATTTAAGTAAAGAGCCATTAATTTTGTCTTTTTTACCATCTTTTCCCCCTTTGACCCTATTTGCTGCTTTTTATATGTTTTTATACTCTGTCCCATCCTGTCACACTTTGGGTATCAGTACCTAAATAGATGCCCTGCAATGCTGTCATATCCTTTTGCTTTGTTAGCCTACATATCCCCTTTCCAGAGCCCTTCTCCCCAACCATTTAGTTTAAAGCCCTCTCTACAGCCCTGGTTATTCAATTCGCCAGGACACTTGTCCCAGTACGGTTCAAGTGAAGTCTGTCCCACTGGAACAGCTCCCTTCTACCCCAGTACTGGTGCCAGTGCCCCATGAACTGAAACCCATTCCCCCCACACCAATCTCTGAGCCATGTATTTAACTCATTGATTTTATTTACCCTATGCCAGTTTGCCCGTGACTCAGTTAGTAATCCTGAGATTATTACCTTGGAGGTTCTGCTTTTTAATTTAGCACCTAACTGTTCAAAATTTTTCAGCATAACATCCTTTCTAGTCCTATCAGTGTCGTTGGTACCAACGTGGACGACAACAACTGGATCCCTCTGCTCCCACACCAAGTTCCTCTCCAGCCCTGAGGAGCTGTCCTTAACCCTGGCACTGGGCAGGCAACACAGCCTTCAGGACTCATGCTCATCCTGCAGAGAACACTATCTATTCCCCCTAATTATACTTGAATGGCTTCTTGTAGCACGGTTCCTGGTCAGTTCGCTCATCCTCCCTGCAGTGCCCGCTCTTGACCATACAGCTTGCAAGAACTTCGTAACTGTTGGACAATTGCAGGGGCTGAGGCTCCTTAAACACTACCCCGTGGGTCCCCAAACCTGCTTCACCTGCAGTCACACCCTCCTGTCCCTGATCACAGACCAAATTTGAATGACCTAATCTGAAGGGTGTGACCGCCTCCTGGAGCAAAGTGTCCACTGAGTACCTGCAGGGCAAGATCAACCCAGCGGAATATATTTTGTGACATTCGTTGCAGCCAGTCCTACTAGTAATGAAGAAAAGCTTGCTGATTGCCGAACAACATCTTAACTAAGTAAACCTAAATGTGGTGCCAAGGTCACTAAAATGAGCTGACAAAGTGGCAACTATACAAGATGAGGCATTACAACTATGCATGACAGCTATGGAATCACAAAACTGGAAAGATGTAATGTTAGGAGTATCCACAAACAAAATTGCTCACACACCACAAGGTCTTCACAATGTTTGAAAGGAGCTCACTGTTACAATCACATCTGATCTTGTGTTATGCAACAATTGTATTGTCAATCCACACTCATAGAGGGAATGTGTTGTAATATTGGTCACTGGGGAATTGTCAAATCTAAACATCTCCTTAGGGAAAACATGATTCCCTGGAATTGACCATATTTTAGAGCACAGATCAGTGTCTACCATGTCAAACAACCACAATATCAAAACTTTGTGATCCTTTCAAGATGCCTGAACTAGCTACATCTGCCTCAACAAAAGCAGTCAACCTAAAGCCTGACCAGACTTCATCTTGTTTGGACTCCTTCAAATGGTGAGAAATGAGAATGGACCCCCATTCAATAGTAATGAGTTCAGTAAATTTGCAAACTGTCTAGGTTTCACTCATTGCAAACTCACACCCTGCAGACCAAGACCTAATGGAGAAGTCAAGAAGTTTATGTGTACCTTGAAAACATTGATATGTAACAGCTACAGCTGAGTGCAAGTCATAGAAGCAAGAACTGTATTTCTTTCGTGGCAATTACAGAGCAACTCCTCACTTGCCTACTGGAAAACCTCCAGCTACAATCATCTTTACACATCCAATGTGTACATATCCTTCTGAGCTACCCCATGGGACTAATGATCAACATATACTCGAACATGATTGAGAACAGAAAGGTCAAATGAAAGCAAATGCAGAGCGAAATATGAAATTTAGAGTGATACACTAAAGGAAGGAGCTAAAGTGCTTGTGAAATGTGATGGCTATGTTGGAAAGCAAACAACCCACTATGACATCCAACCATTTGTTGCGACCAACACAAAAGGATCAGTGGCCACTGTGAAGTATGGTTCACAAATCGTCATATGTCGTTCCTCAAAACACTCAAAATGCCATTCATAAGCTTTGAATCTGATTCCAACATCAACATCCTAGATGAAGACCACAACTGATATTAGGCACTATCCTACTCATGAAAGAAAATAACCAACACACTGTGCGATTAGGTTATGAAGTGAACTATTTTCAGTTGGTGAATAAATATTTAATCTCATTGTATGTGACTGAGTGCATTGTTAAATTAATATAAAAGTTAGAATTTGTAATATGTTGAATGTTCATGTTAAGTTTAAATTTATTGTTTACACATTGGAGATTAATTATTGAAACATGCTATTCTCACATTTACTCAGGAGAGGGATGTAGTGTATTAGTGTTTTGTGCTACCATAAGCATTTGTACCAGCAGAGGGGGTTGCAGAAGCAGTTTTAATAAAGGAAGCCATTGTTTGCTTGTGCAATTTTAAAGCTGGGTGTCTCTGGCTGTTTTGGCATCAAGAACTTCGCAGGCATGCCAAAATTCCCTGGTAGTTGGTGCATTCTCACCATCTGTTGCCTTGATGAGCTTGGAGAAGGTATGATATGGACATTAAGCTTTGAAAGCTGCTATTGCTCCCTGATCCATGGGCTGTATCAATGAATCATGTTGGGTGGTAGGAAAATCACCTTCACATTTTTGGACAATTCATCAAGGCTGATAGGATGACCTGGAAAATTATCCAAGAGGAGCAATATCTTGGAGGTGATATTTTCTCTGGTCCTCCGGGCAGTGATGGCATACGGAGAGAACCAATTTTGAAAAAGTGCCCTCATCATCCAGGCTTTCTTATTTAAGTGCCAAATGATGCACAGATATTCCTTGGCATAACCCCTCAATGCCGATGGTGCCTTGGACTGGTACACCACTGAGGGTTTAAACTTGAAATCCCCTGCATAAGCAGGACAGTCAGGCTGTCTTTGGCAGCTTTAAATGCTGGTGCCGTCTTCTCCTCTTTGGAGGTGTCTTCTCTATAGCAGACATTTCCATTAAAGCTCCATCCCATCAACGTTCAAGACTTGTTTCGGTGAGTGACACTTTCTCCAAAGCTTGTCTTCAAATAAGCTGGGAATTTATCAGGTACTTCACTATAGGCGTTAGTCGCTTCACCAGTCACTTTAATGTTATACGCTTGGTTGGAACGCTTTTTGAAATGCTCGCACCATCTACGACGAGCACTGAAACTTAGCGATTGTATACTCTCACACTGCTCATTCCATAGTTGTCATACAGGCTTTTAGCTTTTGCTTTAATGACCAAACTAAGAGGCACCTGGCTCTGGCTTTGGTCTTTGATCCAGACTGCTAAGGGTCTTTCCATATTTTCCCTGATGTTTTTAATCCAACTCACCCTGCTAGCACTTAAGGTGTAACACTTTGCACACTTAATTTGTCAGCCTTACCACAGACGTGTTAGGGGGTAGCCCAAGCACTCTGCCAATATCAACTGCTCATTCTCTGGTCTCAAAACATTTTAAAACCTCCAATTACATCGCTAAAGTGGTTGTTTTTCTTGTTTTCTTAGCAGCAGCAGACTCACTACCATCACTTGCTGGATGTTTCTGACTCATGTTTTTTATGGCATGGCTGATGGTAAATGCCAAACTGCCCAAATCCCAAAGGAAAGCTTGAAACAACTGCAATTTGTATTGTATGAGGAGAGCTTCTGATATCAGGAAATGATGACCCCAACTATTTGTGATGATTTTATAGTAGAAAAAGTGTTTATTTAAAAAAAACAATTATACTTAAACACAAGACTGGCTTCACACAGTTAACAGTACTTTAAAACAGTTCCAAAAGACCTTAACTACCTGCAGAATAAACCTTCCCCTTTTCTGTTACCCTTTAGATTTTGAAATCTATAGAATTCTAGTAATTTTTAACCACACAGTGCCTTTTTCCTTTGGGTGCTCTGAGGCTGACAACAACTGGTTCTCCAGGCCTGGCCTTGTTCACGTATCTTCTGGGAATTCTGACCAGCTATCCTGCTGTCTTCTGGGAGATTTAACCAGCTACCCCACAGAGGTTTCAACATTTCCTTAAATCCATCCCTTCCCTTTGATTTCTCTATTATCTCAACCAGATTCTTCAGAATTGCTTTCTTTCCAGAATTGATTCTTTACTCTAGCTCTTAAGCTAAAAAAAAAAACTTACCCTATTTTTACCTTACTTACACCTTTTACAACCTGCACATATCCCCCTTTGAACTAAAATAACTCAATTCAAAACTACTCCTGTATTGCTTTATGTAAAATTCCGATGAAGTTTCTCTTGGTTTATTAACATATCAAAACCATTTCTTACTGTTGGTTTTAGACTCTGGCAGTTACTCTGTCTTTTACTCTAATTACCATATTTACAACCCCTAACAGCCTGTCTTACAGTACATAAGAAATATGACAGTGATATGACCAAAATAAAAATATTACAATTTTTTGTTTTCTTGACACCTAGCCCTTTTTTTTTAGGAAATGAACCGTAATAATTCAAAAAGACTGTTTCATTTTCTCAACCTCTCTCCTATTAATTACTACTTATCTCTATACACTATACTATTACATTATAAGATGCATGCTTTAGCATGATAATATACCCAAGGCTTCAGTAAAAATAGAGTCCATTTCAGCCCTCGTTTTTCCAGGTTTCACATGTCCAATCTTCCTTACACCCTAAACCCTTGATAATGCATCTGCAATCAGGTTTTCTTGTCCAGCCATATGTATAATTTTTAAGTTAAATGGTTGTAATAATAGACTCCATCTAAACAGTCTAGCATTTCGGTCATAAAACTTTTCCAAAAATCTTAATGGGTTATGGTCAGTGTAAACAATTGTTTCTGATGAATTGTTGGCAACATAAACTTCAAAATGTTGCAATGCCAGTCCTAAGCTCAAGTTTCCTTCTCAATGGTGGAGTATTTTTGTTGATGAATATTTAACTTCTTTGATAAATATCCCACAGGTTTTTCAATACCTGCAACAATACAGCACCAATACCCACATCACTTGCATCGATAGACAATTGGCATAATTCGGTGTCGCTAAAACTGGCTCTGTTGTCAACACTGTTTTCAGATTTTTGAATGCATTTTGGCACTCTGAATCCCGTTGAACTTCTTATTCTTTTTTAAGAGATCAGTTAATGGAGCAATCATGCTGCTAAAATTTGGCACGAACATCCTGTAAAAATCTCTCATGCCCAGAAATTGTAAAACTTCCCTTTTTGTTGGAGGCACTGGGAACTCGTCAATTTTTACATCTTGTGGGGCCTTCTGACCATATCCAACAGTACAGCCTAAATATGTGACCTGTGCTTTTGCTAATTCACTCTTAGCCAAGTTCACCACCAAATTAGCTTCTTGTCGACAATTGAATAATTCTCCTAGATGCTGTAAGCGCTCCTCCCATGTTTCATGAATACCACCAAATAATCAGTCCTGTAATAACCTTATTCATTAGTCTCTAGAAAGTTGCTGGTGCATTTTCCATACCAAACGGCATGACTTTCAACTGATAAAGCCCATCTGGCATTACAAAAGCTGAAACCTCTTTTGCTCTTTCCAATAGAGGTACTTGCCAACGTCCTTTCAGCCAGTAATGAATTTTGATTGTCCCACTTTCTCAGTGCAGTCTTCCAAACATGGAATAGGGTGTGAATCCGCTTTCATCACTGCATTCACTTTTTGATAATCCACACACGGTCTTTGTGTTCCATTCGGCCTTGGTACCATCACAATTGATGAAATCCAATTGCTGCAACTCAACTCAATAATGTCATTCTTGAGCCTAAATTCAATTTCTTTTTGCACTTGCGATAATTTTATTGGATTTAACCTATAAGGATGTTACTTGATCGGAGCAGAACTCCCCACATCTACATCACGTACAGCTACCTTTGTTTTTCCCAATTTATCCCCACTGATAGTTCTATGTGACTACAATAGCTCTCAAGTCACTTTGATTCTTATCTGGAAGGTAACTCAGTATCTTATTCAAATTTTTAAGTACTTCCTCATTGTCCAATTGAATTCAAGGAAAGTCAATTTCAGAATCTTCTATTCCTACTTCCTTTTCCTGATTCATCACTACTAATGCTTCTTCTTTTTGGTTATCCTCCCTATTGAAGTATTTTTTGAGCATATTTTTATGACACCGTCTGGGTTTTTCTTCTATCTGGAGTTCTTACCAAATAATTCACTTCACTTAATTTCTTTTTAATTTGGTAGGTTCACTAAACCTGGCTTTTAACCAGCCTGATACTGGTGTCAAAACTAACATTTTTTCCACAGCTACAAAGCTATGAGTCTTTGCCTTCTCATCTGCTTCTGTCTTCGTCATCTGCTGTGATATGTTTAAATGCTCTTTAGCTAATTCAAATGCTCTGTTCGACCTTTCCCTGAGCTTTGATAGATAGTCCAAGACTGTGATTTCTGAGTTATTACTCACTAACTTCTCTTGAATTAGTTTGAGTTGTCCTTTCACTTCAACACCGTATACTAATTCGAAAGGACTAAACTTAGTTGAGTCATTAGGTGCATCTCTAATAGCGAATAATAAGAATAGAATTCCTCCATCCCAGTCTTATGGGGAATCCTAACTATATGGCCTCATCATAGTCTTTAGAGTTTGATGCCATCCTTCTAAAGCCCCTTGTGATTCAGGCTGATAATCTGATGGCATAAACTGCTTTATCCCTTGGCTGTTCATGACTTCCTTAAACAACTGTGACATGAAATTTGAACCCTGATCTGACTGTATTTCTTTTGGAAAACCATTCCTGGTAAAGAATTTGGTCAGTTCTTCTATCATCAATTTTGCTGTGATATTTCTCAATGGTATCACTTCCAGGAATCTAGTGGATACATCCATGATTGTCAGCAAGTACTGATTTCCACTTTTTGTCTTAGGGAGGGGTCCTAAGCAATCAATTAGGACCCTAATAAAATGTTCTTCAAATGCTGGAATAGGAATTAAAGGTGCAGGTTTTATTACCGCTTGAGGTTTTCCTATCACCTGGCATGTGTGACATGTTCAACAGAACCTGACTACATCTTTATGCAGTCTAGGCCAGTAAAACTGTTTCTGTATTTTAGCCTGGGTTTTCTTCATTCCTAAGTGCCCCCCTACTGGAACTTCATGCGCTACTCTCAGAACTTCCTTCCTTTATCCAGATGGTATTACTACCTGATGTATTTCTGCCCACTTCTCATCTGCCAGAATATGAGAAGGTCTCTGCTTCCTCATTAATTAATTATATTATTCTTAAGATAATAACATTATGGAATACACTTTGCCTCTGTTTCTGAGTAAGCTGTATGGTATAACTGATCTTTTTTGCTGTAGCTCTATCAGTTTCCTTGAGTTAAGCATTTCAGCTTCATTCTCCTCCATTCTCTCTTCCTGAACAATCTTATCAAAGGTAGTATCAGCTAATTGCACTTCAGTCTCTTTGCCCTGTCTTCTAGACTCCTCCTCTTCCTGTCTCAACTTGTGAGCCTGTGACCGTGTTACCACACAATTCCACTTGGGGTTGAAGTACTAAATCACAAGCCTGAAACAATCTCAAATGACTTTGAAATGGTTGAGGCCACATGGGACCTGGGCTCCCAACCACCAGAGGGTGATAATATATAATGGTGCTTGCTTTTTTTGTCAGAAGAAAGGCCCTGAGCCAAGGACAGCACTACAGCCTGCCTCACCTGCAGCAAAGTTGAACAAGAGCCACACTTAGGGCTTCAAAATGAACCAGAAGATTGCAGTCAGGTCCTGAAAGGGAAGTACCGCACCCTGTATTTTTTGCCCAAAGAAGCCCCGGAAAGTAATTTTACCTTCACCAAATGCCTCTTACTAACTTTAAAATGGCCTCTGTACCTCAACCGATGTAAAGCTCCACAGCAAGCACACCTGGAGGATTAAAATAGGAATGTGGAGTCAGAAACTGTAGCTGTACTGCACAAAAGTGACCAATCCAGACTTCAACTTCACCCTTGAAGAAAAGTACTGTGGGTATAGATATCCTTCACACAAAACTGTACTGCAGAGCTTTAAGAAGAAAATCGTTGTAGCTTTAAGTGCGATTGACCGCCTCTCGCATTTGTTCCAAAATTGCGTTAATCAGGTCATGCATGCTAAGTAGGCCATGGAAAGAAACAACGCTATAGTGGAAGTCCCGATGCCAAGTGCACATTGGACCTGCCCAATTATATCCATGACATTAAAGTGGAATGACCCTGAATGAGGCAACTTAAAATGGGAACTTCATTGGCGGTGAAGGACTTTGCTGCTTCCTAGTGACTTGAAGGATACTATATGCTACATTTTCTTTGTCTTTGATTCAATAAGTTACATTCACCTCATGTTGATTATACTTGCTTTATTCTGGCTCAAATCAAAATCAAAATAAACAGTGCAATCTGATCCTGCACTAAATCAAAATTGACAGTATATCATTCGTCTGTGGGCTAAAGCTTTTGTCAAGATAGCCTTTCTCACTATTTTTCCTTTTCATTACTTTACATAGCTGGCAAAATGCCACCAAATATTGATCCTGACAGCAGGCAACCCATTCTTGCATGTAGGCACTTTACTGTGTGAGTAAGCTTCAGTAGAATAATCCTGCAATGCTGAACATGAAATATTGAAGGATGCCTCAGCACGCATCAATCAGGTTTGGCCACAAGTAGGTAAAGTTTTTGCATTCTTTGTTCTTTCCAGTTGTCATCCTGAAATCTACACTCTTCATTGATTTCCAATTTTTTTTTTGTTTGTTTTTTATTTTCTGCTATTACCCAATTCAGAAAGTGCTCAGCACAAAAAGGCTGCTTTAAAAGTCTGGGTGCATGCCCTCTCTCCTCATGAAATGCAGAAGGCTTTTGAAACAAAGATAACTGCAAAGAATGACATTTTTGATGAAGAAGTCTGAAGAAAAGTTGTAAGTAGTTCAAATGTTGCAATGCCATTCACCTTAATGAATTCAAGAGAAAACAGTGCTATACGAGACCAACATCCTGACATTTAGATGACTTTGAGGGGCAGGAGGGAAAACAGTCTGAAGACATCACCGCCATGGCTGGCAGAAACATTGCAAACAAATTGCGGCTGACATTTGAAATAGATAACTTGAATGTAATTCCCTTCCAGCGATATCCCTTCCAGAGATGCACAATCAGATGAAATTTATGTAAATCTTTGTCTTTCTTTCAGCACTGTGGGGGAGGTGAGGAACAGAATGGCAAATCACAGTCCACCACAGCTGAGGCCTGCCTGACAAATACTGCAATTGTTTTTTTTTAATCTGCACCAGATTGACTACTGTGCTTCACAGATGTTTCAGTACCGCAGATTGCTAAAGGAAAGGTTAATGCTATGCGAAGATTGAACCAGCCCTGAAAGAGTTGTAACACAAATATGTATTTGGTACCATGCACTCTCCTATTGAGTGTCACCGACATCCGACTGCATTTTTATTATATTAATTAATTTAATTGCTCCAAGGTATATTGTTAAAGGAAAAGTACACCTAGGAAGGAGGTATTTGCATGTAAAATCTGACTGATTTTTGTGCCTTCTCTCCCTTGAAAAATTCTTTGAAACTGAAATGAAATGTGTCTGCTGCATACAGAGATTGGGCAGCCTCAATTCTATTCCTAGTGGGGTTGAGATTACAGTACAGAAGCTCCCTTAACTCATCACCGATCGGAAATCTTATTCAGACAGAGGTACTTCTAACTTTGGTGATGGTGTAACATGGCCAATATCAAATTGGCCACCCAATTCACTCAATCCAATTCTCTTTTCCATTAACCTTGACCCAATGTACACTGTAGCCTAAAGATAAAATTGTTTCAGAGAGGCCACAGGATGATAAGAGGATGACCTTCATCACAAAGGGGCTAAAATATCAAGCAATTGTAGTTACACTACTCTTAGATGCAGCTTTGGTGAAGTATTGAGTTCAATTTTGGCACTTTATCTTAAGAAGCATGTATTGGAGTATTGGCCTTGGAGACGGTGAGGCACAGTTTCATGGAATTGTACCAGGGTTTAAAGGGTTGAATTATGAGGCCAGGTTTCATAGACTAGGTTAGTATTGTAAAGGGTTAACTCTACTAAGAGCATACTAATCACAAGCCATCAGTAATGTTGATTTCATTGATTTGCTGGCTGAAAAAGAAACACAGAACAACTCTTAAAGTGTCAGGGGAGTAAGATTTGAAGTTTCACATCAGAGCTGTAAATTTCACACTTGGAACGGGTCGAGAACAAAAACAGAGATGGAAAGAGAAAGTGGAAATGAAAGAGACAGACTATGATAGGTTACAAAGCACTGATTTCAGAGCTGGTGGTGCAAAGCAGAACATTATTCCAGTATTAACCTTGTTGCTTGCAGCTCTAATTTCCTGATTTATACCATGCCCAACATTACCATCACAGTTTGGTGACCTAAATGTTAAAAAATAAAGGAAATCGCAAAGATGCCACCTAGGATTCAACGATTCCAACTTAGACTCATACGCTACGATGCTACTACGGAGTACGTACAGGGTAAATACCAGACTACAGCTGATAAACTGTCCAGGATACATATCACTTACCCAGTACTTGAAGACAAAACCTTCATAGCAAAAGTTAGTCTTTACAGCTTGACTACTAGATACTTGCTGGCAATAGTTGGTAAATTTGTGGATGGCAATTTATATAAATGACTTGGATGAAGGGACCGAAGGTATGGTTGCTAAATCTGCTGATAACACAAAGATAAGTAGGAAAGTAAGTTGTGAAGAGGGCATAAGGAGGCTACGAATAGATATAGACATCTGGCAAATGGAGTATAATGTGGGAAAATCTGAAATGGTCCATTTTGACAGGGAGAATAAAAAAGAAGCACCGGGCATCCATGAGGCACTGTGGACCATCAGCAGCAGCAGAATTGTACTCAAGCACAATCTATAACGTCATGACCCTGCATATCCCCCACTCTACCATGACCACTAATCCAGGGGATTAACCCTGGTTTAATGAAGGATGTAGGAGGGCATGCCATAGCAGCACCAGGCATACTTAAAAATGAGGTGTCAACCTGATGAAGCTATAACACAGGACTACTTGCATTCCAAACAGCATAAGCAGCATGTGATAGTGATTCCACAACCAACGGATGATATCTAAGATCTGCAGTCCTGCCACATCCAGTTGTGAATGGCGGTGGACAATTAAGCAGCTGACTGGAAGAGCAGATTCCACAAATATCCACATTCTCAATGATGGGGGAGCCCAGCACATCAGTGCAAAAGTTAAGTCTGAAATATTTGCAGCAATCTTCAGCCAGAAGTGCTGAGTGGATGATCCATCTCTGCCTCCTCAGATTAGCATTAAAGATGCCAGTCTTTAGCCAGTTCAATTCACTCCACACAATATCAAGAAATGGCTGAAGGCACTGGATACAGCAAAGGCTATGGGCCCTGACAACATTCTGGCAATAGTACTGAAGACTTGTGCTCCAGAACCTGCCACGCCCCGAGCCAAGCTATTCCAGTACAGCTACAACACTGGCATCTACCTGGCAACATGGAAAATTGCCTAAGCATTTCCTGTCCACAAAAGCAAGACAAGTCCAACCCAGCCAATTACTGCCCCAGTCTACTCTCCATCAGTAAAAAGTGATAGAAGAAGTCATAACAGTGCTATCAAGCGGCACTTGCTTACTGATGTTCACTGATGATCAGGTTGGGTTCCGCCAGGATCACTCAGCTCCTGACCTCATTACAACCTTGGATGAAAGAGCTGAACTCCCGGGGTGAAGCAAGAGTGACTGCCCTTGCCATCAAGGCCGCATTTGACCGAGTGTGGCATTGAGGAGCCCTAGCAAAACTGGAGTCAATGGGAATCGGGGGGAAAAATCTCCGCTGGTTGGCATCATATCTAGCACAAAGGAAGGTCATGGTGGTTGTGGTTATTGGAGGTCAATCATCTCAGCTCCAGGACATCACTGCAGGAGTTCCTCAAGGTAGTGTCCTCGGCCCAACCATCTTCAGCTGCTTCATCAATGACTTTCCTTCCATCATAAGGTCAGAAGTGGAGATGATCACTGATGACTGCACAATGTTCTTCACCATTCGCAACTTCTCATACACTGAAGCAGTCCATGTCCAAATACAGCAAGACCTGGACAATATCCAGACTTGGGCTGACAAGTGGCAAGTAACATTTGCACCACACAAGTGCCAGACAATGACCATCTCCAACAAGAGAGAATCTAACCTTCGCCCCTTGACATTCAAAGGTATTACCATCACTGAATCCCCTACTATCAACATCCTGGGGGTTACTATTGACCAGAAACTGAACTGGATTAGCCATATAAATACTGTGGCAATTAGACCAGGTCAGAGGCTAGGAATCCTGCAGTGAGGAACTCACCTCCTGACTCCCCAGTGCCTGCCCACAACCTACAAGTGTGATGGAATACTCTCCACTTGCCTGGATGAGTGCAGCTCCAATAACACTCAAAAAGCTCGATACCATCCAGGACAAAGCAGCCCACTTGATTGTTTGTGGATGTGGTGCCATTCGCTCCCTCCACCACCAACACATAGTGGCAGCAGTGCGTACCATCTACAAGATGTACTGAAGGAACTCACCAAGCCTCCTTAGACAGCACTTCCAAATCCACAAGCACTACCATCTAGAAGGACAAGGGCAGCAGACACATGGGAACCACCACCACCTGGAAGTTCCCCTCCAAGCCAGTCACCATCCTGACTTGGAAATATATCACTGTTCCTTCACTGTCACTGGGTGAAAACCTTGGAACTCCCTCCCTAACAACACTGTGGGTGTACCTACACCACATAGACTGCAGCAGTTCAAGAAGACAGCTCACCACTACCTTCTCAAGGACAATTAGGGATGGGAAATAAATGCTGGCCCAGCCAGTGATGCCTACATCCCATGAATGAGTAAAAGAAAATACCTGGAATGGGCAGGTTGTCTAACAAGGAAAGGCTGCACTGGTCAGACTTGTATCTGTTGGAGTTTAGAAGAGTAAGAGGCAACTTGATTGAAACATGTAAGATCCTGAGTGACCTTGACAGGGTGAATGTGGAAAAGATGTATTCTCTTGCGGGAGAATCTAGAACTTGTGGTCTCTGTCTCAAAAGAAGGGGTCACCCATTTCGGACAGAGATGCGCAAACTTTTTTTCTCCGATGGTTGTGAAACTTTGGAATTCTCTTCATCAAAAAGTGATTGAGTCAGAATCATTAAATACCTTTAAGGCATTGGTAGATGGATTCTTGATAACCAAAGAAGTGAAAGATTATCGGGAGTAGGCAGGAATAGGAGGTTAAAATCAGATCAGCCATGATCTTATTGAATGGCGGAGCAGGGGTCAAGTGGCTTACTCCTGCTCCTAATTCTTATGTAACAGACCAGAAGTTGCACGAATTTAGTACGGCCCAAAGACAAGGTGAAGAGTGCATCCCGATTCACAGGTACTGCCTGGATGGATGACCACAATATGCCCAAAACACCCCCATCCCGAGACAATATTTTGAACAGAAGTACATCTTAGATGACCTCCTGGTGTACGATACAAGAGTAGCGGAACCAAGTGCTTTCGCCTGGAGGTCATCCAGAAGATCCAACAAGGACATATTGGCATGACCAAGTGTCTAGCCAGGGCACAGCAGCCTGTACCATGGCCAGAGATTTCACACTCTATTGAAGAGATGGTTTCCAATTGTGCCATCCACAGGCAGGAGCAGAAAGAACCAATCTTGCTTTCGTCCTTCCCATCAAGGCCTTGGGAATGCCTTGGCATGGATTTGTTTAACTATAAAGCAAAGTTTTTCTTCTAGTGGTCAACTACTACTCCCACTGGATAGATGTGTGTATGCTACATTGCCTCACCTCTTAAGCTGTTATTGTGTCCCTGAAGGAAATGTTCTGTACACATGGCATTCCAGATGTACATAAGAACTAGGAGCAGGAGTAGGCAATTCAGCCCCTTGAGCCTGCCCCGGCATTCATTATGATCATGGCTGATCTCATTTCGGCCTCAACTCCAATTTCCCACCCTCTCCTCATAACCTTTCAACACATTACTAATTAAAAATCTGTCTATGTCCTCCTTAAATGTATTCAGCGTCCCAGCATTCACTGCACTCTGAGGTAGTGAATTCCACAGATTCACAAACCTTTGAAAAAAGTAATTTCTCCTCATCTCTGATTTAAATCTACCACCCCTTAGCCTAAAACTATGGCCTCACGTTCTAGAATGCCCCAGAAGGGGAAGCATCCACTCCATGTCTACTTTGTCTATCCCTTTTAGCATCTTATATACCTCAATTAGATCTCCTCTCATCCTTCTAACCTCTAGCGGATATAGGCCTAAACTGCTCCATCTCCCCTCATAAGATAAGCCCCGCATCTCTGGAATCAATCTAGTAGTCATCTCCGATAATGGAACACTGTTGCTAATGAGTGCTTTCAATCCTTCACAAAGTCGTATGGATTTGTACATACCCCAAAATACCCCCAGGCTAACGGAGAAGCTGAGCGAAGAGTACATACTGTCAAATGCCTCTTGAAGAAGAATAGCGACTTTGAGCTTGCTCTGCTTAGCTATCATTCAACATTAATACATAATGAGTTTGCCCCATGCAAACTCCTGATGGGCCACAGGTTTAAGACTCAGCTTCCTTTTCTGCCTCACACTTTGTTACCGAGTGTCACGGGAGAAGACCATGATCGAGCTCGGATGAAGGAAGAAGCCTATTGAGCAAGTAAGGCTCATACTCTTCAACCACCATCATAGAGCTCAAGACCTTCTGATTCTGGAAGAGGAGATAGGGTATGGATCAAAGACCAGAACGATGCAGGTATAGTAGTTGAATAAACTACTGCAACCAAAATCACACCTGGTAAGGACGCAGTCAGGCATCATTCAGCAGAAGAGATCTGCCCTAATCTTGATGGACAGAAAGCCAATAACAACATGGACAGAGTTCCTTGAACCAGAAGAGAGTGTCACACCTACTACACCACAAACAACGGAAACCAAGAGTGACGGCCCTTTTGAACTGACTTCAGAGCAGCAGGATTCCCATTTACCCAAAAAAGAGTTCCCCACTCATTCAGGAAGACCGGTGAAACCACCAAAGAGACTTTCCCCTTTAAGAGAAGAGAGCTTGGGGGGAGGTGTTGGGTAATATGTGTAAAATAGTGTGGGATAAAGACTCATGGAGAGGTGTGAAGTAATGGGTTAACTCCAATAAGAGCATACTGAGCAAATGCAAAAGAAGCTACGTCACAGTGATGTCACTCGCTGAGAGAGGATGACGGAGTAGCATCTCAGAGAGCAGCTCGAGCTGTTAATCTTTTTTAACCATTGTAATTAGTTGGCATGCAAATTGTTTTTGAACCAAGACCATTGCCTTCAGCGAGATCTCTTCTAGGATAAGAAACTAACAAATCCTGAGACAAATCCATCATAACAGAAGCATTTCCTTCACTATAGAAGTTAAGGGGTGATCTAATTGAGGTGATTATGACAATTAAAGCATATATGATAGAGCAGATCAAAATAATCCATTCCCTCTGGTAGGGAGTCAAAAACAAGGGGCCATAACCAACAAATTAGACTTAGGGGTGATATCAGGAAGCATTTTCTTCACTCAATGCACAGTGGAAATCTGGAACTCTACTCCAAGAAGCTATTGAGGCGATCTCAACTGAAAATATCAAAACTGAGATAAATATATTTTTGTTAGTTAAGGGTATTAAGGAACATGGAATCAGGACAGCAAAATGGAGTTAAGATACAGATCAGCCATGATCTATTTGAATGCCAGACTCACACTCACACTCTGACCCTTATTCCTATGTTTCAAATGTGAGAAATGAAAAAAATGTCACTGATGGAACATCGCTTTCTTTTTTGAAGTTGGGGTTGATCCACATTATTGGGAAGCTTAAAATGTTCCTTCCTTCTCGAATAGCTGTGCAACAACTAATAATGTTGACAGTAGATCCTTAAGTTTTGGGAAAAAAAGTCCACCTGATTTATGGACATCAATCTAAAGGGACTCGATGTGATAATTGGGCACAATCCAATTGCACCAAATCTCCATCACATCATTTTGCACTGATGAGCAATACAAGGGATAAAAGCACTTAGTTCAAACACATGAGATTTAAATTTAAATTTAATTTGAAAACAAGTATGATATGCATTTTACTAAAAGCAAAATACTTCAGATTTTGGAAATCTGAAATGAAAATAGAAAATGCTGGAAAAATTCAGCAGGTCTGGCAGCATCTGTGGAGAGAAAAACAGAGTCAGTGTTTCGGTATGACTCTTCTTCATTTTGCTAACTTTTGACATAAATTGAGAGTCTATGTCTACCAGTACTTGATTTAAAGCACACAATAACTGGAAATCAAAAATGGCACCCTCTGTGACTGTGACACTGGTCAGCTATTCCTCTGTGTCTGACTTGACATTCCTTTCACATTTGACACAGTCGACTACATCAACTACATCACCTCCTCCGATGCTTCTCTCCCCAAAAGGTGGAATCTGGTGCTGACTCTTAGGTCATACAATTGCCACCACTTATCATGGGTGCATTAGTACTAATGCTATTTTCTCACCATGAGTTGGATAATTCAAAGGACTAGCATTGTTACTATTGAATAAGATTGTAGAAAATCATTATTGAAGCAGCAATCCCTCACCACTTCAAGGGGATTAAGTCCACAAGGCAATTGGACCTTATCAAAGTGCTGTTTACATATCGAACATGCTTGTTAATGCAGTTCAAGTTATAGCCTGACACCAGATAGAGGTGATTAAGTGTTCAAGGGAATTGCACCTTATCAAAGTGTAAACAACTAAGTGAACACCTGTTTCTGCCAGAAATAGTGTTTAATATGCTGTAGGGACAACTTGTAATGGAAAATGGAGTTAGGGCTGAGAGAAAGGACGAGATAGCCATTGGAACCAAAGCCTTTTGCCGCGCTGTAACAGGCAAATATAGGAGTCACTGGCTTAACATCACAGTCACTGCATTTCAACATTATTATCCAGGAATGTGAAATTTGGGAATGCAGGCATCCATTAAGCAGGCACAAATGCTGCATGTATGGAATCACATCAATGAAAAACTTTCATGTGATTTCCAGAAGTGGCATTCATAACGGAGCAATGGGCATCGAGTCATTAATCATGAGCAACTTTTGTTAATTAGAATGCAAGATTTGAGATTGGAGTTAGGTCAGGTCATGCCTGTCATTCAAACCTTCTCCAACCTCTGTGGCATTCAGATGTTAAGTCTCAGGGATGTCATCTTGGTCACCTCAATATGTCTACTAGCGCCTCTGATACAAGGCTGCATCAGCAACAAGGCTAATAGGACAGAAGCCACTATAGAACATTACAGTTGCTTTTAGTTCAAGCTTGTGAGCTTCACTATTTTCATCCATTATTCATTAATCTATGCAATTTATCATTTCAGAGAGAAAGGCAAAACTGTTATGGATCCAGGGTTCAATGCTACTTTTTGGAGGGTTCTAATAGAATGGAAGAGGAGAAGAAAAGGGACAGACGAAGTTGAGTCCAGCTTCAGGAGGAGGCCCCGTCTGAAGTTCAGGGTGCAGGGGGGCCACAGCAAGAACATGGGGATAAGGAGGATAGACCCAGACCATGGAGGTGACTCGCGAGACAAAGGATCTAATGAAGAAGCCTCTCCTATATGCAGATGAGTGAGGACCAATGCCGTGCATGTCTGTGCTTGTCCTGAACTCTGGTGGATCACATCTTCCACAATCTTCGGGAGGACCTAATGCCCCATGGTGTCAGAGGCAATCCCTTGCCAATGGCCATGAAGGTGACCGCTGTGCTCAATTTTTTTGCCCGCAGATCATTCCAGGAATCTAGAGGGTATCTGTGAAGCATCTTGGAGTCTGTCACACAAAGGTGCATCAAGGAGATCACAGATGCCATCTACAGCAAGGCACATCATGTAAGGTTGGTGCTCGAAGAAGATAGCGAGGCTGCGAGATTCAATGGGTTTGCAGTTATCTTAGGTTGCCCAAGAGTGCAGGGTGCAATAGACTGTACCCATGCAGCTTTAAGAGCTCCATGGCAAGCCCCTTGTTAGGAAATAGAGATAGTTTAAGTTATATTTGTATTTATGGGTGTTAGGAATGAGTTTTGTTTTAATGTTTAAGTCTGATTTGTATTTCTGTATCTGTGTTATGAAAGGTCAAATTGAGTTTTAGTTTCACTTTCAAATGTGCCTGCATTTCTAATGAGAGTTTTACAACTCTTAGCTAAGTTAAATAAACAATAATAGAAAAACTGGGCTGTTGCCTAGCAACAGGGGTCCAGAGACAGGTCCCTCCCATAGACACACATACAAGAAACTAGAAACAGCAGTTTGATTTGGAAGCTGTTTGAGTTCCGTTGGTTTTGAAAAGTAGCTTCCGGGAGATACTGGAAAAGGGGGCAGATAGCCAGTCCCAAGCTAAAGAAAAGACCCCAAAATCCAGGCGAGTGGAAAAGGAAAAAGTCCCAAGCAGACCTTCTAGTCAAAGGAAGGACAAGAACCTGGAAAAGTTCCTGTTAAGTGAAGTTAAAAGTGAGGGGCAGAGAGAAAGGCTCCAAGCTTCAGATTTAAAGAGATAAAAGTACAGAAAGCAAATTTAAAGTGAGAAGAGCTTGCAAGAGGCAAGAAGTTCCGAAGAGATGTCTGAAAGTCTGTAACTCTTTGCTATGGGCACGTGAAGCAGTGGTGTACTGTTGACAGCTGAGTCAGTGAGAGATGGAAGATGGTTTGAATGCATGTGGTGAGCCAGGGGAGAGGAACATCAGAAGGGGAATTTGAAACCCTGGAGGTGAACCTTTGCAGAAGGCGTCTGAGAGAAAGCGTCGTTTTGAGAGAAGGTTCCAAGACGAGTTCTTGGAAAGTGGAGATTGGGAACCCTCATGTGAAAGACGGAGTTCAGTGAGACTGGTTGGCTCACAGTGTGACAAGGAGTTGAGGAGAGATCCATAGCATCTGCCTGGGGTGGCACCTGTCACTTGGCATTGAAGTGTGGTGTGTCTAGTCATAGATCCCCAATTGGTTTACATGGACTGTACTTACTGTTAACATTAGAGTATAGGATAGCTTTTGTAACTTGTTTACCCTTACAAATCTGTCTATAAAGAAACAGTTGTGGATGAAGGAGTATTGTGATATAGTTCATATTTTCTTGTTGAATTAGTATTTTATTCTTTGTTAAATGTTTGTTAGTTGACTCCAGTGACTGTTCAGTAGCCCGTCTCCAGGAATCTAAACAAACAAAGTTAGGATCTTTCAAGTTGGTTTCCACCCTGGATCAGGCTTGTCCAGTGGTAACCTCAGCTGGGATCATAACATTTAATGTTTAGCAATGTAAAGGCTTTCATTCCATCAACGTTCAACTGGTCTGCAATCATCAGAAACAATGCATGTTTGTGCCAGGTACTCTGGGAGTTGCCATGATTCATAGATTCTGAGTCACTCCGTGGCTGATTGCGGATAAGGGGTACCCACTGAAACGCTGGTTTATGACACCCATGCGTCGGCCTCAGAGCGCTTCAGAAGAGAGCTACAATGCAGCTCACATCTCCGCACGGCCCCTAAAGGAACAGACCATTGGCATTCTGAGATGCCTTTGCAGTTGGGCACTGCAATACACCCCAGATAGGGTTCCCTGCATTATCCTTGTGTGTTGTGGCCTTCACAACCTGGCGCTGCAAAGGGGAGGTCCCTTCCCAGGGGGAGAATTGGGAGGGGATAACAGCTCTTCGGAGGATGAAGAACAGGAGGGCCAGGAACCTGAAGAGGATGACAAGGGGCAGCTACCATGAGACCATGTGATTGAAGAAGGACCATGTGCAAGATGTGCCCATGCCACTTTACTTGCTACCAGATTCCAGGAGGAGTAAAGTGAAGGCAATGGGAGATGGAGTTATGAATGGGATGGGATGTGAGAAGAGCACAAATTAACAAGCCCCACTCTTCTGCAGGCCATACCATTAATATAAATGTTTAAATTTCTTACCAAAATGGCCAATTGTGTACCTGGACCTCTAGTACCCAGAAGAAAAGAGACTATGACCAGGCTTCTTTCATAAAACTCAGAATAATTAATTTATTTTTAAACAAGACTTATTTTAACTAGTTGCAAATACTGGTTAACACACAGTTGTAATTGGGAAGTGTAATTCTCTTCCTAAAGAATTCCCCCAGCACACACAGAGACACACACAAGGGACAAACAAAGGACAAGCAGATAGAGTCATTTTGCAGAGATGGGCTTTGGAGAATAGGTGTTATAAAATAAAGGATAAAGTCTGCAGGGTCTCGACGCTGTTGACCTGGAGTTCGCTCACGTACAGACGGGAAGCCTGGAAGTTCTCAACACTGGTTTCAGCTTTGCAGGTCCAAATGCAGTCTAGCTACACTCAGATGAGGGTTCTCTGGCTACAGGTTTGTAGCCATTTTTCTTTCTATTTTTTATTCGTTCACGGGATGTGGGCTTTGCTGGCTGGGACAGCATTTATTGCCCATTCCTAGTTTCCCTTGAGAAGTTGGTGCTGAGCTGCCTCCTTGAGCCACCATAGTCCATGGTGTAGGTACACCCACAGTGCTGTTGGGGAGGGGTTTCTAGGATTTTGACCCAGCGACATTGAAAGAATGGTGATATATTTACAAGTCAGGATGGTGAGTGACTTGGAGGGGAAATTCCGGGTGGTTGTGTTCCCATCTATCTGCTGCCCTTGTCCTTCTAGATGCTAGTGGTCATGGGTTTGGAAGGTGCTGTCTAAGGATTCTTGGTGAATTCCTGCAGTGCATCTTGTAGATGGTACATGCCACTGCTACTGTGTGTCGGTGGGGGAGGGAGTGAACGTTTGTGGATGGGGTGCCAATCAAGCGGGCTGCTTTATCCTGGACAGTGTAAAGCTTCTTGAGCATTGTGGGAGCTGCACTCATCCAGGCAAGTGGGGAATATTCCATCACACCCCTGACTTATGCCTTGTAGATGGTGTACAGGCTTACGGGAGACAGGAGGTGAGTTACTCGACACAGGATTCCTAGCCCTTGACCTGCTCTTGTAGCCACAGTATGTATATAGCTAGTCCAGTTCAGTTTCTGGTCAATGGTAACCCCAGGATGTTGATAGTGGGGGATCTAGTGATAATAATGCCATTGAACATCAAGGGGCGATGGTTAGATTCTCTCTTGTTGGAGATGGTCATTGCCAAGCACTTATGTGGCGCTTATGTTACTTGCCACTTGTCAGCCCAAGCCTGGATATTGTCCAGGTCTTGCTGCATTTGATATGAACTGCTTCAGTATCTGAGAAGTCGCGAATGGTGCTGAACATTGTGTGATTATCAGTGAACATCCCCATTTCTGACCTTATGATGGAAGGAAGGTCATTGATAAAGTAGCTGAAGTTGGTTGGGCCGAGGACTCTAACCTGAGGAACTCCTGCAGCGATGTCCTGGAACTGAGGTGACTGACCTCCAACAACCCCAACCAGCTTCCTTTGTGCTCTGTATGGCACCAATCATTGGAGAGTTTCCCCCCGATTCCCATTGGCTATAATTTTGCTTGGGCTCCTTGATGCCACACTCGGTCAAATGCGGCCTTGATGTCAAGGGCAGTCACTCTCACCTCACCTCGGCAGTTCAGCTCCTTTGTCCATGTTTGAACCCAGGCTGTAATGAGGTCAGGAGCTGAGTGGCCCTGGCGGAACCCAAACTGGGCGTCAGTCAGCGGGTGATTGCTGAGCAAGTCCCGCTTGATAGCACTGTTGATGACCCCATTTATTACTTTACTGATGATTGAGAGTGGACTGATGGGGCGGTAATTGGCCAGGTTGGATTTGTCCTGCTTTTTGTGTACAGGACATATGTTGTCAATTTTCCATATAGCCAGGTAGGTGCCAGTGTTGTAGCTGTACTGGAACAGCTTGGCTAGGGGTTTGGCAAGTTCTGGAGCACAAGTCTTCAGTACTATTGCCAGAAAATTGTCAGGGCCCATAACTTTTGCAGTATCCAGTGCCTTCAGTCATTTCTTGATATCACGAGGAGTGAATCGAATTGGCTGAAGACTGGCATCTGTGGTGCTGGGGACTTCCGGAGGAGGCCGAAATGGATCATCCACTCGGCACTTCTGGCTGAAGATTGTAGCAAATGCTTCAGCCTTATCTTTTGCACGTTGGTGCTGGGCTCCTCCATCATTCAGGATTGGGATATTTGTGTAGGCTGCTCCTCCAATGAGTTGTTTAATTGTCCACCACCATTCACAACTGGATGTGGCAGGACTGCAGAGCTTAGATCTGATCTGTTGGTTGTGGGATCGCTTAGCTCTGTCAAACACTTGCTGCTTAAGCTGTTTGGCATACAAGTAGTCCTATGTTGTAGTTTCACCAGGTTCATTTTTAGGTATGCCTAGTGCTGTGGCTGGCATGCCCTCCTGCACTCTTCATTGAACCAGGGTTGATCCCCTGGCTTGATAGTAATAGCAGAGTATGGGATATGCCGGGCCATGAGGTTACAGATTGTGTTCGAGAACAATTCTGCTGCTGCTGATGGCCCCCAGCACCTCATGGATGCCCAGTCTTGAGTTTCTAGATCGATTTGAAATCTATTTGAATTAGCATGATGTTAGTGCCACATAACACAATGGAGTGTAACGTCAATATGAAGATGGGATTTCAACTCCGCAATGACTATGCTGTGACTCCTAAACAATACGGTCATGGACAAATGCATTTGTGGCAGGCAGGCTGGTGAGGATGTGGTCAAGTATGCTTTTCTCTCTTATTGGTTTCCTCGCCACCTGCCACAGACCCAGTCTAGCAGCCATGTCCTTTAGGACTCGGCCAGCAGGGGTGCTACCGAGCCACTCTTGGTGGTGAGCATTGAAGTCCCCCATCCAGAGTACATTCTGTGTCTTTGCCACCCTCAGTGCTTCCTCCAAATGGTGTTCAACATGGAGGAGCACTGATTCATCAGTTGAGTGAGGGCAGTACATGGTAATCAGCAGGAGGTTTCCTTACCCATGTTTGACCTGATGCTATGAGACTTCATGGGGTCTGGAGTCGATGTTGAGAACACCCAGGGCAATTATCTCCCCACTGTGCCACGGCCTCTGGTGATGGTGGTGTCTGGGACATTGTCTGTCAGGTATGATTCCATGAGGTTGGCTATGCTTGACTAGTCTATGAGACAGCTCTCTCTATTTTGTCACTAGTCCCCAGATGTTAGTAAGGATGTCTTTGCAGGGTCAACAGGGCTGATTTTGCCATTGTCGTTTCCGGTGCCTGGGTTGATGCTGGGTGGCCTGTTCAGCTTCATTCCTATTTTGAGGCTTTGTAGTGGTTTGATACAACTGGGTGGTTTGCTAGGCCACTTAAGTGTCAATCATATTGCTTTGGGTCTGAAGCCACATGTAGGCCAGACCAGGTAAAGGTGGCATATTTTCTTCCCTAACATTAGGGAACCAAATTGGATTTTTTACAACAATTGTCCTCATCGTTAGACTGCCGTGGTGGGATTTGAACCCAGGTCCCCGAAGCATTACCCTGGGTTTCTGGATTACTAGTTCAGCGACAATACCCCTACACCATTGCCTTCCCTTTTTAGGCAAGATAGAGAGAGGGAGCCAGTCAAGGTAGCCTTCTTTCCTCAGCTTGTTCTCCAACCAAACTGCCTTCAAAACAAGCTGGTTCGCAACTTAATTTTGATTTTATGACTGCTGCATCTCTGCCGGATGTTCTGCCACCTGTCTTTGCATCACCCACATTGTGTTGGTGGCCGCTTGCAGAGGCTCATCATCTGACTTGGACTCCGCGGGTGGCTGAACAAGTGCTGGAGACCTGGGCTGTCCCTGACTCCGTTTGCTGTGGAGATGTGTGAGTGAGGTGTTTTCCCCGAGCATAATTTAGACCCATGGCCCACCGAGATGTGCATCTCTGCAATATGAGAATGTGTGGGTGAGCGCAGTGACGGTCCTTCCTTGGTGGCTTCCTCAGCTTCCTCATCTGAGGTGATCTGGGGACTGCTGCTAATGTTGGCCCTCCTCGTCTGCCTAGATCTGTTAGTGCCTATAAGAGAGAAAAGAGAGTTTTAATTCATGAACAGGCAGATTGCAAGATTGCATATCACTCAGTGTGAATGTCAAGGTGTGATGAACTCATCGAGGTATCATCCGTTCTAGGTAGCTGCAACAAGCTGATCTCCCCTTCCCCACAGGAGTGACCCCTGCCCTGTCCAGCCAGCTCAGCGACATCCCCCTCAAACTGGGTGAGGGGCACGATGTCAGCCGTCCCACCCCTGGTCTGGGATATTTTCTGTCTGTTGTGGGCCAGCTTGCCCTGGATGAAGACAAAAGGAAGGAATGTGATGAGAAGGGATGGAGTTGAGATTGGGAAACATGCATGTCCCTGTGTGTGGTGATCCCTCCCCAGAAGGGGCTGAGGATGGAGTGTGAGCAGTGTGATAGATGAGATGGTGGTGATGTGAAAGTTTCTGTGCGACAGTGGTGATATGTGTCCCCTGCTAATGGTTGTGCGAGATCCCTGAAACAAATAGCCCTTTGAGTACATGATGCCATGCTGAGAGTTTGATATTGGAGGGGGTTGAAGAATGACTTAACCTGATGGAGTGGATGAGATCATTTATCCTCTTCCTGCACTGGATGGCATTGTGTGTGCAGTGGCCAGCTGCGCCGACGTTCTTTGCTATGGCCTCCCAGGCCGGAGAGGTGAAGCTGATGTGCTTTCTGGAGCTGTCCCTCAGGTACAACACATCCCTATGCTGCCACCCTTCTCGGATCAAGACCGTGAGAACATCGGGGCTGAAGCAGGGTGCAGCCGCCGCCTTCTGGCTTGCAGCCTTCGTCATCTGGTTGCCAGACATCGCTCTGGATCTTCTGGAGACAGCTGGGCTGAAGTGAGTGAGATGTGTGTGCTCAGGTGGCGTTTAAATATGGTGTCCAGACATTTGACCCTGCCAGGTAATGGCAGGGTGGCGAATCAGCTCCCAACCCACCAGATAATTCAGACAGCTACTCACCTGTGCATAATGAGCTTCCAAGTAAGGAATTGGGCACAATTTCCCGCCATTCTGACCAGTGGGGCACATGTCGCGGGACAGGCCCGCTATAGCACTTGGCTTCAAAAACTAAAAATTCTGTCATGCTCTTTGGATTATTATTTCTTCTTTGTTCTTGTGTTGTCTCCAAATGACCTGCTCTACCCGTCTCCAGAAGCACATTTCGCAACTTTCTTGTCTTTGGATGTCCACTCAAGGCCCACAATTCAGCCCCTTACAACAAGATCACAAGATCAAAATCACAGTCTTCATAATTCTTTTCCTAAGATCTCTGCACACTTAACATGCTGAGCAATTCCTTATGTTTGGAGAATCTATTCTTTGCCATTACTATTGCAGCTCTGATTTCTTTAAGCCAGCAGAATAAGAACCAGAGAAAGAAGAAGACGTTTCCCAGGGTGATTTTGGACCTGATATTCTGGTAAACAAGAGATTCCTTTGAGCAATGGGAGAAAAAAACACAAGATCACGAGGGATGGAGAACTGATCAAGAGACCTGTCCCTAGGCAGATCACTACCACACTACATACACATACCCTTTCAAAAATGGAATCACATATTCTCTGCAATTTGGAATATATGCTTCTTGTAATGGAATTTTATCCTTTTTGTGATATTCTTAATGATAATGTTCTCCCTTCTATGAACTCCTTTCTCATAGACTTTTAAAAATTAAAATGGGTTATTTCCACATTATTTACAGACAAGAAATGCTAGAAGGAACTTTTAGCTGGGAGTGGCAGGGTTGGCAAGGGGGCAGGTGCAAGGTATGGTGGGGTGCTGGTGGTAGCATGGTAGGATTTGGGTAAGGGAATGAATCATGGAGATCGGGAAACTGAATAATCTGTTAGCTTCTGTAAGCATGTATTAATACTGCAATTTAAGATTAGTGCCTACCAATAAGAAACGTAAGAATGGGACCTTTAATAGATGAAACCTTTCAGAAGTAGTATTGGATTCTTATGGAATTGGTAGGCATAGCACAAGGCCACCTCAGTAGAGAAACTGTTTTCTTTCTCTCTCTCTGGAAAAATACATAAACAATCCCTAAAAATGTCACTGCTTTTTGGTTCAGTCCTCCCTACTGACAGTCCTAAGTCACTATGATGGCACCTTGTGCACCTTTTATCTATGAGAGTGTCTGATAAGGGCTAGCAAATGGCCCTCAGCATGAGCCAAACTAAAAAGTGACCTTGAGCTAAGTGACAGATAAGGGGGAGGTGACTATCCTGACATCTTGGGTACCTGTCCTCTATGTATTGATTAGAAAGAATCCAACAAGTGATTGACATAGGGTAAACTACCAGCCCCTAGAAATAAAGTATATTAACGAGTGCTCGGAGACAAGGGTAATCCTCATCAGGCAGCAGCCATTGTCAGGAAGCCAACTTGTTCAGATGGAAGATGGGCCAGGAAAGAGTGAGGAAGGCGGGGGAAAAGTTTCCTAACACTTTGACTAGAGAGCAGAATGCTGCAATTACAAACTACTGAGATCAACAAACTCTGTGCCAACCGTCTGTTCGTCTTTTGGGATCAGTGAGCCGCTCTCAACTGTCATGGATTATTTTCCTGTCTATTTAGCTGATGCATCATATCTAAACTATTGCTTCTTAATAAAATTAAACTACATTAAAATTACTTATAAGTACTCAACTACTTATCTTAGGTATCTGTGGCTCCAAAACCCAATCTTTTATAGATAGGTGTCAGAAATGGAATCCACAGGAGTCGAGGTATCATTGGCTTGAATGTTGAGAAGCAGCAGTCTTAGGTTGTAGTTAAAAGTGGAGTAGTTATCAAGCGAAGCCAGGAGTCACAATGACATTGGCATTTGCTAGAGAATGATTGATTGAGAGTCTGACTGAGAAAACAGGCATGCCTGAAGCGAGAGGTATCCTGGGAGTTACAGAACAGTGCAAAGGAGATTATGGGCTGCATCTTCCGGTTGGCAAGCGGGGGACGGGGCCCACTTGCCGACACATAAAATGACGTGGGGTGACGTTGGGAGTACGTCCCAACGTCACCCCGCGTCATTTAGATTTTCAGTTCGGCGGGCGTGCAGCCGAACTGTCAAAGACCTATTAAGGCCATTAAAATAGTAATTAAAATGATTAATGGACCTGCCCATCCAACCTTAAGGTTGGCGTGCAGGCGAAGAGCTCAGGCGGCCTTCAGAAATATCATGAAATCTCATCCACGGGCAGGAAGGTATTAATATTTTTATAAAATGTTTAAGTAAAGGAAATTGACATGTCCCAGCTCATGTGACAGTGTCACATGAGGGGACATGTCAGGAACATTTTTTCTACCCTTCAAAAAATTTTCATAACTTCCACCGATCTCCCTGAGGTGGCACTTTGCCTCAGGGAGATCTGTGCGCTCTTCTGCGCGCGTGCGTGAAAGAGCACACTCCCGGCTCAGGGAGTGCCCAGCGCTTCTGAGCGGACATCATGCTGGGTGGGCCTTAATTGGCCCACCCACGCGCGCCCCCGACCAGGGGCACCGATCAGGAACCCATCTACCCGCGCCCGCACCCACACATCCCCCACAACGGGGGGAAAATGCTGCCCTATGAGTATATTGTTGATAGATTTTGTGAACAGGTTCAGAAAGGAAAGATTAAGTTAAAGAAGGATTGGAATAAGTCTAAGGTGCATACATCTGTGCCTTACAGCTGAATAAAAAGTACAACGAGTTAAGGGAACGGATCAATAAATTGCAAAAGGAAAGTAATGGTTGGCAGGAGACCACTGCTGTTCTGAACAATCAGTTACATTAGGAACGGGAGACAGTGATAGAGGCCATGTGAATACAGTGGTAGTGCAAGACCAGTAGACTGCAATGTTGATAATTGAGGCTGTCAGCAACTAAGAGATAAAAACAAAAAGCTAAAAGCTACTGCGGATGCTGGAAATCCAAAACAAAAACAGAATTACCTGGAAAAACTCAGCAGGTCTGGCAGCATCGGCAGAGAAGAAATCAGTTAACGTTTCGAGTCCTCACGACCCTTCGGCAGAACTAACGAAGGGTCGTGAGGACTCGAAACGTTAACTGATTTCTTCTCCACCGATGCTGCCAGACCTGCTGAGTTTTTCCAGGTAATTCTGTTTTTGTCAGCAACTAATGTTTGCCGACTCTGACTTCTCCACCGCTACCATCCACGATCCTTACCTAAACCCCATAAAGCTGTACTCATACCCAGCTGAGAGCATACCATGCATTTGAAACACCATCAAGTCATTGTTAAAGTGGTGTGTCTTTTTGTAAACATAAAGTTGCTGGGTGAAAGTATGAATTTAAACATGAATTAACATGTAATTGTACAGCTGTGTAAAGGCTCTACAATTCTGTTCCTTTTCTTACAATTAGTCTGGATGATTGGAGTGTTGTCTTTTTTAAGAAGCTTAAGTCCCTCTTTAACTCTTTTTGTCTTAGAATCCTGGTTGCACCAGAAAAAATATTCTTGGGTGAGAAACATTTTACAAATCTTTAAAAGGTTTTGAAACAATTGGAATGTAATCTAAATTTGGGTAGGGTTGAAGAAAAGATAGAAAAATAACTTTAAATAAAGCAGAGTTTGAAATGGAGCTTGGTTCTTTTGGTAGGGAGCAATTAAAAAAATACATAAAGTGATGCAGTTGCATGCCACGTTTTCGCCCCCTCCCATAAAACAAGTAATGAGGTTAACCCCTTCTGCTGACAGCTGCTTTTTAAAATTCACCACACAACTTTTGTATTACTAAATGTATATTTTTTGGACATTAATAAATATTAAGTTGCTAAATGTACCGATATGATTCGATATTATTAACCCAGAGCTACAGTGGATTCTGTTTTTGTGTTTTCTTTAACAGGTTTCCAGGATCATATGAACACTGACACCACAGTAAGGGACCACAGCCTTGAAAATTCAAGAACTTATCTACAGACATCAAATTTGATCTGAAGGCTTTGCCTCTCAGTGACTTGGTTTTAAGCACTCAGGCTGTTTGATATCATTTGTTATCTTTCAAGTCAAAGGCTGGTATTTTCCAGCCATGCCGTTGCTGGGATCGTCTGGTCCCGCTGAAAGTCGATGGACTTTTGGCTGGGCCGCCGAATCTCCCGCGGTGGGTCCCACCACAACAGGGCCAGAAAGTCCTGGCCTAAGTGTTTGAGTACAGGAGATATGGAAGTTACAAGCTGATTGCAAGCACATCTGTCTCTGATGTAAATGCACCATTTAAAACCACCAAGCCTGGGCATAATTGTTTCTGAAATTGTAATTGATAAAATAACTTGATAATGGAAAAAAAAACAGTCCAGGTTGTTTCTGTGTATTAAAAAAAAAATAAAGTTTGCTTTGAGAAGAAATAAATTGAACATTACCAAAACCAGTCAGCCCAATAAGACTTCTATTTGAATTTGGGATCATTCTAAAATAAAAAAAAGACAGGGACAATCTAACAGGTTGCATTTGAGAAAATAAATGTTTATTTAAAAGAAAGAACATACAAGTAAAATATGGTATTGCCTGGAATCAAGTGAGGACGTTTAATTGACAAAAGGACAAAGAGGTGTTGAAGGTGGTGATATTATCTAAAGGAATGTGCTAATTAAGGGTAGAAAGCAGGACAAACCAGGTACAGATAGATAAAAACAAAAAGCTAAAAGCTACTGCGGATGCTGGAAATCCAAAACAAAATCAGAATTACTTGGAAAAACTCAGCAGGTCTGGCAGCATCGGTGGAGAAGAAAACAGTTGACATTTCGAGTTCTCATGACTCTTCCAGAACTGAAGTATAGTTAGGAAAGAGGTGAAATATAAGCTGGTCTAAGGTGGGGGACGGGGGGAGAGAGAAGTTGAGGGTGGGTTGGTTGCAGGGGTAAGCAAGCAGTGATAGGAGCAGATAATCAAAAGATGTCACAGACTAAAGGATCAAAGAGATGTTGAAGGTGGTGATATTATCTAAGAAAAGTGCTAATTAAGAATGGATGGCAGGATACTCAAGGTACAGCTCTAGTGGGGGTGGGGTGGAAAGACTAACAAAGTTTTAGTTTTAGATTTAAAAATAATGGGAATAGGTGGGAAAAGAAGAATCTATATAAATTATTGAAAAAAAAGGGGAGGGGGAAGAAACGGGGTGGGGATGGGGGGAGGGGGAGTTTAAGATCTAAAGTTGTTGAATTCAATATTCAGCCCGGAAGGCTGTAAAGTGCCTAGTTGGAAGATGAGGTGCTGTTCCTCCAGTTTGCGTTGGGCTTCACTGGAACAATGCAGCAAGCCAAGGACAGACATGTGGGCAAGAGAACAGGGTGGTGTGTTAAAATGGCAAGCGACAGGGAGGTTTGGGTCTTTCTTGCGGACAGACCGCAGGTGTTCTGCAAAGCGGTCGCCCAGTTTGCGTTTGGTCTCTCCAATGTAGAGGAGACCGCATTGGGAGCAATGAATGCAGTAGACTAAGTTAGGGGAAATGCAAGTGAAATGCTGTTTCACTTGAAAGGAGTGTTTGGGCCCTTGGACGGTGAGGAGAGAGGAAGTGAAGGGGCAGGTGTTGCATCTTCTGCGTGGGCATGGGGAGGTGCCATAGGTGGGGGTTGAGGAGTAGGGGGTGATGGAGGAGTGGACCAGGGTGTCCTGGAGGGAACGATCCCTACGGAATGCCGCCTGGGGGGGTGAAGGGAAGATGTGTTTGGTGGTGGCATCATGCTGGAGTTGGCGGAAATGGCGGAGGATGATCCTTTGAATGTGGAGGCTGGTGGGGTGATAAGTGAGGACAAGGGGGACCCTATCATGTTTCTGGGAAGGAGGAGAAGACGTGAGGGCGGATGCGCGGGATATGGGCCGGACACGGTTGAGGGCCCTGTCAACGACCGTGGGTGGAAAACCTCGGTTAAGGAAGAAGGAGGACATGTCAGAGGAGCTGTTTTTGAAGGTAGCGTCATCAGAACAGATGCGACGGAGGCGAAGGAACTGAGAGAATGGGATGGAGTCCTTACAGGAAGCGGGGTGTGAGGAGCTGTAGTCGAGGTAGCTGTGGGAGTCGGTAGGCTTGTAATGGATATTGGTGGACAGTCTATCATCAGAAATTGAGACAGAGAGGTCAAGGAAGGGAAGAGAAGTGTCAGAGATGGACCATGTGAAAATGATGGAGGAGTGGAGATTGGAAGCAAAATTAATAAATTTTTTCAGGTCCTGACGAGAGCATGAAGCAGCACCGAAGTGATCATCAATGTACCGGAGAAAGAGTTGTACAGATAGCCCTAGTGGGGGTGGGGTGAAGGAATACTGAAAAGGCTAAAAGGTAGAGATAAACAATGGATGGAAATACATTTAAAAATAATGGAAATAGGTGGGAAAAGAAAAATCTATATAAATTATTGGAAAAAACAAAATGGAGGGGGAAGAAACGGAAAGGGGGTGCGGATGGAGGAGAGAGCTCATGGTCTAAAATTGTTGAACTCAATATTCAGTCCAGAAGGCTGTGAAGTGCCTAGTTGGAAGATGAGGTGCTGTTCCTCCAGTTTGCGTTGAGCTTCACTGGAACAATACAGCAAGCCAAGGACAGAGTGGGCATGAGAGCAGGGTGGAGTGTTGAAATGGCAAGCGACAGGGAGGTCTGGATAATGCTTGCGGACAGACCGAAGGTGTTCTGCAAAGCGGTCACCCAGTCTGCGTTTGGTCTTTCCAATGTAGAGGAAACCGCATTGGGAGCAACAAATGCAGTATATTTCCACCCATTGTTTATCTCTACCTTTTAGCCTTTTTAGTATTCCTTCACCCCACCCCCACTAGGGCTATCTGTACCTTGCTCGTTATGCTTTCTACCCTTAATTAGCACATTCCTTTAGATAATATCACCACCTTCAACACCTCTTTGTCCTTTTGTCTGTGACATCTTTTGGTTATCTCCACCTATTACTGGCTTCTTGTCCCAACAACCCCCACTTAAATCAGCTTATATTTCACCCCTTTCCTCTTTTTCCTTAGTTCTGTTGAAGGGTCATGAGGACTCGAAACGTCAACTGTGCTCTTCTCCGCCGATGCTGCCAGACCTGCTGAGTTTTTCCAGGTATTTCTGTTTCTGTTTTTGTTTTGGATTTCCAGCATCCACAGTTCTTTGCTTTTATCTATGAGGACGTTTAATTTCTGTTTTAAAGATATTGGGCCATAACTTCCGACAAGCGCTGGAAAGTGCTGGACCGCAGAAATTAGAAGAAGTAAATGCATGTTTACCTGGTGTTGAAAACTGTGTTGCCACTTCCGTTCTCCGGAGCTGCTGGGGGCCTGCATCGAAAGAATCCTCACAGGCCCCAGTGAAGTGTAGATCCAGCGTATTCAAGGAGGCCACGCCCCCTTTTTTACAGCACTTGCTGCCGTAAAGCAGGTAAGCTTAAAAGGCCAGGGAAATTGACAGGCTGGGGAAAGGTAAGTGTCTAAGGTAAGTAGATAGGGATGGGGAGTTTGGGGCATCCTGAGGTCAGGGGCGATGTGTCACGAGGCTGGGGAGGGCTCTGTCCAGAATTCGGGGCTGGGGGTGTCCAAAGGTTGGGCCGTCCGGAGGTCGGGGCATCTGGAGTTTGGAGGGTCCGAGATCGGAGGTGGAGGGGTTATCCAGAGGTCGGGTGGGGGGTCCGGATCTTTGGGGGATCCGGAGGTCGGGGGGGCGGGAGGGTGGTCTGGAGGTCGGGGGAGCCCAGAGTTTGGGGGCGGGGTGTCCTGAGGTCAGGGGGTGGGGGGGGCATGTCCCGAGGTTGCGGGGGTGTCCTGAGTTCGGAGGGGCTGTCCCGAGCCGGGGTAGGAGTTTGGAGTTGGAAAGTGGGAGGCATTCGGAAGCTGGTGTTCCGAGGTCTGGGAGTGGTGTCTGAGCTGGGGGGTGGTCGGGGTCCGAGGTCGGGGGTGGTCGGGGTCCGAGCTAGGTGGTGGAGGGGGTAGATGGGGTTGTCGGAGGTCGGGGGGGAATGGGGGGAATCCTGTGGAGGGGGGTGGTGGGTGTGCGGGGGAGTCCCGTGGGGTCTGTCTGGGTCTTTACAATAGTTACCCAAACGTTAGAAAAGGTTTTAGTTCTAACTTTTTCTGGGTAACTATTGGTATAACCCCAGCAGAACCATTGAAGTTTGCGATTTAAATTGCTTTTTCGGATGTGACAATGTCACACGAGATGGGACATGTTAATAATAAATACTTAACATTTATCACATTTTTTTAAAAAGGATATGAAACTTCATCCCGCCAGTGGATGAAGTTTCATGAATAATCTGGAGCCCGCTGGGGCTCCTGGCCTACCCGCCAGCCTTAAACTTGGATGGGCAGGTTTTTAATGATCTTTATGAGCCTGTCAATGGCCTCAACTGGCCATTGACAGGTCGGCGGGCAGACAGCTGATTTCGCTGTCCGCCCGCCTTCCTAAAAATTTAAAAGGACTGGGATGACGTCGGGTATTCCTCCCAATGTGATCCCGCGTCATTTTCCCCTCGGCGAGCGGGCCCCGCCCCCAAATCGCTGAGGGGAAAATCCTGGCCAAAAAGTGAAAAACTACATTTGGAAAGTATATCTAGGAACTTTAAAAACTTCACCGCATATCAGCTGAAGTTATATTGCTGCCCAAAGCCAAATGAAGCTTAAGTTAGATGTTGTATTATATCACTTACCTAATTTCCTTTTGGGCAACTTGATATTTAGGCTATACTTACAGTTTGCATTGTTGTGAAGTTCCATATTGATATGTTTCAGTGCAACAAACTTTCTTTGCTGTGCTCTGTGCTTTGGATGAACAGTACATAGGCTGCACTTTCAGAAGTTGAGTGTTTGACACAATCTTAGGAGACAGCCCCATGCTATCGCAAAATGCTCCATTAAATGGCCACCAAGATCTGATGAAGTTCACCCTAACAACAGGGGTGAGCTCAAATGATGGGCAGCTTGGGAATTCTGTAATCTCTGTGCTGTTGATCCTTACAGATGGACTAATTTATAATTTTATTGTGGAATCATTTTTCTTCATGTTCAATTTTATACCAGCTCCAATTTTGTCCCTCTTGAAGGCCACCCTTCTGCCCCTCAGCTATGTAAAGGTCCTGTCTAAATCTATACAGTGAATGTCAGTAGCCTATTTGATTACAGAGCCATAAGAGTTGCTGTTAACTTAAACCAGTGGCAGAAAGTGGGTGGTAATTGATTGGCCACCCTATAAACACTTCAGCTTTTCACTGACTTCAATAAATCTTCACTGGAACCCAGGAGCACTTATGCCCATAGTGCTGTCCAGACCTGGCTGAAACCAGTGAATTTGCCACAGATCCAGCATTGAATGTGCAATGTCCTGTTTTCTAAGACTCATTTACACACTGACGTTACCGAGGCGGAGCAGTTTGGAACATTTAATGCTTTTCACTCCTCCACACATTCTGCTCAAACAGTTTCCTGTCAGTGAATAGATCTCTGCCTGCTTCAAAGGTCTGATTTCTGACTCAGTGCATTAACTGAGTAATGAAATGAGACTGTCCAAATTCACTGGGGATTTCAGTTCTGCACTATTCAATTCAACATATTTTCTGGCCTTAAAACAACACCATCTGTTTCCTAGGTGCCTAGACAACCTTGCACAAGCTGATAATATAGAGCTAGAATAGAGGAGATGATAGGGTGATTTGATCAAAGTGTTAAATATCATGAAGGGATGGGAGAGAGTAGATAGAAACACTGTTTGCTAAGGCTCAGGGATCTAAAATGAGGGGTGGGGGGTGCGAGGGGGGCGGTCACAGTCATAAGATGAAATGTAAGAGATTTCGAATAGAGAAAGTAAAGCTTTTATTAACACACAGTGGGCTGTGAGCCTGTGGAATGCCATTACTGGAGTTTGTGAGTGAAGCAGAAACATGGTCACATTTAAGAACAGGTTAGATAGGTGGTTGAAGGAAAAATGAATAAAAAAATGTGGAATCAAGCACATAAAATTCAGAAGACTTAAACACCAACATAGATTGATTGGCCAGAACAACCTATTTCTGTGTGATAATTGCTATGCAATTATAAGTAATTCAGTGCCCAAAAGTACATATGCCCTCATAATGTGCATTATTACATTGTACCATAATTTCAATCATTTCCTTCCTCCCATCTACCATGAGTTTCTTTATTAAAACTAATAATATCAACTGAGCTGATTAACAGGGCGGGGGGGTGCGGGGGTGGCGGTGTGCACAGTTACTTGGGAAGAAGGATATTGAAAAAAAAAAGTTGTTAAAGCAGATAATTATGATTTCAAATTCAAAGCTATGATTTTAATAAAATTACAGAGCAGCTACAAAAACAGTAAATGGTGGAAAAACTCAGCAGGTCTAGCAGCATCTGTGGAGAGAGAAACAGAGTTAATGTTTTGAGTCCATATAACCCTTCTATTTCTCTGTCCACAGATGCTGTCAGACCTGCTGAGTTTTTCCAGCATTTTTTGTTTTTGTATCAGAATTCCCACATCCGCAGTATTTTGCTTTAATTACAGAACAGTTAATTGACCAAATGACCTATAGTATTTCCATCCCTGATTATTTTTACATTAACATCCAGACTGACAGCAAAGGCTGAAATATAGGTAGAATGAAATATAAATGATATGCATGATACACCTTGGAGGTACCTTCCCCCTCCCAAATGGCTAATAAATAAATGCCTGATCAAGTGGGGAACTACAATAAATAGACAAGCAGGGTCTCAAGTTAACATACAGTCTGGATCTGGGTTAGCTCTTTCCAGGCAGCAATCATGGCACAGCTATCCTCAGCAAAATTATACAGGGGTTCAGTTCCAAATTTTAAAGTAAGAACATAACAAATAGGAGCAGGTGTAGACCATATGGCTCATCGAACCTGCTCCACCATTCAATATGATCATGGTCTTTAATCTTCAACTCCACTTTTCTGCCTGTTCCCCATATCCCTTGATTCCCCAAGAGACCAAAAATTTCTAACTCAGCCTTAAATATCTTCAATGATGGAACATCCACAATCCTCTGGGGCAGAGAATTCCAAAGATTCACAACCCTTTGAGTGAAGAAATTTCTCCTCAATTCAGTGCTAAATGATCTGACCCTTATCCTGAGACTGTTAACCCCATGTTCTAGATTCTCCAGCCAGGGGAAGCAACCTTTCAGTGTCTGTCCTGTCAAGCCCCTTCAGAACCTTGCATGTTTCAATGAAATCACCTCTCATTCTTCTACAGAGTATAGACCCAATTTACTCAGACTCTTTGGCCAACCCTCAGGTACCAATCTAGTGAGCCTTCTCTGTGATGTCTCCAATACAAGTATACACTTCCTTAAATATGGAGACCAAAGCTGCACACAATACTCCAAGTGTGGCCTCACCAAAGTTGAGTAAAATTGTAGCAAGACTTCTTTATTCTTGTTTCCTGTGATTACTGTGAGAAAGTGCACTTAATTAGATACCAACTTTATTTTTCTAGCTTTGTTCTATATCTCTAAGTAGTTCCCCATTAACTGTTTGTTGATTATAACTTTACAGTTATGATCAGTGTCTGAAATTGTTATGGATTGCTGAGATTAATTTAGAATTCGACTCCTTAGATAAAGTTAACAATATTACACCCTCTGCCCTTGTCCTCCTAGTCTGTTCCAATGAAACTCAATGCAATCTTGACAAGAAGCACCCCATCTTTCTATTAGACACTTTAAAGCCTTCCACTCTAACAACTTTGGATCTTAACTATCACTTGCATTTTTTTGGACAACAGGTGCTGGTCATGAAGGATGGCTGCACCTGAACCATTGGTAGTGGATGGACTGTGGGCTGGTGCTTGGAGTTGTCCATACCCTTGGGGTCTACCTACCCTTTTCCATCACACCCTCTGCCTGAGGAAGCCATCTCCTCTTTGCCAGATTCCCATGCTTCACCCCTACCCCGAACCACCTCCTTCTTTCTGCTATAACCGTACACTTTTGGATCCTTCTTTTGCTTCTTTTCTAATTTATCTATTAAAACATCCTCAGCCTGAGTGGCAAGTGTTAGACATGTTCAGCCCTTCTGGTGTCAATAGCCTCAGACAGTCCTGCTGATGATCTCCAAATCAACAAAGCACCAGGACATAGACTTGCCAGACCACTCGTTTACTCAGGCATCTGCTAACAAAGAGGGCACAAACAGCTTCACATAAAGTAGGACATCCTTATGTCCCTGGTCTCATTTCCTCTCTGGACCTGTGGACATCATGGCTAGCTTTCCATCCTCAGCAAGGAATATTTTCTGTGTGTATACCTTCATGATTTAATTAGCATTTCTTAACATTCAGTCTGATTCCTGACTCAATTTAAGTGACACATTGGGGAAAATGTTAACAAGGCTTTAGGTGTGAGGTTAAAACTGATAAAAATGCGTGTGCATTGGGAAGCTGGGTCAAACACATTGACTTCTATGTTTAACTCAGACGCAGGTTTTCCTGTTAAATTATGCTCATCACTTAATTGGAGCAATATTTCAGTATATTTTAAAAATTGTTTCCCAGGTTTCCAAGCTTACCATTGAAAGCAATGTGAGAACACAATTGAGATTAAGGACACTGATTGAAACTTTTGCAAGTATTACAATATACGCTCACCATTCACAGTTGCTTTCTTATCTTCCAGTGGGAAAGGGTTTGTTCACAGTACTTTTGCTGAGAGTCTACTATCTGCACTTTCGAGGTTTCAGCTCAGGATTGGACTTCAGATGAGAAGCAATATGAACAGCATCATCAGTAAGAACAGCCTGCTTTTGCAGACTTGCATCTACTCAACAGAGAGGATAGCAGCAGAGGGGTACAGATCTTAGGAGGCATCACCCCTAACAGAATGTAAAGGCTTCCTTCATATGTTGAAACAGCAGTGCTTTCAGTTGTCGCGTCAGGTGGTCCACAGGTCCAGGGATATCTGGAACCTTCTAAAAGAAAACTAGCTCCTTGTTGGAACATTGACTGTCAAAAGCGGACACTACCCTCAAATTTTTGCCCCCAGATCTGTCCAGGATTCTGCCCTAGACATATCCAGAATCTGCCAGTCGACAGTTCACAAATCTCTGGGAGGTGGTTGATGAGTTGTTAGCCAGGGCTGGCAATTATGTCAACTTTAAATGTGATGACTCAATTATAATGAGAGGATACTCCAGTTTGCATCTGTGGCTGGCTTCCCACACTTTGAGGGCATCATCGACTGCACACACGTGGCAATCCGCACACTGGCAGAACAGCCTCATGGTTCATCAATGTACAGCTGCTATGAAACCACAGAGATATTTATTCAGGCTTGTGAAAAATTCCCGTGGAGCTGCCTTTCGACCTGGAAGAAAATCAAAGGTTGGCTTCAAGTAGACAAGTGATAGCCCTTTCAAGCTTAGCTGGTTGTCCATGGGATACCTGACAAATGAAGCCCAAGAACACTCAAATGAAAACCAAATGTCACAACTTGTGCCAATGAGCAAACCATCACACACTCAGGATATGCATTAGGAGCCTGGACAGCAGCGTGAACAACCATCCTGCATTTTAAAGGATTGTCTCATAATTGAGGCGATTGTCCCATGTTGTATGTTGCCAGGGTACTGTTTGCCCCATAATTCAGACCTTTAAATTTTGCTCCTGCGGAGTACACATCTGCACATTTGCACTGCTCTTGGCTGCCCGATCTGACAGGTTTGCCAGTGCCCCCTCCCTTCACCACTGCACCACTCTCACCCCCACTATCACAGGTTCATATATCACCTCATTGGACATTTCCGAGGAACAGGAGAAGGAAGGTGATATCACCATCATGGTTCAAAGAAGAGTGCAGGAGGATATGCCAGGAGCAGCACAAGGCATACCTAAAAATGAGGTGTCAACCTGGTGAAGCTACAAAATGGGACTACTTGCATGCCAAACAGTGGAGGAACATGTGATTGACAGAGCTAAATGATCCCATAACCAACAGCTTAGATCTAAGCTCTGCAGTCCTGCCACATCCAGTCGTGAATGTTGGTGAACAATTAAACAACTAACTGAAGGAGGAAGCTCCACAAATATCCCCATCCTCAACACATCCTCAATGATGGGTGAACCCAGCACATCAGTGCAGAAGGCAAGGCTGAAGTATTTGCAGCTATCTTCAGCCAGAAGTGCCGAGTGGATGATCCATCTAGGCCGCATCACAGATGCCAGTCTTCAGCCAATTTGATTCACTCCGCATAACATCAAGAAATGGCTGAAGACACTGAATGCTGAAAATGCTATGGGCCCAGACAACATTCCAGCAATAATACTAAAGACTTGTGCTCTAGAATTTGCTGCACCCCTACCCAAGCTGTTCCAGTACAACTACAACATTGGCATCTACCCAGAATTGTGGAAAATTGCCCATGTATGCCCTATCTACAAAAAGTATAACAAATCCAATCCGGCCAATTACTGCCGCATCCAGTCTATGCTTGATTAGCAGCAAGGTGATCGAATGTTTTGTCTAGAGTGGTATCAAGTGGCACTTACGCAGCAAAAACCTGCTCATCGACACTCAGTTGAGTAGAGCCACTCAGCTCCTGACCTCGTTATAGTCTTGGTTCAAACAAGAAAAAAGAGCTGAACTCCAGAGGGAAGGCGAGAGTGACTGCCCTTGACATCAAGGCAGCATTTGAGCGAGTGTGGCATCAAGGAGCCCGAGCAAAACTGGAGTCAATGGGAATCAGGGGCAAAACTCTCTGCTGGTTGGAGCCATACCTAGCAAAAGGGAAGCTGGTTTTGGTTGTTGTAGGTCAATCATCTCAGTCCTAGAACATCACTGCAGGAGTTCTTCAGAGTAGTGCCCTAGGCCCAACCATCTTCAGCTGTTCCATTAATGACCTTCCTTCCATTATAAGGTCAGAAGTGGGGATGTTCGTGGATGATTCCACAATGTTCAGCACCATTTGTGACTCCTCAGATAATGAAGCAGTCAGTGTCCATATGCTGCAAGACCTGGACAATATTCAGGCTTGGGCTGACAAGTGGCAAGTAACATAAGTGCCACACAAGTGCCAGTCAATGACCATCTCCAACAAGAGAGAATCTAACCATCTCCCCTTGACATTTAATAGCATTATCATCATCGAATCCCCTAATATCAACATCCTGGGTGTTACCATTGACCAGAAACTGAACTGAACAAGTCATATAAATACTGTGGCTACAAGAGCAGGCCAGAGGCTGGGAATCCTGTCAGGAATAACTCAACTCCTGACTTCCCAAAGCTTGTCCACCATCTACGAGGCACATGTCAGGGATATGATGGAATACTCTCCACTTGCAGCTCTAAAAACACTCAAGAAGCTCAACACCATCCAGAACAAAGCAGCCCACTTGATTGGCACCCTTTCCACCACAATAAACATTCACTCCCTCCACCACCGACACACACAGTGGCAGAAGGGTGCACCATCTACAAGATACACTGCAGGAATTCAACAAGGTTCGTTCGATAGCACCTTCCAAACCTGCAGCCTCTGCCACCGAGAAAGATAAGAGCAGCAGATGCATGGGAGCTCCACCACCTGCAAGTTCCCCTCCAAGTCACACACTCTCCTGACTTGGAACCGACGTTCCTTCACTGTCACTGGATCAAAATCCTGCAACTCCCTTCTTAACAGCACTGTAGGTGCTGGACTGCAACAGTTCATGAAGGCAGCTTACCCACACCTTCTCAAGGGCAATTAGGGGTGGTCAATAAGTGCCGGCATAATCACATCCCATGAACGAACATTAAAAAAAAAGCACAAGTTGCTCACATTGCCACCTGGAATGCCAGGGGTGACCTTATTAATGCAAGGTTCAGTTAGTTACCACCATTGGGCTGATATTAAAATCAAATGCAATGCCTATTTTTCCCATCCCTGCCATCACTGCCCAACCAACCAATGCCACTGACACAAACCAGTCCTGCAAACAATCATGTTCCTACATTGATCCTCATTTCCTATTTCCTGTTTTCCTATTCACCAACAAGCATGTGAAAAGGCAAACTGACACCTAAGAATGGGCATCATGGGAAAGTGGTGCAAAGTAGTACTTTTTGTGATTTTACTAAAGAACGAAGCTTCACAGCGTCAGGTTTTCTCGTACACTCATGTGCATACCTTTTCTGAAATACAAAGCTTTACCCTTACTTTTTCTGCTTCACCCTAATGCTGCAACCCCTGTGGCTTAAACAGAGGCAGAGGCAGTTTTCTGAAATTCCTGATAAAAAAGCAAAATACTGTGGATGCAGGTAATCTGAAATAAAAACAGAAACTCCTCGAAATGCTCATCAGGTAAGACAGCACCTGTAGAGCGAGAAATGGAGTTGACGTCTCAGGTCGATAACCTTTCATCAGAACTTCTCAAGTCCCTGTTCTGACTGCCAAATCGCTCTTGCACAATGACCTCTGCATGGGTTTGGAAGCCTGTGAGGGCCTCACTAAAGCATGTTCCACCTGCTTCTGTTCAGGGGCAAGACTCAATTGTCTGCGCACAGCATGATGTAAGTGCATGTGCACATTTGCTCACCTTTCCTGAATTGCATGCTTAGCCTGTTAGAACACTCGCTGCCCTGAATCCAAAAGCATGGCACAATGCTCTTGCTGCTGACTCCCGAGGCCACCTCCTGTCATGCCTTCTTTGTGACAGAAGCAAGTTTCTTCCTCCTTTGGGGAAGATCATCTCCCTGCAGCTCCTCATTGCTCTCTGCAGTGCATCAGGGTGGCATCATTGCAGGGAGGAACCATCCTGAATCCATAGCCAAAGATGTTCCTCTTGAGCTTCCAGCTCTCAGTTCCTCAAAATCCCACCTTTGGTTTGTCACTTTGAATAGTGAAGTTGAGGTTGCACCATGCAGGCTTACACCACACACAAATGTGTAATTGCAGCCTAACCCAGAAACAAAATGATAATGAGCTGCCTATGCTAAAATGCCATAGTCAGATGTAACGGACTTACTTTGGGTTTCCATGTGATATTGGACCCTACTCGCCCTCCCTGATTCCTAAAGTGCCTCAAAGTTATTTTCAGGGACATTGAAGGCACTTTCCACGCAACCATTCTTCATATTGCATTGTGTTATGACTCCCCTGGTAATTGAACTTAAAGTTCTTAAAGTTTAAAGCCTGCATATAATTTGTTGTTGTTCTGAAATTATGGGTAATTTTAACCTGACCACCAATGACCAACTGACAGGGTTGAACCGACCATGTATTTTGCACTCTGTTCAGCTGAGGTTAAAATTATTCCTATAAATTGACTGGCCAAGAGACAGCAAAACATTCTGCTTTTGTAAATTATGCCAATAAAGTAGGGAGCACAGATGTAGCTGTATATATGCATGGATGAGTCAGCTATAGCACTTTAAGTCAAGAGGACATTTGCGATTCATACCCTTTTGTGCCAAGTCACACATAGAACATATTGATCCAGCATACACCATTTCAAACTCATGACATAAATAACAGTGGGTATACATATTTTTTTTTTCCCATATAATGCCTCCCTTCTTCTGTAGGGAGTCATCTGTCTTTAATGAAAAGGACATGCTTTCCTTATAAAGATGCTATACAAGAGCCCAAGTTGATTTTTCCATATTGGTGGGATGTCGGTGACAGTTTGCAGCCTAATTGCACATTCATTTCAACTATTTCAATTATGGTTAATGGCAGTTGAACGGTTACGCTACAGGTAGTTTGGGCCTCATCTCATCCTTTCCCAGAACGTGAGTCATTACGTGTACCATTAAGTAGGACAGCTGTAGATGAGACAAATAATTACTCAGGCTTATGACAAGACAGACCAGAGATTGCATGGGGAATCCCAAATTATTGTCACACCCAGTCCTAAAGGATAAATACTATATTAGGCAATTGCATTTAAGCTAAAACTAATGGATTTGTTTAAAATAAGATAACACACAGGAACAGTGAGACATGGCAACAAACTAATAGGACAGTTTTTAGTGCAATAAGTACAGAAACAGTCCAAAGTGCTTGCTGAGAAATTGGAGTCGGTAAAATAATGACTGGATGCTTAAGGCCTTTATCCTTTAGGGAAGGAAATCTGCCACCCTTACCTGGCCTGGCCTACATGTGACTCCAGATCCACAGCAATATTATTGGCTCTTAAATGTCATCTCAACAAGAGCAATTAGGGATGGGCAATAAATGCTGGCCTAGCCAGCAATGCCCACATACCATGAACAAATTTTTAAAAAGGTCTGATCAAAATTGACTGCAGTCCATAGTATTTTGTGAAACCAAGTGGTGTTCCCCTGTTTCTCTTGGCTCCACAAATAATTAATAACATTTTCAATGCCATTTTTTGAGTGGTCTCCAGTATTCCCTTCAAGCAATGCTAGTTAAGCTTCATATTCCTTCATACTCCTTTCAAGTAATGCTAATAAAGTCCCACATTCCTTCATACTTATACTAACAATAATCTATCTATTTCAGTTTTTAATTTTTTTCAATTAAACTATAGTTCTTTTGAGGGAGTGTATTTGAGAGTGAGATTTTCACCATCCTTTATAAGAAGTGCTTCCTAGCTCTATTTTTAAGGTCAGATTTCCTTGACTCTCTCAACAGAGGAAATAGTTCATTTCTATATTTTCTTTCAAATAATTTACTGATCTTAAACACCTCAATTAAATCACCCCATTTGCTTCTGTACTTAAAGGAATACAAACCTGGCCTCAAAATTTAACCTCTTATCCCAGGTGTCATTTTGGTTAATCTGTGCTGCATCCATCCAAAGGCCAACATATCCTTTTTGAAGTGTGGTGCCCAGTACTGAATGTAGTGCTCCAGATATCGCTTCCAACATTTGTAACCCAGCTCTCTTGAAATAAAGGTTAGCATTCAGTCTTTTTAAATTACTGTTGTACCTGTCTGCTAGGTTTCGGTGATTTCTGTATGTCAATTGTTAAACCTCTTTGTTCATTCACAGTTCTTGCTTCTTACCATTTAGGAAACACGCAGAGTTATCTCTCAGGTTCAAAGTGAGTGTATTCACACTTCCCCACTCTGAACTCCATCTGCCATAATTTTGCCCACTCATTTCATCTATCGATAACCCTTTGCAACTTTTCTGCTCTGAACAATACTACATGTTTGCCACCTAACTCTCCAAAGAAACGCAACTAGGACAGTGATTTTATGACAGAAGAATTCTTTCATATGCATGTGAGGAATTAACTATCTTCCTTTTAAAGAAATATCACAAATAATGATACTGATTTTAACCCATTGTGCCAAAGGCAGTGCCCTGCCTTCGAACCTGGCTCTGCAATCATGTCAACGCGATTTTAACTCCCAGGCTTCAGGGGCATTAAAGTTCATAAGTTGGGATCTGATAAAGTTATTCAGACCACAATGTTATTTTAACACTCAGTCCCAAACTCAGCAGGAACAACGGGTGTCAAGGAGCAGAAAGCACAGAAGAGATCTAATAGGGTTAGTGGTTTCCTTGTGGACCACGGTTATTTATAGGGTAAAGCCAGGGCTCAACGATAACAATCGCATCTCTGTGCCAGAAGCTTTAGGACTCAAGTTCCACCCCAGCGACCTTAGGAAAATTCACACTGACAATTCAGCACAGTACTGAGGGAGTGCTGCACTATTGAGGACATCGTCTTGTGATGGACTGTTAAACCGAGGCCCCGTCTGCTTTCCCAGCTGCACGTATAAGGTCCGATGGTGCTATCTCTAAGATAAGCAAGGGAATTCTCTTGGTGTTCTGGTCAATATTTACCCCTCAACCAGCATCACTGAAGAAAAAACAACTGACCATTGCTGTTTTTATGACTTTATTTTTAATAAAAACGTATTCATTCATGGGATGTGGGCTTTGCTGGCTGTACCAGCATTTATTGCCCATTCCTAATTGCCCCTGAGAAGGCGGTGGTGGAGCTGCCTTCTTGAACTACTGCAGTCCATGTGGTGTAGTTATACCCACAGTGCTGTTGGGGAGGGAGTTCCAGGATTTTGAACCAGTGACAGTGAAGAAACGGCGATATATTTCCAAGTCAGCCTGGTGAGTGACTTGGAGGGGAACTTGCAGGTGATGGTGTTCCCATGCATCTGCTGCCCTTGTCCTCCCAGATGGTAGTGGCGGTGGGTTTGGAAGGTGCTATCTAAGGAGCATTGGTGAATTCCTGCAGTGCATCTTGTAGATGGTACACTACCCACTCTGCGTTGGTGGTGGAGGGAGTGCATGTTTGTGGGGGTGGTGCCAATCAAGCAGGTTGCTTTGTCCTGAATGGTGTCCAGCTTCTTGAGTGTTGTTGGAGCTGCACTCATCCAGGAAAGTGGAGAGTATTCCATCACACTCCTGACATGTGCCTTGTAGATGGTGGACAGGCTTTGACGAGTCAGGAGGTGAGTTACTCACCACAGGATTCACAGTCTCTGACCTGCTCTTGTAGCCAGAGTATTTCCCATGGCTAGTGCAGCTCAGTTTCTGGTCAATGGTACCCTCAGGATGTTGACCTTAGATTGCATAAATTTCCTGTCATGTTTCCTACATTACAACATTGATCCAAAAATATTTATTTGATGTAAAGTACTTTTGGACATCCTGAAGTCACCAAAAAATATATATAAATGCAAATTAATTTTTGCATCTCACTCCCCAAATGTAAGGAGCGACCTTCTACCCTTGATAGAACATGAGAATTATGAAAAATAAGGAGACAACACTCAAAACTCAAATAAAACATTAACATCTTTAATAGGTGTTGTAAGGAAAGAGGTCACTACTGACTACAACTTCAGAGCAGTGTTTGTTTTGTGGAAACTGGATGGGTGTAATACCTACTAACTACATCGATGCTTGTTAATGGTAGTGTTGCTGCCGAATTAAATAGAACATGCTGAAATAGCACAATGTATCACAGTAAATGGGATGGGTGCAATACTTGCAAATTACATTGATAGTTTCTAATGGCAGTGATACTGATGAACTGAATAGGGCAAGTTATGTTGAAATAGAACAGTTAATCACAGCAAACTCATTGAAACCAGACAAGTAACCACAGGGGGACAGGAAGAAGCTCTTACATGACTAAGCCAATGGAAGATAGCTTGGGAATACGCTAACCAACCAACAGCCAATCTTGCATACAACTAACCAATCACATGCAGAAGAGATTGTGCATGATTTTTTTTTAAGAACTGTATTCTGCATTTTCTGAAAGAAGTCCCAAACAGGGAGGGCTTCAGAAAGAAGGCAGAAAAACGTACCAACAGGGAGCGCCCCAGAAAGAAGACAGAAGATATGCGTCGAAGAAAAGAATCCAGGTCAACCAAGCAGGAAGATCTTGGTCAATGATCACTACCAAATGACCTACAGTCACCTCAGATTGGCCAATGAGGGGTACCTGTATGATTTAATTGAAACTGTCTTGTTTAACATTCTCAATAAAAGGTATTTGATTTATTGTGGGATTGTATTAATTGTAATTCTCAGTCTCAGAACTTGACAGAGTTAAAATCACCTACAGTTTTGGTAGGAACACCAGTTAGCAATACAATACACCCGTTAGTTACAAATATAAGAGTTTATATATATGATCACTCAGTGAGCAGCCACCTCATGTTGATCATACTCTTTAGCAACTGACCAAGTTGCTTAACTGCAGCACTAAATCATTCCTTACAATGATTGTTATACTATACTTTGCAAGATGAGCATGGAGGTTTCTCTAGCAGTACCTTATGCCAGGATCCAATGAAATGAGCATTTTGTTTAAACCATGAGGCTAAATCCCATCTTTCTTAAAACTTTTGTTCAATAAAGTTTGCTTGTGGAATTAGCAGCTCTGCATTTCAAAAGAAGACAAACCCCGACATCATCAATCAATGTCAACTTGTGCCATCTTCTTGTAGCTTCCAAATAAACTTCGCACCGCTTAAACTTGAATCTCCATGGTTGGGTTTTACATCATCCCCAGCCCCTGAAATTGACATCTTGGGCCAGATGTTGGCTGATGAGGTGGGTTTCAGGAGGCAGGTTTGTTTCTGTCCTAACTTGCCCTATTCTATGCTGTGAACCTGACTCCAATGAGAAACAGACCAAACTTCCCATTTTGGTGGAGATGAAGGGTTAGGAGTGGCAGCCATTTAGTGAGCATGCGGGTGGGAATAATGAAGGTGGAACTCCAGGGAAGCGGACCACGTTCTGGCCCGACTTGGCGACTGTGCATAGTTTGAAATTGGCCAGGGCTTATGGAGAGCTGGAACCCAGAATCGGGCAGGGAAATGTTAATGTTATTAACATTTCATTGCAGTAGAATAGGTTTTCGACAAAATTTCCACTTTTTTCAATCAAATCAAACTTTCTCCACCATGCTGATGCTGTTCCCGATTGGTTGGAGCTTCCCAGGACTCCCAAAGGCTACCCATTCCCATGACAATTTAGGGCTGTTCAATTACTTACTGCACCCAACTTACTGCACCCAATTAATGATACAGGTGACCTCACTGCCATTCCCCCATTCTCCTCCCACCATCACAGAAATTGGCAAGGTCGGAATGAAGGCCTGATGTCCTCACACTGGCGCCACCTTTCTCATCGCCCAATCCCAGCAACGAAAATCCAAACCCCTGGCTTTTGTGTTTTTTTCTGTCCATTTTCATTCCGTCTTAGCCTTCTCAAAAAATAAAGTTCCGCTGTGGTTTTAACCTTGCACTAAAACAAAACGCAGCTTTGAATTTGTTGCTTTCGGTCTTGTTCTCTGACTCTTGGGCCTCTTGGTTAGGCATGCCATGGCCTGAAAGTATTGGTTTTCATCAGAGTCCAGTGGCTTTGCTTATCTGTGAAAAAGCAGCCTGCAACATTTAGTAGGTCACTTCACTTCGGCAAGCCTTTAAACCTTGCAAAAAAGTTTTGTCTGTTTTCTATGCAATTACCTATAGCCAACAGCAATCTGTAATGCTGCTCCTGGATTCAATAGCCTTGCAAGTCTCAACCACAAATTTCGATTAAAATAAGGTGACAGTTTCTTAGACAAGCAACACATACTTTGCCCTGACCTGAACCCATGATGGCTTGTTCCGCAGTGACTTGCATCTTTTCCTTAAACTAGATTTATACTTTAGTAACTTTTTTCCTCTTGTAAATGCCTGTGTTAATCATCCAGTAATGAAGTAACACTAAGCTTTTGCTTCATCAATGAGCTTAATTTACTGGATGAGGCAAGACGCAGAGATCTGCAAAGCATAACTCAAAACATGCTCCAAATAATGGAAGCTAATTTGCTTGTCAAGTATCAGTTTCAGTTTGTCCCTGCATAATTCAGTTGTATTAGATTGACAAAGTGACATTGGGAGGAATCATCCCAGATTTGCACTAAGTGCGGTAGCGGGCAGGTAAAACGACATTTTACCCACCGGCCGCAATGGCGGGTTTTCATGCCATTTCATTCCAAAACCGTCACACTAGAGACCTACCAGTGATTCCCCCTTAAAAGTGATGTGGTGCTGTCTGTGAAGCCTGGCGTGATGACAGTGAGTGCTGACTGAAGCAAGGAAGGCAAACGAATCTTGAAGTCCTGAGCAAAGTGCAGCCTGCCAGGTGCACGTTGCTTATGTGCTGTTGTGAAACACGTCAATGTGTTTTCCCACCGACCTCGGCTGACAATCTAGTGGGGGGGAATGAGTCTGGCGGGCTGACCTTATAATGATATGCTGATGTATTACAATGAGGCTCCTGACGTCTGATGGTGGGAAACACGGCCCGCCATTGGCGGGCAGAGCGGATAATCGCAAATTGGTTTCACAACGTCGTGAAACCAATTTTTGGCCTTCTCACTATATTGTCCGCTCACGCAACCAAACACGCCCGATGCCGGCAAGCACAGAAAATCCCAGCCATTATCTTTGTGATGTGATTGTAAGGTTCTGCTTGCTAGATTGGGCTTTTGTCGATTGTTTAAACTGCAGTCTGGCTTAGGGCATATAATCAATGCCTGTTGAGCTGACAGTAGACATGTAAAACCAAAAGCCCATGGCCATGATTCTTGTTACATGATCACAATGTTTTCATGAACAATTTTGGAGGCTGAGTAGCATCTTTAATCGGAAAACTCAATGGGGAGGATTTCCTCTTGTTGGGCGGGCATGGCGGGCGGGCCCGAGAGTGGCCTTGAAACCGAGCACTGCCAGCGATCGGCCCCTGACCGCGATTTCATGATGGCGGGCCAATTAAGGCCACCGAGCATGAAATTCGGCTCCGCACTGGCCGAGAAGGGCCGAGCAGGGGTGGGGGCCTGTCAGCCGCCAGGTCCAATGGCGACACGCCGGGTGGTTTAAAAATGGCCCAGGCGGCCCCAGAAAGGCTGCCAGGGCAGAACATCTGTCTGCCATTGTAAAGATGGAGTCGATGCGGCAGCAAACGCCAGGAGGGAGGGCAAGTCAGATGGGCACTTGGCCCCCTGTTTTTCTGATGAATGCCTCCCTGGCCTCCAGTAGGAGGTGGCTGCCAGGAAGGACACCCTTGTCCCCAGAGATAGGAGGAGGAGGCCATTGCACCTCAACAAGAGGGCATGGGAGGAGGTGGAAGTCCTGGTAAGCACCCAAGCTGTGGTGCAGCACACATGGGTGCAGTGCCGGAAGCACTTCAATGACCTGCTGTGCTCAGAAAGGGTGAGTACCGTGTTGGCTTGGGTCAGTGTGCAGAAGTGTTAAGGTGTGGCCATTCCCCCCGTGGACCTCAGGGGTGTTAGAGTCTGAGTGCCAACTGTCAATGACACCAGAGCTGGCCAAGGGGGTGAGCCCTGGCTGCTTGCACTGAGTGCCTTGCGGCTCGAGGACCACGCCTCGGATGTGCCCTGCGAGGTGTTCCTCAGCTGGGGTTAGCCAGGCTGCAATGGCACTGCAGGTAGAGAGTGGACTAAGTCCTCAATGCTCCTCTGTTGGTTTAGGAGAAGATGAATCATAACCAAGCCGACAGGGCACGTACAGGCAGAGGCCCACCCAACCTGCTGCTGCTCTCCTGGTTCGAGCAGAACGCTCGAGAGCCAGCACGCTCCCCGTGCAACCGGGCGTGGAGAAGCAGGGGTCCCAAACATAGGTAAGAGTGCATTGCATAGAGGTGAGACTTTCGGATTGTGAAACCATATGTTTCTAGTCTCCTCATTGATGGGAGCTTGAACCTGGAGTCCCCATTGATCATTGAAAGACGATGGTACTGTATTGCAGATCTCCATTGTCTCACCAGGGTACATGGCATGTGCAGTGCCAGTGCGATGACTTTGGCTAATGACATGTCCTTCTTCTCCCTTTTAGGTTTGCCAGCAAGCTTCCGATCTGCAGACCCCGAAGGGCCACCCCTGACACTGGAGGACCACAGGGCGTCATTTTCACCAGCTTCACACCTGCTCTCTGAAGCAGGCACCAGAGCAGATACCAGCACCTCGGTGAGCATTAGAGTGGCAGCTAGTATCTCAGTGCACATTGGTGAGGCCACTTCGCCGTCACTTGAGGTGCAGGCAGAGGGAGAGAGCGCCCAGGGCACTGTCAGTCGGAGGACTGCTGGGGACCAGACGATGCTCAGTTGAAGGCTGATGATGGGTGTCCATTAGGTGGCAGGTGCTGGATGTCCAATGTGGGAGATCTGGCGGAGGTCCATGAGGGTCTGCATGCCATGGTCTCCATGATGGGAGGAGTCCAGGAGGAGCATGAGCACTGCGTTGACCGTCATGGGCGAGCGCACTGCCTCCTCCATTGAGAGATTGGTGACTCTCATGAAGGGGCTGCTCCAGGGATAGAATCAGGTGTTCCCAGGGTCGCGCTCGGACCTGCAAGCCCTCACACAGGCACTGACCCCAGGTGGTCAGCATCAGTGTGGGAGATGGATTGGGCACCCAATATCCCAGTTAGGTGGCCGTCCATCAGCGGTGAGCAGGGAGGTTCACAATGACCTCACGTTGGCGCATGAGCTGCCTGTTGTCTCTGCGGGCTCCTCTCAGGGTGCTTTGGATGATGCCTGCAGCTGCTCTGCCTCTCCGCCAGTGACCGTGGCATCTGATGAGGCTGCGGCGACTGGGGAAATGCCAGGCATGGCAGCAAAGGCTCCACTGCCAGAGGACAACTGCCAAGATCATCAAGGCCAATAAGACAGCAGAGTTAGCAGGCTGTCTCCAATGCCAATGCTTGTGAGGGGGGGAGCACCTAGGTGTAGCACCCATAAACATAAGTTAAAGGCACCCTGAGCATAAAAGGGACAGGTCACGGGTGATTTTATGTTTATTTATGTTTACTTTTTCTATATTGGCCTGGGAATGAAGACCAGAGAAGTTTATGTAAATAATTTGGAATTGTCAAAATGAGATAAATTTTGTTTTTGTCGTTATGGCCTGAGTATGCTTCACCTTTTTATTTTATTGGTGCAGGGTATGCCAGTATATAATGCTGGACGTAAGTGCCTCTGAACTTTATTGCACAGGCATTGAGTGTTGTTTGTGTTCAAATGAAAGGGTCCTTTCAAACATCAGGGGTGGAGGAGGCAGCCCAGGCATGAGGTGGAAGCAGATCTTTGGCAGCTTAGCTGAAAGAGCATTGGATCAAGGCATCACTAGTGTCCCTGCCTTCCTGGAGGTTACCGAGGTCTGGCTTCACACCCTCAGCATTCTCTTCAACGTGCTCATCTTTGGACTCACTACTGGACTCATCATCTGTGGCCTGTGCAGTTATGTCAAGGTCCCCTTCCTCCAGTGGGCACCCCCTTGCCAGTGCCAGATTGTGGAGAATGCAGCATGCAACCACGTTCAGTGACAACTGCTCTGGAGGGTATTGTAGTGCTCCTCCTGAACGGTCCAGGCATCGGAAGCGCATCTTGAGAAGACCTATGGTCTTCTCTACCACTGCCCTTGTAGAGGCATGACTTGTATTGTAACACTTTTCTGCCTCTATTCTTGGCTGGCAGGGAGGCCTCATGAGCCACCTCTTCAACAGATAATCCCTTGTCACCCAGCAGCCACCCATCCAGTCGGGCTGGAGCCCTGAAGAGCCTTGGCACCTGGGAGTGTCTCAGGATGCAAGTGTCATAGAAGCTGCCAGGGTACCTTGCACAGACTTGCAGAATCTGAATCATGTGGGCACACACTATCTACATGTTCATGGAGTGGAAGCCCTTCCTGTTGCTGAAGTCACCTGGCTGACTGGCTTGCGCCTTGATGGCACATGTGTGCAAGTCCATGGTATCCTGGACACGGAGGAACCCGGGAATCGCTGCAAAGCCTCTTGCTCACTCAGCCCGGCTGGCCTCGTCCATGTGGTAAAGAATGAAGATTAGTACCTGCCTGAACAGAGCTTCTGTCACCAGCTTGACGCAACTGTGGACAGCTGATTGGGACACTCCACACAGATTCTCCCATGGACCCCTGGAAAGAGCTGGAGGCATAAAAATTGAGGGCCACTGTGACCTTCAGAACCCCTGGCATGAGGTGTCCACCCATACAGTCAGAGCTGACCTGAGGCCCAATCATCTGGCAAATGGAGGTCACGGTCTCCCTTGAGAGGTGGAGCCTCCTTCGGCATTGCATCTTGGACATATTGATGTAGCTGCATCGCCACCTGTAAACCCTGGCAGCAGGATAGTGGCATCTTCTGCGGCCCCTTCCGTCTTGGGCTACCTGCTGGCCCTGCGCTCCTTGTGCCTGCGCCTCTCCTCCCACAGGTCCCTCACCTGGAAGCTGCATAGAGACACCTGACCTCGTTTCCTCTCTGCCCCTCCCTTCCTCCTCAGAGGAGATGTCTCCAGCAGAGACCACAATCCCTATTACCAGGGTAAATCCCTGGGTGCCTGGCAGAACAGCAATGCGTCCTGAAATGAGACCTGGAAATTCTAAGAATGGAGCACTGAACAGAGATGAAGCTGCCAAGTACTAATAAGCAACCAGCTGCAAATTATCTCTAAAACTGGTCTCTACTCACACTGGCAATGCTGCTGACTCTCTTTAACCACCCTGGATGAGGTTTGTGAAAATGTTGGCTGACCACCTGCCCGAATTACCCGTATGATGAGCAGAAAGTTCTACGGGCGAGGTAAAATCACAGTCAATTGGACTTTTAAGGGCCGTAAATGTCCACTTAATTAATGGCAGGTGCCGCTCTGCATGCACCTGCCGAACATAATATCGCGCCAATGCGTGATGACGTCAGGATGCTCACCCGATGTCATCACCCACTATTTTATTCCTGTTCAGGTCAGGGGCACACCCAACCATGGGATGAAAAATTCTGCCCAATATCTTCCTGTTTATTAAGGTATATAATCACTTTGAGCACCTCCTCATCCCAATGTGGCTTCTGGCGTATTATTTCCTTTTAAAATACACATTGGGTTTGGTTAACAGGGTGGGTAAAGTCTTCATCAGTTTTGTGAGACGGCTGGACTGAATGTCCAACCTGATTTCATGGAGGGAAGAGACAGTCTCCTAGTATTACTTTATATAGTATTAGTATTACTAATACTTCCTAGTATTAATTTATAAAAACGGCTGTGGAAAATATAAGACCTCACACTGAGACAATTGGAATGCAATCCTGCAATTAATACAGATATTGCATCCACTGGAAGGTTAGAAATTTATTGACAACTCTTTAATAGACAGCTCCATTTGTGATTCTTTGACTAACAAAGTCAAGACTGAACAACATTCAGTCTTGAACTGACATGCCACATGTGGCAGGCAGTGACACCTACAAAAAGCAAACACCCACCCCTGACTTTCAATAGTATGACAATTGCCAAACTCCTACCATCCACATCATGAAGGTCGATACTGGCCCAGCCATATAAAATAATGTGGATTAGTCATATAAACAATTTAGCAACAAAACCTCCACAAGAGAGGCTGAGTACTCTGTGGTGACTGGATCACCTCCTGACCCCTAAATGCCTCTGTCCACCATCTGTAGCAAGGATTTCAAACTTAATTGACAAGCGGGTTTAATCTGGCAACCCAACTTAGCATGAAGCACATTCAACAGAAGCCACTTGAACACGTTGGAAAATGAAGTTAGTATGCCTCTTGCCAGGTTTTTTGGGGTTAGCAATTTCTAGGCACAAAGTCCTGCATCCAATTTGTGAGATGATATATTAAATCCCACTTATACAAAATATTTACGGGTTTTTGCTGCTTCTAGGTATACCTGACAACTGCCTGAAATCAGTGATGAATCAATTTAAATATGCAAGGATTGTCTTTTTTTAGGCAGCCACTCTGAATAGTAGAAACATTGATCCAATTTGGGGCCCTTGCAGCCTGAAATTAATGTTCTTTCATCCCATTTACCACCTGACAAATGGGCACAAATTGTCTAATTTATTGTGCTAATCCTCCAGTACAGGACTGAGAAGGTGCTGTATTGTTTCAGGCACCAATTTTAAAGATCCTTTGAAATTTTACAAAGAGCAGTATTCTGGCCAACATTTATTTCTCAGCTATCACTGTCAAAAGGAACCATTCACATCCTGGCTCAATGGAGGACTTTGGATGAGTATGACTAGCAGGTGTGTCTGCATTATCCATTGCTCATTGTGCTTCAAACATTTTAAGGCATGATAAGCATTCCATGACTGCAAATATATTAAATCAATAATGAGGAAAAATACTTCAAAATTTAGCAGATTTTCTTTCATATAAAATGAAAATCTTTCAAAGTGCTGTGAGATGTCTTTGTGTTTGAATTTTCATTACTCAGATGTTCCAGCCAATCTGTTGCTTTCCAAGCTTTAGATCTTTATTTTCTTAATACATACATATGTGCAAGGTTATTTGCCCCATGGCAATTCTTTGCTGGAGAGAGTTTAACAAATGATTTCCATTTATGTTAGCATTTGTGCTCTCCTTTTCCAAGACAACTCAATAACATGATATAGATCTGAAAATCACAGAATCACAGGATTGTTATGGTGTAGAAGGAGGCCATTTGGCCCATTGTGTCTGCACTGGCTCTCTGAACATTTTAACTTAGTGCCAATCTCCGGCCTTTTCCCCGTAAGCCTGCACATTGTTTCTATTTAAATAATCATCCAATACCCCCTTGAATGCCTCAGTTGAACCTGCCTCCACCACACTTCCATGCAGTGCATTCCAAACCCTAACTACTCGCTGTGTGAAAAAGATTTTTCTCACCTCACATTTGCTTCTTTTGCAAAACACTTTAAAACCGTGCCCTCTGGTTCTCTGGCTCCATTTACGAGTGGGAACATTTTGTCTCTATCTACTCTGTTCAGACCGTCATGACTTGGAAACTTCCAACAAGTCTCCTCTTAGCCTTCTCCTCTCCAAGGAAAACAGTCCCAACTTCTCTAATCTTTCCTCATAACTGAAGTGTCTCATCCCTGGAATCATTCTCATAAACCTCTTCTGCACTCTCCCCAATGCATCCTTCACATCCTTCCTATAGTGTGGCTCCTAGAACTGTACACAATGCTCCAGCTAAGGTCTAACCAGTGTCATCCGCAAACTTTAAAATTGTCGCCTGCACACCAGGATCTAGATCATTTATATATATCAGGAAAAGCAAGAGTCCCAATACCGACCCCTGGAGAATTCCACTACAAACCATCTTCCAGCCCAAAAAATATGCACTAATCATTACCCTCTGTTTCCTATCCCTCAGCCAATTTTGTACCCATGTTGCTACTGTCCCTTTTATTCCATGGCCTATAACTTTCCTCACAAGTCTATTGTGTGGCACTGTATCGAATGCCTTTGGAAGTCCATATACACCACATCAACGGCCTTGCCCTCATCACCAATCTCTGTTACCTCTTCAAAAAACTCCAGCAAGTTAGTTAGATACGATTTCCCTTTAACAAATCCATACTGACTCTTCTGAATCAATCCACATTTTTCCATGTGACTATTAATTCTATCTGAATATTTGTTTCTAGAAGTTTCCCCACCACCAAAGTTAAACTGATTGGTCTGTAATTGCAGGACAGATCTTTACAACCTTTTTTGAACATTGAAAGATTACTGCCAGTGCCTCTACATTTTCCACTTTCACTTCCTTCAATATTCTTGGATGTATCTCGTCTGGTCCCGGTACCTTATCAACATTATCCAATACCTCCTCCTTATCAATTTTAAACCCTTCTAGTGACTGAGTTTCCTCCTCTGTCACCACGGCCTGGGCAGCATCTGCCTTGTTGGTAAAGACAGATGCAAAATATTCATTTAGCACCTCAGCCATGCCTCTTGCTTCTATGTGTAAATCCCTTTTTGGTTCCTAATCAGCCTTACTCCTCCTTTTACCACCCTTTTACTATTAATGTGCTCATAGAATACTTTGGGATTTCCTTTTATGTTAGCTGCCAGTCTTTTTTCATAATCCCTCTTTGCTTCTCGTATTTGCTTTTATCATCTCTTCAGAACCTTCTGCATTCAGCTTGATTCTCAATTGTATTTTCTACCTGACACCTGTTGTAGGCACACTTTTTCTTCTTTAACTTAATTTCTACCTCCTTTGTCATCCAGAGAGCTCTGGATTTGTTTGTCCTACCCTTCCCTTTTGAGGGAACATACTTTGACTGTGCCCAAACCATCTCCTCTTTGAAGGTTGCCCATTGTTCAGTTACTGTTTTTCCCGCCAACCTTTGGTTCCAGTCTATCCGACACAGCTCTGTTCTTGCCCCATTGAAGTCCACTCTCTGCCAGTTGATTATTCTTACTCTGGATTGACCAATGTCATTTTCCACTGTCATCTTAAACCTTATGATACGGTGATCACTTTCCCCTAAATTTTCCCCCACTGTCACTTGATCTACTTGGCCCACCCCATTCCCAAGAACCAGGCCTAGCAGTTCCTCCTTTCTTGTTGGACTGCTGCAGGAAATTCTTCTGAACACAATCTGGGCACACTTGTCCCTCACTGCCCCTTACACTACCACTATCCCAGTCTATATACAGATAATTAAAGTCTCCCATTATAACTACACTATGATGTTTACACCTTTCTGTAATTTCCTTACAGATTTGTTCCTCTATATCCTTCCCACTAGCTGGTGGTCTATATATTACACCGAGCAATGTAGTTGTACCCTTCTTATTCCTTAGCTCTAGCCGTCGATTCCGTCCTCAAATCCTCTGACACATCCTCTTTCTCCAGTACTGCAACTTTTTCCTTAATCAAAATGCCACCCTCCTCCTTTTTTCCCTTTTCTATCTTTTCTGAATACCTTGTAACCAGGAACATTAAACACCCAGATCTGCCCTTCCTTAAGCCAGGTCTCCATTATCGCCACACCATCATAACCCCACAAGGCAATCTGTGCATGTAACTCCCCAATTTTATTCACTATACTCCATGCATTCATATACATGCTGTGTAACCCTGATTTAGACTTCATTACTTGCTCCCTTACTCCGACTCCGTCTATTAACTTATTAGTCTCTATTTTAGTGCTACCTGCCTCTCCCAGCATTCCGTGCATCCTGGTATTACTTTCTAATATTCTCTCCTGCTTCCCACACACTTGCTGAGTTATTTTAGTCCCTGAAGCCGCTAAAAGCCTGTCTTCAGCTGTATTACAGTGAAGAGTGTGGAAAGGGCAAGATATTCAGACAGAAAATGTAACAGATTTCTAGACCTTCTGGAACATTGGCTTAGAATTGGGTTGAATCATGAGGCATGAAATGGGCACCTAAGGCTCCAATAAAGTGGTTGGCATGAGCACATCCAATATGGTGGAAGTGGACCAAGCACCATATAGGAATGGCTTCCCCCCGTAGGCATCCAAGTTGAATTACTCAAGAAACTCATTATCATCTATAAATAAGGATCCTAAGCTGGGTGAAAGACCCTTTTTTGTGAAATTGGACTGCTTCAGCACCTGACTCTTTGGATTGTAGTTGTACCAACAAAGAGCCATCAAAAATCTTGCAGGAACGTCATTAAATGAGCATTTAACCTCAATTCAGATGATCTGTTGTTTCTTCCTAGTAGGCTGCTGAGCAACTGCTGTAGCTTTTATTCATATGGTTAGTTTCTCCTTTTCATAACCGGGAAGAGCATTCTGACAAAAGGTCACTGATCTGAAAGGTTAATTCTGATTCTCTCTCCACAGACCTGCTGGGTATTTCCATCAATTTCTGTTTTTATTTCAGATTTTTAGCATCTGCAGTATCTTGCTTTTGTATTTGGTTGGTGCTGATGGTGTCTGCCTTGGAAGTATTTTATTTCCGCTGTAAGTGGTCTGTTAGGTGTGCCTTTGGCGCTGGAGAAATGAGGGGGGAGGGCAACAGAGATGGCAGGAATGAGAAGGAGTGGCTGGGAGCGGAAGAAGGAGGAGGCTACTGTGTAAAGGCTGTATTCACAGTGGGTCTTCAGGGAACATTTTCTCAGACTGGAGAGCGATAGGTAAGATGACTACATTTCAACAAGGAAGCTTTCTCACCTGCCGCAGCCCGAAACCATGGGCAGTACTGATTCCAGCTGCCAAGGTACCATGTCCTGTTAGGAAAGGTGAGAAAGTCTGATCAAATTGGCTGAGAAAGCTTTACATCATTGCAGACTTCCCAATCTCCAAGGGGGCCATTGACCGCACTCACATTTCCCTGTGTGCTCACTATTGCTAGTCTAGCAACTTTCTCAACAAAAAGGTATACTACTCCCTCAACGTGCGTATCCTGCTCAACTACAAGTAGTGAATAATGCTGGATTTCCTGACAACAGGCATGATTTATTCATCCTGTGCTAGTCCTCTATTCCACCTTTAACCCAATTAAGCCAACATGTTACAGGCTGGCTACTTGGAAATGGAGGATAACACCTTCAGACATGGCTCACAAATCCTTTCAGATGTTCTACAATGAATGCTATCACAGATTGCCAGCATATTCAAACAATGATTGTGCTGTCTGGATTGCGCTGGAGGAGTTCTGAAGGATACCCCTGACCGTGTCTCCAAATTTCTGATGGTGTGTTGCATGCTACTTAATTTTGACATTCAGAAGGACCAGCCCTTACCACCACCTAGGCAGGGATAGTTGGAGGAGGAGAGGAGAAGGAAGAGCAGTATGAAAAGGACGAGGACAGGAGCAATATCTCCCACCGATCTCTTTAGTGTCAGAGGCCTCAGAGACCAAGTCATGCAAGAGCACTTCACCTGAACCATCCTTTTTCTTTCCTGTACACCAACGCACCTACTTTTGTCAGGACAACTGATCTCACAATCTCCAACAGCCCAGCCCATTGGACGTTGCCCTTATTTGATTACAACTATTAACACCAACGACAAATACAGAAGAAGAATAGTTTACTATAAGAACTTACTTCATGGTTGGCTTACAGTCAACATGTGAAAAAACCAAGAATCGACTTTTAGCGCCTGCTTGCTGTGATATCTGCCATTGTCCCTATAAAGTTTATCCGTGGAGATGGTTTGGAGCTTGGCAGGCTGCTGAACTTCCATTGAGGACACTTCAGATTGTTGGAGTTCTCCAGCACCTCTGGGTCTGGTGGGCATGATTGCAGATTGCAGCATTTCAGTGGGGGACAGACCCTGCTCCTGTGTGGCAGACAGTATGGATGCTGGGAGAGCATGCCTGGTGTCATCCTAAGACAGAACAGCAGTAGCCCTTGCTTGAATCCAAAGGGGCTGCACCCTCTACTGCTCTGTGTGAGAATGGGGAGCAAGAGTGATGATGTCCTGGAGGCCCACAAAGACAAGGTGGCATATGTCTGAGGTTCACTGGAAGAACTGTGAACTGTGTGAAGTGCGAACACAAGTTGGAGATGAATTCCGTCATGTTCTCAGAGTATAAGTTCATTGGCTTGTGGCCAAAGCACTTCGCATTTCTTGCTAATAAGCATTGCTTGATGAATGGTTACTAGCTTTCTTGGTTAAGCTGGACTCTCTAAGTCAAGAACTAATTCCTCTACAGCAGAAGCAGGATATGACCTCATTGCTCCATTGACCTGGCCAACTAGCCTTTTCTCATCTTTGACTTTTTATGTTTTTTAAAAAGACTGTTAGGCCAGGATCATTCCCACTGTCAATTATTTTTGCCAACACAGCACCAACGAATTGAGGGGTGATCTTTTTCCTCAGAAACCTTACTGTGGGCTTGAAAGCCTCTTCAAATATCTTATTTAACACATCTCTTTGGAAAGGCTGTTTACCTTTGTTGCTTATTTACTCCTTAATCCTTTTTTACTATCTGCTACTTGCAGCTGCTTACTTATTGACCAAAATTTAGTGTTTGATTTCAGAATGGATGTGTTTTTAAAAAAAATTGCTTTATTTTCATTGATTTTCATTGGGTTCTCCAACTGTAACTAACTTTGTGCGCTGTGCTGGTCTGTCAATTTTATCATGTTCTGCCACACAGCAATATGTTGAAATTAATATTTCATGCTACAGAATCTGAATTCCTTTCAGTTGTCTCCCTTTTTCATCTCATATCCACTTTCACTGATCCTGGCAGCCTCTGATATCTCACTCTAGCAGCCTGCTCCTCACATCCTAACCTTGAAAGAGTATCAGCGTCATAAGTGTTAGCTGTGGGTCAGTGCTAGCACTCTCACTTCTGAGTCAAAAAAGTTGTGAGTTCAAGCCGACCTCCAGAGACTTGAGCACATAATCTAGGCTGCCTTTCTAGTGCAGTACTGAGGGAGTGCTGCACTGTTGGAAGTGCTGTCACTAAGATGAGATGTTAAGCCACGGGACCATCTACAATCACAGATGGACATAAGAGATCCATATGACACTAAATCAAAAAGGATTGAAACTGGGCAGACCACCCAGCATCGACTTAGGCACTGGAAAGACAACGGCAAACTCAGCCCTGTCAACCCTGCAAAGTCCTCCTTACTAACATCCGGGGGCTTGTGCCAAAATTGGGAGAGCTGTCTCAGACTAGTCAAGCAACAGCCTGACATAATCATCCTCACGGAATTAAATTTACAGATAATGTTGCAGACACCACCATCACCATCCCTAATATGCCCTATCCCACCAGCAGGACAGGCCCAGCAGAGGTGGCAGTACAGTGGAATATAAGTCAGGAGGGAGTAGTTCTGGGGGTCTTCAACATAATTTCTGGGCCCTATGAAATCTCATGGCATCAAGCCAAACATGGGCAAGGAAACCTCCTGCTGATTACCGCATACCAGGTTGATGAACCAGTATTCCTCGATTGATGAACCAGTACTTCTCCACATTGAACACCAATTGGTGGAAACACTGAGGGTGGCAAGGACACACAATGTATTCTGGATGGGGGACTTCAATGTCCATCACCAAGGGTGGCTTGGTAGCTACTGACTGAGCTGGCCGAGTCCTAAAGGAAATAGCTGCTAGACTGGGTCTGTGGCAGTTGGTGAGGGAACCAACAAGAGGGAGAATCATACTTGAACTCATCCTCATCAAACTGCCTGCTGAAGATGCATCTGTCCATAACTACATCGATAGGAGTGACCACTACACAGTCCTTGTGGACATGAAGTCCCATCTTTACATTGATGATACCCTCCATCGTGTTGAGTGGCACTACTGCTGTAAATAAATGAGATAGACTTCAAACAGATTTGCAAGTCAAGACTGGGCATCCATGGGGCACTGTAGGCCATCAGCAACAGCAGAATTAGACTCAATCACAATCTGTAACCTCATGGCCTGGCATATTCCCCCTATCCAGCATCACCAACAAGCCAGGAGATCAACCCTGGTTCAATGAACAGTGCAGGAGGGCATGCCAGGAGCAGTAGCAGGCATACCTTAAAATGAGCTGCCACTCTGGTGAAGATGCAACACAGGACTACTTGTGTACCAAACAGCATAAGCAGCAAATGATAGACGGAGATAAGCGATCCCACAACCAACGGATCAGATCTAAACTCTGAAGTCCTGCTACATCCAGTCGTGAATAGTGGTGGACAATTAAACAGCTCACTGTAAGAGGAGGTTTCACAAATATCCCCATCCTCAATAATGGGGGAGCCCAGAACATTGGTGTAAAAGATAAGGCTGAAGCATTTACAACAATCCTCAGCTAGAAGTGCTGAGTAGATGACCATCTCAGCCTCGTTTGGAGTTCTCCAACATCAGATATGCCAGTCTTCAACCAATTCGAGTCCCTCCATGTGATATCAAGAAATGGCTTATTGCACTGTATACTGCAAAGGTTATGGGCCCTGACACCATTCCGGCAATAGTACTGAAGACTTGTGTCCCAGAACTTGCCGCGCCCCTAGCAAGGCTGTTCCAATACAGCTGCAAGAATGGCATCTACCCAGCAATGTGGAAAATTGCCCAGGTATGTCCTGTACACAAAAAGCAGGGCAAACCCAACCCAGCCAATTACCACCCTATCTACTCTCGATCATCAGTAAAGTGATGGAAGGGGTCATCAACAGTGCTATCAAACGAAACTTGCTTAGCACTTACCTGCTCGCTGATGCTCAGTTTGGGTTCCGCTAGGGCCACTCAGCTGCTGATCTCATTACAGCCTTGGTTCAAACATGGACAAAAGAGCTGAACTCCCGAGGTGAGGTGAGAGTGACTACCTTTGACATCAAGGTAGCTTTTGAACCAGTATGGCATTAAGGAACCCTAGCAAAACTGGAGTCAATGGGAATCAGGGGAAAACTCTCCACTGGTTGGAGTTATACCTAGCACAAAGGAAGATTATTGTGGTTGCTGGATGCCAATTATCTCAGTTCCAGGACATCACCGCAGAAGTTCCTCAGGGTAGTGCACTAGGCCCAAACATATGTGAAGAGTAACTCACCTCCTGATGACCTAATGCCAATCCATCATCTATAAGGCACAAAGTCAAGGGTTTAATGGAATACACTCCACTTGCCTGGATGAGTGCAGCTCCAACAGCACTCAAGATGCTTGACACTATCCAGGAAAAAGCATATGGCTTGATTGGCACCCCAAAACAAACATTCACTCTCTTCAGCACCAACAGTAAAGGATTCTCTAGGGAAGAGTGATCATAACATGATGGAATTTCAAGTTCAGTTTGAGACCGTGAAACTTGAGTCCCATACTAGTGTTCTGGAGTTAAACAAAGGTAACTACACAGGTATGAGGGCAGATTTGGCCATAGTGGACTGGGCATGAAGACTACAAAGTAGGACAGTTGATGAACAGTGGCAGATATTTAAGAAGATATTCAATTCCTCCCAAGTAAAATATATGTTAATAAGGAAGAAAGATGGAAAGAGGGGGAAAAAGCATCCATGGCTAAGCAGGGAAGTTAAAGATAACTTAAAAGCAAAAACTAAGGCATACCAAATTGCAAAGGTCAGTGGCAGGCTAGAAGACTGGGAAAGATCAACAAAGGGTTACTAAAAAAAAATAAAAAGAGCAAAGGTAAATTATGAAAGAAAACTAGCGCAAAATGTAAAAACTGATAGCAAAAGCTTCTACAAGTATATAAAAGGAAGGAGAGTAGCTAAAGTGAATGTTGGTCCCTTGGAGGATGAGACTGGGGAGTTAATAGTGGGAAATGCAGAAATGGCAGAGATGCTTAATCAATATTTTGCCTCAGTATTCACAGTGGAGGACACTAGTACCACCCCAATAGTAACAGGTAGTGCAGAGGATATAGAGAAGGAGGAACTTAGAACAATCACCATCACTAGAGAAAAAGTACTGAGCAAACTATTGGGATTAAAGGGTGACAAGTCCCCAGGACCTGATGACCTACATCCCAGGGTCTTAAAGGAAGTGGCAGCGGAGATAGTGGATGCATTGGCTAAAATATTCCAAAATTCCCTGGATTCTGGAAGGGTTCCAGTGGATTGGAAAAATGCTAATATAACACCCTTATTCAAAAAGGCGGGGGAGGCAGAAAGTATTGCAGGTGCAGGAGATGCAAGCTGAGACACAGGCCCGGAGTCCAGACAGCAGTGAGCACTGTCCACATCCAAGAAGCAACATTAATGAAGCAGCAAGTCCAGAGCTTCATATAAGCATGGAATCTACACTGCCATTTCCAGAACCTTTCCAAAGCACTGAAGGCTCACAACAATTTCAGCACATTGACAACTGGAGAAAGATTTTCCAGGTTTAGAGCTTGCTCTGGTTTTCACAAAAAGGATCAGGTCAGTACTTTACTCTATGTCACTGGAAGTGTTATCAATAACATAAAAGTGAGACAGGGAGTCAGGGAGACTTCAAGCTCTAACAAGGATGTCCTTCAGACATTTGATTCATATTTCACTATTTGCAAAGATTTAATTATAGAATGGGCAAAATTTAACAAGTAAAATCAAAGCCCAGGTGAAAGCATAAATTTGTTTATCAACAATCTGTGCAGGCTGGCAGAAAATTGTGACTACGCAATATTGAGGAATTAATTAATTCACGGTCGCATAGTATTTGGAGTCCTACGTGAAGGCCTACCAGATCCCTGGCAAACAAAATAAGATCATAAGGCAGTACAAATTTCGAGGCACTCTAAGCTCAGAAAGAAAAATAGAGTGTTTGTTTGTGGGGAAAGTGAGGGCCCTTGGAAATGAATGAGTGAGACCATTCAATATGTCAGCCAGGAGAGGGAAAGCGCACCAAAACAGATTCCTGCAAAAATGGGGAAAAGCTGCCATCCACCATCTTGAAAAGCTCTTGGTGTGGCTGGACAGACCAGCACAAGTGGGAAGAATGCTCAGTAGGAAAAGCAGAGTACCACAACTGTGGGAAGTTAAGACATTTTAAAATTGTCTGCTAGTCTAAGTACGAATAGCCTGCAAAAAGAAATAAACAATATTAAGGCCAAGCCACATACAAGAAATGGAAGAACCACAGAAAAAAAACGAAAGATAAACTTTCCTTGGAGAAGTTGGTGAAGCACAAAATAAGTACTGGAGCATTAAACTTGAAGTGGATGGACAACCCACAGAGTTTAAATTAAACACAGGGGCATGTGTTTCAGTCCTATTTGATGAAGGAATGTGACTTAAGCACATTACACTACAGCCATCATCCATCCAGTTACAAGGTCCAGATTGGACCACACTGAAAGTCATAGGCCAACACCTGGCAAAATTAAAATACAAGGATAGCAAACTCATTAAACCTTTGTTCATCATGCAGAACCAAGAATCATCATTATTAAGCAGGGAGGTATGCTTAGAATTGAAGGTGATCTGTAGAATTGATAAAGTTACTGATGAGCAGTACAGTAGCACATTCAGGAATGAAGTTCCAAGAATATTTACAGGCTTGAGAAAACTGAAGACTGAGTACCATTTTACCCTCAAAGCTGAAGCTAAACCAATTTGCCTGCTCACACTGAGAAAGGCCCCTGACCCACCCTTGGACAAAGTCGAGGGTGAAATTCAGCACATGCTACAGCAGTGGGCTATCTCTCCAGTAATCATACCAACAAAATGATGTTCAAGGATGGTTAGAGCTCCCAAGCCAAATGGTTCAATGTGAATCTGCATGGACTTGACTTAACTAAACAAACTTTGGCACATGAGAGCTACCCAATGGCATCAATGGATGAGAGTCTTGCCAAACCAGCTAAGTATTCTATTCACCAAATTAGATGCAAACAGTGGATTTTGGCAGTTGCCTCTGGACAAAGAATCCAGACTGCTGACCACTTTTATAATACCATTCAGTCATTATCACTTTAATAGATTATCATTTGGAATTGTGCCACCTCCAGAAATATTCCTGAGAACAACTTCTCAGTCCCTAGAAGGTATGGAAGTTGTAATATGCCATGTGGATGACATACTCATAAATGGCTCCACAAGGGAAGAGCATGACCGCAGAGTCAGAGCAGCCCTGAAAGTTCTACAGGATGCAGGTTTGACAATGAATGAGAAATGTGAATTTGCAAACCTATGATTAAGTTTTTAGGGCACATTGTGCAAGCCTCCAGAATAACAGCCGTCATACAGGAAACAAAGGTGATTAGAGAGCTTCCATAACCCAGGGACGTTATAGAGCTGCAGAGATTCCTAGGACTGGTCAACCAAGTAAGCAACTTCCTACCAAATTTGGCAGAAGCTAATAAGCCATTGAGACAGCTGTTGAGACAAGGACAGCAGTGGTGCTGGAATGTGGACCAGCAAAATGCTTTTGAGAAGATCAAAAATCTTCTAATTTCTTCTGTAATTTTAGTGCACTCAGATCCAAAACTGCCAACCATAGCAGTAGTAGCTACATCATCTACAGGCCTGGGTGCAGTTTTATTCCAAGTATAAAGAGATGGTAAATGTATACCAGTTTATTATGCCTCAATATCTCTCTCAGGCACATTGAGAAGGAAGCAGTGGGAATGACATTGGCATGTGAGAAGTTCTCAAATGATGTGATGGGATTGCAGTTTTAAATTGAAATTGACCACAAGCCATTAGCCACTCTTCTGAAAGAAACTGTGAAGTTGTTGCCTAGATTTCAATACTTCAGACAGAGCCTAATGATATACGATTCAGTAACTGAGTAAGTTCAAAGGAGGTGCCAAATGACAGCACTATCGAGAATAGCAGTTAAATAAACCAAAATAGAGGATTTGAGTTTTATCAAGGAGGCTGAAGTGTATACATTGCTCATTACTAAACACCTACCAGCTACTGTAAAGAAGCTAGTGGAGATAAAACAAGCACAACAGCAAGATGACACATGTGTCCACATAAAGGAAAGATGGCAAGACTATTCCCCTAACAAGCCAATACTTCGAATGGAGAAAGCACCTTACAGCATTGGTGATCTCCTAGTTTTTAATGACAGAATAGTCTTTCAAAGAACACTTCAGCTTTATATTCTCCAAAAAATTCATCAAAGTCACTTAGGGATAGCAAAATGTCAAGCAAGAGCCCAGTAATTAGTTTGGTGACCAGGCATCACTCATTCTATTGAAGGACTAATTACAAATTGTCTGACGTGTGCAGACAACAGCCAAGAGCAAACAGAACCACTGTGACTTTTCACTTTTCCATCAAGGCTATGGGAGTGCCTGGGAATGGGTTTATATGGTTTCAAAGAAAGAGAATTTCTTATTGTCATTGATTTCTACTCCAAATGGATCGAAGATTACATAGCATCATAGTTGAAGTAGTCATTCAATCACTGAAGAGAATCTATGCAACACAAGGCATCCTGGATATTGTAGTGTCAGACAATGGTCCACAATTTGCTAATTAATTATTCCACAACTTGGCAAAGGAATATGGCTTCATTCACATGTCCTGCTCACCTCAGTATCCTCAAGTAAATGGAAAAGCTGAGAGCGGTGTTCGAACCATCAATGACTCAATGAGGAAGAGCAAAGATCTCAACTTAGCCCTTCTTGTCTACCGAACTTCACCAAAAAATGGGTTCTCATCATTAGAGTTGTTAATAGGAAGACGATTGAGAACACAACTTTGAGCTCTGCAACAGAAACTAGAACCAAATATCACCTCAAATGACATCCAAGGAGTTACAAAGCATGAGGAGGAGCAGAGGCACAAACAGGCTCATAACTTTAACTTCAGACACAGAGCACAAGACTTATCAATGCTGCAGCCCAGGCATAGAGTATGGATATGAGATCAGCAGAAAGAAGGCACAGCAGTAGAAAGAGCTCCACAACCTATATCCTATAGGGTTGAGATGGACCAGGGAAGTGTAAGGAGAAACCTCAGAGCCTTAATATCTTTGGAAATAAAGCCAATGAAAACTTGGGCTTACTATTCAGATCGGGTGAGGATAAGGAACAAGTACAAGACAAAGCTCTATAGCCACCCAGGAGAAGGGCATTCATATGAAACTCAGAAAGAGCCTGAAAGAGATCAGAATAAGATCAGGGAGATTGATCAAGGCATCCTAGAGACTAACCTTGTGAAGCCTGAAACTTTGGTGGGGTGGGGGGCGGGGTGGTGTGGGGGATGTAGGAGCATGAACATAATTGGGATAAAAGCTTCAGGGGAGATGTAGAGTAAAGGGTTAACATCAGAAGCACCTGATGCTGATGTATCTATGATGTAATGGCACATGACTGCATAACAGAGATCTAGAGAGAGGAGAAGTCCAACCTCGTTCAGAGTTCCTAACATGTACATAGAGTTGTAAATAAATAATAATGGTTTTTACAAACTACAGTCTTGAGTAGCTTACTTAGGGAAAGTAGACAAAACCCATAGAACCTCATCTAGATCCCAAACACAGAGTGAAACATGTGTGACTTAAGGGAACCTGGAGGTGTTGGTGTTCCTTGTCCTTGAAAATGGTAGAGTTTGAAGGATTCTGTCAAAGAAGTTGATGACTAGGGTACTATTTGAATCATTATTGAGAAACTTGGGTGACACAGGCTCAATTGCATCAATGTTGGAAACAGTGGAAGGGAAGGTAAAACACACCAAGGAACAATTGTTAAGTGAAGGTGTGGTACTCCTCAATTAACGGCAATATTCAGCTGAATAAAGCAAATTCTGGAATTTATTGCTCACATCCTCTAATTAACATCAACTGATTCATCCATGCATTCGTGCAATAATGTATAAATGAGTAGTGTACATTAACTAAAAGTAGTAATCAGTTATTTCTGTCTGCATGGCATTGACTAAGGAATGCAACCCTTTTCTACACTTTGTGATGAGTGCAATTTAGCAATCTCATAAACAGATGAATCCTGGTAAGCGTGAAGGAGCAAATATCACAGAGCCTATTGTCATTGGCATAAGTTGCACACATTCCAAAGCGTCTAGTGGATCAGATAGTGATTTCATAGACTCATAGGCTCATAGACGTTTACAGCACAGAAGGAGGCCATTTGGCCCATCGTGACTGCACTGGCCAACAAAGATCTGACTACACTAATCCCATTTTCCAGTGTTTGGCCCATAGCCCTGGAGGCTATGGCAACGTAAGTAAAAATCTAAATACTTCTCAAATGTTACAAGAGCTTCTGACTCAACCACCTTTTCAGGCAGTGAGTTCCAGACTCCCAACACCCTATAGGTGAAAAAAAATTCTCCTCAACTCCCCTCTTAGCCTTCTACCTCTTATCTTAAATCTATGCCCCCTGGTTATTGACCCCGCTAATAATGGAAAAAGTGCCTTCCTATCCACCCTATCTATGCCCTCATAATCTTATACACCTTTATCAGGTCCCCTCTCAACCTTCACTGCTCCAGGAAAAACAGCCCCAGTCTATTAAATATTTCCTAATAACTCAGACCCTCCATAACGCATCTCCTCTGCGCCCTGTCCAGTGCATTCACATCCTTCTTATAAGGGATAGATAAATGTAAATGAATCAAGGCCATTAACCCTTGAACAGTTAATGCAGCAGGTTTTCTTTTCAGCCCTAAAGATGGAAAGCTATTTAGCCCTCAGCACTGGCAGGGCTCAGAAAATTTGCTTTATGAATAAAATCAAAATAATGGGACTTGAGCCCTGGAAGGGGGTTACAAAGGCTCCTTTTATATTCACTGTTCAGGATGTGGTCTCCTCGACATTGAGGAGACCAAATGTAGTCTGGGTGACCGCTTTGCAGAACACCTCCTTTCAGTCTGCAAGTATGACCCCCAGCTTCCTATTGCTTGTCATTTTAATTTTCCATCTTGCTCCTACTCTGACCTTTCTGCCATGGCCTGCTACAATGTTCCAATGAAGCTCAACACAAGCTCGAGGAACTGCACCTCATTATTTCTTGTCTTGGCACTCTACAGCCTTCTGGACTCAATATTAAGTTAAACAACTTTAGATCATAACCTCTGCCTCCATCTTGTTTTGTGTTTTTTTTCCCAGCATGTTTCTTTCTTTATTCCTTCTTGTTTCATTCAGATGGGCTGCTTATAGCCATTCACACTTGATCTGAGCACAACCTTTGCCTCCTTACGATACCCATACCACTTTCTTTCGCTTTTGCATCATGAAGTGTTTTGCTTGTTTATCTCTCCTGCCTTCCACCCTATCACATACCTTCCATTTGTTCTTCCTGCCCTTTCCCGCCAATTGGCTTAAAAGCTCTTACATTTCTATCTGCCTTCTGTTCTGATGAAAGGTTATCACACTGAAATGTTAAACTCTGTTTCTCTCCACAGATGCTGCCTGACTGACTAAGCAGTTCCAGCATTTTTTTTATACTAGATTTCCAGCATCCACAGTATTTCGCTTTTGTCCTTTTGTTCCATGCCTTGTTCATCAAATCGTGCTAGGGCCGTTATTGCCAACACAGTACATACTGAGAATCGGACCCATAATATTTACTCACCATGCATAATAACAAAATATGTTGGAAATACTCAGAAGGTCAGGTAGCATTTGTGGAGGGAAACAGAGTTAATTCACATTTCAGGTAGAGATAACATTCTCAACCTGAGACATTAACTCTGTTTCTCTCTACAGATGTTGCCTGACCCACTAGGTACTTCCAGTATTTTTTGTTTTTATTTCATATTGCCAGGATTCACAGTATTTTGCTTTTATATTTCGTTCACAGGTCATTTTGACTGAGTGGCCCCACTATGGAGGTAACATTCATCATAGAAGGAGGCGCAAATGGACAATAGCTCATCAGTCATCAGTTTTACAATTGGCCCAATTTTAATTTCCATTGACATCGATCCAGGAGTGTAAAACAATGTTGGACTTGATTCATTGCTGTTTGTACAGAATTGCTGCTGCACTTGCCTGCATGGTGCCATTACAGAGCCATTACAGAACAAATAAATATTTCAAGGTGTTAAATGTTTTGGAATGTCTCCATAACATTGCAAGGCTCTTTATAAATGCAAGTGTTTCTTTTCCTTTCTTTGCTAAGTTGAAAAGCCTTTTTTAAATTCACGTTTTACTGTTTTGTTGATTTACAAATATCCCAAAACTCTCATTAGCCATTGGCAGAGAACTAAGGTAAAAATTCTATGCTGCCTTGTAACCAGATGGCATCGCAGTTCCAAGTTGAGGTGAATTATTCTATGTAGAACTGAGTATAAAATAGTACAAACTATTGGTTCGCACAAAATGACAGGGTGATAAGTAGCTTTACCCTCTTAGGAATAAAATAGGTCAGAAGCACATTATCACCAAACAGTTTAGCAAACAGTGATTCTGCTAAATCAATAAAGTGCAAGACAAACTAAAATCATTCATGAATCAAGAGCTCACCTGTTAAGGATGCAGTGGCACTGCAATGCGTTCTTCCACTAGTATTTTGATGAATAGCTTCATATTGATTACTTCTAGCAATATAGTCGAAATCTATTCTTAGTCTTCCAATCGGCTTTTTTAGGCAAGACTGTCCAACCGAGTTTTTGGTCAGGCCTCTTAATTTGTCTCAGTGCCTAAATTTTGGTGTTGCTTTTGTGAAGCAATTTAGGACTTTTTTTTAAAATTAAAAGCATTATATATAAGTAAGGTGCTGTTAATTCCAAAAATGCCATCCCACACATAGTTCCTTATCTGCATCCTCAACGTTGAATTCAAAATTTATTAAACTATTCCTGATTAACTCATTGGGCAGAACATTGGATTAGGCTTGTAATTTGTGTGGGGGTCTGGACGCATGGTTAACCTGTGCCCATTAGTAGCGATGCAGGCAGCATGCAAAATTCATGCTGCCTGCTAATCTTAGTGCTTGGGGTGTGCAGACCGCGTCTAAGTGCACTGCTGGGTAGCTGCATACCAGAGCAAGGGAGATAAATTAATGCGAGGCTAGCACCATTTAAGACTAACCTACAACACTAAAAGCCAACCTAGACCACTTAAAAGTGAAGTGCACTCTGGAGCCGATGCTTGTTCAACAAGAACCTCTGAGCAGAAACAGCAGTAAAAATGGCGTGCCTCTTTACATACAAACGTACGATTTAGGAGCAGGAATAGGCCACTTGGCCCTTCATGCCTGCTCCACCATTCAATATGATCATGTGAAATGAATGTAACCTCAACCTCACATTCCTGCCTATCCCCAATGACCTTTCACCCCCTTTTCATCAAGAATTTACCTAGCTCTGCCTTAAAATATTCAAAGACTCAGCTTCCACCGCCTTTTGAGGAAGAGAATTCCAAAGACTCACAACCCTCTGAGAGAAAAAAATTCTCCTCATCTCTGTCTTAAATGAGCAACCCCCTATTTTTAAACAGTGACCCCTAGTTCTAGATTCTTCCACGGGAAGAAGCATCCTCTCCACATCCAACCTGTTGTTATGACATGGCAGATGATGTGTGCCAGGCAGACTAAATTCACAAGGGAAACTTGGTCGCGCTATCACAATGGTTTTGCAATTTGTATTTATTACAAGATGTGTGCACTGAATTCAGAAATAATGAGCCCACAAGACGTTTAGAGATTTTAAAAATTAAATTATAATATTTATTAACAAAATAAAAGATTTCAAGCACATACATATGACTACAATTAATTACTACTATAACAAATCCTAAAATTCCTAATTGACCTGACTCCCAGTTACAAACCCCCTTTAAAGCAACAGTCCAAAATAGATTTTATCTTTAAAACAAAACCAGCAAGTTAACATATTACCACTTTGACAGTGGAATTTCCAAATGGTTTCCCTACCTTCAGTTACTTTACATAGCAGACTTATAGACAAATGTCTGGAGGCTTCTTGAAGGCTGTTTCACATATTCCCGTTCAATCTTATATGGCCCTCTCCTCACAAAGTCATTCATTATCTTTTATATATGTTTCTCTCCGTTTAATATGTAAATTTGGTTGTTCCATATGTCTTTGAAACTGTATCTTCCTCATAATATGAAAACAACTTTCATGTTGCCAATATTGTCAGTAACCTTTGGGAAAAATAAACACACTCCTTACCCTTGCTTATCTGGCTAGTTGTAAACAGACTAGCTACCTTATGAAATCCAACAATCCCTTCCCTTATCTAAAATGCAAATTCCCTTTGCACCTTACATGCTAAGCCAGCATCCATATTTACTCATTAGCATTTCAAGCACATTTCTACACCTAGCTTCTCTTGATGATTTCAAGCTTGCAGTCTATTTGATTCCAAATGTAATTAAATCACACAGGCAGAACCACCTATACTTATACCTATACACCTATTTCACCATAAACCAGAAAAATATTCTGAAAATTATTATACTTTTGTCACACTGTCAAGACCCTTCAGGATCTTAAAGGTTTCAGTTAAGTCTCCTCTTACTCTTCTAAATTCCAGTGAATACAAGCCTAACTTGTCTAGCCTTTCCTTCTAAGACAACCTGCCCATTCCTGGCATTTGTCAAGTAAACCTTTTCTGAATTGCTTCTAATGCACTTATGTTATGACATAGCAGTTGGTAAAGCTGATTATTTTAAAATCCCAGAGGGAAACTTTAAACGACTGTTGTAACCTATATTTTTAAGTGGTATGTTTGAGATGCAGCTTTAAATTCAGGAATCAGACCACCAGTTCTCAAGAGGTTTTTATATCAAACTAAATGAGACCTTTATTAATTTACAACAAATTAAACATATACACATGGCTACAAATTACTACTATCATAACTTTTAATAAATTCCCAAACTAATCTCCACTAAGGCAACACCAACCAATAGACTTTAAGCAGACACTAGGCAAAGCATTTTCACCTTACTAAATGAGATTCCTTTTACTTTGGTTCCTTTACAGACATAATGTTAGGCTTACAGGCTTTTATCTTACACTGCCTCTGCACTGCACACACGGAACTGCTATTGGTTATACCTAATACATCTCATTGACTGTGAATTCTCATTGTATCACCAGCCCCTTTGAACTCCACCTCTTCTAACAATAAAACCCCTTTCAAAGTACCAATTTTATTAGTAATGTGAACATTGCTTGGTCTCTGCTAGCCAGGTGCCAGATATCCCTTCTTGAATGCTCTATTCAACAAAATGCAAATGCAAACTACCTCTCTTACCTCTCCAAACTAGTATGCATCAAAGCACCCCAAATAGCTGGCTTTAACACAATTAAGAGACATCCACAGACTAACCCTCTACATTTTAAAAATAATTTCCAATAACGTTATATATATTAATAGCTTCATGACATTTACATTTTTCATTAAATAAGGAGACCACTACTGTACACAATCCTCCAGATGTGGTCTCACCAATGCCCTGTACAACTGAAGCATAACCTCCCTATTTTTGTAATCAATTCCCCTCACAATAAATTGTAACATTATATTAGCTTCCCTAATTACCTGCTGTACCTGCATACACTAGGGCACCCAGATCCCTCTGAATCTCGGAGCTCTGCAATCTCTCAACATTTAGATAATAAGCTTTTTTTTAATTCTTCCTGCCAAAATGAAAGATTTCACATTTGTTCACATTATACTCCATTTGTCACATCTTTGCCCACTCACTTAACCTATCCATGTCACTTTGTAGTCTCCTTACAGTCTCTTCACAATTTACATTTCTGCCTATCTTTTTGTTGTCAGCAAATTTAGCAACCATTCCTTCAGTCCCTTCATCCAAGTCATTTATATAAATTGAATAAAGTTGAAGCCTCAGCACTGATCCCTATGGCACACCACTCGTCACATCCCGCCAACCAGAAAAAGGCCCATTTATGCTTATTCTCTGCTTCCTGTTAGCCAACCAATCTCCTACCATGCCAATATGTTATCCCCTCCACCATGAACTTTTAGTTTCTGCAGTAGCCTTTGATGTGGCACCTTATCAAATGCCTTCTTGAAATCTAAGTATAGTACATCCCCCGGTTCCCCTTTATCCACAGCACATGTGACTCCAAAGAACTCCAATAAATTGGTTAAACATGATTTCCCTTTTACAAAGCCCTGTTGAATCTGCTTGATTTCCTTGAATTTTTCTAAGTGCCCTGCTATAACACCTTTAATAATAGCTTCTAACATTTTCTCTATGACATATGTTAGGCTAAGTGGCCTATAGTTTCCTGTCACTGTTCAAAAAGAAAGGGGTCGCCAATTTAAGACAGGGATTAGGCAAAATTTTCACTCAGACGGTTGTGAGTATTTGGACTCTCTTCCTGAAAAGGTGGCGGAAGCAGGGTCTTTGAATATTTTTAAGGCAGAGATGGATAGATTCTTGGTAAGCAAGGGGGTGATAGGTTATCGGCTGTAGGTGGGATGCAAATTTGAGGTTACTATCAGATCAGCCATGATCTTATTAAATGGCAGAGCAGGCTTAAGTGCTGAATGGCCTACTCGTGCTCTTTGTTCGTATCTTTGTATATTCTTGCTTTCTGTCACCCTCCCTTTTTGAATGAAATTGCTATTTTCCAATCTAATGGAACCTTCCCCGAATCTAGTGAATTTTGGAAAATTAAAACCAGTGCATCATCTATCTCACTGGCCACTTCTTTCAAGACCTTAGGGTGAAGTCCATCTGGATCTGGGGGTTTGTCAGCCCGTAGTCCCAACAATTTGCTGAATACCATTTCCCTGGTGATTGTAATTTTCCTGAGTTCCTCCCTCCCTTCCATTTCCTGATGTACAACTAGTTCCAAGATGTTACTTGTGTCCTCTATCGTGGAGACTGAAGCTAAATACCATTTAGTTCATCCGCCATCTCCCTACTTTCCAATATCAATTCTCCAGAGGCACTTTTTATAGGACCAACGTTCACTTTGTTAACTCTTTTCTTATGTAAATATGTAAAGAAACTTTGGGCAGTGCTTTCTGTGCCCGCTGTTGCCCAGAATGATCAATGGCGTGAGCAGACAATATGGCGTGATCGGTTTTACTACGGTGGGAAACCATTTCACAGTTGTCCGCACAGCGCGCTGACAGCGGGCTTCATTTCCCACCATTGGATGTAGAGGACCTCATAGCAATACACCAACATGTCATTATCAGGCCAGCCCACCGGAATCATGCCCCTTGCCGGGAAAGCACGCCAATGTGTTTCACAACACATAAGCGACATGCACTTGGTGGCCTACAGTTTGAGAGCAACTCGAAGATGAGTTCATAGTAATGTTGTGCAACACTGGCCAGGGTCGCCTGTTAGACTTCAAGCTTGAGGGGCATTGGGGGGTCGGGGTTAATGGGCAGCCCTGCCATTAAGGCGACTTGAGTGTGGGGGGGTGGGTGCTTCCATTGAATATAGCGCACAAGTGATCGGGTTGGGGGCGTAGGGTGGGCGAGGGAAGTGGCCACGCATTAGGGAAACCTATGACCATTCCTCTGCAACTCAGACAGCTCAGGCGCAGCCACATCGATATTATTGGACTTGGGCTTCTAGCTTATCTGCCCGTTCAAGCAATGCACCGCCCGCCCACCCAGCACAGACTGCAAAGTCATGAGCATTTAAGTGGTCAGCAGAACAGATGGACGACTGCACACTTTGTACAATCTCCTCGCTAAAGCTGGCCATGGAGCAGTCATTGGTGGAGACACTCACAGTCCCTTGCAATGTCATCATCCCGGTTTGGACCAGTCTCTCCCATGGTTCAAGCTAACAGTGCAGCCTTGCAGTGTGGGTTAGGAGAATGCCTGCGCCTGAGCTGAGAGCACAGCATGCAGTCCAAAGGCCAAATCTGCCGTCAATTGGTCAGGTGGCGTGGGGCGGAGGTGGCGGGGTTTCGAGAAGCCATGCAGCACACTAAACTCTGGCCATCCAAGTGGTGGCCAGCACTCTCCAGGAAGCGTTAAGGTGTGTTCACACTTAACCAGGACAGGTTAACCACATGTCTCTCTCTTTCATCCTGCAGGAGGGGTACATCAGGATCATCAGGATTCACCAGGAGCCTAGTGAACTAGCTGTATGCCTGATGGCCTACAGAGAGCGAAGACGATGGAGAAGGGGGCAACTGAGGCTCCTGACTTGGCAGAGGCAGGAGCAGCAATCTCAGGAAGAAGGGGTGGCTGGGGCTCCAGCCCACGCCACTGAAGAGCCACAGCGAGCCATTGCAGGCCAGCGCCTAGCGAAACCCAAGGTCTGTAGACGCTGCTTGTCATTCCTGCAGATGATCAAGAACCGAATGTCGCCGATGACTGCGCGCCTCTAGGGAACTGGTCGGTCGCATCTGCCAGCCACTGCAGGATTTGGTGCCACGGGGACATGGAGGGCATCCACTGCCAGTGGCCATGAAAGTGACTATGGTGCTCAATTTCTACACCAGTGGCCCTATTCAGGGCTCCACAGGTGACCTCTGTGGGGTCTCATAAGTCTCCACCCACAAATGCATTCATGAGGTCATGGATGCCACCTTTGCAAGGGCACACAACTTTGTGCATTTTCTCCGGGACCAGGACAGCCAGGTAGTGGTGCACAGATCTCCATCGCAACACACTGTGGACTACATCAACTGCAAGGAGTTCCATTGACTGAATGTGCAGCTGATGTGCGACCACCAGAAACGCATCCTGCAGGTGTGCTCATGGTTTCCAGGGAGTGTGCATGACGCCTACATCCTCAGTCAGTCACAAGCCCCTGGAGTCTTCCAGGGTCCACAGAGGCTGCAGGGTTGGCTCTTTGGGGACAAGGGCTACCCACAGAGGCCATGGCTGATGACACCCGTGCAGCAGCCTCAGACTGCAGCAGAGAGATAGTATAATGAGGCTCATGCTGAAGCTCGCAACTTGGTGGAGCAGACCATCGGGATGCTGAAGTTGAGGTTCCAGTCCCTGGATGGATCTGGTGGAGCCCTGTAATACAGTCTGCAGAGGGAGTCACACTTCATTGTCAGCTGCTGCGTCCTTTACAACCTGGCGCTCCAACGGGTTGAGGAGCTGGCTGAGGAGGAGCTGCACATCTCTTCCAATGAGGCGGACGCTGGCGGGGATGAGGGTGAGGGAGTCCTCAGAGTCGACGATGATGGGGATGAGGCCCTCACACTGGCTAGACGAGGCAGGTGTTCTCGGGAGGCCCGCATAGTTGTTAGATATGCGGAGCATGATGATGACATGCAGTGAGGTGATCCCATATATCCTCACATCACATCTGTGAACGTTTGGCTCCAGTCTGGCTTACGGCAGCATGAATACCCTCGGTGAGAATGCCCCTGTCATGGAAATGCAGTGGAGGCCCTAATAGTCGCTCAGTTGCAGGAGGATGGTGATGACATGCAGTGAGGGTACTCCATAGATCTTCACATAGCATCTGAGAATGTCTGACTCTTGTCTGGCTAAGGGCAGCTTGGTTGCGCTCTGTGATCAGGGTCATATAATAGAGATGCAGCCAGGAAACTTTAGAAGCACCTGATCCTTTGTCCACTTTCAGCACCTGAGCCCTATAGGGGCTGGAGCACAGCATCAGTTGTAACAGATGCTGAGGAGATGGGGGCCAGCCCATAAAGGTGCTGCGAGCACGTCGAGAGAATGACTGAACTCAATGACGCCTGCCCACTACATTCTGGCAGCAATGACAAGCACCGCCAAGGTCCAGGTATCAGTAATGTCTCCAGGGAGTGTGAGGTCGGACCAGCACTTTGGCCTGAAGGCAGCACAGAGCACAGGGAACAGGCCCTGGACTGAGATACCTGCCTTTATCTTGCAGAAATGTTTCACATCTGAGTGACAAGAACACTGCTCATCAGAACAAGGAGCCATAGGCTGGGAGAAACAAACATGCCCTTCCCTCCCCACAACCCCCTCTCCCACCCCCCGCCCCCCCGAGGTCCTGAAGAGAGGTCATCTTCCTTTAGAGAATGAGCAGGCCCGCCAGACAAACTCCGCGAAGGAGTGGGACCAGAAAGCCTTCAAATCAATGCCAGCAGTCTAACCCTGAGGAACTGGGTGCAGTGCTGCAAAAAACCTCAATGACCTCACCTGAGGTCAAAGTCAGTACATGCATCTTCACCTGCCATATCCTTCCAAATGAACCACTAGCCATTTCTGGCGATTTCCAACTGCAGATAGTGGAAGCATGCAACACTTGCTTCACACCCCACCAACCCCAACTTCCTGCACCCTATCCTTGTGATATCTTCTTTCAGATACCCAGGAACTGCCACCTCAGTGAGACCTGATGCAGGAGCCTGAAGTCCAAGAGGAATGAGAAACTGATGAAGAAGAAACACTTACATCAATCTCACACTCACAGTCATCAGCTCAGACACTGTGTGAAGTTTAGATGTTAACATATTGGGATCTGCACATGTTTGGTTGGCGCGGGGTGGGGGAGGTGGTGGGGGTGCAAAATGTATTGCTCTCCCTGGTGGCAGATTTGGAGTATGGTGGGGGGGTGGAGATCCCGCTGCCTTCCTGACTCCCCAATCAAGCTATAGGCAGGAATGGGTGAAGGTTGGCCTTCCCATCCTGGAGGCCAATTGAGACCTTAACCTGAACCTCATCCTGCCATCACCAGGTGGGGAACTTGCCACCTGGGAAGACCGCCCAGCAAAACCTGTCAGGTTGCCTGTGGCCTTGCGCAGTGGTCCTTCATTATCAGGCACTCTGTGCCTAATTGAGTGTTTGGCATTGGGAGGGTGGTGCACATGAAAAGCCAACCTGACCTTTGCTTTTGATTCCCCGTCAGCACCCCTACACCCACAACGTTTCCCACACTCCGGAGTTCACCAGGCATCCAGTGATGATCCTTGGTGAAGGCCTGAGTGTAGTGCCATTGCTTCCAGTGGTGCTAATGGTACTGGAGTACTGCCGGCCTCTTACTGAATGCCATTTTGGTACCAAAACTGTGCCCATAGTGCAGAAACTACAGGCTCTATGGAGTCCAATTTTCAGCCATGCTCTTTCTGGTCATAATTCCTAATTCCTCCTACAGGCATTTTACGACCAGTGTAAATTTTCCAGTTTCTACCCAAACAATCACTCTGCTACAGAAATTATCAATTTAGTGACTCTTTGCATCAGCCCTGTAGTCAGCTTTGTTCTTTGGGCCTATGCCACATAGGATCGGTATTTGACTACTTATTTGAAAATATCACATGCAACTGAAACATAAGGAGAATTTAGTCTTGTCAGTTTGGGTTGCAATTTGCTCCAGATCCTAGGAGCCAAACACAGCATTCCCACCAGCTATAGAAACATCTTCCCAAATGATTATTCACATTCAAAATGCTACATTGTTGCCCTGAAGAAGTATGTTTAGCTGAGTAAACAAAAATATGAATAGCCTCCTTCCTAGCTTCATCACCTGGAAAATCTGCCTTCAATTAGATAAAGATAGTGGAACAGACAATAGCGTTCATGAAGAAACTTCTGGAGTGCGTCCAGATTTCAGTTTAATGATGATGTGTGCATGTGAGATGACAGTGACTAAATAAATGGAGCACAGAGCAGGTATGAATTGATTTTGATTTATGCTACAAGTGTCTATGTAAAGTCGATGAGGTATATTTGCGTGTTTGGTGCTTATTAAGGTGACTGATGTCTGTACTGCGAGTGTAACATTTTTCTACTCTTTGCATTCAATGTATTAAGTATTCCTGAATCAGGTATACCATTACCTACATCCCAGGTTAAAGATACTACTAATCTCCCACAGCAAATGCACCTTGAGCTTAACATCAGATGCACAGAATCACAGAATTGTTTCAGCACAGAAGGAGGCCATTTGGCCCATCGTGTCTGCACTGGCTCACTGAATGAGCAATTCATCTGGTGCCATTTCCTCACCTTCTCCTGAAACTCTGCACATTCTTCCTTTTCGGATGATAAAATAACTGCCTTCTGAATGGTTCAATTGAACCTTCTTCCACCACACTCTCAGGAAGTGTATACAGGCTTTGACTACTCGCTGCATGAAAAAGTTTTTTCTCATATCGCTTTTGCTTCTTTTGCCAATTAATTTAAATCTGTGCAGTCTTGTAATCTATCCTTTCACCAGTGGGAACAATTTTTCCTTATCTGCTCTGTCTAGACCCCTGATGATTTTAAACACCTTGATTAAATCTCCTCTCAGCCGCCTTCTGTACAAGGAAAACAGTCTCACCTTCTCCAAAATTTCTTCATTCCTGGAACCATTCTCGTGAATCTTTTTAGCACTCCCTCCAAAGCTTCACATCCTTCTTAAAGTGGGGCACTCAGAACTCAACACAGTGCTCCAGCAGAGGCCAACCTAGTGTCTGATACAAGTTTGATATAACCTTGTTGCTTCTGTAAACAATGCCCGTACTAATAAAGCCTTGAATAATATATCCTTTCGCAACTAGTCTTTCGATCTGTCCTGCCATCCTCAATGACTTTTGCACATATACCCCCAGGTCCCTCTGCTCCTGCACCCTCTCCAGAGTTGTATCCTTTATTTTATATTGCCTCTCCATGTTCTTCCCATCAAAATGAATCACTTAACATTTCTCCGCATTGAACTTCATCTGCCACTTGTCTACCCATTCCACCAACTTGTCTATGTCCTTTTGAAGTTTTACACTATCCTCCTCACTGTTTATAATGCTTCCAAGTTTCGTATCATCCTCAAATTTTGAAATTGTGCTCTGTACACCAAGGTTTAGGTCAGTAATATATATCAGGAAGAGTAAGGGTCTCAATACTGACCTTGGGGAACTCCACTGCAAACATTCCTCCAGCCAGAGAAACATCCATTCACCACTACTCTACATTTCCTGTCACTCAGCCAACTTCATATCCATGTTGCTACTGTCTCTTTTATTCCATTAGCTATAACTTTGCTCAGAAGTCTATTGTGTGGCACTGTATCAAATGTCTTTTGGAAATCCATGTACACCACACATCAACAGCATTGCCCTCATCAAACCTCTCTGTTGCCACTTCAAAAAACTCCAGCAAGCTAGTTAAACATGATTCCCCCTTAACAAATCCATGCTGGTTTTCTTTAATGTTCATGTGACTATTAATTTTGTTCCAAATGGTTGTTTCTAGAAGTTTCCCCACGCTGACTGGCCTGCAGTTGCTGGACTTATCTTTTAAACAAGAGTGTAACATTTGCCATTCTCCAGTCCTCTGGCACCACCCCTGAGTCTAAGAAAGATTGTAAAATTATGGCCAGTGCTGCCGACATTTCCACTTACGCTTCCCTGAGTATGCTTGGGTGTATCACATTGGGTCCTGGTGCCTTATCAATTTTAAGCACAGACAAGTATCCAATACTTCTGCCTCATCAATTTTAAACCCTTCTAGTGTATTAATTACCTCTTCTTTCACCATGGTTTGGGTGGCATCTTCTTCCTTGGTAAAGACAGATGCAAAGTATTCATTTAATACCTCAGCTATGCCCTCTGCTTCAATGCGTAAATTCCCTTTCTGGGTTTGTCATGCTGAGGAGGCATGGAGAAAAATAAATCTTAAAAATGTGTTTTTCTTCCATATTCTCTTGTTTAAATTCTGCTTTTTAAAAATATGGGCAAACTCCTGGAATGTGACACCCCTTGCATTGAATGGACATTCCTGACAAGCCAACACAAAGGACTAGTAGTCGGGATGTCTGCAGCAGTCAGCTCTGGACAAAGGCAGATCTATTGTGACTCCTTGGGCAGAATTTTGCCCTCGATGGGTGGGCAGGCCCGAATGACTCGGCGGTGGGCGGGCAGCTGATCGCCGCCGCCGAAACGGGCACTGCCGCCATTTTAAGTGGGCGGGGCAATTAAGGCCCGCCCAGCGTGTTGCCTGATGGGAAGCGCTATGCGCTTCCTGTACAGGCGGGGGGGATTGCCCAACTGCCAGAGTGCGCTCTTTAGCGCATGCGCACGAAAGAGCGCACATCTCCCTGAGGCAAAGTGCTGCCTCAGGGAGATCACTGAAACTCTGTGAAACTCTAAAAATAGAATGATTAAAAAATCATTAACATGTCCCCCTCATGTGAAAATGTCACACGAGATGGGAAATGTTAGTGAAGAACACAAACACTTTATTAAAAGTTTTTAAACCCGATATCAAACCTCATCCCGCCACTGGATGAGATTTGTAAAAAAGTCACTTACCCGCCTGCCCGGTGGGCCCGTGCGCCGAGCCAAAGCTCGCACGGGCCCCTCAAAACCCTGGTCTATTGGAGAGTTAATGGCCTTAACAAGGCCTTTAATTAATGGCGGGCACGCATCCCGCTGCATAGCGTGCCCACCGGCCGAAATATCGCGATGCTGCGCGCTGACGTCGGGACGCTTGCCCGACATTTTAAGTGGTGTGCGGACTCCGCCACCCGCATGCCAGCCAGAAGATTCTGCCTCTTGTCTCCAACATTGTGCTAATGGTTCCACAGTTATCTGCTCAAAATACAATGGGTTTTAACGAGGGTCCTCAAAGTACATCGTTAGCTGAATGGCTTGACCCGAATTCACCTTGTCATATGACCAAGACTTGAGCTGTTTAAATCGCTTTAATTATACAGCTTTTGTACTCTGCCTTCAGTTGCAGTTTAGCCTCCGAAGAGAAAAAAGCGCGCCAGGCCAGCAGCCTGCCTCTGACCTCCATCTCTCTCAAAATCTGATCTCCAGAAAGAATCTTGTATTTTGCCTACAAAGTGAACTAAATCTCAGAATACAAGAATACTTCACTGTATCTTCGACCGCCTCAACAGAGCTCCTAGGAAAAAGGCCAGGAACTCTGCTAGACAAAGCCACCCGAAAGAACCTTCATTGGGCATTGGCTTACTGGACTCTATTCACATAATTTAATGCCAATGCCTTTTGATTTTTTTTTTAAGTTACTTCCTTCCCTTTTCCTTCTCTGTCTTTCTAGCTTGCATGCTCGTGAGTGTGGATGTGCATCGCGACCTATTCCCTGGATTTTGAATGTGTTAGTAAACCCTAGTTTTGTTTCGCCTTAAAGAATTTGCTGTGGGGTTATTCTTAACATTGGACCTCAAAGTCTGGGGACACCACGGCCCATTTCAACCGGGAAAAAGGATACCAAGGGAACTAATTAAATTAGAAATTAAAAACTACTACCGTCACGGGCAGGTGAGGGGAATAGTAATAATTTGATTCAATTCACCTCACCCTCGTGTCCATAACTGGCCCCAATCCTATTCTTGCCTCCCTTTTACTATTTATATGCCTATAAAAGACTAAAGACATTCCTCTATTCCTCACTCAAGTTTTTTTTAATGTTGTTTTTCATTGGCCCAGGTCTTCCGACCAGCAGCAATGATCGTTGGTTTGCCATTTCACTTTAAATTCCTCCGACTCGACGTTGGTGCGCATTTCTTCGGGATTTTCTAAGTCCGGTTTCTGCAGGAATGCGCAGGGCAGTGTCCATTGGGGAACTCCATCAAAATGGAGTAGCGTTGGGGGAAGACAGAACACGCCTTCACAGCACCCAGAGGCCATGTGATAAGTTTAAAGGTCCAGTTTGAATATTAAGGAATGAATAATAGTGAGTGGTTGAGTGGGTGGGTGAATGGGTAGGTGGGTGGGGCAGGCAAGTGAATAGGTGGGTAGGGGGTAGGTGGGAAAGGTGGCATAAGGGTGAGGTGGATGGGGTTAGTAAGGTGCTAGCGAGTGAGGTGGCAGGTGAATGAGGTGGTAGGTCGGTGAGGGGGTAGGGTGATTGAGGCGGCAGGTGGGTGAGGTAGTAGGTGGGTGAAGTGGTAGATGGGTAAGGTGGTAAGGGGTGAGATAGTTGGGTGCATGAGGTGGCAGGTGGGTGAGGTAGATAAGTGGGTCAGTGGGTGAGGTGGTAGGTGTGTAAGGTTGAAGGCGGGTGAATTGGTAGGTGAGTGGGGCGGAGGGGTGAGGTGGGTGATTGGGTAGTTGGGTTGGTCGGTGGGGGGGTAGTTGGGTCAGGCAGTAGTCGCGTGGTCGGGGATACAGTTAAGAGGTCAGTGGGGTGGTTGGATCAGGGGCTAGTTGGGTGGTCGGGGGGGTAGCCAGTTTGGGTCAGGGAGTGGTCAGGACCTTTAAACTTATCACATGGCAGCTAGGTGCCATAAAGGCATGTCCTGTCTTCCCCCAGCTCTACTCCACTTTGACGGGGGATAGACAGAGGGTCAGGGGAATAATTGGTAGTTGGGTGGGTAGTCAGTTCAGTTGAGGGCATGGTCAGGTTGGGAGGCTAGTCGGGTAGTGGGAGATAGTCGGGTGGTCGGGGCAGGTAGTCAGAGGGTCAGGGGGAAAGTTGGGCAGTTGGATTGAAGGGGTAGTCAAGTTAGGGACGGGGGTGTAATCAGAGGTTTGGGGTGATAGTTGGGTTGGGGGAGGTAGTCAGGTGTTAAGGGAATAGTTGGAAGTTCAGGGGAGCAGTCGGGAGTGAGTTGTATAGTTACCCAGGTGTTAATCTAGGTTTTAATCTGTCTACCGTTTCCAGGACAACTAAGGTAAGTACAATGGTTCTCTGACTCTAGCTCATCCTTGCCCTGCCCTAACAGTGGAAGGCAATGGCAAACCACCACTGACAAAAGCTGCCAAGGAAAATTACATTCTTGACTCTTCGCTGACCTAAAAGCCCTCATAGCAATTGTTTTCCTTTCAGGTTTGACTTTGCTGCATAAATTCTACTTCAGTCCCAAAAGTTTGAGTACAATATTTGGAACAATTCATTTAGATTTTGATCTTCAATGATAGATCTCAGCATTGTGCTGTGAGGTTGTAATGAATGCTGTTGCTAAAACAAGTACCAGATTTACAATCTGTGCCAAAGATAGACTTGACAATATGCCGTGGAATAATTCCATCCCGCCCACACATTTAACTATGATGGATACAGCAGGCATACCTGTAGAACACTTAATTCATTGTTCACTTTAAATACAAGAGCCGTTTAGTCCATGGTTAGGGCTTTCAATCTGTTGCCGCAATTAACAGAAAGTGTGATGCATTCAAAACAAAATACCATTATAAAGATGTTGGCTCTGATTAGATGAATGTTACGATTTTGTGATTTCCTTATGCCCATGTTATTGCTAGGTTAGCATTGAGATCGCCAGGGCACCCAGGCTAGGTGGGACCTTTATGCATTATATTGTCTCAGAATTCAATAGAATGTGAGGGCAGGATTCCCCCTTCGTCGGGCGGGCGTGGCCGTGAAATGGACCTGCGATCAGGCCACGACTGCGATTTCACTCTGGCTGGCCAGTTAATGGCCAACCAGCGTGAAAGGCATGGTGAAACGCTCAGTGCTGCCGGGGTGGGGGCTGGAGGGGGTCGAGCGCTGGAGTCGGCACATGTGCAGGAGAGCATGCGCTGACAGCTCCCTGAGGGCACAGAGCTGCCTCAGAGAGCTGAAGATTTGGACAAAGGAAAATAAAGATTTAATAAACGATATAAACATGTCCCCACATGTGACTCAGTCACATGAAGAGGGACATGTTTAAAATGAAGTGGAATTTTTTTTGAGTTTTCTACTTACCGTTGGAAGCCTGTGGATGAGGTTTTGTAAAAAATGCAAAGGCCGCCTGGCCTATTCACCCACCCACCAAACAAATGGTTGAGCGGGCAGTGAAAAATTCAACTTAATTAACCGCTTAAGAACCTTAATAGGTCCCTTAATTGCCGGCAGTGTGCCCGCCTCTTTATCCACAGCACATGTTACTTCTTCCAAGAATTCCAGAAAGTTGGGTAAACTTCATTTCTTTCTCACAAAATCATGTTGACTCAGCTTCCTGCATTGGGGCAAAAACAGATTGTTGCACATGAATAGAGGGTGCATCCTATCTGCCTAATCTTAGGCTAATGTGAGAGTGATTGATACGAAAAGTGGGGCCTAGAATTTTCTATAATCACAGCACATTAAGGAAAAATGGTGACGTAGCGGTAATGTCACAGGGCTAGAAATCCAGAGGCCCAACCTAACGACCAGGGACATGGGTTGAGATCTCACCGTAGCAGCTGATGGAATTTAAATTCAATAATAATCTAGCATACAGAGTAAATCTCAGTGATGGTGACAATTTACATGTAAATTAGGAGCAGGAGTAGGCCACTCAGGCACTTGAGCCTGCTTTGCTATTCAGTAAGAACATGCCTGATCTGATTGTAACCTTAACTCCACATTCCCACCTACCCCTGTTACCTATCACCCCACCGTTTTTCAAGAATCTATCTACCTCTAATATATTCAAAGACTGTGCTTCCACCACCTTTTGGGGAACATAGTTCCAAAGACTCACTACCCTCTGAGAGAAAAAGTTTCGCCTCATCTCTCTCTTAAATGGGCGACCCCTTATTTTTAAACAGTGACCCCTCGTTCTAGATTCTCCCACAAGAGGAAACATCCTTTCCACACCCACCCTCTCAAGACACCTCAGGATCTTATATGTTTCAATGAAGTCACCTCTTACTCTTCTAAACTCAAACTGATACAAGTCTAAACTGTCCAACCCTTCCTCAGAAAACAACCTGTCTATTCCAGATATTAGTTTGGTAAACCTTCTCTGAACTGCTTCCAAACATTTATATCCTTCCTTAAATAAGACGACCAATACTGTAAATAATTCACCAGATGTGGTCTCACCAGTGTCCTGTATAACTGAAGCATAAGCTCCCTACTTTTTTATTCAACTCCACTTGCAATAAACTATAACATTCTATTAACTTTCCTAATTACTTGCTGTACCTGCATACTAAACTTTTGTGATTCATACACTAGGACACCCAGATCCCTCTGTGCCTCAGAGCTCTGCAATCTCTCACTATTTAGATAACATGCTTATTATTTATTCTTCCTGCCAAAATGGATAATTTCACATTTTCCCACATTATACTCCATTTGCCAGATCTTTGTCCATTCACTTAATCTACTTATATGCCTTTGTAGCCTCCTGATGTCCCCTTCACAACTTACTTTCCTACTTATCTTTGTGTCATCACTAGATTTAGTGACCATCCCATCCATCCCTTCATCCAAGTCATTTATATCAATTGTAAACATCTGAGGTCCCAGCACTGATTCCTGTGGCACACCACTCGTTACATCTTACCAAGAAAATGACCTGTTTATGCCTACTTTCTGTTTCCTGTTAGCTCGTCAATCTTCTATCCATATCAATACGTTACCCCAACACCATGAGCTTTTACTTTCTGCAATAACCTTTAATGTGGCACTTTGTCAAATGCCTTCTGGAAATCTAAGTACAGTACATCCACCGGTTCCCCTAAATCCACAGCTTCTTACTCCTTCCAAGAACTCCAGTAAGTTGGTTAAACTTGATTTCTTTCTCACAAAACCATATTGACTCTGCCTGTTTATCTTGCATTTATCTAAGTGCCCTGCTATAAAGTCTTTAATAATAGCTTCTAACATTTTGCCTATGACAGATGCTAGACTAATTGGCCTGTAGGTTCCTGCTTTCTGTCTCCCTTCATTTTTGAATAAAGGAGTTACATTCACTATTTTCCAACCTAATGGAACCTTCCCTGAATCTAGGGAATTTTAGAAAATTAAAACCACTGCATCACTACCCCACTAGCCACTTCTATTAAGATGCTAGGTTGAAGTCCATCAGTGCCCAGGGATTTGTCAGCCTTCAGTTCCAACAATTTGCTTAGGATCATTTTACTGATTATTGTAATTTTCTGAGTTCCTCCTTCCCTTCCATTTCCTGATTTACTATTTCTGGGATGTTACTTGTATCCTTTATAGTGAAGACCGATGCAAAATACATGTTCAATTCATCTGCCATCTCCTTATTTTCCATTACTACCTCCTTAGACTCACTTAGGGCCAATGCTCACCTTGTTAGTTCTTTACTTTTTAAAATATTTATAGAAACTCTTACTATCTGTCTTCATATGTCTAGCTAGCTTCCTCACGTGATCTAATTTTCCCCACCTTATTAATCTTTTAGTCATTCTTTGCTTTTATTTTCATATTCTGTCAAATCTTCTGTCCTGCTACCCAACGTTGCTCAATCATGTGCTTTTTCTTTAAGTTTGATACTATCTTTAACTTATTTAGTTAACCACGGATGGGGTACTCCCCTTGGAATTTGTCTTTCTCATTGGAATGTACCGATTCTGTGTATTCTGAAATATCACCTTAAATGTCCGTCACTGCATCTCTAGTGACCTACCTCTTAACCTAATTTTGCCAGTTCACTTTAGCTAGCTCTGCTTTCATGCCCTCTTATTTAAATTTAAAATACTAGTCTTAGACCCACTCTTCAATCATATTATGATCACTGCTACCTAGGGGCACCTTCACTATGAAGTCATTAATTAAGCCTATCTAGTTGCACAATTCCAGGTCTAGTATGGCCTGCTCTTAGGTTGATGCCAGAATGTGCTGTTTTAAGAAACTATCCCAAAAACATTATATGAATTCCTCATCTTGGCTACCTTTCCCCATCGACTTTACCAGTCAATATGTAGAATAAAATCCCCCATAATTATTGCTATACCTTTCTGACAAGCTCCCATTATTTCTTCCATTATACCCCATACTACAGTGTGGTTACTGTTAGTAACAGTGTGGTACAGTGTGGTACACTGTTCCCTCAGGTGACTTCTTGCCTTTATCACTTCCCATCTCTAACCAAACTGCTTCTACATCCTGGTTTCCTGAACTTAGGTCATCCCTCTGTATAGTGCTAATGCAATTATTAGTTAACAGAGCCACTCCTCCACCTTTTCCAAGCTTCCTGTCCTTCCTAAATGTCATCAATGTCATAAAAACCCATTTGGTTCACCTGGCCTACATGTGACTCTAGACCCACAGCAGTGTGGTTGATTCTTAATTGCCTCTGGCCTGCTCTAGCAACCCACTCAGTTCAAGGGTAATAACGATGGGTAACAAATGCTGGCTTTGCCAGCGACACCCATGTCCAATGAAAGAATTTTAAAAAAGTATTGTCCTTTTCAAAATAAGATTAGTTGTTTTATTATATTGCATTGAATAATAGCCAAATTGTAGTTTCCAAAATTACAGATGGAATTGACATCATTGATCCCAGCAAATTGTTCACTGTGGTGAAATGTTCAAATGCAAATTTAAAATGATAAAATGAAGTTGAAGAAAGAAAGAAAGACTTGATATCGCATCTTTCATGATCTCAGGACATTTCATAAGTTCTATACAACCAATTAAATACTTTTAAAGTCACTTGTTAGTACAGAACTTGAATATTGCTGAAAATAGAGCCATATTGTCCAAGGTGTGCTTACGTCCCAGAGTGGGTTGAACCCACAATCTTCTGATTCAAAGGTGAGAGACAACTTTTCCAGCTGAATGACTCTTTTTCATCATCGAGCAAGGAAAATAATGGGAGTTGTTTTTATTTCAATGCATGGGTAGTCAGATCAGCAGCCCATTTTAGAAATCTAATTTTTATCTTGGTTGAATCAATTGAAGATGAAAATTATACTTAACACACTTATACATTACAAGTTAGGATAAGTTTGATGTTTACAAAGGCAAAAATCTATTTACATTGAAAGAACACTTCCTAACATAATTTATTTTATTAAATAGAAGTGACAAGTAAATTTGACCTGGACTTTGGTATACAGGGCATAATTTCAACATTTGCATAAATATGAAATTCAAAAACGTAGCAAACAATGAGGAAGATATAAACAAACTTCAGAAGGACAAAGACAGCTTGGTGAAATCAATAGACATCCGGCAAATGAAATTTAGCGCAGAAAAGTGTAAAGTTATACAATGTGATTGGAAGAATGAGGGGGCGCAATATACACTAAATGGTATAATTTCAAAGGGGCACAGGAACAGAGAGGTCTGGAATGTGTGTACACAGATCTTTAAAGGCAGCAATGCAAGTTGACAAGGCTATTAGTAAAGCATATGGGACCCTTTGCTTTATTAATAGTGGCATTGAATACAAAAACAAGAAGCTATGTTAAATCCTTATAAAGCGCTGGTTCACCCTCAGCTGGAGTACTATATTTAATTCCGGGCATGGGCTTCAGGAAGAATGTTATGGCCTCAGAGAGGGTGCAGAAGAAATTTACTCTAGAATGGTACTAGGAATAAGGGATAAGGGACTTTGGGGGAGATGGTGGCATCGTGGTAATATCACTGGACTGGTAATCAAGAGGTCCAGGCTAATGTTCTTGGGGCAAGGGTTCAAATCCCATCATAGTAGCAGGTGGACTTTAAGTTCAATTAATAATCTGGAATTGAAAATAAATAATAGTCTTAGTAATGGTAACCATGAAGCCATTGTTAATTGTTGTAAAAAACCATCTGGCTCACTAATGCCATTTAGGAACAAAATCTGCTGCTCTGGCCTACATGTGACTCCAGACCCACAGCTGTGTGGTTGGCTCTCAAGGACAATTAAGAATGGGCAACAAATGTTGGTCTTGACAGTGATGCCCACATTCCATGAAAGAATAAATTTTTAAAAAATCTTCAGTTATGTGGAGAGACTGAAGAAGCTGTGGTTGTTGCTCTTAGAGCAGAGAAGGTTAAAGAGTTATTTGATAAAGGTGATCAAAACTACAAATCATTTCGATAGAGTAAATAAGGAGGAACTGTTCTTAAGGCAGAATGGTCAGTAACCAAAGGACACAGATGTGGGGAATCAGCAAATGAACCAGAGGCGAGGAAACAATTTTTATGTAGTGAGTTGTGATAATCTGGAATGTGTTGCCTAAAAGGATAGTGGAGAGCCTGACTAATCTGATTGCATTTTTTGAGGAAATAACAAGGAGAATTGATGAGGGTAGTGCAAGTTGACAAGGCTATTAATAAAGCATATGGGATCATTTGCTTTATTAATAGTGGCATTGAATACAAAAACAAGAAGCTATGCTAAATTCTTATAAAGCACTGGTTCATCCTCAGCTGGAGTATTATGTTTAATTCCGGGCACAGATGTGGCCTCAGTGGATTTTAGAAAGTCTTTTGACAAAGTTCCACATGGCAGGCTGGGTAAAAAAAATAAAAGCCCTGGGACCCAGGGGAATATAGCAAGCTGGATACAAAATTGTCTTAGTGGCAGGAAACAAAGGGTAATGGTTGATGGATGTTTTTGTGACTATGAGGCTGATTCCAGTGGGGCTCCGCATGGCTCAGTACTTGTTCCCCTGCTTTTTGTGATATATATTAATAATTTTGGCATAAATGTAGGGGGGATGATTAAGAAGTTTGCAGATGACACAAAAATTGGTTGTGCAGTAGATAATGAGCAGGATTTCTGTAGGCTGCAGGAAGATATCAATGGACTAGTCAGGTGGGCAGAAAAGTGGTATATGGAATTTAACCCAGAGAAGTTTGAGGTGATACATTTGGGGAGGCCAAACAAGGCAAAAGATTACACAATAAATGGGAGAATACCAAGAGGTGTAGAGGAATTGCGAGACCTTAGTGTGAACATCCACAGGTCCCTAAAGGTAGCTGTACAACTTGACAAGGTGGTTAAGAAGACATATGGAATTCTTTCATTTATTAGCTGAGGCATAGAATATAAAAGCAGGGAGATTATGCTGGAACTATATAAAACATTAGTTAGGCCACAACTATAGTACTGTGTGCAGTTCTGGTCACCTCATTACAGAAAGGATGTAATTGCATTAGAGCATCAGAGAGGCTACAAGGGAAATTTACAAGGGTGCAGCCAGGACTGGAAAATTGCAGCTATGATGAAAGATTGGATAGGATGGGGTTGTTCTCCTTGGAACTGAGGAGGCTAAGGGGAGATTTGATTGAGATAGATAAAATTGTGAGGGACCTGGATGGAGTGAATGGGAAAGACCTTAGCAGAGAGGACAGTGGCTAGGAGGCATAGATTTAAAGTGATTGGTCAAAAGATTAGAGGGGGGATGAGGAAAGCTTTTTTCACCCAGATGGTACTGGGGGCCTGGAACTCGCTGCCTGAAAGGGTAGTAGAGGGATGAACCCTCAACTCATTTAAAAAGTGCCTAGATTTGCAGCTGAAGTGCAGGGCTAAGGACCAAATGCTGAAAAGTGGGATTAGGCTAGGTGGCTGGTTTTTTGGTTGGTGCAGACATGATGGGCCAAGTGGCCTATTTCTGTGCCATAAACCTCCTGTGCATCCAAGGCCAGAATCTTCTGGCCCTGCTTTCCGGCAGGATCTTCCAGTCCCACTGTAGTCAATGGCTTTCGGGTAGCTTGCTGCATCCGCCGCGGGGGAACCCACAGAGGACAAAAGTACAGATCTATTAGGAAAAAGAAGAGTAGGACTCATGACTAGTTTACCAAAGAATAATATACAGGTTTGGCTGATAAGTGGCAAGTAACATTCGTGCCACACAAATGCCAGACAATTAACATCTCCAACAAGAGAGAATCTAACTACCTTCCTTTGACATTCAACGGCATTACCATAACTGAATCGCCCACCATCAGCATCTGAGGGTTACAATTGACCAGAAACTCAACTTGACCAGCCATATAAATACTGTAACTACAAGAGCAGATCAGAGGCTGGGAATTCTGCGGTGAGTAACTCATCTCCTGACTCCCCAGAGCCTGTCCTTGCCTACAAGGTACAAGCCGTGATTATGATAGAATACTACCCTGGATGAGTGTTTCTCCAGCAGCACTCAAGAAGCTCAACGCTATCTAAGACAAAGAAGCTCACTTAATTGGCACCCCATCTGTCACCTTAAACTTGCACTCCCTCCACCACCAGCGCATGGTGGCAGCAGTACCATCTACAAGGTTTGCTGCAGCAACTTACCAAGCCTGACAGCACCTTCCTAATTCATGACCTCTGCCGCCTAGAAGGACAAGGGCAGCAGATGCATGGGGACACCACCACCTGCATATTCCCCTCTACCCTGACTTAGAATTATATCACTGTGCCTTTACTGTGACTGGATCAAAAACCTAAAACCCACTCCCTAACAGCATTGTGGGTGTATCTATACCACATGGACTTCTGTGATTAATGAAGGTGTCTCATCACCACCTTCTCAAGGGTTATCAGCGATGGGCAGCAAATTCTGATCTCGCCAGCGACACTTAGAATCCATGAAAGAGTAAAAAAGAACCAAAGTTTTATGAGGAGGAAGCATAGCAAGGGATATTGGGCTATAGCATTATAGCAGATATAGAGCCATAACATATTCTGATGGTTTTTATTGCTTGTGGCGCTATGATTCAGGTGTAGCTGGTTTAAAATTGTATTTCAAAATACAAAAAGTTCCAAACAAATTTCAAAGAGGAATTCTCAGCTCCCTGAGGCAGTGAAAACAGAGCAAACATTTTGACTGTGAATAGAATGGTATTTGAGATGAATGTATCACACAGGATCTTTTCATCTGGCAAGAAAATGTCAGATTCTGTTTTGGTCTGTGGGTATTTAATGAAAGAAATGGAGTTTCAGCCATGGCTTACAACAAGTCCTGCCAGTTTAAACAATCTAACACTTCACCAGTTAGACAAAACAGTAAACGCATCACATGTATTATTTGCTGGATCATTGGGTACAGTACTACAAGACCTCCTAAACTTGTAAGCAATAAATTAATCCTCTGATTACCAAATTTCCTTGTTTATGAAAATGGTAACAATTCAACAAAACAGAAGTGAAAACAACATTTTGCCTTATGAGAATTTAGCCCCAAATTTAACCTGACCTGCCTGGAGGAAGGTGGAAGTATTCAATTGAAATTGTGTGAGCACACGAGCATCATCCTTTGAAATTATTCCATTTGGTAAAACAGGGGAGCCATTTAACCATTTGATGTAACTGACTCCATGAAAAGGCATTTTTAAAAATTCTTTTAAGTCATTATTTTTGGTTGGCTGTTGATGAATCCCAACCATTGGTCACCGATTTCTCAGAGGAGTTCTTTAACATGCAGTGGGCCCCTAATCTGTTTGTTTAAGGGGCTTAATGCCTGATTTTCTTTTGCATTTTCCTAGAACACCTAAGAATGGGTCCTATGAATTTGGTAGTGGGATCAACTCCCACACGGATTGTGAGCTCTCTGTGTTGGAAAGGAGGAGAGATTTGGTCTATCCAGGCAAACTTTGTGAAAGCAATGGGACCAGATAGCTATAGCGGTCAATGCTCGGAGTCTAGTCCCAAGGACCTGGATGTAGTGTCACAAAAATGTTCACTGGTCTTTCATAAGTGGTCAAAATCAGTGAATGTATCTGCAAGTGCCATTTCTCAACAACTGCAGCACTAGCTTCACACATTGCTCACACTGGCATCTCTCACCTATGAGCGATCTCCATCAATCATGACTCACACCTTACATTCATATCTTCACCTCACCCTCACACACAATTTGCATTGCTGTAAACCTCACACCACACACACATCTTACCGTTTGCCAGCTATTTAAGCATGACAGCCACATGGGCCAAGCATATTGCACCTCTCTCTCTATGGCACATCTCCCTTCCTCTTGCAGGACAAGATGGTACATAGCCGGAGACAGCAGGCCCAATTCGGTAGGGGACAAACACGCTGTGTGTCTTCGCCCCCATGGAGGAGATGGTACTCTCCATCATTGGGGCAGCCATTGCTGAGGCTGCGGCCAGTGGCGAAGGTGAAACCATCAAAGATGATGGTATACTCATATCTAAGCTTCCTTCCAGACCCCCTAAACCACAACCTAATTTTATAAGCTACAAACTGTGTAAGAATGCTCCTCTTGCTTCCCCTTTCCCCCACACCCCAGGCTCCCATCACCACAACCTTACCCTTGTACCTTTCCCCTTTCAGACACCCAAGAACAGCAACCTGGCCAGGCAGTGCTGGAGGAGTAAGAGGTGGAAGAATAGGAAGGCAATGATAAGGAAACACTGGCTGGAATTTTACAATCCCTATCCCATTCCCCCTCTCCTGAGGGGTTGGTTGGCAGTCAGAGGTGAGTAAAATTGAACACAATGGTGCCTGTTTGCCTATTGCCTACCTGCCTCTGCTGGGATTGTATCAATGGGGGACAATTGAGAGCTTTAAGTGCCAATTAATGGCCATTTAAGGGTCTCCTCCCACTGTCACCAACAGAGCTCCCCCCCACAAGGTAGTTCCTCCCACACCCCCCCCCCCCCCACCCCCCCCCAACCTCATAGCCTAACCCCAGTGAAACCCCTGATTTACCTTTAAATCTGGGTCATAGTGTCTCTTCTTAGGGGGTTGCCTATAGCTCCAGTTGTGGTCACCACTCTCAGTGACACTGCTGGGATTAGAGAGCTGCCAGCCATTTGATTGTCTGGCAGCACTCAGAGTCAGGACTTACCCCTTAATGGGGCTGGGAATCCTACCTTGAGCCAATTAAAAGCCTGAGGGAGGTAAAATGGCCACAGGGTGCCCTGGCCAAGTAGAGGTGACCTCACCACCTCTGTGTAAAATTCTGGCAACTGTCACTCACCCTCACCAGCTAAGATACTGACATTGCAGTTACTTGGAGGATAACTTTGAGGTGGGATCTGCAGGTGATGAGATACTGGGTATGAGTGACCTACAGCCAGTGCAGAGTACAAGGGCAAGTTGGACGGTGACGTTGCATGAGCACTGCTGCAGCGGACTCAGACGAGGACTTGGATCAGGCAGCCTATAGAAGGAGGGTGATGAGTATTCACAATGAAATGCTTCAGGCACTGGCAGGCCTTCTCGAAAACCTGTGGTCAAAGTCAAGGTGCACAGAGGAGTTCAGCACCAACTTGGCACAGGGCTTTGCACAAAGCTAAGAGACCATCCTTCCCAGTATGGGGTGGTTGATAAATCCATTAGCGCACTTGCGAATCCAGCCATGATGCAACATCTGATCACTGATATCTCAGCTTCCACTGCAGCACCAGAAAAAGTCACCCAATGTTCAGGTGCTGCATTGGAACCTCAGACTGTTCCTCATGCAAGCCCAGCTCTCTGCCACACAAGCTCAGCTAGCATCATGCAAAAGCAAAATGTGTCATCAACCTGAATTGTTAATTCTGTTTCCCTCTCCACAATGTCCTTGTTGAGGATCAGTTAGGAGAATTGCCCTCTGAACATCCTGGGCAGATAAGGCCTTCTGCTCAAAGCCTTTCTCCCCCTCCTCCTCCTCCTCCGTCTTCCAGGAGACCTGCATCACTTTTGCTCATTCTCCCTGTCATGGTATAGTCCAAGGTGAATGCTATTGCATCCATACTTCTGGGAGCTTTGTGCAAAATCCTTGAAGTCAGGATGAAGCCTTCAGCACCTGCCACACCACTCCTGGTACACATTTGCAACATTAAAGAACTATGGAGTCCATGAAGCTCTTCTGCAATCACAGCTACAGCCAGTAGAAATTAATCAGCAACTAGCTTGAAATTTTTCTACTCTGCAGACTTCCGATTGATGCTTCCGGCTTGTGTGCTCATGCCCTCACCAAAATGGTGTCTGGCGCAGCTTGCCCCAGGCATACAGGTGGGCTATAGACACCATTTCTTATGACAAAATGACACTTGCAACACTGAAAAACTGGGTGCTATAAGGAAACAAATGTTGCAGCCAAAATATGCTTTATTATTGAAACGTTGCAACAGTACTTAAAGGTTTCATTTCTAGAACAATGGAAATGTCTACAATTATGCACCCTGATTCCTCACATAATACAAACAGCAGATGAATTTTGTTCATTATAGTAACCTCAAAAGGATCAATAGTTGTAGCAGCAGTTTATTAAAAGCAGACAGGCTTTAGCTGCAGTCTCAATAAGTAATTACAGTTAAAACATGTCAGAGCAGATATAATGGGGTCACTTTCCAGTACACTGCTCCAGGCTCCTGAGTAATGCCACATACAGTTGTATGAGTCAGTCCTATTTGTGTTTGGTAACATAAAGTAAAAAAAACAATTTTTGACATTGACTTTTGTTAAGCGACTCATTTTTGCTGAAAGTTTTACAGTGGCCAAAAAGATGGTGAAATTGTACTAACTTTTAATGGAGAGAGCAAAGTAAATAGTTAGAATGAATGGTTATACAGAGAACGACCAATTGTATTGGGGCGGAGGGAAACATTTGTAAGCAGCTTTAGAAAAATCCATTAGAGAAAACCTTAGTATCCTGCACTTCGCAAATGGGGTATTTCTAGGCATACTCACAAACTTCAACATCAATGTGGAGAAGATTCTAACAAACATAAAAAGTTCAAAACAAATTCTTACTATAGCATTGGAAGCAGTTTTCAGCAAAGCAACCAGCTGCTAAAGAACACTTAAGGTGGGCAAGCTGTGGTCTTGGGCTAACCGAATAGCTCTCTTTTAGTGCCGAACGCCATTTCGGCAAATGATTTGTAGTGCGTGGATGGAACGAGTTGCCTGGGGGCCCATTAAAGAGCTGATTGCCACATAAAGTGCCTGCCATCCCTCATTAGAAAGGCTGCATGGTACTTTGGCAGCTGCTGCTTGCCCGAATGCCCACTCCTAACATCAACCAGTTTTTGTTACATCAAAATGAAAGGTGATGGTGGTGTAGCGTCAATATCACTGACCCTGGCTAATACTCTAAAATCATGGTTCAAATCCCACCATAGCAGCTGGTGGAAATTAAATTTAATGAATAAAACCTGGAATTGAAAGCTAGTCTCAGGAATGGTGACCATGAAACTATCATTGATTGTTGTAAAACCCCATCTTGATCACTAATGCCTTTTAGCAGAAGGAAATCTGCCATCCTTACTTGCTATAGCCTAATGTGACTCCAGATCCACAGTAATGTGGTTCACTCTTAAATACCCTCCAAAACAGTCGACTAAGCCACTCAGTTCAATGGCAATTAGGGATGGGCAACAAATGCTGGCTTTGCCACCAATGCCCAGATCCCATCAAAGAATAAATAAGAAATAAACCTCATGTCAGTGATAGAGCATAAAACCCTAGTAGCTATTCCAGGACCGAAGTCTACAATACCAACATTGGCAGTCTCAAGGATGCAGTAGTAGGCTGTACTTCTCTCATACTATGACTATAATGTTGAATATCGTTATTCAAAAGACAATGCTAAAGTAGACAAACTGTTGCATTTGTGGCAAAGGGGCTCAGGTAAAGGCTGGAAGGTGCAATCTTCACAAAGGGAGTAGTAAATGATCAATGCAGCTGAAATTATATTTGAAAGGAGTCTACAAATAGACATTGAATAGTTAGACAGACTTTGACCAACATAGATGAGGAACTAAAACCATTGCACAAACATCATACTGAGTTGTTATGTTTGCAGGATCGTACACATCAGGTGGCGGGACCAGTTAGGGTTCTGGCGGAACTCCATTCTGAGCACACAGGTATAGAAAGTATGAAATCCGTAGCCAGATGATTTGTTTATTGGTTTGGTCTAGGCAGTGATCTAGAAATATTGTAACAAATGTACCATCTGTCAAAACTCTCTAAATAGCTGCCAAAAACTCCTTTACAACCATGGTCATGGATTGGCTTGTCCTTTTCAAAAAGGTTATGTAGACTTTCTGAAAAACAAAATGACAATTTCTTGGTGCTCGTCAATAGCAATTTGAAATGGATCGAAGTGAATCATGTGGGTCAAAACACCAAAGCTGAATGAACAATAGACAAGTTACAGTCCATTTTTGCTTGTCATGGATTACTTGAGGAGCTTATCTCAGATAATGGCTCCGTTCCAAAATTTCATGAAGCAAAACGATATCAAACACATCCTCACTCCTCCTTACTCTCTGCATCAAATGGAGCATTTGAAAGATCTGTTGGGAGAGTCAAAGGAGCAATCAAGAAACAAGTGCTGCATGGATGTTTAAAGTTCAGTATGAAACAGCAGTTGGCTCATTTTGTGCTGAAGTATAGCACTCCACCACAGGGCACACCTGCTGAGCTTTTGATAAAGGGAAGGTTAAGGACGATTATGAGTCTGGCTCTACCAGGCCTGACTGTTAAAGTTGAACACAAACAGTTCAGTCAAAAACATTTGTATCACACAAAAAAATAGGAATGTAGGCCAGGATTTTCTGGCCCCATCGTGGGCGGGACTCTCAGTGGGCGAGGCGGCGCCCCAGCCAGAATGTCCATTGACTTGCGGCTGGACGGGAAGATCCCGGTGTTGAGCGGGTGTGGAAAATCCTGCCCTTACTTTCAGGCAAAATGAGTTTATTGGTGTTCTGAGTGCCTCCCCCCCATCTCGCATCACAAATTGGATATTGAAATGTAGCAGAAGTTTGTGGAATTAAAAGATACAAATAGTCATTTGTTAGTACAGAACTTGAGTATTGCTGAAAGAAGTGACTTTTTTTGTCAAAGCTTTTCATCACGCACTCATCAGGACAATTTGCAAGAAAATGCTGATGTCAGCGGAACAAGACATTTATGCTGTATAAGAAGAGAGTGCTGATTGGTTGGCAAGTGGACTTTGATTGGCAGAGTTGTTGCTATGGAGAATGCACCAGTTGATGGTGACTGACAGTTAACTACCAATCATTGTTTGAAATTTAAACCAAGTAGCTTGACTCTGATTAATCAAGACATTGTCCTGGGGAATGAACCAGTGAATGGCTGTCATGTATTTTGTTTAGCTGAAACATAGACAAATTGCACCCATTTCAGCTAAACAATATAAGTTATAGCCATTCGCTGGTTCATTCCCAGAGCAATGCCTTGACCAATCAGAGTCCACTTGCCAACCAATTAGTATTCTCTTCTCATTTAGTATAAATTTGTTGTTTCCCCTGCTATTGGCATTTTCTTCCGAATTGACCTGATGAGCGCAAGACAAAAAGCTTTGACAAAACATGTCCTTTTTTCAGCAATTAAAAGATACTTGGTTGAAATTGATGAAGGGTGAGAAATGTCAATGTAGATCACATGATCCCGGTGAGGGATGAACCAAAACATGAACACGATCTACATGATCACGAGCTCATGCTAGAGCCTGAACCAATTCAGACCTCAGTGTCTGAGATAGAAACTGGATCTTCTGTGTGTACTGAACTGAATCTAAACAGTCCAAAGCCTAACTCTACACCAAAACCTGCAAGGAGATCAGAAGGCTGTATGCATCAGTTACTAAACTTGATTTTTAGATGTAGTTTTTAAGAAATAAATCAGTTATATCCATGCCAAGTGTGCGCATTTGCAAAGATTTGTTTATTTGCTTATCACTGTCAAAGTGTATAGTTAGTGAAAAGGGAGTAATTTATCAAAACATTTTTTTAAAGGGAAAACACTGTAATGTATTTACATGTTATGAGCATGCACAGTGCACAATGATGTCATTAGACACAGAAACTGGCCAACTTGGGCTTGGACTTTTGCTACCAGCAGCGCCAAGTTGGGACATTTCCTGTCTCCACAAACTCGACCCAGGAGAATTATGGCATGGAAGATTGGATTTTCTTCCTGTGGTGACAGGGTTCCCTGGGAGTCAGGTTGGCTGACGCCGGAATGGGTGTGGAGGATGTCGGGTGTAGAGGTGGACTGGGAAGAAGGCTTGCCTCGGTGCACTGGCACTGCATTGAAGCTTTTAAAAAAACAGGAAAACATAGAACAGCCCTCCAGCCCTCACCCCTCACACCCCCTCAGCAACCCACACATTCACCATGCCCTATGAATCCCAACCCATACCACTAATTGACTTTCACCCACCCCCATGGTTCCTTATACCCTCTGTGATAACCTATGCCTCTCTGCCCACTCTCATGGGCCCTCGTACCCTCCAGGCCAACCCATGCTCCCCCCTTCACCATCCACCACCCTTTGCCCTACCATGCCAACTCATCCAGTATCAACTGTGAGCAGACCTCAGGACCCATACTAAGATTAAATAAAATTGTTCCAAGTGTTTATTTTTTTTTTCTTCTTAAAAGCACGGTCATTCACAAAAAAAACTTACTACATTCCTTCAGCAACATTAGCCCTTATAATAACAGCCATTTCATTCAGTCGCAAAAACACTTTTAAAACAAGCATTGGAATTCATTGGCCTTCAAAGAGTCCATAACCACTTGGAGCTGTCATACAAACTGTGAAATGGCAGGCACCCTACTATGATAATGGATGTTTGTGAAATCAGTCATGCAACACCAATCTAGTAATGGTAACACTTAAGCTTATGTCAACAGACAGAGTTAAATAGCAATAAATCACTTTTTTAATACTCCTGACAATTTTATTCAAAGAGTTAAAGGATAGGAGTTTTAAATGCCTTGACAGCTTAACAGTTCTCTTTGACAGTTCCTCTTGACACTTTTGTTAGTTGTTATTGACAGGATTTGCACATGTGTGATTCACCTGCTGCCTCCACTGATGTGGGATTTTGGAAGACCAGGAGTTTGAAATCCAGAGTGTGCAGATTAGAACAGGTAAGAGGAGGCCTGAACACGATGGATTCATTTGAATAGCCAGAGTACCTCTTTGGACAGGTAAACTACCCCTTTGGATAGTGTCCCTTTGGAAGAGGTAAGGCACACTTTGGAATTGTTAAAAGTGAACAGGATTATGCACACTTTACACACAAGCCCACTTAAACTATCAAGCTTTCAAAGAATTGTCCAGCTGTCAAGGTACTGTTAAAAAGTTTTCCAGCTGTCAAGGAACTGTCCAGTTGTTAAGGAACTGCTTGAGAGTTGTCCAGCTGTCAAAGCTGTTCAGGAAGCATCAAAGCTGTCAAGGAGATGTCCAAGTGAGTTGGCATGAAGGGGATAAGGGCAAATAATGGTGGGTGGGGTGTATGAGTTGGCATGGGAGTATGGGCAATGGGGATGGGTAGAGCAGCACTGAGTTGAAAGAGGGGGTATTGGGGAAATAGGGGTGTGTGGGGGGCATGAGTTTGCATAGGTTAGCATAGATTGGGTATTGAGAGTGCATGGTGCGTTGAGAGGGGTGAGGGCTGGAGGAATGTTTTATATATTTTTTAAAATTTTTATTTATTTAAACACAGTGCCAGAGTACAGAGGCAGTGCCGGAGTACCTTCTGGCTAGCCTGCCTCAACACCCAGCAGCCTCCGCACTCGTACAGGGGTGGGCCAACCCCAACTCTCATTTCAGCCCACCCCCAACCGAAAATCCGACTTGTGGGCAGACACTTTTAAAGTTTGGGTTCATTGAACTGGGAAATCTCCTGACTCGGCGAACCTGATCTGTGAATGAAAATCTGGGCCTACATTTTATGTTGGTGTGATGGTCTCTTTAAGAGGTAGTAAGGGGTCTCCCTGAAAGATTTCTTGTAAAGCAGCTGGCTTCCAGTAACTGATCATGGGACCAAATGGCCTGGGAGGTAAACAGCAGAAAAAGGGTCAACAAGAAGCTGATTTGAGGGTTAAGTAGTTTGGGGGTATGGCTTTGGTCTCAAGCAGTTTTTTTTTAGTTTTTAGTTCTTAGTTTAGCACAAACTGGCTGCAAAACAGGGAATATCGCCTTCTAGCAGAATTCAGTTAAAATTTGGTGAGCTGGTAAAAAGAGTTTAAACCTCTTGTTAGCCGAAGGAAAATGATTTGGAATTCTGGGATAGCCAAGCAGAGAAGAGAGAGAGAGAGAGAGAGAGAGAGAGTTTTTAATGCAAAACTCTAGAGTTATAAAATATTGGAACCAGGAGAGTTCTGCCCTGAGGTGGCTATACTTAAGACGTCAGCGATAGCTTTGTTGACCTATAAGTCTATAATCGTCGGATTGTCGGAGGAGAATTGAAGGGACAACCTTTCCAGAAGTAAGTGGGTGGTCCAAGAAATCACGCCCCTTATATGAATATTTGGAGCAGTATTCAGGCAAAGTGATTAATCTTCCAATTTTTGATAAGTATTTGAGTTGAGTTTGGGGGTGTAAGTCAAAAGGGTATAGAAGGAAAGTTGAGTTCAGAAGCTTGGTTTAAAGAATGAACAATGGTTTTCATTGTATTTTTAATATCTTTAATGTAACTGACTATTTAGGATAGAATGTAGTTATTAGTATTCATTTTCTTTGATTTTTATTCACTGAAATACTTTTGATTGAAACTGTGCACCTTGTGGCTTCCTTTTTTTAGTAAATACCTGGGGTTTTGGATTGCAAAAATATTTTAAAATGTCGCTGGTCTCTACTGAGGTCATAACAGCTTCTCTTCTTGTCCCATTATCTCCCCCGTTGACCTTGCATCACCAACTTGTTTGGCTTTCAATCTCTCCTGCCTTTCACCCTGTCACAGACCTTCCTGCTTCATCTTTATCCACACGCCCCCTTTAACTTGCTTAAAAGCTTTTGCATTTCTAGCTTTTCCCAGTTCTGATTGCTACATATCAGGAGGCACTTGTGAAGAAAAACAGACACCAAGGCCTGAACTTTCACAACAATGAAGAGCCTCTCCATCATTACTAAAATGGTGGATGAGGCCCGAATTCAGAAGTCCAGACCCTGAACAGGCCACCTACCAATCTTGAGCTTTAGGATTTGTGCAGCTGCTTCCACTCACATGTGACTTTGGTATTAGAGGCCTCTGAAACCTGACGTGCACAGATTAGACCTGGTAGGAGCAGGCCTGAGATTTGTAGAGTCATTTGATAGCCAGGGTCCCCTTTTGGAGTGGTAAAGTACCCCTTTGGATATGGTCCTGGGACACCTTTGCAGGTAGTCAGGTGCCCTTTGGGAGAAGTAAGGTGCCATTTGGGAAAGGTCAGGTGCTCTTTGAAATTCTAAAAGTAGGCATGAATGTGTTTAAAAAAGCGCATAAATTCATTGGAACTCTGAAGCTCAGCGGAACTGTGAAGCTCAAAAATAATTGTCACTAGTGTCAAGAGGAACTGTGAAAAGTGTCAAGATGAACTACCCATGGCACCATGGGGCCCCTGCAGAGCACAGGGTGCCTGATCAGGAGGGTCCGCTGCAAAGATGCTGCCAGTGCATCCCTGGTGGTCTCCCTAAATGGCAGTAAGTATCCACCCACCATAAAATACCAACAGCAGCAGAAATAAGAGGTGATCTCATTGAAGCATACAAGGTTCAGGGGTTTGAGAGGATGCACACTAAGAAGTTGTTTCCCTTGGCTGAGGGGGTTGTTATATGCAGGTCTGAAGGGGTTGTTCAGGTGTTAAGGTGTTCACAGGAAGGGGTTGGTGGAGTCAATGGTGGACTCCTAGGGTGAGAACTGAGGGTAGCCATGGTATGGTGAGGGTTACAGGGGTAGAGGGAGACAGTAGGGTGGGACGGTGAGGGTGTGACAATGTCACATGAAGCGGCGCCAAGGGTTATTAGTGGGGATGTGGAGATGGACACGGATTCAGTGGGTGAGAAGGATGGTAACGGGCGTGGGATTCTTTGGGAGGAAGGACACTTTGATGTTTATCTGGACATTGGGAGAGTGTTGAAGGGTAGCAGTGGGGAAGTTGAAAATTATACCGGTGGTGGGGTCAGTGGTTATGGGGGATAGGGTGTGGGTGGCTGGGGGAGGGGAAAAGTTGTTGGAACATAGAAAAACATGACTATCGCTATTGCTGGTTCCAAGCAACAATGCAGAGCCTCGTGGTGGAGATCTTGAGATGCTGCATGGGAGTTGGGTCATTAGCGGTGAGCGGAGATGCTGGTCATTTCAACTGGACAGCTTTTGTCAATGTAATCACTTACACTTTAATAATGTCTATGGTCTTGTTTCAGCTGTAGCCCATAAGGCTTAGCATCCCCCCCCCCCCCACCCATCCCCTTCATCTTCCTGGGGACACCCCATCCCCTGGAACTGAAAGGGAACCCCAGCATATAGTATTTACAATTCTAGGCCCTTGGGACATGTGAAGGATAAAGGCTTAGCATGCGCTGGAGAGTTCTTGCACATTGACTCGCAAAGGCTCTGGCATATATCTTTGCCTCCCTGCAGATTCCTCATTCCGGGGATGAGGTGTCCCAAGGAAGATGAAGGGGGTGAGGGGGTGGGGGATGCTAAGCCTTAAGGACTACGGCTGAAACAAGACCGTAGACATTATTAAAGTGAAAGTGATTATATTAACAGAAATTCTCTGATTGTGACATTCAATTGTTCATCCACACAACCAGCTGTAATTTCAATATTTCTTGATTTTCCTTACCGTGCTATTTCATCTAGGTGCTCCCCCTACTTCCACAGTAGGGTTGGAGGCAGCCTGCTGACCAATTGGCCCTGTTGCCTTGGATGACCTTGGCGGCCATCCTTTGGAGAGCCAAGGCCTCGAGGGCTCCGGCTTACTTTGGCTGTCCTGCTCTGGGCCAGCTGCTACCCCTGCGGCCACAGACCACAGGCAAAGGGGATTCGGAAAGGCAAGACAACCTCTGAGATTCCTGAGTGGATGCCCCAAGTATGTTCAACTGCTGCTCCTCCTCCCTTTGGGTTCATGAAGATCCCTGCCTGACTCCTTAAGGGGAAGGGGCACATGGAGGGAGAATGAGGTGCCCCATTCCCCCTCTCATGTAGCCATTGCACAAGCTCCCCAATGGCTACTGTGGTGGAGTGCAGGTATGTGCACATCTCCGGCAGAATCTGCTGGACTAGGATCTCCATGGTGTTCACCATCCTCCCCATGGAGACCTCCATGCATACACGGGTTGACACCGCCTCATCAGCCAGCAGGCAGACGGCCTCCTCTGCCTCACGGGCCACCCTGTTGAGGGCCTCCAACACCTCTTCTTGATGCTCCCCACCTTTTGCTGACTCTGTACCATCAATTGGAAGGCCAATTCCAGAGGCTCATCATTGGACTCAGACCTTGCAAATGCCTTTTCCCCAGCACTCCTCCAAGCGCCGATGAGCTCAGTTGACCCTGCCTCTTCCTGCTATGGACAGATGTCTATGTGGTAACCACCAGGGTGTTAGACCCTTCCTACACTAGAGGTGTGCGTCCCTGGGCTGGGGGAGGGTGCAAATGTTTGCTGTGATGCCTCTACAGTTGCACATTGTTCTTGTGCTATGTCCTCGCACCTCTCCATGCTTTGGCTTATGCTGAAGCTGGACAGGGTGTCTTCTGGCTCAGACTTTGCCGCCTTCCTGGTGGCACCTGTAAGTGAGAGAGGAGAGAGCAAGTGACAGCATGAACTGCCTTCAGCATGGTGACACATTTGGCCCTGAGGTTTCTATGACATGCATGAATCCTTACTGGTCGGAAGCCCAAATCTTGATCTTATTGAATGGCAGACCAGGCTCGAGGAGCCGAATGACCTACTTCTGCTCCTATTTCATATCTCTTGTATCCTTCTCTAAATCCAGTCTCCCCATCTCCAATGGCCTGGTCCGGCTCCAACCCTGCCAGATGGGCTGCCTGTCTCTCAAACTCTGTCACTTCCTTCAGGTGTGGTCGACCCCCTCCCTCCTTCTCTCTCTCACAGCAGTTATGACTTAACTTCCCTTGCTCAAAGAGAACAGAGAAGATGGGTTTGAGAGGAATAGCATTTAGCATCCATTTGTACATAGCAATTTCACACGTTTCTTTCTCATTCTTCCAGTCTTAGAGATAACCCATTGGATTGTGTAGCATCTGATTGATGTCCTGAATGCTGTCCGGCAGGGTTCTGGGCCAGCACCCTCCAGAGCAGTGAGCACAGCCATATACAAAGATAAGGCTCAGAGAAACATGTCATTTGCGGGCCTTGCTACCTCAATGCCACTTTCCTGTGCGAGAGCCATATCCCCTGATGTCATTAGTATCCAGAAATCTATTGATTTCTGTCTTGAACATACTGAATGATTGAGCTTCCACAGCCCTCTGGGGTAGAGATTCCAAACAGTCACCATGTTTTACACCTGCCTGAGCTGTCCAAGTTCCTTATCAAAATGTTCATGAATGGGTTTGGGACCTGATCCCAAAATGAGCTTTGCATCCTTAAATGGTGGAACAGTCTCTAATAGATCATTTTACAATATTTATTTATGGGATGTGGGTATCACTGGCCAGGCCAACATTTATTACCCATCCCTAGTTCAGGGGAACATGAGTCAACCACATTGCTATGGGATGGGGTTTAACATGTAGGCCAGACCAGGTAAGGACAGCAGATTTCCTTCTCTAAAGGACATTAGTGAACCAGATGGGTTTTTGCAACAATCTTTTCTTACTCATTATTAGACTTTTAATTTCAGATTTTTATTAAATTCAAATTCCACCATCTGTTGCAGTGGGACTTGAACCCAGGTCCCCAGCACATATATTCTAGATATCTAGATCCAGCAACAATACCACTACTCCATCACCTCCTCTAATATACTAACGATTGTCATATCGAAGATGCTTTCCACTTCCTCAGGCTTCTTATCATATGCCCAATAATGTGATAATTTGCATGTTTCTACAATACTTGATCACACAAAAAAGATATAAGAAGAATCTAATTAGACCTCTACAACTGCAGTGAATGAACTGACTTCCTTATTCTCTTTTCTATTGGGTTAATGGAATCACTATAACTACCTTATGTTGGTAGCTTATCAAAATGTCCTCTCTTGTTAAATATATAATTATCTGACTACAGCAGTATCTTAAATTCAAAAGCACCTTATTGGCTGTAAAGTACTTTGGGAAGCCCCGAATTTGTGAAAGGTGCTATTTCAATGCAAGTCTTTATTTTGTATAATTGCTATTCTACCAAGTAAATTATGTTTGTGTTTGATTCTGTACCATTCGAGCATTAACTGATTCCCTCATTCTATAGAAATCTTATATACAACGATAGTATTTCACCTAGTTACATTCCTTGTTGCAGGGCTAACCATGCCCTTGCACCCATCTCATTGATTAAAGCTCCCTAAAACATAGGAACCAGCAGACAATGGCACACATCCAAATAACTCCTGTCATTAAGCAGGAGGTTACTTCATGTCAATGCGTTCAGGTGTTTTAAGGGCCAGCTCAAAAGTTCACTTATCACTGTTTTAGAATTGCTCTCCACTTGCAACTATTTTAAAACATTACAATTTAAGAATCATACTATCCTATTAAGAAAATGAGGCTAAAAGGTAGCATCTTTGCAAAAAAAAAATATTTTTTTTATTTTTCATGGGATGTGGGCATCACCAGCCAGGCCAGCATTTATTACCCATCCCTAGTTCAGAGGGCATTTAAGAGTCAACCAAATTGCTGTGGGTTATGAGTCACATGTAGACCAGGACAGCAGATTTCCTTCCTAAAGGGGCATTAGCAAACCAGATGGAATTTTACAACAATCATTTCATACTCATCATTAGACTTTTAATTCCAGATTTTTATTGAACTCAAATTCCATGATTTTGCCATGGCAGGATTTGAACCCAGGTCCCTGGAGTATCATTCAAGGGTCTGCTGAATCACTAGTCCCATGACAATACCACTATGCCATCACCTCCCCCATAGTTGTATCACATCAGCAGATTTCAAGCTCACCTGATTAATGGTCTCTCTACTGTATTGTATCCCTTTGTTTTTTTTAATAATTTGTGGGATGTGGGAGTCACTGGCAAGACCAGCATTTATTGTTCATTCCTAGTTGCCCTTGAGAATGTGGTGGCGAGCCATCTCATTGATGAGAGCAGGTGGTTTATTTGTTTTAAAAAATAAATCCACTTAATAATTTAAACTTAAAATGAAGCCAGAAGTTGTGAAGAGAGAGACAGAGAGAGAGAGGGAAGCTCTGATTTTTCACTTTGAGATAGGAATGGAGTATGCGAGAGTGGTAACGGGCAACAAAGCCACAACATCACGTGATGTGGAAGCCTGACTGATTTTAATGGCAAAGCATCATTTGGTTAGATTGGGTTTCTGGTGAGAGTCATGCGTCAGCAGGTATGCCGCCCACCTGCAGGACACAATTTTCCAGTCATGATTTAAACCATCTGCAAGCGAGGCTGAACAATAGGAATATAACAAGTGAAAAGTGTTGTTAAAAGATAGTAATATGTCTGGGAAGAGAGTGTCGGTTGCCTACGTGTTCTCCAATGTTTCCCTGGAGGTCTTGCTGGGAATGTTGGCCAAGACGGTCAGGAGACATGTGGAATGCCCTACAAGCGGAAAGAAGAAACCTGCTGACCTCACAAAGAAGGAATGGATTGATGCAGCTGAGGAAGTGAGCAACAGGACCACAGCAAAAAGCTTACCCTATCTTCCCCTTTCAGCTGCAGAGTGAACTGGTCTGCACCATCTACTAGCATATGGAACTTCATGTGGTCTAGAGTTAAACCGGCAGTGGTAGGCTTTCCATGCTTGCCATTGGGTGTTTATTTATGTGACCTGGGGGTGTTTAATTCTATCATGATATGTAAAAGTGTAGTTGCTCCATTCACCAGTGCAGACACATTCTTTACCGTGATGAGCACAAAAATGCTGCCACATCAAATCTAAATACCAATAGCAGATAATTATCCATAAAACTAGTAAAACAACAGCTTAACTGTGCTTCTATTATTCCCACTAGACTCAGTGACCTTCCGTCATTCAATTATAGACAACATATTATGCAGCATGGGTTGTTTTGCGCAGCCATTTCGGGATGAGGATCCCTAGAAGCTACAAGTTACCATCTGCTCAGTCACTTTGTGAGCCTCATAAAGCAAGATAAACATCAGAAACTGGACCTATCACCCCCATCTCGGCGATCCACTTGAACAACCCTCATATTTCAGTTAAAAGCTGCAGGCATGTAACCAAATTATTGTTTCTGTTTCTCAATGCCATCTAACTACCTGGAGACGAACTGGCCATATTACATGGGGCATTTAAACAAGCACAAGACAGCAAAGCTTTCATGACATTATGTTTCTTCTTCAGGAAATAGCCTCAGCATGATCCTTTCTTATCAATGCGTCATAGTGAAGGATATGGCCTGTCTCAGATTGTAGTCCTGCTGACATTAAGTGTCTTGTGCCTGTCAGACATATTATTTAGAATCTCTTTACAAAGGGAGTGTTGTGAATGCAGAACATGCTGCTGCATTAAATTGTTGAAACATTGGATGCATTTAAGAGGAGGCTTGATACATACATCACAAACAAGGGGATACGAGGAGGATATGTTGGGAAGTGGTAATGTGAGTGGGAAGCAGCTCATTAAGCCTAGACCAATTGAGTTTACTGGCCTGTTTCTGTACTGTACGTTCAAAACAATTATATATAAATCTATGTAATACATGGATAGATATGTATGGTTAAAAAAAAAGAGTGTACTCTGCTTGCCTGTTGGTGGAATTTGGATGAAGAACGCCTGAAAGTTTTAAAGGGGATGTGCACTCTGGCTGCAGGCAACAAGGAAAGTTGATAAATGGCTTGGAGAAGTCCAGAGAGGGTATCATGTTCTCCAATGCTGCAGGTGATGGACAGGAGCAGACTTAAAACCCACCAGACAACACCTCCATCATCAGTAGACCTGAGTAGATCGATGATAAGTGCTTAGCTCCCAGGAGCTAGGTACATTGCCCATCAGAGTTCTCAATGTATGAATACTGCTCTTTTATTTTCTGCTCACAGCTTAACCACCACCAAGCTCACTCCTCTTCTGCCCTATTCCGCTTGGCTACTCTACAATCACTGCACTGTATTGTACTTCACTATGCCTCTCATTCACACTCGCCAGTATTTCAGCCCTCTTCTCTCCACACCTCACATCCTACACCCAAACACAAATTATTCTATTCTATCTGAAAGAGTGTGAAATCAGATTCTATGGGAACTTTTAAAATCCAATTTGTTATGTATTTGAAGAGAACCATTTTGCAGTGTTCTGGGAGGAAAAGCTGGCATTTGGGACTAAATTGTCAGCTCTTTCAGCACTCTCTAAACACCTCACAAGACAGTCACTAATACTTCCTTTTTGTTTCCAGAAGAAGTTGCGTATTAATTGAGACAGGATGATGCTGCTAGAGGAGGCCGAGACTGATGCACATCCTTTTGCCTGTGAAGGAGAACATGTTGGCCATAACAAGCAAGAAGAGAGTCATGGCCGTGCTGACTGCCAATCCTGGAGAGTTGTGACAAACCATGACTTCTTCCACTGGGCAATTATTTCTCTATTCCCCCTTCACACTTGCTCCTTTCATTTAAGGTGTGAATAATGTTGACAACCCTCTGCAACTTCTTAAAGGTGCACTGTCACCCCCATCTCACGCTGCCCAGCCCAAAATGAATCATAGAATCTTAGAGCTCGATTTTCACTCACTTCAAAACTAGAACACCTACTCAGAGTTAACATCCGGCCCTGACAGTTTAGAAGGCTATTCAGCTTGTCACGTCTCTGGTAGATCTTTGAGAAAGCTGACAATTTAGTCCCAAATGCCAGATTTCCTCCCCCACCACATAACACTGCAAATTGGTCCTCTTCAAGTACATAACAAATCGAATTTCAGAAGTTCCCATAGAATCTGATTGCACCACCCTTTCAGATAGTGTATCTCAACCCTTACCACTCTTCTTGAATTTTATATAGTATCTTTCATGAGCCCAGGATGTCCTAAAGCACTTTGCAGCCAACAAAGGGTGGGATCATGCAGTTGGGGGGGACCCTGCTGTCTTCCTGCCTCTGCCCCAATTAAGCCTGGGGCAGGAAGGGTCGTGAATGCCTCCCAACCCACCACCAACTGAGGCCCTTAATTGGGTAATTAAGACCTTCCCACCCATTGCTGCTATTCAACCAGTGCAGGCAGGGGAGTCACCATGCAGGGAGCCCAAAAAGCAAACCTGGCTGGATCCCAAGAGGTGTCCATCATTGTCAGGGACCCAGTGCATGATCGGGTGACCTGGCATCGGGAAGTGGGTGTGCTGCCTCCCTTGCTGCTGACAAGCCTACCTCCTCTCCCCGCGACCCCCATCCCACTTTCACTCACCTGTGGCCTCAGCTCTTCTCTGATATTGGACCTCTGGTAGCTGAACTGATGGCAGCTATCACTGTATCCTCTGGCACTGCCTTTCAATGGACAATAGCAAACCCCTGACTGACCGCCAGCTCTCGAAAGGGATGACTTCTGTCCTCGGGGTCCGTGATCCTGGGAATAGCCCATTGCTGGCCGCTTAAGTACCTGTTTGGCACTTAATACGGCATGCATTCCACAAAGGAGGTGAAGCGGTCAAGACCCCTGCCGCCTGGATTATATACCGCCCAGAGTTACAGGAAATCATATAATTTTATTTTACATTTGCTTTTGATCAATGCTACAGAGAGTAAATAGTTATTCAGTTTTTAACTGTGCAAAAGCACTTTGAATGAGATCATTATGGACCCAGCTGCATACAATTAGAATTATTGAAAGGTAGCATTTCTATCACAACCCCTAGAGTCTCATTATTGTAGCAGCATCACACCAACTAGCAATGCAAACTGAAGCTCAGATGTATTTGAAGAAATGTATTTTAAGTTTGAAGCCAAAGACAAATATTACAGCAGAGACCTTGCTACTGCACCAACTTATTACACAGCTCTGGTAAGAATCAACAAGCAATTTAACATCTGCGGTAGGGAAAATGTGGAACTTTTCCATCAAAGGTGAACTCGCTAAATAACTTGATGGAGAGGAAATAAATTGAAGCAGCCAACATGAATTTCAGAAAGAAAAAAATGTGTTTAACAAACCAGATAGAGTTATTTGGGCTGACAGTAATGGTGAATAGGGGTATGGTGCACATGGTCAGTCGAAAAGCCTTTCACAAAAGTATCATGGAAGAAGGTTAGAGTCTATGGAATCAGTGTGATAGTAGCATTTGGATGAAGAGGTGATTAGAAGGAAGGAAACAGAAACTAACAGTTAAGGGCAATTTCTCAGGTGCTCCCATGGGTTCTGTTTTGGGATTACTTTGTTCATTTGCTTCAATGATTTATATACATGACTATGGAGACTGGAGTCCAAACTTATATATTGCACTAACATAGGAAATCATAATGAATACTTCTGAGAACCAGAGGAAGCTAAAGTGGATATTGATATTGATGTTGAAACAGATGAAAAAGTAACCGATGGAGCTCTGTGTGAATCAGTGTGAAGTGATTTTTTTTACTTAAAATGATAAAAGCAATAATTCTATTGTGAATGGAGTAAAGAGCAGAGGGATTAATATTCACAGGACATTAAAAGAAGATCCTCAAGTGGATAAGGCCATAAAATAATTGCACATTGAGTTGTATGGCAAGAGGTATAGATAAAATAGATAGCAATGTTGTGGTGCCTTTTAAGAATCAACCACAGGAGGCTCAGACACTGGTTAATGATCATTTTATTCAAACGAATGCAGAGACAGTCTGCATAGACTGGCTAAAACAGAACTCTACCGATTACAGGAAGACCATCTTTTTTATACACAACTAGTCACATACACATTGCATTATTCAAATTCTAATATTGTCAGTACATAATCACATAATAAGCAGATGTCTTCAGTCCCAGCTACATATCTTTTACTTACCCAAGCAGGACCTCTTTATCTCATTCTAGCCTAGATCCGTCCCTGACACTGTTTGTCTTTACCTTGTCTGTTTATCCTCATCCCCCCTTCTATCTCCTATACAGTTAATCCCTTATGGTCCTCAAGGTCTTTCTGGAGAGTTCTGTAAATATCAGCCCTTATGGTGTAAAAGGTTCACCTGGAGAATTCTGCTGACCTTTGGTTTTACTAAGAAATCCCTGTTTAACTAGAAGTCCCTGTTTAACTCTTACAGTTGTATATAAAAGTTGAGATATAATGGTAAATCTATATAAATCCTTAGTAAGGAGTAATGGTGTGACATTTTGGGATCTACTCTATAGGAAGGATGCTGTCTGATCAAAGAAATACAAATGCAAAGAATGACTTGAAAAACTGAAACCTTCTTTATTAGGAACATGGAAACAACTAAATCAAAATAGATAAAAAATAGCTCCACAATCCATGAAAACAGAGAAGATTGCAGAGTGATTGGATCAAGAAGTTTAAAATTGTGAGGGGATGCATTAACGTAGATAGAAGCAGATGGTTTCAGGGTTGGAAAGGTCAAGAATGAGGGGGCATAGATATAGCATTAAATGCAAGAGATTTAGGATAGAGAGCAGAATAAACCTTTTTCATACAGAAGGTTGTGTAGATTGTACTACCAGAGTTAGATCTTGAAGGAGAGATCGTGCCAACATAAGAATAGATTAGATATGAAGTTGAAGGAAACGTGTCATACACAGGGATTAGAAATACTGCTTGTAGGAAGGAGAAATACCAACACAGATTGACTGGGTCAAAATTGTGGTGTTCTGGGAGATGCAATAAGATGACACTTAAAGACAAATCCTTTTTTTGTTTTTTCTAAATGTTTAAAGTGCTGGTTAGCATGTTGATGACTGTGAGTTTGGTGGGCACCTGTCGAGTCCTCTTCACAGTTTGGGCTTGATCACAATTTTAAAATCATGTTTAAGTCTCAGTTCCAATCTGGTTAGTGTGGAATAATACAATAATCAGACTTTCAAATGGTTGCTGATGATTGAAATAGACCGAACTCTGCTGCTACTTTGTAGAGGTGCAAGGATTATTGGTAATTTAAAGGACAAAGGACAAAAAGATATAGATAGGTTAAGTGAATGGGCAAAGACTTGGCAAATGGAGTATAATGTGGGAAAATTTAAAGTTGACCATTTTGGCAGGAAGAATAAAAGAGAAGACCTTATCTAAATGGTGAGAGATTGCAGAGCTCTGAGGTACAGAGGGGTCTGGGTGTCCCAGTGCATAAATCACAAAAGGCTAGTAGTAGGTGCAGCAAGTAATTAGGAAAGTTAATATAATGTTATCATCTATTGCGAGGGGAATTGAATACAAAAGTAGGGATGTTATGCTTCAGTTATACAGGCATTAGTGAGACCACATTTGGGGTACTGCGTACAGTATTGATCTCCTTATTTAAGGAAGGTTGTGAATGTGTTGGAAGCAGTTCAGAAAAGGTTTACCAGATTAATATCTGGAATGGGTGGGTTGCCTGATGAGGAAAGGTTGGACAGACTAAGCTTGCATCCACTGGACTTTAGAAGAGTAAGAGGTGACTTGATTGAAAAATAAGATCCTGAGGAGTCTTGACAGAATGGATGTCCAGCACATCAGAATCCTCTCTTCCTGTGACCCCAGCAGCTCCGGCTCCAGCCCCACAGGCTGAGGAGATGCCGCTGCCACACAGCAGGACCCTGAAAGCAGGGCTGGGCCCTCCAGGACTTGGCCCTCAGATGACGCCTGCCAAGGTCATCACAGACAGGGTGTGGCAGTCAGCAGGCTGCCTCCACCTCCGCTGTGGATGTCGAGGGAGCACCGAGATGTAATGTCATGATTAGAGACATCAAGAAGATTTAGTTGCACAACGTGGGCACGGGTGTAAATCACTTAATGTTGACCTTTGTAAATACATTCTCAAGAATGTCTCCTTGTCTATGGCTCCTTGTTATGTTGAGCAGTGTTTGTGTCAATCAGATGTGAAACCTTGTTTCCTGCATAAACCGAAGGCTACTGTCATTATCCAGGGACTCTCCACTGTGCAGCGTGTAACATTTTCTGTACAGTGATTATCCGGCTTCAAAGTCACTGTTCAGATTGGTGACATGTGCATCTCCATGTGGCTTGTGTTTGCTGCAAGAATCATGTACCCAAGTGTCACTGGATTCCATGATGTTCGCTGTGTGCTCTCAGCACCTTAGAGGTGGGGCTGCCTCCCATCTCGTCACCATTCCTGACAGGTGAAGATGTGGTGCTGAAGGGAACAGGTGATGAAGCCTGTCAAAGGATCAAGTTGTCTTAAAGTCCATGAGGCCACTGTTTCTCAGAAGCATCTCGATGATATGAGCCTCTTCACAGAGCCTATGTATGCTGCCCTCAGCCAGACAGGTGCCAGATGTTCCCAGATGCAATGAGAAGATCTCAGGAGTGTCCTCATTGCATCTCATCATCACCCCCCTGGAATTGTGTGGCAATGAGGGCCTCACAACTACGCCTACCTTGTGCGGCCATTGCAATGGCCTCATCACCCTCCACTTCCGGAACCTCATCACCCCCATCCCCTTTGATTTCCTCCTCATCGGAGGAGGCGTGCAGCTCTTGCATCTCCTCATCATCCAGCTCCTCTCCCTTTTGAATCATCAAATTGTGTAGCACACAGCAAGTCATGATGATGTGCGACACCCTCTGGGGAGTGTGCTGCAGTGCTCCACCAGACCTGTCCAGGCACTGGAACCTCATTTTCAGGATGCCAATGGTGTGCTCCACCAAACTCCAGGTTGCAGAGTGAGCCTCATTGTACCTTCTCTCACTAGGAGTCTGAGGCTGCCGCACAGATGTCATCAGCCATGTCCTTTGTGGGTAGCCCTTGAACCAAGGCGCCAACCCTGCATCCTGTGTTGTCCCTGGAAGATGTCAGGGATCTGAGGCCTACTGAGGACATACGAATCATGGACCTTCCAGGGTATCTCTTGTAGAGTTAAAACAATTAACTAAATTAACAATAACAGGGGAGAAATCAAGCACAGCCCCAAAGTCAGGTACCTTCCAGGGTATCTTGCACACACCTGCATGCCCTATTTATTATGGTTACAGAAAATCTGAACATTGAGAGAGTGGAAGCCTTTGTTGTTCACACACTGGACAGCTTGTTGCCAGGGAGATTGAAGAGCCACGTGAGTGCAGTCGATGGCACCCTGCACCCATGGGAATCCGGAAATCTCAGCAAATCCCAGCACTCTTGCTTCGTAGCTTGCCTGATCCCTGTCAAAATTCACAAAGGTGGTGCCTCAGAGTGTCCATGACTTCCTTGGTACATTTGTGGGTGGAGGCTTCTGAGGTCCCGCAAAGGTCCCCAGTGAAGCCCTAGAAGGAGCCACTGCGGTAGAAATTGAGCACAGAGGTAACTCTAACTGTCAAAGATATTAAATCCTGCAGAAGGTGGCATATGCGGAGGCAATGGTGACACTGGTTCTCGCTCATCTGGAGCTAGCACATGCACCATCTGTAGCCCCTGGGTCTAGTGATGCACCTACGAACGACGGCTCTGTGGGGTTCATCCTCTGCGTGTGGAGGAGGCCCTGCCACCTCTTGGTCTTCAGGGTTCTGCTCCTTGGGCTGGCCAGGTGCCTCCATCGCATTCTTCTCTTCTTCGCTTCTGCCTATAAGCGTTTGGGCAGACAGCGAGATCATGGGCTCCATGTTCCTGATGGTCTCCTCATTGCAGTATCAAAGGGAGAGACGCAAGGGTCAGCAATTGTGTCCTAGGGACACTTTTCTTCAGGTCATCACCTGCGGCTGCCTCTCAAGGCCCCTTAACACATGCCAGAGAGTCCAGGTCACCGCATGGATACCCAGTGTTTAGTGAAAATGATGGCTCACCATGCCCACCACACCCAGCACTGCCCCATACCGTATGACCAACAGCTTCGGCCACTCGGCTGTATCCTGAACTCTCATCTCAGGCGCAGGTATTTTCCTAACCTGGACGCCAAGGCTTCGCAGTTTGCTTGCACCATGAGGATGACTTTTCAATGTCAACTGAAACATAATGCAAGCGGCCAGGAACAAACCTTTCTGTCAGTGTTCAATGGCCACTTTCCAACATCATCCTCAGGTTTGCTCAGTCGCACAATTTTTCTGCAGCACCATAGCACTCATTTGAGTTTGAAGTGTGCATGTGAGGGGTTAACAGTAGAGGAGCAATCAATGGCACTGTGAGGAATTAATGCTGCTTGAGTGGGCATAGTTGCTTGACTTCAAGCATTTCAATTGAGCTTAAGCCAAATGTTCTCAGCTGTGGTGGAGTCTTTTTTTAACTTCTTTCTTGGGATTTGGGCATTGCTGGCAACGCCAGCATTTGTTGCCTATCCATAACTGTCCTTGAACTGAGTAGCTTGCTGGGCCATTACAGAGGGCAGTTAAGAGTCATTCACCCTGTTGTGGATCTGGAGTCACATGTAGGTCAGATTTCCTTCCTGAAAGGGCATTGATGAACCAGATGGGTTTTTAACAACTATAAATGATTGCTTCATGGTCACCATTATTGAGACTAGCTTTTAATTCCAGATTTATTAATTGAATTTAAATTCCATCAGCTGCCATGGTGAGATTTGAACCAATGTCCCCAGAATGTTAGCCTGATCCTCTGGATTACTAGTCCAGTGACATTACCACTGTGCCACCATCTCCCCTTATGTGTTCATCTTCGATACATTTTGCCATTAGCCTGGCCATTTTCTCCCACTCCTACCTCCCCACCGCTGCACGTGTTTGGGCTCAAACCTCAGTCGGTGATGCCCCAAGGTTGCCTTCTCCCCCTTTGCAACGTCACCCTTGCCCCGGCACCACAAGCCAGCCACGAAGAAGTTGCCGCAGAGACTTGCTTGGTGCCCCTCCGAATCTGCAGAGCCACTGGGATCATCGCGAGCGCCACGCAAAGTTGTGTGCATTCACCTCCCAGTTTCCCTCAACGTTGAGGCCGCCAGGTTCACGCCTTTTAAAGGCAGTTGTAATTCACGCTGACATGAGAGTTAAATTTGATGTGGGGGCGATGATTCAGGCGTGTGGCCACAATAATTAGATGCTAATTTACTACAATCAAGTTCCCAATGTTCAATGGTGGGATACGTGGCCTGCCATTGAGGGGGGCAGGGACAATCATGTCCTCAATTTACACCATTGGGAAATGTGACTAGGGCCTTCTTGCGAGATTCTTCGGTCTTGCCACTGAACACGCACGCTCTGAACGGGCGTGGAAAATCCCGACCTGAGCCTGTGATGTGCTTCTGGAAATGACCATGTCAAACATGCTGGAGATGTAACAACAGGCAGTGGGAAATCAGGTAGAGCTGCAAGAGGCAGTCAGCAGACTAGAGCAAAGGATAGAGGATTCCGTCCGTGTGCTGTCTGATGTCATGGCTCCGACATGCAAGCACATCGCGGTCACCATGGGAATGGTGTCGTCTGCCTTAGGGAACTTGGTTCAGCAGTTCCTGCTGGCTTTGCACTCGAACCTGCACTCCATTGCTATAGTCATTGGTGGGATCCATCGGTGGCTAGGCAAGAGGGTGATGGGACACCTTCAGCTTCCTCTGTGTGCTCCTTCTCAGGGAGTCAGGCAGAGGCCCTCGGGCACCCACGGGATGGAGGACCAGTAGATGGGCACCCCGGGGCCATCCGCCCAGGTGACTCCAAGAGTGTCCAGCCCGACCCAATCCCCCCTCGCCTGTGACCCCATCACCTCCAGCTGTACGGACCAAAGAGGGTGCACCTGCCCCACAGCTGGACACCCAAAGTGGGCCGGGGCCCTCCAGCTCCTGAGGATGAGACCAATCTCTAGAGCATGGCTGCCAAAGTCATCAAAGATAACAGGGCGCACCAGTCAGCACCAGCCTCCACCTCTGCTGTGGATGTGGGGGACCACATGTCGAGTATTGTGTGGACTTTTGGCCTCCTTATTTGAGGAAGGGTGTAAATGCATTGGAGGAAGTTCAGAGGAGGTTTACTAGATTGATATCTGGAATGAGCAGGTTGTCTTATGAGGAAAGGTTAGACAGACTGGGGACTTGTTTCCACTGGAGTTTAGAAGAGTGAGGGGTGACTTGATTAAAGTATATAAGATCCTGAATGGTATTGACAAGGTGGACATGGAAAGGATGTTTCCTTTTGTGGGTGAGTACAGAACTAGGTGGCGCTTTTAGGACAGAGTTGAGGAGAATTCTTTTCTCTGAGGGTTGTGCGACTTTGAAACTCTCTGTCTCTAAAGGCGGTGGAGGCGGTGTCATTGAATATTTTTAAGGCAGGGGTAGATAGATTCTTATTAGGCAAGGGAATTAAAGGTAGTTTTTGGGAATGTGGCATTCAAAACACAAACAGCTCAACTATGATCTTATTGAATGGCAGAGCAGGCTCGATGGACTGAATGGCCTTCTTCTTCTCCTACTTCATGTTCATATATTCGTATGTCATGAGCCATCATTTGTCAGGTACTGCTTATCCCCAAACAGCCAATCCTGTATTTGCTGAGGACCTTTGAATATGTGAGGTGCCTAGGAGTGACTCAGGATGTATGACACATGGCAACTCCCAGGGTACCTGGCACAAATGTGTATGATGTGCTTCTGATGATCGTAGACCAGCTGAACATGGATGGAGTCAAACCCTTTCCTCTTAATGAACATCAGGGGCTGCTGCCATGGAGCTCTCAAAGCTACATGTGTACAATCGATTACACCCTGTACACTAAGGAAGCCTGAGATAGCTTCAAATCCCAAAAATCTAGCAGCCTGGCTAGCTTCATGAAGAGTGAACTTCACATAATGATGAGCCTTAATGTAGAGGGGCATCTGTCACCTCCTTGATACATTTATGTGCTGAGGACTGTGAGATATTACATAGGTTCCCTGTGGATCCCTGGAACGATCTGTATGCAAAAAAATTGAGTAGGGGATGTCCTCCCAGTCCATGGGGCAGTCGATGGTGTCGCAGAATGTGGCAGGTATGATTCACTAGCTCTCTTGACAAGTGCAGACCGGCATGGCATTGTCTGTCGCTCATCTCCAGATAGGAGGGTCTTCTTCTGTAGACCCTTGGTCGTGCGAGTCATCTCCTTGGGATGGGTCTTACCTCCTCATCCTCTGGTTGTTGCTGGGGCTCCCTAGATCATGGAGCTCAGGCCAGGCCACCTCTCAAAGTTGGGCTAGAAGGCAGGTGGGCTCTTCTCCTCCTTCTCAGTCAGCTCATAGCCATCAATAAGGCAGCATTGACACAATTTCCATTACTCAATCCTCCTTCTCCCTGGGGAATGATGGATGCAAGGGATTAACAAACACTGGGTAGATGTTGTAGACCTCCCACTTGCACACAGAAAGACAGTGTAATGCCACAGTGCTGATAGCTTCTTGCTGATATAGCCTTGCAGCTGAGGCGCACACTTACATATCCAGGTTCGCATGATGCCAACACTGACACTTTACATTTCAATCCCAAAGAACTTGTGAGAGCTGTGGAGATATCATGAAATGTGTGACTTTACCAAAGGAACTCGTGCAATCAATTATCATGTATGCTGATCAACCTTAATTTGCACTTCAGCAATGACTGGATGCCCTTTGGCCTGCGATTCATGCCAATTGGATGAAGCACATTAGAGGCTTTCATTTATGATCTGGCACATATGCAGCAGTTGTGCTTCCTAGACGCTTGTCCTCATTAACATTCACACATACATCTCTGTTGAAGCTCAAATGGAGCGACTGTATTGTGAAAGCAATGACTCCTGCTATCTCTCTTTAAAGCACTAAAAATGGCAATGGCTCCAATAGATCCCTGTCAAGGGAATCTTCCATTTTCTCTCATCCCTGACTCCATGTCAGTGTTTTGGGTGCAAGCAGGTGGAGGCTGGCCCATGAAATGAGCCCCCAAGTGTCTGACCCCTCCAATCCAGACTCTTTTTTTCACTTTTGATTTCTTATTGCGCCATTACTTTGGCTTGCCAAGATAGTGGTGCTCAGATTTTACTATGAGACCAGCTTCGACCTTCCCTCTAGGAGAGTCACTGTCCCTCCAATCTTCCTGAAACCCCTTGGTATGCACGTAGAACTCCCTCCCATTATTCTCCAGCCTCCCCCAATAATCCTGGATCCCATAGTTATAGTGGTTGATATTCCAACCCTCCACCTGAACCCATAGTTGTGGGTGACCCCATGCCCACTGTTGACCTCACTTATTCCCATTTTGAGGCTGTGTGCATGGTCATGTACAGAGGAGACACCCCCAGGAAAGTTTTGAATACCCCCCTCTGTATTACCTCTTCCCACTTTACAGGCTGCAGATGCCTCCCCTAACCCTTACCATCCCATCTGCAGCCCAGTACCAAGACGGACAAGATCATAGCCAACGACAGTAAGACCAGGACCACGCCCCGCACATCAAGCTGTGCCTTATCCCAATTGAGCACACAGCCCTTGCCACTCCCTAGAATAGGGCTACGACACGTGTGCCATGCAACACCCTGGAGCATAGCCCACAAAGCCCCAGGAATGTCTTCACACTCGCACCCTGACTACTTGGCCCCAGACCAGGGACAATGACTGTCTTTCTCTTAGCCCTCCCATTTCTTCTTTACTGTTGACAGCACAGTGTACCCCTCATCTCCCCGATTCCATGAGTCTCTGTGCAACCCATGTCTCATGTGCAAGCCTTTCCCCTACCCCATCTCCATGAGTCTCTGTGCAAGTTTTACCCTCTTGTGCCACACTAGCACAACACCACCCCCCACCACTCCATATTCTACAGTCTGTGTGCATCCCTTCAATTCATGTAGTTCTGTCCCCATTCCATCCTCTATGGTGTTTGCGTCCCTGTAGGTCTCTCTCTGCCTGCCATCGCTTCCCCCCCCCACCCACCACAACCATTCCCACCTTTGCCCATTTCCCCACATGTCTCTTTCCTTCTTCCCCCCAACTCCCTACCCCGGTCATAATGCTGATCTCTGTCTTCTTTGCTGCTCTGCCTGAGTACTCAGATAACGCCCTCCTGGACAATAGAGGAAGCTAATGAGAAGAGTAAGCTTAAACCCCCATCAGTTTAACGTCTCACTGGCTTTGGTGAGAACCTAGAGTGGTGCCGTTGCAGGTAGGCTTTCAATGTTGCAATCACTTTGAAGTCAAGAGCAAAGTGAGGGCCGACAGCTACACGGCACTTATTTTCAAACATGATTCAGATTGGTCTAATTACCCATTGATGTGGTGTTAGATTGGGAGGGCTACATGATTTCTGCCGTGTAGTGTATTTAATGAACATTCCTGACATGGTAATGCATACATATGGCGGTCCCGCCATGGATCAGCGGAAACCTGAATCGCCATCTGCCCGTCATGAAGGTGGTGAGGGGAAAATTCCAAACTGTTTTACCGCCGGTGGTCTTCTGATTTTGGGCTTCTCTTCAGATTTCCCAGCCCTGCCTGCCACAAAACTGCAAAGTATTAATTATATGGAGAACATCTGCATAATTCTGAGGTGCAGAGGGATCTAGGTGTTCTAGTACATGAGTCACAAAAAGTTAGTATGCAGGTACGGCAAGTAATTTAAGAAGGCTAATGGAATGCTATCCTTTATTACAAGAGGAATTGAACATAAAAGTAAGGATGCTATGCTTCAGTTATACAGGGCCTTGGTGGGACCACACCTGGAATATTGTGTGCAGTTTTGATCTCCTTATTTAAGGAAGGATGTAAATGCGTTGGAGGCGTTTCAGAGGAGGTTTACTAGATTGATACCTGGAATGAGTGGGCTGGCTTATGAAGAAAGATTGGACAGGCTGGGCTTGTTTCCACTGGAGTTTAGATGAGTGAGTGGCGATTTGATTGAAGTATACAAGATCCTGAACGGCCTTGACAAGGTGGACATGGAAAGGATGTTTCTTCTTGTGGGTAAGTCCAGAACTAGGGGGCACTGTATTAAAATAAGGGTTGTCCTTATAGGGCAGAGATGAGGAGAATTTTTACTCTCAGAGGGTTGTGTGACTTTGGAATTCTTTACCTCAGAATGTGGTGGAGGCGGGGTCATTGAATATTTTAAGGCAAAGATAGATAGATTCTTGTGAGCCTTTGATTCCCCTGCCTATCAGGGTTAGATGGGATCGTGGAAATTGAAACACAAGATGATCAGCCATGATCTTATTGAATGGCAGAGCAGGCTCGAGGGGTCTAAGGGTATACTCCTGTTCTTGCTTATTTAGTTCTTATGAAAGGCGCCACAGGCTGGAGGGGACAATTCCACCCTATGTTTTGATTGAACAAGAATCTGCAACACAAAACTCTGGCAGATGAAATTTAATTTGGGGAAAGGCAAGGTTATACAACTTGGATCTAAGATAGATCAGAATATTTTCTAACTGGTGAGAAGCTAGAAACTGTAGAAGAGCAGAAAAATTTAAGGGCACATGTGCAGAAATCACTAACAACTAGTGAACTGATACAAGAAATAGGTAAAAAGACTATTGGAATGTTACACTATAATGTCAAGGGGGCAGGGATATAAAGTGATGCATTTAAAGCACTGCATTCAGTTTTGGATACCACACCTCAGCAAGGCCATGAATGTTGTACAGTGCAGATTCACTGGAATGATATCGAGAGGAAAAGAGCCAAATTATGGGCAAGGCCCAAGCTTGCTTTCCCTTGTGAGAAAAAGATTAAGATGAACTAATTGAATACTTTAAAATGCTTAAAACCCATGGGATTGATGGGATAGTAGCAGCATGGATACAAAATTAGCTAAAAGGCAAAACACAGAGAGTAATGTTGAACGGTTGATTTTTAGACTGGAGGGAATAATGCAGTGGTGTTCCACGGGGTCTGTATTAGGACGATTGCTCCTTTTGATATATATTAATCTAGACTTGGGCACACAAAGCATGGTAGCAAAAACAGGAAGGCAGATTATTATCTGAATGGCTATAAGTTGAGAGACGGGAATGTGCAATGAGACCTGGGTGTCCTCGTACACCAGTCGCTGAAGGTAAGCATGCAGGTGCAGCAGGCAGTAAACAAGACAAATGGTATGTTGGCCTTCATAGCGAGAGGATTTGAGTACAGGAGCAGGGATGTCTTGCTGCAATTATACAGGGCCTTGGTGAGACCACACCTGGAATATTGTGTGCAGTTTTGGTCTCCTTATCTGAGGAAGGATGTTCTTGCTATAGAGGGAGTGCAGCAAAGGTTTACCAGACTGATTCCTGGGATGGCGTGACTGACATATGAGGAGAGATTGAGTTAGGATTATATTCGCTGGAGTTCAGAAGAATGAGGGGGGATCTCATAGAAACCTATAAAATTCTAACAGGACTAGACAGGGTAGATGCAGGAAGGATGTTCCTGATGGTGGGGGAGCCCAGAACCAGGGGTCACAGTCTGAGGATACGGGGTAGAGCATTTAGGAGCGAGATGAGGAGAAATTTCTTCACCCAGAGAGTGGTGAGACTGTGGAATTCACTAACACAGAAAGTAGTTGAGGCCAAAACATTGTATGTTTTCAAGAAGGACTTAGATATAGCTCTTGGGGCAAAAGGGATCAAAGGATATGGGGAGAAAGCAGGAGCAGGCTATTGAGTTGGATGATCAGCTATGATCATAATGAATGGCGGAGCAGGCTCGAAGGGCCGAATGGCCAGCTCCTATTTTCTATGTTTCTATAATTTTAAAATGAGGTGATAAAAGATGGGGTAAACAATGAGGAGGATAATAACAGACTTAGATTCATAGAATAGGAGAAGACTGTTTGACCTGTCCATACCTGCTCTCTGCAAGAGGAACTCACCTAGTCCTTTTCCACTATGTCTTTTCCCCGTGACCCTGCAATTATGTTCCCTTCAGATAATTATCTAATTCTCTTTTGAAGACATCAATTGAATTGGCCTCCACCACACTCTCAAGCCGTGTATTTCAGATCCTAACCACTTGCTGCGTAATAATGTTTTTCCTCAGGTCGCCATTGCTTCTTTTGTTTTATCACCTTAAATCTGTAACATCTGGTTGTTGATCCTTTCACCAATGGAAACAGTTTTTCCCTATCTATTCTGTCCAGACCTCTCAAGAGCACCTCTATCAAATATCCTCCTAATCTTCTCTTCCCGAGAAGAACAACTCCTCCAAAACACCTTCTCCAATCTATCCACATAACTGAAGTTCTTTATCCCTGAACATTCTCATGAAACTTTTATGCACCCTCTCTACATCCTTCTTGAAGTGTGGACACAATTCTCCAGCTGAGACCAAACCAGTATTTTATGCTGCTTTACCTTAACTTCAATGCTTTTGTACTCTGTACCTCAATTTATAAAGCCCAGGATTCTGTGTGCTTATTAATAGGTTTCTCTGCCTGACTTCACACTTTCAATGATTTGTGCACCCCAGTTCATCTGCTTTTGCACCTTTTTAGAATTTTATCCTTTATTTTTTATTGTGTATCCTCATTCCTCCTACTAAGATAAATCACTTCACACTTCTCTGCATTAAATTTCACCTGCCACTTGTCTGATATTCCACCAGCTTGCCTATGTCCTTTTGAAATTTAACACTATTCGCCTCACAGTTCACAATACTCCCAAGTTTTGTGTTGTCCACAAATTTGAGATTTTGCCCTGTATGCCCAAGTCTAGGTTATTAATATATATTAGGAAGAGCAGGAATCCTAACACTGGCCCCTGGGGAGCTCCACTATAAACTTTCCTCCAGACAGAGAAACAATCGTTCATCACTACACTTCGTTTCTTGTCAGTCAGCCAATTGTGTATCCATGCTGCTGCTGGCCCTTTTAATCTATGAGTTAGAACTTTGCTGAAAAGCCTGTTATGTGATACTTTATCAAATACCTTCTGGAAAATCCATGTATAATACATCAACCCCATTGCCCTCATCCACCCTCTTTGTTATTTCATCGACAAATCTCAGGCAAGTTATGTAAACATGATTTCCCCTTAATAAATCTGTGATGGCTTTCCTTAATGCACCCAAATCATTTTTGTCCTGAATTATCACTTCTAAAAGCTTTCCCTCCACCGAGGTTAAAATGAACGGTCTGTCGTTTACCCTTACACCTTTTTTTTAAACAAGAGTATAACATTTGTAATTCTCCAGTTCTCTGACACCACCTTTGCATCAAAAGAGATTGGAAAATTATGGCCAGTGCCTCTGCGATTTCCACCCTTACTTCCCTCAGTTCCTTGCATGCATCTCATCCATTTCTGATGATTTGATCTTTCTACTGGTAATAAGCAGCACAACATGAATCCAAACAACCCTCTGAAGAAGCAGAGGTAGAGTTATTTACATGAAAAGTTTTCAAATGACAAGAAGAGATTTTGGCTTTTGAAAGGCTCCCTTGTGGGATCTTGGAAAGAACAAATATTGTGTTCCAAAAGAAGCAGACTGCAACGATTGCCATGAATGTTTCAGTGGTATTGAGAAGCTACAACAGAGGAAGAAAGTAAGGAGGTGAAGCCTTTTCAATTTGATCGCTGAAGCACATGGGTGGTGGGGGTTGTGGAATTCATTGACATGTTTATTGATTGCGGCAATTTTATTCATAGAGACCTATTTAAGAAGCCCCATGTTGATGGGAAACTTAAATTACATAAATTATGTTGAAATGCCTGATCACTCCATTTGTGTGAAAAGTCATTGTGGTGAAAATTATGCAGCTTTCACACCATTGCTAAATGCAAAGAGTAAAGCATAACCATTTTAACTTCAATATTCAGTTTGCTGTAGCGCTGTTACTCTGTTATTTTACTGGAAGAAAATCTAGGAGTTATATCGGGTAAGAATTGGGGTACCTGTAGCATGCCTGGTGCACTCTACCAGTCTAATGTCCCAGCATTAAAGGAAGGGGAAGGTATATCTGGACCACTATGAACTGTAAGAGATATTTAATTTAATCTTGTTTTACATATTGCACATTTCTTGATTGTTTCTACAAAAACCTAAATGCTAAAGATAATGAGCTGTTTCCCCTATGTCGCATGTAGAAAATATTTATTCATTTATATGAGGACAACAAATTTATTGATCTGCAGTAAATAAGGTAACTTAGCGCAAGAAACATTATTATAACTTTTCACCTTCACCACCTGCACAGTTCATCTGACCATCATTGGAACCCCTCAATTCTTTGAAACTAATGGAATAAAAATCGGAAAGGCACATGAGAAGCAATAATCCTCTTGTCTAATTACTGTACAGATGGTGAAGATGAAAATCCATCCCCTTTTAACTGAGCTCATCCCTTGCAAACATTTTCCCAAATATTTGTTGAGATGTAAACCCCTCTTCCACTTCTAATCCTTGTGCAAACAGCTCAACCTCTGCCTCACCTGTGCTACAGCAGTTGTGCGAGTGTGTGCAAGATAATGATTAATGCATCCTTCACAATAACTCCATTAATGCCACAAATATTATCAATTTGTTTGAAGTTTATAGTATTGCATCTTTCTTTCCATTCATTGTGCTTTATCATTAAGTTCTGTTTTCTATAATTCATAGAAATGAGCCTGGGCCTGCAAGTGCCTCAACCCAAAGCATCACAAGCTAACAGGGGAGTGAAAATAATTGGTGATAAGTGCAGGATGTGTTGCCTCTTGAGAAAAAAATTCACAACTTGAAACTTCTGCTGAACCAGATGTTCTGATCACAAAGCAGGAGGAGAAGGAATTAGCCCTAGGAGCCTCTATGAGAACGTCAAAGCATCACTGTCCATAAAAACTTGAAAGAGAATCAGATATATGTCAGTTACCTGGAACTTCAATCATGTGTTATTCCCTTCAGAACTCCTGAAACAGCAGGTGGCAAAAATGTCAGAGATATGCACGCAGCCCTCTACACTGCCAGGGCAGGCACACATGACACCAGGCAAACTGTTATAACAGAGCAGTAATAAGTTGTTTAATTTGGTGTGACCAATGTTACAACTACCTTGAAGATTGCAGTAACTCAGCTGCTGCAAGGTCTTGAGTTTTTTAACTCTCTAAAGCTAAGGAATATAGTAAATCCTCCAGAGAGATCTATCCTGATATCGTTCTGAATGCTGTAAAATGTACATGGGACTGCAAGGATTTTATAGAGTTCTCATTCTTGGACGCTTGTCAGGCCCACTGACAATATTGGAAGCACGTCTTCAACATGGCAAAATTATTTTCAATAACTCTGGGCTACAAGTTTCCTGTTAATCAGAAAACAGGCAAAATGCAAATGGTTCCTGTGCATTATGACACACAAACACAAGTACAGGTGCATGTGATTTTGCAACAGGTAATTTGAAAATATGATTCCTTTAGTGATTATGCTGAATGACAACCGATCATAATATACCTGCAATAATGAACCTTTAATATTTCTGGAGAAGTTAATGAGCCATTTAACCAGCATAATACCATTTGATTTGACAGTGCAGCTGTGAAATGCTGGACAGGCTCCTCATTACAGAATCCCTCTTTGATGACATATTCTAAACAAGCAAAAGATAGCACTTTGCAAAAAAGTTTTTAAATCCATTTTTGGGGGAATAGTGTGAGATTCCCAAGAACTCATCCTCTGCCCTTTTTTTTTATTCATAAATCATTTTTTGTATTCAAAATTCTGTGTTTAATATGCAATAGGTTGTAATTATACCTTCTGTTAGCTTTCTTTCTTAAAAGTTGATTCACAACCAAACATCCCCATGGAGACAATAGACTAATCCACTTTCAAACACCCCATAGGGACAATGGACCAATCTTCTCAGGAGCAGGAAATACTGTTCCCTGAAGTAGCAATTCTGTCACTCTCATATACTATTTCAACCTACACGCAGTGTCTCTTTTTTCTTTTGTTTTTGGTAAGATGATGTATTTCTATTTATAAATTGTTGTATAGTATAACCAAGGAATGAAAGGTGCTTACTCAAGGTATAATTTTGACTATGTTTAAGATGTTCTGGACAGCTGTTAACTTATGATTCACAAGCTGTTCCAGTACAGCAACAACACTGACATCTACCCGGCTATGTGGAAAATTGCCCAGGTATGTCCTGTACACAAAAAGCAGGACAAATCCAACACAGCCAATTACTGTCCCATCAGTCTACTCTCGATCATTAGTAAAGTGATGGAAGGGGTCATCAACAGAGCTATCAAGAGGCACTTACTCAGCAATAACCTGGGGAAACATTTTCCCCTTGTTGGAGGTGAGGTGCGGGAGCGGGCATGGGCGGGCTTCCGATCGGCGCCCTCGGTCGGGGGCGCGCTGCCATTTTACGTGGACGGGCCAATTAATGCCCACCCGGTGTGACGTCCGCCAAGAAACGCTATGCGCTCCTTGTGCGGGTGGGGGGGGGATTCCCTCAGCCGGGAGTGCGCTCACTCGCGCATGCACCCGAAAGAGCGCACAGGTCTCCCTGTGGCAAAGTGCTGCCTCAGAGAGATCGGCTCAGAGCTTAAACTTTAAATAAAGCTGAAAAAAAATTTTGCTGCCATGTCCCCTCATGTGGCACTGTCACATGGGTTGGGGCATGGCCATAACTTTTATTTTAAAATATTGAGAGATTTTAAATCCTTCATGAAACCTCATCCCGCCCGTGGATGAGGTTTCATGCTTTTTCAGAAGCTCACCAGGGCTCCCGGCCTGCCCGCCAACCTTAATGTTGTATGGGGAGGTCCATTTATGACTTCACTTACTTTTTTAATAGCCTTAATAGGCTGTTGACAGGTGGGCAGGCACACAGCCAAGTTGGCTGCGCACCCACCAGCCTGAAAATGTGAATGACGTGGGGTAACTTCAGGACGCCCGTCCGGCGTCAGCCCGTGTCATTTTATGCGTTAGCGAGCGGGCCCCACCCTCGCTCGTCGACCTGAAGACACAGACCCTGCTCATTGACGCTTAGTTTCGGTTCTACCAGGGCCACTCAGCTCCTGACCTCATTACCGTCTTGGTTCAAACATGGACAAAAGAGCTGAACTCCTGAGGTGAGGTGAGAGTGACTGCCCTTGACATTAAGGTAGCATTTGACTGGGTTTGGTACCAGGGAGCCCTAGCAAAACTGGAGTTAATGGGAATCAGGAGAAACCTCTCCACTGTTTGGAGAGTTTGCCTCCACTTTGCCTCAGGGAGATCTGTGCGCTCTTTCGTGCACTCCCGGCTGAGGGAATCCCCCCCCACCTGCACAAAGGAAGATGGTTATGGTTGTTGGAGATCAGTCATCTCAGCTCCAGGACATCACTACAGGAGTTCCTCAGGGTAATGTCCTAGGCCTAACCATCTTCAGCTGCTTCATCCTTAGACACTGAAGCAGTCCATGTTCAAATGCATCAAGACCTGGACAACATCTAGGCTTGGACTGACAAGTGGCAATTAACTTGGCTCCAAACAGTGGCAAGTAACATTTGCACCACACATGCGCCAGGCAATGACCATCTCCAAGAAGAAAGAATCTAACCATCACCTCTTGACATTCAATGGCATTACCATCACTGCATCCCCCACTATCAACATCCTTGACAAGAAACTGAACGGGACCAGCCATATTTATACTGTGGCTGCAAGAGCAGGTCAGAGGCTAGAAATCCTGCATCAACTAACTCACCTCCTGACTTCCCAAAACCTGTCCACAATCTACAAGGCACAAGTCAGGAGTGTGATGGAATACTCCCCACTTGCCTGGTGCAGCTCCAACAATAGTCAAGACTATTGACACCATCCAGGACAAAGCAGCCTGCTTGATTGGCACCCCATTCACAAACATTCACTCCCTCCACCACCGACACATGGGGCAGGATCTTTAGGTCGGCGAGGGGTGGCGGGGCCCGCTCGCTGACGCATAAAATAACTTGGGATGATGTCGGGCGGAACTCCCGATGTCACCCTGCGTCATGTCAATTTTCAGGTCGGCGGGGGAGCAGCCGAATCAGCTGTGTGCCCGCCAACCTGTCAACGGCCTATTGAGGCCATTGACAAAGTCATTAACCTCATTAATGGACCTGCCCGTCCAACCTTAGGGTTGGCGGGCAGGCCGGGAGCCCTTGTGGGCTTCAGAAAAAGCATGAAACCTCATCCACGGGCGGGATGAGGTTTCATGAGGGTTTTTAAAATTTTAATAAATGTATGATTTAAAGTGATGGGCATGTCCCAACTCATGTGACAGTGTCACATGAGGGGACATGTCAGGGAAATTTTATTTTTGCACCTTTACCATTTTTAAATTTGGCGCTGATCTCCCTGAAGCAGCACTTAGCCTCAGGGAAATGAAGTAACGCACTCTCGGCTGAGGGAATCCCCCCTCCACCTGCACAGGAAGCGCATCGCACTTCCTGGCGGATGTCACGCTGGGCAGGCCAATAAAGGTAAATGGTGGTGCGCCCCCGATCGCTGATCGGAGGCGCGCCTGCCTATACCCACTCCTGCATTTCCCCCCGACAGAGGGAAAATTCTTCCCACAGTAGACAGCAGTGTGCAACATCGGCAAGATGCACTGCAGGAACTTACCGAGGCTCCTTAGACAGTACCTTCCAAACCCATGACCACTACCATCTAGAAGGACAAGAGCAGCAGATAGATGGGAACACCACTAACTGGAAATTCCCCTCCTAGCTACTGACCACCCTGACTTGGAAATATATTGCCGTTCCTTCACTGTTGCTGGGTCAAAATCCTGGAACTCCTTCCTTAAAAGCACTGTGGGTGTGCCTAAACAACAGGGACTGTAGTGGTTCAAGAAGGCAGCTCACCATTACCTTCTCAAGGCCAATTAGGGATGGGCAATAAATGCTGGCCTAGCCAGCGAAGCCCACATTCCCTGAATGAATGAAAAAAAAATTGACTTTACTTAGACAAGCTGATATACTCCATGCATTGAAACAATTTCTGATTTTATCATTTCCAATTACTAGGATAACCACAACACATGTAGTCAAGGTAGAGTTCAATACTGGAATACTTATTTAGTGCTTTTATAAGAAGTATAGTTTAATCCTTATGATCCGTTGGATGTAGTCTTAAAGTTGAATAAGCTGAATAAATATAATTGTTTTGGTGTCCATTAGACTACCTGAAGCTAGGCTTACCATTGGAGCTTGGAATATTTGACTTGTTTGAGAGATGTGTAAAATCATACCACTGCAATGAGTTTGTTTTATTACATCTGATTAGTTGTTTAATGAGCCTCTATTTGCATGAAGGATTGCACTATTGCGTATTAAATCAAGGGCCACAGGGGCCACTCCCTTATGCTACTTCAACCCATACACATGTCTCCTGTCTATTCTTTTGTTTTAGGTGAATACAAAATATCATCACCTTCCCCCTGCCCCCTACAGGTGGGTGCAACAATAGGAATCCTCAGAACAGCACTCGATGGATAGTCTGTTAGTGCATGTAACTTACATAAGATCACTTCTTACTGACATCTATTCTCTCAATAATTGGACAAGAGTATAAAATATAGTTCCTCATGACTGCTTAAGTACGCTTGATTACATATGTTTCTCTGGATTATGTCCAAAGCCCATAGTCACTATCAAATATGAATTATGATGATCTATTTTGTTTGTAACCAACATTTGGGATGTTGAGTGAGACGGACTGAAATTATATGCACAAAGAGGGAGGATTTTCAACTTGCCACCTGATCTTACTGCAGGGCATGATCTTTGTAAGAGGAACCTGCTTCATTCTACTTCAATCAAAGACTCTTCAAATAGTCTGACTCCTTACAAATAAGGCTGCCTACATCCATGTTTTATCTTAACATAAGTGTATTGACACTGTTTTAGGGCTTAACCATTATTTGACAGTGGCAGCCTTCTCTTCATTTATAACTCCCTTTTTAAACACAGTGGTCCTCTTTGCCAGGTCACATATCAACCTGTCCTTTCACACCTCTGGCATTCTTCTAGGCATTCTAATGTGAGTGCTGGATTTGTAAGAGAAATCAAAGTTCAGACCAACGGAATAGAAACAGGATGTAATTACACCTCAGGGGAATAAAATTACACATCAGCAAAAGCACAAAATGGATTATGTGGAATTGGCAGGTCCTTCTACACTACGCCCAAGTTTATTTTCCATAAGTAAGAAAATCAGGCATAGTGTAAAATGGCCTGCCAAGTCAATATCCCTAAAGACAACTTTTACCTGACTGAAGTGTTTGAATTCCACATGGCTTCATCTCAGAAGCAGAGTTTTCTCCTTAGAAAGACTTACAAATAACATTGTGAATAGCAACAATTGAAAGACATATATAAATATGAAAAGCTTTCCATAAGAATACAGATATGGTATCAGACTACAGGGGAAAAATAACACAGCAGTCAAGATACATTTTCTTTTGATAGCATGCCACCCCACTCATATTCAAAAGTGAATGAAGGCTTGACTGTTGCATCCGAGGGGATCACAAATCTCCACTGCAGTTCTTGTCTACCTGTCACTCCTTCAGTTCTCTAAAGGATTAAGTTGGTTTGGGTGTACAACATTACCATATCCATGCCTCCTCTTCACACATTCTAGTCCTTATAGTGACCGGGAATCTGTGAGGGTACAGATCCTGGACCATTATTTAAGAGGGCAAAGCTAATCATCAAAGTTCTCTCAAGCTTACCTCCCTCCCATCTTCAAGCCAGAAATGAGAGCCTTCTATAAATTGGATCCCCATGTCTCTGTATCTGCAATCACATGAGGGAAACTGCATTACTTTGAAGCTGTGTTACTCAACCTTCAGATAACAATGGGGTTGCTACTGTTTTCATGATGGCTAGCAAGCTGCTCACAATGCAACTTGTACTGCCACTGAGTTTCCAACATACCCTGTAGGGAGTTCTAAAGTTTCTCAATGACAAGACTGCATGAAATGCTTCAACTTATTAGTGAGCACCTGTCTAAAGGCCGATCCCATGAGGTAAACATTGTAGCACAATAATGTTTAGGTTGGTCATCCATTCTGATTGTTGTGTGATGCCAGCTCTACTTGCTCCTCCTCACATGCTGTGTACTTTACTAAGTGCTCCCTCCCCTTGCTGATTCCTTATCTATGCTGATGCAAGCGTGTTCAGGAGTTTGTGACAAATGTCTTTAAGAAGGCCCAGCTCTCTGCTCATCCTTCCTGGCAGATACATCATCTCAGGGGTTAAGCCTTATGTCAAGAAAAAATAATGTTCCCATGGTGCCTGCATGAAATGTTTGAGCATATAATGCTGTTGGCAATACATTGTGTCCCATGCTGCGGCTACTGAGTTCGAAGGAGGAATCAAGGAGATGTTTAACAGGATAATTACAATGTTGTGCTAACGCCAACAGCCAATTTCATCCTGGCCCACGCTCTCTATTGCTTTGATTCTTTGGCTTAAATAGCCACCTCCTCGTGGCAATTTAAGAATCACAAGTTGGCAGGTCAGCTAGAAATCTATTTTCTCTCACTCTGGTTGTGTACATCTGTTCACCTTGATAAACAGAAAATAAGCTTTTAGCATTTAGCTCAACATTAGATGACACATTCATGCCCAGCCTACAATCCACCCGTGTGAAGGGAGAAGTACTTGAAAATCAAAAATTTAAAAGGGAATAGGGAAAAGCAAGGGACAAGACCGAACGATAATTCTTTCAGAGAGACAGCTTGTATGCAATGTGCCAGGTGATGTTCTTTGGTTCTGTTCAACTCTATCATTTTCTGAAAATGAAAAGGGCCCCTCCATGTTAAATGGTATTTTCCCCATCTATTTTCTACCCTACCACATGTGAATGTTGATAAGTAAGAGTGGCCTCCGCCATTGCTCTATTTTCATTCAGGGCCATCCATTTCCTGACGGAGAACAACACCATCATCAATGTGGCCTTATAAATTTCTGTACTGTTTATCAGAGGCAAATTATGCATTTTGAAGAATTACAAGTGTACTATGCATTTTATAGGCAAGTCTACTTTAGAGTTTCCTACTAGAGTAAAGTATTTTTTAAAAATGAAGTTTAAGAACTATGAGTTTTGTGGTGGAATTCCTTTGTTCCTCTGCTCCAAGCAAAAGGATGATGAAGATCAGGAGGATTGGTTACAAGTCAACGTAATCCAGTATTATCGGGCGGAATTTTAACTCCTAAGGGGTTCAGGCGCAGGTAGGGAATGATTAAAGCTCAGAAAGTTGGCGCAGGTTGAAACCCGACATTATCAGGCTCACTTTTGGGTTTGACTGAGGAACATGTTAGCAAGCAAATGGGAAACCCCCATAGAGATATGAGGTAAATAATTACAAAATGGAAAAAGGCAACTAATTGTGGCTTTAATCTTGAATTCTAGTTTAACAGACAGCACATGGGTTTCCTGTCAAATAATGTATGGAATAAGGCATTTTTCCTCATATCCATTTTTGGATGACCACATTTTCCTCCTGTTGAAAATTTAGAAGACTGAAGCCGTCATCTTTGGCCTTTTCCTGAACTGTCTTCACCTCAGCATCCCATTTGACTCTAATTTGAGTTTCTGATTCCATATCCTCTCCATCACAAAGACAGCTTAATCCCATCTTCAAAGCTTTGCACACTTCCACCTCTACCTCAGCCCAACTGCTGCTTAAACCCTCATCCATGCCTTTGTCATCTCCAGACTCTACTATTCCAGTGCCTTCTTAGCTGGTTTTCCATCTTCCTACTTTTTATCTGATTCAAAAGTCTGTGACCCACATCCTACACCACACCTCATCCTGCTCACCTGGTTACATCTCAGCTACATGAGCCCCCCCTAAAAGTTCTCATCCTCTACTTTAAATTGACTTTTGGCCTTGCCTCACACTATCTCTGTAAGCCCCTATGGCTCTTCCTTCTCAAACTCAACACTTCTGACTTTGACTTCGATGCGTTCCCTCCACCCTTTCATTGCACCATAGGCAACCATGTCTTCACCTGCCGATGTCCCATTCTATCCATTGATCCAAGAGCTCTGCACCTCCTCTCTTCTTTTCTGACTTCCTAAAATCCACCTCTTTGACCAAGCACAAAATAAATGTTCTCGATAAAGAAAAAGCCTATCCTCAGACTCATCAGGAGCAATTCCAAAAAGCATTAATTGCTTTAAATTACTGAGATTAAGTAATGGCAGGTAGTGACCGCTCTTTATATCTCTTTCCTTGGCTCAGTTTTCATTTTTAAAAATTTTGTTCCTGCGAAGCACCTTGAGATGTTTGTCACCCTGAATGACACTACACAAGTACACACTATTGACATTTCCATTACCTTTATTAAATTGGAAAGCAGTGTGTGAGAAGGCTGCACTTTTCACCTAAGGCAATATTTAAATAACACCAGCTGCTGGCTGCTCAATTGCAGCACAATTCAGGGTATAGTGTTGTTGGTTTTAGTGTTACCAGTGCTTTAAATGTTTGTGCCCTGAGTATTTCCAGGATGGATATAAGGCCCAAAATTCAGTCTAAAGAGCACCACTGCATTAATCAGATGACAGACAATGGATCAGATCCAGTCACATCCAGTCATGAATGGTGGTGGGCAATTAAACAACTAACCAGAGAAGGGGTTCTACAAATATCCCTATCTTCATTGATGGAGGAGCCCAGCACATCAGTGCAAAAGACAAGGCTGAAGCATTTGCAACCATCTTCAGCCAGAAGTGCCGAGTGGATGATCCATCTCAGCATCCTCCTGGGATCCCCAGCATCATAGATGCCAGTCTTCAGCCAGTTCAATTCACTCCATGTGATATCAAGGAACAGCTGAAGGCAATAGATACTGCAAAGGCTAATCTTGATGACATGCCAGCAGTAATACTGAAGACTTGTGCCCCAGGAATAGCAGCATCCCAAGCCAAGCCGTTCCAAGCCAGCTACACTGGCATCTACTCATCAATGTGGAAAACTGCCATTCTCTCTACAAAAAGCAGGACAAATCCAATCCAACCAATTACTGCCTCAGCTGTCAGTGTGCCATCACGGAGCCCTGGTAAAAGTGAAGTCAACGGGAATCAGAGAACTCTCCACTGGTTGGAGTGATACTTAGCATAAAGGAAGATGATTGTAGTTGTTGGAGACCAATCATCTCAGTTGCTGACCACCACTGAAGGAACTCCTCAGGGTTGTATCCTAGGCCCAACCATCTTCAGTTACTTTATCAATGACTTTCCCTCCATCATAAGGTCAGAAATGGGGATGTTCACTGATGATTGCACAATATTCAATACCATTCGCAACTCAGATACTGAAGCAGTTTATGTCCTTATGCTGAAAGATCTAAATAACATCCTAGGGCTGATAAGTGAGAAATAACATATGCACCACACAAATGCCTGGCAATGACCACCTCCAACAAGAGAAGCAAACCATCTTCCCTTGACATTCAGTAGCATAACCATTGTTGAATCCCCCACTATCAGCATCCTAAGGGTTACTATTGACCAGAAACAACTGAACCAGCCATACAAAAACTGTGGCTACAAAAGCAGGTCAGAGGCCGGGAATTCTGTGACGAGTAATCCACCACCTGACTTCCCAAAGTATGTTCACCATCCATAAAGTACAAGTCAGGAGTGTGATGGAATACTCTCCATTTGCTTGGATTACTGTGGCTCCAACAGCACTCAAGAAGTTCAACACTATACAGGAAAAAGCAGCCCGATTGATCAGCACCCTATACACTAACTTAAACATTCACTCCCTCCACCCTCAATGCACAATGGCCGCAGTGTGTACCATCTACAAGGTGCACTGCAGCAACTTGCCAAGTCTGCTTTGACAGCTCCTTCCAAAACTGCGACCTCTACCACTTAGGAGGACAAAGGCAGCATATGCATGGGAACACCACAACCTTCAAGTACCCCTCCAAGCTTCTATCAATGTTACTTCACTGCTGTTGGATCAAAATCTTGGAACTCACTTCCTAACAGCACTGTAAGTATACCTACATTACATGGCCTGCAGTGGTTCAAGGAGGTGGCTCACCACTACCTTCTCAAGGGCAACAAACGTTGGCTAAGCTAGTGATGTCCAAATTCCAAGAAAGAATAAAAAAAACACGCTCTGTTCAGGTAGGTTTGTTTCCTATGGGCCCAACAGAGCAGAGAGAGAGGATGGAACATTAGTGAATTCCAGAAATGCTACAAAATATTCAAAACCCCAACACCCCCCTCCAGTGTGACTGAACTCCAGGAGCTAGATTTTCAAAGTGGAACTGGAAACCTGATATCTGGTTGAATTTTGCATCCCGACACCATGCCTCAGCTGTGTCTGTCATGAGATGGTGCTTTTAAATGCTAATGCCCTGAATGCTAATGGGCAAGAGGAGAGATCGGTGCCCAATTATTGGTGCAGAGCACCTCTAGGAGGTGGGAGCTGCCTACAGTATGGCAGCGGGAAACCCAGGGGCAGCCACGATGTGGCCTGCCGCTGCCTTACCGCTGAGAAGATGTCATGAAGGTATAATAATTTTCATAATATTTTTCTGGTTTACTGTGAAGTAGGTTTATGGGGGTAAGTGTAGTTGGGTCTGTATGTGTGTGACTTAATTACATTTGGGGGAGAAACTTCTCCCCATCGGTTGGGGGGAGGGGGGGTTGGATGAGAATGGGCGCAGGTGGGCACGTAGCCGATCGCCACCCGCGATCAGCTGCACGCCACCATTTTACATAAACTTTAAAAACCTTCATGAAACCTCATCCCGCCCTTGGATGAGGTTTCATGATAAATGCAAAGGCCGCCTGGGCTCTTCGCCTGCCCACCAATCTTAAGGTTGGATGGGCAGCTCAGTTAATTAGTTTAATTACCATTTAAATGGCCTTAATAGGCCTTTGACAGTTCGGTGGGCACACGGCCGACTCCTGTGCGTGCCCGCTGAACTCAAGGTCTGAATTACACGTGGTGTCGCCGGGACACATGCCTGACATCACCGCGCATCAATTTACATGTCGGCGAGTGGGCCCTGCCCCCAGTCACCGACCCAAAGATTCTGCCCTTGGAGTTAAGTAGACTGCAAGCTTTAACTCACCAAATGATGCTGGGTGCTTGACATGCTAATGAGTAAACATGGACACTGCCTTAACATATAAAGTATGATGGGGATTTGCATTTTTAGATAGATAAAGGGAGATTTGAATTTCAAAAGGAATTTCAAAGTCTGTTTACAACTAGTCAGATAAGCAAGGCTAAGAAATGTGTTTATTCTTCCCAAAGGTTACTGACAATAGTAGCAACATGAAAGTTTGTATATTGTGAGGACGATATAGTTTCAAAGATATATGAAACAATATAATTTACATATTAAAAAGAGAGAAACACATATAAAGGGCAATGAAGGGTTATGTGAGAGGAGCAGGTCATGTAAGATGTAAGGGAAGTGTGTGAACTGGCCTTAATGGAGTCTCCCGTATCTGTGCATAAGTCTGCTGTCTACCAAAACTGACGCTGGAGAAAAGCCATTTGGAATTCCACTGTCCAAGGTATTGTGTTAATTTGGTGGATCTGCTTAAAATTTAAAATCTATTTTTGGACTGTTATCTTAAAGGGAGTGCAACTGGGAGTCGGGTTAATTATGAATTTTAAGAGTTATTATAGCAGGAATTTCTAGTCTTATGTATGTGCTTGAAATCTTTTCTTTTGTCAGTAAATATTTTAAATTTAATTTTAAAAAAACCTCTAAAAGTCTTGGTGGGCTTATTACTTCTGAATTCAGTGCATGTATCTCGTAAGAAATACAAATTGCAAAACCATTGTGACAGTGTGAACAAGTTGCCCTCATGGATTTGATCCGCTTGGCACACATCATCTGCCAGGTTATAACAGAAGGCCAGCAGCATTAACTTGAAGGAAAGTGGCCACGCAGCCAAATTGAACGTAATTGTAGGCAATATCCTCCATGCACAGACATTTTTCATCCAATACAAACAAACTTTGACCCTGACATGCACTAGACTATTCAGGTTCACTGGAATCCCTTTTGAAAATTGCAACCCCCTGCTTGCCAGCCCATTAACAAGCTCAGAAAAAGGCTGTTAATCACAGACAAGCATCCCAGCCCCCAAGCCAGTACATTGTAAATTTGAAACTGCCCCCGAGGCGTTGGGCTCCAGAGATGGCGAACTTGATTTTCTTCCTCAAGCTTGGCTGAGAGCCCGGACAGCTATTAGAATACTAGAACAGCTGCCTGCCAGAGGAAACATTGTTCGATTGACAGTTCAGGCTCTCTGATCTCTGCTGTGAATTTCACAACATTTGTTTACACAAGATAAATGGTTTCAATGGTTTGTGGTTTGTGATTTGTGAGACTTCAAAGGACCTGGATAATTGGCACTTGTATTGCAGATTTTCTTTTTCAAATATAGGAGAAGTTTACGAATTTGCAGTGGGGCAAAGGGTCATTCCTATGTGTTACTAAACTGCAGCATTTCCACAGCCTTCTCCCCCACAACATCATGCTAAATTAACTCCTGAGCTGCAAAACATCAGCACCTCCACCGTAATCTGGCCTTACCTCAATTATGCCAAATTTTTGGACTAGTCTTCTAGTCCAAATTCACCCACAAACTCTGCCGCTAAACCTTATAAACCCCTTCTGCATTAGGCAACTACATACAACTTGACACCATGTTAGAATGCATCCTGCATTTTAAATATCTAAAAGATAAAAATTAGTTACCTAGATAAAGGAAGCAGTGTATCTTCAGACTTACCAAGAGCAATGCCACAGACATATATCACTAATCCTGATGGAGATTGGCAGTAAATTTAAGTCTTCAGTCCCAATTCAGGGTTTCACTGAAATGTATAATCAAAGTAAAAGTTTGATTGTCACTGTTTGTGACATCATCTGATCCATTAAATTGAATTACCTGTAACTTACAGCCAGCCATCTGTTATTGCATAATAATTACTGCTTCGGCAACATCAAAAGACTAACAAACACAATTTAGCTTGTGTCATTCAAATCAAACAACCACATTGTTTCATAATGTTGCCACACAATCTGCTTCCAATTTCCTTTCATTTAAATCAAACACTCTGAGGCCTAAATTCCTTGAGGTTGCAAACTGTTCACAGTTTCATCAGTGGTCAGAATGGAAAGGCCTGAGGATGGAAGTAAATTTGTCCTTGGACTGCATCAGTGTAAAGCAGACAAGCTGTGGACGACAACAAGGTGGCCAGTCACAGTTCACCTGTTAAGGTCTGATGAATTTAACCCCTTACAGAGGCCTAGAGCTAATTCCTGCATTCATATAGAGCCTTAACACATTGTCAAAGTATTTTAAGTGTTTCATGCAACAGATTAGGGTTGAAGTACTGTTGTCACGTAGACAACCATTCTGTGCCAGGAACATTCCCATAAAGACAATAGAGATTTAATAATGACTAGCAAGTGAGTTTAAATCTTCTGTTCCATTTCAGGGCTTCACTGAAATATATAACTAATGCATGTTGACTGTCACAGTTTAATCTAATCATCTGATTAATTGCATCGAATTAAATTGAATTGGATATAGGCATTTGAGGGAAAAGACCTTTACTCAGATAATTAAGATGCAGAATCAGTTTTATTGGAGTGAGGATGGAAAACATGGTGCATGTAGTTTAAAAGCCCCCTAACAGCAGTAGTAGCGTCAAACAGAGCATAAACCAGGAAATTAGGGCAGCAGGTAACAAGGGAAGTACAATAATCATGGTGTACCATCCCCTTCATATAGACTGGGCAGGCTAACTTTGCGGTAGTATTGCAGTGATTTCATCGAATGTATTCAAGATAGTTTTTGGGGTCAGATTGTCAGGGAACCAACTAGAGGACAGATTATTTTAGAAGAAAGGTTTAAGTAAAAGATGTGGAAAGAGGCAGGTTTAATTAATAACCTTGTAAAATAATGGAACCTCTAGGAACGAATGATCATCATATGATGAATTGTATGTTGAATTTGAAAGTGATTTAGTTAAGTCCGAAACAAAGGTCTTAAATCTGAACCGAACAAGCGATGAAGTTATGAGGGGTGAGATACGGCAGGTTGGTAAACTAGATTAATCAATACGACTTAGATAAGGAATGGCAAACATTTAAAGTATTAATTCATAGCTCACAGCAAATATGCATTCCCTAAAGGAATAGCAACCCAATGGGAAAAGTGGCCCATCGTGGCTGACAAGAGAAGTTTAAAATTGTATAGGAGTGAAGGAAGAGCTTAAAAATGTTGTCAAAAAGAGTAGTATCCTGAGGATTGGGAGGGTTTTATAATTCAGCAAAGGAGGACCAAGAAATTAAATACATTCAAGGCTGAGTTCGACAGATTTTTGATTGTTAAGGAAGCTGAGGGTTATGCAGGCGGAGGGGGGGCGGGGGGTTGTCAGGCAGGAAAGTGGAGTTAAGGCCATAATCGGATCAGCCATGATCTTATTGAATGACAGAGCAGGCTCAAGAGGCCAAATAGCCTACTCCTGCTCCTATTTCTTATGTACTGCGTTCTCATGTCCTTAAATAAATGGCAGAGGTGTCAAACAAATACTTTGTATCTGTCTTCACTTTAGAAGATACAAAACAAATTCTGCTACAGGAGAAAAGGGTGTAGATTTGTTGGCAAGTTGACTTTGACTGACTGAGGAGTTGCCATGGAGAAAGCAACTATAGACTGCCTAAGCTCCTGGGTCTCGTGTGTATAAACTGTTGTGACCTTTTGAAATTTGGCGTTCTTGGGTTGGCCCTAATGAGTGTAAGATGAAAAGCATTGGTAACAGCTCTCTCTTTTCAGTAATTGCTTTAAGTTCCTCATTCTCACTAGAACGTCATTAGGCTTCTCTACTATTTCTACAATATTGTCCTGGTTGATTGACACTTTTATAGGGCTGTAGTAAAAGCAGTTTTTTTTAAAGGAAGCTATGAATGAATGTTTTATAAATATAAAATAAAAACAGAAAATACTGGAAAAACTCAGCAGGTATGGCAGTAACTGTAGAGAGAGGCTGTTCTTTTTTAAAGTTTATTCACACATGACATTGTTTCTATAAGATTGATTGGTTTTGTACAGAGTGTATACTTGGTGAATGGACACAGAAGTGCCATAGTTTGGTATGGAGGGTATGAGGAGCCATGGAGGGTGGCTGTAGGAGTAAAAGTTTGTATGAAGGGTATGGGTAAGATTGTTTGAAATTACCTTTCAAATGATTCCCTCATCCAGAGTACAGATCATGATAGCTCTGAGTGGCCATGAACCATGACTCCTTGAAAAGCTGGCTCGGCTCCATGGGGGGAATTTTCTCCCCGTCGCGGGGGCTGGGTGGGAGCGGGCGCGGGAGGGCTATTTTGCCTGGCGGGCCAATTAAGACCCGCCCAGTGTGACACTCATCCGGAAGCACTGAGCGCTCCCTGTGCGGGCGGGGGTGAGTAGGCTGAGTCAGGACCTGCACTCTTTCGCGCATGCGCACAAAAGAACGCAGAAATCTCCCTGAGGCACAGCGCTGTCTCAGGGAGATTAGTTTGAATTTTAAAAATGTAAATAAAAGAAGAGAATTTTTTTTAAGACGGCCCCCTCATGTGTCAGTGTCACATGAGCTGGGATATGTCTGTGAATTTTAATGAAAAAAATTATTTGAATTATAATTATAAAGGCCTTAATAGGCCTTTGACAGTTCGGTGGGCACGGAGCTGACTCCAGTGCCCGCCCGCCGAACTGAAAATCAGAATAAAAACAAAAAGCTAAAAGTTGCCAGACCTGCTGAGTTTTTCCAGGTAATTCTGTTTTTGTTTTGAAAATCAGAATGATGCGTGGTGACGTCGGGATGCACGCCTGATGTTGCCACGCGTCATTTTACGTGTTGGCGAGCGGGGCCCACCCCCGCTCGCCGACCCGAAGATTCCGGCCCATGTAAACTTTGGCAGGCTAGGAGATGCCTATCCCTGCAATGGAGCTGGCCAAGTTGGGAGTGCAGGGTGCGGGCTAGTGATTTGCATCTCTATCTTGTCTTGATGAAAACTAAGAGTGCTGGAATTGGCGCGTGGAACCCTGAAATCGGGTCCCCTGACTCCGTGAAAGTGAGCCCTTTGTCTTCATACCAAGAAAGCATATACTTACCTTTGAGAGAGGGCAGTCAAGGGGCATTATGCTGATCACCAGGATGTAGGGATAGTCCAATGATGAGAGATTGTATACTGTAGGCCTATATTCCCTTGAACCCTTGAATTTGTACGAATGAGAGGTGATCTCTTTATACCTAGAGAGAAAATCAGCTCTAAAGCCTCTTGCAATGTTTTTCAGCAAGAACAGCACAATTAAATTCTCTTCACCTTTCATTATCAAGGTTGTTTGTTCACCTACAAAAGTTCAAACAATTAAGAGCAGATTGGATTTGAATAATCCTGTTATTAAGGCACAACGTGTATTGCTCGCAATTTATTGAGGTAGCTTCTGACAGGAAGAAGTCACTTGGTGCAGGCAGTTGAATAATGACCCTGCAAGTAAGAGAGTTTAGAGTAAAGAAGATTGTTATTGATTGTCAATAAATGTAATCAGGTGGGTCATCTTACCTGTAGGCTTGTACCAAATTGTTCTGTTTGACCAAATGACTATATGGATCCAGCAAATAAATGTTGAAATTAGCAATCTAAAAGTAAGCCAATGAAGCATCGTTAGGGTTGGGTGCTTGGGATGCCAAAAATAATTTGAAGGAAATTGTAGTAATGGTGTTAGGGAGAACAATGTGAAGCTGAATGTGATGCTTGCAATGCAATACAGAATTGGACCGTGATACTGCAGAGAGATGAAGAGAAAGCCATTCACTATCATTTTCACCTTTTTAAAACAAAAGGTTTCAATGGTAGTGGCAATGTGATTACTCGTGAAACCTGTAAATTGATTGTGTATAAGTTTTCGAAGCACATGTTTCTTTTTTTATCATGCATAACTACGAAAATAATAAATGGTTCGATGCAGATTAATACAGGGTTTGAAGGTAGCAGCCTAACAATTAAAAACTGGCATCCCACACTATCGGATTGGGCTGTAGGGCTCTCTTTGTCATTCAAACCCTCCTGTCATTGCTGGATTGAGTTCTGAAAATTTCTTGCATGGGACAAAGTAGTTGTGTCCCATACAAATTGTATAATTAATTAACTTGCAGTTATATACATTTTAGGTAATCACATTCATATTTTAACTTTGAGCAGTAATCCTCCATTTACCATTCCCCATCAGCTCAAAGAGCCAAATCATTTCTTTGCTCATTGCCCTCTGGCTCATGGCTTTTGCCTCTTCCTACCAAGTAGTTTTAAACAATAGTACTTTGCACTGCTTACTTTGGACTAAATTTTCTCCCCAAAAATTCACTTAGCAATTTAATCAGGAAGTCTAGCTTTTAAGGGAGAAAGTTAACTCCCTGGCAGACAGCTGGCAGAACACATGGGAGCAGCATATCAGGTCTATCTTGGCAACCAGGCCTAATTTAAATGGGTCTAGGACATTGCTCACCCCAAACAGGCAGCTAGAGGCTACCTGTCTATCGGCCGATTAAGCTATTTCAATGTGATATGTTATGGAAAAGTATTTTGGAAGACATGGAAAGGGAGGAGCCTGGGAGCACAGCAATCCATGGCATTCTCATGGACCACTTCTACACAGTATTGTTCCCACTGCTAAAATGGCCTTGGGTTCCTATCTACTTAATTAGACCCCAAGGAGCGTAAGTTGGCGATCTGAGTCAGGTGGATGAGTCAGCTTCCCAGCCATGTGACAGCTTTAACATAGTCCTTAGTGGAACTGCAAAAAGCAATAGGTGAACCACTTGAATTTTAATTCCCCCACCACCTGGTTCCAATAACAAGAAGGAAGTCAAAATCCCTCCATTAGTATTTATGTGGTTCTACTCCTTCTATTTAACCGGCTCAGTAAATTTGTAGCAAGGTTACTGCAGAAAGCTGGGTTTAGTTAGTATTCTTCCTTCTGAGACATATTTAATATGCTACCTGTGTTTTTTTTAACAAGGAAAAATTGATTGCAACATATCAAGTGCAGAAAAATTCAAGTGGATGACACAAACCAGGAACTGTACACACTCAATAAAAACACTGGGGCTAGGAGACTCAGCAGCCTAGAAATGTCCTCCCAAGGTCCAATAATGACAAAGAGGAAACTGCTTCTGGATGAAAATGCACCATCCACCAAATCGGGTAAGGACAAACAAGAGGAATCCTTCTCCCTCAACTGAAGTAAGCATTCAGGTGATTTGCCAATTCATTTCTATGCTTATGAGATATGAGGCTTAATACTCAGGTCTCCTTGAACCTCACCATTTGTATGGAGTAATTAACCAGCAGGGTGGGCGATATGGAGAGTGGTGGAATCCAAATGTCTCTCACGTTGTCTCTGTAACCTGAAGGCAAATGGGAATAAGCTGCCAGCTGCTTCTTTCATCATCGGTTTCCCTCTTAAGCTCATGTTGGTATTTTTGGGGATAGGAAAAGCTTAACAAAGTTATCCACAATTATTGACGACGTTCATTTCCATTCCTTCTGTTATTTAACTTTCCAGAAGCTGCAATGTTGAATGTATGTTAATGCCAAGCAATGATTTCATTCAGTGCGCGAGAGTTTGTGGCTCAAGTTATTTCATGTGCTTCTTGAGGTTCATTAGTGCTGAAGAACAAAATATCCTTTCAGGAGCAAGTTTTGTTTATGAATCACAATTTAAAAACTTGTCGATGTGAACTTGCATGTAAATAATGCTATTAAGCCTGGCTGGGAGCACATATTTAAGTCAGGATGAGTTTTGCTAGTTTCTGTAGAAAAACACTTACTTTCAAGCACCCATGCCTTTGAAAAGAAAATCATGATAAGTACCCTGTAAACATTATTAATGATAATGGTCATAAATAATTCAACATCCTGAATGTTTCCTATGCATCTAAATTGACTGAAATTTTTAAAGTCAAGTTTATATGGTAAAGTATTCACAACACAGATCTAATTCTTATAGAGTTTGAACATGTTAATATTTTACAGATTTATATAGACCAGAATCGCCCCAGGTATGCACTATTCGCCCACCACACCATTACCTCGCTGCTTCATCAAGCCGGGTGCCATATTTAAAGTCCAGCCGCACACACCACATCTCAGTGCTTCCAGGCTACCACTGCTGTAGGGAAGATGTCCACGAAAGGCAAAAAGTCTGCAGCCCCAGGCATAGCGACATGTCACTGGAATGCCTTTAGGATGCCGTGGAGGCCTGTCGGGATGTCCTGTACTCCCGCTCTGGCTGCAGGATGGGCAGCAGCGTGACCAACCAGTCTTGGGACGTGGTGGCAGCTGTGGTCAACGCTAAAGCCCTTCAAAGGAGGACAACCACCTAGTGCCACAAGAGGATGAATGATCTCCTCCGTTCCAGGGTAAGTCACTTTTCTCATCACTCTCAACTCACACATTCATAAACCCATCACACATCCACAAGGACCTCACTCACTGCCAGTTCAAGGGACATCACCATTCACTTTCTCATACACACCTTTATTGTCCTCATCCTGTCCATGGGACCACTCACCACCCACACAGGCCAGGCACACATCATCTGGCCTGGCAGGCATCCTGCTTACACTCTCTCTCCATCTGTATTCATGTAGGACAAGTTGACACACAGCAACAGGGAGAGGTCGCAGGCTGGTGGAGGAATGCCTGAGATCAAAGTCCTCACACACTTTGAAAACAGAGCCATCCAGCTGGCCAACGAAGATCTGACCATTATTGTGCCGACGGTGAGGTTGGCGGTGCTCTACCAACTGAGGGTCCAGCAGTGCAACATCCAACAGACAACCATGCTGTGAGTGATGTGCCCTGTTTCACAGCTGCCATGAAACTATTAATGTATATAATGTTATTGGAAACTATTTTTTAAAATAGAGGTTTAGTCCGTGGGTGTGTCTTTGTGTGTCTTAATTGGATTAAAGCCAGCTAGTCTGGGTGCTTTGATGTATAGTAGTTTTGAGTTGTAAACACAGAGGTAGAGGACATTTGCATTTTGTTGAATAGAGCATTCAAGAGTGGGAGTGAAATCTTGTACCTGGCTAGGAGACACCGATCAATGTTTACCGGGGAACCAGGAAATGGCAGAGGAGTTGAATAAATACTTTGCTTCAGTCCTCACGGTAGAACACACTAATAGCATTCCAAAAATACTGAATAATCAAGGGGCAAAAGTTGGGGCTGGGAGGGAGGAAATAAATATAATAATTATCAAAAGAGAAAAAGCACTAGGGAAAATAATGGGGCTAAAGGCCAATAAGTCCCGTGGACCTGATGGGTTGCACCCCAGGATATTAAAGGAAGTAGCTGCAGAGATAGTGGATGCACTGGTAGTAATCTTCCAAGAATCCTTAGATTCTGGAAAATGCCCAGGAGATTGGAAAACTGCCAATGTAACATCATTATTCAAAAAGGGTGGGAGACAAAAAACAGATAACTATAGGCCAGTTGGCTTAACTTCTGTCATTGGGAAAATGTTACAGTCTATTATACAGGGTGTAATAACAGAGCATTTAGAATTACATAATCTAAACAAGCAGAGTCAGCATGGCTTCATGAAGAGGAAATCATGCCTGACAAATTTATTAGAATTCGTTGAGGAGATAACAAGCAGGATAGATAAAGTGGAACCAGTAGATGTAATATATTTGTATTGCATTCGATAAGGTACCACATGTAAGGCTATTAATAAGATAAGAGCCCATGGTGTTGGGAGTATTATATTAGCATGGATAGAAGATTGGCTAACTAATAGAAGACAGAGAGTTAGGATTAGGGGGCATTTTCAGGATGGCAAACTGTAACCAATGGAGTGCCACAGGGATCAGTGCTGAAACCTCAATTATTTACAATATATATGAATGACTTAGATGAAGGCAGTAAATATACTACCGCCAAATTTGCAGATGATAGAGAAATAGGTGGGAAGGCAAGTGGTGAAGATGACACAAGGAGTCTACAGAGGGGTACAGACAGGTTAAGTGAATGGGCAAAAAAGTGGCAGATGGAATATAATGTGGGAAAGTGTGAGGTTATGCACTTTGGCAGGAAGAATAGAGGAGCTGAATACTATTTAAATAGAGAAAGACTGTAGAAGGCTGCAGCACAGAGAGATTTGGGGGTCCTTGTGCATGAATCACAAAATGCTACCATATAAGTTCAGCAGGTAATAGGGAAGGCAAATGGAATGTTGGCCTTTATTTCAAAGGGAATGGAGTATAAAAATAGGGAAGTCTTGCTAAAACTATTCAAGGCACTAGTTCGACCACACCTAGAATACTGCGAACAGTTTTGATCCCCTTATCTAAGGAAGGATATACAGGCATTGGAGGCAGTCCAGAGGAGGTTCACTAGGTTGATTCCGGCAATGGAGGGATTTTCTTATGAGGAGAGGTTGAGTAGGTCGGACCTGTACTCATTGGAGTTTAGAAGAATGAGAAGCGACCTCATTGAAACATATAAGGTTCTTAGGGAGCTTGACAGGGTAGATACTGAGAGGTTGTTTCCCCTTGTAGGACAGTCTAGGACCAGAGGGCATAATCTCAGAGTAAGGGGTTGACCATTTAAAACAAAGATGAGGAGGAATTTCTCTCAGAGGATAGTGAATCTGTGGAATTCTTTACCACAGAGGGCTGTAGGGGCTGGGTTGTTAAATATATTCGAGACTGAGGTAGACAGATTTTAAACCAAGGCACTGTGGCGCAGGAGGCCATTCAAGAGGGGGGAGCAAAAAGACAAGTGGTAGTTGTAGAACAATGTTCATGTCACTCAGATGTGAAACTTTCTCCACAAGATAAAAGCAGGTGTCTCATCCAGCGCCTCTTCCCTGTGCTTTGTGCAGCCTTCAGACCAAAGTGATGATCCAGCCTCACACTCTCCAGATACATTACTGATGTCTGCACCTCGGCGGTGCTGGTCATTGCTGCCAGAATGTCGCAGGCAGGCGTCACAGAGTTCCGTCATTCTCTCTGAGCGCTCACAGCACCTTTAAGGTGGGGATGGCTAACATCTCTTCAGCATCTGTGACCAGTGACGTGGTGCTCCTGAAGGGGTCAGGTGCTGAATGCGGACAAAGGATCAGGTGCATTTAAAGTTTCACAGCTGCGTTTCCATGATATGACCCTGATCATGGAATGCAAGCGAGCTGCCCTCGGCCAGACAGGAGTTAGACAATCTCAGAGGCTGTGTGAAGATCTATGGAGTGTCCTCACTGCATGTTGTCATCATCCTCCTGCAATCAAGTGACTGTTAGGGCCTCCACTGCGTCTCCATGACAGGAGCATTATCACAGAGGGTATGTGCATTGCCATAAGCTAGACTGGAGTTAAACGTTCACAGATGCAATGTGAGGATCTACGGTGTCTCCTCACTGCATGTTATCATAATCCTCCACAAATGTAGCAGCTATGAATGACTCCCGAGTGCACCTGCCTCGTCTGGCCAGTGCGAAGGCCTCATCCCCGTCATCGCTGCCTTTGAGGACCTCCTCACATCATCCCCATCAATGTCCTCCTCATGCGAGGAGACCTTCAGCTCCTCCATCTTCTCCTCAGCCAGCTCCTCTCCCTGTTGCAGCGCCAGGTTGTAAAGGGTGCAGCAGGCGACGATGATGCGTGACACCCTCTATAGACTATGTTGCAGGACTCCACCAGACCAGTCCAGGCAGCGGAACCTCATTTTCAACATCCCAATGGTTTGCTCCACCAAGTTGCAAGCTGGAATACATCATGGATTTGTGAACGACTGAGAATGTAGGAATCGTGGACACTCCCTAGAAACTGTGCACACACCTGCAGGATGCGTTTCTGGTGGCCGCACAGCAGCTGCAGCTTCAGCGAATGGAATCCCTTGCGGTCGATGTAGTTGACTGTGTGTTGTGATGAAGACCTGAGCGCGATGTCAGTGCAGTCAATGGCACCCTGCATCTGTAAAAAACCCGAGATCTGGGCAAATCCAATTGCTCTTGCATCCTGGCTGTCCTGGTCCCGGGTGAAATGCACAAAGTTGTGTGCCCTTGCGAAGATGTCGTCCACAACCTCATGGATGCATATACGGGTGGAGGCTTGTGATATTTCTGAAAGGAGCCACCGGCGTAGAAATTGACCACCACTGTCGCTTTCATGGCCACTGGCAGTGGATGCCCTCCATGTCCCCGTGACCCCAAATCCTGCAGCAGGTGGCAGATGTGGCTGACCAGCTCCATGGGCATGCACAGTCTTTGGCGACGCTGGCTCTTGGTCATCTGCATTCATGAAAGGCAACGTCTATAGACCCTGGATGTCACTAAGCGCCGACCAGTGATGGCCCTTCTTCCTGAGGGTGTTGCTCGACCCTCTGCACAGCCCAGGCACCTCAGTCGTTCTCTCCTCTGTCATCTTTGCTCTCTATAAGCCACATGGCATACAGGTATTTCACCAGGCTCCATGATCCTGATGTACTCCTACAGGATGAAAGAGAGAGACATGTGGGTTAGCATACGTGTACTAAGACCCTTTCCTGGTTAAGTGTGAAGGCCCCTTACTGCATTGCGGAGAGTGCTGGCCACCATTTGGTTTGCCTAGAGATTAGTGCGCTGCATGGCTGCCCGAAGCCCCACCCACGTCTGCCTCACTCCACCCGACCAATTGGCAGGCAGATTTGCCCACAGGACTGCATGCTGTGCTCTCAGCTCAGGCGCTGGCATTGTCCTAACCCACACTGAAAAGCTGCACTGTTAGCTTGAACCATGGGGGAGGCTGGTCCAAACCGGGATGCCGATATTGCGAGGGGCTGTGAGCGCCTCCACCAGTGATTGCTCCATGGCTAGCTTTAGCAAGGAGATTGTACAGTGTGTGCAGTCATCCAACTGCTCTGCATCCTCCTGAAAATCTCATTACCTTGCAGTCTATTCTCGAGGGGTGAAACGCTCTGGACCCCTTGGTGGCACTTTGATGCCTCGCCATTGCTTGAGTGGGCAGATAAGCTAGAGGCCCGACTCCAATCATATCAATGGCTGAGCCTGAACTGTCTTAATCGCAGAGGAATGGTCATTTTATATAAGGTGTCCCTAATGCGTGGCTGCTTCCCTCGCCCAACGTACTACCTCGAACGCTTGAGCCTTACATTCAGTCGCAGGGCAGCCCTAACCTCCACACCCCACCAAGTCACCTCAACCGCAGGGCTGCTCTTCTCCCCAACCCCATCAAATCACCTCAACCTAACTGTATGGCTGCCCTTGCATCCCCCAAGTCACCTCAAGTGCAGGCCTGCCCACTTTCCCCACCCAACCCCACCCCCAAGTCAACTCAAACGCCATAGACTTTGAGGTGCATTGGAACTTGTTCTTTTTCTGTTTGCTTTCTAGAGGGAACACACCCGAACTAAAATGCATGCCAGCGGCATGCCCAACTTGCTTTTCTTTAAAGGTTAGTTCACACCAACAATTGGGCTTTCCATTTGGAGCTGGGATACAGGAGCTTGGTCTGTTTTTGTGTCAGAAACTCACCTCAGGTGGGAAAGTGACAGAGATGTGAATTTTCCCGACAGTGAGGCCTTAATTGGTAGGTAGATGGTTTTTGTGTCCAACTAAAGCTAGTGGGGACAGGAATAGAGACAGGTTTCAGACACCCAAGGCAGCCTTCACTGAGGCTGCTGGTTGTGTTGAGGGAGAGAGTTTGTGCCAAAGCCTGTCACTGGAGTGCAGGGAGCCAAGATGACACACGGGAGCTGTGAGGGGATGATGGAGGTTCTCTTCCTGGAGGGTGACAAGAGGAAGCCATTTCCTTCTGCCTCCAATTCCTCCCCCTTTCTTACCCCCTGCTCTTCCCCTGATGAGTTGTCCCCTTCCAAGGCCTCACCTCCTTCAAGGTTCACGTCTCTCTAGAGGGCCATGCCATGGAGAGCGCAACAGGATCACTACAATGCACGCAGGAGGGTTTCAGAGGACACCATTTGACCACACCAGGCACAGATCCAGTGCCCTCTGAGCCCACAAAGCCTTTTCAGTTTTTTTAAAAATTAATTTTATTGGATGTGGGTTTCACTGTCTAGGCCAGAATTTATTGCCCATCCCTAATTGCCCAGTTGGGAGGGGGGAACAAAGGTGTCGGGTGGGGTGTGATTGGGAGGTGGGGAGGGAGTGCTGAGGTAGGAGGGTGTAATGGGGGAGAATGTGACAAGTGGCGAGGTAAGTGTAAGGGAGGAAGAAGATGTAAGAGAAGGAGTTCAGAGGGGAGAAGGAATCCGGCGGGGAGGAAGGAGTTCGGAGAGGGGAGTAAGGGTGGAGAAGGGTGTAAGGGAGAGGATGTCCAGGTGAATGTGCAAGGGAGGGAGTCTGTGGAGTCAATGACTGCTTCCTGGGGAGCAAACTGAGGGAGGGAATGGTAGGAGGAAATGGTGAGTATGAGAAGGGGAAGAATGAGCCAGAAGGGTGGGAGGATGATGTTGCGACTGGAGCGGTAGAAGGGATGGTGGTTGGTGGGGACTTGGAGGCAGATATGGACCCTGGGGGTAGGAAGGAGGACTTTGGGGAGGTCACTGTGGATTGGGGTGGAATTTTTGGGAAGGCAGGGAACATGAACGTTCACCATCATACCCTGGAAAGAAAAGTGCTCTGATTGTTAGGTGATGATGGGGAGGTGGAAGTTGATGTTGGGGGGTCAACAGTGTTGGGGGAAGGACATGTGTGACTGGAGGAGAGGAAAGGATGGGGGAGCTGAGAAAAAACCTTACTATGACTATGTTTTTGAAATCAAAAGCAAGTGGAGCCTCGTGTTGGACAGGAACAGGTGCTGCATGGGAGTGTGATCAGTGGGTGGGTGGAGATGCAGGTCAGCTCAGATGGACAACTGAAAGAGAACCCAAGCAGGCAGCACTGAAAATGCTTGGGACAGTGAGATGAGTGTGACGGACGAAGGCTCCGCCAGGGTGGGAGAGTGCTCGCATGAGGCTCCGCAAGGCCCTGCCACACACACATTCTTCTCTCACCAGAATCACTTGTGGTCTGGCTGCATGCAGCTGAACTGCTAGTGGGGGAGTGGGATGCAGGGGGAGGACGCCCAAAGCCTGTAAATGAAGCTGAAACACACCATTACACATTGCTCAATGAAAGTGAATATATTTTCAGGTTATAAAGTGACAAAATATGTTCACACGTGCAGCCACTTGTGATCAGAAATTCTTAACTTTTCTAGGCCTACCACTTCTTCTAGGTGCTGCCCTGACACCCACAGGATGGGTGGAGACAGACTCTGCAATGGTTGTCCTTGTTGCCTCTGATGAGTTTGGCATTGGTCCTCTGGAGAGCCGAGGCCTTGTGGGACCCGGCTTGTTTTGGCTGTCCTCCTGTTGGCCAGCTGCTCCTTCTGCAGTGACAGAGGATGATGTTGAGGGGGTCACAAACAAAGGGGACTTGGAGGGAGAGGACAGCTTCTGAAATTCCTGAGAGGGTGACCCAGGGGTATCCAGCTGCTGTTCCTCCACCCTTCGGGTGCCCGAGGGCCCCGTTCTGACTCCTTAAGGGATAGGAGCACCTGGAGGGACGTCGAGGTGCCCCATTTCCCGCTTGTGTTTCCATTGCAGGAACTCACCCACAGCTACCGCGATGGGGGGGGGGGGCGCAGGCCGGCGTGCATCTCCTTGTACTGCTGGACCAGGGTGTCCATGGCATCTGCTATCCTTCTCATGGAGACCTCCATACGCGCAAATGTAAGCACCACTTCATCAAAGAGCAGGCGGACTTACTCCTCTGACTCGCATGCCACACTGTTGAGGGCTTCCAACAACCCTGCGTGATTTTCCCCCACCTTCTGCTGACTCTCGACGATGAGTTGGAAGGCCGAATCCAGAGGCTCATCATCTGACTTAGACTTCACAGATGCCTCCATCACATAATGCCAGTCCATAAGACCATAAGACGTAGGAGAAAAAGTAGGCCATTCAGCCCATCAAGTCTGCTCCGCCACTCAATGCGACCATGGCTAATATGATAATCCTCAACTTCACTTTCTTGCCTTTTCCCCATAACCCTTGATTGCCTTACTGATTAAAAATCTATTTATCTCAGCCTTTAATATGTTTAATGACCCAACCTCTACAGCCCTCTGTGGTAAAGAATTCCACAGATTCACTACCCTCTAAGAGAAGAAATTCCTCCTCATCTCTGCCTTAAATGGGCGACCCCTTACTCTGAGATTATGCCCTCTGGCCCTGGACTCTCCCACAAGGGGAAAGAACCTCTCAGCATCTACCTTGTCAATCCTCCGAGTGCCGGGGAGCTCAGCTGAACCTGCCTCCTCCTGCTCTGGATACGTGTCCCTTCAGTAACCACCAGATTGTGAGCCCGAGCCTGCTCTAGATCTAGGTCTCACTGAAGTGTATGTCGCTGCACTGGTGGAGGGTGTGAGTAAGCACTGTGGCAAGTCTTCCAGGCTGCTTATTCCCAGCACTTCAATGGACGAAGTGTCCTCTTAGCTAAGGTGACAACCTGGATGGAGCCCAGGGACTGGCTGGTTGAGGTTGGTCACTTGGCAGAGATCCCTTTGAGCCAAAGTAGAGATAATTAGTGCATGGCAGCAAAGTCAAAAGCAGGAGAGAGAGAGAAATTTGCATACATATTTGCTCTTATAATTCCCTTCCACTTTTTGAAGGTCTATAATACTCTCCTACTGGTGTGGCTGCCCCTTTTTTATTTCTGTGGCAATCAAGGTGCCATGAGAACAGCCGGGCATCTGTATTCATTGGAAGGGCTTCCACTCCTTTAATTTGCAGCTGGTGTGTGAGCACTGTAAGAATATCATGCTTGTCTGTATCAGGTATCCAGGGGGCTGTCATGACTCCTTCATCCTTCAGCAGTGTCATGTACCACAAGCGTTCTCTCTGCCAGATTGCCCCTGCAATTAGATCCTGGAAGACAAGGGATACCAAATGAAGGTCTGGCTGCTGACCCAAGAGAGGAACCTCAGCATAGATGCAAAGCAGAGGTACACCAGGAGCCATGTCACCACCAGAGCAAGAATAAAGCAAGTTATTGGTTAGCTCAAAATGAAATTCCTGTGTCTTGACAGATCTGGAGACACCCTTCAATATTCCCCAGTAAGGGCCTTGTGATGGCTTTTGACCCAGAAACAGTATTGTGTAACAGCAGTACTGTGAGGAAAATTTGAAAATAAAGTATTTGGAGGATCTGTAATTATTTTTAAAAATGTTTGAGAAGAATTTCACTTGTAAAGGGATCACTTATAATTTTTGTATGATTAGAAGTACTGGTCCACGTGACCTGGTGATCCTTGACCCGGAGACCAACAGGAAGGAAGTTAAAATACAGAGGCGATGTGGCACATAGATGCAGGCAGATTGAGAAACAGGAGAGCTGGAAAGGAGAGTTAAGAAAGTTCCGGAAAGAAGTGTGCCATACAGAGAAGATTGAATCGGTGGAACCATGTTTACACTGAAGCTGATGCCTGTAGAGAATTGGCTAAGAAAAGTGGGAAAGAGAAGAGTGGACTGTCTAGTGACTCCATGAGACATCTTTGTTGTATCTGCTATTCCATGTGTAAATTGTAGTTTGTATCGACCATGATTTGCCTGTTACTTTATATATAATTTATGTTGATTCTGATTCATGTTAAAGTAAAAGTCACAAAATATGAAATCTTGTTGATAATTTCTTCATTTGAGGGTTGTTTGGTAAATTTGGTTATTTTGGTTTACTGACCCGCAGAGGGATTATAACAGTCTCAGGACTGTTGTGGTGTGCTGTGCCCTTCACAACATGGTGCTGCAAAGAGGACTGGTACAAGAGGAAGGTGGAGAGCACCAGGCAGCCTTGGAGAAGGAAGAAGAATCTGATGCGCTGTTGCTCCCTGGAACCATTTACCTGCCTGCCAGAGAAACATAGAAAATAGGAGCAGGAGCAGGCCATTCGGCCCTTCAAGCCTGCTCCACCATTCATCATGATCATGGCTGATCATGGTGCTACCCCTGTGGCTTCAGCAAAACTAGAGGCAAGTGACTCATTGCCTTTATCTGACACGAAATGCCTGTGGTGAACGCTGTTGGGGCTTTCGAGCTCATGAGGGCCTCGACAAAAGGCTGCTCCACCAGCACCTGTGCAGGATAATGCAGATTCCATCCAGGGCACAAAACCCCTGCTGCTCATTGCCTCTGCTACTTGCAGTCTTGCTTACTTCATCAGGCTGTCTAGCCTCTTCTGTCCGTCCTCAGGGAAGAGGATTTCACTTCTGGTGCTCACTGCATTCAATTTGGCCTCTAGGGATGATTCAGGGAGTCTGGAAACAGCTCTCACACGTCTTGCATTTTGCAGCTGTTTCCTGCTTTCTCATTGGTATATCCAATGCACTCAGTGCTGCCATTTGGGAGCCCTGAAAGGTCCCTTTAAATAGAAATACTACAATGCATGTTTAGGTGTGTCACCCTGCCCTCTCGGATAATGCCATAGTTCAGCGAAACAGGCTCTGAGCCGCAAATGGGCCCATTGTTTCGGCAGGACTAAGTCCAGAAAATTCCTTGCTTGTGTGTTGAGACATTGCTGCATTTTGGAGATGCAAAATTTCAGATAAGAGCATCATTAAGAGATTATTTTTTAAAAATTAATTTATGGGATGTGGGTGTCACTGGCTAGGCCAGCATTTATTGCCCATCCCTAATTGCACTTGAGAAGGTGGTGGTGAGCTGCCTTCTTGAACCCCTGCAGTCCATGTGGTGTAGGTATACCCACAGTGCTGTCAGGGTTCCAGGATTTTGACCCAGCGACAGTGAAGGAAGATAAAGTTATAGCACCTTACCATGACACCAGTACTTCCCAAAGCACTTCCTAGCAAATAATATACTTTAAACTGCATTGCAGTCATTCTTGTAATGTAAGGAATGCTGCAGGCAATTCACAATCAGCAAGTTCCACAAGCAGCAATGAAATAAATTATTTTGGTATTATTGCTTGAAGAATAGACATTGTCTAGAACCCTGGGAAAATTCTCTGCTCTTCTTTGAATAGTTCCATGAGATTTACATCCACTTCTGAGGCCAGGAGGAGCTCTTTCAGGTTAACTTCTGAAATGCAGTACTTTTGATACTGCAGCACTCCCACACTGACCTATCAGCCTGGATTATGTGCTCAAGTCTCTAGAATGTGATATGAACAGACCACCTCCTGAATCAGAGGTAAATGTGCCGCACTGAGCCAGGGCAACTAAATTCAATTTTTCACTGCCCGTCTTGGCGGGCGGACAAATAGAACAAGTGGCCTTTGCATTTTTTGTGCAACCTCATCCACAGGCGGAATGAGGTTTTGAACAGTGATTTAAAAAATTAAAAACTATTAAAACCCATTTTTAACATGCCCCTGCTCACGTGACAGACATGTTTTCCTTATTTTTGAAATCTTTATTCTTAATGTTGAAAATCTTCAGCTTCCTGAGGCAGCTCTGTGCCTTCAGCGAGCTTTCATTGAGCGCACCCCACTTTTGCTGTCAGCAGGGACCCAAGGCTGTATTTTATGGCTTCTAGCCATTTAAGTGGCTGACACCGGGGCTGCTGTCCCTATTAAGGATAGCTGTCTGCCCCTAAGTGATTCAACAGCTCAGTGGGTTCAGCAGTGCAACCCTGACTGGGTCATTGTTGAGATTGCACCTGGAAGCCGATGATGTCATGGAAAAATGCCAGCCTTTTCAACCAAGGGAGTGGGGTTTGCGGGTGCCGGGGCAATTCAGACAGGCACTGAGGAGGGAGGAGTGTTGGTGAAGGCAGACGGCTCCATTGCTGCTGAGTTAGCCATTGCCATCAGGAGGGACATGAGCTAACGAATGTCGGAATATGAGTGCCCATCCTACACCTCAATTCCACTGGGAAGCCATCAGGTATCTCTAGGAGGTCTCCCATGCAACAGGGGATCCCCACCATTGATAAAATGCCAGTGACAGCAGGAACAGGCCATTCATTTATCATTTAAGTGGCTCAATTAGCCTCAGGGCTGGAGTGCCGCCCGTCACTTTGCCCACTGCTGGAGATGACCTGTGGCGGGAAGTTGATGGACATGCCACTCCTGCCTTTCGGCACCATTTTACGGGTTGACCTTCCTCCCAGTCCTTCTCCAGAGGGCTAGTAAAATCCACCCTTTATTTCAGAAGGCTCCCATTCTAGGGTATAACCATACATGTGCTAGCTGGTGTCTGAGACTTTTCCCAAATGATAATTCTCCATGTGAGAGCCCAGTTAAGTTAATGTAAGCCCAGGGACATTGAAGTCAATTGTGCTGCCTCGGCTTCTCCCTCCCATTTATTTTCTGCCTGAGATCATCTGACTCCACACCGAGCACAGTTTCAACCAAATGTTTCTTACTATGCATAACTCAATGCAACAACCTAGAATCATAGAATCATTGAATTATAGAATAAAACAGCACAGAGAGAGTCCATTTGGCCCATTTTGCCTCTGCTGGCTCTTGGTAGAGCTACAGACAATGTCCCACACCCCTGCTCTTTCCTCATAGCCCTGATATTTTTTTCTCTTCAAGAATTTATCCAATTCCATTTTGAAAGTTACTAAAGAATCTGATCCCACCACGCTTGCAGAAAATGCAATGCAGATACAAGAATTCACTGTGTAATGACATTCTTCCTCATGTTGCCTCTGGTTCTTTTGTCAATTATCCTAAATAAGTGTCCTCCAGTTACCAAACCTTCTGCCACTTGAAGCAGTTTCATCCCAATTACTCTATCAAAACCATTCAGGATTTTGAAAAACTCTATGAAATCTTCTCCTCCTTCCAAGCTTTAAGAAGAACAACCACATTTCTCCTGTCTATCCGCGTAGGTGAATTCTCTCCCAGGTAGCGTTCTCAAAAATCTGTCCTGCACCCTTTCTAAGATCTTGAAATCCTTTCTAAACTGTGGTGTCCAGGATTTAAAACATTACTCCATCTGAGGCCTACCCGGTGTTCGATAGAAATTTATCATGATTTCCTTGCTTTATACATAAAAATAACTTGCATTTATATGTGAATGCTTGGGATCTCCAAGCCATACTAATGGGCCCACCTCAGCAAGAGTTGCTCATACAGCTGTGAGGGGCTATTGCTTAGTTTGATTGACCGATTTATGAGCAAATAATTGGATAAAATGCTTTAAAGATGTTTTTGAATGAATATTTATTTTGACAGGTAAATAAGCACATAAGGTAAGAGAATTTGTTTCCAAGGGGAGTTTCAATGGCTATGTATTCGAACGGCAGTTTTATGAGCTTCCAAGAGGAGCATTTTTTAAAGAGGATTTTGAATGGTTGATTTCTTTAAATTTCCTGAGTATTTTAAAGACTTCACAGTGTTGTTATATGGTTCATGAGTCGTGTACACAATGGGTGGGCATGCATGGGTGCACGGAAGGTGCATGGAAAGTATGAGGGTAATGGTGGGAGAATGGGTGATAGAAGAGGTATAGGAGGGACATGAGACATATGAAGGGGGCATGGAGGGTATGGAAAGGGCATGGTGGAATGGAAGGAGTATCAGGGGTAGGTGGAGGGTGAGTGACGGCTAGAGGGCCTAACAACAATGTAGAGACTTGGGTTACTATCCCACGTGCATCAGCTTTGGAGGCCAACCAAGAGAACATTTGCACGTATCAGTGTTTCAATGGCAGTCAGCTGATGTAGGGGCAGAAGCTATCAATGCTGTGGAGGTCCGAAATCTTGTGATGGAGAGAATTTGTGTTCTGAAACTCAATTCAGGGTTAAATAAGATGCTAAAGTTGCATCAATGGCAAGGAAGAAAAGATTGTGGCAGGGACTGAGCCCATGGTTTGTCTTACGAGGATACAGCTATTAATCATTCAGTACCTGATTTCAGATAGTGAGAGGAACTGCCTGCATGTGCAGGAGCAAATAGGATTTAGGTATCCATGAACAAAAATCACTGGAATCTTGTGCACAAGTTCAAAAAGGGATGGAATGATGGCCTTAATCTAAAAATGGCTGGAATATAATGTGGAGGACTGAAGCATGTTCTGGGCAGCACAGATCAAAATGGATGTACAGCCAAAATTTAGCAGAATTATAACATGTATGAAAGTGTTAATTTATGGGGACAGAATGCATAAACCTGGCTTGTAATCCCTTGAAAGATTGAGGGGTTATCTAATTGAGGTGCTTAAAATGATAAACAGGTTTGATAGGAGAGGTAAAAGGAGACTATTCCCTCTGGTGAGGGAATCCAGACCAAGAATCACAATCTTGAATTTAAGGTTAGGCCATTTAGGAGATTTTTAAAAATTAATTTTTGAGATGGGAGTGTCAATTGCAATGCCCATCCTTAACGGCCACTGAAATCAGAAAGCTGTTTCTCATACATACGTTAGTAGAAATCTGGAATTTCCCCCCTTTGAAGGCTGTGGATGCTAAGACAATTGAAATTTTCAAGGTTGAGACAGATAGATGTGTTACGATCCCAGCTGATGTTAATATTGGACAAGTCAGATCCCAGACTGAAGCCTGGCTTGATAGATCCTAACTTCTACTTTTTTTTAGAAACCATGGAGGTAAATTACTGAACACATTCACAAGAGTCTGCAGATAAACTTTCAACACACAGGAAAAATTAACTATATTACACCAGAAAAAAGTTCAAAAGATCTCAATGCAAAGACAAGAAAATGTCTCAAATGTCCACTATTCCTTCACCCCAATTATATCTCTTCACACACATACAAATTCAGAAAGATAAAACAGTTCACCTTATCTGTCTTATACTCTAATATTCAGGGTAAGTATGTGGTGCATGTGAACCAACAGGCAAACAGTGGTCAGACACACCACACTCCAAAGTAAATGGCACTTGTGATCAAAGCAGATTCTATGGATTTCTCAACAACCTCCCAGATGCTTGTTACACCATGTGGCAACATTTTCGAGAATGTAAGTAGTAGAGTTGATGAGGGGGAGCCAGTGGATGTGGTTTATTTGGACTTTCAGAAAGCTTTCGACAAAGTCCCACATAAGAGATTAGCATGTAAAATTAAAGCGCATAGGATTGGGGTAGTGTATTGAGATGGATAGAAAACTGGTTGGCAGACAGGAAACAAAGAGTAGGAATAAACGGGTCTTTTTCTGAATGGCAGGCAGTGACTAGTGGGGTACCGCAGGGATCGGTGCTGGGACCCCAGCTATTCACAATATATATTAATGATTTAGATGAGGGAACTAAATGTAATATCTCCAAATTTGCAGATGACACAAAGCTGGGTGGGAGGGTGAGCTGTGAGGAGGATGCAGAGATGCTTCAGTGTGATTTGGACAAGCTGAGTGAGTGGGCAAATGCATGGCAGATGCAGTATAATGTGAATAAATGTGAAGTCATCCACTTTGGTAGCAAAAACAGGAAGGCAGATTATTATCTGAATGGCTATAAATTGAGAGAGGGGAATGTGCAACGAGACCTGGGTGTCCTCATACACCAGTCGCTGAAGGTAAGCATGCAGGTGCAGCAGGCGGTAAAGAAGACAAATGGTATGTTAGCCTTCATAGTGAGAGAATTCGAGTACAGGAGCAGGGATGTCTTGCTGCAATTATACAGGGCCTTGGTGAGACCACACCTGGAATATTGTGTGCAGTCTTGGTCTCCTTATCTGAGGAAGGATGAACTTGCTATAGAGGGAGTGCAGCGAAGGTTTACCAGTCTGATTTCTGGGATGGCGGGGCTGACATATTAGGAGAGATTGAGTTAGGATTATATTCGCTGGAGTTCAGAAGAAAGAGGGGGGACCTCATAGAAACCTATAAAATTCTAACAGGACTAGACAGGGTAGATGCAGGAAGGATGTTCCTGATGGTGGGGGAGCCCAGAACCAGGGGTCACAGTCTGAGGATACGGGGTAGAGCATTTAGGACTGAGATGAGGAGAAATTTCTTCATCCAGAGAGTGGTGAGCCTGTGGAATTCACTACCACAGAAAGTAGTTGAGGCCAAATGATGGAACTGAATCTCAGGAGGTGGATAAGCAGCACTGCCAAGGAAAGTGTAGTCTGTTGCCTGGAAGGAAGTAGCACCTGTGGTCAGTGTGAACAGCAGTGTGGCCCGGATGGTGGATCAATGCAGGAAGAAACTTCATGATTTGATGCCTGCTTCCAGGATATAAGATACATACGAGCATACCTACGAACATCCAAACTAGGAGCGGGCATAGGCCACTCGGCCCTTCAAGCCTGCTCCGCCATTCAATAAGATCATGGCTGTTCTGATTGTAACCTCCGGCTTACCCCCAATAACCTTTGACCCCCTTGGTAATCAAGAATCTATCTAGCTCTGCCTTAAAAATATTCAAACACTCTTCTTCCACTGCCTTTTGAGGAAGAGAGAAAAAAATGTTCCTCCTCTCTGTCTTAAATCAACGGCCCCTTATTTTTAAACAGTGACCCCTAGTTCTAGATTTTCCCACAAGAGGAAACATCCTCTCCACATCCAGCCTGTCAAGACCCCTCAGGATCTTAAAGGTTTCAATCAAGTCGCCTCTTACTCTTCTAAACTCCAGTGGATACAAGCCTAACCTGTCCAGCCTGTCCTCATAAGACAACCCACCCACTCCTGGTATTAGTCTAGTAAACCTTATCTCAACGGATTCTAACACATTTACATCTTTCCTTAAATAAGCAGACTAGCACTGTACACAATACTCCAGATGTGGTCTCACCAATGCCCTGTACAACTGAAGTTATGCTTCCTACTTTTGGAATCAGTTGCCCTCACAATAAATGATAACATTCTATTAGCTTCCCTAATGCTGTACCTGCATACTAACCTTTTGTGATTCGTGCACTAGGACACCCACATCCCTCTCAATCTCAGAACTCTGCAATTTCTCACCATTTAGATAATAAGCTTATTTTTTATTCTTCTTGCCAAAATGAACAATTTGCCCACTTTATACTCCACTATACTCACATTATACTCCCAGATCTTTGCCCACTCACTTTGTAGCCTCCTTACATTCTCTTCGCAATTTATTTTCCTACCTATCTTTGGGTCGTCAGCAAATTTAATGACCTTTCCTCCGGTCCCTTCATCCAAGCCATGTCTATCAATTGTAAAATGTTGAGGCCCCAGCACTGATTCCTGTGGCATACCACTCGTCACATCCTGCCAACCAGAAAAAGACCCATTTATGCCAACTCTCTGCTTCCTGTTAGCTAACCAATTTTCTATCCATGCCAATATGTTGCCCCCTACACCCTGAGCTTTTATTTTTTGCAATAACCTTTGATGTGGCATTTTATCAAATGCCTTCTGGAAATCTAAGTACACAACATCCACCAGTTCACCTTTATCCACAGCACATGTGAGTCGTTCAAAGAACTCCAATAAATTGGTTAAAATGATTTCCCTTTTACAAAACCATGTTGACTCTGCCTTGAATTTTACTATGTGCACTGCTAAATCATCTTTAATAATAGCATCTAACATTTTCTCTATGACAGATGAAAGGCTAACTGACCCATAGTTTCCTGATTTCTGTCTCCCTCCCATTTTGAATAAAGAGGTTATATTTGCTATTTTCCAAACTAACGGAACCTTCCCCGAATTTAGCTAATTTTGGAAAATTTTAACCATTGCATCAACTATCTCGCTAGTCACTTCGTTCAGGACCTTAGGGTGAAGTCCATCCGGACCTGGAGATTTTTCAGCCCGCAGTCCCATCAATTTGCTCAATACCACTTCCCTGGTGATTGTAATTTTCCCCAGTTCTTCCCTCTCTTCCATTTCCTGATTTACAGCTATTTCCAGGATGTTACTTGTGTTCTCTGTAGTGAATAGCAAAGCAAAATGCCTGTTTAATTCATCTGCCATCTCCCTACTTTCCATTATCAATTCCCCAGATGCACTCCCCATAGGACCAACACACACTTTAACACTTTTCTTATTTAAATATCTATAGAACCTCTTCCTATCTGTCTTTATATTATTAGCTAGCTTTCTCTCATAGTCGAATTTTCCCCTCCTTATTAATCTTTGTGTAATTCTTTGCTGTTCTTTATAATCTTTCCAATCTTATGACCTGCCACCCATCTGCATACTTCATATGTTTTTTCTATAAGTTTTATACTGTCTTTAACTTTTTTAGTTAACCACGGATGATGGGTCCTCCCTTTGGAATTTTTCTTTCTCATTGGAATATACATATTTTATGTATTCTGAAAGTTCCCTTTAAATGTCTGCCGCTGAACTTCTATTGACATATCCCTTAACCTCATTTGCCAGTTCACTTTAGCTAGCTCTGCTTTCATGACCTCATAATTGTCCTCATTTAAGTTTAAAATACTAGTCTTGGACATATTTGTTTCTCCCTCAAAATGAATGTAAAATTCAATCAAATTATGATTGCTGCTACCCAGGGGTGCCTTCACTAGGAGGTTATGAATCAATCCTATCTCCTTGCTCAATACCAGGTTTAGTATAGCCTGCTCTCTGGTTGGCTCCAGAATTAAGAAACTATCCTGAAAACATTCTGTGAACTCATCCAAGCTACTTTTGCCCATCTGATTTTTCCAGTCTATATGCAGATTAAAATTCCTCATGATTATTGCTGTACCTTTCTAGCAAGCTTCCATTATCTCTTCTTTCTTATTCAGTCTGATAGTGTCATTACAATTAGGGGGCCTGTACACCACTCTCACAAGTGACTTCTTGTCTTTATCAGTCCTCATCTCAGCCCAAACTGCTTCTACATCCAGGTTTCCTGAACTTGAGTCATCCCTCTATAATGTGCTAATACCATCATTAATTAACAGAGCCACCTCTCCACCTTTGCCTAACTTCCTGTCCTTGCTAAATGTCACATACCCTTCAATATTCAGGTCCCAATCTATGTCATCCTGTAGCCATGTCCCTATGATGGCTATCAAGACGTACTTACTTATTTCTATTTGAGCTATCAGTTCACCTGTTTTGTTTCAAATGCTATGTGTTTGGATACAGAGACTTTAGTTTTGTCCTTTTATTATTTTTGTAGCGTCGAGCCTTATCTGCTGATTTACTCTTACATTTGTACTCTCTGTCGCTACCTGTCACAGTCTGTTTATCATTTCCCACATTAATGCCTGTCTCTCTTGCCTTGTCTCTACTCTGGTTTACCACATCTTCCCAAATTTGATCCCTTGCCCCCACTATTCAATTTAAAACCCTCTCTATGTCTTTAGTTAGGTGGCCCGTGAGAATACCAGCCCCGGCACAGTTCAGGTGTAGACCATCCCAATGATACAGATCCCACTTTCCCCAATACGGATGCCAGCGCCCCACGAACTGGAACTCACTTCGCCCACCAGTCTTTGAGCCACACATTCATTTCTCTAATCTTATTTGTCCTATGCCAATTTGGACACGGTTCAGGTAATAATCCAGAAATTATTACCTTTGAAGTTCTGCTTCTAAATTTGGTTCCTAGCTCGTCATACTGACTATGCAGAGCCTCCTTCCTCATCCTGCATATGTCATTGATACCTACATGGACCATGACCACAGGATCCTCCCCCTCCCAATCCAGCCCCAAGCAGATGTCCCATACCCTAGTACCAGGCAGGCAACAAAGCTGTCTGGACTCTCACTCTTTGTTACAGAGAACGATGTCACTTTACTATACTGTTCCCTACTACCATTACATTCCTTTTTTCTCCTCCACTTGAATGGCTTCCTGTACCACGGTGCCATGGTCAGTTTTCTCATCTATCCTGCAGTCCCCACTCTCACCCAAACAAGCTGAGAGAACCTCAAATCTATTGGACAATTGGAGAGGCTCACACTGCTGAAGACCTGCCCTCTTACCTGCCTCACTTGCATTCACACCCTCCCGTCCCTGGCTACTGACCACATCACAAGACCCTATTCTAAATGGTATGGCTGCCTCCTGGTATAAAGCATCCAGGTAACTTTCCCCCTCCCTGATCTGTCGCAGTGTCTGCAGCTCAGCCTCCAGCTCAATGATTCTGAACCGAAGTAGACTAAGAATCAATTTCTATGGGGTAAGAAAGATAGAAAAAGGAGATTAACACTCCCCCTCTCACCAAACTCCAAGTCATCACTCAGTTAGTCTTTCAGCTAGCTAAAGGTTTCATGGGTTGTTTGGTGGTGGGGGTGGGGGGTCATGGGAATGGACAAAACAGATGGCTTGGATAACAGGAGGGGTTAGGGTCAGGGTGGGCATGGTGGTAACGGGTGTAGGCTCAGAAGGGAGGTAAGGGAAAGGAGATAAGGCATGTGGAGGTAGATGGTAATCGGTACAAGGGTAATGGGGTGGGGGAGGTTCTAGAGTGACAGAGGGGAGATGAATGGCTATATTGAGGGGTTCAAGGTGATGGGAGGAATGTTGGTGGCTGACAGGGGGAGGGTAAAAATTGTGGAGTGAGTCTCTAAAGTAACATGCACCATTTTGTGATTCTCATCTATGCAACGCAGACAATGTAAAACTGCAAGTGAGAGGAGGGTCTTTTTGGGTAGGTGGAGCTCAAAGTGAGCACAATTAGCCGACTAAAGGGACATCATAATAATCATGAGGCAATTGGATGAGAATCATGCTCAGTTGTGTTCTCTTCTCTTTGGTAAAGTCCACACATCGGCAGGTTTTTTTCCCCCGACTCATAACTTATGTTATGGGTCTCATAACATCAAAGTCTGGAGCTGCTGTTCATTCTGTGCAATTTGCTGCTGTTGGAGGCTGGGGTGAAGGAAGGGAGTGAACTGGATACCTCCAAGGGGCACAACACTGGATGGTAGCAAACTCCAGATTCCAAGTCTCCATCCTCCCAGGCGAATATTCATGGCTGACAAGGGCTCATGCGGTTAGTCTTTCTAGGCTGCCAAGGCAATGGTGTCTCTACAGAGTCTCGAAGGTAGTGGAAGCAAGCTGAATAGTATCAGAGGGAGAGTTTTTGCACATGGCTCTCATCACCCCGGTGAAAGAGCAATGTCTACATGCATGGTCATGTATGAATGCAAGGAACACCCATCTCTGGTCCTCCAGGATGTCCTGCACCTGGAAGGGGTAGGTCAGGATGCCATGTCTAGACAAAAGCCAGGCACAGGGCTTAGTGCTGGCTTGGTGGCTATGAGATGGAGGTAAAACTGTAAAGAATATGCTCAGTGTATTCATTACTTCAATTCAGTCACAGGTCCACTGAGGCCGAGATGATGCAGGCTCCAGGCAGCCCAGCCTTTCTACTGGCTCTCATCCAGATGCGGAGGATGAGGCTCATCACAGATTGGCACAGGACCAGGAGAAGCAACAGCCTGAGCAGCATGAGGCAGCAGGGCCTCAGGAAGGTCAGAATGGTAGTGACCAGGGTCCACTGCAACATGAAGCACTGGCCAGACCATGGCCATATCGTAGGCAGTGCACCTATCTACAGGTGAATGAAAGGCAATGCCAGCGGTGCCTCAGAGTGTTCTAGAATGTGGTTGCACACATCTGCCAGGTTCTCCACGATGACCTGGAGTTGAGATTACAATCAGATCAGCCATGATCTTACTGAATGGCAGAGCAGGCTCAAAGGTCTGAGTGGCCTATTCCTGCTCCTAATTTGCATGTTCGTATGACCTGCATGCACAACGACTTGGAGGCAATCCCATGTTGCTGGCATCGAAGGTTACCACTGCCTTAAACTTCTTCGCCAGTGACTCCTTCCAGCGCTCCACTGGAGACCAGTGTGGCACATACACAGATATGAACATACAATTTAGGAGATGAGTAGGCCATTTGGCCCCTCAAGCCTACTCTGCTGTTTAATAAGATCATAACTGATGTGATTGTGGCCTCTACTTTCCTGTCCACCCTCTACACCCTTTGACTTCCTTGTCAGTCAAGAATCTAGCTAATTCTGCCTTCAAAATGGCCTGGCTGCCACTGCTCTCTGAGGAAGAGTATTCCACAGACTAATGACCGCCTGACAGAAAAAAATTCTTCTCATCTGTGCTTTAAATGGAGACACCTTATCTTTAAACTGTGTCCCCTATTTCTAGTCTCTCCCATAAGGGGGAACATCCTTTACAGGATCCAACCCATTAAGTTCCCTCAGGGCCAATATGTTTCAATAAGATCGCTCTCTCATTCTTCTAAACTCCAATGGATACAGGCCCAACCTGACCAACTATCCCTCATAAGACAACACCTTCATTGCATGAATCAGTCCAATGAATCTTCTCTGCACTGCACTATCCTTTCTTAAACAAGAAGATTAAAACTGTACATAGTACTCTGCATGTGGTCTCACCAATGCCCTGTACAACTGTTGGAAAGCTTCCCTACTTTTATATTCCATTCCCTTTGCAATAAATGACAACATTTCATTTGCCTGCCTAATTACCTGTTACACCTTTTGTAAATCATGTATGAAGAAACCCAGTTCCCTCTGTACTGCAGTCTCTCTCCACTTTAATAATGTTTTACTTTTCTATTCTTCCCATCAAAGTGAACAAGCTCAGATTTTCCCACATTATACTCCATCTGCCAAATTTTTTGCCCACTCACTTTAGTTAGCTATACCCATTAGCAGAGTCATTGGACTCAAAGTTATGTGTTCCCACTGGGCGTGTTTTCAGCAGGGTTGCATGTTAAAAAAAGGTCAGGTGGCTAGCCAACCACCTTCATGCCCACCCCCGAGCTGACCTCATAATATGCTAGGTGGGCGGGGACTGAGATAGGCAGCCTGCCTGCCACATTTAAATGAATAATTAAAGGTCAATTAAGTTTGTCGGTTAGGCCTGAATAAGATGCTGCCCACTGCTTAATACACCTGGCACGGTCAGGTTGGCGGGAGTGGGAAAGCTGTTTTCAAGGCCTCCATGAAAAAAGGCGGGAAGGAAGGCAGGGCACCTCATTTGGTGTGGTGGGGGGGTGGGTGGGTGAGCTGTTCCCATTGGGGGCACCCGTCAAGATGTTCCCATCCCCTTCCTCCCACGCTGCTCTCCGGCAAAACCTGCCCCCAACCCCCGCCCCCGACCACCCCTCACTCCCCTCCCTACCTCCCTGGGTTCCAGGATCTAGACCCACCCTAAAACCTCAGGACTTAGCTTTCTGGGGCAGCCATGATCTTCTTAATCCTTCTTCCTGCAGTTCCAGTACACCCTCAATTTAGCTTTGGTGCTGCCAGCATTGCGGCAAGCAGAACTCCTTCTCACTGAGGAGTGGAAGACCCACAGTTAACTAATTTAGCCCAACCAACTGCCCACCCACAGCATGTTACGGCTGTGGGGTGGGCTTCCTCAGAGTGTGTTGGCTTCTGGCCAACTTTCTTTCTCTGTAAAACGCAGCCCTTTGTGTTCTCCTCACAACTTCATTTCCTACCTATCTTGGTGTCATCGACAAATTTATCCACTATACATCCCTTCCCTTCATCCAAGTTATTAAAATAGATTGTAAATAACTGAAGTCCCAGAAGAGTAGTGATCCCTGTGGTACTCCACTAGGTACAGTTTGCCAACCTGAAAATGGCTCAGTTATCCTTGCTCCCTGTTTCTGCTATTTTGACGATCCTCTATTCAGGCTATTGTAATACCCCCCATACCATGAGCTCTTATGTTGTGGAGTAACCTTTGGTGTGGCACCTTATTGAATGCCTTTTGGAAATCCAAATGCACTCTATTTACTGGTTTCACTTTATCTGCCCAGCTTGCTGCATCTTCAAAGATCTCTAAGGAATTTGTCGAACATGATTTTCCTTTCATAAGACTGCTTGGTTTTATTCGGATTTTCTAAAAGTCCTGCTACTACTCCCTTAATTGTGGATTCCAGTGTTTTTACCAACGACAGATGTCAGGCTAGCTGGTCTACAATTTTCTACTTTTTATCTCCCTCTTTTCATGAATACAGATGTTGCTTTTGTGTACATTCAACGGTTCTGATGAAAGCTCACTTGACCTGAAACGTTGCCTGGAATTTTCCAGCCCCTCATGCTGGTCGGCTTTTCCAGGCCTGCCGATGTGAACGGAGGTTTCAATGGCTCGCCGGCCCTGCCACGGGGAATCCTGCTGTGGGGCGGGGGGTAGGGGGGAGGGTGCTGGAAAATTCCGGCCGTTAACGCTGTTTCTGTCCACAGATGCCTCCTAACCTCCTGAGATTTTCTAGCATTTTTTTTGTCTTTTTTATTTCATATTTCCAGCATCCGGATATTTTGATTTTGCTACACTTGTTTTGCAATCTGCTGGAATCTTTCCAGAATCTGGGGAATTTTGGACGATTATAACCAATGCATCCGCTATCTCTGCAGCCATTACTTTAAAGACCTGAGGGTGTAGGCCATCAGGTCCATGGGCCTTGTAACCTTTAGCCCCATTGGTTTTCCTACTACTTTTTCTCTATTGATAACAATTGCTTTCAGCTGCCCCTTGATTTTCTACTAATTCTACTAATTAAAATTCTCAAATTGTCTTTGTGGGATTAGAACTCACATCCTCTGGATTATTAGTACAGGCCTCTGGATTAATTGTCCCGGAATGTAACTACGATACTACCATGCCCATCTGAAACAATCTGGACAGTAGAATATAAATTCCTTAATACTGCTCTCATTATCATTAAAGAGACACTGGATGTAGAACTATATGCTACGTAGTCATTTATGGGATGTGCACATCGCTGGCTAGGCCGTCATTTATTGCCCATCCCAAATTGCCCTTGAGAAGGCAGCTGCCTTCTTGAACTGTTGCAGTCCATGTGGTGTGCATATACCCACAGTGCTGTTAGGGAGGGAATTCCAGGATTTTGACCCAGCGACAATGAATGAACAGCGATATATTTCCATGTCAGGATGGTAAGTGGCTTGGAGGGGAACTTCCAGGTTGTAGTGTTCCGATGCATCTGCTGCCCTTGTCTTCTAGATGGTAGACGTCATGGGTTTGAAAGGAGCTGTCTAAGGAGATTTTGATGAGTTTTTGCATTGTATCTTGTACACACTGTTGCCATTATTTGTCCGTGTTGGAGGGAGTAAATGTTTGTGCAAAAGGTGCCAATCATACGGGCTGCTTTGTCCTGGATGGCATCAAGCTTCTTGAGTGTTGTTGGAGCTGCACTAATGCAGGCAAGTGGAGAATATTCCATCACACTCCTGACTTGTGCTTTGTAGATGGTGGTCAGGCTTTAGGGAGTCAGGAGGTGAGTTACTCATCACAAGATTCCTAGCCTCTGATCTGCTCTTGCAGCCACAGTATTTATATAGCTTGTCCAGTTCAGTTTCAGGTCAATGGTAACCTCTAGGATGTTGATAGTGGAGGATTCAGCAATGGTAATGCCATTGAACATCAAGGGGTGATGATTAGATTCTCTCTTGTTGGAGATGGTGATTGCCTGGCACTTGTGTGGTGCAAATGTTACTTGTCACTTGTTAGCCCAAGCTTGGATATTGTCCAGGTCTTGCTGCATTTGGACACGGACTGCTTCAGTGTCTGAGGAGTCGCGAATGGTGCTGAACATTGTGCAATCATCAGCGAACATCCCCACTTCTGACCTTATGATGGAAGAAAGGTCATTGATGAAGCAGCTGAAGCTGATTGGGCCTAGGACACTACCCTGAGGGTCTCCTGCAGTGATGACCTAGAACTGAGATGATTAACCTCCAACAACCATCTTCCTTTGTGCTCGGTATGACTCCAGCTAGCAGAGTCTTTTCCCCCGATTCTCATGGACTTCCATTTTCCTAGGGCTCCTTGATACCACATTCGGTCAAATGCTGCCTTGATGTCAAGGTCAGTCACTCTCAGCTCACCTCGGGAGTTCAGCTCTTTTGTCCATGTTTTAACCAAGGCTGCAATGAGGTCAGAAGCAGAGTGACCATGGTTGAACCCAAACCGAGTGGAGTGCTATAATACTGCAGATCTATCTCTGACCCTGCTGTCCCTTTAATCTTGGCTACCAATTCCAGAGTTTGTCCCTAAAAGCTGTCTGGCTGTTTGACAGCAGATGCCTGACTAAAAATAGAAATAATGCAGCATGTCCATGTAGTTTAAAGGGGGGATATGCTAATGTATGATGTAGATGATGATGTACTACTGATGCCAGCCAGTCATGTGTTAGACTCTTGAGAGAGAGGTTGGAAACATGCCAATGAGCAACATGCCTACTTTAAAACCTGTTTAGATGTAGAACTAATAAGCAAGTGTTAAGCAGATAACAGGTTATGTCTACAGTCTGTCTGCTAACTAGGTCCTACACCTAGAGCCCAAGATAGAATGACCCGTCTCAGAACATGGTGGCAGGAGTGGAGGCATTGATATAAAAAATACATCAGTATTATTGAGAGAACCACAGAATGAAGAAACCTTTGAAATCAGCTCGTAAAATGTCAGCAGAAGAAGGAGGCACACTGGAGAGAGGTAATGATGACTGTACCTGGTGAGTAGTCTGTGCCCATGCACATTCCATTTGACTGCCTTGAAGGCCTGCAGAGAGGCCAGCATTGGGAATTAAGGAAATGCCATTTTCTCTGGTACCGAGCAGAGTCAGATCTTCATAAAAAGGAGCAAAATCTTCCAGTTAGTTCCTTTCTTAATGCAGTAGGTCCAGTAGCAGATGACGTTCTCCTAAGGCAAGGGGGTGCAGGAGCCCACTGCAGACTTTGAGCCCCTTCTTGAAGCCTTTGATATTTATTTTAGCCTGAAGCAAAACTTAGTAATCAAATGAGCACGTTTTAATGACCTTGTAATGACCTGGGGAGTCGATTGAATTATTTCTAATGGACCTACATCACCCAGCCAGGGGAGGCAGTGGCATAGTCGTATTGTCACTGGACTAGTATTCCAGAGACCCAGGGTAATGCTCTGGGGACACAGATTCGAATCCCACCAAGGTAGATCATGAAATTTGAATCCAATAAAAATGGTGATGACCACGAGACCATTGCCGATTGTTGTAAAAAGCCATCTGGTTCACTAATGCCCTTCAGGGAAGGAAATCTGCCATCCTTACCTGGTCTGGCCTACATGTGACTCCAGACCTGCAGCATTATGGTTGACTCTTAAAACCTCTGAATGAGGGCAATTAGAGATGGGCAATAAATGTTGGCCTAGCTAGCGATGCTCACATCCCATGAAATGAATATTTAAAAAAAAATTCTTGCGGATATCGAGCACTGAAGCATGAGCTAATCCATGATCAGATAGTCATGGGTGTCCGGGATAAAAAACTCTTTGGCCTGAATTTTGTCGTTGGTGAGCAGGGGGCAGGGCAACAACGCGCAAAATGACGCGGGATGAGGTCGGGCGGAACCCCTGACATCATCCCGCACCATTTAAATCTTAAGGAAGGTGGGGGCGCAGCAAAATCAGCTGTCCACCTGCCGACCTGTTAATGGCCAATTGAGGCCATTGATAGGATCATTAAAACAATTAAAGGACCTGCCCGTCCAACCTTAAGGTTGGCGGGCAGGCCAGGAGCCCCAGTGGCTAATAGATAAAACATGAAACCTCATCCACCGGCGGGATGAGGTTTCATGTAGGGATTTAAAAACTTGAATAAAGTTTCAGTGAAATTTATTAACATGTCCCATCTCGTGTGACATTGTCACATGAGGGGGAAATGTTAAGGATTTTTTTTTCTTTTATTTTTAATGTTTATACAACTGTCAGTGATCTCCCTGAGGCAGCACTTAGCCTCAGGGAGATGTGCACTCTTCCGTGCGCTTGCGCGAAAGAGTGCACTCTCGCTTTTGGGGAATCCCCCCACCGCCTGCACAGGATAGCGCTTCCCGCCGGATGTCATGTTGGGCGGGCCTTAATTAGCCCGCCCACTTAAAATGGCGACGGGGCCCGCTTCTCCGGCGGGGATCGGCTCCCCGCCCGCCGGAGATTGTGTCGGGCCTGCCCGCCCGGTAGGCAGATAATTCTGCCCTCTAACTTTCTGCAAACCAAAGATGATCTCACTTTGGAGCAAATGGTCCAGTATGCGAAGCACACTGAGCTTAGAGCATTTAATTGGCCTATAGGTCGGGGCGACTCCATGACTCTGTAGATTGAGTAGGCCCACAGCCAGTGGCCTGATCCACCATAAAGCCTGTCAAACCAGGCCGTGATGAAGGAAACTCCATGCCGTTAGCCATTTTAAGATGCTTGCACAGCATTGCTGCCAAGGCTGCCCAGCAGGGGGAGTAGAATGCTGGCAAAACTGGACATTTCAAGCATTTCTCCAAATCCAACAATTGTCATCAAAGTTGAAGATCAGAAAGTATTTCTGAAACACATCCCATCCAAGAAATGGAAAGTCAAGAGAAAGGCATAGTTACAGATTTCCTTGGGGGAGTTGCTAGTCTTAATCCAGATTATTAGTCAGTTACTGTCCAAGTTCGAGGCGTCAATACTGCTTTTAAAATTCATACTGGTGCTGCTGCCAACATATTGGCAGATGACCTTGACTGACTTCAGCATCTATCCATCAGGCATCAAAATGCAAGATCAAGGTAGCAGAGACCTTCCAATCAAAGGCAGGATTATTGCTCCTCTTAGCTACAAGTGGTGACAGATCATCGATTCTCTTTATGTTCTTCCTAATCAATGTACATCCTTACTGGGTGGTGATGTTGGCACACTTCTAGAAATCCTAGTAAAAGCAAATGTTTTCAGAGGAGTCGGCTGCATTTTTAGTGGCTGAGCATCATTCAGATCTTAGTTCCACAGAACCTACCAAGGTATTGCCTACTTTATCTCCTATTGTTCGTGGAGAGTCTTCCACAGAGGATGCCTTGCCTGAGTCTGTGTCAGAGTCCATAGAGGATCACACTACTAAGAGCTGGGACCTTCCCAGGGTGAAAGTCAATTGCCATCCATACTTCAGTCCCAGCTGAAAGTCTTCTTCACTCCAAAGCTGGAGGTCAGCACAGGAGCTGTGCCAGAATCTTTAGCACTTCTGAGGTTGCAGGATCCTGTAGGTCAACCTTGCCCCCGGGTTGATTGTCTGCAAGAAATTCATCTCATTATAGAAGATAAAGCTGTCTTGTCTCCATATTCTCAGCAATTCTTCCCATTGCCCATAGTGGAGCAAACTTGTATTAGAGAGAAGTACGGCTCTCTTACCACTCCCTACAGAAAGTAGACAGTCGCCCGAAATATCATTGGAAAATCATCCCTTCTTCTTCTTTTCCTGACAGTGTTACAGGAATTTGGTCATTTTTCTTCTTTTGTCATCTAAGTCCATTGAAATCTCAGATCGTCAATGATTTTTCGGTCTTTGGTACAGCAGTCGATGACACAGCTGTGACAGTCTTCCCTGGAGTTAAAGATCATTTCTCGTCTGAAGGTTTTTCCCTGGGTGCTTCAAGGATGAAACACATTCCAGCGTCCTGAGTTCCTCTCTTCTAGTCTAGAGGGAATGTAGGTCGATTTTCTTCAGTCTTCTCTCTTGGATTAGTCTTTTGTGAAAAGTGTTTGTTGCTCTTACAGTTCAGTTCTCCTACAACCTACACCCTGCTTTCCAGAAATGATGACAGCAATGCTGCTAAAGTGTTGCTGTATTCTACAGATGATGATGTCCTGCCAAATGCAGAAGGTAACCATCATGTCTCCAAAATGTCTTCCCGAAGGGCCAAGAATACCGAGGGAGGTTGAATCTCCCGGAATTGTGACTTGGGGAGTGGAAGAGTAGGAGTTGGGTTTGGGTAGAAATTGTAGTTGTATAAAGGGAATTACAGGAGTGCAATGTAAATAGTTAAAGAAGCTTCATGCTGTTGTTAAAATAGGATAGTATACTTGGGGGGAGGTGTAGGATAAAGGGTTAACAGATAGAATATGCTAATGTATGACGTAGATGGTGATGTACTACTGACAGAAGTCAGTCATGTGTTAGACACTTGAGAGAGAGCTTGGAACACCACGCCCAGAAGCAACATGCCTACTCTGTAACCTGCAGATGTAGTATTAATAAATACGTGTTAAGCAAATGCCAGAGTGTGTCTAGAGTCTGCCTAAGAACCAAGTCCCAAGCCTAGGCGGACAGACGCAATCGAGAAATGGACCGCTGACTGTGATCAGCTCCCGGCCGCGATTTCATGCTGGCTGGCCGGGAATTGTGCGCTGATGCGCTCAGCACTGCCAGGGTTGGGGGCATGAGGAGAGCGAGTGCTGAAGTCAGTGCAGGCACCGGGGAGCGTGGAATGAAAGTTCCCTGAAGGCAGACAGCTGCCTCAGGGAGCTGAAGAATTTAAATACGAAAAATATTATAAAACCGGGAAAAAATGCCCATGCATCGTAAACAGTCACCTGAACATAAACAATGTGAAAATTCTGTTCAAACATTTTTTTTTAACTTAATGATGTAAAACTCACTCCGCCCTTGGATGAGGTTCCCTGAAAAATGCAAAGGCTGACTGGCTGATTCGCCCACCTGTCAACCGTAAGGTTGGACGGGCAGCGAAAAATCCCTTAACAGCCCTCTTAATTGTCGGCGGGTGTCCTTCTGAGTTTAGTGCACGCCCGCCGACTGAAATATCGCGCGAGTGCGCAGTGACATCGGGACACTTGTCCAACGTCATTGCGCGCTATTTCATGCTCGAGCGTTTCAGGTGGGCGCCCGCACGCTGAGCGAAAAATCCTGCCCCTAGAGTCCAAAACAAAAGGACACATCTCAGAACAGTCCACACATGAGGGATTGTTATAAACACATTTCTTGTAAAAGGACCTCATTACACAGATTGCATTGGGGAAACGCTTAGTACGGCTGCATAATCCACAACCCCCACCCATACTGACGTCCATGTTAGCATACTTCCCAGCAATGGACACTGTGTCACAAAGGGGAAACCCTGTATCCCTACAAAGTCTTTCTACCTATACCATATCTTTACTCTTTTCAAATCCAGATTGATGCTGTATATCTTTTACAATTTACAGTTTTTATTTTCAAAATGCTTTTGATTCATAGCTTGTTATGTATCTTCATGAAACCTATTTAGATATTTCTGTTAGTTTGAAGATTACTGTGAGCGATATGATGCTATAAATGCTTAGGTGCATTCATATCAAATTCCTTTCTCCACTATTTGAATGGATGAAATTAGACAGGATAATGGCTACATTAAAAAAACAAAGGGAGGAATTTGATACACACGTATTAAACATTTGCACAATCACATACTAATTCTCAGGCTGCTGAGATTTAGAGAATAATTAACTTGTTTTTAAAAGCAAAAACAATGGTGACTCTAATCAGCTGCATTTATAAAACTCTCAGCAGGCAGCAATTTATAATCCATCGAAAGCCCCTCACTTGCGTTCTATCTTGGGAATGTATTAACAACAAGGAGCCATTTTGCTTTTGAGGGTCCAAATTATATTAAGCAGTCACTTCATCATTACAGCCAGCCAGCAAGTCAATGTGTTATTTAAAAAAAAAATATGCTGAATTATCTAGAACTTTGAAGTCCACAAAGCATTGTGGAAGCAAACCTGGCAGGCTTCCCAGAGCAAATTGGACCTGCTTATCGTTTATGAACCAATATCTTTAAGCAATAATAATGGAATGCCCATATCTGCAGAAGGCAACCACTGTGGATCTTAGTATTAACAGAAACCTGTTTGGCAGTGTAGAGCAGGGAAATATTTGTGGCGATGTACTGAAATCGTGGCTGTTCCTCATAGTTCATTATGGCCAGGAGGAGATTCAGTGGCCCAGCTAGAAGTCCATTGACTTTCAGCAGGGCCAGACGATCCTTGTGACAGGCAAGGCTGGAAAATCCAGCCCTATATCTTTTTGCCAGTCTGTATGCACCTAGTGAAAAAGCCCATTAAATGTTCACACAGTGTTTATTAGACAGCACAACTTCCTATTTAACAACGGAACACGATGGCAAAGTTGAGAAAGCAGTTGTCCAGTTTTGGAAAGACATTTCATTGTGCTGTTGACGTGTTTTGATCAATCCATGGAAAAGTTTCCCAACTAGAGTCGAAGAATAATGCTCGGAGAGACTATAAGTGGTTGACCTGAAATTACTTTGGGATTTCAATAGAGTTATGAACCCTTTTATTGCGTAAATTAGATAATGCCTCTGATGTAAAGAAAACACAACAATTTGATCTGGATATTTTGACTATTTGTACAATTTTACTTCACAGGCTAACTTCTAGGTTTATTTTTAAAAAATGAAACTTAAAGGAGAATTAAATCAGTGAGGAGTTATACTGGGAAATGTTTGATATTGATAACACTTAGTTAGAGAATTAGCACCGCCTTAAAGAATGTTTCTGGATTTCCTCAAATGATTGAACTGCAGTATTGGTTCACATGGTCTGATGCTGAGCTATTCAGGCCAGGAAGGTAATAGGTTCAAGTCTTGTTCTGTCCTGAGTTAGTTGCCCTGAACTAGGTATCATTGGTACTACTATGATTGGTTTCAATGCGATTGGCTTGGAGAAAGGAGGAAAACATAAGCCAAAGTTCTGATCATTTTCCAGTGATGAGTGGAAGGAGTCTACATATGTTGACCAGTGAAGTTCAAATTAGGCTGTGAGCACTTCTGTAGTAAAAGAGGCTGCTAAAACTGTCTGTTAAAGCTCCCAAATGAAAATTATTTTTATGGCGATCGTTACTCAAGTGTGCGCCATGAAAGTCAATGGCACCACAGTACTGCAGACCAGGAAAACTGTATTTTCAGGAGAAATGGGAGAAAATGATAAAAACAAGTAAAATACATTGCAGCATTCAGGATAGTTATTATAAACAAGACCCACATATTGGAGCTCGAGGAGATTACCAAAAAGCAGGGGCCGAGAGGAATATATATATATATATATATAGTGCTTTATATATATATATAGTGCTTTAAAGCTAATAAAATGCCTCAAGGCACTTTACAGGAGCATTTTAAAACAAAATATGACACCAAGCCACATGAGGAGATATTAGGCCAGATACAAAAGCTTGGTCAAAGAGGTAGGTTTTAAGAAGTGACTTAAAGGAGAAAAGCAAGTTAGGGAGTCAGAGAGGTGTAAGGAGGGAATTCCAGAGCTTGGGGCCTAGGCAACTGAAGACACAACATCAAATGGTGGAGCATTTAAAATCAGGACACTCAAAGAGGCCAGAATTAGTTGAGCGCAGATATCTTAGAGAGTTGTGGGGCTGGAGGAGGTGACGGAAATAGGGAGGGGGGAGGCCATGGAAAAATTTGAAAACAAGGATGAGAATTTTGAAAACAAGTTGCTGCTTAATTGATAGGAAGCCAGTGTAGATCAGCCAGCACAGGAATGATAGGTGAATGAGACTTGGTGCAAGCCAGAATAGAGGCAGCAGAGTTTTGCATGAGCTCAAGTTTACAAAAAGCGGAATACAGGAGACCAGCCAGGAATGGAATAGTCAAGTCTAGATGTAACAAAGACATATATGAGGGTATCAACAGCAGAAGACCTGAAGCAGGTGTGAAGTCAGCTGACATTACGGAGGTGGAAAAGGGTGGTCTTAGTGATGCAGTAGGAAGCTCGCATAGTAGTCAAATATGACGCCAGTGGTTAAGGGCCGCCTGGTTTATTCTCAGACCATTGTCAGGGAGAGAGATGAAGTCTGTATTAGAGAACAAAGTTTGGGGCTGGGACCAAGAACAATGGCTTCAGTTTTCCCGATATCCAATCGTTGGAAATTTCTGCTCGTTCACGCAATGTCGGATAAGTAGTCTGATAATTTAGCAAAACTACAAAAACAACAAAAACTAAACAGCAACAACTTATATTTATATATCATCTTTAACATAATAAAATGCCACAAATCACTTCACAAGAGCATTATAGAGCAAAATTTGATGCCAAGTTACGCAATGCAATATTTGGGCAGATGGTCAAAAGCTTGGCCAAAGAGTTTGGTTTTAATGAGTGTCTAAAGCAAGAAAGAGAGTTGGAGAGGTTTGGGGGGTGGTGCTCCAGACCATAGGCCCTCCTCTGTTGAAGGCACAGCCATTAATGGTGGAGTAAATAAAATTGGGAACACTCAAGGGGCTGAAATTAGATGAGTGCAGATATCGTAGATGGTTTTGAGGCTGGAGGAGATTACAGGAACAAGGGGTGTCAAGGCCATGGAGGGATTTGAAAACAGGATGAGAATTCTAAAATCAAGGCCCTGATTGACCAGGAGCCAATCTAGGCCAGTAAGCACAGGGGTGATAGGGGAATGCAAGTAAGGACACAGGGCAGCTGAGTTTTAAATGACTTCAAGTTTACCAAGGGTAGAATGTGGGAGGCCAGCCAGGAGGGCATTGAAATAATCATGTCGAGAGGTAGAAAAGTCATGAATGAGGGTCTCAGTGGTAGATGAGCTGAAGCAGAGGCAAAGACGGATAATGTTCCTGAGGTGGACCAGAGTTGTCAGAACCAATCAGAACAGTCGGATGGCAGGAATGGAACCATATAGAACCAATCAGGTTAGGTGTTCCACAGTTGGTTCAGGCAGTGAGAAGTGTTAGGGTGCACTGAATTTTTGAGAGCCACATTTATAGGTGTAGTTATTTAGTATTTCTCTCCAAAGGTGTTTCATACAATGAATAAGCTGCTAAGTCAGTGCTTAAAGACATGTTTTTGTTTATTTCAAGGATCATCCTGGGGTATGTCCAGTTCTTGTCTTAAATTTAATTCCTTCGAAGCTGTTACAGCTCCTTCTTTTGAGGTGAAGAATAAGTGTTCCCCTACATTACAACAGCAATTACACTTCAAAAGTATTTCACAGGCTGCAAAGTGCGTTGGGTCTTGATTGAATTGTGAATCATAAATGTCTTCTTTTCCTATTCAAAATTCATGTTAGCAACAACAACTTGCATTTTTGTAGTAGGTTTAGCATACTTTTAACCCACAAGTGAGGCTGCTACCGCTGAGCCAAGGCTGACACCTTATGGGGTGAAACCTTTGTTATATTTGTTTGCTCTTATCATTAACAGTAATTCTGGGTTTAAAGTGTTTCAAGGTTTTAAAATAGGCTACAAATAAAATATCATTGCATCTTAGTCTATTAGAGGAATAGACAGGTTAATACTTGATTGTGACCCCTTCATCAGAGCTCGCATGAAATGATTGATTTTCCAATGTGTTCTCCTGGTCCAGGACCTTGTGTGCCAATCATGTGTATCAGGTAGTCAGGGTGCACTAGTCACAGATTTCTATCAGTTAATATAATTGAACTGTAGACAGCCATTTAAAAATAATAATTATAGTCATTTGGTGGTATAGGACTTGTCTCATTTTTCAGTAATACTCATGTCAAAGCTTTTCATCTTGCACTCACCAGGACACTTTGCAAGAATATCAATATTAGGGGAAACAACAATTTAGACTGTATGAGAAAAGAGTATTGATTGATTGGCAAGTCACTGTCAGTCACCATCACTGTGCATTTTCCATGGCAATGCCTCTACCAATCAGAGTCCATTTGCCAACCAATTCTCATGCAGTATAAATTGTTGTTCTTCCCTTATATTCTTGTGGTGTCCTGATGAGTGCAAGATGAAAAGCTTCGACATGTCTCTTTTTCAGCAATAATAATTATTTATCTCATTTATTTTTTGTGTACTATATGGTCTATTACAAGGACAGATGCAATATTGAGCCAGTTTTGGCTTGTTAAAGAACAATGTGCATTAGGATTACATCAGGCAAAGTTAGAAGCTTCAGCTAACAAATTCACATGCACTTAGAGATAAGTACCTCGAGAATTGACCCCTGTAAAATTGCATTAAATTCCATCTAAAAAATATGTTTTGAGATGCAAAATATTTCTAAGCATTCCGACCGGAAAAATAGGATTTAGCATAAAACTGACTAAACTGCCCAAAAATACATATGATTACTCTTCAGGCTATTTTTGTCCTGTCTGGTTTTTCAGAACTGTGTCAACTTTGTTAAAGCAAAGGTTAGCTTGATTAATCTAGATTGGCAAGTATGGGTACAGGAACAGGATCTTCCCTTGCTGGCTACCTGAAAAATGCCAGACTCCTTTCAGACTTCTTTACTTTTTATTTATTCGTTCATGGGATGTGAAAATTGCTGGCAAGGCCAGTATTTATTGCTTTTGAGTTACCACCAGGTACATCCCACAATGTTGTCCGAGAGTTCCAGGTTTTTGACCTAGCAACAGTGAAGGAAAAGCAATATAGTTCGAAGTCAGGATGGTATTTGAATTGGATGGAAAGTTGTAGGTGATGGTGTTCCAATGTGTCTGATGCCCTTGTCCTTCTAGGTACTAGTGGTTTTTTCTTTATTGATTTACGGGATGTGGGCATCGCTGGCTAGGACAGCATTTATTACCCAACCCTAATTGCCCTTCAGAAGGTGGTGGTGTGCTGCCTTCTTGAACTGCTGCCATCCATGTAGTATAGATACACCCACGGTGCTGAGATTGTTAGGGAGAGAGTTCCAGTATTTGACCTAGTGACAGTGAAGGAACGATGATATATTTCCAAGTTATGATAGTGTATGACTTGGAAGGGAACTTCTAGGTGGTGATGTTCCCATCTATCTGCTTCCCTTGTCCTTCTAGATGGTAGTGGTCATGGGTTTGAAATGTGCTGTCTAAGGAGCCTTGATGAATTCCTGCAGTGCATCTTGTGGGTGGTACACACTGTTGTTACTGTGCGTCGGTGGTGAAGGGGGTGAATGCTTGTGGATGTGGCTTGGAGGGGATCTTCCAGGTGGTAGTGTCCCCATGTATCTGCTGCCCTTTCAGGTTTAGAAAGTGCAACTGAAGGAGCATTGGCGAGTTGCTGCGGTGCATCTCCTGGTTGGTACACACTGCAGCCACCATGTGCCAGTAGTGGTGGGCGGGGAGGGGGGTGAATGTTTAAGGTGGTGGTTGGCGTGACGATCAAGTTAGCTACTTTGTTTTGAATGGTGTTGAACTTCTTGAGTGTTGTTGGGGTGTTGTTAGGCAAGTGGAGAGTAATCCATCACAGTCCTGACCTGTTCCTAGTAGAATGTGGATAGGCTTTGGGAAATCGAGACTTGTCACACCATCAGCATTCCTAACCTTTGATCTGCTCTTTTGGCCACAGAATTTATATGGCTGATCCAATTAGGTTTCAGGTCAATGGTAGCTGCAACCCACTCCCCTCGATGTTGATGATGGGGGATTCAGCTATGATAATGCCATTGAGCATCAAGGGGAGAGTGTTAGGTTCTCTCTTGTTGGACTTGGTCTTTGTCTGGTACAGTGTGGCGTAAATGTTACTTGCTGCCTATCAGCCCAGTCTGAATGTTGTTCAGGTCTTGCTGCATTTGGACATGGACACTTCAGCATCTGAGGAGTTGCGACTGATACTGAGCTCTGTTGAATCATCAGTGAACATCCCTGCTTCTGACCTTCTGATGGTGCGAAAGTTATTGATGAAGCAGCTGAAGATGGTTGGGCCTAGGACACTACCCTAAGGAACTCCTGCAATGATTACCTGGGTTGAAAAACCACAAAAACCACAACAATCTCCCTTTGTGCTTGATATGACTCTAACTAATGGATGGTTTTCTCCTTGATTTCCATTGACTTCAATTTTGCTAGGGCTCCTTGATGCTACACTTAGTCAAATGCTGCCTTGATGTCAAGGAGTCACTCTCACCAACACATGTTTGGACCAAGGTGTAATGAGGTCAGGAGCTAAGTGGCCCTGGTGGAACCCAAATTAAGCATCACTGAGCAGGTTATGGCTGAGTAAGTGCCGCTTGATAGCATTGTCGACGACCCCTTCCATCACTTTGCTGATGATCGAGAGCAGTCTGATGAGGCGGTAATTGGCTGGGTTGGATTAGTCCTGTGTTTTGTGTACAGGACATTCCTGGGCAGTTTTCCACATTGTCAGGTGGATGCCTGTGTTGTATCTGTACAGGAACAGCTTGGCTAAGGGCGCAGCTAGTTCTGGAACACAATACTATCGCTGGAATATTGTCAGGGTCCATAACCTTTGGAGTATCCAAGGCTTTCAGGCTTTTCTTGATATCAGGTGGAGCCAATCGAGTTGGCTGAAGACTGGTATCTGTGATTTTGGGGACCTCAGAAAAATAGGTTTTTTCCCTCCTGTTGGTTGCTGCCACAGATCCAGTCGAGCAGCTACATACTATAGATTTTGGCCAGCTCGGTCAGTAGTTGTCTGGGTCACATGATGCTACTGATGGACCTTGATGTCCCCCACCCTGTACCCTTGCCTCCCTCAGTACTTTCTCCAAATGGTGCTGAAGAGCACTGATTCATCAGGCAGGGGTGGTTGGGACGGTAGGTGGTAACCAGCTGGAGGTTTCCTTGCCCATTTTCCACCTGATGCCATGACTTTTCATGAAGTCCAGAGCTGATGCTGCAAAATCCCAGAGCAACTCCCTCCCAATTATATATCACTTTGCTACCACTACTGGTGGGCCTGTCCTGCTGGTGGGACAGGATATACCCAGGGGTGGTAATGTTGGTGTCTGGGACATTGTCTGTAAAGTATGATTCCACGAATGTGTCTATGCCAGGCTGTTGCTTGGCTAGTCTGTGGGACAGCTCTCCCACTTTTGGCACAAGCCCTCAGATGTTAGTAAGGAGGGCTTTGCAGGGTTGAGTCTGCCCTTGTGGTTTCCAGTGCCTTGCTAAGCTATTTAAGAGTCAACCACATTTCTGTGGGCCTGGAGTCACATGTAGGCCAGACCATGTAGGGCTGAAACATTTCCTTCACTTGAGGGTCATTAATGAACCAGATGGGCTTTTATGACAAAGAATAGATTTTAATTCCAGATTTATTAACTGAATTTAAATTCCACCAACTGCCATGGTAGGATTTGAACCCATGCCCCCAGAGAATTAGCCTGGGCCTCTGGATTACTAGTCCGGTGACAACACTACCGTGCCACCACCTCCCCATGTTATCAGGGCTCATAGACTTTGCTCTATCCAGGTTGGGCTTCAAGATGTTTGGTCTCTCAGTGCTTGGTGAACTGCATTGCACAGACCGGGTTTCCTAGTTTTAAGACTGCTTTTAACTGTATCTTGGCTATTATGGGCAGAAATTTTCTCTCATCAGGCAGGCGTGTGTCCAACCCGAACAAGAGTAAACTAGTGCGCGATGACGTTGGCCGAGTGCCCCGATGTCATCGCGCACTCTTGCGATATTTCGCTCAGCGGGCAGGTGTGAGAGGTGGCGGTGCACCGGCCGACAATTAAGAGGCCTATTAAGGCCCTTAATCAATTAATTAAATCTGATTTTTCAATGCCTGTCCAAGCGTTCGGTTGGCGAGTGGGTGAAAAAGCCTTTGGACTTTTTATGGAACCTCATCCACATGTTTTTAACATGTTTAAATTCCTTAGGGAGATTTCAGCGCGCACAACCACGTGGATGCGCAAACGTCCACGCTCGCCCTCCTCCCGCCCCCACCCTGGCGGCGCTCAGCATTGCTGCGCACGATTCACGCTGGCTGGCCGTCAATTGGCCCGATGAGGTAAAAATCCTGCCTTATATTTTAAGCATTCCTCACAATGGAAGCATTGGACAAAATGCCCCTACCTTAGAAACCTGCCTCAGAAACCTGCTGAGGGGCAGGATTTTTACCTCGTTGGGAGGGTGTGGCGGGTGGACCCAGGAGCGGTCGTGAAACTGACTGCTGCCCGTGATCAGCCTCGATGCTCGTCCGACGTCATCGCGCAATATTTTACTCTAGCGCGGATCGGGCGTGCGCCCTCCTGACGAGAGGAAAGTCCTGCTCTAACAGTTTGCTTGACACATGAGCCCAACATGTCATTTTATGCGGTTTCATGAGATGATTTCACTTCAGTCATTCGACTGGCGCAATAGATTGGTAGATTATTGACTATCACATGATCCAGTGTGGAATGTTAAGATAATTGGTATAATAATTTGTGTATTTGTTATGCAAAATTTTGAAAGGTAATATTTAAATAGTACAGATTTTTCACTCTTACTCCTGTTTTACCTAGTCACTGCCTGGACCAATAATCTCAATTTTGCTGGTTCTCGATCAACTTTCAAGGTAGTTTTGAAGGGCCTCCTTCCATTGAAGTAAATGGAAACAACAGGGAGGCACCCAGGCCCTTTCAACCTGCCTCATCGCAACAGCTTGGGGTGGCAGTGCTCACAGCAGTAGCAGTTTAAAATGCGCAAGGGTGACCATAGGGTTGAACTTAGTTGCCAGTTTTGCTGTACTCCCACCAGAATGACACGAGATAATTTGCCGGATCTGGAAGCACCAAGTCCTGACCTGGTCTGGAATTTCCATTTGGCATTGTAAGGGGAAGAGCTACATGTTTCGAGAAGGCAGGACCTTATACCAGGACTTGCTACACCGGGAACTCCTGCTTCCACCACCCAAATAAGACCCTGCGTAAATGGGAGGTCAAGAGCTTAAAGAGATAGCCTCTGGAGGTTAACTCCACTTCGTGGTGACATGTGATCCAAGTCAGAGAAGCAGCCTGGAACCCTAAAAATAGTGAAATTTAAAAAGAAAATCATTATCAGCCATCTTACACAGAGATAATGTTCTGAAAGTGCAAAGGTCTTCTTTTGATATGGAATGTTACTGTGGAAGACAGCAAGACCAATTTATTATGTTCCTAATTTTCCAGAAAGCTATCTTAATAGCTAGAAAAGCAGGTGCGTTGCAAATCAGGTAGTCATCTTTTCATTCAACTCTATGATTATGCTTCTGTTAAGTAGGCTGTTTGAGGAAAGGAACCCCAGAAAATATAGCCTTCAGTTTTGACGTCCATTGAGTCAGCAAGAAGAAGACATATGCAATCAGTCATCAAATCCAGTTTGACTACAGAGACCAAAAAGCCTCACCGTCATGTTTTCTTTTCCATCAACTTGCAATAACTGTTTGGCTATTGTCATTCTGCCATTAATTATTCCATGTACACCATCTCTGCTTAGTGTAACAGTGAGTATCAAAGCAGCTTTTGCACTACCGTCATTGATACAACTTCAGCTTCTCTGGTCTTTCTGAAGTCTTTCATCCCAGCTACCATCATGAGATCTGCTCTACTTCCTCATGGTCATGACAACCTTCCTAAAGTGAGATGCCCAGAATTAGACACAATACTTCAGCTCAGGCCCAACCAGTAAATTTCTCAGGTTTAGCATAACTTCCTTACCTTTGTATTCTATGTCTCTTATTAGAAAGCCAAGAATCCTGTCTAGCTATTTAGATGTTTTAGCTCCACACCATTACCTATTCCTTTTAATTTAAACCCCACATACATACTTGTATCATGCAATACAAAGAGCAGTGAAATATAATTCTGATTCTCTCAAAAGTGAAACAGCAATAGCTCATCTTTGCCATTCGTTTTGAGGCAGATTTCTTCACATTGGTGAAAATAAAAATAATAGAATATCCTCTATAAAAGAAAGACTTGCAGTTATATAGCATCTATCATAACCTCAGTACTTTCTAAACCACTTTCAGGCCAATGAAGTGCATCTGACGCATAGTCAATGTGGTTAATTTGCACACAGAACAGCAATGTGATAATGGACAGATAACCTGTTTAGAGAGGTTGGTCTACAACACAACAACTTCTAGTACCTTTAACATCTCAAGGGGCTTCACAGGAATGCAATGAGGCAAAATGTAACACCCAACCACGTAGAGAAATACTAGGGCAAATGACCAAAAGCTTGGTCAAACGGGTTGGTGATAAGGAGCATCTTAAAGGAGGTAAGTGAGTTAGAGAGGAAAAACTTTTGAGGAGCAAATACCAGACATTAAGGCTTCGGCAGCTGAAGTCATGGCCAAGTCAATAGAGGAAGAGCCAGCAAGCCTCGCTCTTTGCCTTGGAGGCCTCCAAGATCATCTTCCGTTCCAAAGTCTGCTCCGTGGAGCAGGATGAGATGTGCTCACGTTTCTTCTTCCAAAAGGTACACAGAGAGAGCTCTGTGATCAGCAGCCTGAAGGATGGCTCAGTAAAGTTATCGCAGTCCGACATTTTGAGGATCAGCAAATCCTTTTATGCCGGATTGTATGACATGAAGCCCACAGACAGCACGGCCTCCCAGTCCTTCCTTGTCCTCTATCACGGAGGTCTTAGACAACAGTACACTGGAGAGCCTGGACAAACTGCTAACTCCTGATGAACTGACTAAGGCCCTTGAGTCCTTCGAGAAGAGTAAAACTCCCGGAAGCAATGGCTTTCCGGTGGAGTTCTATTTGGCTCTGGAGCAGACTGTCAAAGTCATTTGGCAGAATACCTCATCGCCAGAACTTTCCAACAAGCACCAAGACGTAGCTTGGCTGGTGGCGAGAAAGGCCCTCCCCGTCAGATCCTTCCAACAAGCCAGGAGTCTCACCCCCTCGGCACGTTGCCCTCGAGGTGGCTGTGGTGGGGACGAGACCGTTGTTCACCTCCTTGTGGATTGTGCCTTTGCAAAGAAGGTCTGGAGAGAGATGCAGTGGTTTCTGTCGAGGTTCATTCCAAGCAGTTCTGTGACACAGGACTCTGTGCTCTATGGGCTGTTCCCAGGGACACACACTGAGACAGACATCAACTGCAGCTGGAGTATCATCAACTCGGTGAAAGACGCTCTTTGGTCTGCCCGAAACTTGTTGGTCTTCCAGCACAAAGACTGGCACATTCCAAGGTCCAGGACTACGTGCTGAGGGACGCACTAAAGCTTGGAGCAGCCGCCGCAAAGGCTCAATGGGGAAAGGTCGCTGTCGAAGACCTTTCTGCCACAGTGCACCGAGGGACTGGGAACTGTTGAGAGCCCCTCAGGCTGTACAGCTCAAAATGAATGTATGCAGTGAATACTAATTGTATTATAATTATATTGAAGCACCTCAGAGTGCAACATGATGTATGTTGATAACTCCAATACCATTGTCTGATTGTCTGCATTGACCATATTGAAATGATTGTAATATTCATTGATTGTATTGATGCACCTTGTGAAACATGTGTAAAAGTTGAATCTGATTGTACTTATGTGATGGTGATTTTGAAATGTTTTGGAATGTTCTTCCAGATATTTTACGAATAAAGTACATTTTTCAACAAAAAAAAATCAATGGAGGAGGGGTTAAAACAGATGCTGCTCCTGAGATCAGAATTAAATTCTACATTCGCCCCCCCTCCTCCATTCCTATTCTTCCCTCACCGCCCCCCCAACCACCCCTACCACCAACCTCACTGAACTTCTAAAGTGTTTATTCTTAACTGAAGCTTAGAGCCTAGGGCCTGCATTTTTCAGTCGGCACACAGGGGCAGGCCCAACACGCCGGTGTGTAAAATGGCGCGTGCTGATGTTGGGCATGCGTTCCGACATCATCGTGCTGTCTCGTGATGTTTCATTCGGCGGGCGCGTGCCGGAGTCGCCTACGCTCCCGCCGATAACTGGTAGGCCTATTAAGGCCATTAACAAATTAATTAATGTAATTGTTTACGCTGCCCATCCAACCTTAAGCTTGGTGGGCAGGTGAAAAGGCCAAGTGGTCTTCACATTTTTTAGGAAACCTCATCCACAAGTGGGATGAGGTCTCCTAAAGCTTTTACCATTTAAAAATTTTTCTGAAATATAAAAACATGTGCCATCTCATGAGACACAGTCACGTGAGGGGACATGCTTAATTAAATTTTCAAACCATTTATTTATTTCAAAAGCGCTTCAATCTTCCGGAGGCAGCTCAGTGCCTCAGGGAGATGGAAGCGCTCTTTCGTGCGCATGCGTGAAAGAGCGCTGGCCCCGACTCTCCCTCCTGTAGCTCGCCTCTTACGCTAGGCGGGCCTTAATTGGCCCGCTCACATAAAATGGCGACACGGAGATGATCGCGGGCAGCGGCCGGCTCCCGCTGACTGAAAAATTCAGGCCTAGGAATTTTGTCAGTCTTCTCTGCACTGATTGTAATATTCAGAGTAATTTATTAGTTTTTGGTTAGGATGGAAACAGTTTTTCAATGAAAATCTTGTGCAGTTTGCCACATGCCTGGAACTTCTGCAATTTTATATGCTTTTGTATTAAAAAGCCTCATTACCTTTCATTACTCACAGCTTGTCATCCCATGAAGTGCACTCAGAAAGAACCACAGTACTTCTGGCACTTTCTATTTCAGTTCTGCATCAGACATTCTCATTAGGAGATTTTTTTTTTACATTAACATTGGGTTTCTTTCTCCTTCTGCTTTCTCCCCATCTCTCCTGAAGGCTCTGATCCATGTTGTACTGTGATTTCACAGATATCAGGTGCTCCCCAGTATTGCAGAGAGCTGTCTTTCATGTTTGGGCCTAAGCTCAATGTTGCACTATGAACCCTGCTGGTGACACTCAATCTTGATGTGCAGTTCTCCCGTAGTTGATTGCACATCACTGCTGCCGGCAGAGATTCACACATCTCTAGCCATTGAGACCGTTTGACTTCATTCATTTAACCTTGGAGAATGTCAAATCTGTGCTTGATTCTATTCGTATCCAGCATCTACAAATAGACTTTCAAATAAAGTCAGTGGATAGTCAATGGAATCAGAGACACAAATTCACTTTCCTCCTCCCTAGACATAGAATGTGGACTTTTTCATTTTGGCCCTTTTATATTTCAAAGAAGATTAAAATAATACACATGAAACCCCTAATCTCATGAGAAAAAAAAAGAACTGTCAGCTTGGTCAAGAATCAAGAAGTACATCTGGGGCAGAATTTTTGCGTCGGCGAGCTGGGGGCAGAACCCCTGACGTCATCCCGCCCCATTTAAATATTCAGGAAGTCGGGCGGACAGCGCGATCAGCTGTCCGCCCGCCGACCTGTCAATGGGCAATTGAGGCCATTGACAGGGCAGTTAAACCAATTAAAGGCCCTGTCCGTCCAACCTTAAGGCTGGTGGGCAGGCCAGGAGCCCCAGCGGGCTCCTGATAATACATGAAACCTCATCCACCAGCGAGATGAGGTTTCATGTCTGTTTTTAAAAAGTTTAATAAAGTTTCTGTGCTTTTTATTAGCATGTCCCATGGGACATGTTGATAATTTTTTTTATTTATCTATTTTTGAAGTTTACAAACCTTACACCGATCTCCTGAGACAGCACTTAGTCTCAGGGAGATGTGCGCTCTTTCGTGCCCAGGCGCGAAGGAGCGTACTTTGACAGTTGGGCAATCCCTCCTCCCCCCCCCTGCACAGGAAGCGCATAGCGCTTCCCATCAGGCGACACGCTGGGTGGGCCTTAATTGGCCCGCCCACTTAAAATGGCAGTGGGGCCCGTTTCGGCGGCGGCGATCAGCTGCCTGCCCACCTCCAAGCCGGGGGTGGGGGGGCCCGCCCGCCCATTAAGGGCTTAATTCTGCCCCATGGTCTTTGGATGCTTGAGTTAAGAACCATATGTGTCAGCATGATGAAATGAAGCCTTCCTAAGGTAAAAGGTGGGGCTGGATTTTACAGCCCCCACCCCCTGCTGTGTCTGTTTTCAATAGGGAGCGAATGTAAAATGTGTCGGGTGGCCAGCCCCCTGCCCTCTCACTCATCCCCGAGCCGGTCCCACAATAGGAAGAGGTGGGAAAGGCACCCACTAACCAGCCTGCCCTTAGACCGACTGTGGCCCTTAAGTGGCCCACCTGGCCCTCAATCCACCTCCACTGCCATAACACGCTAGGCAGTGGAAGGCGGGTGAGAGTGGGGAGGCTGCTTATTCCACCCAAGAAGGTGAAAAGGCAGGAGGAACAGGGGGTTATCTTCTTTGGAGGTGCCCTGTGCACATCGGGGACTCCCTGCCCCCCACTTTGCCTCCCCATCTGGCCTCCAAAAACCAATCCCCCCACCCTCTCTCACCCCCTCCCTTGAGTACTCAAACCCTCCCCACCCAAAAAACCCAGGACTTACCTGTCTCTGGTGTCCATGACACTTCATCATGGGACTGCCAGCAGCTCTTGAGGCCAGAACTTCCTCCCACTCAGGTGCAGAAGTCTGAACCCTCAGGTTTAAGGCCTCATGTGGTGTAATATCACTGCGGGGCAGCCTTTTTTGGTTAGTTTCCAACCAACCTTTCTTATGGTGGTAGGGGGGAGGGGTGCAAGTGATATACCCCCCGCCACACCCTCCCCACCCGCCCCCCCACCACCCCATCCATAAAATCCAGCCCATGAAGTAGCTAATAAGAAGAAAATATGCCGACAGGCAGATATAAGGAAGAAAAGCCTATACACTGAAAGGATTTTTTGGCTTCTTGACCCCAGTGCCAGAAATATTATCTACCATGGCTCCAGCTGAGATCAGGAAATTTGCCATAGACTGCAGCCAAACTTGGGTCCTTCTTTTGTACAGCCACACATCAGGTGATGTGTCTCACTAGCCCCTCTGGATAGCACTAGTTCAGGCTAATTTTTATCTGGTGTTGAGACCTGCAAAATAAGTACTTCTCTTTTAGACCTTATTGATATAGCATTTCACATCATATGAGTAAAGTACGTGAGTTACTCTGCAAATAAAAGAGCACAGCATAATTACTGCACTCACACACCTTGGTTGAGCTCAATGCAATTGCAAGGCACCTGCAAATGTTCAAATAAATAACAAATATTTTGTAATTGAATAAAATATACTTGAACATTTGTACAGACTATGCAGTTACATGGTCACAATCAGGGATTAAAGCGAAGACATCTGCATTTCTGGTATCAGCTATTGAAGTGAAAATTTAAGTAGTTTTTTAATAGGCTTCGCTACCAAAATAAATATATTTAACTCCTCATGCTATCCCTTCTCCTAAAAATTTTATTGATTAAAAAAAGGTCCAAGATTCTAGGAGTCCCGCTCTTCCAGTGGAATGTGATTCCAACCATCTATCCTGAAGGACGCCAAATTGTGAACATGGGCCTGGATCTTTTGAGGAGCAGCAATCGTCACCGGATTGCTGCTGGGTCTGGAAATGTTCCCGAACCGATGCTGCTCTGCATTTCTACCGGGCCTTCTGAACATGGCTGAACCAGAAATACAAAGCGCAGGGCCCCTATGGATGGGCAATAAATGCTGGCTGCCAGCGAAGCCTACATCCTGTGAATGAATAAAAAAAAACTCAGTCAGATCATAGTCGAGCTGAGTGAAGACGAGGCATGATCCCTTTTTACGGCACTAGCTGCCATATAGTAAGTTTAAATATCCAGCCTCAATGTTGGTGAATGGGTGAATGAACGGGTGAGTAAACAGGTGAGTGGGTGAGTGAGTACAGGTTGAGGTGGGTACAGGAGGCAATGGCTAATGCTGGTGAGGTGGGAAAGTGGATAAGGGGTAGATGAGTGAGGTAGGTGGGTAGGAGGTAGATGGGTGAGGCAGGTAGGTGTGTAAGTGGGTGAGGTGGGTAAGTGGGTAAGGGGTAGGTACTTGGGGTGGATGAGATGGGTAAGCGGGTAGGGGATAGGTGGATAAGTGGGTAGGGGAAATTGGATAAGGTAGGTAGGGGGTGAGGTGGGTAAGTGGGTAAGTGCATAGTGGATAGATAGGTGGGTGATGTGGGTAAATGAGTGACGTGAGTAGGTGGGTAAACAGGTAAATGGGTAGGGGATAGATAGGTGGGTGATGTGGGTAAGAGGGTGTGCTGGGTAGGCGGGTATGTTAGTAGGGGTAGATGGATGAATGGGTAGTCAGGTCAAAGGTAGTTGAGTCAGGTTGGGAGGTTGGGAGGGTAGTCGAGTGGCCAAGAGAGGTAGTCAGAGAATCACGGGGGGTAGTTGAGGGGTCAGGGGTCAAGAGGATAGTCTTGGTATCAGTGTGTGAGTGATTGGGGAGGCCAGTTTTGGAGATGCCCAGGAGTTAGACTAGGATCTAACCTGCCTAACATTTCCTGGGTAACTATTTAGCTAAGCACTGCGGAGCTGTCCGAAGTCTCCAACTCTAACTCAGCGGTGGAAACATTCATGGAGGGTTCTAGGGTACAGGGGAATTGCCCAATAGAAGTTGAAACTTACTGAGCAATTTCCACAGAGGTCCACGCATCAGGACTTCCACAGGGTCTTGAAGAACAACTTAGTTGTCTGTTCTCCAATGATCCGGAGTCCGGAAGATTTGTCCTATGGCGTTGTTAACATTTTTGGAGCAAAACTCTAGAATCTCCAAAGACGCTGCACTGAAGTCCCCTGCCCATGCACCATTATAAGATGCAGCCACCCTTGGCCACTCTCCTGAGGTCACTGAGGCCCTCCATGGGCCAAAGATAAAACCATTCATTGGCAGGACAAAAATAACCAAATCTCTCTGGGTAAGGTCTGCGACCTTTCAAAGACATCAACAGTACTCACACCAGTGCTTAGCTAGCAAGAGTTCTTTTGAGTCCTTGTATGAGCGTAAAGAACAAAACTCTTCAGGTCACTGGGAATTCCTTCAGACACGTTTCATCTAGATAAGGGAAAATAAAGAAATTGTTCTTCCGGCCCACTGCAAAATGGCAAATTTAACGAAATGGTATGTCATCTAGGTGACATTGGGATAAGTCCTAATTTCTGATCACCAGTGGATGATTTGTCTGTTTGTACCTTTGATCTTGACCAGCAATTTGACAGGCAGGAAAGCCGAAGCTAAGTGGGTATAAGGCCTGGTGCTGACCTCAGTCGATCAGCTTGAATTTAATGGCCGCAGTGGTGAGCTTGTCCAATGACTGGAAAGCAGATAGTAACCTCCCTGCAGTCATTTTCGAAAGCCCCAACAGGGTTAAATGTTAATCAGACTTTGTCTTTAAGGCAAAGAATCCACCTCAAAAGCAGCCAGCCAATCTTCAGTTCCAACAGTGCCACCAGGAGTGGTGGCCACTGCTGGAACTACAGCAGGCTCCAGAGCAGCCACGATGGAAGCAGCTATGGAACACAGATGAGAATGTGGGGCTTTTTTTATATTTGTTCATGGGATGTGGGTGTCGCTGGCTAGCAACACTTGCTCAGAGGGCATTTTTAACAACCACATTGCTATGGGTCTGGAGTCACATATAGGTAGATTTCCTTCCCTCAAGGGCATTATTGAACCAGGCATGTTTTTACAACAATAGGCAATGGTTGCGTGTTCATCTTCAAACTTCTGAATCCAGACCTTTGTTGAATTCAAATTTCACCATCTGCTGTGGCGGGATTCGAACCCAGGTCCCCTGAGAATTACCCTGGGTCTCTGTAATACTAGTCCAGTGACAATACCACTATACCACTGCCTCCCCTTGCTGTGGTCAGTCCGGCAGGGCACCGCCCCCCCCCACCCCGCCCAACCAAGACACAGGGAGGCCACCAGCTTTTACTAAGTGTCCTCTCCACATGACGTATGGTCTCCTTGCCACTTGTCAAATATCAGCTGCAACCATTAATTGCCCACTTAAGGGATTCAATTCGCCCCCAAGCAGGAAGGACGACTTTGACCTTCCCCAATTCCGACATAATTGGGGGAGGGGGGTGTGGATTGAGGAATGGGGAGGTGCGCTGTGAAAGAAATGGTACTCTGACCCCCCCCCACCCCCCCCCAACCTTCCCTGCTGGCAACCTTCCAGCCTCACAGCCTGTTCCTGGCAGAGGTTGGGAGTGAGGGGGATTAAACTCTGCCTGATGTCCCTAATATGGTTTATTTAACAAATATCATAGTGAACAAGAGCAAGAAATCAGCAAATGTATTGAACCTGAGGCAATTCTGAACTATTTCCTACCAGATATATATTTAGCTTCTAGGCTCATGTTGGTTCATCATCCAATAGGATTTGTAGAACATGCTGAACGTAATTTTCCTGTGTCTTGTCCAAATTTTATCCCTGAGCTACTACCACCAAAAAAAAGACAGATTAACTGATGATTCACCTCACTGCTCTTTGGGACGTTATTAGTATAGAATGGTTGATGCATTTGCTAAGTTATTTCAGAATGGAATTAGCTTTGTAAAGCATAAAGACATAAGGACAAAGATCGGAGTAAGCCAGACTGTCCCTCCATCTTCCTCCATTCAGTAATATTATGGTTGATCTTTAACCTCCGCAAGTACACTTTCCTGCCCCATCCCTATATTCTTTTATTCCCTCTGTGCCAAAAGGCAATTCTCCCAGTATGATAAATTTTGACATAATGAAGTATTCTATTAATGAATGTATTCCTTAAGTCACTACAAGCTGAGTTGATTTGAAAACTGAATATGAACAAATACTTGTGTCTAAACTGGGAGATGCGTTGGTGACATTGAAAATGACCTGATGAGCGTCAGTGATTTCAACTATTCATATCATTAAGTACAGTCGCGGTCAGTAGGTAATGCCCCTGCCTTGGAGGCAGCACTTCAAGTCCCAATCCAGGGCTGCTGATGATGGAAGGAATCCTCATGATACAGTTCTACAGCATGATAATTAGCCGATTAATCCTTCCAACACTTCCCAAATGGAAAGGCACATGTGTGTGAAGATATCAAATAAACATTAGCTACAAATGAATATTATTGTTCTTATGCCAGTCTTTTGCTACCATTACTAATTTATGTAATATGTATTCTGGAAGCACTGGTGAAATCTTCTGGCATTTTAATATTTTGTATCGGTTGTTTTAAATAAAGTTGGCTCCCTGCATTTTGTTTTCTCCTTTTTTTTTATTGATTATTACTGAAACATGACTGATTCCAAGCCCTGATCCAGAGCTGCTAGCCACTTTCTCCCAATCATCAGCCAATGCTCCTCTAAAGTGACTACAATTGCTTTGGTCTGTTCATGGTTAATTTTAGATTTCCATTGCCTACAATTTTCTCATGAGTCCTTTCATTTTCAAGCGATTTTAAAATTCATGATTCATACAATGAAATTCAGATACAGCTTTGTACCTTCTTAGCCTCTCTTATGAATTATCAGTAGTAAAACCATTAGGAGTTTTGCAATTGTTGACAGCACCATATAGTAATAAAGCTACTCCTGATCTTTGTGTAACCATTACTGTAATGCGAACAATTACTTTCAGTGTCACAGCGGATAGCTGAAAACAAATGAAAAATATAATTCTCTGGACCTGCTGAGTTATATGTACACAGTGGACCCCCCATTATCTTTCAAGTAATTAGCTGCCACGTTAATTATTTACCAGAATATTCACAGAGCAAGGCCTGCAAAGCTACTCTTATTATTGGAACAGCATCTTTTCCTTATTTAAAAAAAGCCTTTATTTCAACATTGACCTAAAGTTGAGTTTTCTACTCCATATTATTATAACCTCGGTAGAGACCAGTAAAGGTTTTATTATTTTTTTGTTCTGAAATCCAAAAACCCAGTTATCTACTGAAAAGACCGAAGCCACAAGGTTCACGGTTTAAAATAAAATGGTTTAGCTACTGTTTGCATCGGTAGGTATACAGCTAGCAGCTAATCATATTTCTCTTGTTTTGCACTGTTAAACATATCACCATTGAATGGCACCCTTTGTGATTCATTCAGATGGCAATAACATGGATGGGAGTATGCAGGGAAATGCTTTAGACTTGGGGGAACCCCGGTCTCAGGAATTTGGGAGCCCTTTCCTGCTTCTTCCAGTTGTCCATGATTAAATGATGAACCTGTTTGTCCTAACAAGTGACCTGTTTAATGAAAGCATTGACTGAAGATTGGCTGACATTCCTGACATCCCCCATGAAAGCCTGGAATGAATGAGAGTTAAAAAGTTCAGTGTTGCAGTGTTCTGCCGATCAGTCACTGCCTCCTCATGTGAAAATAAACCCTGTTATACATTGATCCTCAGGGAACTGAAACTATCTTCCCCTGGACCAAGTAAGTCTGCTGGGAGGGAGAGAGTTTATTCGAGCATATCTTCTTCAATTTATCTTCATCTAGATACAGCTTTGTTTACTCGGTCCTTCTCTTCTTTCCAGGGTGGGATTTACAAATGTACACCGATGAAGATAAAAAGATGACAACTAGTAGAATGGCAAAACCGCCTTTCAGAATAATAAATTGTCAACATGCTCAAATTCTAAAGATAAGTTCCACACAAGCGAGTTGAAAAGATGTGAGCTCCATAAAGTAATAACTGAAAGCAGCTGGGGGCTCCTTCAAATATAACCTGCTACCACCCCACTCCCCACCCCACCTCCACTCCTGTCCTCCACTCCGTCACTGTCACTATGTTGCTGAAGATCTTCTGATCTGAAAATGATAAGTTTTTGGATGGTTGGATTTGGTGAATCATGACTCCTTGTGGCCAAATGAAAGCAGTAATAGTGCAATGGGGAGAAGGTTAGCTTCACAGCCTCTCATTCACAAGGCATGCGTAGCCCAAGGAGACGAGGGAAAGGAGCAAGATTGAAAAAAACAAGTTTGATCTAAACAATGAGCTGTAACTTCTGAGCTCCAGGACAGTGGGCAGGATTCTACCGTCAGCGAGCGGGGGCGGGTCCCGCTCGCTGACACGTAAAATGACGCGCGGTAATGTTGTGCGGAGCTCCCGATGTCACCGCGCACAATTTAGATTTCAGGAAGGCAGGGGCGCAGCAAAATCAGCTGCTTGCCAGCCGACCTGTCAATGGCCAATTGAAGTAATTAGTGGAACTGCCCATCCAACCTTAAGGTTGGCGGGCAGGCCAGGAGCCCCAGCGGGAAGTAGAAAAAACATGAAACCTCATCCATAGGCGGGATGAGATTTCATGTTGGGTTTTTTAAATTTTAAAGTTTTGTTGGAAATTATGAACATGTCCCAACTCATGTGACATTGTCACATGAGGGGACATGTAAACATGTAAGGGAATTTTTTTTTTTCTCTATTTTTAATAATTTTGCACTTAGCCTCAGGGAGATGAGTGCGCTCTTTCATGCGCATGCTCGAAAGAGCGCACTCTCGATTTTAGGCATCCCCCCCCTGCTCACACAGGGAGCGCATAGCGCTTCTCTGCGGACGTCATGCTGGGCGGGCCTTAATTGGCCCACCAATGTAAAATGGCGCCATGCCTCCGATTGGGGGTGCAGATAGGAAGCGCACCCGCCTATCAACTTCCCCCCTAACAGGGGGAAAATTCAGCCCAGTGTATCTGGGCTGGGGGGGTGCGGGGTTGGGTGGGGGGGGGGGAATCCCCAAAGGTGCACCAGGGAATCCCCCTAGAAGTTCCCAGGTAAGACTTGGATGGCAAATTGCCCAGGAAGTTCAAATTTCCTTTCGGCAATTGTCCTGCACTGGGAACCATCCAAAACTGTGATTTAAATTGTAAACTTTGGATGATTCCGACTGTCATGCAGCAATAGTTATCCAGGAAAAGTTATTAGAATTAAAAGTTATTAGAATTAAAACCACCTCTGGCTTCTGGGTAACACATAATGACCCCCACGGGATTTCCCCCCGCCCCTCCCACTAACTCCAATGGCTTTTCCATCTTCGTACTTAATAATGTTATGCTAATTCTGCCCTATTGTTTCAGGATGATGGTTTTGTGGTCTTGATAGCCCATGAGGGATTTTTTTTTTTCCTTTATTGGATCCAATCAAATTGAAAAAGTGTTACCCTATCCTATGTGGGATGACTCTCAAATGATAATTTATGAAACATCAAAATTAATACTCATTGCACTGTCTCCTTTGACACTGGCGATAATTTTCAACTTCACCACTTGGGAAATAAATGGGAATTAAAATTGGGCAGGTACTATAATGAGAGAGAAATCATATTACAGCTAAAGTTAGCTTCAATTCAGATGCAGGTAAAGCAGCTTGAGATAGAAAGAGAAAAATACATTTAAAAACTCAAATTAGAAAAAGAAAGAGCAAAAGAAATGGAAGTGCAAAAGCTTGAGCTTGAGTTTTACAGAGAGACGGCATGCATTGGCCAGAGAAAAAGCTTTGAATAAAGGAAGAGAGCAGACATAGTGATTCAGAGAATGATTCTGTTTCCACTGAGGGTTTTGATTTAACTAAATATCTTAGTTTAGTGCCTAAATTTACAGAGGATGGAGTTGAAAGATATTTAATCTCATTTGAAAAAATAGCTGTGGAGTTGAAATGGCCAAATGATGTTTGGCCCTTAATGTTACAAAGCGTCATGTCAGCTACTGTTATGAATGTGTACACTAGTCTGTCAGAAGAGCAGTCTGCAGACTATGAAGAAGCTAAAAGGGAAATACCTAATGATCATCAGTTGTCCCTGAAGCTTATCAATTAAAGTTTAGGACCATCAGGAAAGAGGTTAATCAGACATTTGTTGAATTTGTTAGGGAAAAAGAAATGCTGTGGGATCAGTGGCTTCGACCACTGAAGAGAAAAATTTTGAGAAGGTGAGGGAAATTATGATTACGGAAGAATTCTGAAATAGCATTCCAGTAACCATTAAGACTTATTTATATGAGTGTCAAGTATCTAAGATTTGAGAAGCGGCAGTTTTGGCTGGTACTTATGATATCTCACAAAGACAGTTACTTGTGGGCAATGGTCATATAGGAATCAACAGGGAAATTGGAAGAATAGAAAATCTGGTGATGGAAAAGATACTAGCTCTAGGGAACAGGCAGGAGGATGCCAAAACAGTAAAGGAGATAAGCTAAACACTAAAAGTAACCTAAAGAACACAGTATGCTCCCAAAGCAATACAATTGGACATATTAAAGCTTATCATTGGAAATTAAATGGGAGGTAATTGCAGTAGTAGGAACACTTATAGAATCCTCAGAAAAGGCTGTAGCAGAAAAATAAATGGGTTTAAAACTTTTGCACTGGTACAGGTTAATCATGTTCCCTCAGAACCTACTAGAAAGGGGGATATGCCTCAGGATAGTCAAGAGAATTCTTCTTTGAATACAGCTAAAGGAGTCAGGCTACTGGAGGTTCTGGATGTGTTGTTTCCTTCAACAAAATAGGCAAACAAATTAAAATTTTGAGAGACACCGGGGCAGATCAATCATTGATGATGGCTAATGATGCAATTTGTGTTCCAGATAGTTTGATGAAGGAAAAGGTATTAATAGGAAATATTCATGGAATTTATAAACTTATTCCTATGTGTAAAGTTAATTTACAAAGTGCCTTAGTAAACGGAATTGTTATGGTGACAATTATTTCTCATTCACCTATTGAAATAGTGGATTTTATTTGGGGCAAGGATATAGTGGGCAGTATAGTTTTTTCCACAACCTGGGATGAAGTGTTACAGTTCCAAAGATTTTCCTGGTGATTTTTTTTTTTATTCATTCGCGGGATGTGGGCTTTGCTGGCTGGTCCAGCATTTAATGCCCATCCCTAGTTGCCCTTGAGAAGATGGTGGTGAGTGCCTTCTTGAACTGCTGCAGCCCATGTGCTCGAGGTGCACCCACAGTGCTGTTAGGAAGGGAGCTCCAGGATTTTGATCCAGTGACAGTGAAGGAACGGTGATATATTTCCAAGTCAGGATGGTGAGTGATTTGGAGGGAAATGTCCAAGTGGTGGTCTTCCCATCTATCTGCTTCCCTTGTCCTTCTAGATGGTAGTGGCCATGGGTTTGGAAGCTGCTGTCTTCTTGGTGAACTCCTGCAGTGCATCTTGTAGATGGTACATGCGGCTGCTACTGTACATCGGTGGTGGAGGGCGTGAATGTTTGTGGATGTGGTGCCAATCAAGCGGGCTGCTTTGTCCTGGACAGTGTCAAACTTCTTGAGTGTTGTGGGAGCTGCACTCATCCAGGCAAGTGGGGAGTATTCCATCACGCTCCTGACTTGTGTCTTGTAGATGGTAGACAGGCTTGGGGTAGTTAGGAGGTTGGTTACTCGTCGCACGATTCTTAGCCTCTGGCCTGTTCTTGTAGCCATAGTATTTATATGGCTAGTCCAGTTCAATTTCTGGTCAATAGTAACCCTCAGGATGTTGATAGTGGGGGATTCAGCAATGGTAATGCCATTGAACATCAAGGGGTAATGTTTGGATTCTCTCTTGTTGGAGATGGTCTTTGCCTGACACTTGTGTGACGCGAATGTTACTTGCCACTTATCAGCTCAAGCCTGGATATTGTCCAGGTCTTGCTGCATTTGGACATAGACTGCTTCAGTATCTGAGGAGTCATGAATGATGCTGAACATTGTGCAATCATCAGCCAACATCGCCACTTCTGACCTTGTGATGGAAGGAAGGTCATTGAAGAAGCAGCTGAAGATGGTGAATAATAAAAACTCCTTGCCCAATTGTGAGCCAGTTGAGCAAAGAATGGATCCAAGTAATGATGCTGATGCATCAACCACTGTAACGGACTGTATAGAAGCAACTGAAGTGCCTGCAGAACTGAAAAGTAAGAATTGTCAACAGAAATGATTGAAACCGCAAAATGGTCTGGGAGGTTCAATGACTGGAGACACTGATTTACAAGTGCTTGCCATTGTTGACACTCAGGTTACAGCAGTCAGAATCCATGTGAATGGATAGTTTTCAAAAGACCATTTAAAACCTACAGAGGACTGGAATGGTATGGTTCATGAAGTATCTGAAAGATTGGAACTGTCATGAAATTCATTGATCTGTATGTCCTTGGGTGTTAAATTAGCAGTCTGTGGAGATCATAACATTTAAGGTATAGGATATTTAAATGTTTGTTAGATTGGATCCTGTCTAGTAACAAAGGTGGAACCCTTGTTGGAGTGCTTTGATAGGTCACCAGATCAGTTGAAGAGTCAGTGATCAATTCTTCTTGAGGCAGTCAGTTTGAGGCAGTCTGCCTGTCAACAAGTGCCAGAGACAAAAGGGACAGGGACAGGTCCCAGTTAAGTTAAAGAAAGCTGTGGGGAGCAGATTTTAAGTGAAGAGGGCCATTGGGGCTTTGGTACTGCTTTAGAGTAGATGTGTTCTGTTTGGCACAACCACAGATCTGAAAGGGTGCTTGTGAGCTAGTGTTGAGTGTGCTCAGGAATCCATGGAAAAGGAATCTTGGGAAGACAAGATTTAAAACTTGTGAGATGGGCCATTGTTAAAGCCGTCCGATTGGGAACAACTTTTGGAAAGAATTCCAAGATGATGTTTTCAAACGTGAAGATAGGAATCCCATACTCTGTTGTGGGGGGGGGGGATGTTCGACAACAGTTTGTCTGTTAATTCACATGTACCTTATACTTACCCAGAATGTTAGTGTAAGATACATATTATAAATTGTTTTATTTTTCTGAACTTGTATAGTAAATTTTTTTTTGTTTGTTTAAAATTCATGGAATCCTGTGGCTTTATTCCAAAAACAGGTGCCTTAAATCTCAACTTATATCTACTTTAAATAAAAAGTTATTGCTCCCTAACCAGATCTCCCCCCACATCCTGGGGCCTGGCCAAGGATTGGAACAGGACAAACAAAAAAAAAATCCGGAGTGAGGAAGTGGTTGATGTTGCTTGAAGAAAATTGAATAAGACCCATTTGGAATGGAATCAGGAGAAACTACCATACCTTAAAAGTTTCAAATATCAAGCCAAGCATGAAACCCTTTGCGTAAACATAAAAAAAAAACTCAATAGCATCCTTGGAATGTCTAAAAGAGATTTTTATCAGAGGAGAAATGAGTTGCTAACGCACAAAATTGCCATTTAACCTTAATGTCTCAAAATGAGAATTTACCTTGTTTAAGTTTGGAAAATGAACTTGAGGGTGGCATTACACCTACAGCTAATGAAAAGGACAATTGGGCTGTGGACTTAAATGAGACATTCTTTGCCGAGCTAAAGGCTAGGCATAAGAAAAGAAAAGAAACACAAGCATTGAATTGTGAAAATGCTATGATGTTTAAATTCTGCTAAGCCTACTTATTATATATATTGACTTTTGTTTCGGTTAAGCTTTTGTATTTGCATAAAACAACATGTGTAGTTGTGAAACAAAATGAAAAGATTATCTGCCTAGTATGTAATAAGTTATTTTTTTAGAAGATTATGATGTTAAGTTCTTGTAAAGTGTAAAGCCAATATAAAGAAACCTTCACTGTAGTGAAGCTGTTTGGATGGGGTGGAGTTCGAAGTTCGGAAGACTACAGTTCCTGGTGGGGCCTTGGGACTTCTGCACATGCACTGCCTGGAAAATGGCCACACATGCATAGCTCGTGTTTTTTACTTTCTTCAGCTGGGAACCAGCCCTGCATGCCTGTGCAGAAGAAAAGAAGGAAAGAATTGAAAAGGCATGAAACTGCAGGTCACTTGACCTGAACCAGAACACCATTCAAAAGAAGATGTCCCAGGGAGCACGGCACAAGGAGGGGGACAAGGAGAAGGTCCCAAATCAAAAAGAAGCTCCTGAACCAGGCAGCGGGACAGAAAGAGGTCCCAGAAGAAAGTCCCAGGCAGGCACAATGACACAGGTCAGAGATAGATTCCATTGAGTCAAGGCAAATGACAGGAGCAGAGAAAAAGGCTCCAAGTTAAAGGAAGAGTTTAGAGGAGCAAACTTGAAGCAAAATGGGCTCGAGAGAAGCCCAGGAGATCAGAGAGCGCTGCCAAAGGTTGTTTGACTCCATGCTGAGAGCTGTAAGGGCAAAGGTACCCTTTTGGAGCAGTGGTGGTCTGCTTGGAAAGGCTGAAGATCTGAAAGTGTGCTTGGAAGGTGAAGCGTGATAAACTTGGAGATCCAGAAGAAAGGAATCTCAGGAGGTGAGAGTGAACCCCTGGAAGTGGACCCTTGTTGAAGCAGTCCAAGTGTAAGTGACATTTAGAGAGAATTCTGAAGTGAGTAGCTGAAAACACTGCTTGGAGCAATTAAAATTTGGGATGTGTAAAAAGGCAGAATTGCAGGAACATGGAGTTCTCAGAGAATTGTAGGGCTGGAGGATGTTACAGAGATAGGTGAGGCCAGGGAGAGATTTCAAAACAATGGTGGGATTTTTTTAAATTTAGGTGTTGGCGACCAGCATTCAACCTAGGCCAGCAAGCACAGAGGTGAGAGGTGAACAGGGTTTGGTGTGAGTAAGATACAGGCAGCAGAGTTCTGAATGAGCTCAAATTCTGCAGATTGCAGAAGTCCCAGCCCAAATTCTGGCAGATCACAGCAGTGGAAAGAGGTGGGGAATGAATCATACAATTGGGAAATGGCAGGGCCATTTGAAATTAGTGTTGAGTTCAAACATGCTCCATTTTCGTTGTTTTCAGTACCTTAACCCACATTGCGAGAGTCACAGATTGATGGAAGAGACAAAAATGCTCTTGAAGGGTGGATAAGGTCTGTTTTAATTATCATGATCGAAAGTTAATTAAATGAAAACATGAAAAAACAGGCTCCAGCTATCAGTTAGAGTGAAAAACCAAACATGCACTGCTGGAGTGCATTGATTGACAGGTCATCCAATGTAGCTTAAAAAAAAACACCTGTTCCCGAAGTTTCAATAGACTTCAAGATTGACATTTCCCAAAGCCTGTTATTATAGTTGAACCCATTATGAATGTTTGGTTGAGTTTCAAAGACTTGGCATGGTGGTATGAGGTGGCACTGAGGTGGCATGAGGTGGAATGGAGGTGACATGAAGTGTGAGGCATGAGAGCTAGAGGCCCTAACAGCTTTGTATATAACTGAGCTGAATTCTCAGAGAACCAAAGTGGGCCTTCTCATCAGCTGACTTCAGCACTTGCCCGCCTCTGAAGCCACCTCTGACCTTCCTCCTAAGGCATCAGACTCAACTCAAGCACAACTACCCACTTCCCCATCCCCCCGACCCCCTCTTCCACCCAGAACAAGAATCCTACATGTGGGGGTCTTTTCCATTGAGACGGGTCTGCTGAGCCGGCACATTTCCCGACTTGAGTTTCCCACCTCCATGGCGAAGATCCACCCCATTAACTCTGTTTCCCTCTCCACAGATGCTGCCTGGCCTACTGAAATTTCAGTTCTTTTGTAACTTGCTCATTTGCAGCAAACCAGTACGTCTAAACCATTTACCACTAAACTGTCATTAGATCGTTTTCATTCTGTACCAGTGATCCTTGGCTGACATTGGCCAATAGGTCCTTTACTTGTGGCTGAACAATTGAAGAGAGACAACAACAGGTTATGTAGAAAGAGGGAAAATGCATTCAAAGAGAAAAACTTTGCTTTTTTTAAACAATATGAGCGGTACTAGTTAAGCTTTGGCTTTGTTGTTAGACAGCTATCCAACATCATTACTTAATTGGGACCAAAATTCCCTGTTTTTTTGAGTGAGTGGGCAATTTCTTTAAGTGTGTGGCCCAATTGAAGCTTCTTGCATAGTTGCACACATGTGGTCATTTAATGGATTTGACTTGAACCTGGGGACTCGGGTTGCAGTGTGCCCATGTGGCTGCACAGCTTAGGGGAAACACTGATTGGGACAATACATTGCCAGCAAACCCAACTAAGCATTGCATATACCTCAAGCTAGCAGAACTGCTGGTTGTTAGTTGTCTTCCATTAGTAATTATCGGCTATGATGGAAAATCTAGCATCTCACTGCAAATGCAACCTTACATGTTCAACAGAATCATTAGTTTATCACACCAATAAGCCACAGATAAGTCATAAAAGCAAAATACTGCGGATGCTGGAAATCTGAAACAAAAACAGGAAAAACTCAGCAGGTCTAACAGCATCTGTGGAGAGAAGAAACAGAGGTAACGTTTCAAGCCCGTATAACTATATGTCCATATGACTATGAGGAAGAGTCATATGGACTCGAAACATTAACTCTGTTTTTCTCTCTACAGGTACAAATAAGTGGTTGTTGTGGAGGTAGGTGGGGAAGAATTACATAAGAAGCATTTTGACTGCTGCGATATAACATCACATGCAGTTAGTGAAAGTAACGATGATGGAAATTTGACCAGGTCATGTTTCATACGCTGCTCTTTCTTTGCAGAAGCAAGTACCTGAGCTAAATAGTAGAGACCAAAAAGAAAAAGGTGAAACTCAGTGTTCAGTTCAAAGACAACAGTGACATCTCTTCATATTATCATTTTAAAAATTGTATACTTGATGTAACCACCTTCAGGAAACTCACTGGTTGTGAAAATCAAATTAAAAATTGACTCACTGGTTGCTGCAATGCTGCCATGCAATGAAGCCTTAACTCATATCTTATCTGGACTTACCTGGAGGGAGTCAGAAGAGGCAGCATCAGCAGCACACCTGCAGGAAACCTACCGGAGAAGAATAAGTCGAGATCAAGGCATGGGGCCTTCCATTTACCTGTCGCTAGTCAGGAGAGGCAGCAGCAGTAGGTGACCCTGTGAGGAATCAACGGGGGAGAGAATAAATCGAGACCAGGCTTGGGGCCTTCCATTTACCTGGAGAGAGTTGGGAGGGACAGCAAAGAAAATAATATCACACTGTGACATTGCAAGAAAGTCATGAGTTAATTGACTGGTGAGTATTGCTGCTTAGGGATTGAGTCTAAACAACTGGCAGATTAAAAACATTAAAATATTGGCAGTTAATAATATGCAACAATTGAGCAGCAGCATCTTTTATTTCAAGTTAGGTTTATTACTATTGGTTAGGTTGTTGTTATATTGGTAAAGTTATTACTACTATTGGCAAGAATTATTACTACCAGTAAGCTTTATTACTATTAGTAAGGTTTGTTAGTATTGGAAATGTGTATTGGTAGCCGTAAGGTCTATTAGTATTGGTAAAGTTTATTAATAGTACTATTGGTACTATTAGCACCACTAACAGTATTGAGGTTTAATATTAGAAGTAATGAGGTTTATATTTGAGTATGGTTTAATGCAGTACCAAAGTTTATTAACTCATAATGACAGGGCTGTTCCAACCTCTATAGTGCACATTCTGTGCTATGTGGGAACTCCAGATGCTTCCCATAACCTAGATAACCATTTGAGCAAGAATTGTCGTCATTTGCAGCAGCTTGCACTCTGGGTTTTGGAACTTGAACAGCTGCTGGCATCACTGTGATGCATCTGTGAGGTTGAGAGTTGCATGGATAGCATGTTTATAGATGTGGTCACCGAGGCCTAAGAATATGCAGGAAGAGAGGGAATGGGTGGCCACCAGACAGTCAAGAAACAACAGACAGGTAGTGCAGGAGTTCCCTGAGTGTATCCCACTCTCCAACCAGCATTTAATTCTAAGCATGAATGAGAGTAATAGTCCATCTGGGGATTGAAGCCAGAGCCAAGTCCATTGCACCTTGGGTAACTAAGCTGTACAAGGGAGAACAAAGAAGACTCAAAGGGTAATAGGGATAGGAGATTTGATAGTTAACAGAATAGACAGATGTTTCTGCAGCCACAAGTGTGAATCCAGGATGGTGTGCTCCCTCCCTGGTGCCGGGGTCAAACATGTCACTGAACTGCTGCAGAGTACTCTGAGTATGGAGGGTGAACAGCCAGTAGTTGCGGTCCCCTTAGGTGTGAACGCCATGGAAAGAAAGAGAAATGTGGTCCTGTAGTCAGAATTGAGGGAGCTAGGTAGGAAATTAGCAAGCAGGACCTCAAAATTAGTAATCTCTGGATCATTCCCGTACCATGCACATGTGAGTACAGAAATAGGAGGATGGATGGAAAGATGGTGTAGGACGGAAGGCTTTAGATTCTTGGGACATTGGGACTGTCTCTGGGGGAGCTGGGACCTGTGCAGGCTGAGTGGGTTACACCGAAATGGAGCTGGACTGAGTTCCTTGTGGGGTGTTTTGCTAGTGCTATTGGGGAGGGCTTAAACTAACTTGTCAGGGATGTGGGAACCAGGAAGTAACACCAGAGAGGAATACCGAGGTGTACCGTATACTGGGAGAGATAGATAGCACAAGAGTATAGAATAGTAAGTTAATAGATAGTATCACAGTAAGAGAGAAAGAGTCTAAATCAGTGTTACAGTGCATACAATCATACAAAATAGGAGCAGAAGTAGGCCATTAGGCCCCTCAAGCCTGCTCCACTACTCAATAAGATCATGGCTTATCTGTTTGTATTTTGAATTCCACAATCTCATCTACTCCCGATAACCTTTGATTCCCTGGCCTAACAAGAATGTATCTACCTCTATCCTAAAAATATTCAACGACCCCGCCTTCACCACCTTCTGAGGCAGAGAGTTCCAAAGTTGCACAACCCTCAGAGAGAAAAAAATGTCTCCTTATCTCTGTCCTATAAGGGTGAACCCTAATTTTAAAACAGCACCCCCTAGTTTTGGACTCACCCACAAGAGGAAACATCCTTTCCACATCCACCTTGTCAAGGCCGTTCAGGATCTTATATCCTTCAATCAAATCACCCCTCACTCTTCTAACCTCCAGTGGAAACAAGCCCAGCCTGTCCAACCTTTCCTCAGAAGACAACCCCCTCTTTTCTGGTATCAATCTAGTTAGCCTCCTCTGAACTGCCTCCAATGCATTTACATCCTTCCTTAAATAAGGAGACCAAAAGTGAACACAGTATTCGAGATGTGATCTCACCAATGCCCTGTATAAATGTCATGTATGTGGATGCATGGAGTATGGTAAGTAAGATTGATAAGGTGCAGGAACAGATTGACATGCGTAAAAAAGGCCCAGATTGCGAAGCATCAGTCATCATCGGATTGCTGCTCTACTCGAACTTTTTGACGCTTCAACACTGCTCTGCCTTTCTTGCTTTTTTGCCAGGTATTCTGAACCCAGCTTCTCCAGAAATGTGGAGTGCAGCAAGTATCAGAGAGCTCCATTTCAGTGTTATAGCATCAAGGGGAAGACAGGAAATGCCCCAGTTTTACGGCACTAACTTCATATGTGAATGTAAGTGATAAGGTGAATGGATGAATGTTCTTGAAAGGATGAGTGGATGAATGAGGGAATTGATAGGATGGGTAAGTGGATAAGGTGGCAGGTGAGAGAGATGTTAGGTGGGATTGTTGGCAGGTGGGTGAAATGGCAAGTTGGTAGTGTGGCAGGTGCATGAGGAGGCAGCTGGGTAGAGTGCATGTGGTTGGGGTTGGTTAAGCTGGTTGGTAGGTGGGTAAGGTGGCAGTTGGATAGGGCAATAGGTGGAAATAGTCATAGGTGGATAGAGTGGCAGGCGTGTGAGGTGGAAGGTGGGTGGGTTGATAGGTGGGTCAGGGTAGTCAGGTTGTGCCAGGATGGATAGTCAGGTCAGGTAGGTTTGGAGACTAGTCAGGCAAGTGGAGGGAGAAGTCGGAGGGGTCAATGTGAGTGATGGTGGGGGGGGTGGTGGGGGCGTGGGGGGCTCAGTTCTGGCATTACCCAGGAATTAGACTAGCATTTTCCCTTCTAACATTTCCTGGATAATTATTCAGGTAAGTCCCACTAAACTGTCTGAAGTCTCCAAGTCTAGCTCAGAGTTGGAGAAATTTGTGGAGGGTTCCGGAGAGCAGGGTAATTTCCTGTCAGAATTTCAAACCTCCCGGGCACATTGGGACTTCCGCAGGGTCCCGGTGCGCATCTTGGATCGTATGATCTTGGCCGTGGTGCTGTGGCTATAACAGAGATCTAGCTCAAAGAAGGGCAGGGCTGGGTGTTAAATGCTCCTGGGCCTGGATTTTATGGCCCTGTGGTGGCGTGTCTTCCGTTGGCAGGTGCAACGAGCCATTTAAATCTCTATTTAGTTTGGTGGGACAATATCCCACTGGATGGGCGAGAACGTAAAATCCTGGCCCTGGATACAAGGTGTTCACAGGAAAGATAGGAAAGGGGGAGGGGTGGAGGTGTTGATATAGGAGAGCACTTCTATGTTGCAAAAAGAGGATGTCCCAGAGGGATCAAGGACAGAGTCTATGTGGTTAGAGCTAAAGAACAAAAATGGAGCAATTATTTTGCTCGGTGCAGTCTATAGACCACCAACTAGTGGGAAAGATGTAGAGGAACAAATTTACAAGAAAATTACAGAGAGGTGCAAGAATTATAGAACAGTTATAATGTTAAGATGTATGCTTTACACCTATGATCTCCACATGGCTGACTTCCTTATCCTAGGGAAGCACCAAGCAACAACCAAGAATACCAAAATTGACACCAATTAGAGGTAGTTTTCTGCTCACACGCATTTGGAAGTGGGTTCATTCTTCAACCCCAAAGGACTGGGCTAAATTCGATGGTGAGTCTCAGAAGGGGAAAGGAAAGTTTTCCAACACGGTGCACACCCTGCATAAAGATGCTTACAGACTGGATTGTGAGCCAAATACAGGTGGGACAATCAAGTGAGATTTATTACATAATAATACAATACTTAACAAAGGCAGCGATTAATAACAATCTTCGGTTTTTGCTTCCCAAGTCATTGTAATGCTGGCAATGCCTCCATTGGTCTCTTCTTCCTGCATCTTCTGTGACTTTTCAAACTGTGCTAGCAATGTCTTTTCAGCTTCCTTCTTTTATCACTCTTCCATACATGTTCCATATTCTAACTTGTTTGGTCAGGCATGACCTCACTTTCAATACCATGTCTCTCCCTTGATTAGGTTAAACATCACGAGACTGTCACTTCCTTGATTAGGTTAAGCAATCATTCCATTGTCTCTTCCATACATTGTCTCTTCCTTGATTAGGTTAAGCAATCATTATCTCAAGCCCACTTCTGCTTACTCAATAAATTCCATGGACACTTACTGGCATGATTTGAGCAAGGTTAATATTGATGCTTTGCAATTTAGGCATTAGTATAAAAGGAATTATTCAAAACAACAAGATCATTTGAAAAAACCCTACCAAATCTTGTCGTAGTCCTCTATAAAATAACTTAACAAACATGGGTCTCAGATTCAATTCACCAAACTTAGCAATGCTCCTTTAAAAGGGAAAGCACAAAGTACATTTTAAGAAAGCCAAGAGTGGGAAATGGCAATTTAGCTCAACTCTCCAGTATGCTGATGAAGAGTCATACGGACTCGAAACGTTAACTGTATTCCTCTCTGCAGATGCTGTCAGACCTGCTGAGTTTTTCCAGCTATTTTTGTTTTTTGTCTCCAGTATGCTGCCTCTCATTAGAGCATTCAGTTGCAACCTGACTGTTTCTAATGGTTTTTCTTCTATTATTCTGCCTGCTAAATTATTCTAAATATTTATTTTTGATTGATGAAGAACTTCCTAATATCCATTTCATACCTATTGAAATCGATAACTCTCTGATCCTTTCTCTCCTAGCTTATTTTAATGTGATGTTCTCAAGTACAAATGGGAGCTATGAACATTCCCCTCCTTGACCTCTCTGTCTCAATTTCTGATGATAGACTGTCCACCAATATCCATTACAAGCCTACCGACTCCCACAGCTACCTCGACTACAGCTCCTCACACCCCGCTTCTTGTAAAGACTCCATCCCATTCTCTCAGTTCCTTCGCCTCCGTCGCATCTGTTCTGATGACGCTACCTTCAAAAACAGCTCCTCTGACATGTCCTCCTTCTTCCTTAACCGAGGTTTTCCATCCACGGTCGTTGACAGGGCCCTCAACCGTGTCCGGCCCATATCCCGCGCATCCTCCCTCACGCCTTCTCCTCCTTCCCAGAAACATGATAGGGTCCCCCTTGTCCTCACTTATCACCCCACCAGCCTCCGCATTCAAAGGATCATCCTCCGCCATTTCCGCCAACTCCAGCATGATGCCACCACCAAACACATCTTCCCTTCACCCCCCCTGACGGCATTCCGTAGGGATCGTTCCCTCCGGGACACCCTGGTCCACTCCTCCATCACCCCCTACTCCTCAACCCCCACTTATGGCACCTCCCCATGCCCACGCAGAAGACGCAACATCTGCCCCTTCACTTCCTCTCTCCTCACCGTCCAAGGGCCCAAACACTCCTTTCAAGTGAAGCAGCATTTCACTTGCACTTCCCCTAACTTAGTCTACTGCATTCGTTGCTCCCAATGCGGTCTCCTCTACATTGGAGAGACCAAACGCAAACTGGGCGACCATTTTGCGGAACACCTGCGGTCTGTCCGCAAGAAAGACCCAAACCTCCCTGTCGCTTGCCATTTTAACACTCCACCCTGTTCTCTTGCCCACATGTCTGTCCTTGGCTTGCTGCATTGTTCCAGTGAAGCCCAACGCAAACTGGAGGAACAGCACCTCATCTTCCGACTAGGCACTTTACAGCCTTCCGGGCTGAATATTGAATTCAACAACTTTAGATCTTAAACTCCCCCTCCCCCCATCCCCACCCCGTTTCTCCCCCCCACTGCCCCACCGCTTTTTTTTTCAATAATTTATATAGATTCTTCTTTCCCCACCTATTTCCATTATTTTTAAATCTAAAACTAAAACCTTGTTAGTCTTTCCACCCCACCCCCACTAGAGCTGTACTTTGAATATCCTGTCTTCCATTCTTAATTAGCACTTTTCTTAGACAAATATCACCACCTTCAACACTTCTTTGACCCTTTTGTCTGTGACATCTTTTGATTATCTGCTCATCTCCACAATCACCACACCCTCAACGTCTCTCTCCCCGCCGCCCTCCCCCCCACCTTAAACCAGTTTATATTTCTCCCTTCTTCTAACTATGCTTCAGTTCTGCCGAAGGGCCATGAAGGCTCGAAACGTTAACTGATTTCTTCTCCGCCGATGCTGCCAGACCTGCTGAGTTTTTCCAGGTAATTCTGTTTTTGCTATGAACAAGCGTACATTTTTCATTCCATGAATAACTGGCATCTTTACAATTGTTGCTACATTTCCAGACTTGGGCTGACAGAACAAATATGGTATGCTTGTCTCATCTGGGCAAAGCTTTGTACAGACAAAAAATCTGTGACAATCTGCCATGGCTTTCTGATGCAATCATCAATACAATGCTACAATGTTACAGTGCTACCTTTCCCATATGATCCACTCTTGGCACTGAAGTACCAATGAATAAGCACACGGCAATTCATTCACACCATGGTTCATTCAACAACTGGATCCCTTAAAGGTCACATCATTAATGTATTAAAGTATTTTATTATTGTTTTTTTTTCAGGGAGAATGCACACAACACAGTCTGTGGAATACTTATGAATGGTCTTTGTGTAAGCAATTACAGGCCAGTAGTTTAAATTCTGTGGTGGGGAAGCTACTAGAAAAAAAATATTTGAGATAGAATTAGTAGTCACATGGAAAAATGTGGGCTGATTAGGATGAGCCAACATGGATTTCTAATTAATTAATTAATTAATTTGCTGGAGTTTTTGAAGAGGTAACAGAGAGGGTTGATGAAGGTAATGCTGTTATGTGGTACACATGGACTTTCAAAAGTCATTTGATACAGTGACACACAACAGACCTGTGAGAAAAGTTATAGCTCATGGAATAAAAGGGACAGTAGCGATGTGGATACAAAATTGGCTGAGCAATAGAAAACAGAGGGGAATGGTTAATGGGTATTTTTCAGGCTGGAGGAAGGTTTGTAGTGGGGTTCCCCAGGGGTCGGTATGGGGACCCTTGCTTTTCCTAATAAATATTAATCTAGATCTTGGTTTGCAGGGAACAATTTCAAAGTTTGCAGATGATACAAAACTTGAAAGCATTGTAAACTGTGAGAGGACAATATAGAAACTTTAAAAGGACATAGACAAGTTAGTGGAGTGGGTAAAGAGCCGGCAGATGCAGTTCAATGCGGAGAAGTGTGAGGTGATGCATTTTGGTAGGAAGAACATGGAGAGGCAATTTAAAATAAGGGGAACAATTCTTAAGGGGGTGCAGGGGCAGAGGGACCTGGTTGTATATGTGCATAGATCATTGAAGGTGGCAGGACAGGTGGAGAGAGCAGTTGGGAAAGCATATTGTATTCTGGGCTTTATTGATAGGAGCATAGAGTACAAGAGCAGGGAAATTATGCTGCGCTTATATAAGACACTGGTTATAACTCAGTTGGAGTAATGTGTACAGTTCTGGGCGCCACACTATAGGAAGGATGTGAATACACTGAAGAGACTGCTGAAGAAGTTTGCAAGAATAGTTCCAGGGATCAGAACTTCAGTTATGAAGATAGATTGGAGAGGTTGGGACTGTTTTCCTTGCGGGCTCACTCTTAAGTTTTAAGAATAAATTAGATAGATACATGGATGGGAGAGATCTGGAGGGTTATGGACTAGGTGCAGGTCAATGGGACTAGTGGACTAATATTTCTTGCACAGACTAGAAGGGCTGAATGGCCTGTTTTCTGTGCTGTAGTGTTCTATGGTTCTATGGTTCTTGGAGAGAAGAAGGCTAAGAGGAGATTTGATAGAGGTGTTCAAAATCATGAAGGGGCTGGATGGAGTAGATAAGGTGAAACTATTCCCGCTCGTAAAAGGATCGAAATTGAGAGGGCACAGATTTAAAGTGATTTGCAAAATAAGCAAATGTGATGTTAGAAAAAACTTTTTCATACAGCGAGTGGTTCGAGTCTGGAATGCACTGCCTGGAAGTATGGTGGAGGCATTGAAGAGGGCATTAGATGATTATTTGAATAGAAACAATGAGCAAGGGTGCTGGAAAAAGGCAGGGTATATACGGCCATAAATAGGCATAAAACAGCGACTTAGCATCCTAAGTAGGCCTAAAAGGCATCAAACACAATATTGCATTTCTCAATTTTTCAGGCCTTTCTGGCAGCCACCTGAAACAAAGGTTAGTCGCTTAGATATGTAAATGAGTGGCACTTGCCTCTTTTAGTCAATCTCTGGAAACATAGAGATCTAGAACTAGAGCATGATTCTCCAGTGGCCAGAACATATCTTTTAGTTCAAAAAATGTTCCAGTGAATCAAGGGGAGCAGGAGTACTCACGCAACTCCACAATAATTCCAACTGCGCCTGTCCTTGTCATCCCCCCACCTCTATTGTCATGCCTCAGAACTTATCTTTGAGTTTGACAAGCTCATTCAGACCTGTCGTGTCACTGATCCAATGCACAATTGGAAAACAATATCAAATTAGTCTTTATGTCAAAATGAAAGTGAGAGAAGATCAGACTTGACACTCAATAAATATTAGCAGCTACATGTTCAATATTGCATATATTCTTCTGTCCTCAAATTATTTTAACTGTGGAGCCAACTGTATTCCAGATATGAAGGAATAGGTAGTTTAGGTAGGCTGTTTGTATGCACTGATCACGCATTCAAAACTTGTTTTTTTTTAGACAGTCCCAAATTGAAACAGCAACCAAATCGCCAGGTTTCTGAGAGGGGGAGTTGTTAATTGGAATTCCTGGCTATGACATCAGACTTTAATAAATCAGCCCGCAGCTTAGGTTGATAGGGAAATGAAAGCTAATTGGAAAAAAAAACAAACAGCAGTCTGAGAGGTCAAATTTTAGCCTGTGGTCAGAACAGGCAGGGTTCCTGAGGAGTTCAGTTTTAAGCAGAAGGAAAACAGTTCAGACAGGATGTGAAATGAAGCTATGAGCGTGAGACAGCTAAGTTGGAAAGTTGTGGCACAGCTGGAGAAAGAGATCAAAATGGCTGATACCGGGAACAGCATTGTGAAGAATCTGGAAAAGGTGTGTTTTTTGGTGGGGATTGTACTCGTAGAACTTGGGGTGGCAAAGATGATGTTGGATGGCAATTCAGGTCTAACACCCATGTGAATAAAGGGACTGAAATTCTGCTTGAGAAGACAGTGGGCAGAATTTTGCCGTCTGCGAGCAGAGGGCGGGGCCCGCTCGCTGATGCGTAAAATGATGCGGGATGATGTCGGGTGGAACCCCTGTCGTCATCCCGCCCAATTTAAATTTTCAGGAAGGTGGGGGCACAGCAAAATCAGCTGCCGGCCCGCCAACCTGTCAATGGCCAATTGAGGCCATTGACAGGATCATTTAACCAATTTAAGGACCTGCCCATCCAACCTTAAGGTTGGTGGGCAGGCCAGGAGCCTCGGCGGCTAACAAAGAAAACATGAAACCTTATCCACCGGCAGAATGAGGTTTCATGCAGGGTCTTAAAAATTTTAATAAAGTTATTCTGTAAATTATGAACATGTCCCAATTTATGTGACATTGTCACATGAGGGGGACGTGTAAGGAATTTTTTTTTCTTTCTATTTTTAACATTGTTGAAAGTGCAGGCGATCTCCCTGAGGCTGCACTTAGCCTCAGGGAGATGTGCGCTGTTTCGTGCGCATGCGTGAAAGAACGCACTCTTGCTTTTAGGGAATTCCCCCGCCCGCACAGGGAGCGCATAGCGCTTCCCGCTGGACATCACGCTGGGTGGGCCTTAATTGGCCCGCCCGCGTAAAATGGCGGTGAGGCCCGCTTCGCTGGCGGGGATCAGCTCTGTGTCCACCGGAGATTGGGTCGGGCCCGCCCGCCCAACAGGCAGAAAATTCTGCCCAGTGTTTTGTGCGACTCTGGGGCTGAGACAAATGCCATAGATGGCAAAGTGACTACCTGGGAAATTTGAGAGACCAATCTCTGTTGTATTGGCCATTTAAAGTGTAACCTATAGTTTCTACGGAATCCAATTTACTTGTTAATTCATGTTTAATCTAAGTTGATTTTAGTTTGATTGTTATAGTAAAAGGTTTAAAAGGTGAAATCTTGTCCATTGGTTTCTTCTGGACACTTTTGGAGATTTTGGTTCTTTCATGTCATTGGTCTCCATGGGGATTGTAACACAGTCTCAACCATGGAAAAGTAAGTTGAAGACTAATAAGAATTTTAAAAACTATATATTAGCTGGTAATCTTACTTACAATCATACATTTTGTATGCTTCTGCAGGTTCTAATCTTTCACTTGCAGGCAGCAGTTTTAGTGTGTTGCAATTGATTACTAATCCCATCTCCCCTTTGTCAGTGTTGCAGTTCTTTATAGTTTAACAACAAAGTTGGTAGCTTGTTAATTACACAGTGAAACATGGTGTAAAGCATTCATTCAAGAATATATACATCAAGAAGTCATAAACTGAATAGTGCTGTGTACTCCAAAAGATCAATAGGCTATTGAATTAAAAATTGAAGAGTCTTATTTCTTTCAATAACAATGTTATCATTCAAATGACACCAGAAACTGAAACATCTTTCTTCTACTCACAATCTGAATAACACAACAATAAGCATTCCAAGGATTACTTACCACTTATCCCACCTTTTAATTCATTGTTTCTTTCCTTTTTGTGGCAAACAGACTGTAATGTGAATGCTACTGACTAACAAATAAATCTGCCTTTTCTTTCAAGGATACATGTATCATCACCATGAAGCACCATCTATGACAGAATTGATTTGCACAGGTTTCACCAGAACAGGGCAGAGTGTTTTGGATTTCCAGCATCCGCAGTAGTTTTTTGTTTTTGTTTTTATCTCTGTGTTTAATTGACTGCCACTCCTCTTCAAGAAATGCCTACCTTGAAGAAGTATTGCTCTGCTCTCTGACAGGATTTCCGCCTGTCTCTTCTGCCTTGTTCACCTTCATTGCTTTCCATTTCTCTCCTGGTGTTTGCATCTTTTGATTATCAGCTCCTATCACTGCTTTCTTGTCCCTACAACCACCCCCTCCCCCCAACTTCTCTCCCTCCACACCCCCCCCATCCCCCACCTTAAACCAGCTTATATTTCACCCCTCTCCTAACTTTACTCAGTTCTGCTGAAGGGTCATGAGGACTCGAAACGTCAACTCTTTTCTTCTCCGCCAATGCTGCCAGACCTGCTGAGTTTTTCCAGGTAATTCTGTTTTTGTTTTGGATTTCCAGCATCCGCAGTAGTTTTTTGTTTTTGTTTTTATCTCTGTGTTTAATTGACTGCCATTCCTCTTCAAGAAATGCGTACCTTGAAGAAGTATTGCTCTGCTCTCCGACAGGATTTCCGCCTGTCTCTTCTGCCTTGTTCACCTTCATTGCTTTCCATTTCTCTCCTGGTGTTTGCATCTTTTGATTATCTGCTCCTATCACTGCTTGCTTGTCCCTACAACCACCCCTCCCCCCTCCCCCCCCACCTTAAACCAGCTTATATTTCACCCCTCTCCTAACTTTACTCAGTTCTGCTGAAGGGTCATGAGGACTCGAAACGTCAACTCTTTTCTTCTCCGCCGATGCTGCCAGACCTGCTGAGTTTTTCCAGGTAATTCTGTTTTTGTCCAGGACCAGAGTCATTGCTCAGAGAATAGTTAGTGCTGTGGAGAAGGAATTAAACAAAAATGGAAAGGCACCGAACACATCAAGAGACTTTGTCGGGAAGGTACAGAGACAAAGTTGAGGCTTTGGAAGGACTGCACAAACTTCCAAACAACCTATCTACCCAACCCTTCAATCACCACTTGCTCCACATGTGGCAGTCTACAGATTGTGCAATGAACCCATTGATCAAATGTGGAAGTAAATCATCCTCAATCCCAAGGGACTGTCCAAGAAGGAGAAGAAGAAACTAAAATGGTAGGCAGGAAGGGAACCAAGGCTAGTTGAGGGTAGACTCCTCAATTGGCCCTTCCAACTGCCTCAAAACTTTGAGAGATTTAACTTTTATGTAGAGTTGAAAGGAACAGGTTTGTTCTCCTGAACCCACAAAACATCTATGGAGAATTGATCATCTGTATTTGTCCCTGTGGAATGCTTCCCCTTGAATCTACCTGTGGGCCTTAATGCTGGAAGAAATTGATTAGGCCCTAACTAGATTATGATGTGTAAAGTTGGCACCACCTTTTGAACTCACCTCTTAAAACATTCTTGACTTCAGAACAGGGATCCTCCACGTTTCACCAATACTCTGAGCTGGTGTGAACTTCATCACCTTCAGAACCTAGCCCAGCTCCATCAAAATTGCAGAAGATCTGAAATACCCACACCAATAATCGAGCTGGCAAGGTCAGGAGTGCTGTGTATGTGCTCACTACCTTTTCCCATATTCCACACCACTGAAAGTTAATAGCACATTCAGGATTGTTCAGCAAATAGTTAATAGCTACACTAACAATAAATTTAAGATAATTAATCGAGCTCATAAAGTGGCTCATTTATGCTTGCTAGAAGCGCCATAGTTCCACATGCCAAAGCCCATTCTCTGCAAAAAAAAGGAATATATTGTGCCTTTTTTGGATTACCTGGGAGCTTGGGGAACCTATAGCTTCCCATTACTTTCTCCCTAGCAATGCCTCAATCAATCAGAGTTGACTTGTCAACAAAACAGCACCCTTTTAGCTTATAGTATAAATTGTTGTGATCATTTAAAATTTACTATTCTTGCAGTTGTCCTGATGAGTGCAAGATGAAAAGTTTTGGCAACATTTGTCTCTTTTCAGCAATATTCAAGTTCTGTACTACCATGTGACTGTTAACATGTAGAACAGAACTTCTTATAAAATGGACAGCAGAACCAGTATTATCATCTGAGCAAAGATCCCACCAATATCATTGACCTGAAGCTTAAACTTTGTTTCTCTCTCTCCATAGATGCTGCCTGATCTACCGTGCATTTCAGGCGTTTTCTGTTTTAATACCACCAAGGCAAATTGCCTTCAATTAGTGACATCTACTCTGAAGTCTGTGCGCATCAATACATTATAAGTATTTAACTGGTTGACTACCTTCTCTTTGTAATTCACTTGGAATCACTTGGGCCCATTGCGCCAGCCACTGACAAGCCAGAAAAATACGCACTTACCTGAGTACATTGCTTGCAACCAGACTTGCTCTCCTGTCCTCAGCCCACAGTGTACCCAAACCAGAAGGCATCCAGAAGAGGTGACGTTTTGCCCTCTATGATGTATGAAAAGCTGGGAACACCTACTAAGGTCACTCAGCAGCCTGACTTGGAGTTCATACAATGAGGTGAGTGTTTTAAAGTTTTCCAGCATTTTTGAAATATTACCATTTGTTCCAAATTGTATCTTGTTTTATTTTACATTTTGCGCTATTTAATGATTCTAAGTTTAGCGTTCTGAAATATACTTAAATATTCGCATGCAGAAGGTGTCAATCTAGAAGGTCACCATTAAGAAGAAAATGTGTCATGATTTCACAGATGAAGGCCTGAAAATCTTTCAGAATGAGGTCGAAGCAAGATATCATCGCGTACTTGGAAGCAGGAAAGCAAAACCACCCATGAAAGTGAGCACCTTAGCCTGGAGAGAAGTTGCACAGGTATTGAGCACACAGAGTAGCATGTCACATACAGAGGAACAATGCTGGGAATAGCTTAATGATTTGGGTCATTCTTCCAAGGTATCAATTTAGAAAGTTATTTTTTTTTTAATTTTAAATCCTGGCTGTAGAATTGAAAAAGCAAAAAAGGTTGTTATTGTTTACTCATTTTATAAAGTTTCATAAAATTGTTCTTGTAGTATAAGGGGTTAATACTAACTGTGTGATATGCTAATAAGACATAGTGTGTATCATCACAGGAAGTGATGCAACATTTTGTGATCCTGCTCTCTCTGGTAGACGTCACTGGAAGGAAGCCACAGTACAATATGTTCCAATTAAGTTAATATTTTCCTTACTTCAGCAGACTCTGTAATTATTCTGTGTTAGCACAACAAAACCAAGAATATTATGTGGTGGCAGTGAAAGAAAGAACAAGTAAGGAAAAGTCTCTGCCATTACTGGAAAGCTTAGAGCAGGTTGCAGATCTCAACCAAGCAGAAGTGTGGCTGAACTGACACTGAAGATTTACCAGATATCGTACCACATTGGGCCTTGCAGCAAAGCCGAATGACAAGTGGGTCAGTACACTGTTTATGTGGTGGGTGCCTGTGCAGATGATATCCTATTCAGGCAAGGGATTGACAAAATAAAGCTATATACGATGAAGAAACAAAAACATTTGATGCCAACTTCAATCTGTGATAGAATAGCATTGTCGAGTGAGTAAATGTGACAAGCATACCTGACAACCAAGGGGAAAGTATTGATACATATAAAAATGATATGTATAAATGTGCAGGGAACTGTGAATATGGCAGCTTAAAAGATGAACTAATCAGGGACAGAATTGTTGTCAGACTCTTGGATGAAAGATTACCTGATGACTCTGTCAGAAGATGATTTAACCTTAACAAAGTCAATTCAACTGAACAGACAATCTGAGGTCAGAAAGCAAAGTCGATCGGTGATTCGGGGTGACAGGGAGAACCATATTCCAAAAACGACTGACTCAGTGGAGTATGTTCAATTTAAAAGAAGAAAGGTGGCCATACAAAAACAGGGCAGGAAGGAAGAGCATGCATGAACTGCCCCAACTAACAGAAATTGCTGTGACAGTAAGTGTCATGCCAAAGAGCCAAATGCCATTTTTGCAGAAAGAAGGGTGACTTTCAGGCTGTGTGTCACAGCAAGAAGCCTATATAGAATAAGCAAAAAGAAAAACTTTTGAAAGGTGACAAGATTCATGAATTAGATGATATCAATGATATTGAGATGCCTTTCCTTGGAGAGATGCAGGAACCAAGTGGAAGCTACTGAAGTGCTGATACCCTAGTAGAGGGAAACAACACATGCTTTAAGTTAGGCACAGATGCAGCAGTTTGGGTTCTTTCTGATGGTGAACTGTGGCTGGAGAAAAATTCTCTTCGGCTATAAAACTACATGAGCCAGGAGGTATAGAACTCAAGATCATTGGGCAACTGAACGCAACACTTCAAAATATAGAGAGAAAAATCACTGAAACCTCACATGTGATAATGAACTAAAGCCGTTCACTTTTAAGCAGGAAAACCTGTATTGACTTATATCTAATTTTCAGGTTAGAGGAACTGAAAAGCTGAGAAGTTCGGCTCAATAACTACAGAGCTGAGTTCCCACAGCTGTTCACAGGACTAGAAAAGCTGAAGACAGCATATCACATCGCTCAAAGTCCTGAAACAAAGTCATTGTGCCTGTTTGCACCCAGGAAAGCTCCTCATCCACTCTTGCCAAAGACAAAGAAGGCAATTGGCTCTATGTTGAAGCAAGATGTTATTTCATCTGTGACAGAACCAACAAGCTGATGATTGAGGATGGTTCCAGTGCCAAAACCCAACAGAACTATCAGAATTTACGTAGGCCTTACACATCTGAAGTAAGAAGTTGAATGCAAAGTTTATCCGATGTAGCCTGTGGACAAGAGCTTAGCAAAATTGGGAAAGAGTTTAAACTCCATGAAGCTAGATGAAAATAGTGTGTTTTTTTGACAAATATTCCTTGATGAAGAGTCTAAATTGCTCAGAATATTCATTATGCATTTGGGAGGTTTTGTTTCAACAGATTACCCTTTGGCATCACATCAGCAACAGAAATCTTCCAGGGGACAGTGTCAAATATCCTAGACAGACTGGATGGGGTTGTACATCACATGAATGATGTCCTGATCCATGGATTGACTCAGACAGAACATGACACTATGCTGCAATGCCTTTGGGAAGCAGAACTTACATTCAACAACAAATGCAAAATCTCGCAGCCAGCTGTCAAGTTCCTTGGGCATATTGCGGATGCATCCGGTGTCAGAGTTGATCCACAAAAGACATGAGCAGAGATTCATGGTATGGTAAACTAAGTCAACAAGTCCAACCTAGCTGATGTCAGTAAGCTACTACATCGGTTGTTACGGCAAGACAATACATAGTGCTGCGAGGAAGCTCAACAGAACTCTTTTGAGAAAATCAAACGGATGCTGATATCACCTGATATTTTAGCTCACTATAATCCAGATCTATCCACTACCATTGCTGCAGATGCATCTTCTACTGGACTGGGAGCTGTACCCATTCAGATACTGACAGATGGAAAGCATAGACCAGTTTACTATGCATCCCTCAGGGGGGTGCCGGGCCTCGGGATGGGGTGTCAGGCCATGGTGGGGGGGGAGGTGGTGCTAGGCCTCAGGATGGAGCGTTAGGCTGTGGAGAGTTGGGCCTTGGGAGTCGGGCCTCTTGGGGGGGTGTTGTCAGGTTGTCAGGCCCCAGGCGGGTCATGGGTGGTCAGGCCTCAGTGCGGGGAGGAGGTGGGAGAATCATGCCTTAGGGCTGGTGGAGGGGATTTGGGCCTCGCAGGTTGGAGAGGTGGGGGTGGTCGGGCCTCTGGAGGGTGGTGGTGATGAGCCTTGGGGGAGGTGTTGATGGGTTGGGCACTCGGGAAGTGGGTGCAGGAGTTAGGCCTTGGGGGGTGGTTTGGACCTTGCGGGGAAGGAGGGCTTGGGCCTCTGGGTTGTGTCGGGGTGGTTGCACTTTGACGGGGACTTGGCTTGGACCTTGTGGGCTTGAGTGCGAGTTACAATAGAGTGCCAGAGTTGAGCGCAGATTGAGAGTCCTAATGTAGTGAGACCAATGGCAGAGAGACATCATGAACCAAACATGACACGAGTGCAGGGAAAGCAGCTGATTGGTGAGTAGGATTGGTGAGTATTTCTAATCTTTAAAGGAAAAGTAAGGTCTGTAGTTTGTGTTTAGGTCCCTAGTCTTTTTTTTCTCTCTTTTTCTGGTGTAAAAGGATAGTTACAATAAAGTGTAAAGATAGAGTAATTAATTAACAAATTAAATTAAATGTGATAGTGATGCCAGGGCAGGTGATGTGTTGCTGCTGCAGCATGTAGAAGCTGCTGGATACCAAAGTGAACCAGAGCAAAGGCATCTGTAGCAAAAACAAAAATACCTGGAAAAAACTCAGCAGGTCTGACAGTATCTGCGGAGAGGAACACAGTTAACATTTTGAGTCGTATGACTCTTCAACAGGACTAAGGAAAAATAGAAAAGAGGTGAAATATAAGCTGGTTTAAGGTGGGAGGGGGGGAGGGGGAGGCGGTGGGACAGGTAGAGCTGGATAAAGGGCCAGTGATAGGTGGAGATAACCAAAATATGTCATAGACAAAAGGAAAAAGAGGTGTTGAAGGTGGTGATATTATTTAAGGAATGTGCTAATAGGTGACATTAAGGGTAGAAAGCAGGACGAGCAAGGTACAGATAGCCCTGGTGGGGGTGGTGTGGGGGGAAGGGATCAAAATAGGCTAAAAGGTAGAGGTAAAACAATGGATGGAAATACATTTTTTTTAAAATGGAAATAGATGGGGAAAGAAAAATCTATATAAATTATTGGAAAAAGGGGGGATCGGAAAGAGGGTGGGAATGGAGGAGAGAGTTCATGATGTAAAATTGTTGAACTCAATATTCAGTCTGGAAGGCTGTAAAGTGCCTAGTCGGAAGATGAGGTGCTGTTCCTCCAGTTTGCGTTGGGCTTCACTGGAACAATGCAGACATCTGTAGTGTTTGCAACTCGAGGAACTTCAGATCCAAGTTGAGGAGCTGGAGACCGAGCTGCAGGTATTGCACCACATCAGGGAGGGGGAAAATTATCTAGACACTTTGCTCCAGGAGGCAGTCACCCATCTCAGATTTGGTAATTCAAATTTGGTCTGTGATCAGGGACAGGAGGGTGTGACTGCAGGTGAGGCAGATGTGGGGCCTCAGGGGGTAGTGTTCATGGAACCTTGGACCCTGCAATTGTACAACAGTTCGAGGTTCTTGCAAACTGTATGGACGAGAGCGGGGACTGCAAGGAGGATGAGTGAACCGATCAGGGAACCGTGGTACAGGGAGTCACTCAAGCGGGTCGAGGAAATTGTAACGTAGCAGCGGTAGGGGACAGTATAATTAGGGGGATAGATACTGTTGTTTGCAGCTGTGAGCAAGTGCCCCAAAGGCTGTGTTGCTTGCCCGGTGCCAGGGTTAAGGACATCTCCTCAGGGCTGGAGAGGAACTTGGAGTGGGAGGGGAGGGATCCAGTTGTCATCATCCATGTTGGTACCAATGGCATTATTAGGACTAGAAAGGAGGTTCTGCTGAAAGAATTTGAACAGTTAGGAGCTAAATTAAAAAGCAGAACCCCGAAGATAATAATCTCGGGATTATTACCTGAGCCACAGGCAAACTGGCTTAGGGTAAGTAACCTCAAGGAGTTAAATGCGTGGCTCAAAGATTGATGTGAGAGGAATGAATTTCAGCTCATGGGGGACTGGCACCAGTACTAGGGTAGAAGAGAGCTGTTCCAGTGGGACAGGCTTCATTTGAACCATGTCCTGGCAAATCAAATAACTAAGGCTGTAGAGAGGGCTTTAAACTAAACAGAGTCAGGGAGGGTTCTGGAGAGGGGATACATAGGCTTACAAAACAAAAGGATATGGCAGTGTTACAGGTCAGCTACTTGGGTAATGATACCCAGAGTGTGACAGGAAGGGAAAGAGCGTACACACATAAAAAAATGCAGCATTAAGTGTCAAAGGGGGAAAAATGTTAAAAAGGCAAAATTAGGAAGTATCAGGAAGAAAACAAATGAATTAATGGCACAAATAGAGGTTAACGGGTATGGTCTTATAACCATTACGGTGACATGGTTACAAGGAGATCAAAGCTAGGAACTAAATATTCAACGTATATGACTTTTCAACAAGGCAGGCAGGAAGGAAAGGGTAGTGGGGTTGCTTTGTTGGTATGAGATGAAATAAGTACAATAGCAAGAAATTTTTTTGGATTGGAAAATGTAGAATCCATATGGGGGGAGGTAAGAAATAACAAGGGGATGAAGAAACTGGTGGGAGCAGTATTCAGGCTTCTTAACTGTAGCTAAACTGTAGGACAGAATGAATCAGGAGATTATGTTAATAAGGCAGTACATTAATCATGGGTGACTTTAATCTTCATGTAGATTGGGAAAATCAAATTGGCAGAGGCAGCCACGAGCAAGAATTCATAGTATATTTGGGTCAGTTTCCTAGAACAATATGTTGTGGATGCATCCAGGGATCAGGCTATTTTAGATATGGAAATGAGGCAGGTTTAATAAATTATCTCAGAGTAAAAGATCCCCTAGGAAACAGTGACCATAAGATGGTGGAATTTAGCATTCAGTTTGAGAGTGAGAAACTTGGGTCGGATGCTAAACTTAAATAAAAGTAATTACAAAGGAATGAGGGCAGAGTTGGCTGGAGTGGACTTGGGAAGGAGTTTAGCAGAAAAGATGGTTGATTAAAAATGGCAGACATTTAAGAAAATAGTTCATTACACACAACAAAGGTATACCCCAGTGAGGAAGGAGGATTCTAAGAAGGGGATAAACCAACCATGGTTAACCAAGGAAGTTAAGGATGGTATCAAATTGAAAAAAAAACATACAATATGGCAAAGATCAGTAGTAAGCCAGAAGATTGAGAACGTTTTAAAAACTTTAAAAGGTGACAAAAAAAAAACAAGGAGGGAGAAAATAAACTTTGAGCGTAAACTAGCAAGTAATATAAAAACAGACAGTAAGAGCTTCTTTAAATATATAAAAAGGAAGAGAGAGGCCAAAGTGAACATTGACCCCTTAGAGAATGAGGCTGGGGAAATAATGGGGAACTAAGAAATGGCAGAGGAGTTGAATAAATAATTTGCATCAGTCTTCATGGTTCAAGACACTAATAGCATACCAAAAATACTAAATAATCAAGGGGAAAAAAATGGGGGAGGAAATAAATACAACAACAATCACTAGAGAAAAATTGCTAGGGAAACTAATGGGACTAAAGGCCGATAAGTCCCCTGCACCTGATGGGTTGCATCCCAGGATGTTATAAGAAGTAGCTACAGAGAAAGTGGATGCACCGGTAGTAATCTTCCAAGAATCCTTAGAATCTGGAAAAGTTCTAGGAGATTGGAAAACCTCCAATATAACACCCTTATTTAAAAAGGGAGGGAGAGAAAAAACAGGTAACTATAGGCCAGTTAGCTTAACCTCTGTCTTTGGGAAAATGTTAAAGTCTATTATAAAGGATGTCATAGCAGAGCATTCAGAAATACATAATATAATCAGGCAGAGTCAGCATGGCTTCATAAAGGGGAAATCATGCCTGACAAATTTCTTAGAATTCTTTGAGGAGGTAACAAGCAGGGTAAATAAAGGGGAACCAGTAGAAGTAATATATTTGGATTTCCAAAAGGGATTCAACAAGGTACTATACATAAGGTTACTTAATAAAATAAGAGCCCATGGTGTTGGGGATAGTATATTAGCATGGATAGAGGATTGGCTAACTAATAAAAGACAGAGAGCAATATATATTAATGCCTTAGATGAGGGAAGTGAATGCACTCTTGCCAAGTTTGTGGATTACACAAAAATAGGTGGGAAGGCAACTGGTGAGGATGACACAAATAGTCTACAGAGGGATTTAGACAGGTTAAGTGAGTGGGCAAACACTTGGCAGATGCAGGAAAATGTGAGGTTATGCACTTTGGCTGGATGAACAGAGGAACTGAATATTATTTAAATGGAGAAAGACTGCAGAAAGCTGCAGCACAGAGGGATTTGGGGGTCCTCGTGCATGAATCCAAAAAGCTAGCATACAAGTTCAACAGGTAATAGGGAAGGCAAATGGAATGTTGGCCTTTATTTCAAAGGGAATGGAGTATAAAATATGGAAGTCTTGCTAAAACTAGTACAAGGCACTAGTTAGACCACACCTAAAATACTGTGAACAGTTTTTGTCCCCTTGTCTAAGGAAAGATATACTGGCATTGGAGGCAGTCCAGAGAAGATTAGTTAGGTTGATCCCGGGTATGGAGGGATTGTCTTATGAGGAGAGGTTGAGCTGGTTTGGCCTGTACTCATGGTGTTTAGAAGAATGAGAGGCGACCCTATTGATACAAAAAAGATTCTTAGGGGGCTTGACAAAGTAGATCATAAGGGGTTGTTTCCCCTGGTGGGGGAGTTAGGACCAGGGGGCATGATCTCAGAGTAAGGGGTCACCCATTTAAAACAGAGATAAGGAAGAATTCCTTTTCTCAGAGGGTAGTGAATCTATGGAATTCTTTACCGAAGAGGGCTGTAGATGCTGGGTTGTTAAGTATATTCAAGGCTGAGATAGGCAGATTTTTAATCAGTAAGGGAATCAAGAGTTATAGGGAAAAAGCAGGAAAGCGGGGTTGAGGATTATCAGATCAGCCATGATCTCATTGAATGACGGAGCAGACTCGATAAGCCAAACTTCTGCTCCTAAGTTTTATGGTCGTATGGTCTTATGGCGGGGGTGTCGAGCTTCAGTGTGGTGGCCGGGGGGTTGGTGGGGTCACGTCAGTTCAGGTCCGGCGTTGGTCAGGTTATCAGCGGTGTCGTGCCTTGGGAGGGGGAAGGGTCAGGTCAAGTCTTATGTGGGGGTGAGAGTCGCGGGGAGGGAAGAGTCCCTGTGGGGGTGGGGCGAGACCCCTGGAATATTGGAGTGGTACGGGTATCCCTTGGGGTGGTGTGGGGTGGTGGGGGGGGCGGTCCCGTGGTGGGTCGGGGCGATGCGGGGAGTCCCGTGGGGGCATCGGGGTCTGGCGGGTGTGGGGAGAGTCCTGTGGAGGGGTTGGTGTGGGTCTGTGCAATAGTTACCCAGAATTTAGAAGAGGTTTTAAACCGTCTAACCTTTTCTGGTAACAATTGGTGTAACTCAGTTGGAATCTTCAAAAGTTAGTGATTTAAATCACATTTTTTGGAAGGGTCGCAGTGCACAGCAAATGCCCATGGGATATTTGCACTTCCAGTCAATTGCCGTTGAAACCCTTGCCTGGGAACTTCTGAAGGGGATTCCCCGGCACATCTTCGGGGAACCACCCACGTCCCCAGTGCGATGCTGAGAAGCTCAGAAGCTATGACCCATCATTTAGCCAGAAATGTGCAATTTTATGGACATTTTCAGGGCATCTACTCCAAGTCTCCATGGTTACATAATTTCTATTAATAAAAGACCTCCATCTGTTAAATGAATAATAAAGCAATCCAAGCAACGTAAAACCAGGCACTGGAACTTCAACCTTGCTGTGTAACTACCGGGCATGTGCACAATTCTGCAAGGTCCTGACGTACATCAGTGACTTAAGTGAGATAAAAACAGAAAATGCTGGAAAAACTCAGCAGGTCTAACAGCATCTGTGGAGAGTTATAAAACAGACTTAATGTTTCGGGTCCTTGAAGAAGAGTCATAAGGACTCAAAATGTTAACTTTTTTTTTCTCTCCACAGATGCTGTTAGACCTGCTTGAGTTTTTCCCGCATTCTCTGTTTTTGTTTCAGGTTTCCAGCATGCACAGTATTTTGCTTTTACTCAAGTTGAGGTGTTCACTGCTGCAGACATCAGAAGATCTGGGCCATTATCTTGCACCAAAAAGTTCAAGTTAACTTTCTGTGTTGTGCATCAGCTTTCCCTTTAGTCCTTTTTCCTGAATGAAAATCTGCTGCTAAAACATATACGATAACAACAACACTGAAAAGAACTGGAATGACATTTGAAATGATCTGGGCTAATACACTTATATAATCCAATAGCTGTCTGTTAATATATCTCTTGTAGGCACAGCTCAGTGGCTGATAGATGTAGCTGAAAGAAGGACGTGAAGGAACTGTGTACCGAGAGCCAAAAAGAATCAATCATTTGGTTTTAAATGCTTCAGAAATGTCATCTGAAGTGAAAAGGAATGTCACTTTTTTTGGTGTCGCTGGCCTTTTCAATGGTTCAATAATTGTAGCTTTGAAGTGTGACGCAGAAAACATCATTTGTTCAGCATTTTCTTGTCATTTCCAATGACAAATAGCAAACAATGGAGTTTTGACTCAGAATTCAAATGTATGCATATTTGTCATAGTTAATAATGAGGATATACACTGTTGGGTGAAGGTGAAGGTTGGTTGGTTCCATCAGAGCTGTATTAAAATGTTTGTTATGCAGTCCATTGGATTGTGGACCATTTACAGATTTCTGCTAAACACAACGGCTGAACAAAATTCGCAATGCGAAGCTTTCCACGCTGCTTCTCTGCATGTATAAATCACTCCTCCCGTTGTCATCCCTTGGAACTTTCCCTTATTCAGAAGGTGCTAAGTTTTGCCAGATTATGGTCCCCTGGGTGCTTGTGTTCACAGTATTTGCAGGGCATAGAAGTTTTTCATTTTCCATGAAGACGAATTGGATGGTTGGCTCAGGACGCTATCACCCAATCACAATGAAGCGCATCCAATGATGCACTGGACACTAAAATAACAGAAAAATACTGTGGGTGTTGGAAATCTGAAATAAAAACAGAAAATGTTGGAAAAACTCAGCAGATCTGACCTTCATCTGTGGAGAGAGAAACAGAGTTAACGTTTTGGGTCCATACAACTCTTCTTCTTCTGATGAAGAAGTTGCAGAGTTTAAACTCTGAAGATGCAGATGCCGAGTCTGCTTCAACGTATTTGCATAGAAAAAGTATAAACTAGCATGTGTTCATCCTCTGCGTGCGGGTCACATTCCTAATGACCCCCATGTCAAATATTTGAAGGAAGTAAGGGATTTGACCCAAAAACAGCAAACCCTGGATATATTCAGTAGATCAGACAGCATTTGTGGAGAGTAAAACAGAGTCAATGGGCTGGATTTTACAGCTGCAAATCAGGCAGACTGTATCTCTGCATGAACCTAAAATGCGGCATCATGATGTCGGGTAGGGAATACAATGTCTTTGCACCAATCTCAAATATTACGCAAGGGGAGCAGATGCAAAAATTGGAGCCCACCCACCATTTTTAAATCACCAATTAAAAAGCTGTTAAAAAGCCAATTTCTTTTTCCACTGCATTTTCAGGCGTCAGATGGATAAAATGTTTGTGAGTGCTTTATGGCAGGTGTAACAAAGCAGTGCAAGGGCGGAAGAAAAGGTCTGCTACTAGGATCATGGCTGCATGTAGTAGCAGGTTCTGCTGGTGAAGGTGGAACATCTGTTTGATTTTTGAGTTTATTTTTTTGACTTTCTTGAGCCTTCAATAAAAAATAAAGACAGATTCAGAGAGCAGGGGGCCATTAAATTTGTAACCTTGACTGACTTCCTGTTCTCATAACCTTCCCCCTCCCATATGGTGCCCTGGTCTAGACTCCTGATTGGGTGTGGAGCCTCGCTTTGCACCTCTGATTGGCTGCCTTCCCATTGGACGGCCACTAATTGGCCACCTGACACTTGTTTCGACAATCTAAGATGGTGGCGGGGGGGTGGTGGAGCAAGTGGACCACTCACTTTCTGTTTGGCCTCACTCACCCCACCGAGAAACATAACACCAAGCCCAATGTTTCAGCTTGAGTACTGCTTGTCAGAACTTTGGCCCGATGTGTTCTTCCATCTACACCCGGTGCAACCATCTGGAGCCTCAGAGAGACTGGTGCACAAGGTGCAAAACACTGGAGCCCATGCTCTAGGGAGGCACAGGCTCATTGACCAAGTAACTGTCAGTCTGGATGCTCAGTGTCAAAAGCAGCCAATCTGGCATGTAGGCCATCCTGATTAACAGGCTGCTCAGCCAGTAATTGCTGCTGTTCTGAACAACAGCAATCATTGGCTGAGTAGGATGTGCCAGATTCCCCAGTCCCCCCTTTCTTTCTTACCTCATGGAATGCTCCGTTTGGGTGCTCTAGTAACTGAAGGTGTAGCCTCTCCTGCTGTCTATCAGGGGTCACGTGATGTTCTTGGAGGCTACGACCAATCAGCCCTAAGTGCAGGCTATCCGGGGGGGGGTGGGGCTTCCTGACGAGAGTCTTGATTGAGTATGTAGCATCTGAAAATCACTGAAATAAAGTTTATCTGTTTCTTGTTGAAACCTGTCTACTCCATCAAGTCAATGCAGGCACTATCAGCTCTTTTCTTCACTCTTTTTCAGTTCTGTCTGGAGCGTGATGGAGGAGAAGGAAAGGTAAAACGTCTAGTGCCTCTATGTTTAGTATATCCTCACAAGGCCCTTGGCTTCCCGACCTCTCCTTCCTCCCTCGACTTGATGGTGTCAATGGTGTCAGTGGCCCTGACCCTTCCCTTTCTGACCCCTCCTTAGTCCCTCAACAATGGCATGGCTGTGGGCCTAGCTTCCTTGTCCAAGCTCTCCCGTGAGTCCACCCTCAGTTGATGGTATCTGGGTGTGGCCCCCGTCCTTCCCGACCTCTCCTTTGTCCCTCGACAGTGGTGTGGCACTAGGAATGGATTCCCCGGTGTGAGATTGAGTGTGAGTATGAATGTGAGAGAGTGAATGTGAGAATCAGTGAGTATGTATGTGTGAGAGAGTTTGTGTGTGATAATAAGAGTGTGTGTATGAGTAAGCGACTAAGTGGTTGTCATGTTAATATAATGATATGATACCTTGGGCTTATTTACTCTCCAAGACAAGGCATCAATTGCTCATAAGGGATTGGACAAACACATAGTTGGTTCACTTATTAAGACTAGGCAAATGGAACAGTTATACAGAGGTATAAAGCTTGAAGCCATCACAGCTGTGTGTGCTCTGCTCAAAGCAAAGCTGAAATTAACAAAGCTGGATCACATAACATATTTCCCTTCTAGTGATGTCATGCTGAAATGCCTTAAAGGCATATGACAATGTTGCCCTTTCTTTTTAAAGATACTTTTCCCCGTCCCAAAGAAGTATAACTATTTACAATACATGTTTAGTTACCATGACATAAATGCAAAGGGCTGTTATGCCTTTGTATGAAATAACTTCATAGGACCTTGGTTCTGAACAAATCCTTGTCACTTCGGCTGCTTGCCAATTATCTTCCATGAGATCCTGGTTTTGAACTTGTTGTCCCAATTGTAAACTTAGCAATTTCTATACCTGCACTGTATTGTGCATGGTGGCCATGTCTCTCTTGCAGTTTTAAAAGTTGCTCTCTAGTTTCTGAGAGAATAGAATGGGTAAGAGTAAGTTAATTGGTACACACTGGTTGGCCAAACATGAGCTCTGCCAGCAATGGAATAGTTGCACATAAAGATGTTGCTCTCAGATGTAACATTGCAATGTGTTGATCTTGCTTGGTCTGTCTACATTTGAGAATTAGGGAATCCACAGTGTGAATCATTCGTTCAGCTAGGTGATTAGGTCTAGGGTAATGAGGAGAAGAAGCAGTGTGATCAATATTCCACTTCTCATACATATCCTGAAATGGCTTACCAATAAATTGCAGACCATTATCCATAATTATCTCTCTAGGAACACCAAATAAACTGAAACTAGCACTTAGAGTGTGCATGACAGTTATTCTTGACATATTGTGCAGTTGTTGAATAATGAGGTACTTGGTAAAGTAGTCAACGATGGTGATGAAGTCAGTGCCATGGACATGAAAGAGGTCAGTGTGATTTTGGACCAAGGATGGTTAGGAACTTCATGTGGAATCAATTGTGTTGACTTTTCATATGCTCTTGACATGTGTCACACTTCTTATGACAACTTCAATGTCATTGTTCATAAATCGTCAGTAGATTGTTATGATCCTAGGCCAGCCTCCCAAGTTTTTGGTAAGGTTAGTTAGGGACCAATAATGTTTTATTTAAAGTAAACAAAGGGCGGAATTTTCAGTGCCCACTGGTGTTGGGCATCGTGAAACCAGTTTGAAACCATTCATTCCACCCATCAATGGCAGGCCATGTTTCCCACCACTACATGTCAGGGACTTCATTGTGATATACCTGCATATTATTATAAGCTCAGCTCACTGGAATCATCCCCCCACACTGGATCATCCGAGCACAATCACGGCGACATGTTCCACAACTGTACATTAGCGACGTGCACCTGGCGAGCTGCAATTCGCTCTGAACTTCAAGGTTTGTTTGCCTGCCTTGCTTCGGGCAGCAATCACGGTCATCAGGCTTCACAGGTATTGCCACATCACTTTTAGGGGGGCTCACAGGCATATTATCTACTTGACCAGCCGTAAAGTGGGGGTGGCTTTTCAATGGCTGCAAGGCCAGGGCTTGCTTGGGAAAGGGGGAGAAGTGGCCTCAGGAATGGGAAGAGGCTGCAGGGTGACGGTTGTACTAAGGAGGGGGGGGCTTTCCCAGGATATATGTGGGGGCACATGTTGATCTGTGCAAATGGCCTCAACATAGTGAGAGCTGAGAAAGCAATCTCCAAAGGAAATGAGGCCAGATGGAGATGTGAGGTTGCATGTTAATATGAAATGGAATAAGTACGATAGCAAGATGGATTGTAAGATGTAGATGGGTGGAATTAAGAAATAATGAGGGGAAGAAGACATTAGTGGGAGTAGTCTAGAGGTCTCCTAACAGTAGCTATACTGTAGGACAGAGAATAAATCAGAAGATAATGAATGTTTGTGAAAAAGGCAGTACATTAACCGTGGGTGACTTTAATCTTCATGTAGATTGGGAAAATCAAATTGGCAGAGGTAGCCATGCACAAGAATTCATAGAATGTATTCGGGACAGTTTCCTAGGACAATATGTTGTGGATGAAACCAGGGATCAGGCTATTTTGGATCTGGTAATGTGTAATGAGGCAGGTTTAATAAATGATCTCAGAGTAAAAGATCCCCTAGGAAACAGTGACCATAGATTTTAGCATTCAGTTTGAGAGTGAGAAACTTGGGTTAGAAACAACTGTGCTAAACTTAAATAAGGGTAATTACAAAGGAATGTGGCCAGAGTTGGCACCAATCTTTGAGACACGCATTTAACTCCTTGGCTTTATTTACCCTATGCCAGATCCCGAGTATGGAGGGATTTTCTTATTAGGAGAGGTTGAGTAGGTTAGGCCTGTGCTCATTGGTGTATAGAAGAATGAGAGGCAACCTTATTGAAACATACAAGATTCTTTGGGGCTTGAGAGGGTAGATGCTGAGAGGTTGTTTCCCCTTGTGGGAGAGTCTAGGACCAGAAGGCATAATCTCAGAGTAAGGGGGTCACCCGTTTAAAACAGAGATGAAGAGGAATTTCTTCTCTCAGAGGGTAGTGAATCTGTGGAATTCTTTACCACAGAGGGCTGTAGAGGCTGGGTTGTTAAATATATTCAAGGCTGAGATTGGCAGATTTTTAAAGAGAATCAAGGTTATGGGGAAAAGACAGGAAAGTGGAATTGAGGATTATCAGATCAGCCATGATGTCATTGAATGGCAGAGCTGAATCGATGGGCCAAATAACCTACTTCTGCTCCTACGTCTTATCGTCTTATAGAGTGAGTAGTGATGTCCCTTGCGCTGACAGTGAGTGAGATGCCAGTGAATGTGTGATGGCCTTATAAGTGTGTGAGTTTAGAGTGATGAGATGGTTGCCTTACCCTGGTGGCACGGATGAGGTTATTCATCGTCTCTCTGCACTGGATGGCCAACCTCTCCTATGCAGCATTGGCATTTACCACCACTGCCACCACCTCCCAAGCCGAAGTGGTGAGATTGCTGGACATCCTGCGACCAGAGCGGGGGTGCAGGATATCACAGCAGGCCTCCGAAAGGTGTTCCAGTGATGGTTCACTGAACTATTCTTGGCTTTCAGGGCCATGTCTTCACTGGAGCAGTCCTGGGCTGCAAGCATTGAGAACTGTGTGGATGGCTGCAGTTTAGATATGGCATGCAGAGTGAGGAAACGGTGAGGTAATGGTATGATGGCCAATTCTGAGGCCGTGTGAGTGAGACGGTGTGTTTCCTGTGGCTGCATGATCAATGAGGCGGGAAGCCGACAATATGGTATGAAAAGCTGTCAATGTAATGGGTAAAATGTCCTTTTTCCTGCTACCTCACTTGGTGCAAGTCTGGGATGATTCCACCCAAAGCTCAACATCCAAGATAATTATCAAGTGAATGAAGCCGCACAATTCCACGCATTTTGAACAAACAAAAATAAACTTTATTATACAAGGTCAGAAGGATAAAACAATTTACTATATCTGTCTTATACTCTAACATTCAGGGCTAATATGAGGTAACTGTGAATGCATGGAGTCACCAAACTTTAGCTGCCTTCTTCACTTAAAGTCTGCTCTCCACAGCCCTTTCCCTGTTTGGAGCTTATTTCTTTGCTCTCTCTTTTGTAACTGAATTGAGACCTTTTCTTGTCTCTGTTGCCTCTCTGGAATTCTTATTTTGGGACTTCTCTCTGTCCTCTCTCCCTTTGGGACACCCCTCTGTACGCTTTCCTTGCCTCCTGCCTGGGACATTAGTCTTCCATGGCAATCCACTTCCTGTCACCTGACCAGATTTCTGTGCCTTTCTTTTCTCTCTCTTTATCCGCAGGCTACTTGGCCTGTCCTGGGCCCAAAGAACTTACAAATTGCAGAACTGTACATGTGCCACCCGTTCCGAGGCTGCGCATGTACAAAAGCTCCAAGGTCCATAGGGAGTTTAAGTTCCTGACTTGCACTAACAACGTTAAGGTAAGTTTGACTTTCATAACAGTGACAGCAGTGTGTATCATCTAAAAGATGCACTGCAGGAGCTCACCAAGCCATCTTAGGCAGCACCTTCCAAACCCATAACCACTATCATCGAGAAGAACAAGGGCAGCAGAACAAGGGAACACCACCACCTGGAAGCTCCCTTCCAAGCCACTCATCATCCTGACTTGGAAATATATCGCTGTTCCTTCACTGTCACTGAGTCAAAATGCTGGAACTCCCTCTATCTCCGGTCCCCGTATTCTCCCTTTATCTCCAATCTTTGTGTTCTGCGTCTATCTCTAATCCCTGTCTTCTGCATTCCTGTCCAATCCTTATCTTCTCCAACTATCTCCAATCCCTGTGTTCTCCCTCTATCTCCAATCCCTGTGTTCTCCCTCTATCTCCAATCCCTGTGTTCTCCCTCTATCTCCAATCCCTGTGTTCTCCCTCTATCTCCAATCCTTCAAGTTCAAGGTCACAATGACTTTTATGGCTACAGGGCCTGGCAACCAGTGCTGCAAGGTGCGAGATCTTTGGCGATGAGGACACAGATCTCTGTGAACATTTGCCTGGAGAGTCACAGTCTCCTGCAGCACTGAGTCTTGATCATCGCCAGGTAGCTCTGCCTCTGGTGGTTGATCCTGTGTTGAGCATATGGTCTCTATTGCCTTCCTCCCCCTCTCTCCTCTTCCCCCACCGCACCCCCCCCAACCCCCCAATGCCTGGGGTTCCACCCTTCCTGCGGAGAGTGTTTCCCCTTATTGCTGCTAGGCTGAAAATCTGCCAGTCTTGGCTTCAATGCGAGCTGCAGCCTTTTGTCTTAGACGGGTAACCACCCTATTGTGATTGGCAGCTTTCCCCCCTACTCTTCTTCCCTCGTGATGCTGGTGGAGGTGACAATCCTGTTCGCTGTCCGGGCACTGAGTGCTAACTCTCCCTGCCACTTGTGTTGCACCAAGGGCACCTCTTGCCAAGTGCTGAGTGCCCATTGTCTCACTGACCCTCTTATGTGGTCAGGAGGGTGCCATGGGGCAGCCTACTTTGTACCTGTCTCCACTCCGTTGCTCAGAAATCACTTCTTAAACCCATACACCTCTTTAAATATTCCAACCTACCCTTTGCATGAGCTCTTCATGAGTTTCTTAACAAATTCAATTCACCTCAGTTGGGAGAAGGGCAGGATTTCTCTCCCACCTTGGCCTCCATTCTGGTCATCATTGCAATGCCTTGAAATAGGTAGGCAACCCACTACCCTACCCCCAAATACAATATTTTCAAGGCCCCTCCACCTCTGTTCCTGACTTCAGCAGGAGGTGTTGGGGGGTGGGGTGGGGTGAGGGTTGGAGTTAGAAAATTAAGCCCAAAGTGTTTTTGAAGCCCTGGGCAAAGTGAGCTGGAGTTGATTCAGAGAGTATCAATTGCAAGGTGGAACAGGGAGGACGGAGTGTTTGTAGGATGGTTTGAATTACAATCATTTTTATTTTATTTTAACTATATTTAAGGCCTGTTGGGCTTTATTCATTCAGAATAAACTTAATTCATGTTGGTTAAAAATCAATTAGGATCTGCTTCTATATGTTCCACTTTTTGAAAGTACAGTAAATGGTCATTTGAAGCTAGTTCAGGTAGATTTGCCTCTGGAAGTTGCATGTTCTAGTGACAGCTAGCTCAAAATAAAGAACTGGGAGCATGCCCAGACTATAAAGTCCTGTTTATACCAGCTGGCTCAAACTCCAATTCTGTAGCTCAGGAGAGATCAGTGTGCATCCATTGTTCATGTACATACACAGAGCTCTTTTTCCAGCATTTAAAAATTAAATGTCATGAAAGTGTAGTCCCCTGAGCACTTTTCAAACCCCATTTAGCACTGCGAATTGAACCCTGGGCAGTGTTAAAGTCAAATGGTGCAAGACTAACCGCTAGCAGCTCTCATGCCACTTCCTTCTGGAGTTGGGTCAGTATTTATACTTCAAGTTAAACCTGGCTGCAAAGTGCAAATTAATTCATAGAAATACCAAAATTATTGTTTAAATTCTCAATAAGAATGACAACTCAGGTCATCTGCTGCTGAAACCCTTATCCATGCGTTTGTTGCCTCTAGACTTGACTGTTCAAATACACTTCTGGTCAACCTCCCACATTCAACCCTCCATGGCAGCACTCTGCTCCCATATCCTTGCACACAATGGCTCCTATTCACTGTTCACTGACCTGATTCTAGTTAAGCTGTGCCTCAATTTCAAAATTCTTATCCTTGTTCTCAAATGCCCCCATGGCCTCACCCCTCCCTATTTTTATCATCTCCTCCAGTCCCACAGCCCTCCAAGATATCTGAGCTCATCCAATTGTGACCTCTTGAGCATCCCTGATTTTAATTGCTCCACCATTAGTGGCCTTCGGTTGCCTAGGCCCTAAGCTCTGGAATTCTCTCCCAGACATCTTCATTTCACTAACTTTCTTTCCTCCTTAAAATGCTCTCTAAAGCCTCCCGCTTTTGGTCATCTACCCTAATATTGCCTTTTGTGACTCAGTGTCAAATTTTGCTTTATATGCTGTTGTGAAGTGCCTTTGAATATTTTATTACATTAAAGATGCTATCTAAATACAAGTTGTTGTTGTTTAAGTTCTCTCACTTTCCTGTCTTTCTAAGAGCCTAATTAATAATCAAATAGATGCTAACTGAAGAAGTTACAATAGTGAAATTGATTATTTGGCTGAATTGGTTGTGTTGTTTGTTTCAAACTTTGCTCTTGCTGTGGGATGACTATAATGTACTGACCAAAGTAACTTGCACATGACAACATGTAGGGAATACATGTAAACCAAAACATGAGCAGCTTATTCAGTGGCAGAATTACTAAATGTTTGACATATATGAGAAGTAATTCTGCAATCCCATGTTCTCAGTGAAAAACTCAGTCCTGAGAATTGGGGTGGCAATCTTGAACTATTATCTCGTCATCATGCTCCCTGTATGGCTCATCAGTACTAACATGTGATCCCTGCCCTCCGTTTGTGTTGAGATTAAGATTTAGTAGTCAGACCTCTGCTATTGACTGTTTCTTTAAAATGATATATTAAACACCATCCTACATTGCATTTCACTGATTTGTATGGGGAACAGTCATTCACCCTTAGTGTACTTATGCCCGATGGTCTTGTAAATTGATAATGAGTTTTTGCCAACCATGTCTGCATTAATTAAACATAATTCTGATTAACATAGCATGTTATGCACCATTACTCTGCCACCATCAGTTTGTGAAAAAATTAAGACTGGATCAGTGGACATAATGGTTCTCTGCTGACTAGCACTTCACCAGGGACAAGCTGCATAACTGATACAGACAGCAATAAACTGATATATGAACACTTTACAATAAATTGAATTAAGCAGAATAAATATGGCAGAAAAGTGAGTATCTTTTTTTTCTGCTACCTACATTTGTAAAAATGCTGAAACAAAGTCATTTCTAGATTTTTCAATCCATCCCTAATGTTCACGAAGCTGAGCGTTTGGATGGTACATTGGCTTTCTCATCACTTTTCATATTCAGACAGATGATGTGGAACTTCCTTCTAAATTTCAGTTGTCCTGGCACAGAATCTAAGAATTAAGGGTATGAAATATGGATCGCTAGGACTTGGTCACTTTAATGTTGCTCCAGACTATTTTGGTTTGTTCTGCATCTATACAAGGTATAGAACAGAAAGAAGCATGAGCTGATTTCTTATCCTTGATGAATTCAACCTCCTTTCTGAACTCACCATGCTCTCCTCTCTGTGTTCACTGCCCTCTTATCCTCCTTGAGTACTGCGGAGCTCCTCCAGAGCTCTCCAGGCAGCAGAATAATTACTCCAGCACGTCCATGGGGGAATCAGAGGAGATGGTGGTGTAGTGGTAATGTCACTGGACTAGTAATCAAGAGGTTCGGGCTAATGATCTGGTGATATGTGTTCCAATCTCACCATAGCAGCTGGTGGAATTTAAATACAGTTTGATAAAAATATGGAAATCATAAGCTTAGTATTGGGGACCATGACAACAATCATTGATTGTTGTAAAATCCCATCTGATTCAGTAAGGCCTTTTAGGGAAGGAAATCCACCATCCTTACCTGTTGCGGCCTACATGTGACTCCAGACGCACAGTAATGTGGTTGACATTAAACTTCCCTCTGAAATGACCTAGTAAGCTACTCAGCTCAAAGGCAATTAGAGATAGGCAACAAATGCTGGACTCATCAGTAACGCCCACATCTCATGAAAGAATAGAAAAAAACAATGGTCTGTTCTCACATTTTTCTGGCAGTGAACTGGATTCATGAGTCAAGTTCTCAATAGATTGCCCTCTTCACTAAGGAGCAAGCCTTTAGTATGCCACAGTGCAGCTGGCACAGTGGACCACTGCTGAATGATGGCATCATGACTGCTGCCTGGATGCCAGGGATTGACCTGCATGATTTGCTGTCACTGGTCGCTTAAAAGTTGGACATTGAGGGAATGGAATCCCATCTGGTTCCAGTGCACGGCAGAGTTGACCTGTGGTTTACTCAAAGCAAGATGCATGCAGTCAATGGCAACCTGCATTATGGGGAAGCCTGAAATCATAACCAACTCTACTGCTTGTTCTGCCTGCTTATTCCTGTCAAGCGAGATTGAAATGTAGTCATGTGTCTTTAAATACAGGGTCTCAGTGGCCTCCAAAAGTGGAGGGAAAAATGTAATATTTTATAGATAAACCCAGCTGCAGCCTGGAAAGAGTTGGATGCATGAAAGTTCATTCCCGTGGTTGCTTTCACAGCCACTGGTGATACAATCCCTGCCTTGCTGTGAGGTTCCAGTTGTGGTGTGAGTGTTGAGTGAGGATATCCTTATTGTGTTACAAACAACTCACACGTTTTTCTTTGCTGAGTTTGGGATAGGAGAATTGCTCGCCGAATACCCTGGATGGATATGGCCTCCTACTGACAGCCCTTCTCTCTACAATGTCCACACTCCCTCTCCCCACCTCCCTCTTCCAGCAGTTTGTCCTGTTTTGCATGGCCTCTGTTCATTTACCAGTCATGCTACATTCCAAGGGAAGGGGAACTAGTTCACCGAAGTCTGGGAACAGCTGGTTTTTACAAAAGCCTTGAAGCCAGCACAAAGCTCTTCAGGTCTGGCAGCATCGGTGGAGAAGAAAAGAGTCGACATTTCGAGTCCACATGACCCTTCAACAGAACTGAAGTATAGTTAGGAGAGGTTAAGCTGGTTTAAGGTGCGGGCAGGGGGAGAGAAGTTGAGGGTGGGGTGGTTGTAGGGACAAGCAAGCAGTGATAGGATCCCTACAACCACCCCACCCTCAACTTCTCTCCCCCCACCCCCTCCTTAAACCAGCTTATATTTCACCCCTCTCCTAACTATACTTCAGTTCTGTTGAAGGGTCATGTGGACTTGAAACGTCGACTCTTTTCTTCTCCACCGATGCTGCCAAACTTGCTGAGTTTTTCCAGGTAATTCTGTTTTTGTTTTGGATTTCCAGCATCCCCAGTAGTTTTTTGTTTTTATTTCAAAGCTCTTCAGCACCTGCTAGACGACTCCTTGTAATTTTTTTTCAACTTGAAATAACAATGGAAAGCAAAGGTGATAGACTGCGACAATATCCTGGCTGTGGTGATGAAGACTTGTGTTCCATAATTAACCACACCCCTAGCCAAGCTGTTCGAGAGCATCTACCCAACAATTTGGAAAATTGTCCAGGTAAATCCTATCCACACAACGTAAGGCAAAATCAATCTGACCAATTACTTCCCCATTAGCCTACTCTCAATCATCAACAAGAAGATGGAAGGGGTCATCAACAGTACAAACAAGTGGCAACTTATTCAGCAATAAGCTGTTCATCAACTCTCAGCTTGGGTTCCACTATGATCACTGGGCTCCTGACCTCATTACAACCCTATACAAACATGGACAAAACAGCTAAATTCCAGGAGTGAGGTAAGAGTGACCGCCCTTGACATCAAGGCAACATTTGACTGACAAGGCATCAAGGAGCCTGAGTAAAATTGAAATCAATGAGAATAGCAGAAGAATCTCCACCAGCTGAAGTTATATGTAACACAAAGGAAGATGGTTGTGGTTGTTGCAAGCTAATCACCCCAGCCTGAGGACATCATTTTAGACGTTCATCAGTTTAACGTCCTAGACCCAACCGTCTTCAGCTGCTTCATCAATGATCCTCCCTCCATCTTATAGTCAGAAGTGGGATGTTTGCTACTGATTGCACAGTGTTCATTTACCATTCAGATAACGAAACATTTCATGCCTGCATGCAACAAGACCTAGGCAACATTCAGTGTTGGGCTGATAAATGGAAAGTAACACTTTTTTCTTTATTCTTTCATGGGATGTGAGTGTCGCTGGCCAGGCCAACATTTGTTGCCCATCCCTAATTGTCCTTGAACTGACTCACTTGCTAGGCCATTCCAGAGGCCAGTTAAAAGGTAATCACATTTCTGTGAATCTGGCATCACATGTAGGCCAGATCAGGTAAGGATGACAGATTTCCTTCCCTGAAGGAGATTAATGAACCAGATGGGTTTTTTATGACAATCGATAATAGTTTCATTGTCATTATTACTGAGACTAGCTTTCACTTCCAGATTTATTAACTGAATTGAAATTCCACCAGCTGCCATGAACCCATGTCACCAGAGCATTGGCTGGGTCTCTGGATTACTGGTGCAGCAACATTACCACTATGCCACCATCATATCCCTACTTTATGCCACACAAGTACCAGTCAATGACCATTTCTAACAAAAGAGAATCTAACCATATCCCCTTGGCATTCCACGATATTACTATCATCTACTCCTTCACCATCAACATCTTGGGCATCACCATTCACCAGAAACTTATTTGGACCAGAGGCTGAGAATTCTGCAGCGAGTAACTCACCTCCCGATTTCCCAAAGTCAGTCCACTATCTATAGAGCATTGAGTTCATTGAGTTCAACAGCTTCAGACTATGAACTCTGTCCTCCATTTTGATTTTTTCCCCTAGTTCCATTTGTATCTTGTTTTAATGTTTTTACTTTCAGGCCTGACATTTATTCTGCTATTTACACCTACTTTGGACCAATGCTTTGTTTCTTTAGTACTACTATTACTACTTCTTTTGTTTTTTGTGCCATGACATCTTTGGTATTTAACCTCCCCGCCCTCTAATCTATCCCTGACCTTCCCTTTTGTTCCACCTGACCCCCTCTCTCCTTTGTCAACAGCATAAAACCCATCACATTTTCACCCCTCTTCAGTTCCAAAGAAGAGTCATATTGGACTTGAAGCATTAACTCTGTTTCTCTCTTCACAGGTGATGACAGATCTACTGAGTTTTTCCAGCATTTTCTGACTGACTTTTATTTTGGATCTCCAGCATCTGCAAAATCTTTGCTTTGATGAAAATACATTGTTTTACCATTAGGGAGAACATTAAAATACATATTTGGTATTCATTACTGAAAATACAGAATTTCACGCTCTGCAATTACTTTGCCTATATTTCATTTCAACTACTGCACCATAATAAGCTCATGTCATGAGGGCAAGAGGAATTAAAAAAAAAGAAATGTGCATTTATATCTTGCATTTCCTTAACTCAAGATGTTAATGAGTTTCATTTGAAGTGTAGTGACTATCGCAGTATTATTGAATGGAGGAGCAGGCTGGATGGGCCGAATGGCCTATTCCTGCTCCTATTTCTTATAATTTTATGATCTTAAGGCCTTTCATTCCTCTAAACTCCAGGTAACATAGGTGCATTGTGTTCAATCTTTTCTAATTTTCTCCCAGTGACCTGGTCCTCCATCTAATTTTACGCCCAACACAATGACTTGGTGTGACAAATTTTTATACAGTGTATGTGTTTTTACCTTGCACCAACCTGGTACTGTCATTCCCATTAAATTCATCATCACAGGTACCACCTCATGATACCACACTATGATATTAAATCTTCCCCATTGGGATCAACACCAAACCATTTCTTGGTCCCTCCTTATGTGCCTGGTCCACTCGCCCTAGGGAGTACTGAATATATATTTGAGTTCGTTTTTAAAACATATTGTGGGGCTGCCCACTGTAACATAATCTGTGGGTCCCCTTATTAACAACTATGGTCATCATCAAGACCTTTCGGGATGAGTTTGGTCCATAAGAAAGGCGTCCCCTTCCCTTGGTTTGCTCCCCATCTAGGGATGGTGGGGTTTGATATACACTAATTTATTCTTCTTCAAACACAATTTACTTATTGTCTTATGTCTGTGGAAACCACCAAGATCGTATGTGTATGCCTTTTATTGTTTTCCTAAAATCTCTTTGAATTTCAGGTTGGAATACCAACTCAAATGAATTTAATTTAATACATCAATTCTAATTTCTTATAAATGTCTCATCAAATCCTTGAAGTTGCCAGAAACCTTGTCCCCATAACCGTTGACTTCCTGGTCGATTAAAAATCTGTCTATCTCAGCCATGGATATATTCAATCACCCAACCTCTGCTGTTCTCTGGGGAAGAGATTTTCAAAGGCAAGTGACTCTCTGAGAAAATAAATTCCTCCCACTCTCCATATTAAATGATAGGCCCCTTATTTTGAACTGTGCCCCCTCGTTCTAGATTGCCCCATGAGGGAAAAAGTCATCTCAGCATCTACCCTGTGAAGCCTCCTCAGAATCTTATATGTTTCAATTAGATCACCTCATTCTTCTAAACTCCAATGAGTATAGGCCCAGTATAGTTGATTGAAATGTAAAAAAATCTAGAAGGCTAGACTGAGGAGATGCTGAGAAGGTGTTTCTCCTGGCTATAGGGTCCAGAAGTAGGGGTCTTAGTCTCAGGATCAGAGGTTGTCCATTTAGAATTGAGGTAAGGAGATATTTTTTCACTCAGAATGTTGTGCATCTTTAGAATTCTCTACCCCAAAAGGGCCTGAAGTTTTAATCTGCTCATTGATATACTATACCTAGTCTGGAAGGAGTTTATGGTAGTGACATTAGTTTCCTAAAATATTCAGAAGCAAAATACTGTGGATGCTGGTCATTTCAAATAGAAAGAGAGAGTGCTGCAAAATGCTCAGCAGATCTGGCAGCATTTGTGGAGAGAGAAACAGAATTAGTGACCAGGATTTTCAAATGGTGAGCACACGGTTTGGGCGGGTTTTGAATGCTGTGACCTGAGAGATTCTCTCGGGATTCCCTAGCCTCTGGGACAGTTTTGAATTCTGAAAGAGGGAGGGAGCAGGAAACTATTCGCTGCCAATCTCCTTAAGGATCTTGTGAAGCAGCCTGTCTGTTCTCAAATGCCATTTTCAATTTATTTGTCAGCGATCCAGAACAGTCTTGTGCACATCAGTCATAGAGCCCAATTATATTTCTCTGCAGTTGTCTTGGAATCAAATCTGTGAGGCCAACTATCACTGGCTTGAGCTTTGGCCCTTACCTGGTTGTGCAAGGTTGCAGTCCATCTCGTTCCGCTTCCATGTTCTTCCCAGGAGCAAGGCAGCAGCAAACCCCAACATGGCTGCTGCCTGCCTTTGCTGCTGGTGCCAGGCAGCCAACTCCCATCTCCTGGAAGTGTTCAGTGGCTCTAATTAGGCACTGAGCTCGTCTCCTGGCCAAGAGGACATGTGCAATTTAAAGTCACATCACGAGAGCGACAGAACTTGGGTGTGGGGTCAGGACTCGAAATTTATCTACCTGTCAAGTTCATGACCCACATTGAAAATCCAGACCAATGTTTCAGGTCTGTGACCTTTCATCCGATGAAATTCAGATTGTTCTGATGAAAGGTCAGAGACCTGGAACATTACCTGAAGCAAAATGTTCAGTTGACCTAATCATGATCAACACAGAATTCACCAAGAAAGCTTTGCTCAAAATGAATGGGTGGAAACCTGGAGGCAAAAGTTCCCAACAAGGAAATTCTCATTCCCTGAGATGGCCTGGGACAGATCTACCAGAATGTCAAGGATTACATAAGATGCAGCACACGTCAGCTGTGCTGTTCCTGTCCAATACTACAGCAAAGGAGAGCCATGCAGTCATCTTGATAACTGTGATATAAGGTAAAGATGATCAAAAACCTTACCGAATTCCGTGTGAACTAAAGGCAGGGGCAGTGTACTAGGGACAGGTTTCAATATAATTTGTTTTTTGCAAATTGTTTTTTTTATGTAAAATGTGAAAAATAGCAATTACAGAAGCTGTAATTACTGAGGTTGATCAATACAGCAAGCAGTGCTTTGGCTTGTGGCCTTATGGGATTAAGAAGAGAGGTAATATCTAGATTATTTTCTAATACTGGTCAAGAAATAAACTTTTTTTTTGCAAAAATATACTTTATTCACAAAATATCTTCAACAACATTTCAAACCATATCAAAATCACCATCACAAAAATACAATCAGGTTCAACTTTTACAACATGTATCACGAAATGCATCAATACAATAAATGAATATTACAATCATTCATTTTGAGCTGTACAGCCCGAGGGGATTTAAACAGTTCCCAGTCCCTCGGTGCACTGTGGCAGAAAGGTCTTGGTCAAGACATAAACTTTTTTTTTGCAAAAATATACTTTATTCATAAAATATCTTCAACCACATTCCAAACCATTTCAAAAACACCATTACAAGGGTACAATCCGGTTCAACTTTTACAAAATGTATCACCAGGTGCATCAGTACAAACAATATTACAGTCATTTACAGCCTTTCATTTTGAGCTGTACAGCCCGAGGGGGTTTAAACAGTTCCCAGCCCCATGGTGCGCTGTGGCAGAAAGGTCTTAGACAGTGACCCTTCCCCATTGCGCCTTTGCGGCAGCTGCCCCAAGCTTTAGTGCGTCCCTCAGCACGTAGTCCTGGACTTTGGATTGTGCCAGTCCGCAACACTCGGTCGGGGACAACTCTTTGTGCTGGAAGACCAACAAGTTTCGGGCAGACGAAAGCGCGTCTTTCACCGAGTTGATGATCCTCCAGCTGCAGTTGATGTTTGTCTCGGTGTGTGTCCCTGGGAACAGCCCGTAGAGCACAGAGTCCTGTGTCACAGAACTGCTCGGGATGAACCTCGACAGCAACCACTGCATCTCTCTCCAGACCTTCTTTGCAAAGGCACAATCCACAAGGAGGTGAACAACGGTCTCGTCCCCACCACAGCCACCCCGAGGGCAACGTGCAGAGGGGGTGAGACTCCTGGCGTGTAGGAAGGATCTGACGGGGAGGGCCTTTCTCACCACCAGCCAAGCCACGTCTTGGTGCTTGTTGGAAAGTTCTGGCGATGAGGCATTCTGCCAAATGACTTTGACAGTCTGCTCGGGGAACCATCCCACAGGATCCACCCTGTCCTTTTCCCTCAGGGCCTCCAAGACGTTACGTGCTGACCACTGCCTGATGGACTTGTGGTCAAAGGTGTTTCTCTGCATAAATTTTTCCACGAGGGACTGGTGGTACGGCACAATCCAACTACTTGGAGCGTTCCGCAGCAGCGTGGCCAGACCCATCCTTCGCAACACCGGGGACAGGTAGAACCTCAGCACGTAGTGACACTTGGTGTTTGCGTACTGAGGGTCTACGCACCGCTTGATGCAGCCACACACAAAGGTGGCCATCAGTATGAGGGCAATGTTGGGCACGTTTTTTCCCCCCTTATCTAGAGGCTTGTACATCGCGTCCCTGCGGACACGATCCATTTTTGACCTCCAGATAAAGCGGAAGATGGCTCGAGTGATCGCCACCACGCAGGAGTGTGGAATGGGCCAGACCTGCACCACGTACAGAAACAGTGAGAGTGCCTCACACCTGATGACCAGATTCTTACCCGCAATGGAGAGGGAGCGTCGCTCCCACATGCCCAGTTTCCTTTTCACCATAGACACTCGCTCCTTCCAGTTTCTAACGCATGCCCTGGTCCCTCCGAACCATATCCCCAGCACCTTCAGGCTGTCAGCCCTAAGGGTGAAGGGGACAAAGGATCAGTCAGCCCAGTTCCCAAAGAACATGGCCTCCCTCTTCCCACGATTTACCTTGGCTCCCGAGGCCAGTTCAAACTGGTCGCAGATGTGGATCAGTCTGCGCACCGACAGCGGATCCGAGCAGAAGACGGCGACATCATCCATGTACAGGGAGGCTTTTACCTGAGTGCCTCCACTTCCTGGGATCGTCACTCCTCTTATGCCCGGATCCTTCCTGATGGACTCGGCAAAGTGTTCTATGCAACATACGAAAAGAACAGGCGAGAGAGGACAGCCCTGCCTGACTCCAGATTTAATCGGAAAGCTATCTGTTTCCCACCCATTGATTGAGACTGCGCTACTGATGTTAGTGTAGAGCAGTTGGATCCAATTTCGAATTCCCTCCCCAAACCCCATTTTGGAGAGCACATCCACCATGTAGGTGTGCGATATTCTGTCAAAGGCCTTCTCCTGATCCAAGCTGATGAGGCAGGTATCCACACCCCTGTCCTGTACATAGGCAATCGTATCTCTGAGCAGTGCGAGGCTGTCAGAGATCTTCCTGCCTGGCACAGTGCAGGTCTGGTCAGGGTGAATCACCAATTCCAGAGCGGACTTGACCCGATTGGCGATGACCTTGGACAGAATCTTATAGTCCACATTCAACAGTGAAATGGGTCGCCAATTTCTAATTTCCTCCCTTCCCCCCTTGTGCTTGTAGATGAGGGTGATGATGCCTTTCCTCATGGATTCTGACATACTACCGGCCAGGAGCACACTCTCGTACACTCCTAGCAGGTCTGGGCCGATCAAGTCCCACAGAGCCGAATACAACTCCGCCGGGAAGCCGTCGCTTCCGGGAGTTTTACTCTTCTCGAAGGACTCGAGGGCCTTAGTCAGTTCATCAGGAGTTAGCAGTTTGTCCAGGCTCTCCCGTGTACTGTTGTCTAAGACCTCCGTGATAGAGGACAGGAAGGACTGGGAGGCCGTGCTGTCCGTGGGCTTCATGTCATACAATCCGGCATAAAAGGATTTGCTGATGCTCAAAATGTCGGACTGCGATGACTTTACTGAGCCGTCTTTTCCTTCAGGCTGCTGATCACAGAGCTCTCTGTGTGTACCTTTTGGAAGAAGAAACGTGAGCACGTCTCATCCTGCTCCACGGAGCGGACTCTGGAACGGAAGATGATCTTGGAGTCCTACGAGGCAAAGTGCAAGGCTTGCTGGCTCTTCACCTCTTGGAGTTCCTCCTTGACATCGACCCCCATCGACTGCAGCCGGAGCAGATTTTGCATGTTTTTCTGGAGTCGAGACATTTCCCTCTGTTCCTTTCTAGCTTTCTGGGTGCCTTTGAGGATGAAAAACCTCTTGATGTTTCCCTTGATCGCTTCCCACCATTGTGTCAGGGACTCAAAGAGGGGTTTCACGGTTCTCCAACCTTTGTAATCCCTCTTGAGCTCCTCAATGTTCTCTGGGGTCAGCAATTGCACATTTAGCTTCCATGCCCCCCTGCCCACCCTCAGGTCCTTCTCTAAGTGGCAGTCTGCCAGTAGGAGGCAGTGGTCAGAGAAAAACACCGGCTTGACGTCGGTGGATCTGACTGTGAATGCACGGGACACAAACAGGAAGTCTATCCTGGAACGAATGGACCCGTCTGGCTGCGACCAGGTGTATCTACGCTGCGCTCCGTCTGCAGGGTTGCTGAAGACGTCGTGCAGCTTGGCATCCTTAACTGTTTCCATCAGGGATCTGGACGTAGCGTCCAATCTGCTGTCGGCCCTGCTGGATCGTCCAACCGCATCGATGATGCAGTTGAAGTCACCGCCCAGAATGACCGGCCTGGAGGTTGCCAGCAGCAGTGGGAGCTGCTGACATAAACTGGGATACTTGACCTTGAATTAGCTGCAGAGATAGCTAACTGCTTTGAACTAAGTTAAAAAAGATCTATCCAGTTAAACAGCTCCTCATTATCAGTCTGTTCACCAAGTGTCTTCCTGCTCATCAATTATCCCCATGAAAATGAATGGTTTTGGTAAAAGAATGAATGATTGATGAGGTCTAAGATGTAGAAATAGCTCTTCCTTAATCTTTCATACAACGTTCATTAATCGACAATCTGCTTGCAAATAAGGAGAGATTTGCAAATGAGATATTTACCTACTACAAGAGCAATTGCCAATTTTTCAGTGCACCCTATGGTAATCCTGCAGTATTATTTATTCTAATTTCTCAAAGTTGCCTCCCTCTGTTACTAATGAGAAACATTGGTTTTGAAATTGTCCTGTGTATATTATGTGCATGACTAGTTAACATGTTTGATTGAAATCACTCTCTCAATTTTTTGATGGTGGCATTAAGCCATTTAATTTAAATGGTTTAATACTTACAATTAATTCACAGAATCAAAGAATCTCAGAATCTTAATGGCACAGAAGGAAGCCATTCAGCCCATTGACTCTGCACCGGCTCTCCAATGAGCATTATGACCTAGTGCCATTGCCCTTGCCTTTTCTCCGTACCCCTGCAGCTTGTTTCTATTCAAATAATCATCTAACGCCCTCTTGAATGCCTCGATTGAATCTGCCTCCACCGCACTTCCAGGTAGTGCATTCCAGACCCGAATCACTCGTTGTGGAAAAAAGTTTTTTCTCCCATCACATTTGCTTCTTTTGCAAATCACTTTAAATCTGTGCCCTCTTGTTATTGATTCTTTAATGAGTGGGAACAGCTTCTCCCTGTCTACTCTGTCCAGCCCTTCATATTTTGAAAACTTCTATCAAGTCTCCTTTCAGCCTTCTCCTCCCCAAGGAAAATGGTGCCAACTTCTCCAGTCTATCCTCATAGCTGAAGTATCTCATCCCTGGGACCATTCTTGTAAACCTCTTCTGCACTCTCTCCAATGTGTTCACATTCTTCCTATAATGTGGCACCCAGAACTGTACACAATATTCCAGCTGAGGTCTAACAAGAGTCTTATATAAATTCAGCATAACCTCCCTGCTCTTGTACTCTATGACCCTATTAATAAAGCCCAGGATACCATATGCTTTATTAACTACTCTGTCTACCTGTCGTGCCACCTTCAATGATCTATGTGCATATAGTCTTTTTGCTCCTGCGCCCCCTTCAAAATTCGACCCCTTATTTTATATTGACTGTCCATGTTCTTTCTACCAAAGTGCATCACCTCACACTTCTCCACATTGAACTTCATCTGCCACCTATCTGCCCACTCCACCAACTTGTTTATGCCCTCTTGAAGTTCCACACCGTCTTCCTCACAGTTTACAAGCTCCCAAGCTTCGTATCATCCGCAAACTTTGAAATTGTCCCCTGCACACCAAGATCTAGATCATTAATATGTATCAGGAAAAGAAAGAGCCCCAATATCGACCCCTGGGGAACTCCACTACAAACCTTCCTCCAACCCAAAAAACATCCATTGACCATTACTCTCTGCTTCCTATTTTTCATCCAATTTTGTATCCACCCTATTTTTCAGCCAATAGCTGAGGAGTTTCAAATGAATGCATGTTTTTGTGCTTGTGTCATACAGTTTTAGTTTAAGAACATAATTGTTGTCCTGGTCACCCTCATTCCCTGTGGGAATATAAGATCTCCCTTCAAAAATGTGAAGATAAATATTTGGACAGCCTGTATCTCACCAATTACACAGTCAACTTCTCTCTCTCTCTCTCATAAAAGAAACCATTGACAAAAACAGCAAAGCTGTTAAGTCCTGTCATGGTATGTTCCTTTTCCTGGCAAAAATTACATGTTAAATTAAGCATCAGTACAATATACCAAACAAAGTAAATATAAGATTTATATTCTTTTGTTTAAAGTAGTTAGGAAGTAACTGTCTACTTAGAAGTTAAAAGGAGCCAGAGGTACTGGGAAAGGGATGACATGGCACTTTATAAATCAGAATGAACCGTGGGACCACTTTAAGTCTGTCAAGCATTAAGGTGTTTGAGACAGTAAGTTGAAAGTAAGTGTATTAATTGGACCTTTGCTATGAATACCATTATTACGGGAAATGAAAAGCAGGCCATGACAGGAAGGGATAGAGAGTACAGATCTAACAGTAAGTTGAAGAACGGCTAAAGGTTATAAAAAGAATGAAAGTATCAAACTAAAGGCTTTGTATCTGAATGCATAAAGCATTCGAAACAAAACAGATGAACAGAGAGTGCACGTAGAAATAAATAAGTACAATTTGATAGCTTTTACAGACACATAGCTGCAGGAGGACATGGATTGGGACCTGAATATTAAAGGGTATAGGACATTTAAGAAGGGCAGGAAGTGAGGAAAAGATGGAAGGGTGGCTCTTTTAGTTAATGATGGTATTGACACAATAGAGAGGGATAAGATATGTTCAGGAAACCAAGATGTGGAAACGGTTTGGGTGGAGATGAGAAATGGTAAAGGCAAGAAGTCATTTGTGGGAGTCGTGTACAGGCCCCCTAATAGTAGCCAGGTAGTAGGATGGAGCATAAAGAGGGAAATAATGGGAGCTTGTCAGAAAGGCACGGCGATAGTCATGGGAGATTTTAATCTACATTTAGGCTGGAAAAGTCAGATGGACAAAGGTAGCCTAGATGAAGAGTTCATAGAATGCTTCCGGGATAGTTTCTTAGAACAGCATGCTCTGGAGCCAACCAGAGAACAGGCTACACTAGACCTGGTATTGTGCAATGAGACGGGATTAATTGATGACCTCATGGTGGAGGCACCCCTAGGTAGCAGCAATCTTAATATGATTGAATTTTACATTCAGTTTGAAGATTAGGTTAAGGGATAGGTCAATAGAGATGCAGTGGCAAATATTTAAGGGGATATTTCAGAATACACAGAATAGACACATTCCAACGAGTAAGAAAAGGTCCAAGGGACGGATTCACCATCCGTGCTTAACTAGAAAGATTAAAGATAAGATCAAACTTAAAGCTAAAGTATACAATTGTGTAAAGATAGGTGGAAGGCCAGAAGATTGCATAGAATATAAGTAACAGCAAAGGATGACTAAAATATTAATAAGGAGGGAAAAACTAGAGTACGAGAGAAAACTAGCCAGAAATATAAAAACAGATAGTAAGAGTTTCTATAAATATTTTTAAAAGAATGAAGTTAACAAAGTGAGCGTTGGTCCTGCAGAAAGTGAGTCTGGAGAATTGATAATGGAAAACAAGGAAATGGCAGATGAATTGAACAAATATTTTGCTATAGAGGGTACAGAGGCAGCTAGAAATCAGAAAATGGAAGGTAGGGAAGAACTCAGGAAAATTACAGTCACCAGAGAAGTGGTACTGAGTAAATTGTTGGAGTTGCAGGCTGACAAGTGCCCAGGTCCTGATAGACTACATCCTAGTGTTTTAAAAGAAGTGGTATTGAGACAGTTAATGCATTGGTTTTAATTTTCCAACACTCTCAAAATTCAGGGAAGGCCCCTTTAGATTGGAAGATAGCAAATGAAACTCCATTATTCAAAAAAGGAAGGAGACAGAAAGCGGGAATTAGAGGCCAGTTAACTTAATATCTATCATAGGGAAAATGTTAGAAGCTATAGCAGGGCACTTGGATAAGTTCAAGGTAATCAGGCAGAGTCAACATGGTTTTGTGAAAGGAAAATTACGTTTAACCAACTTATTTGAGGAAGTAACATGTGCTGTGGATAAAGGGGAACCGGTGGATGTACTGTACTTAGATGTCCAGAAGATATTGATAAAGTGCCACATCAAAGGTAATTGCAGAAAATTAAAGCTCATGGTATAGGGGGTAACATATTGACATGGATAGAAGATTGGCTGGTCAACAGGAAGCAGAGACGAGGCATAAATGGCTCTTTTTCAGGTTGGCAAGATGTAATGAGTGGTGTGCAACAGGGATCAGTGCTGGGACCTCAGCTGTTTACTATTTATTTAAATGACTTGGATAAAGGGATGGATGGGATGTTTGCCAAATTTGCTGATGACACAAAGATAGGTAGGAAAGTAAGTTATGAAGAGGACATAGGGAGGCTAAACAAATGATATAAATAGGTTCAGTGAGTGGGCAAGGATCTGGCAAATGAAGTATAATGTGAGAAAATGTGAAATTGTCCATTTTGGCAAGAAGAATAAAAGAGAAGTATATTATCTCAATGGTGAGAGATTGCAGAGCTCTGATGTGCAGAGGGATCTGGGTGTCTTCGTGCATGAATCACAAAAGGCTAATTTGCAGGTATAGCAAGTAATTAGGAAAGCTAATAGAATATTATCATTTCAAGGCAAATTGAATACAGAAGTAAGGAGGCTATGCTTCAGTTATACAGAGAACTAGTGAGATAACATCTAGAGTACTGTGTACAGTATTGGTCACCTTATTTAAAGAAGGATGTAAATTCGTTGGAAGCAGTTCAGTGAAGGTTTATCAGACTAATGAGTGTATTGTCTAGTGCGGAAAGGTTGGACAGACTAGACTTGGATCTGCTAGGGTTTAAAAGAGTAAGAGGTGATTTGATTGAAACATATAAGACCCTGGAGGGTCTTGACAGGATGTGGAAAGGATGTTTCCTCTTCTGTGAGAACCTAGAACATGGGTAACTGTTTAAAAATAAGGGGTTGCCCATTTAAAACGGAGATGAGGTGAATTTTTTTTCTCTCAGAGGGTTGTGAGTCTTTGGAACCCTCTTCCTAAAAAGGCGGTGGAAGCAGAGTTTTTGAGTATTTTTAAGGCAGAGGTGAATAGATTCTTGGTAAGCAAGGGGGTAATAGGTTATCTGGGGATAGGTGGGTTACAGATTTGAGGTTATGATCAGATCAGCCATGATCTTATTAAATGGTGGAGCAGGCTCCAGGGGCCAAATGGCCGACTCCTGCTCATTGTTCTTATATCCGTATATATATATCATATAAATCTTGACTCATTACAGGTAGATGTATAAAATAAGTTTCCATTCCTTAACATATGGTACAGCATAGTCTATAAATGTGTCTATGACTTGATTACTGATAACAGTGTTTGCTGTGACTCACTGTAGCACTCCAACCTCAACATCAGAAGATTGTGGTTCACGTCCCAATCCAGGCACAGCGGACACTCCGATGCAGTGCTGCAGGACAATGCTATTTGAGGGAGTTTGCAGTGTGCACACTGGTTGCCCTACTTCCTACAATACAACAGTAACTACGCTTTGAAAGTATTTCATTGCCGCTAATGTCACAAAAAAGGGCTATATAAATGCATTTTTTTTCTTTTCTTTTATATACGTAGAGGCTTTTCTGGCTCCTTTTGGTCTTCTGGGTATGATAATAAAAGCAATAACCATAATTGGAAGCAGTGCACAGCCAAGCGAATTATTTGACACGTTTGTCTGCCTCTGTCCTGGGGCTGTGATTGCACTCCTGTGTTCCTAAATAGGGATCATTTATTGTTCGCTGGTACGCTGAAGGATTGTATGGTCAGTGGACACTGGAGGGACTGGAGTGCAACATTACCATAAACATTACTCTAATTAGATATTTTATTTTATCAGTTACAGTTTATTGGTTGTGTCTCTTTAAAGATAATGCACTTGTTAACATGTTGATGACACAGTCAGCTTAATTGGAAAATTATCACAAAAGAATTTGGTCATTATCAGCTTCCACACTGGTGCGGCAGTTGAGAATGCCGAAGTCTCTGTGTTTTTAGTGGGTACAGGAGAAACTATATTTGGGATTTTCTGGTGCTGCCGGCGTCGGGCGTGTTCAGTAGCGTGAGCGGACAATATGGCGCGATCAATTTCATGATGGCATGAAATCAGTCTGCGATCATCCTCACAGCCTGCCGACTGCAGGCCGCGTTTACCGCTATTGGATGTCAAGAACCTCATTGTAATATATCTACATATCATTATAAGACCTGCCCACCGGAAGCGCCCCCCCCCCAACTCCGCAGGATTGTCTGCCCACGTCGGCAGGAAAGCACGCAGACGTGTTTCACAATAGCATATAAAAGGCGTTCACTTGGTGGGCTGCACTTTGAGGGGAACTTGGAGGTGAGCACACAATAACTTTGTACAGCTCTCACTAGGGTCGTCTGTTGGACTTCAAGCTTGAGGCGCATTGGAGTGGGGGGCAAGGGCAGCCTTGTGGTTGTGGTAACCTGGGGGTGGGGTGCTAGGGCTGCCCTGCGGTTGAATGTAGCGCACAAGCATTTGGGGTGGGGATAGGGTGGGTGAGGGATGTGGCCAGGCATTTAGGGACACCTTATATAAAGTGACCATTGCTCTGCAACTGAGACAGTTCAGGCTCAGCCATTGATATGATTATAGTCAGGCTTCTAACCTATCTGCCCACTCAAGCAATGCAGAGGTATTAAAGTGCCACCAAGTGCCCCACAGCTTTTCACCCCTCGGGCACAGACTGCAAAACAATCAGTGTTTTAGTGGATTGCAGAACAGTTAGACGACTGGGCACGTTGTACAATCTCCTTGCTAAAGCTGACTTGGAGCAGTCACTGGTGGAGGTGCTCATAGCCCCTTGCAATGTCATCATTCCAGTTCGGACCAGTCTCCCCATGGTTCAAGCTAACAGGGCAGCCTTGCAGCACGGGTTAGGAGAATGCCTGAGCTGAGGGTACAGGATGTAGCCCAATGGGCGAAGCTGCCGCCAATCAGTTGGGTGGAGTGGGGGTGAAGGTGGGTGGAGCTTTGGGCAGCCATGCAGCGCACTCATCACTGGCCATCCAAGTGGTGGCCAGCACTCTCCATGATGTGGTAAGGGGCCTTCAGACTTAACCAGGACAGGTTCTTAGTACGCCAAAGCTAACCACGTCCCTCTCTCTTTCATGCTGCAGGAGGAGTACATCAGGATCGTGGAGCCTGGTGAGCTAGCTGTACACCTCGTGGAGTGCAGGGAGGGAAGACAATGGAGGAGAGAGCGACTGAGGTGCCTGGGCTGTGCAGAGGGTAGAGCGGGACCCTCAGGAAGAAAGGGCAGCTGGGGCTCCCGCACACACTGCTGAAGAGCCACCATGAGCTGTCACCGGACGCCGCCTTTCATTCCGAGGACAAGTGTTGCCAAAGACCGCGCATTTCTAGTGAAGTGGTTGGTCACACCTGCCAGTTACTGCAGAATTTAGAACCACGGGGACATGGAGAGAATCCACTGCCAGTATCCGTGAAAGTAACAGAGGCACTCAATTTCTATGCCATTGGCTACTTTCGGGAATCCACAGGTGACCTCTGTGGGATATCACAAGCCTCCACCCACAAATGCATCCATGAGGTCACGGATGCCATCTTTACGAGGGAACACAATGTTGTGTATTTCACCCAGGACCAGGACAGCCAGGATGCAAGGGCGATTGGATTTGTTCAGATCTCAGGTTTCCCACAGGTGCAGAGCGCCATTGACTGCACTCATGTGGCGCTCAGGTGCCTGTCCCAACATGCACTCAACTATATCAACCGCAAGGGATTCCATTCGCTGAATATGCAGCTGGTGTGCGTCCACCACAAACGCACCCTGCAGGTGTGCGTGTGGTTCCCAGTGAGTTTCCATGTCTCCTACATTCTCAGTCACAGATCCTGCAGGGATCTGCAGGGATGCTCCTCAGGGAGGAGGGCTACCCGCAGAAGCTGTGGCTGATGGCACCTGTGCAGCGGCCTCAGACTGCAGCAGTGCAATGGTATAATGAGGCTCACGCTGCAACTCGCAACCTGGTGGAGCAGACCGTGAGCTGAAAATAAGGTTGCGGTTCCTGGACTGGTCTGGTGGTACCTTGCAGTATCGTCCACAGAAGGTGTCATGCATCATTGTCGCCTGCTGCGCCGTTTACAACCTGGAGCTACAATGGAGAGAGGAGCTGGCTGAGGAGGAGATGAATGAGCTTAAGGTCTCCTCCGATGAGGAGGACACCAAACAGGATGAGGCTGACGATGACGAGGATGAGGCCCTCGCACTGGCCAGATGAGCAGGTGCGGTCAGGAGGACCACATTGCTGCTAGTTTTTAGCAGGATAATGACGACATGCAGTGAGGAAACCCCATAGATCCTCACATTATATTTGTGAACATTTGATTCCAGTCTGGCTTATCGCAACGCCAATACGCTCTGTGATAATACTCCTGTTACTGACACACAGTGGAGGTCCTAATAGTCACTCTATTGCAGGAGGATGATGACCACATGCAGAGAGGACACTCCATAGATCTTCACATAGACTCTGAGAATGTCTAACTCCTGTCTGGCTGAGGACAGCTTGCTTGTGCTCCATGATCAGGGTCATATCATAGAGACACAGCCATGAACCTTTAGAAGCTCCTGATCCTTTGTCCGCCTTCAGCACCTGAGCCCTTCAGGAGCACAGCGTCACTGGTCACAGATGCTGAAGAGATGGGGGTGATCTTTAAGGTACTGAGAGCACACAGAGAGAATGACGGACTCTGTGCCGCCTGCCCACTACATTCTGGCAGCAATAACGAGCACCATCAAGGTGCAGGCATCACTAATGTCTTCAGGGAGTGTGAGGCCGGACCATCAGTTTGGTCTGAAGGTTGCACAAAGCACAGGGAAGAGGCCCTGGACTGAAACCTTGTACAGAAGGGTTTCACGTCTAAGTGACATGGACACTGCTCATCAGAATAAGGAGCCATAGGCAGGGAGAATTCTTGGGAATTTATTGACAATAATACATAGAAATAATTAACACCTGTGCCCAGGCTGTGCAACTACAACTTCTTCACCTTCCCAACCCTCTTGGTGCTCCCTGGGCAACTACATCGGAGGTGGAGGCAGCCTGCTAACTGCTATGCCCTGTCTTTGATGAACTTGACAGGTGTCCTCTGGAGGGCCGAGACTTGGAGGGCCCCTGCCTGCTTTCGGGATCCTGCTGTGTGTCAGTGGCATCCTCCTCAGCCTCTGGAGCTGGGGTTGGAGCTGCTGAGGTCACACGAAGAGGGGATTCGGATGGGCCGGATACTATCAGAGTCACCTGATTGGATGGCCCCGGAGCGTGTACCTGCTGATCCTCCTCCCTATGAGTGCCAAACCATCCCAAGCTGACTCCTTGAGGCGAAGGGGTAACTGGAGTGAGATCAAGCTGACCTGCACCCCTCTCGCGTAAACACTGTTGGAGGCCAATTATGGCATCAGCAATGGAATTGACCCCATGTATAGGAGCAATGTCCTGGAGCAAGGTCTCCATGGTGGCTGCCATCCTGCCAGTGTTGATCTCGGTGCATTGGCATACCAGCACTATCACCTCAGCCTGAAGGTTGGCAGACTCCTCCATCGTGCCTTGCAATCTGGGGAGTGCAGCGTACATCCCTTCCTGATATTCCTGAGCTTGCCTTTGCAGCTCCAGAACTGTGACATGACCGAGTCCAGAAGCTCATCATCTGACTCAGACTCAGCATATTTCTGGTCTCCAGCAGTCCTCTGAGTGCTGGACACCTGGGAAGTCCCTGCTGCTGCCTGCTGTGGGTCAGTGCGATGTGCTCACCAGACTGTGATCCTGAGGTCATTCTAAAGCTAGGTCCCACCTAGGTGTGTATCTCTGTGCTGGTGGAGGATGTGGGTGAGCGCTGTGTCTGGACTTCACAGAGGGTGCCTCCAGATTCCTCTTCAGAAGTTTCTTCAGGGCTTGATTGGAGGCCCTGGGTTGCAAATTCTGTTGGCTGTTTGCCAGATATGCCTGCGAAAGCAAGGAGAGATAATTAGTGTATGGCAGTGGCCTGTGAAACAGGACACATCACTCAGAATTGGGAAACTAGGCTAAAGGATAGATCAATAGAGAAGCAGTGGCATACATTTAAGGGGATATTTCAGAGTATTCAGAATAAATACATTCCTACTATAAAGAAAAATTCCAAGGGGAGAGCCCATCATCCAGGTTAACTAAAAATGTTAAGGAAAGCATCAAAATTAATGAAAAAGCATGAAACTCTGCCTAGATGAGTGGCAGGACAAATGATTGGACAGAATATAGAGAACGGCAGAGAGTGACTAAAAGATTAATCAGGATAAAGAAATTAGAGTATGAGAGGAAGCTAGCTAGAAATGTAAAATGGATAGCATGAGTTTCTACAGGCATTTATCAAGGAAAAGAATAAGTCAAGTGAGTGTTGGTTCTATAGAGAGTGACAGTGGGGAGTTAATAGTAGATAATAAGGAAATGGCAGAAAAAAATGAACAAATATTTGCTTCTGTGTTCACTATAGAGAATACAAAAAATATTCCAGTAATAGCTGCAAATCAGGAGGTGAACAGGAGAAAGGAACTTGGTGAAATTGAAATCACTAGGGAACGGTACTGAGCAAATTGATGGAGCTGCAGGTCTCTGGGTCCCGATGGGCTACATCCTAGGATCTTAAAAGAGGTGGCTAATGAGGTAGTCAATGTGCTGGTGTTAATTTTCCAAAATTCTCTAGATTCTGGAAAGGATCCATCAGATTGGAAAGTAACAAATATAACCCCTGGTCAAGAAGGGAGGGAGGCAGAAAACAGGAAACTATGGGCCAGTTAGCTTGACGTCAGTCATGGGGAAGTTATTAGAATCGATCATTAAGGAGGTTATAGCTGGGGACTTAGAAGAGCTCAAGGCAATAGGGAAGAGTCAGCATGGTTTTGTGAAAGGAAAATCAGGTTTAAGCAATTTATTGGAGTTTTTTGAAGGAGTAACATGTGCAGTGGATAAACATAAGAACATAAGAACTGGGAACAGGAGTAGGCAATTCAGCCCCTCGAGCCTGCCCCGCCATTCAATATGATCATGGCTGATCTCATTTCAGCCTCAACTCCAACTTCCTGCCATCTCCCCATAACCTTTCAACCCGTTACTAATTAAAAATCTGTCTATCTCCTCCCTAAATTTATTCAGCGTCCCGGCATCCACTGCACTCTGAGGTAGTGAATTCCACAGATTCACGACCCTTTGAGAGAAGTATTTCCTCCTCATCCCTGATTTAAATCTACCACCCTTTAGCCTGAAGCTACGGCCTCTCATTCTAGAATGCCCCACAAGGGGAAACATCCGCTCCATGTCTAGTTTGTCTATCCCCTTTAGCATCTCATATACCTCAATTAGATCTCCTCTCATCCTTCTAAACTCCAGCAAGTATAGGCCTAAACTGCACAATCTCTCCTCATAAGACAAGCCCCACATCTCTGGAATCAATCTAGCGAATCTCCTCTGAATCGCGTCCAATGCAACTACATCCTTCCTCAAGTAAGGGGACCAAAACTGTGCACAGTACTCCAGGTGCAGTCTCACCAATGCCTTGTGCAGTTGCAGCAACACTTCCCTATTTTTGTATTCTATTCCTTTAGCAATAAATGCCAAAATTCCATTTGCCTTCCTTATTACCTGCTGTACCCTCATACTAGCTTTCAGCGATTCATGCACGAGGGCACCCAGATCCCTCTGCACTGAAGCATTCTGAAGTTTCTCTTCATTTAAAGAACAAGTCACCTTTTTATTCTTCCAACCAAAATGGATAACCCCACACTTATCCACGTTAAAGTCAATCTGCTAAATTTTGGCCCATTCACCTAACCTGTCCACATCCATTTGTAAATTTCTTATTTCTTCATTGCAACTTACTTTCCCACCTATTTTGGTGTCATCTGCAAATTTAGCTATAGTACCTTCTCTGAATCCAAGTCATTAATATGGATTGTAAATAGTTGGGGCCCAAGGACTGAACACTGTGGCACCCCACTAGTTACAGCTTGCCATCCAGAGAAAGACCCATTTATCCTAACTCTGCTTTCTGTTGGTTAGCCAATCCTCTATCCAAGCTAATATATTACCCCTAACTCCGTGTGATCCTTTCTTGTGTATTAATCTTTTGTGCGGCACCTTATCAAAGGCCTTCTGGAAGTCCAGATATACTACATATATAGGATCCCCATTATCCACTTTGCTTATCACATCTTCAAAGAACTCTAGCAAATTAGTCAAACATGATTTATTCTTCATAAAACCATGCTGACTCTGATGGATTGCATTTTGACTTTCCAAATGCCCCATTACTACTTCCTTAATAATGGATTCCAACAATTTCCCAATGACAGATGTTAAACTAATTGGTCTATAGTTTCCTACTTTCTGAACCACCGCCCCCCCACCCCACCGCCCCCCCACCCACCCCACTCTCCTTCCTTTTATATACTTGCAGAAGCTTTTGCTTTCAGTTTTTACATTTTGCGCAAGTTTTCTTTCATAATTTACCTTTGCTCTTTTTATTATTTTTTAGTAACCCTTTGTTGATCTTTAAAAGTTTCCCAATCTTCCAGCCTGCCATTGACCTTTGCAATTTGTTCTGCCTTAGTTTTTGCCTTTATGTTATCTTTAACTTCCTTGCTTAGCCATGGATGCTTTTCCCCCCCTCTTACCATCTTTCTTCCTATTTTACTTGGGAGGAATTGAAACTCTCCTTAAATATCTGCCGCTGTTCATCAACTGTCCTATCTTGTAGTCTTCGTGTCCAGTCCACTAGGGCCAAATCTGCCCTCATGCCTATGTAGTTACTTTTGTTCAACTCCAGAACACCAGTGTGGGACACAAGTTACTCGGTCTCAAATTGAACTTGAAATTCTATCATGCTATGATCACTCTTCCCTAGAGGATCCTTTACTATAAGATCATGAATTAATCCCATCTCATTACACAAAACCAAATCCAGAATAGCCTGCTCCCTGGTTGGTTTCACAACACATTGCTTCAAGAAACAATCTCTAATACTCTATGAACTTTCCCTCAAGGCTACCCTTGCCAATTTTCTTAGTCCAGTCTATATGCATATTAAAATCGCCCATAATTATTGCCGTGCCATTCTTACATGCTCCCAGTATTTCCTGGTTTATACTGTGCCCAACTGCTGAACTACTGTTTGGGGACCTATAGATTACTCCCACCAGGGGCTTCTTTCACTTGCTATTTCTTATTTCTACCCAGACTGTCTCTACATCTTACTGTCCAGTGCCTATATCATTCCTCACTATAGCACTGATCTCTTCCTTTACTAACAAAGCTACACCACCTCCTTTTCCTTCCTGCCTATCCTTCTGAAACACTGAGTACCCTTGGATATTCAACTCCCAATCCTGCTCTCCCTGTAATCACATCTCAGTAATCGCCACAAAATCATACCTATTTATCTCTATTTGCGCTGTTAACTCATTAGTTTTATTCCGAATGCTACGTGCAATCAGATACAAAGCCTTTAAGTTTGCCCTGTTGTCAATTTTCCCTACTTTTATATGATTCTTTGGTGCAATATGGCGTTCACACACTCTGTCCCCCTCTCTCACTTTTTGGTAACAATAGCCTAGTCACTAACCTGCACTCTTACCCTCTCCTTAAATTTAGATTTTTTTTATATTTCCATACAACTGAAACCTCCCCCCCCACTAGTTAGTTTAAAGCCCTATCTAGAACCCTAGTTATGCGATCCACCAGGACACTGGTCCCAGCATGATTCAAGTGGACCCCGTCCCAACGGAATAGCTCCCTCTTTCCCTAGTACTGGTGCCAATGTCCCATGTATTCAAACCCATTTCTCCAACACCAATCTTTGAGCCACACATTTACCTCTTTAATTATATTGACCCTGTGCCAATTAGCTCGTGGCTCAGGTAGTAATCCAGGGATTGTTACATTTTTGGTTCTGCTTTTTAATTTAGCCCCTAGCTGCTTGTATTCCCTCAGCAGAACCTCTTTCCTCATTCTACCTATATTGTTGATACCTACATGGACCACGACAACTGGATCTTTCCCCTCCCACTCCAAGTTCCTCTGCAGCCCAGATAAGATATCCTTAAACCTGGCACCAGGTAGTTAACACAGCCTTCGGGGCTCTCGACCCTGGCTACAGAGAACAGTATCTATTCCCCTAACTATACTATCCCCGATTACAACTACATTTTCTTTTCTCCCCCCACTTGAATGGCTCCCTGTACCACGGTGCTACGGTCAGTTTGCTCATCAACACAGGGAGCGAGAATCTCAAACCTTGGATAAGGACAAGGACTGAGGCTCCTGCAGTGCTACTTCCTGGATCCCTCTACCTGCCTCACTCATAGTCACACCCTCCTGTCCCTGACCACTGGCCAAATTTAAGGCAATTAATCTAAGGGGTGTGACTGTCTCCTGAAACACAACGTCCAGGTAACTCTCCCCCTCACTGATGTGTCACAGTGTCCGAACCTCAGACTCCAGCTCATCAACTCTGAGCCGGAGTTCCGCAAGCAACCATCATTTGCTACAATGTACAATATCACAATGGGGTCCACCAGCTCCCACATAATGCAGCTACAACACATCGCCTGGCCCTGCATCTCTATTTTATTTAATTAGTTTTTCAATTTGTTTTTATATTTCCTACTGGTCTTTAGTTTATCAATCTGTAAAATATTTCTCCTATTTACCTTTAATCTGAAAGCAAGTTAGAAAAGAGATTCAAAATATACTTTTTAAAATCAACTGGAACTCGCTCTCTCTGTTGAGTTGAAGCTGAAACCAATCCTGGGCCCCAGTAGTCACCTTTAATCTGAAATCAACTTAGAATAGGTAGTTCAAACTAATAGTTACTTACCAACCTAATGAACTTATGGTTTTCCTGTTATGCCACCCTTTCTTTTTCCACTCAGCGACAGTGACTGCAGCAGATACTCTTCCCAGACTGCTTCATGGTGACGGTGACTGCAGAGGACACTCTTCCCAAACTGCTTCACTGCAATGGTGAGTGCAGAGGACACTCTTCCCAAACTGCTTCACTGCAATGGTGACAGCAGAGGACACTCTTCCCAGACTGCTTCATGGTGACAGTGACTGCAGAGGACACTCTTCCCAAACTGCTTCACTGCAATGGTGACTGCAGAGGACACTCTTCCCAGGGGAGCCTGTAGATGTACTGTACATGGATTTCCAGAAGGCATTTGATAAGGTGCCACAACAAAGATTATTACGGAACATAAAAGCGCATGGTGTAGGGGATAAATTATTAGCATGGATAGAAGATTGCCTGGCTGGTAGAAAGCAGAGGGTCTGCATAAATGGGTCTTTTTCTGATTGACAGGATGTGACAAGTGGAGTCCACAGGGGCCTGTACTGGGGCCTCAACTTTTTACGATTTACTGACTTAGATGAGGGGAGTGAAGGCATGGCAGCTAAATTTTCAGATGACACAAAGATAGGTAGGAAAGCATGTTGTGAAGACATGAGGAGATTGCAGCTGGATATTGATAGGTTGAGTTAGTGGGCAAAGATCTGGCAAATGCAGTTTAATGTGGGAAAATGTGAAGTTGTTCATTTTGGCACGAACAATGAAAAAGCAGAGTACTACTTAAATGGAGAATGGCTGTATAAGTCTGAGGTGCAGAGGGATCTAGGTGTTCTAGTACATGAGTCACAAAAAGTTAGTATGCAAGGACAGCAAGCAATTAAGAAGACTAATGGAATGCTATCCTTTATTACGAGAGGAATAGAGCATAAAAGTAAAGGATGTTATGCTTCAGTTATACAGGGCATTGGTGAGACAACACCTTGAATACTGTGCGCAGTTTTGGTCTCCTTGTTTAAGGAAGGATGTAATTGCATTGGAGACGGTTCAAAGGAGGTTTATTAGATTGATACCTTATGAGGCAAGGTCGAACAAACCGGACTTGTTTCCACTGAAGCTTAGAAGAGTGAGGGGTGATTTGATTGAAGTATACAAGATCCTGAACGGCCTTGAAAAGGTGGACGTCAAAAGGATGTTTCCTCTTGTGGGTGAGTCCAGAATTAGGGGGCACTGTTTTAAAATTAGGGGATGCCCCTTTAGGACAGAGATGAGGAGAATTTTTTTCTGTCATATGGTTGTGTGACTTTGGAATTCTCTGCCTCAGAAGGTGGTGGAGGCGGGGTCATTGGATATTTTAAGGCAGAGGTAGATAGATTCTTGTTAGGCAAGGGAATGAAAGGTTAGATGGGATCGTGGAAATTGAAACACAAGAGGATCAGCCATGATCTTATTGAATGGCGGAGCAGGCTCGAGGGGCTGAATGGTCTACTCCTGTTCCTATTTCTTATGTTTTTATGTAGTCTGATGGAAATTGCACTGCAAGACCTTCACTTGATAGAGCACTGCCGACCTCACCTTCAGCACAGAACCGGTCCAGATTATCACTGCCTAGTTGGATGGCTCTGTTTTCAAATTCCATGAGGATCTTGATTTTATGCATTCCTTCATCGGTCTGCAAACTCTCCCTCTTGTTGTGTGCCAGCTTGTCCTGCATGAATAGAGATGGAGAGAGTGTAAGCAGGACTCCTGCCACGCCAGATGATAAGTATGCGTGGCATGTGTGGGTGGTGAGTGGTCCCATGGATGGATGGGAACAATGAAGACATGTGTGAGAGAGTGAATGGTGATGTCCCTTGAACTGGCGGTGAGTGAGACCCCTGTGGATGTATGATGGGTTTGTGAGTGTGAGTTGAGAGTGTGAGAAGAGTGATTTACCCTGGCAGAATGGACAAGATCATTCATCCTCTTGCGGCACTGGGTGGCTGTCCTCTTTTGAAGGGCATTGACGCTGACCACAGCTGCCACGCCGCCCAAGCCTGGTTGGTAACACCGCTGCCCATCCTGCGGCCAGAGCTGGGGTAGAGGACATCGTGGCGGGCCTTCGCAGCATCCAAAAGGCGTTCCAGTGATGCATCACTAAAACCTGGGGGTTTTGGCTTAGGCAAAGTTTGTGGAAGTACAACAGCAAAATGCTGGAAATCTGACACCAAAATAGAAAATGCTGGAAGTAAGACTATCTATAGATATTTAAAAATGAAAAGAGTTAAAACTGAAAAGTGAGCTTTGGTCCTATAGAAAGTGAAGCTAAGGAATTAATAATGGAAAATAAGGAGATAGCAGATGAATTACACAGGTATTTTGCATCGGTCTTCTCTATAAAGGATACAGGTAACATCCCAAAATAGCTGTAAATTAGGAATGGAAGGGAGGGACCCTCGAGGAACTCAAGAAAATTACAATCATCAGGGAAGTGGTACTCAGTAAATTGTTGGAGCTGCGGGCTGACAAGTCCCCAAGTCCAGATGGAATACATCCTCAGGTCTTAAAAGAAGTGGTGAGATAATTGATGTGTTGGTTTCAATTCTCAAAAGTTCAGTAGATTCGGGGAGGGTTCCATTAGATTGCAAATGTAACTCCTTTATTCAAAAAGGGAGGGGGCAGAAAGCAGGAAGCTACAGGCCAGTTAGCTTAACATCTGTCACAGGGAAAATGTTAGAAGCTATTATTAAAGATGTTATAACTTAGCTAAATTCAAGGTAATCAGGCAGAGTCAACATAGTTTTGTGAGAGGGAAATCATGTTTAACAAATTTATTGGAATTCTTTGAAGAGGTAACATGTGCTGTGGATAGACGGAATCATATAAGGTCCTGAGGGGTCTTGACAGGATGGGCGTGGAAAGGGTGTTTCCTCTTGTTGGAGAATCTAGAACAAAGGTCACTGTTTAAAAATAAGGGGTTGCTCATTTAAGATAGAAATTAGGAGAATTTGTTTTCTCAAGGGGTTGTAAGTCTTTGAAATTTGTTTCCTCAAAAGGTGGTGGAAGCAGTGTCTTTGAATGTTTTTAAGGCAGAGATAGGTAGATTCTTGATAAGCAAGGGGGTGAAAGGTTATCAGGGGTAGGTGGGAGTGTGAAGTTGAGATTACAATCAGATCAGTCATGATCTTATTAAATGGTGGGGCAGGCTCAAGGGGCCGAGTGGCGTACTTCTGCTCCTAATTCGTATGTTCTTATGACATACTCAGCAGATCAGACATCATCTGTGGAGAGAAAAAAAGAGAATTAACATTTCAGGTCGATAATCTTTCAACAATCATTGACTTGAAACGTTAACTCTGTTTCTCGCTCCACAGATGTTACTAGACTTAGTGGAAGTACTGTGGATTGTGTTTGGAGGTATTCTGGAGAGCAGCTGCATACATTTAGGGAGGCAACAGGATTTGTTGACCCAAGGTATAAGAGCTGTGGTTGCAGTGCCTCTGCAAAATGATCAACAAATGGAGAATAGTCTACAGAGGGGAAGCTCTGCAAAGTGGGTGCAGAAGGATTCTTCACAGAAGCCCATTGAGAACACTTCTGCTGCTTCCAACTGACCAAGGATAACAGGCCCATCAACAAAGAAAATAGCTCCACAGAAAATAAATGCAGGGTGGTCATCACTGACTGCAAAAAACCATTGAAGAGATGGGTGAAACATTACATTGAGCTGGGGCAAAGTTCTGGAACTCCCTCCCTAACAGCACTGTGGGCGTACCAATATCACATGGATGGCAGCGGTTCAAGAAGGCAGCTCACCATCACCTTCTCAAGGGCAATTAGGGATGGGCAATAAATGCTGGCCCAGGCAGCGACACTCACGTCCTGTAAATGAATAAAAACAATTCTAGGAAAAACACTGTCACCGATGAAGCTTTAGACACCACAGAAAGCCTGCCTGACATGGCAGTGCTAGACATCAAGAACACAGTTGAAGAGCTGAGCAAAGCCACTGACTTACATGCCATGTACCAAGCTCCAGGTGCTGATGCTTTACTGCTTGAACTCATCAAGCATGGGAAACTGGCAATCCTTCAGCATCCACATGAACCTCTCTGTCTCTGCTGGAGGAAGGGTGCAGCACTCCAGGATATACGTGATGCAAAGATTGTGACCCCTGCACAGGAACAAGAGCGGCTGCAGTGATTTTTTTTCATTTATGGGATGTGGGCATCGCCGGCTAAGCCAGCATTTAATGTCCATCCCTAGGTGCCCTTGAGAAGGTGGTGTTGAGCTGTCTCCTTGAACCATTGCAGTCCATGTGATGTAGGTACATAACAGTGCTGTTAGGGAGGGAGTTCCAGGATTTCGACCCAGTGACAGTGAAGGAACGGCAATGTATTTCCAAGTGGCTTGGAGGGGAACTTCTAGGCGGCGGTGTTCATGGACTGCAGCCCTTGTCCTTCTAGATGGTCATGGTTGTAGGTTTGGAAGGTGCTGTCTAAGGAACCTTCATGTGATCCTGCAGTGCATCTTGTAGATGGCACACACTGCTGCCACTGGGCATCAGTGGTGGAGGGGGTGAATGCTTGTGAATGGGGTGCCAATCAAGCAGGTTGCTTTGTCCTGGATGGTGTCAATCTTCTTGATTGCTGTTGGAGGTGCACTCATCCAGGCAAGTGGAGAGTATTCCATCACATTCCTGACTTGTACCTTGTAAATTCAACCTTGTACTTTCTCTTAGCGCCTGTCGAGGGTGTCTATACCTGGCCTTGTGTTCCCATAGAGTGCTATCCCAATAGATTCAACATGGCTAGTGGAAGGTCACTGACTATCACTGGCGGAGATAGCAGGTCAACCTTGAGCAGCTCTTGGCCTTGAAAGCACAAAATCAGAAGGGAAAGAGAGGTGTTTGAAGTGAGGGAAAGAGTTGGGGTAGAAAGCAAGAAGTCCATGATGATGCCATTTTCAGCTTGCACTTCATGCCATATAGCAGGAGGAACGTGAGGTGGAAATTGAGAAGGGATGTAGACATCCTGAATGCTCTCTACAGCATTGGATGCTACGGGCTCTGTTGCAGCCAGCCACATGATGTGGAGCACTGTTTCCTCTGTCAGGCCCAGGGGACGAAAGTGTGCCTGGTCCCCACTGATTCTCTGCTGCTCTCTAATATTTCATGCCACTTTGACCTATGAGAGAGAGGGCAGGATATCATTGATTGTATTGTACTGTGTTTAGGTGATCTGCCTTCCACAGCTGAATAGCTGGGGGGGGGAGGCTATGTAGATGTAGTGAGCGGTGGATGTAAGGCTGTCATCATTAGAAGATGTGTGAGAGTGAGATGAGTGAGAGTGTCTAGCTGTTAGGCATGAGCCCTGAGTGCTAGGGGCTGTTACCGAGTGAGTGATGGGTGTGTGTGGTACACTGAGCAGCACAAGAGGCTATGGGTAGGAGGTGTCATGCGAAGATCCATGCACTGACTTAATTACCCATGTGAGGTCATTAGACTTCTTGTGGTGGTGCTGCCAGGCCTTCTGGGAGACTCTGGGAGTTGACTGCCCTGCCCTCCTGTTCCCATTACCTTTGGAGACTGGTCCTTGAGGGTCTTCTGGAACCCAGAGAAAGAATTTGTAGCACTGACTGTCACCAGCAGTCTCCTCTGATTCAGTGCAGTTTCCCTATAAAAGGTACAAGCTGTCCTTAAGAGCTGGGAGCCAGCTGCAGCACGTGCTATTCTCTCACATGATGAGGCTCCCTGTTGCATTTGTAGCCAGCCAGCAGTGTGGGTTACACTGGGTGAGACATTGAAATCATGGAGGTGAGGAAGTAGGACGAAGTTTGCGTACTGCCTCCCTCAATGGTAAAAGGCACAACAAGATTGCAAATTTTTACCCCCATGCCTGAAAACAGGCTTTAAAGAATTTTTCCCCCAAGTGTTTTATCTTTCCACAAGCTGTAATCAGCAGACGGCAAAGGACGTTGCTGAACAGCAAGACCTTTCAAAATCCTCTATATTCAACAACACTGGAGTCTACTACACCAGCCCATTATTCAGCTGCTCCTTGCACTTGGGCACCCATTCGGGGAGGGTATGAACAAAGTCGCGGATTACTGGACTTGTCGTGTGACACAAGGAAGCCAGGAAATCTACTTCTTTGATGAAGGTTTTGCTCACTCTCCCTAAAATGCCTTTCTTTCATATGATGTCTATTTAATCCTTACTCCTCCAGGAATTGCTTTGGGATTTGTTTTCATGTGTCACAGTACCATATAGCCTTGACTTCCTCTTGTTGCTAGCTTCTGCATTATCTAATCAGATTTATTTACCCCCTACTTTTTCCAGCCTTAGTGATGCTCTGCACTTTGTACGTCAGCTTTCCTCAATAATAAAAAAAAGAAGGGCGTGGCTGCTATCAATAACATCAATTCTCAGATTATGAAGTATTTCTGGACTCAAAAAAAAGCCCAGTAGCTAGTCTCACTGCTTTCAACTTATGATTAATACCATTGCATTGAATTCCCTGCATGTACTTGATGTAACTGTCACGGTCTCACTGCTAAGCCAGATGATCCTGACATCAGTTCACATCAATTTCTGTTGCTAAAGCAGATGCTGTCATGATGCAAGCCTAAGTCTGAACTTCTTCAAACTGTTGTGTAATAAGATGCCACAATCAATTTCATGCTGTCTGCTGTGAACTGTCAATGGGTGGAAATCTTCCTTAATGTTTACCATTAATAATCAAGAGAGTTTGATCATTGTCTACTTGGATCAGATGCGTAAGAAGTGTTGTTTGGAAGCTCAGTTTTCTATCACTTCCTGAGGAAGATTATACCAATTAGCTGCCCCAGTGCAAAGGTCTGTGTGAAGAGAGTTCAGAGTCGAGGTCAGCAAACCCACTCAGTTATTAAACATATAGACAGAGAGTTAAGTGAGGGTACTAACCCTTGCTCATGAGTTCCCATTGTTCTTGTCCATTGTAAAATATCTAGTCCGTAATACTTCAGTTATGAAGATAGAATGGAGAGGTTGAGACTGTTCTCCTTGGAGAGAAGATTAAGAGGAGCTTTGATAGAGGTATTCGAAATCTGAGGGGCCTGGACAGAGTAGACAGGGAGAAACTGTTCCCATTAGTGGAATGATCAAGTATAAGACAGCACAGATTTAAGGTAACCGGCAAAAGTAGCAATAGGGACATGAGGAAAAACTATTTCATGCAGTGGGTGGTTAGGATCTGGAATGCACTACCTGAGAGTAAGGTGGAGGCAGGTTCATTGAGGCATTTAAGAGGAAATTGGATTATTAGGCTGGGGTGGTCTGGGGAGGGGTGTGTGGGTGTTGGGAGTGATGTGGCACGAGATAAATTGCTCCTTTGGAAAGCCAGCGCAGACATGATGGGCCGAATGGCCTTCTTCTGTGCTGTAGCCATCTGTGATTCTGTGATAATACCTAAATGTTAACGGGATAACAAGAAAGAAAGAAATGTGCATTTATGTAGCACCTTTTTATAATTTCAGGACACCACAGAACATCGCAGCCAATAAAGTACTTTCAAAGGGTTGTTACTGGTGTAATGGAGGAAATTGAGCAGCCAGTTTGAGCACAGCAAGATTCCACAAACAGCAAGGAGATAATGACCAACTAATTTGTTTTAGTAATATTGGTTGACAGATACATGTTGGCCAGGGCATAAGGAAAACTCCCTGCTTTCCTTCAAATAGTGCCATGGGATCCTTTACGTCTACCTCAGCACAAAAAAGGGTGATCATTGTTTCCTTACCACCCCATTTGCACTTAATATTTAGGTGGCAGCAGGCAGAAAATAAATTGCCATTTCTCCCAGCTATTGCTCACTGCCTTTACAAGTAGTCTGTTTTTCTCAGGGGACATTACTCCTCGCCAATAGACTAACTATCTGAAATAGGTGGAAGCCTCATGAACAAGTCAAATAACACCATTGTGAACTTGATATCAATGTCATTTTCTGACCTTATACCCAATGCCACTTCCTGTTCCCAACCACCAACCATGGGTAGTACCAATCCTGAGACAACCATTCAATTGTTACTGAAGGGGATCTCCAGCAAAATAGAATTTTTGGTAATGGTCGAACCTATGGAGAAATGTTTCCTCTGTGGTTTGTGGGTCTTTGACCTTATAACTACAACAGTGCCTACAATTCAAAAGTACCTCATCGGCTGTCAAATGCTTTAAGCTTTCCAACAGTTACAGTGAAAAGCATTATATAAATGCAAGTCTTTTTTTTTAATGATTTGTAAGTATTGCAGTTATTTTCGGCCTTGGCCTGTTATGGAGCTTCTGGCATTGCTGGCTTTTCTTGATGAGGATCCTTACAGGAAGAGAAGCAGCAGGAGGAAAGAGCTGCAGGGAAACCAATTAAAAGGAGGCATGCTCAGAAGAATCTTCATGCTTCCAACAGAGATTGTAGGCTCGGAAGAATATACCTGTTGTTCTCTGTACATCACAGGACTTCAATTTTCTAGGAAGGCAGTGACAGAATTGTGTCACATCACACAAGAAGATTTGCAATTACAATAACTAGCACAGCTTCACCTCTCAATCCTTATCTCCTCTATATCACTCCTGAAAACCGAGCTTTTTGACCAAGCATTTGATCACATCTACTTTACATAACTTGGTGTCAGTTTGATAGCTCTCCTTTGTACCACATTTGGACATTATATTGCTGCAATAAAAGTATGATATAAATGCAAGTTATTCCTGTCATTGTGATTAAGGTAATAGAAGCCCTAGATTTAGTATTGCTGACAAAAGAGACATTTTGTCAAAGCTTTTCATTTTGCACTCATCAGGATAATTGGCAAGAATAGAATGTGCATTGCCTTGTCATACAGTATAAATTTGTTGTTTTTCCTTACATTGGCATTCTCGCGAATTGTCCTGATGAGTGCAAGATGGAAAGCTTCAACAAAATGCCTCTTTTCTTCAACAATACTCAAGTTCTATACCACCAAATGACTATTAGCCCAAGATTTATTGATATTTGGCTCCTTCTGAACTGCTGGAGGGTGTATTAGCAAAGTCAACCAATCTGAAGTCTGTGCTTATATTTAAAAAGTGACTGATGCTTTGTATATTAGAGTAAATACATTTATCACTTTCTCCACAAACATCCAGAAGCAGCAAGAGAGGCCTCCGTAGTCTGCATTTAATTGCAGGATTCCCCTAAGTTCACGGTGCTATTGACTGCATGTCACTCTGCAGTTCCCCTCACAGGATGCCATTACTTTCTTGGATCGCAAGGAGAAATGGTTTGTGACGATCAGCAGCACATCACACAGTTCTGTGCCCACTTTTCTGGTAGCTGCCATATTGTTTCTTTATTGCATGAATTTCCCATTCCCTCCCAACCCCCACCCCACTGTTTTCCCCTGCAAAAACAAGTCAAATGCTGCCTGTTAGAGGCAAGAGCTGTCTCTGCATATTTGACTCATGACTCCTCTTAGCAATCCACATTTGGCTGCAGAGCTCTGCTACAATCCGATCCACAGCTCCACTACAGTTCTCACTACGAAGACCATTGGCATCCTGAAATACTGGGGTGAATTTTAACACCCCACCCCGTGATGGACAGGAAAAGATTACTAGGGGAGTTGAATTTGCAAAAATGTAAAACCCGACTGCAACCCAGCATGGGCGTGTCTGCTTCTGGGCTAACCATAGTGGGTTTGTATGCATCTGAGTACCCTCTTCTGGAGAGGTTGGTCTGCTATTATAGTTTCACAATGATGCTCCTCATTCAGATTTTGAGTGCTATTTGAATTTAATTGCTGCGGGTTGGGTTTCCCAGGGCTCGGGAAACTTGGCAGATAAAAGGACATGGAAGCTACCAGATCCAGCAAGTAAATGCTTTTCCTGTACTGCTTGTGGGCCAGGAGGAGCAGGAATATTTCCTTATGGCCCCCCAAACAAATCTTCTGTCACAATCTCTCCTCTCCCTTTCTGTTGTCTCTCCCCTCGCTCCTTATCCCTTCATTGAAATACTCTGAACACCCCCACCTTCAACTTTACCAGTTGCTGGGGAATATCCTCAATGGTGCCTGCCTCCTGCCTTCTACCATTGACTTTCCTGCCCAACAACTGGCTAGACTCTCAGTCTGGCCAGCTGGTCTGAAACGGAGTAAAAAATGATAATGAAGCCCTGCCGTTAAGGTCAGCAGGATCTGCATGTTCCCGCCAAGCTACAAATCAGTGTTCCTGCTCCCTTTCCACCTCCCTGTAGATATCAGAGCCAATGATTCAAATGTTTGACTAGGCCTGGTAGCTTCCTACACCACGGGCCAGAAAGAGTGTCCTGCATGCAGGTTTTTTTTTCTCTGATGTATAATTGTTGCTTTGTACCACTGAAAACACATGGAACCAGGACTGGAGCAGAATCCTCAGCACAGTAAGGGAGAGGACACTGATGACATACAGAATGGTGAGGAAGCAGACTGGAGCCCAATAGTTTCATTCAGCCAGAGCTCTTTAGCAACAGTTAATTGAAAAGGATTTATTTGAATTGTTCCCTGGCATATTAACCATATGCCTCAGGCCTTCAACGCTTCAAGAAACAGCTTCTGCCAAAATACCAAAAGTGAAATTCATGCCAACTACATTGCAAGACACCAGCTGCTAAAGTAACATGCAGTATTATGGTTTTAATTGTATACAGAAAGGATGACAAAATATTTCTCACCTCAGCATGAGCTCCTAGTGCCTGTCTGAAATGCACTTTTATCTACTCCAGCATTTCTTCAAGCGATTTGGGTGAAGGGAGGCAGATATGGCTTTTTCAAAAGGTCATGAGGCACCCATGATTGGCGACCATCAGGACTGAGGCCTGAGAAGGCCCAGCTGCTGTTTGTAACAGCTTGGAGCCCACAGGATGATTTGGCCCAGTTGGCTGTCTGCTGCTCAGTGAAAATGATGTTACAGAAGCATTGTCATCATGATAGACAGCATCATGTTCCATTTCCATTGCACAACTGGCCCTATTATCAGGACGCAGCTCAACAGTCTTGATGACCTGTGAGCCAGCAGGCTTTAGGGGATCTGTGATTCTAGTGAAACACCACCACATGAGTTCTCTCATCATGTTTGAGGCAGAGGAGTTGGCTGAACACGCAGACTGCAGAACATAGGAATGCCATTCCTGAGAGGTGCTGTTACTGGCGTTACAAATCCTGCAAGGGGTTGAGGGTGGGGGGAGGGAGATCAGGTGCAATTGCCATTGAGGTGACCATATACTCCATGGTTGACTATAGAGTGTCAATGCCATGTGTGCAAACCCCACTCCATTTGGTCGTCAACTCCACCATACAATCAGACAGGATTTAGAAATTCCCTGGCAGGCACTCCCCTGCAGCCTGCATCTCTGTTCTCTTCGGCAGAATTAGAAGGTGGGCTGGCCCTCCAGTTAGATCTTATCTTGGCTGTCCTTGACCTCACCATCGGCTGCTGCTCACTTACGCTCGATAGGTCCTTGAGTGCAAGCCCCCTCAAAACCACTGAGTCAAATAGGACACAAATGTCTGTGCTGCTTGGCAGGGTAAGATAGAGTGATGATATATTTCATTAAGGTTTTCCTCAAGAGTCTGCCTGGTACAATGACAGAGTTGGCTGACTGATTTTGAAAAAGAGGAGTAGGGGAAAAGGGGAATTGCTAGCATGGAAGGGGTAACAGATGAGTAGATGGGCCATGCGCCATCAGATTATCATTGCTCATTGTGTGACTGTGTACATTTGTGACTAACATATTAAGTAAAAAGAGGAAAGGAAAATGCCATCACATTTTGCTGTGCTAGGGACCATGCTTAGCCATTGATGACAATGGCTGCTCTGTACCTTCCTATGATATCAATGGCTGTCTTGTCCATAGGTGTCAGTGCTGTTGTGAATATGAGGTTTTATAATATTGTTATGTTTTAAACTGTCTCTCTTACCTACGGTAAAATGGAGGAATGAAGAGAGCCATGTGATATGCTTTGAACTCTGCCTAACAACAAACCTGGCTGAGTTGGTTCTCATGGGGACAGGGAGGCGCAGGTTGGAGTTTATTGGAATATGTGTGCCATATATCACATCTGCAAACAAAAGAAAGAGCAGTTGCACTAACTGTGGACAGACTTTAGGTCTCCAAGTTTTTGGGCAGAAAAGGGGATAGATAGAGGTCTTACAGAGAGACAAAGGCTGCAACTGGTGTGGTCAGCAGAGAGATGAAAGCTATGAGTTCTCTGAGAACTACTGGGGCTGAATATGGGAGGAAGGACAATCTCCAGTTGAATTGACTCATCCCATGGCAGTTTAAAGACTCTGAAAGATTTTCCCTGGCAAGGCCGGGAGGGGAAGTCTCTGGCATGAATATTACTGCTAGAAGTCGGTTTGGAAATTCTCCGAAAAAATGTGGGAAGCATCTTTGGATGGCCAGTTGGCATTACAACTTAGCAAAAGAGGGGGTCGTGAACATATTGGAAGTTGGGACTATCTGTGACTGTTTCCTATAAAGACTGAAATCCTGTGGTGAGAGTATTGTAATGTATATGTATGTGCTGTGGAGATATCAATTCTGTTAAGAATTAACTTATTTTGTAGCTTAGTGTATTGGTTGCTTACAAGGTAATTTAGTTGCTTATTAGGCAATGTTTAGTCACTCTTGCTTTTAGTTGGTTTGTTACAGTAAAGGTCTTAAAACTTGACATCTTATCATGCAGTGGGGGAGATGGTGTAATGATAATGTCACTGTGCTAATGATCCAAAGGCCCAGGCAATGCTTTGGGGACACAGATTTGAATCCCACCATGGCAGTTGGTGGAATTAAATTCAATTAATAAATCTGGAATATAAAGCTAGCCTCAGTAATGGTGATGACAAAACTATCATTGATTGTTGTAAAAACTAATGCCCTTTAGAGAAGGAAATCTGCCATTCTTACCTGACCTGGCCTACATGTGACTGCAGACCCACAGTAACATGGTTGACTCTTAATTGCCCTCTGAAATGGCCTAGCAAGCCATTCAGCTCAAGGGCAATCAAGGATGGGCAACAAAGGCTGGCCAGTGATGCTCACATCTCCTGAAAGAATAAAGGAAGAAAAAATCCTTTAAGTTGTTCCCTCAAATTTAAATCTCTTGTTTAAAGTTATCTACTGGGATCATGACAGTGTTTGTTTTTTATTCATTCACGTGATGCGGGCTTCGCTGGCTGGGCCAGCATTTTAGTGCCTATCTCTAGTTGCACTTAAGAAGGTGGTGGTGAGCTGCCTTCTTGAACTGCTGCAGTCCATATGGTGTAGGTACACCCACAGTGCTGTTAGGAAGGGAGTTCCAGGATTTTGACTCAGTGACAGTGAAGGAATGGCGATATATTTCCAAGTCAGGATGGTGAGTGACCTGGAGGGGAACTTACAGGTGGTGTGTTCCCATCTATCTACTGCCCTTGTCCTTCTAGATGGTAGAGATTGTGGGTTTGGAAGGTGCTGTCTAAGGAGCCTTGGTGAATTCCTGCAGTGCATCTTGCAGATGGTGCACATTGCTGCTACTGTGCATTGATGGTGGAGGAAGTGAATGTTTGTGGATGGGGTGCCAATCAAGTGGGCTGCTTTGTCCTGGTCAGTGTCAAGCTTCTTGAGTGCTGTCGGAGCTCAATCATCCAGGCAAGTGGGGAATATTCCATCACACTACTGATTTGTGCCTTGTACATGGTGGCCAGACTTTGGGGAGTCAGGAGGTGAGTTACTCACCACAGTATTCCTAGCCTCTGACCTCCTCTCATAGCCACAGTATTTATATAGCTAGTCCAGCTCAGTTTCTGGTCAATGGTAACTTCCAGGATGTTGATAGTGGAGGATTCAGTGATGGTAATGCCATTGAACATCAAAGGGTGATGGTTAGATTTTCTTTTGTTGGCAATGGTCATTGCCTGGCACTTGTGAGGCACAAATGTTACTTGCCATTTGTCAGCCCAATATTGTCTGGATATTGTCCAGGTCTTGCTGCATTTGGACATGAACTGCTTCAGTGTCTGAGGAGTTGCGAATGGTGCTGAATATTGTGTAATCACCAGCGAACATCTCTACTTTTGACCTTATGATGGAATGTAGCAAGTCCTCCTCGAGCTGTCTTGCATGAACAAGTGCTCACTGCTTTTAGCTCTAAATGCCACAGCTCTAATTTTAAGATTATGGTCCTTTGTTCTGGATTTCCTCTGTAGTTACCTTATCAAAACACTTCATTTTATACCTCAATTAGATCATCCTTCAACTTTTAAATTCAAGAGAATACAAGCCAAATTTATTCAGCCTGTTCTCATAATTTAACAGTTTTAGCATCAGTCTCATCTTGGTGATTTTGTAATCTTCCCTCCTGTGCAGTCCCTTGCCCATTGGTGCCAATATATAAAGTCAATATATGTTTCCTGAGGTTCAGTGATAAATTGGCATGGGGAAGGGTGCAGACTGGAGATAGCAGGAGTTGTGGCTGCTCTGACCAGAGGCTGATAAATCAAAGCAGGGGAAGAATGGACCTGAACAGAGGCTGATAAATCAAAGGGAGGGAAAGAGTGCAGACCCCCCATGGTGTATTCCAAGTGAAAAGAAAGGAATAACATACTTGGGGATACAGGTTCAAATCCTATCACAACAGCCAATGGAATTTGAATTCAATTAATTAGCAAATTCAATTGATTCATACAAAAAAAAATCTGGAATTGAATATTAGTGTCAGTAATGATGCCAAGTATTGTTGATTGTCATAGAAACCTATTTGGTTCACCTCATGTCCTTTAGGGAAGGAAATCTGCTGCCCTTACCCAGTCTGGCCTAAATGACTCTTAACCACCCTTTGAAATACCCTAGCAAGCCACTTAGCTCAAAGGCAATTAGGGATGGGCAAAAAAATGCAGACCTCGCCAGCAACACCCAAAGAATACCACAAAAAGATTCAAAAAAAGGTAGGTGATTTGTTGGTGAGTTTTAAGGTTTTATTTTTCCCTCAAAGCTAGGGCAGTGGTTTAAACCAGCACCAGAAAACGATAAACACCTATATTAAATATACAACTTTTAGCTTAATTAATAACATTTTCATTGAGGTAACTAACAGAAATGGAATAAGAGCAGAGCTAGAGGCATTATATAAAATCCATAGTTTACACAAGCTTCTAACTAGATTCTGAAAGAGGAAGTAGAGATTTATTCTTAGATCATGAATGGACAGCTGAGACCTGATGCTTTCAAATCCTACCCTATGTGGGAACTTCAGGACACTTCATGTGCCTCGGGAGGCCACGTGTGTACAAAGTGTCGCCAGCTGCTTGGGTTCAAGCACAAGATCTCTGAGTTTAAGGGGCAGCTGAAGTCAGTGCGGAAGATCAGGGAGAATGAGATGGCCACACCACAGGCAGTGAAAGTTCAGGATAATAGGTGGGTGGCCATCTGGAAGAATAGGAACAGTCAGGAAGAGCAGGAATCTTAAGGATGCATGCCTCTCTCAAACAGGTCCTCAGCATTGGAGACTACTGGGGTGACAAGACGTTGAAGGATTGCAGAGGAGAAAGGAGTGAACCAGAAGTTGTTCTACACATTGGTACCAATTACATACAGAGAACAGGTGTTGAGGTTCGATGGTCAGGTATTCGAGAGCTAGGGAAGAAGTTAAAAAGTAGGACCTTGAAGGTAATAATTCCTGGGTTACCCCGCATATTAGCAAGATTAGAAATAGGAAGATGGGGAAGACCAATGTGTCGCTTGAGGCATGGTGCAGGAAAAAGAACTTCAGATTTTTGGAACATTGGAACTAGTTTTGGGGCAGAAGGCACATATTCAAAAGGGACAGGTTGATCTCAACAGGACTAGAACCAATGTCCTCTGGGTGGGGAGAGGAGGGGGGAGGGGATTCAGTAAATGGTTGGGGAGGGTTAAAACTAAATTGGCACGGGGATGGGCACTAGCATGCAGGAGCAGAAGAGAGGAATAAGATGCATAAAGGATTGAGAATGTTGCAAAGGACTAGGGAAGGAAGCAGTCTCCAGAGAGGTGAGGCCAGATGGACATGTGAGGGTATGTGTGTGAGAATGGGTGGTGATGTCCCTTGAGCTGGGAGTGAGTGAGATGCCAGTGAATGTGCGATAGGCTTGAATATGTGAGTTTAGAGGGATGAGATGGTTGCCATGCCCTGGCTGCATGGATTAGATCACTCATCCTCTATCTGCATTGGATGGCCAACCTCTTCTGCGCAGCATTGGCACTGACCAGCGCTGCCATCACCTACCAAGCCATAGTGATAATGTTGCTGCCTCTCCTGCAGCCAGAGCGGGAGCAGAGAATATCACAGTGGGCCTTCAAGGCATCCAAAAGATGCTAAGTGTTGCAATCTTCTTGCTTTTAGGGGCCATGTCTTCTTTGCTGCAGTCCTGGCTGGAAGCATTGAGCACGGCTGTACTTTAAATGTGGTGCCTGGCCTGATGCAGTGACGAGCTGATGGGGTGGCGGGCAAATGAGAGCTCGCCCACCTTGGAAACGGCGTGTTTCCCGGGAATGCATAAGTAATGCGGCGGGTTTGGGATGATACGGCATGAAAATCTGGCATCATGGCTGAAGGATAAAATATAATTTTACCTGCCCGCTACTGCACTTAGTGCAAATCTGGGATGATTCCGCCCAGAATATGAGAGCAAGCTCACCAGGAATATAAAAACAAGTTGTAAGAGCTTTTACAAATGAAATGAATAAAAATGAAGAGGGTGCCTGAAGTAAATGTTGGTCCATTAGAAGCAGAGGCAGGAGAAATAATCATGGGGAATGAGGAAATGGCAGAAAAATTGAATAAATATTTGTGTCTGTCTTCATAGTGGAAGTCATAAGTTACATACCAGAAATAGAGGGTAACCTAAGTGCTAAAAAGAGCAAGGAATTTAAAGAAATTAATGTCAGCAGCAAAGAAGTACTGTAGAAACTCAAGTGACTAAAATCTGACAAATAGGATCTGATGGCTTATACCCTAAGGTTGTAAAATAAATAGCTGCAGAGATATTGGATGCTCTGTCTATGATTTTCGAATACTCCCTAGATTTTGGAACAGTCCCTGCAGATTGGGAGTTAGCAAATGTAACACCGCTATTCAAGAAAGGAGGGGGAGAGAAAACAGGGAACTACAGATCAGTTAGCAATCGTCAGGAAAGTGCTGGAATGTATTATTGAGGAAGTCTTAACAATGCACTTGGAAAATCATTGTGTGATCAGACAAAGTCAACATGGTTTTACAAAAGAGGTTTAGTGTTTGATAAATTCATTAGAGTATTTTTCAGGATGTAACTATTAGGGTAGATAAAGGGGAGCCCAGTAGATGTAGTACACCTAGATTTCCAAAAGGCAATCAATGAGATGTCACACAAAATGTTTTAATAGGCAAGACTAGGACTCATGGAGCTGTTGGTTATACATTAGCATAGATAAAGAATTGGTTAATGGATAGGAAGCAAAGAGTAGGCACAAATGGTGCATTCTCTAGTTGGCAGGCTGTGGCTAGTGGAGTTCTGTAAGGATCAGTCCTGGGACTACAACTATTTACAATCTATATTGATGAAGAGACAGACAATAATGTATCTAAATTTGCCGATGATATAAAGCTAGATTGGAAAGTAAGTTGTGAGGAGTATACAGAGAGGCCATAGAGATATAGGGCAGAATTTTCCCAGAATTGCACTAAGTGCAGTAGCGGGCGGGTAAAATGGAGTCCTACCCATCGATGAAAATGGCGGGTTTTCACGTCGTACATTCCTGAGCCCAGCACAGTATTTATTCATTCCCGGGGAACACGCAGTTTCCATGGTGGGCGGGCTCTCATTCGCCTGCTTGCCATCATCCCGCTGTTGCATCACGTCGGCTGCCATCTTTAAAAGGCATCTGCCAGCAAAGCGCTCATTGCCACCAGCTCACCAACGCTGCCCAGGGGACATGGCCAGCAAAGGTAAAAGGACTGCAGCCCCCCGCTTCAACAGTGGGTCCCTCGATTGACTGCTGGATGCCATGGAGGCTCGACGGGATGTGCTCTACGCCCGCTCTGGCTGCAGGATGAGCAGCAAAGTCACCAGCCTGGCTTGGCAGCGGTGGTCAGCACAAACACCCTGCAGAGGAGGACAGCCACCCAGTGCTGCAAAAGGATGAGTGATCTCCTCTGTTCCACCAGGGTAATTCACTCTTTCGTCACTCCCAACTCACACACTCACAAACCCATCACACACCCACAGGGCCCTCGCTCACTGCCAGTTCAAGAGGCATCACTATTCACTCTTTCACACTCACCGTCATTGTCCTCATCCCATCCATGGGACCACTCACCACGCACACAGGCCAGGCACAATTATCATCTGGCCCGCCAGGCATCCTGATACACTCTCCCCATTTCTATCCACGCAAGACAAACTGGCACACGACAGGAGGGAAAATTTCGCAGACAGATGGAGGGAAGCCGGAGATCAAAATTCTGACAGAGTTCGAAAACAGAGCCATCCAGCTGACCGGCGAGGATCTGGACCGGTCCTGTGCAGACGGTGAGGTCGGTGCTGCTCTACCAAGTGAGGATCCAGCAGTACAACATCCATCAGACAACCATGCCGTATGTGATGTGTCTTCTTTCATAGGCCACTGCCATATACTAATTATCTCCCTTTGCTTTCACAGGCACATCTGCCAAACAGCCGACAGAGTCCATGACCCAGGGCCTTCAATCAAGCCCCGAAGAAACCTCTGAAGAGGAATCTGAAGGCACCGTCCCTGAAGTCCTGTCACAGTGCTCACCCACACCCTCCACCAGCGCAGAGACACACATCTTGGTGGAACGTAGTTTTAGAGTAGCCCCGGGGTCACAATCTGATGAGCACATCGCACCTTCTGATCTGCAGCAGGTGGAGGCAGGGACTTCCCGGGTCCCCGGCACTCGGAGCACCGCTGGAGGCCAGAATGTTGCTGAGTCCAAGTCAGATGACAAGCCTCTGGACTTGGACATGTCACAGTTGCTGGAGCTGCAAAGGCAAGCTAAGGAACATCAGGAAGGGATGGCCGCTGTGCTACTCAGATTGCAAGTCACAATGGAGGAGTCCATCCGTCTTCAGGCTCAGGTGATAGCACCAGCATTGCAACGCACTGAGGTCAACACTGGTAGGATGGTGGTTTCCATGGAGAACTTGGTCCAGGACATCAGTCCTGCACTGCTGCACAGGCTTAACTCCATCACTGATAACATAGTTGGCCTCCAACAGTGTGTACACAAGAAGGGTGCAGGGCAGCCCGATCTCACTCCAGCTACTGCTTCTGCTCGCGGAATCAGCCAGGGGTCCTCAGGCACCCATAAGGAGGAGGATCAGCAGGTGCACACTCCAGGGCCATCCACCCAGGTGACTCTGGGAGTCACCGATCCATCTGAATTCCCTTTTCCTGTGACCTCCGCAGCTCCAGCTTCACAGGCCGAGGCAGGTGCCACTGCAACAAAGCAGGACCCTGAAAGCAGACCGGGGCCCACCAAGTCACGTCCCTCCAGAGGACACCCTCCAAAGTCAGCACAGACAGGGTGTTACAGTCAGCAGGCTGCCTCCACTTCCACTGTGGTTGTCGGAGGAGCACCAAGACATGGCGGCAGGATTAGGAAAATTAGGTAAAAGTAGTTGCATAGCTTGGCCACAGGTGTTGATCACTTGTACATACTGTTCACTATTGTCATTAAACTCCTAAGAATGTCACCCTGCCTGTGGCTCCTTGTCCTGATGAGCAGTGTTCTTGTCACTCAGATGTGAAACCGTTCTGCACAAGATAAACAGTAGGTGTCTCAGTCCAGGGCCTCTTCCCTGTGCTCTGTGCAGCCTTCAGACGACAGTAATGGTCCAGCCTCACACTTCCTGGAAACATCACTGATGCCTGCACCTCGGCAGTGCCGGTCATTGTTACCAGAATGTAGTGGGCAGGCATGACAGAGTTCTCTTGTTCTCTCTGTGTGCTCTCAGCACTTTTAAGGTGGGGCTGGCCCCCATCACACCAGCATCTGCAACCAGTGATGCTGTGCACCAGCTCCTGAAGGGCTGAGGCACTGAAGGTGGACACAGCATCAGGTGCGACTAAAGTTTCATGGCTGCGTCTTTGAGATGGCCCTGATCATGGAGCGCAAGCGAGCTGCCCTTGGCCAGACCGGAGTCAGATATTCTCAGAGGCTATGTGAAGATCTATGGAGTGTCCTCACTGCATGTTGTCATCATCCTCCTCAAATCTGGCAGCTATGAGGGCCTCCTGAGTATGTCTGCCTTTCCAGCCAGTGCGAGAGCCTCATCCCCATCAACGTCACCACCGAGAACCCCCTCACCCTCATCCCCGTCAGCGTCCTCCTCATTGGAGGAGGCGTGCAGCTCCTCCATCTCCTCCTCAGCCAGCTGCTCTCCACTTTGCAGCGCCAGGTAGTAAAGGTTGCAGTAGATGACGACAATGTGTGACATCCTCTGCGGACTGTATTGCAGGGCTCCACCAGACCTGTCCAGGCACCGGAACCACATCTTCAGCATCCTGATGGTTTGCTCCACCAAGTTGCAAGCTGCTGCGTGAGCCTCATTATGGCATTGGTCTGCTGCAGTCTGAGTCCGCTGCACGGGTGTCATCAGCCATGGCCTTTGTGGGCAGCCCTTATCCCTGAGGAGCCAACCCTGCAGCTTCTGTGGACCTTGGAAGACACCAGGGATCTGTGAGATACTCAGGATGTTGGCATTGTGCACACTTCCTGGAAACCGTGTGCATACCTGCAGGATGCGTTTCTGGAGGTCTCACACCAGCTGCACGTTCAGTGAATAGAAACCCTTGTGGTTGTTGAAGTCCACTGAATGTAGCGATGGAGACCTGAGTGCCACATGAGTGTAGTCAATCACACCCTGCACCTGTGGGAATCCCGAGATCAGGGTGAATCCAATAGCCCTTGTACCCTGGCTGTCCCGGTCCTGGGCGAAATGCACAAAGTTGTGTGCCATGGAGAAGATGGCATCCATGACCTCATGGATGCATTTGTGGGTGGCGGATTGTGAAATCCCACAGGGGTCACCTGTGGAGCCCCGAAATGAGCCATTGGCATAGAAATTGTGCACCACTTTCACTTTCACAGCCATTGGCAGTGGGTGCCCATGCAGCCTTTCAACCGCTCCCCTGCTGAGAATGGTTGCCTCCAAGGCTGGCCAGTACTTGCACCTGGACAATCCCCCACCCCCTCCCCATCCACTCCCCTCTGCAGTTGCCTCTGGGGCCAGGCATCAATTGCCCCTGTCCCCCAGCGCCCCCAGGGCCTGTAAACAACAGGTGAGCTATGGAGAATGCTGCTCTTTACTCACCTCAGTTCCCGCAAAGTGAAGGCCGCCAAGTGCATGTCTCCTGTGTACTGTTGTGAAACACGTCGGTGTGCTTTCCTGCTGACGTGGACAGGCGATAAGACTGGGTTCCAAGAGCCTGGTGGGATGGCCTTTTAATTATGTGTCGATGTATTGCAATTAGCTCCCCACTGACCGATGGCGGGAACGGACGATCATGACCTGCCTGCAAGCCGTCGTGAAGCAGGCCTTGCCATATTTTCCACGAATGCCACCTATTAAACCCGCCACCAGCAGGCTCTGAAAATTCTGCCCATAGGACAGAACCATCCCAGATTAACACCAAGTGCAGTAGCGGACGGGAAAAAGAACGTTTTACCTGTCATCCGCAATGGCGGTTTTCTATGCCATATCATCACAATCTCGCCTCATTCCTGGGAAACAGGACATTTTGATGGCAGGCGGGCTTTCATTTGTCCGCCATGCCGCCTCTTCCTCACCAGGCGTCATATTTAATTTTTTTTTAAAAAATTCATTCACGGGATGTAGGCTTCGCTGGCTGGGCCAGCATTTGTTGCCCATCCCTAATTATCGTTCAGAAGGTGGTGGTGAGCTTCCTTCTTGAACTGCTGCAGTCCATGTGGTGTAGGTATACCCACAGTGCTGTTAGGAAGGGAGTTCCAGGATTTTGACCCAGCGACAGTGAAGGAATGGCAATATTTTTCCAAATCAGGATGGTGAGTGATTTGAAGGGAAACTTCCAGGTCGTGGTGTTCCCATGTATCTGTTGCCCTTGTCCTTCTAGATGGTAATGGTCATGGGTTTGGAAGGCGCTGTCGAAGGAGCCTTGGTGAATTGCTGCAATGCATCTTGCAGATGGTACACACTGCTGCTACTGTGCGTCGGTGGTGGAGGGTGTGAATGTTTGTGGATCTGGTGCCAATCAAGTGCGCTGCTTTGTCCTGGATGGTGTCGAGCTTCTTGAGTGTTGTGGGAGCTGCACTCATCCAGGCATGTGGGGAATATTCTATCACAGTCCTGACTTGTGCCTTGTCGATGGTGGCCAGGCTTTGGGGAGTCAGGAGGTGGGTTAATTGTCACACCATTCCTAGCCTCTGACCTGCTCTTGTAGCTACAGTATTTATATGGCTAGTCCAGTTCAGTTTCTGGTCGATGGTAACCCCCAGGGTATTGATAGTGGGGGGTTTAGTGATGATAATGCCATTGACCATCAAGGGGCGATGATTGGATTCTCTCTTGTTGGAGATGGTCATTACCTGAAACTTGTGTGGCGCGAATGTTACTTGCCACTTGTCAGCCCAAGCTTGGATATTGTCCAGGTTTTGCTGCATTTGGACATGGACTACTTCAGTATCTGAGGAGTCGTGAATGGTGCTGAACACCGTGGAATCATCAGCGAACATCTCCACTTCTGACCTTATGATGGAAGGAAGGTCATTGATGAAGCAGCTAAAAATGATTGGACCGAGGCCACTACCCTGAGGAACTCCTGCAGTGATGTTCTGGAGCTGGGATGACTGACCTTCAACAACCACAACCATCTTCCTTTGTGCTAGGTATGACTTCAACCAACAGAGAGTTTCCCCCCTGATTCCCATCCAGTTTTGCTAGGGTCCCTTGATGCCACACTCAGTCAAATGCAGCCTTGATGTCAAGGGCCAACTCAAGGGACATCCCCACTCACTCTCTCACACTTACCCTCACATCTCCATCTGGCCCCATCTCCTCTGGAGGCTGCCTCCTCAGCCCACACCATCTTAAGGCCACTTGTCCAGATCAACATGTGCCCCCACACATACCCTGGGATAACCCACTCCCCCAGTACAGCCCTAGCCCTGCTGCCATTGAAAAGCCACCCCCACCTTATGGCTGGTCTTGTAGATAGAGACCTGCCGTGAACCCCTCTAAAGGTGGTGTGGTGCTGTCTGCCAAGCCTGGCACTAATGACTGTGAAGCAAGGTGGGCAAACAAACCTCAAAGCCCCGAGTGAAGTGCAGGTCACCAGTTGCACGTCACTTATTTTCAGTTGTGTCACACCGACATGCTCAGATAATACAGCATTGGGGGATGATTCTGGCAAGCTGGGCTTGGTGTGCTGGACAATGGTATGCGAATGTATTGCAATGAAGTTACCAACGTTCAATGGTGGCAGTTCAACATTGACAGCCAGAAGGAAGGCAAACTAGTTTCATGGCGTTGTGAAACCGATTTTTGGCCTTCTCGCCATATTGCCTGCTCATGTCGCCAAACATACCCGCTGCCAATGGACACATAAAATTCCGCCCATAGACAGGTTAAGTGAGTGGGTAGCAAAATGGCAGGTGGAGTATAATGTGGGCAAATGTAAGATTAGTCACTTTGGGTGTAATAATAGAAAAGCAGAATATTTTTTGAAAGGCTTGAAACTTGTTAATGTTAATGTTCAGAGAGACTTGGGTGTGCTCATATAAGGAACTCAGAAAGCTAGCATTATAAGTTACAAGCAATTAGGAAACCAAATGATATGTTGGTCTTTATTGTCAATGTGGCAATCGCCTTGTTAAAGACAAGTGCTAGTTAAACAGGTGATGGGCATTGATTATCCCATCTAAATAGAATGAAAAGATACGGTTGGAACACTTTGTGTGGAAGTCAGTAGCATTGAGGGGTTGGTTTGAAAAATAAACCAGCTTGAACCAAAAGACCAGCCTGGATTAATTCTTCCACTACAACCTCTTATTGTGAATAACATGGAAGCAGGGGATGAACTTTAAGCTTTTGTGATTGATTGCTGCATATGAAGCTTTCTGTCTCAGTCCTCTGAGGGAAAAGAAGTATACTGTTGCTGACAATTTAAGTTACGGAATGGTGAAAGGACGATGCAAAATCGGTGCTTTGACTATCCACCAGTTTTTTTCTGACTCTGAACCTTATCAGCAATGGAAGGCTGAAGTTAAAATATGGACCTGGGTTACTTCTATACACCAGAAGAAGCAAGATATGGCTTTGGCGTTATCATTACCAGCCAAAAGTAAGGTAAGGGGTGAGGTATTTTCAGAGTGATAAGTGCATGAAGAGGGATTGAACCTTCTGTTACAGTTTTGGATAAGTTTTACAAAAAGGATGAGTTATTAGAAGGATATGAATCTTGGATGATCTTTGACAGGTTTAGGAAATCCGATGATTAGCCCATGGAATAATATATCATAGATTTTTGATAAATGGTACAGGCGACCACAGAGATTTGAACATTAAATTCCAATATCGGTATTGGCATTTAAATTACTGGACTGTGCTCGCATTTCCCATGTTGATAGTCTTTTAGCACTTACAGGGGTTCAGTTCTGGGGGAAAGAACCTCTCCTAGAGCCAATGGTTGCTGCCCTGAAAAGATTTCTGGGGAAACAGTTGTCCACTGCTGCTTTCTTAGCAAATGTGAACAACTATGCTATGAAACAAAGGACAGAGGATTCAATGGTGACTGAATTTCGAGGTTGACCAAATATTACACCAAGCTTCCAATACAAAGACGGGGTTAATGACAAGAGGTCTGAAAATTGTCGTAACCCTAGCCAATTTGAGAGTCAGGACAAAAAGCGTGTCTGAGACGGTGATCGCAGGCATTTAAACCCAAAAAATGCACTGGGAATGGTTAATCGGTGTTTTCAGTGTGATTCCCAGTATCGTTACGCGATGAACTGCCCACAGTGAAGGAATCGCGTTTTTGAATCCACGAGACGGATTCATCTGAAACTGAAAATGGTGATGGTGACTGCCATGATGGAATTGTATTGATCACTGAGAGTTTGAATCCGGTGATGAGTATCTTGATGGTAAATTCCTTCAACTGTGCAGTTCTGGACAGTGATTGCACTTCTACGGTGTGTGGCATGGACTGGCTTAACTGCTATCTGGTCTCTCGATGAGGCAGACCGGCGGAAGATCAAGGCGTATGAAAGCTCTACCTGCTTCAGGTTTGGTAATGACAATACATTAACATTCTCCAAATGGGTGGTCATCCCATGTAAAATAACAGGGATCAATCTGTTTATCAGCACTGATGTGGTTTCTAGCGAGACACCACTATTATTGAGTCGATCTGCGATGAAGCAGGCTCAGGTGATGCTAGATATGAAGAATGATAGAGCAGTCATGTTTGGGGAAAAAATGTGGATCTACATTTTACTTGGTCAGGCCATTACTGCTTGCCACTAAGGAAGCCAGAGATTTCTCATCAAAAAGCTCATGGAGTTTTGTTAACTGCTGAGAATGTGAATTTGGTGGACAAAAAGAAGATCAATTGAAAATTACATAGGCAGTTTGCACATCCAGCGCCACAGAAACTGAAGACTTTACTTCAAGATGCGGGAGTGGACTAAAGGATATGATGATCTGTTATTGAACAAATCACTGCTTAGAGTGAAATTTGCCTCAAATAACGAAAGACACCACCATGTCCTGTTGTGAGCTGTCACTAGACAGGGAGTTTAACAATGCAGTGGCAATGGACTTGAAAGTTTGGGACAAGGGTAAGGGGTATTTTTTTACTGCACTTCATAGATATGGCTAATAGATTTAGTCTATCCACTGTGGTACATAGTAAAGACAAAAGGACCATTCTCGATAAGGTCATGGAGAAATGGGTAGGAACAGGATTAGGAACATCAATGAAGTTCCTCACAGATAATGGTGGGGAATTCGCCAATATTGAATTTTGAGATATGTGCGAAAATTTTAACATCGTGGTTAAGCACACTGCAGCTGAGAGCCCGTTTAGTAATGGTCTTTGTGAAAGAAACCATGCAGTATTAGATGACATGTTACATAAATATTGGCTGATCAACCAGATTGTAAATTGCTTAGCATGGACGGTGCATGCAAAGCACTCTCTGCAAATGGTTGGGGAGTACAGTCCATACCAGCTGGTGCACAGAAGAAATCCAAAGTTGCTGTCAATGTTACTTGATGCTCCCCCTGCTCTAGAAGGGATTAGCATTAGCTCCACCTTTTCTGCTCATCTCAACGCTTTGCATCTGGGCAGAAAAGCTTTCATTAAAGCTGAGGTTTTGGAGAAAATTTGGCGAGCTCAATGGCACTGCTTAAGACCATCTGGAATACAATTTAGATCAGGAGACATGGCATATTATAAAAGGGAAGGCCAGAAAGAGTGGAAAGGACCCGGCAAGATAATAGGGAGTGATGGGAAAGTAGTAATTGTGCAACATGGTAATCAAACTGTTAGGGTACATTCTTCACTGTTAATTGGTACTGACTATACCTTTACAGGTTTTGAACAGGACATAGAACGTGAGGAGGCACCATGCATTTCACATACACACACTGGGTAGTTATGAGGAGCAGATGACGGCAGATGCAGGGTTGACTGACTATGAACAAAGTAACACTGAGGTACAGGACAATGCTATTCATCCAAAAGGGCAGCTACCCAAAGTAGGAACAAAGGTAACATACATGTCAGAAGGGACTGGTGTGGGTGGAGGGATGTCACTATCATAGGGAGAGCAGGGAAGGCCACTGGTAAATACAAACATTGGCTAAATGTGCAGGATGAAGGACAGGAGACAAGACCTATCGATTGGCAAACCGAGGTAAAGATGTGGAAACCCAGAAAGCGCAGTATGAGTTCTGACAGTGGACCAGAAAGTGGTCGTGACCCTAGAAAAAAATCACGGACTTGCGAACGGGGCTCAGTTTGCAATGGAGAACGATCAAACGATAGCAGTCCAGAAAGGGAGAGGAATATGAGTAGAGGCTGTAGCTTAACAAGGAGGATTAGAGAGCAAGCTAGCAAGCTCAATAGAAGTAGAAGTCTTTATGACCGGGAGATTCTAGTAGCTGCTAATAAATTGGAAAATAAGCTGATAAAAGAAGCCAAACGGAAAGAGTTAGAAAGTTAGAAGGAATATGAGGTATGACAGCCAGCTTTATTTCACAGATGGATCTGTACAGAAAAGGTTCTCCCAGATGGCACATAAAAGGCCAAAGTGAGCCTGAGGCTTTGGAGAGACTAGGTAATCAGGATGTCAGAGTGGACTTGCCTACTGCGGGGAAAGTAAGTTTGAAGATATTTTTAGCTATTTTGGCATCCTATTTGTGGGATTGCAAATTGATTGTTATAAAGGCTGCATTTTTACAGGGGGCGAAGTTTCAAAGGGAAGTTTTTTTGAAACTACCCAAATAAGCTGGGGATGTAGAAGGAAAGCTATTGAAACTGAACAAGTGTGTTTATGTGTTGAATGATGCATCATGAGTGTGGTATTTTTCTGTGAGGTCTGTCCTGTTGAAAACAGGTTGCATTCAGTTAAAGGCAAACCCTGTGATGCTCTAGTGGTACCATAAGGAGAAACTAGCTGGAACCTTTATCATGCATGTTGATGATTTCCTGTGGGGAGGCTCTGTAGAATTTGAACAATGGGTTATAAAGAAAATAAAGGAGTTCCAGGTCAGAAGTCAGGCTTCAGGGGCCTTTAAATACATAGATTTAGACATTAAGCAGAGCAAGTTAGGTGTGACATTGAATCAGCAACCTTAACTGGAAAATGTTAATCATATCCCAATAACTAGGGTTAGATCCTCACAAAGAGGATCCTTCTACCAAGGAAGAAATAGAAAAGTTGAGAAATTTGATTGGGCAGTTGAACTGGTTGTGCACTCAGACTAGGCCTGATGCTAGTTACGATGTGTTGAGTTGAGTACCATGATAAAACATGCTGCAGCTGAGCAAGTTCTGAGAGCAAATAAAACACTTAAAAATTAAATTCTCAGAGAAATGTGTGCTCAAGTTTCCAGCCTTGGGTGATCCAGAAGATATGAGGTTGGTCATTTTTAGTGATGCTTCACATGCCAATCTTCCAGATGGGTACTTCAGCACAGCAGGGTTTATCATCTTCTTGGTGGGAAAAAATGATAAATGTTGCCTGCTGGCTTGGGAGGTCAAGAAAATAAAAAAAGGGTAGTGAAAAGCACCTTAGCTGCTGAAACGCTGGCCTTGGTCAAAGCATCAGATAAGGGGGTTTACTTATCCAATATACTGACAGAAATATTGTACAAGGGGCAATGTGAGAAAAGTTTGCCCACAGAATGTTATGTTGTTAACTGGTCCCTTTGGGACAACGTTCATTCCACGAAAAGTGTCATTGAAAAAAGGTTAAGAATAGACATAGCCAGCATAAAAGAAATGTTGAAGAGAAGAGAGATATCTAAGATACAATGGATTGACATAAGTCATCAACTATCAGACAGTTTTACAAAAAGAAGTGCCTGCCCTAAGAAATTATTAAATGTATTGGAAGAGTGGTGTCTTATAATGATGCAAGGGAAAAAAAAACTTTTTTGTTTCATTATAGTTTACATATACATTTGAGACATTATTTCCTCATGTTTGTCTAAAAAAATGTTATTTGAAGTTTTAATTTAAAAAGTGAAGACGGGAATCTGTCAATCATCTAGTTAAACAGGTGATGGGCATTGATTATCCCATCTAAATAGAATACAAATATACATCTGGAATACTTTGAGTGGAAGCTACTTGGAAGTCAGTAGCACTGAGGCGTTGTCTTGAAAATAAACCAGCTTGAACCAAAAGACCAGCCTGGATTAATTCTTCCACCACAGCATCTTATTGTGAATAACATTTACTGCAAGGGGATTGCAGTACAAGAATAACATAGTCTTGCTACACAAAAACAGAATTACCTGGAAAAACTCAGCAGGTCTGGCAGCATCGGCGGAGAAGAAATCAGTTAACGTTTCGAGCCTTCATGGCCCTTCGGCAGAACAGTTCTGCCGAAGGGCCATGAAGGCTCGAAACGTTAACTGATTTCTTCTCCGCCGATGCTGCCAGACCTGCTGAGTTTTTCCAGGTAATTCTGTTTTTGTTTTGGATTTCCAGCATCCGCAGTAGCTTTTAGCTTTTTGTTTTTATAGTCTTGCTACAATTGTACAGAGCTTTGTTGAGACCATACCTGGAGTACTGTGTGCAGTTTTGGTCTCCATGTTTAAGGAATTAATTGCACTGGGGGCAGTTCAGCGAAGGTTCATTAGATTGGTCGCTGGGATGAGAGGGTTGTCCTATAATGAGAGGCTGAGTAAGTTCAGCATATATTCTCTGGAGTTTGGAAGAACGAGAGATGATTTGATTGAAACATATAAGATTCTGAAGTGATTTGATAGGGTAGGTTGTTGGAGATTGTTTGCCCTGCCTGGGGAATCTAGAAGGCAGAAACACAATCTCAGGATAAGGGTTCAATTCACTCCACGTGATATCAAGAAGCGGCCAAAGGCACTGGATACCACAAAGGCTACGGGCCCTGACAATATTCTGGCAATAGTACTTGTGCTCCAGAACTGGCCGTGCCCCTAGCCAAGCTGTTCCAGTACAGCTACAACACTGGCACCTACCTGGTTATGTGGAAAATTGCCCAGGTATGTCCTGCACACAAAAAGCAGGACAAATTCAACCTGGCCAATTACCGCCCCATCAGTCTACTCTCGATCATCATTAAAGTAATGGAAGGGGTCATCAAGAGTACTATCAACCGCCACTTGCTTAGCAATAACCTGCTCACTGATGCCCAATTTGGGTACTGCCTGGGCCACTCAGCTCCTGATCTCATTACAGCCTTGGTTCAAACATGGACAAAAGAGCTGAACTCCCAAGGTGAGGTGAGAGCGACTACCCTTGACATCAAAACAGCATTTGACCGAGTGTGGCATCAAGGAGCCCTAGCAAAACTGAAGTCAATGGGAATTGGGGAAAACTGCCTGCTGGTTGGAGTCATACCTAGACAAAGGAATATGGTTGTGGTTGTTGGAGGTCAGTCATCTCAGCTCCAGGACATCACTGCAGGAGTTCCTCAGGGTAGTATCCTTGGCCCAACCATCTTCAGCTGCTTCATCAATGACCTTCCTTCCAACACGAGGTCAGAAGTGGAGATGTTTGCTGACGATTGCACAATGTTCAGCACCATTCGTGACTCCTCAGATACTGAAACAGTCCATGTCCAAATGCAGCAATACCTGGATAATATCCAGGCTTGGGCTGAAAAGTGGAAAATAACATTCACACCACACAAGTGTCAGGCAATGACCATCTCCAACAAGCGAGAATCCAACCTTGATGTTCAGTGGCATTACCATCACTGAATCCCCAACTATCAACATCCTGGGGGTTACCATTGACCAGAAACTGAACTGGACTAGCCATATAAATACTGTGGCTACAAAACCAGGTCAGAGGCTAGGAATCCTGTGACGAAAAACTCACCTCCTGACTCCCCAAAGTCTGTGCACCATCTACAAGGCACAAGTCAGGAGTGTGATGGAATACTCTCCACTTGCCTGGATGAGTGCAGGTCCCACAACACTCCAGATGCTTGACATCATCCAGGACAAAGCCGTTGTTTGATCGGCATCACATCCCCAAACATCACTCCCTCCACCACTGACGCACAGTAGCAGCAGTGTGTACCACTTACAAGATGCACTGCAGGAATTCATCAAGGCTCCTTAGGTAGCACCTTCCAAACCCACAACTACCACCTAGCAGGACAAGGGCATCAGATAGATGAGAGCACCACCACCTGGAAGTTCCTCTTCAAGTCACTCACCATCGTGACTTGGAAATATATCACTGTTCCTTCACTGTTGCTGTGTCAAAATCCTGGAACTCGCTCCCTAACAGCACTGTGGGTGTACCTACACCACATGGACTGCAGCGGTTCAAGAAGGCAGCTCAGCACCACTTGCTCAAGGGCAACTAGGGATGGGCAATAAATGCTGGCCCAGCCAGAGAAGCCCACATCCCGTGAATAAATAAAAATAAAAGCGTGCTCTGAAGGCACACACTCTCACACCCGCAGGCTGAGTAAAATGTCCAAAGAAAACTTCTTCACACAGGCCAGGTGTTTTCAACCACTCAGCAAGAGTCTCTAGCCTGGCAACAGCAGCTCTTCTTTAACTCAGATAAACATAGTAACTGTTCTCTTACCAGAGGTCCCCGCTGGACATCTAGCTGTTGACCTGTACTTTCTTGAAAAAAACGGCATACTCACAGCCCAGAATTAAACTTGTAGACTTGGGAGTGTCCAAAATTCAATGTCCTTCCAATTTTCCAAAAAGTGGGTTCCTCACACTCCAAAGCCCGAAATGGAGTCTGACCAGGGCCCTTTCTAGCTTTCTCTTCCCATTCACAGAACTTACTGTGCCTCCTAACTTAGATATTCAATTCTCTACTGTTCAATTATTTCTGAATGATTTGTTGAGGAAATTGTAAACAGACATCCATGACCTTCCAATTTAATGAATGTGATGATAAAATAAAATGTGAATGATCAGAAACTCTAACAAAAACATCAGATTGACTGGAAAGAATACTATTATTTATAAGATGCTGTAAAGACTGGCAGCAGATGAACCTTCAAGAAATGAAGAATAATTAGGTGGAGCCAGGATAGACTACGTTGATGAGATAAAAAGAGTTTCAGCAGAAGTAAAGTTACATTAGACTCAATTCTGACAAGGCTATTCAGGGAGTAACCGTGTCATACACAGCAATGTCCCAGCTTCGATTCCCATTCTGTTTGAAGATAGATAATCTCAACTGCTGTGATAAGAATTCCATCAACATTGAGTAAGGAAGGAAAGATACCAGACAGGATTTCTGCTCCTGATTACTGACGAACGTATCCACAGCAACATGGGTCATACCACTTGAGGGTGTTACGAGTTCACGATTGAGAAATTGTTTAAAAAAATCAATTTTACACTAATAATTACTTATTCTACACTATATGCTATACTTAACTTATATTAAGTTCTGTAGTTAAACTTATAAGTGAATGAGTGCTAAAAGGTTGAAAATATGTACTTGAAAGCCAACTGATATTTTGGTTATAAATAAATATGTTTTGTCAATGTACTCTACACTTCCTTGGATGAGCACAGCTCCACCAACATTCAAGAAGCTCAACACCATCCAGGACACAGCTTTATCACACTCTATCCACCACCTTAAATACCCATTCCCTGCACCACTGGCTCACAATGGCAGCATTATGAACCTTCTACACGATGCATTGCAGCAACTCTCCAAACCTCCTTCGACAATGCCTTTCAAACCAGCGACCTCTACCCTCTGGAAGAACGAGGGCAGCGGCGCATAGGAAGACCACCACATATAAGTTCCTCTTCAAGTTACATGCCAACCTGACTTGGAACTATATTATCATTTCTTCCATGTAGCTGGATCAAAATCCTGGAACTCCCTCCCTAACAGCATTGCACGTGTACCAACACCGCATGAACACAATGGTTCAAGATGGCAGCTCACCATCACCTTCTTGAAGGCAATTATGGATAAGCATCAAATGTTGGCCTTGCCATTGATGCTCACATTCCATAAACAAATAAAGAAAAACATTGTTCTTGTAGCATTGTTCATTTGGAACCACACTGCCCTTCAAACACCAATACTTTTTGGCATAACTCGAGGCCATAAGACTTCAGAATGGATATTGAATCTGTGAGAAGGGCCTTGGAGGAAGTGATGTAAAGATGTTTTAGCCAAGCTTAAAAATAAAACCATAGCATCAGGTGTTTGGAGACAAAGAAGGAAGGCATCTGGAGATCTGACTTATGATCATCCATGATTGATTTGATCTGTATGTGGAATTCTCTTCCCCAGAATCCATGGAGGCTGGGTCATTAAATTTATTCAAGGATGAGTTAAATAGATTTTTTATAGAAAAGCCAGTCAAGTGTGATTGGGCGGAAGACAGGAAAGTGGAGTTGGCAGGTAAAATAAAGGAAAATCCAAAGCTTTTTTACACGTACATTAAGAATAAGAGGGTAACTAGGGAAAGAGTAGGGCCCATTAAGGACCATAATGGTAATTTGTGTGTGGAGCCGGAAGATGTAGGCAGTGTTCTAAATGAATACTTTGTGTCAGTGTTCTCAAGTGAGAGGGATGACCTGGGTATGGAAATCAGGCAGAAGGACTGTGATATAATTAAAGAAATTAGCATAGAAAGGGAGGAGGTTCTAAGTGGTCTTGCAGGCTTAGAAGTAGATAAACCTCCAGGTCTGGATGAAATGTATCCCATGCTGTTGAGTGAGGCAAGGGAGGAGATAGCAGGGGCATTGGCAATAATTTTAAATACCTTCCTGGCCACAGGAGAGGTGCCAGAGGACTGGAGGACAGCCAATGTGGTACCGTTATTCAAGAAGGGAGGAAGGGATAAACCAGGAACTACAGGGCAGTCAGTCTAACCTCAGTGGTGGGGAAACTATTGGAAGCAATTCTGAGGGACAGAATTAATCTACACCTGGAGAGGCAGAGATTAATTAAGGACAGTCAGCATGGTTTTGTTAAGGGGAGGTCATGCCTGACCAATTTGATTGAATTTTTCGAAGAGGTGACCAGGTGTGTAGACGAGGGCAATGCATTTGACGTAGTTTACTTGGACTTCAGCAAGGCTTTTGATAAGGTCCCGCATGGGAGACTGATAACAAAGGTAAGAGCCCATGGGATCCAAGGCAATTTGGCAAATTGGATCCAGAATTGGCTGAGTGGCAGGAAGCAGGGGGTGATGGTCGAGGGGTGTTTTTGTGACTGGATGCCTGTGTCCAGTGGGATTCCACAGGGATCGGTGTTGGGTCCCTTGCTGTCTGTGATGTATATATAAATGATTTAGACTTGAATATAGGAGGGTTGATCAGTAAGTTCGCGGATGACACGAAAATTGGTGGGGTGGTAAATAGTGAGGAGGATAGCCTTAGATTACAGGAGGATATAGACGGACTGGTCAGGTGGGCTGATCAGTGGCAAATGGAATTTAATCCGGATAAGCGTGAGATGATGCATTTGGGCAGGACAAACAAGGCACAGGAGTACACTATGATTGGTAGGACCCTGGGAAGTACCGAAGATCTGAGGGACCTTGGTGTGCATGTCCACCGGTCCCTTAAAGTAGCGGGACAGGTAGATAAGGTGGTTAAGAAGGCATATGGGATTCTGGCCTTTATTAGCCGAGGCATAGAATATAAGAGCAGGGAGGTTATGCTGGAACTGTATAAAATGCTGGTTAGGCTACAGCTAGAGTATTACGTGCAGTTCTGGAATCTGCATTATAGGAAGGATGTGATTGCACTAAAGAGAGTGCAGAGGAGATTTACCAGGATGTTGCCTGGGCTGGAGAGTTTTAGTTATGAGGAAAGATTGGATAGACTGGGGTTATTTTCCCTGGAACAGAGGAGATTGAGGGGGGACATGATTGAGGTATATAAATTTATGAGGGGCATAGATAGGGTAGACAGGAAGGAACTTTTCCCCTTGGTGTTGGGATCAATAACCAGGGGGCATAGATTTAAGGTAAGGGGCAGGAGGTTTAGAGGGGATGTGAGGAAGAATTTTTTTCACACAGTGGTTGGTGGGAATCTGGAACTCACTTCCTGAAAGGGTGATAGAGGCAGAAACCCTCATAACATTTAAGAAGTATTTTGATGTGCACTTGCGATGCCATGGCATACAGGTCTATGGGCCTAGTGCTGAAAAATGGGATTAGAATACTTAGGTACTTGTTTGACTGGCGCAGACTTGATGGGCCGAAGGGCCTTTTTCTGTGTTGTAGACCTCTATGACTATGACCACAACCAATCTCATGGTGGAGCAGGCTCGAAGGCCTGAATGGTCTACTCCTGCTCCTAACTCCTATGTTCCTATGGGTGTTGACTGTGAATATATCCAGGTCAATTTATCCTTCAATTTACCTCGAAGTGTTTGACTGCATGCAAATTCATTCTTTACATAAGGGCACACTGCAACCTTTGTAACACCATAATAATACACTTTCTAACAAGGTCGGGGTTGGACTTAGTTGTCTATTAAACTGAAATATCTATTGCGTAAGTGATGAATGTTTGTGCAGCAGTATCATAGCCTTTAATAAAGGGTGGAAAATTCAAGAGGAAAATTTATGGTCAAAATTACACTAATTTACTATCTGCTTCTCCTCTAGTTTGGAGCATTTTCTCTAATTATTATAAAACAGAAGCTACAATTAATAATCTGATTTCTTCATGGAGTATGCATTGCACCAAATAAGATGCCATCAGTCACAATAATAGGACTCTGAAAACAGACTCATAGGACTCAGCTTGTTTTCATCCTGTGAAGAAAGATTGAAGGGCAGAATCTGAGAGTTTAAAATGATGAGAAGTGCAAGGAACACAAATGTCATTTAAAAGAAACAGACCTTAAATAGGAGAGGAGATTGGATGCATATTTTTCACACTACTTGGAACCAAGGGATTCCAGCCAATGCAACTAATGTGGTTTATTAGCTCCTGTCAGTCTTTCCTGCACCCTGAAGTAACAATAACATATTCCACAGCAATAGAAAAAATGCAGACTAGATTTTTAATAATGTTACTGTAGACAAGGAGTTACAGTTATAAAGAGAGACTTGAGAAGTGAGAGCTTTCTCATTACAGCTGAGAAGGTTAAGGGGTGACTATTGGGAAGGGTTCTGATAAGGTAAGTAGCGACAGTAAGTAGTAAGTAGCAATAGATTGTTTTTACTGGTTGGCAACACAATGAGATCAAAGCAGACCGAAAATTCTTTTAAAAGGGAGTTAAAATAATGCTTGAATAAAAAGGAAGATTAAAGGGACTGAGCACATGAGTGGGATTCTAGACCAGATAAAATCTAGCAAAAAAGCATTGGAACATTTTTGATGTGAAAATTGACTTGTTGCTCTATGATTTAACTTTCTGCTTGGTGTTCCTACCCATGTGCCTGAAGATTAGTATGTCTGTTTGGCTCGGTTAATAGTACTCATGAATCTAAGTCAGGACTTTGAAAATTTGCACCCAAGGTTTTGGCTCATAACCTACAGGAACAATTCCATGCAATAGTAAGAGAATGCTCCATTGCTGGATGGAACATCAGACCTAAATTCTCACTATTCTCACCCAGCACCATTTCTCTACCCACCTTCAGCCCTCATCATACATCTTAAAGTCTGTCAGAGTTACAACATGGAAACAAGCCATTTAGCCAAGTCAGTCAATCTTGTTTTTTTAACCCTCCATGCAAGAAACTAGCTTTAATTCTATTTACCCACCTTGTTGCCGTATCCTTTGTTTTCATCCATCAATCTAAACTAATTAGTTTCTGTTTCAAATATTAACTCTGGAAATGAATTTCACAACTTCGTAACACTGTGTGCCTCTGACCCTCTATTCTTAATCTCTGACTTTTAATCTTCTACCCATGGCCTCTCGGTCTTGACCCCTTAACTGCTGGAAAAAGTCTGCTTATATTTATTCTGTCCCATCCTTTCATTATTTTAAACAAGTCTATCACATCGCCCTTTAATCTATATTGATCTAATGATATTCTTCCATCTTAACTCGTGACTGCTAATTTCAATTCCTTGTCCATGTGCTTGGTGACAACAGCAAGCTATTTCACAGAGTTTATTTGAATCTGTATTAAAACTCCAAGCCATTATCATTTGAGAAACCTACCATTAACCTCGCCACAACCGTTGACTTATGTCCCATTCCTTTCCAACACACTCCTATTGCCTCCTAATTTTAAATTGCTTTGAAACATCTTTTTGCAAGCAACATGCATGAGGCATACCATCTTTCAGATCATTCAGCCCCTTTGGGCAGTGAGGGAAGGTCCAGACCAGGGAAGCAACCTAGACCACTGAAGGAATAGTAGCTGTTTTAAATGGATCCCGGGATGGTGGGGGGTTAGTAGGGTTGGAGGAGTGGAGGGTGGAAGGAGTGGGGGGCAAGGGGATGGGGGGGTTGGTGGTGGGTGGATGAGGGAGGTCACATAGTGTTTTGATGAGGGAAAACTCGAGAAATTCCTCCAATGGTGAGCGGGCGCTAGATCTTCCTGGCTGTATGTACAGGTGGTGCTGGAGATAGTGGCGCAAGTACCTGCCAGTCCCATGCAACCTAAGTGTCCTTGCACTCATTCTGCAAACCCCAACCACATTAGTGCTGGAGAGCATCAAGAGACATTATCCCACCTGAAATTCTGGGACCATAGCCCATGAATGCTTGACGTTTATTTTGTTAGTCAAGCACAGACAGATTTTAAGCAATACAAAGGTAGAGTTTTCAGTCAGAATGGAAAGCAAAATTTAGCTGCCAGGGACATTGAGTAGGTGGTCTAAAGGATAGAAATATGTTGAGTACTATTACATTAGCACATTTCCAAATTTGCTTCTATGAACTCTGGGCGTTCCAGAGAATAATCACTCTGCTATTTCTTGCCACACATTTCAAACAAATCCCTGGGAGAATGCTCTTGAATCCCAACTAGAGCAATTCTCCAATGCCTTACTGTCTGCATTAGCACTCGAAGGGTACCATATTCAAATGTGCTCTTTGCTCCCAGCAACCTTCCTTTGGTGAGAAATTATGTGACTCTTTATGCCTTCCTATTTCATATGAACAGGAACTTAAGAAGATTTTGATGTAAATTTCAGAATGTGCGGGTAAAATTGATTTTGGGCAGTAGCGCACAAAGGTCGAGATCAAATCAGAAGCCAGGTTTCCACCAACCTCAATTTTCTCTTCCATTGACTTCAGTAGGTAAAGCTATCACTGAATGGTTACCCCTGTTCCTCCAGGCCTTAGAAAAATAATTCCAAACTTACTTTGACTGGACCTCTTCAGCACCGTCTCCCATGGAACTGATCAGAGTGTTCACCTTATGCAGTCAAACCAGTTCCAAGCTAAAATAGCAATCAGGATCCTAAATATTAACAGAGGCTTACCATGTGAGAAAACCAAGAACTTCAGGCACCCATGGGTAGGACTTTTCCAAAGTATTGCCAGCTCCTTTGTTGGAGCGGTATGGCTACTAATCTCATTTTGAGTTTGTTACTGCCCATTAAGGCCCCACATGATATAAGCAGAAATTGAACCCTTAGAGTGGAATCATTCCAGATTTGCACTAAGCGCAGTAATGGGTAGGTAAAATGACATTTTATCCGATGGCCGCAATAGTGGCTTTTCATGCCGTATTGTCCCAAGCCCGCCGCATTACTTATGCTTTCCGGGAAACTCGCTGTCTCCGTGGCGAGCGGGCTCTCATTCACCCACCATGCCATCACCTTGCTGCTTCATCAAGCCGGGTGCCATATTTAAAGTCCAGCCGCGCACGGGCGTCTCAGTTCTTCCAGTCCACAACTACTGCAGGGGAGATGTCCACGAAAGGCAAAAAAGATTGCAGCCCCCAGGTTTAGTGACACATCTCTGGAACGCCTTTTGGACACTGTGGAAGCCTGCACGATGTCCTCTACCCCAGCTCTGGCCTCAGGATGGACAGCGGTATGACGCTTATGTGCTGTTGTGAAACACGTCGGCTTGTTTTCCTGACAACGTGGGCGGGCAATCCAGCTGGGGGGGTGGGGGTGGGGGGGTGGTGCCGATGTATTACAATGAGGGTCCTGACATCCGATGACAGAGAACGCAGCCCGCCATCGGGTGGCTGAGCAGGCGAATGCGAAGTGGTTTCACACTGCCGTGAAACCGATCGTGCCATATTGTCCGCTCATGCCACCCACCGAACACGCCCGACGCTGGCCAGCACGGACAACCCTGGCCTTAAAGTGAGGGGTGAGGCAGGAGAAATTCATTTTCATGCAATTCATTTTCATTTTCAAAATCGTGAGGGATCAGAACAAAGTAAGTCGGGAAAAACTGCCCCCATTGGCGGGAGGGTCTATTAACCAGACGACACTGCCTTAAGGTGAATGGCAAAAGAACCAAAGGCAACATGAGGAAAAACTTTTTCATGCAGCAAGTGATTAAGATCTGGGATGCACTGCCTGAGAGTGGGGTGAGGCAGATTCTATTGTGGCTTTCGAAAGAGAATTTGGGCTTAGGGGAAAATACAGGGGCGCGTGGGACTAGCTGAGCTGCTCTTACAGAGAGCCAGCATGTTCACGACGGGCTGAATGCCTTCCTTCTGTGCCATAACCACTCTAAGATTAAATGATTCTGCATAGCATGTTAGAGTATAGAATGTCTTACCACCTAGAGCAGGTAAGGCAGAGATGATTGCATCTTTTAAGGGAAGAAGGATTAACAGTAGAAACAGTGGTAGGTGCAGGAATATGTGGAGAGCAGGACAGCAACATTAGATGTGAATTGTTCCAGCAGAACCAGCATGGCTATGAGCTTTAGCAATGCTGAAAATGTTTTAATGTCTATTACCTGTTCTGTGTATCCTTATTGTGTTGCAATTAAGAGTTACCACACCCTTCCACATTCGCTTAGTCTTTCCCAATATCTCAATTCCTTTATTTCCTTCAGTCTTCCCTTAGTTCAGCAATGTACAGTCATCTTCAAATCATTTGTCTTATCTTTTCACTCCTCTTTTCATGGTAGTTCTTGCACTGTTCTCCTTGGTTTACCACCTGGATTCTCAATAGCAATGGAAAAATGCCTCTGTATAAAGGGAAAAAGAGCATCTAATACTGTGCCAGAATGATGTTTACATTTTCCACATATTTCATTTGTAAAACCGCTCAAGTGAGTCTGCCCAACTATTGCTAATTAGAGATCCAATCTCGCCAGGTTTGTAATGTGGGTTCGAAACCACTGGGAAAAGGGCTGGCCCTGCCTCAAATTCAGGTCACGAGCTGAACTCTTGTAACAGCTGCTTGAGAGAGAGGTTTATGTTTCTTACATATTCATCTCCACGCTCTCAAAGATAGCTGTAAAAGAGTAAAATACAATAACCGTGATAAGCTATTAAATTTGCTTCAGTCACTTCCCTTTGTCTATTGCCTGAGGAGATTATGCAATTGTTGGGAAATGTACGTAAATTAAATTTATTTCAATTGCTATCCACAGTGGTTAATAGTTGAAAGGATGTTGGATTAATTCTTCTACTTTTATTAACATTGAGAAGATAAATACATCGGCCACTTGAAGGAATGTATGAGGCAGCCGATTACAGCACAACACTGTACTTTCTGAGGAAAGAACCAAATGGTAATGAAATAGCATTTCCCCTCTTTCACATTAATTTTCTCAGGGCGGAAAGGACAAATGGTGATATGATTGCACAAACACTTAATGTAAGTGCATCAAGTTCCACTCTCCACTATTTTAACAGAGCTTATTCAACAGCAAAAATGTATTCAACCACAATCTTGTGGACTAGCATATCCCTCACTCTACCACTACCACCAGACCAACCCTGGTTCAATAAGGCACAATTATTGGGTATGCAAGGGCATGGGATGTGTGGGGGGAGTGGGAATGGGGGGTGGGGGAGGGGGGGGTTGCGTGTGAGGGGTGGGGTGGGGAAGGGGTTGGGACCATGACAGCACAGCTATCAGGCATGTAATGAGGGCAAGGTGTGTTGGGGCCACAATTACACAACTATTGGGCAACTGGTACACCAGAGCAAGGCTCTGGCCGACAGGGAGGAGTCAGTCCTCCTCTCCGAGGTGAGCTCCTGTGTGTCTAAGGGAGGCAACTGTGAAGAATCCTGCTTCGGACACCATGAAGTAGGCTTCCAGTAGGGAGTATGTTAACAGCAAGTCCGTATTAACAACTCAGAGCTATGCACTTATTTACAGTAGAAGGTAGAGCTATGGTGTTGACCCCATTCTAGGCCTTAGCCCAACTGTGCCCATCTCCAAACTGATCCTGGCTCTGAGTCAGGTGTCTGCTTACATCACTGTGTGGGCAGTACTGCACTCAGTCCCACATTAACCCTTTATGTACTAGACGCTTCTACTCCACCTGTACCACACAGAGGAGGACCGCACTCACAGAGAGAAGATCAAACTTGATGGAGGGCAGATCCAGCTGGATGGAGTGCAGGGTAACCGTGACTGAGGGTGAGTCAAGGGCCACCAAGGGGGGATTAAGGTTGATGGAGGGAGGCTGCAGGATCATAGTATGCAGGTTGAAGGTGAGGGGAGCGGGTTGAGAGTGAGAGACGGAAGGCCAAGGGTCACTGAGACTGGGTCAAGGGTGATGGTGGAAGGCTTGAAGGTGATTGAAGGAAATTGAAGTGTGATGCTTGGAGGGTCAGGGGCAATGGCAGAAGCTTGAGGATGAGAGAGGGGGGGCACAGATGGATGGCTGGCAGCTCCAGGTCAAATTGGGGATGTTGATTGACATCACAAGAGACAAGGTTGAAATGGGATAAGGCTCCTGCCAGATGGGAGAAGTCCTGGGTGTAGCCCACGGGAGGCTCAGTTATTTCCATAGGTCAACTGCAGCTGCTCTAGGAATGAGGCCATATTAACATATGGGCTCATACCTTTGCCTGCCTTGTTCACACAGTTCGCTTTGTGAATTTGCTTTGGATCTCATACATCTAATCTTTTAGCAACCTCAGGTGGTGGAAGAGAGGATTCATCAGAGGAGGGCCACGGCTGAACAACAACAGAGGCCACAAGGCCATCAGCAGGTGGCAACAGAGGGGGAGGCTGTTTAGGAGGAAGGCAACCAGGGCTATCATCATTATCGATGGGGATTGGAGTATCAGTGTGTGTTCAGAATGCATACCAAATGTCTGAGAGGCAATGCCAGAGATAGCTTAGGCTATCCTGGGATGCAGTAACTGAAGTGTGAGCTCCTTCGAAAAGACATGCAGGCTAGTGGAATGGGAGGGAATCCAATGCCAGTTTGCCCTCAAGGTGACTCTGGCGCTGAATTTCAATACAACTGGCTCATTTCAGGGGTCCATGAGGGACATGTGTGGCATATTTCAGGCTGCAACACACAGATACATCAGGGAGGTGACCAATGCCACGAAAGCTGATAGCCAGGCCGCAAGAGCAGTGAGCTTCGGGGCCATTGCTCCGTTCCCAAAAATGCAAGGGGTCATCGACTGCACTCATATGGCCATTAGAACTCCCTGGGAACTGCCAGCTGCTTTTGTGAATCGAAAGGGGTTTCAGTCCCTTAATGTTCAACTAGTCTGTGACCGCAGAAAACATATCATGCAGGTTGAGGTGTGCTCCTTTTCCGGGGAGCTCTCATGACTCCTACATCTTGCATTATAATCCTCTTCTTTCAATATGATACTGTCCTTAACTTACCCTAGCAAGCCACAGGTGGATCTTTCTTGCTTTTCATTTAAACAGAATGTACATTTGTTGAACACTTTGAATTGTCTCTTTAAATGTTATTGATAGCTTATTTATTTTCCATACCTCTTAGCCTAATTACCCAATCAACCTTAGCCAGCTTTCCCCACACAAAATAAACTGACTTTGTTTAAGTTCAAAATTCTTGCTTGGGACAGGAGTATGTTGCTTTCAAACTGAAAATGGAATTCATGGGCTGAATTTTTCACTGAGCAGGCGGGTGTGCGAAAGAAGACTAGATTAAGAGAGAGAGATAAAAGTAAGCTAGAAATGATATACAAAATCTTAAAAAAAATATATATATAATTTTTTAAATCTCTAGAAGCAACTCATTACAAGAAGGAATGAGAATTCACACCTCCATGCCTTTAATCGTTTGCTTTCTGGACCAGAGCAGTTAATTGGCAGTCAGTAACAATGGCAATGTCATAATTGTGGGAGAGTTTAATCTTCACGCACATTGGACAAATCAAATTGGCAAGGGCAGTCTGGAAGGTGAACTTGTAAAATTTTTTTGCAACAGTTTCCTGGAATAACACATTGTGGAAGCAACTAGGCATAAATCCTCGAACTAATATTGAACAATGCCTCGGGTTTTAATTGGTAATCTCATAGTGAAAAAATGATAACGGTACACATGTGGCAGGGTTTTTACCTCGTCGGGTGGGCACAGTGGGTGGGCCTGCAAGCGGCTGCGAAGCCAGTTAATGGTCAGCCAGTGTGAAACGCGTACTGCAGCGCTGAGCGCTGCCGGGGTCAGGGCGGGAGAAGGGCGAGCTGAAGGTTTTTAAAATAAAAAATTAAAAGAAACTTACACATGTTAAAAACATGCCCTCTCATGTGACTGTCACATGAGCAGGGACATGTTACAAATGACATTTCAACATTATTATATATTTTTAATTCCTGTTAGAAACCTCATCCCGCCCGTGGATGAGGTTTCATAAAAAAAACGAAAGGCCGCCTGTCCGATTTGCCTGCCTGGCAATCGTAAGGTTGGATGGGCAGCGAAAAATTGAATTCAATTAACACTTTACTGGCCTTTATAGGCCGTTAATTGTTGGCGGGTGCATTGCCTCCCATGCGCGCTCAGCGCTGCAGTGTGCATTTCACACTGGCGTGCGGGAGTTCTAATGGCCATATGAGTGCAGTCGATGACCCCTTGCATTTTTGGGAACTGAGCAATGGCCCCGAAGCTCACTGCTCTTGCGGCCTGGCTATCATTTTACGCTCGATCGTAAAATGACGTGTAATGACGTTGGGTGAGCGTTCCGACGCCATCGCGCATTCGCGCAATATTTCGGTCAGCAGGCGTGCATGGGAAGCAATGCACCCACCAACAATTAACAGCCTATAAAGGCCATTATTGTGTTAATTAAATTCAATTTTTCGCTGCCCATCCAACCTTATGATTGCCGGGCAGGCAAATCGGACAGGTGGCCTTTCGCTTTTTTTATGAAACCTCATCCACGGGCGGGATGAGGTTTCTAACAGGAATTAAAAATATATAATAATGTTGAAATGTCATTTGTAACATGTTCCTGATCATGTGACAGTCACATGAGAGGGCATGTTTTTCATGTGTAAGTTTTTTTTAATTTTTAATTTTAAAAACGTTCAGCTCGCCCTTCTCCCGCCCTGACCCCGGCAGCACTCAGCGCTGCAGTGCGTGTTTCACACTGGCTGACCATTAACTGGCTTAGCGGCCGTTTGCAGGCCCACCCACTGTGCCCACCCAACGAAGTAAAAACCCTGCCGCATGTGTACCGTTATCATTTTTTCACTATGAGATTACCAATTAAAACCCGAGGCATTGTTCAATATTAGTTCGAGGATTTATGCCTAGTTGCTTCCACAATGTGTTATTCCAGGAAACTGTTGCAAAAAAATTTTACAAGTTCACCTTCCAGACTGCCCTTGCCAATTTGATTTGTCCAATGTGCATGAAGATTAAACTCTCCCACAATTATGACATTGCCATTGTTACTGACTGCCAATTAACTGCTCTGGTCCAGAAAGCAAACGATTAAAGGCATGGAGGTGTGAATTCTCATTCCTTCTTGTAATGAGTTGCTTCTAGAGATTTAAAAAACTATATATTTTTTTTAAAAAAGATCTCATATATCATTTCTAGCTTACTTTTATCCCTCTCTCTTAATCTAGTCTTCTTTCTTCCTTTTTATTTCTATTTCTGTACAGGGTTTGACATTTGTATTCACCCATCGTAATTCACCCTTTATAATCCTTCTGTTTTTTGCCTTAATCCTTAAATCTCATTGCTTTTGGAGATAGATCTCAGATAGATCTTTTATTCTGTCATTCATCACAATCTCAGCTGTTCCTTTGCCCTTGCAACACCATTATCAATGCACACTACCAGCAGCTTACAGAGTGCAGAAAATACTTAACCTAACCTGGCTTGCGTGAGGTGCTCTGTCGCCGCAAATTCTAGCTGTTATTTTGTTTTTGTGAGCCCCAAAGTGGCCCACGGTCAAGCTGCCACATTTCTGTAGACCACTGTCTCTGTGGTAGTTTCAAATACAAATGATTTCAAATAATAGAAGAAAATCTGGGTTCAGATTTATTTTATTCCCTCTTGACATTTTTCTTTGCTTCTCAGCTGATTGGGGATGATTTCCTCTGTGCACTCAGCGTAGCCTTATCATTAAAGTGTGTAGATAAAGAAGGAGCTTGCTCTTTCAGTACATATTTTACACGAGGGAAATCTTCTCCCATACTGAAACATGCTGTGACGCTATGCCACATGTAATAGTATCCCCTGGTATCATAAGAGAGGACATTCTTCAAACAGGCAAAAGAACCAGTGGGCAAATGAGATTATCTTTTTATACAATGAATTGTTACAATCTGGAATGTACTGCCTGAAAGGATGTTGGAAGCAGATTAAAAATGTACCTTGAAAAAAAAGAATTTAATACATGCTAGGTAGGAGGGAAATGCAGGGCTATGGAGATAAAACAAAGGAGTCGAGTTAATTTCATAGCTGTTTCAAAGAGCTGGCACAGGCATTATAGTATAAATGACCTCCTTCTGTGATATACGATTCTAAGATTCTAGGTGATTACAAAATCTGCTGCTCTTAGCATGGCGCTGTGCTCTCTTGGAGTTCTATCTCAGAAATCATGGGCACGCAGACCATGGTTTTCCAACGATTCATTAAAAATGGATGAAAAGTCCTGGCCTAGATGCCTACCATTTCCTAAAATTTCCTAGAAGTGCCCCACCCACCTGGAATACTGGCTCACAGAATCACCTTCCAAGCATAAACCTAGGTGGAGGGCATTAATAGGCTATCAGATCATGGAGCGGGTATTGTGGTCAAGTTCAGCTGATATTTATACTCAGACACATTCCAGCATATCCCACAGAATACTGTTCAAGCAATATGATGGTGATGGCTGTTGGACCACCAATTGATGGTCACAGGAAATGATGTGCAACTCCTCAGATACTGAGGTAGTCCATGCCTGTATACAGCAAGACCTGGGCAACATTCAGGCTTGGGTTAATAAGTGGCAAGTAAAATTATTGCACAAGTGCCAGGCAATGACCTTCTCCAATGAGAGAGAATCTATCCATCTCCCCTTGATGGCATTACCATCGTTGAATCCCCCACCATCAACATCCTGGGGTTACCACTCACCAGAAACTTAACTGGACCAGTGTTATGAATGTGAGGTTTATAAGATTGTTATGCTGAAACTGTCTCTTTAACTTCAGGTAAAATAGAGGAATGTAGAGGGTCATCATCTGCTTTGAACTCTGCCTAATAACAAGCCTGAATCAGTTGGTCAGGTGCAGGCTGAGAGACTGGGCAGAATTGACGGAGTGGGCCTTAGTGCTGGTATTTGGTTTGGACTTTATTCAAAAACTGAGAGACGCTCCTTTTGGCTGTCCCTCGACTTTATTACTTGGTGAATTGGGGAGAAGCAAACCCATTGGGATCTGTGAGTGATGTGGGACTGATACTTTTGAAAACTGTCATTCTGCAAAGAACAAGGACGAACAGTATTATTGTGGAGCGGGGTTTTCAGTTGTGTTAAAAGTTAAAAGGAGGATTATCTTGTCTGTAGTTTAGTGTATGAATTGCCTACTAGATACAGTTTACTCATTTGCTTTCAGTTTGTTTGTTACAGTAGAAGCCATAAAACTTGAAATCTTGTTGTGGAATTCCTTTAAGTTGGTCACTGGGAATTCAAATCTCTTGATAAAAGTTATTAGTCTCTGCATGGGATCATATTGCCATCCATGTAAATATTGTGGCTACAAGAGCTGGTTAAAGGCTGGGAATTCTGAAACAAGTAACTTACTTCCTGACTCCAATCTACAAGGCACAAATCAAGAGTGTGATGGAATAATCTCCACATTGCCTGGATGAGTGCAGCCCCAACAACACAAATAAATAGGAGCAAGAGTAGGCCGTTCGGCCCCTTAAACCTGCTCCACTATTCAATAAGATAATGGCTGATCTGATTGTGGCCTTAACTCCACTTTATTGCTGCCCACCCACGCGTCCCCCCACTATCCCCCACCCCATAACCCTTGACTCCCTTGTCAAACAAAAATCTGTCCAACTCAACCTTGGATATATTCAATAACCCAACTTCCACTGCTCTCTGGGGAAGATAATTCCACAGACTAATGACCCCCTAAGAGAAGAAATTCCTCCTCATTTAATGTGGGAGACCCCTTATTTTGTGCCTTCTAGTTCTAGATTCCTCCACAAGGGGAAACATCCTCTCAGCATCCACCCTGTCAAGCCCTCTCAGAATCTTATGTGTTTCAATAAGATCAGTTCCCATTTCTCTAAAGTCCAATGGGTATATGTCCACCTGCTCAACCTTTCCTCACAAGACAACCCCTTCATCCCAGGAAACAGCCCAGTGAACCTTCTCTGAACTGTTTTTAATGCAAATATATCCCTCCTTAACTAAGGGGGCCACAACTGTACAAAGTACTCTAGGTGCTAAAAGCTTGACACCATCTAGGACAAAGCTGCCTTTGATAAGCACACCATCCACTATCTTAAACACTCACTCCCTCCAGCAGCGTGCATAATCTACAACATGCAGTATAGCAACTCACCAAGTCTCCTTCGGCAGCACCTTCCAAATCCACGACCTCTATCACCTAGAGGAAAAGGGCAGGAGACATATGGGGGCACTGCATTCTACAAGCTTGCCTGCAAACCACACATCATCCTGGCTTGGAAATACATTGCCGTTCCTGCACTGTCAGTGGGTCAAAATCCAGGATATCCCTCTCTAACAGCACTGTGTGTGTACCCACACCACATGAACTGCAGCAGCTCAAGAAGACAGCTCATCACCGCTTCCTCAAGGGTAATTAGAAATGGGAAACAAAGGCTGGCTTTGCCAGCCTCACTCACATCCCATGAAAGAATGTACATTAAAAAAAAATTCCCAAACCCATCAACACTCTGTGGTAAAATCCTGAGAGGACACTGGGGGACAAAAAAAAAATAGCAAGATTAACTGTCTTTGAAACTCCTTAATTGGAAAGAAAATCTGGTAGAAACCTGAAATGATTGATACTGCAAGTCTACCTGCAGCGAGGGAAACACATTCAGCCAAAGGAAGATTCCAGCACCAAGGCAGAAATGTTGCTTAGGGGTGGATAGGGTTTCAAGACAAATCTGATGATTCTCTAACATAAAAATAACTCTTTTAAGCAAGGCAATCTCCTGTTCCTCTAGTTACCTTAACAATATCAAACTGACATTTTGAACAGCATTGAAATGCTTATCTAGTATTAAGGAAATCAAGGAGCATAATTATTTTCTGTTTGGACTGATTAATGACATTTTTATAATTTATATGCAGTATTGAAGAGAAAGGTTGAAGTATCCAAAAGGATTGGGAGAGGTAAGCTTTCACAATAATCACTTTCCCTCAGAACTTTCCACTGCAAATATGACAAAGTAGCTTAAATTTAAATATAGGTTAGATTTCTAGATAAATCAACCAATCTTTATATTCAAAGTATTTTAGAACAAAAGGGAAGGACTTACATTTATGTAATGTCTTTTGGATGCTCAATGTTCCAATGAGTTGTTTTCGAATTTCAGTGACTTTTGTAATGTAGGAATCACAGCAGCCAATTTGTGCATAGCAAGGTCCCACTTGGAGCAATGTGAGGGTGACCAAATAATCTGTTCTACTTGGTTCAGGATTAAATTTTGGCAGAAGTGGGAATGTTCGCTGATGATCGCAGATGAGCGCACAATGTTCAGCAACATTCGCGACTCCTCAGATACAGATATAGTCCATGTCCAAATGCAGCAAGACATGGACAATATCCAGTCTTGAACTAATAATTGGCAAGCAACATTCATGCCACACAAGAGCCAGGCAATGATCATCTGCACCAAGAGAGAATCTAACCATCGCCCCCTGACATTCAATGGCATTACCATCGCTGAAAGCCCACTATCAGCATTCTAGGGCTATCATTGAGCGGAAACTGAACTAGACCAGTCATATAAGCGGCCAGAATTTTCCAGCCCCTCACGTTGGCGGGATCTCCTGGTCTCTCCGATGTGATTGGAGATTTCAATGACTCGATGGCCCCGCCGCAGGGAAACCTTCAGCTAGGTGGGGAGGAAGTGTGGCAGGGGTGGGGGGAGCACTGAAAAATTTCAGCCTGTGGCTACAGAACAGGTCAGAGGCTGAAAACCCTGTGACAAGTAACTCACCTCCTGGCTCCCCAAAGCCTGTCCACCATCTACAGGGCACAAGTCAGGAGTGTGATGCAGTACTCTTCACTTGCCTGGATAAGTGCAGCGGGTTAAATATTCAGTCCCTCCACCACCGACACACAGTGGCAGCAGTATGTACCATCTACAAGATGCACAGTGGCAACTCATCAAAGGTCCTTTGGCAGCATCTTCCAAATCCATGCCCTCTACCGCCTGGAAGGTCAAAGGCCGCAGATGCATGAGAACACCACCAACTGCAAGTTCCCCTCCAAGCCACACACCATGCTGACTTGAAATTATCTTGCTGTTCCTTCACTGTTGCTGGGTCAAAATACTGGTATTCGCTTCATTACAGCATTGTGGGTGCACTTACACCACATGTACTGCAGCTATTCAAGAAGGTGGCTTACGCCACATTATCAAGGGCAATTAGGGATGGACAATAAGTGCTGGCATAGCCAGCAATGTCAGCATCTCATGAACAAATATAAAAGTAACATCCTTTAGCTCTTTGCCAGCTCAGTCAGAAGTGGTGATACCGAGCCATGCTTGATGATTGACATTGAAGTCCCCCATTGAGACTACATCCTGTGCCCTTGTTATCCTCGTTGCTTCTGCAACATGATGTTCAATATGGAGAAGTATTGATTCATAAACCAAGGGAGGCTTAGGTGGTAATTGGCAAGTGGCTTCATTGCCCATGTTTGACCTAATGTCATGAGACTTATTGGAATCAAAGTCAATGTTGAGGGCTCCAAGGGCCACTCTTTCCTAACTCTATACCAATATGCTACCACCTCTGGTTGGTCTGTCCTGACAGTGTAGCAGGACATACCCAGGGATGGTGTTACTGGAGTCTAGGATGTTAGTTGTTGGGTATGATTCTGTGAGTGAGATTATGTTAGGCTGTTGCCTGACTAGTCTGTGGACACCCCAGCCAAATCTGGTGCAAGTTTCCTGATGTTAGTAAGGCCAGTCCAGTTAACACTGTTCTTCTTTTATTGTGTCTAGTACCTGGTGATATTTCCACTTTTTTTCTTGTTAAAAGGTTTATTATCAGATTATTATCTAGTATTATTGTTTGTTATCAGAGGTTGTTCATAAACAAAGTTTCTCTAATTATTTTTGCAAGAGTGTGATAAGAGACTTAAATGTGCCAGAAAAATTAGGCATTTTCAGTCTGAAATCTTCATTCAAAAGATGCAAAGGTGTTTCGAGATCCAAATTTACTTTATTGGTAAACAGGGGCTGGGAGCTCCAAGTCTTGGGAGTGTCCATGCTTGCACGGATTGGGAGCGGGTGGCGCACGCACATTCCGGCGTTTTGCAGTTCTTCAGGACGAGGATGGGCCCAGTGCTCCTGCTTTAAAAGAAAACAGCACGAATACCCTGATCATGTGACCAAGAAGTAGGGCACTATAATCGGAGAAGAGTTGCAGACAGGGGATAGGAAGAGGGGAACAGAAAGAGGTCCTCAGGGGAGTCTCAGACAGGGGATAGGGAGAGATTCCAGTTAAAGAGAGAGGATCAGAGAAAGAGGCTTCAACCAGAATAGGGCTGGGGCTGGCAGACCTTAAGTAGTGAGCCCTCGGGAGAAGCCCTGGAGATCAAAGAAGGCAGCAGAGGGTTGGTGATTCTGTGTTTCAGGCCGTTGGGGCAAAGTTAATCCTTTGGAGCAGTAGTGATCTGCTCAGCACCGCCAAAGAACTGAAGCTGTGCTTATGAATTGGTGCATTCAAATTTACCCCATATTAACCCTGAATGTTAGAGCATAATATGGAAATGTTAAATTGTTTTATATTTCTGACCTTGCATAATAAAGTTTATTTTGTTTGTTCAAAAACCGCAGAATCTTGTGGCTCTATTCTCTTAGCAAGTGTCTTGGATCTCAAACTTTGTTCACTTTAAACAAAAAGTTACTGGTCTCTAACCGGATCGCACTAAAAACTTGGGGGTTCTGGTCGAGGATCATCATAAAAGGAAAAAAAATTATGCCCAGGATACAGATCTGCTAAAGTTAAAATATTATAGATCTCCTAAGTGTTACTTGTATAAATTAAGTGTAAGGATAAACAGGTGGGGGACATTCATTATTTGAGCACAAGATACTTATTGACCCTGGGGTGGTGAGTAGAGTTATAAGCTATACTCTTGTAGTGTTTTATTTTGTGAAAACATTTAAAACTGAGGCAAGATTTACTTCTGGTCTCCTCTTTCACCAACTGGCTGAAAATTTTAACAGTGAAGGATGGTTGCCTAAAAAGTGAAGGTTGGAAACTAAGTTTTTTTTTAAGATATAAGGTTACATTCTGAGTAGCTATTGTGAAGAGTCACTGAAGGCAAGTCTAAATTGTCAAGGTATGATTACCCACTGATGTTCTCACAGTTCTCAGAATCTTATGACCAGTCAAAGAATGAAGTGGGTGTGTAGACATGGGACAAAGGTTATGACCCTACTGAAGAGAAAACAAGGTATGGCCTTGGCATTGTCACTTCTTAACAAAGGTAAAATCAGAAGCAAAGTGTTTTGTTGACTGGATGTCCATTAGTTGGATACTGAGGAAGGTTTGGCTTTTCTAGTAGGTTTCACAGATGAAATTATCAGAATAATAATCTATTGGATGCCTGTAAGCCATGGTCAGGCTTCAGTAGATATCGGAAGACAGATAGACAGTCATTCCGTGGACTTTAAGAGGCTGTATAAAAGATTACAGAAATTCAATTTGGAGATCCCTTGTTTAGTGCTTGCATTCAAATTACTGGATTATGCTAAGATGTCACATATGGGTAGACTCCTTATCTGATCAGAAACTCCCTTTTGGAACAGATGTCTGTTGCCTTGAAAAATATCCTGGGGAAAAATTCATTTCCAGCAGCCTTGATGGCACAAATGGGATATTCCACAGTGATGCAAAGAATGGGGGACTCAATGATTGTGGCTTTTCGAGATCGTCTAGATACTGGACGTAAGGCCAGTACAAATAAAAAGTTGCAGGCAGAAGGAATGAGGATAAAAATACTTTTAACAGATCTGGACACCACAGCACATGACAAGATTAAAATAGCAGAAGTAAGCGGATGAACCCCAGGAATGACCAGGTTAACAGGAGCTTCAGCTGTGATGCAAAATATAATTATGCCATGAACTGCCCACAGAGGGAAAGAATGGTTCTTGAAGTGATGCATGAGAGTTCAGAGGCTGATGATGATGACAATGATCAGTCTAAAAGAATTGTACTTGTCACGAGAAGCTTTAGCCTGTTGATGAATATATTGGTGTGGACTCATTTAACTATGTCATGTTAGATAGTGATTGCATATCAACTGGGTGTGGAACAGATTAGCTAAAATGTTACCTGGATTCACTCAATAGTGAGGATCGATGTAAGGTCAGGAAGTATGAATATTCTACTTGTTTTAAGTTCAGGGATGACAACATATTGAAGTCACTAAAAAAAAAGTGGTGATCCCATGCAAAATATTGGAGTAAGCCACTTTATTAGTACTAAATGTGGTCTCTAGTGAGGTACCATTGCTGTTAAAAAAGCCGTCCATGAGAAAGGCACAAATCCAGAGCACCGTCCGCCTCCTGCTGCCAGAGGTACTGGCCAAACACGCCGTCTCCGAGGGCACCAAGGCAATCACCAAATACACCAGCTCCAAGTAGAGCTCCTGCAATTAAACAAAGCCAGACATGAAGCATGATAAAGCCATTGTTTTGGAAAGTCAGTGTAGTTCCAGTTTACCCATTCAGAGCATCATTGTACCCAGTTAACAAAACCTGATGTTCCTAATCAGATTGTTAGAGAAATATTAATGGCATCAGGTGATAAGAATCAGAGTGCAAAAAAGCAAATTGTCTTAAAGCTGCACAATTTGTTCACTCTTCTTGTCAAAGGTTAAAATTCCTGCTAAAAGATGTAGGTGGGGTTGATGAGGAGTTTACAAGGTTCATCAAATTGTGAAATATGTAAAAGGTATTAGAAGGCATCACATGCACTATTGTAAGCATTCTGTTAACATCCAACTTTAATGGGGTAATTGTCATGGATCGGAAGGCATGGGACAAAGCGAGAAATATCTTAATTTTACACCTTATAGACGTGGCAACTAGATGTAGTCTTTCTACAGTAATATATAGCAAGGATAAAAAGGTGATTGTAGATAAAGTCATGCAGAAATGGATAGGAACCAGACTTGAGGTTTACAAAAATGGTTCCAGGGGTGAGAAACTCCAGTTATGAAGGTAGATTGGAGAAGCTGGGACTTCTGATTTGGTAGAGTTGTTCAAAATCATGAGGGGGCTGGGCAGAGTAAATAGGGAGAAACTGCTCCTGTTCGCAAAAAGGATCGAGAATAAGAGGGCACAGATTAAATTGATTTGCAAAAGAAGCAAATGCGATGTGAGAAGAAACTTCTTCACACAGCTAGCAGTTCGGGTCTGGAATGCACTGCCTGGAAGCAGGTTCAATAGAGGCATTTAAGAGGGCATGAGATGATTATTTAAATAGAAACAATGTGCAGGGTTACGGGGAAAAGACAGGAGGCTGGCACTGAGTCATTATGCTCAGTCAGAGAACCGGCGCAGACACAATGGGCCAAATGGCCCCCTTCTGCACCATAACAATTCTGTGATAATGATCCTGTGTTTGAGACACCAATTAATTGAGTTCTTTCGGCTATGGACACTGTGAAAGGAATCACGTGGTGATAGATTGAAATGTTGCATTAAATCTGAGCCAAACCATAAGTTGACAACTGCACTGACATGGGCGGTTCATGCAAAGAATTCACTCCAGATGCTGGAGGGTACAGCCCTTATCAATTGGCCTATGGGCAGAATCCCAAATCACCTTCTGTATTGGATGATATATATCCTCTTAATATTTGTTCTGTGTACAGATTGAATAATTTTAGCGATATTACACAGCCTTGTCATACTCCTCTCTTTACTTGAAACATATCTGATTGTCCATCTTCTAGCCTGATGCTCCCCACTTGGTCCCAAAATAGGCTTTGCATAAATCTCATATCTTTACTGTCAATGTCACATTTCAACACATCATCTAATTTTTGGTGATAAACATGATTGAGTGTTTTTTCTCAGTGTATTAAGCATATGTAAATGTTCTTGTTTATTCCTAGAAATTTATCGAAGATTGTTCTTCGGCCTAACTTTCTCTCACTTTTTCCTACTCCAGGGGCAGAATTTTCCCCTTGGCATGCGGGTTCGGGGGGAGTGAGCAGGGGTGGCTGGGAAGCTGACCGCTGCCCACGGTCGGCAGCACACCGCGATTTTACGCTGGCGGGCCAGTTAAGGCCCGCCCAGCATGAGGTGTGGCCTTTGAATGAGTGTGAAGGAGCGGGCGGGGGTAGGGGCTTAATGTCCTCTGAGTTCAATGGCGACCCGGCGGCTGAGTCAAATGCATCCTCAACAACCTGAGGAAGGCTGCCACCGGAGGACACGGAAGTCGTGTGCACGGATGCCGCAGCAGGTGGACATGGCAGGCAGGAGGGCAGGTCGGCCGGGAGGTCAACACTGCATTTTTCGGACGAATGCTTCAGTGCCCTCCTAGAGGAGGTGGCAGCCAGGAGAGAAACATTTGTCTCCAAGGACCAGGGGAGGAGGTCCCCCCCCCAACCTCACCAAAAAGGCCTGGGAGGAGGTGGCATCCAGGGTCAGCAGCCACGATGTGGTGAGGTGCACATGGGTCCAGTGCCGGAAGATCTTTAATGATCCCCTGCAATCGGGAAGAGTGAGTGTTGGCATGGGTCACTTTGCAGAACAAGTAAGAGCTGCCTTCCTCCGTGGACCTCAGAGTTGTTACAGCATGAGTGGCAAATGCCAATTTGAGGCAGCATCCGGCCAAGGGGCTGATCCCTGGCTGCTTGGACTGAGTGCATTGCGGCTCAAGGGTCACAAATGTGCTGAGCCCTGCGAGGTGTTCCTCAGGTGGGATTGGCCAGGCTGCAATGGCACTAAGGGTAGAGGGCTCATTAATCAATGCTCTTCTATTCCTTCCAGGAGAAAACATCCCATAACAATGCAAAGACGTCACGGACTGGTGGGGGACCCCTACACCTCCTCACCCTCAGTGGATACGAGCAGGAGGCCCTGGATCTGGAACGGTGCCATGCACCTCGGTCAAGCAGCTGCAGTGAGGTTGGGTAGAGGTGAGGTTGAGAGAGGTAAGAGTACAGTGCACTGAGGTAAGAATGTGGCTTTTTGCAATCATTGCAGTGTAATCTGTATTTTGATCTGAGCCTCGAACCTAGAATGCCCATTGATAATGGAAAGACGAGGGCACCACGATGCAGATCCCTGTTTCATTAGGGTGCCAGGCATACACATTGACAGTCTAATTAATTAAACTAATGACATGTCCTTCTTCTCCCTTTTAGGCTCACCAACAGCCCCTCATTGTGAGGAGCCTGAAGGCCCACCCCGGACCCCTGAGGACCAACATGCTGAGCACGCACCAGCGTCACACCCTCTCTGTGAAGCTACCACCGGCACCTCGGTGGGCATAAGATTGGGGTCTACTATCTTGGTGCACATTGGTGAGGGCACTTCACACTCACTTGAGGTACAGGCAGAGGCAGAGAGTGCACTGTCTGTTGGAGGATGGCAGGGGACCAGGACAAAGCTCAGTCAATGGCTGATTATGGGTCTCTGGAGTTGTCCCTGAGGCAGAAGCTGCTGGATGTACAGCAGGGTGTGCGGGAGGATCTGGCGGAGATACATGAGAGAATTTGTGCCATGGTGTCCATTGTAAAGGAGTCCATGTGGAGCATAAACACTGTGTTGATCCTCGATACTGAGTGTAATGCCTCCTCCATGGAGAGAGAGACTCCTTCAGGGACTCAATCAGGGGTTCCTGGGGATGTGCTCAGACCTGCAAGGCCTCACACCGGCAATGACCTCTGGTGGTCAGTGTCAGTGTGGGAGATGGATTGGGTACCCAGTATCCCAGCTAGGTGCTCATCCATCAATGGTAAGCAGGGAGGTCCAGAGCAACCTGACATTGGGGCACGAGCTGCCTGTCATCGCTGCGGGCTCCTCTCAGGGCGCTCTGGATGATGGCAGTAGCTTCTCCGCCCCACTGCCAGTGACCATGGCATCTGATGAGGCTGCGGCGACTTGGGAGATGCCAGCCATGGCACTGGCCAGCCCCTCCCAGGTGGGGCCAGCACAGGCTCCATGGGCCAGAGGACGCCCACCAAGGTCATCAAGGCCAACAGGACAGCAGAGTGAGCAGGCTGCCTCCAATGCCGTTGCCAGTGAGGGGGGGAGCATCTAGATGTAGCACCCACAAGTGAAAACTTGAAGCACTTTAAACACAACATGGCCTGGTCATGGGTGAAATTTGTTTTCCCCCATTGTTCTGCTTTTTTTAAAGGTATGATGTAAAACACCGGTCAATTTTAATTTCTGCTATGTTTAGCACTCAGAAATAAATGAGATTTTTTTTTTGCAACTGGCCTCTGGATGCTTCATTTGCTCTGTAGGCATGAGGTAAGCCATGATACAGAGCTTCTGTCACCAGCTTGACGGAACTATGAACAGCTGATTAGGAGACTCCACACAGATCCCCCACTGAACCCTTGAAGGAGCTGGAGGCATAGAAGTTGAGGGCCGCCGTGACCTTCAGAGCCACTGGCACGGGGTGTCCCCCACACAATCAGAGCTGATCTCAGTGCTGATCCTCTGGCAGATGGAGGTCACTGTCTCCCTTGAGAGATGGAGCCTCCTTCGTCATTGCATCTCAGACATGTTGAGGTAGCTGCTTTGCCACCTGTAAACCCTGGCAGCAGATAGTGGCGTCTTCTGCGGCCCCTTCTGCCTTGGCCTTCCTGTTGGCCCTGTGCCCCTTGTGCCTGCGCCCCTCCTCCCACAGGTCACTCCCCTGATAGCTGAATCGGGACACCTGGCCTCCTCCCCCTTCTGGCCCTCTCTTCCTCCTCAGAGGAGGTGCCTCCAGTGGAGACCACAATCCCCATTACCAGGGTAAGGGAAGGCTGTCTGATACCTGGACGGCCCCACACGATGTGAATCCTCCGGGGGCCTGCAAGATAACAGTGAGTCCTGAACTGAAGCCTCTAAATGCCCTGAATGCAGCTCTGAAGCTAAATGAAACTGTCCTGTTCACAGAAGCAAGCAGCAGCAAGTGATATCCAAAACTCTTCACTAATCGCATTGTGAAGCCCACTGACCCCTCTTATCCCACCTGTGGATGAGGTTTTGCAAATTGTGGCTTGACCGGCTGCCTGTTTGGCCAGCACGACGGCCTGAAATCTGCACGGGTTACGTAAATTTGGAGTCAATTTGTCTCTCAGGGGCCTTAACTGGCCACTTAATTAATGGCGGGCGCACCTCCATTTTCATTGCGTGCCCGCCTAGCGAAATATTGTGAGAGTGCGCGTTGACGTCGGGACGCTCGGTCGATGTCAACATGCTGTATTTTACACACGGGCATGTCAGGCGTGCGCCCGCGCGCCAAGGGTAAAATTCTGCCCCGGGTCTAAATCCAGACCGTGTTTCACTTATTTCTGCTTCAAATGTATTCTTATTTCTTTCTATTATGATTTTCAAGATCACTTTAATGAGATGACTCATTGGGCTTATTTATAGTTCTAAAATGATTAATATAATTTGTATATATGGTTAAAATAATTAGTGTAATTGGAGGCAAGAGCATAACAAACTTACAGTATGCTGCTGATACAGCGCTTATAAAACAATCAAAATATTGTAGATTAAGTAAGATCTAAAAGTATGGAATGTGGATTGAGCGTAAACACCAACAAGTCAAAAACAATGATAGTTAGAAGGAATACGTTAGAAGAAACTAGATTGAAAATTGAAGTGGATGGTGCCACAATAGCCAAGTTTGTCTATTTAGGACAAACGATAACAGAAAATGGTAGATGCGATGCCAAAGCCAGGAGTAATTTCATGAAAATGAAAGATGTGTCGAGCTTGTCACAAGGAACAAACTCATAAGATGCTACATTCTATCCACTTACCTGTATTCCTCAGAACTTTGATGTAATGATCGTAGGTTAAAATATTTCTTACTGTTATGGGGAACATGTGACTGTATAAATCAATCAACTCTAAGCGAGGGGAATCTTAAGGGTGGGGCTTTTTAGCCTTGGTCTGGGAACAAGCATGCAGCCTCATCTGAAGTCCATTAATAAAGTTCACTGTCTTACCCATACTGCACTCTGCAAGTTTATTACAACTGCCGACGGGGATAAATAGCGCCGACGCAGCACCTTGCCTTTCGACTGTGAGTACTTTGATTTTTTTAAGGGAAGAAGAGAAACATACCCACCAGCAATGCCTGTCTTTGGCAAATTGACCCATACCACTCATCCGTCGAGGACTGGAGTCAACCCATTGAGCGATTAGGTTTCTACTTTTAGCTAATGAAATAACGGCGGAGGAGAAACAGAAGGCAATTATCTTAAGTGTCTGTAGGAGCAGAACCTATAACCTAATCTGTAGCTTGATGGCTCCGAGCCCACCAAATTCCAGATCCTTCCCGGGCTAGTCGACCTCGTGAAAGGACATTTTCAGTCTAAACCCTCAGTGATCATGCAAAGATCCAAGTTTAATTCTCGAGTAAGGGCCCCCGGTGAGTCAATCACTGAGTACATTGTGAAGTTAAAACAGTTAATGGAGCACTCTGACTTTGGCAATACTTCCAACAATGTGTTGCGAGGCTGTTTAGTTTGCAGCATAAATGACTACGCCCTTCAGCGCCGTTTGCTTGCAGAATTTGAGGTAGGCCTGAAACACACCATGGAGATAACACGAGCAATGGAGGGTGCTGAAAGGTAACTCGCAGGCTCTGCAGAGCGTGCAACAAGGAACCTGCTGTTGGGCATGGCGCGAAGTTCAGGGAGGCTATAGTGAAGCGGGACATGGTCCCTACCGGTAGCAAAACAAAAAGAAATGCTGGAAGCAGCTCACCAGTAACCCAGAAGTTAAAGTGTTACTTTAGCTCTGAAGAAGAGTCATACGGACTCTATTTCTCTCTCCACAGATGCTGTCAGGCCCGCTGAGTTTTTCCATCATTTTCTGTTTCTAACAAAATCTAAACCTGTCCAAGTTTATACACCTATTATTCATGCTTGACCAATTGGCTTTCTTGACATGACACTTCTAACACCCTGACAGCTCAGGAAGCATTCTGCTCAACACAGCAATCAGTCATTGCTGACCCACAACACATTCAACCATTGGCTGCAAACTAAGTTAAAATAGCAGGTTTGGATGAAACCAGCTCACAGCCACATTTCTAATTGCATAAAGCAAAAAAGCAGACATTCTTTGGATGGGCAAGGGATTAAGGGGATTACTGGGTGCACATTATCTTTTATCCAACGTCCAGCAATTTCAAACTGAGAGAGGTTGAGCAAAAGGTCTTTAAAAATTTGACCATTCTTTGGTGTCTAGCAACAACAATAACTTGCATTTATATAATGTCTTTAACGTAGTCACAAATCAGGCCTCTAACAGGAGTGTTACCAAACAGATTTTGGCACCAAGCCACATAAGGAAATATTAAGAGAGGTGGCAAAAAGCTTAGTCAAAGGCTAGGTTATAAAGAACATTTCAAGGGAGGTGGGAGATAGAGATATTTGTTGGGAACTAGGTTTGTTTTGATAGTTTGAATGGGTTTAAACTACTTGTAAGGAATGGGATCTTGAATAAATGATCCTTTTTCAGAATAAGTATAAAATTCTTATGGAATTGGTAAGCATAGCAAAAGGTCACCTTGGCAGAGAAACTATTTTCTTTCTCTCTCAAAGAACACATGAACAGTCCCTAGAAATGTCAAGGTCTCCTGGCTTCCATGCTGACATTCCTAATAAATAGGACTGTGCTTTGTGCACCCTTTTATCTATATGAGTATCCGGTAGTAAATGACCCTCAGCGTGAGGTAAACAAAATGTGACCTATCTACGTGATGGACAGTGTGGAGGTGTTCATCCTGACACCTTATTGCCTGTTCTGTATTTATTGGTTAGAGAGGTTCAGCCAAGTGATGGACATAGGGTAAATTACCCGCCCCTAAGCTGAACTTCCTTGCAGTGGCAATCAGCGTTAGATTGCCATTCCTTGCCTCATTACTTAGCTGAATTTTTTTCCTAGCCTGTCTCACCCGACCTTCCAGCTCAGGCCGGGCAAGATCCAGGCAGTGCAACACGCCCTCGGTGGGGGTGGCATCAAAGTACAACTGAGTTGAAGGGAAGGAGCCCACGCCCGCCTTTTTATGGCACCAGGTAAGTTTAAAGGTTCATTGAAGTTTAAAGGTCCTTGACAGGCCAGGACAAGTGTTTAAGGTAAGTGGGTAGGATTTGGGGGGTGGGGGGATCGGAGGTCACAGGGGGGCTGGAGGTCGCCAGGGGATGTTGGATGTCTGGAGTTTGGAGGCCAGAGGGGGAGTCAGGCATCAGAATGGGCCTGGGGTGGGGGATGGGGATGTTAGGGTAGGAGGGTGTCGAGTCGGGGGTGGGTGGGGATGGCCTTGGGTCAGGTTGGGTTGGGTCAGGCTTGGGGCGGGGGTGGGTGTTGGGGAGTAGGGGGCGTGGGTGAAGGTGTTGGGCCTTGGGTCATGTTGGGCCTGGGGTGGGGTTGGGGGAGGATATCGGGCCTCGGCAGTGAGGGGTTGGGTGGTGTGGTCAGACCTCAAATCGGGTCAGGTTGTGGCGGTGAGAGTGAGAGTGAGGCCTGGCTGGGAGGGGGGTAGTGGCGGTGTCTCTGTAGGGCGGGTGTCTCGATAGACTGGATGGAATCCTGTGGGAGGGGTAGTCGGAGGGTGGGGGGAGACCCTGGAGGGTCAGGGGGTGGGGGAATCCTGTGGGGGGTTAGTTAAGGGGTGCGGGGTCAGACCAGCCCCATGGGGTGGGGTCAGTCTGGATCTGTACAATAGTTACCCAGGAGTTAGAAGTGGTTTCAATCGTTTAAACATTTTCTGGGTAATTATTGGTGTAACCTAATCGGAACCATACGATTTAAATCGCATTTTCGGATGGTTCCCAGGGTAGGACAATTCCCTAGGGGATGTTTGCACTTCTGGGCAATTGACGTGCAAACCCTTAACTGGGAATTCCCTAAGGGGATTTACTTCCCCGGCCCCTCCCCCCTCCCCCATCCTTACACTACAACACTGGAGAGCTCGGAAGTTACAACCATTGTATATTAGTGAGTGCTCAGAATTAGGTGCCAGTCCTCATCAGGAAAGAGTGAGGAAGACCAGGGAAAAGTTCCCTAATACTACAGCTGGAGAGCAGAATGCTGCCATCACAAGTTACTGAGATCAACTCACTCCATGCCAACTGTCTGTTCGCTCCCTGGGTTCAGTGAACGCTCTCAACTATCGCGGGTTGTATACTTTTCTTGTCTATTTAGCTTGTCTATTGCATTATATCTAAACTGTTGCTTCCTAATAAACTTAATGCACTACATTAAAATTATTTGCGAATATTCGACTGCCTATCTTAGGTATCTGTGGCTCCCGAACTCAAAATCTTACAGATTGGAGTCAAAAGTGGAATCCAAAGCAGCCAAGGTATCAATGGCTTGAAATTTGAGAAGCAACAGTCGCCGGCTGTGGTTAAATATGTGTGGAGGAGTTATCAAGTGACGCCAGGAGTCACAATAGCATTAGCATATGCTAGGGAGCAACTGACAGAGAAAACAGGAACTTCTGGAGTGAGATATATCCCAGTGGGAGCTGTAGAAGAATGCAATGGAGATTATGTGTCTTTGACAGTCTTTCTAAAGAGGTTCAGAAAGGAAAGATTATATTGAAAAATGCCCGTGATAAGCTGGCCTACATTACACATCTATTTGCCTTACGGCTGAATAAAGAGTGTAAGGAGTTAAGGGAACAGATCAATAAGTTGCAAAATGAGAGTGATGACTGGCAGGTAGCATTGCTTTCCTACACAATCAGTTACACTGGGAACAGGAGGCACATGGCACAGCACATTATACAAGGAAAAAAACTAGACCAAACACTGAAACAAAATATTGATTAACAGACAGAAAATACCACACTAAGTGAGGAACTAGAAGATGCAAGAGGTACTTTGAGGGAGTTAATTGAGCAACAAAATGTCTGCTCACTTGAAGCAGACCACTCCCTGTGTTTAGCTAAAATCAGACATTTTCAGGAACAAAACAGTCAACAGCAGCCACTCATGGCTGCTGTCTCCAAAACCAGAGCAGGTGACCTCGACCTTTGCTGGAAAAATGTGGCTGAAAGTGTTTCTCCCTCTGCTCTGCTTTTCCGATGAGATAAGGGAATGCCATTGCGTGTGGTCACACAAGCTAGAGACACAGGACAGACTAAAACCAAGACAGAAGGGGGTGCAAGAAATGATGGGGCAGGATTTTACGCCCCGCGGGCATGCGCCCGACCCCATCAGGCATAAAATCATGCGCGATGACATTGGGTGAGCGCCCCGACATCATTGCGCACTCGCGTGATATTTTGGTTGGTGGGCACGCACGAGAATTGGCAGCGCAGGCCTAATAAGGCCCTCAATCAAATAATTGAATGCCAATTTTAACTGCCCGTCCAACCTTACGGTTGGCGGGCAGGCGAATCGGTCAGGCAGCTTTTAGATTTTTTATGAAAGCTCCTCCATGGACGGGATGAGGTTTCCAGCAATAATTTAAAGAAATATTAAAAATTTTCAACATCATTTTTAACATGTCCCTCTTCATGTGACTGGGTCACATGTGGGGACATGTTTAAATCATTGTAAAATCTTTGTTGGTCAGTCTACAATTCTACAGCTCTCTGAGGCAGCTCTATGCCCTCAGGGAGCTTTCAGCGCGCGCTCCCCTGCGCATGTGCAGACTTCCACACTCGCCCTCCTCCTGCCCCCACCCCAGCAGTGCTGAGCGTTTCAGCACACATTTCATGTTGGCTTAATTGGCCAGCCAACGTGAATTTGCAGTCAGGGCCCGATCGCGGGTGGCAACCCATTTCACGGCTGCTTCCGGGCCCGCCCGCCTCACCCACCCGACGAAGGGAAAACCCTGCCCATGAAGAACCACCTGCACCCCCTGGGGTCAGGGAAGAGATCACGATCACCACCTTACACAGGCTCCTTTCTCCCTTTGAGGTTAAGGCTCTGAAAGAAGTGTTGGTGGTGACAGTGAATATGAACACCAATCCCCTCCTCCTCATGCCAGAATGGGAAATTTTTAAGACCTCACACCCAGGGTTAGAGAACAGTGATTTTAAGCAGATACTCCTAGCTGCATGCTCCATAGGGTTAAAACGAGAAATGGACCAAGACACTATGACCAAAGGCTCGCTCAAGGAGGAAGAAGCTGACCCTACGCAGGGCCCTGGGAGAAGAAAACCTTGATTTTCACAAGGTGCTAGTTAGCATCAAACAGGCACCCCCCCCAAACCCCCCCACAAAAGTTAGAGTCTATCCGCAGACAGACTGCATGATGGCTACCATAAGACCCAAGAGAAGATGGAAGAGAAGGACAAGGATGGTAATGATACATACTTTGCCACCCTGAATTTTAAGAGCCTTTTCCTGAAGGGACTCCAGCCATATCAGTTTGGAATGGGTTGGGCGTTCATAACAGTAAGGCAGTGGCCTGGGATAAGTTGATCCATCATAGCAGTTCTGTCAGGGACCAGGTCCATGGTAACCTCTTGTGAACACATGTGAAAGCTAAGGCCCATTGTCTAGCCAGAGAGTATTCGGGAACTTGGTGCCAAGAAGGAGCATAACCTAGTGTATTGTTTCAATTGTAACCTGCTGGGCCTCTATACTCATGATTACCACAATAGGTGAATTGTGGAGACTAAGGCCAGAATTTTCCCTTTGGCGTGCGGGGCAGGCCCCATACACCCACGCGTAAAATAATACGCGGTGACGTTGGGTGAGCATCCCGATGTCACCGCGCGCCATTGCGATATTTCGTTGGGTGGGTGCGTGATGATATCCGATGCGTGCCCGCCATTAATTAATGGGCCAATTAAGGCCCTTGAGGCGCCAATCGACAGCAATTTTTCAGGTGCCCATACGATCTTCGGGTCAACACACAGGCGCAACGGGCAGGCAGGTAGGACACATTTGTATAAACCTCATCCACAGGCGGGATATGAGGGCTCAGTGGGGTCGCAAGTGTGCTCTGTCAAATATTGTTTTTTCAAAGTTACTGATACTTGCTTGTGTGATCTGCAATACTTCAAAATGCATACAAGCTGCTTAGTCTGGACTCACTACCTTCAGGTTAGCACTCTGCAGTGAGGGATCTTTCTTGGGCCTGCAGGTTTCAGGAAGCCTTCCCTTAGCCTGGGAATGGAAGCTGAACTCTCCACTGGAGGCATCACCTCTGAGGAGGAAGGGAGGGCTAGAAGGGGGAGGAGGCCAGGAGTGCACATTCAGCCTCCAGGGGAGCCACCTTTGGGAGGACAGGCACAGGCACAAGGGGCGCAGGGCCAAGAGGTAGTCCAAGGCAGAAGAGGCCACAGAAGATGCCACTATCCTGCTGTCAGGGTATACAGGCAGTGAAGCAGCTACCTCAATATGTCTGAGGTGCAGAGCCGAAGGAGGCTGCTTCTCTCAAGGGAGAAAGTTAACTATATCTGTAAGATGATTGGGCCTGAGATCTCCGCTAACTGTGTGGGTGGACACTCCATGCCAGTGGCTCTAAAGGTCACAGCTGCCCTCAACTTCTATGCCTCTGGCTCCTTCCAGGGCTCAGTGGGTGATCTTTGCGGTGTCTTCCAATCAGCTGTCCACACTTGTTTCAAGCAGGTTACAGATGCTCTGTTCAGGTGTGCATTGGCCTTCATCCACTATCGTTGGGACCAGGTAAGCCAGACACAGTAAGCCAGAGGCTTTGCGATGATTGCTGGCTTCCTCAGCATCCAGGATGCAATAGACTGCACACATGTGGCCATCAAGGCACCAGCAGGTGAGCCCAGTGTCTTTGTCAACAGGAAGGGCTTCCAATCCATGAACGTGCAGATAGTGTGTGATCACAGGATGCTGATTCTACAAGTCTGTGCAAGGTACCCAGGCAGCTCCCATGACGCCTACATCCTCAGACACTCCCAGGTGCTGGGGCTCTTCATTGCTCCAGCCCGGCTGGATGGATGGCTGCTGGGTGACAAGGGCCATCCCCTCAGAAGGTGGCTCATGACGCCTCTCTGCCATCCAAGAACGGAAGAGCCATTGGTCTTCTCAAGGTGCGCTTCCGATGCCTGGATTGCTCAGTGGGCCCACTCCAATACCCCCAAGATCGTGTGTCGCTGATAGTGGTTGCATGCTGCGCTCTCCACAATCTTGCACTGGAAAGGGGGGACGCAATGGATGACGAAGATGTAGACGCAGTGGCTGCGGCTGCACACGATGGGCAGAATTTTACGGCCCCGTTTCGGTGGGGACGGGGCCGTTAAATGTGGCGGGCCCTTATTAAAACCATTGACTTCAGCGGGAAAGTAAAATCCCGCTGCCGTAAAATTCTGCCCAATGAGTCCAGCAGTCAGTCCGAGGATGAGCACGCACAGGGAAATGCTGAGGGGGTAGACGCTGACCCGGGCATACTCCAGGGAGGCAGGGACACCCGGGAGGCTTTAATCCAATGAGCCTTCAGCTAGCACACTACATATGGACCTCCAGGACAAGCCTGGGCTGCAGGCTTCATACTCGATACCTAAGTGCAAAATCTGCCTGGTTAGGAACATTAACTAAGGGCCTTGCTCATAAAGCTGAATGTCCTACAAATCATTCATAATATTTTTGGAAACCCTCCACCTGCAGAAGAAAAGAGGCACCCTCAGCCATGGTGACATGTTTGAAATTAATATTACAACCAAAGGAACTTAAGAAAACAAAATGACAAAGGTGTTAAAAATCACATAAAGACCTCATTGCGGGCTAACACAAAAGCACCAGTTTTCAGGTGTTGCACTTGGTGCTGTCCTCTTGCTGGGACTGGCATCTGAGACAGCCTGCTGGCTCTGCTGTCCTGTGGGCCTCGATGACCTTGGCCATTGTCCTCTGGTGCTGGCCCCACCTGGGATGGAGCTGCCAGTTCCACAGCTGGCATCTCCCCAGTCGCCGCAGCCTCACCGGCTGCGACGGTCACTGGCAGAGGGGCAGAAGAGCTGCTGCTCTCATCCTGAGCGCCCTGAGAGGAGCCTGCAGAAACTACAGGCAGCTGCTGCACCGACATGAGGCCGCTTTGGACCTCCCTGCTCACCGTGGATGGATGGGCACCGAGCTGGGAAACTTGGTCCCCAGACCATCTCCCACATTGGCAGTGACAAGCTGAGGTCAATGCCGATGTGAGGGTTTGCTGGTCCGAGCACGTCCCCAAGAAGTCCTTATGGGTCTCCTGGAGGAGCCTCTCCACGAGAGTCGCCACTCTCTCCATGGAGGACGCGTGGCACTCGGCCATGAGGCTCATTGCTTCATCGATCGTCCGCGTATACTCCTCCAACACGGACACCAAGCCAAGCATAGCCTCATGTATCTCCAGCAGATGCTCCCGCACACCCTGCTGCATTTCCTGCATTTGCTGCATCACGGACGAGTCCGGAGGCACATCATCAGGCACCAACTGAGCATGTGCCTGGTCCCCTGCAGTCCTCCGACTGCTGGCGCTTTGGGCACTCTCTGTCTCTGCCAGCTCCTCCAGCAACTGCGAAGTGCCCTCACCGTTGTGCCCCGGGACACTAGCTGATGTTCTTATTCCCACCAAGGTGCTAGTATCTGTGCTGGTGCCTGCCTGGCAGAGATGGTGTCATGCTGGTGAGTCCGTGACTTCAGGGCCCTCAAGTGTGAGAGGGGGCCTCTGCTGCTCCTCCTCCCGGCCCTGCTCCGCTGATGCTGAAAGGAAGAATAAGGACCTTGGATCAGTTAATGTGGAGACAATGTCAATGTGTATCCCTGTCCCCCGAATCATTATGCACTCATCCTTCCATAAGCAATGGTCAAGCCATATTGCAAACTTCAATCACTGAACATTCAGCACTACCATGGCTGCTGGGAGAACAATGGTGACCTCACTGCTGGGCAAACATATCTGCCCGTGGCACCCCAGCCTCACCAACACCGGTGGACCTGGGCGTATGGCGCCTCTCCAAATCTAGGACCTCCTGCTGGAAGCGGCTGAGAATCGCCAACTGGGCCAGCCCTCCGCCAGTCCTCACCCGCTCGGCGGCATTATGTGCATTCCTCTGAAAAAGAGAGAAGAGCATTGATTAGTGCTACTTGTACCTGGACTCTCTTCATGGACGTCCCATCCCAACCAGAGTGGGACATTGCAGAGCTCCAGTGTCTCCTCACCCCGCTGCTGCCGAACATTCACACAAAGATGCTAGGCCTGTTCCCTCCACCCCCACCCCCTTGGCCAAATGCTGCCTACATCACATTAGGCACCAGGCAGTCTAACCTTCCATAGCAAGGAGGCACAAGCACATGGAGCAGCAGATCGATCAGTGTCACGCCACCTTGAAGCTCCCCTCCCAGCATGTCATCACCCTGACCTTGACATGTTCTGGAGTCCCAGCACTGCGCCCAGGTACAGCTCCTCCAGGTTGCCCCCAAACCAGTCATGTGGGTCTCAAGTGTACCACATGCTGCGGGGGCAGAACCCATCTCTTCACCATCCTCTCAGGGTGAACTCGGCATGGGCAACATCTGCTGGCCCACCCAGCAAAGGACACATACCGTCAATGATTCAATGCAGTTACTACACTCAGACCTGGGGCAGGGGGGATGGTGGGGAGGGGACATGATTCTCACCCTTCTTGAGCGCAATAGGTCGTTGAAGTGCTTGCGACACTGGATCGAGGTGCACTGCACCACATCGTGGCACCACCTCCTCCCAGGCACATTTAGTCATGTCGGGGGGCCTCCTCTTCCCGTCCTGGGGTACGAAGGAGGGCAGCAAGGCGATCCTCAGAAAAACAAGGGGCACAGTGCCCCCCTGCCATGCCCTCCTGTCTGGACTGCTCACCAGCAACGCTCTGGGTAGCCCTTCCACTGGCCATGATCCGCAGCCTTTGAAAGGCTGCAGCAGCTTTTTTAAACAGGCCACCAAGTCGCCATTGGACCCGGTGGTCATTGCAGTCCCACTGCCGCCGCCCACTCCCGCTGTCCCCGGGAGCTGCGATTCACGCTGAGTGGGTCTTAATTGGCCCGCCTGCGGAAAATGGTAGCGCAGACCGGATCACGGGCAGTGATCGGGTCGGTGCCCGCCCGCGCCTGCTCCTATGCCACCAGCCCAAAAGGCAGAAAATTCTGCCCTATGAGTAACACTGAGCCCTACTTTCCCCCTTCTCTTGTATAGATGAATCCTGACTCCATCGAGCAGCGGTTAGAGAGATTGGAGGCAGCAATGAAGGCCATGTGAATACAATGCTTGTAGGAGACCAGCAGACTGCACTGTTGATAGTTGAGGCCATCGGCAATTAATGTTCGTCGATTCTGACTTCTCCACCACCACCACACATGATCCTTACCCCAACGCCAAGAAGGTGTACACTTACCCAGCTCAGAGTATACCATACATTCAAAACACCATCAAGTCATTGTTAAAGCAGGGTATTCTTCATAAACATAAAGTAACTGGGTGAAAGTATGCATTTAAGTATGAATTAAAATGTACAGTTGTGAAAAGGCTTTGCAGTTTGTTTCCCAAAATATAAAGATAAGCTTGAAGTCTTGAAAAAGTTTGGCAGAAATTCAAGTTGAGCGTTTCAAAACACTTGTACCTGAGTTAAAGAAGAACTGCTAAAATTCAAATTAAACATACATTTTACGAACTGTCCTTTCAAATTTGGTTAATAGCAAACATTCATTTGAGCTGCTCGAGCTCATGGACCTTGGCCAGGAAGAGCCAGGGTAAGGAGACTGGGCTCTGACAAGCTGCAGCTCAGCAGCGGAGGTATTGCTACTAGTTCCTGGTTAGGGTCAGGCTTTAAGATTCAGTGAAGCGGCCAAGGACAGAAGCCCATGTCCTGCTTAGAAAGACTGAAAGATGAGCCGGGCAAGAGCAGAACTGGGCACTGTCTGTGTTTTGGTGCCAGTGTAGGGTGCAATTTTGGAGTCGGGGGAATTTGTGACCTCATTTGCTGATTTTGCAACCTTAATTGTGACTGTGACCCACAGTTTAGGAATCACTGCGCTAAGGAAAAAAATCTGCTGATTGTGCCTAAGCTTTCTTGTTTTTGTATCCAATACCTCTATTTCTGAAGCTCACAATTCTATACTGTCATGACTCACTGGGGATAGTGCACTGCAATATCAAGCCCCGCTGTTCCCTGAGTCCCGACAAATGTGAAAAAGTTTGATCAACCCACCTAATTGTTTAATTTAGGTTAACAGAATACGAGCACCAGGTTTGTAAACTCAATAAGTAAATAACTGTTTGTTGAACAAATTGTCTTTAACCAGTGGCAAAAGAAAAAAATATGGACTGCTAATTTCTAAATCTGTAAGCTAAATTCTACACCTTCTTAAATCCCTGTACACACACACATACAAGACACATATGACACACAAAAACATGGATTTTAAGGGTGGGATAAAACTGTTCAATAGCGCCAATTCCCAACTGCAGGATTCAATGGATTGATTTTGATTGATGTCTTCCAAATTCCTTTCAGTTCTTTGTTGATGACACGAGGTGGTCTTCCAGCACTTTCAGTCTTTAGTTCGCTAGTTCAGCACTTGTCTTTCAATGTCTCTAACAGTGATTTTCCCTTTTTCCTCTTGACAGGGGTTTTCAGAGAGAGAACAGGTTATAGAGATATGAGGAGAAAAAGCCAGCTAACTATTATTGTAAAATTACTGGAATCTTACACACAGGAGAGAGAGGTTTTAGGTAATTTTCCTTTCAGGCTAGGAGCTATTCTGCTGCACTGCTCTCACACATGGGAGGCAGTGGCATTGTGGTATTGTCACTGGAATAGTATTGTAAGGGTAATGTTCTGGAGACCCAGGTTTGAATCCCACCACAAAAGATAGGTATAATTTGAATTCAGTAAAAATCTGGAATTAAATGTCTAATGATGACCATGAAACCATTTCTGATTGTCGTAAAAACCCATCTGGTTCATTGTTTTCCTTCAGGGAAATCTGACACCCTGAACTGGTCTGGCCTACATGTGACTCCAGACCCACAGCAATGTGCATGACTCTTAACTCTAAAGGGTAGGCAATAAATGCTGGCCAAGGCAGCTGGTGTTAAAACATTGTTGCCAGGCAGTTCCCCATTAGACCAGACTCCTCCTTGACATCATCCTGCCTTTCATGACACACTCTGTTCCAGGACAGCAACATTATATATATCCCTCACACCGTTCAAGTAGCCATGTCCTTCAAACTGCAGCCATTGTAATTTTAATCCACAGCTCAACAGAAATAAAAAGATATGTTCTTTACAATATACTTTGTTAATTACTCTCTTGGTATGTTCCCCCTTCAAAGATCCATGCACATGAACCCCCAAGTCTCTCTGTCCCTGTACACTCTTTAGAAATGGCTATGGCTATATTGCCACTTTCTAACCCTATCGCCAGGATACAACCCCTCACCCTTCCCTTTATTAATTTTCATCTTCAATTTGACTGCAAGCCCATCTATGCCTCCTTCTTTACCACACCTCCAAGTCTATACTTAAGCTAATATTTTATCAAAGTTCACACTAACCCTTTTATTACATAAGCCTCAAATTTGTTAAGTTGCTTTTTATGTTATACTTTGTCCAATGCTTGCTTAAAATCTATATCAACAACATCAATTGCATTCCCTCATCAACCTCCTCCGTTGCTTTATCAAAAAAAAACAATTACATTAGTCAAACATGATCTGCATTTTACAATTCCATGCAGGCTCCCCTTAATTCACTCAACTCCCAATTTAGATTTTGTTAGAATAGATTTGTAGGAATAGATTTTGAGCCAAGACTCAAGACATACTTGAAACAAGAGATCTGAGGATTCCCAGGAATCAGCACTCGATGAATGCCAACGGTCTGTTCTGATAAGAGCAGTTGGTTGTTTAGTTATTGGCCAACATTTATTCATCATTGACCATTGTTCAAAACAGACTGACTGATTATTAACTCGTTGTTTGTCAGACATTGCTAGGCTTTTATGACTAGAGTATCTATTTACATAGATACCCCATCTTTTACCCCATTTAAAAAAAATATTTCCTGTGAAATGTTTTGACGACTTGATACAGCAGTCTATGCATCCAATATCCTCCGACACTAGTCACTCCACTACACTATTATTTTTTACCTGTTGTCTTGAAGCTTTCATTGGTTACTGGAGAATTTTTTACAATGAAAATTAATTTGTATTATGAATGCTACAGTGAATTGTGAGAACCAACATCTAATTGTTGTCTGCTCTCTGATGTATGAATCTTCCACACTGACTAATATCCAGGCAGAATTTCCCAGATTTGTCTCTTGAAACAAAGAGAAAACCAAATCCTTCTTAGAAATAATACCCAAATAGTCGAGTCTAGTCTCTGATCTGTGCTTGGGACTCTACAATTATCACATGTTACAAGAACAAGCAGAATGATGTAATAGTAGCCTATAGCACTGCAGCTTCATAAAGTTCCTTCATTTCTAGTTGCTTCACATACACTTGGTGACTCAAGCAGTCTAACAATGCTTTTAATCTTTGCATAAATGCCCAGGCATATTAGAAACAAATCATACCTTTAGAAAGCTTAATGCATAGGTCATTCATTTCAGTTACTTTTCCAAAGCCAGCCATTTATTTCTTTGGCATTATTATGGGGCAATAATGGAAAATAAATTAAATGACAGCATTCCAATTTTTAACCCTTTGGAGGCCATGCATATGGCATTGGCGTGCATCAATACACGTGTGTTTATGCGGGTCAGGAGCTGGGAGTGGGGGGAGTGTCGAAACAGAACTGAGTGCCTCCTACCTGTCTGGGTTTGAAATTTTGCACAATGTGTTCTCTGAGCTTTTCATTGCTTGCTGCATCCCTTCATTTAGCCTGAATTGTGCCGATAATTCACCTCCAATCTCAACAGAACTGTGGCAAGTCTGCAGAATGAAACAGGGAATAAGCGATGAAATGAAAGCTCATTAAAATGCACTTGGTCTGTCCAGGCAACTGACAAATGGTTTCAGTGGCATCCCATCAAATTACACTGTCTATTCATCTTCTTTTGCTTTGGCCCAAGGCATGGCCACTGGTACAGAACTAAATAAGCCCAACACGGTTCATCACACCTTCAGTACCCCCCCTTCCCTTCACACCTCTTCCTGACAGGTCAGTGAAAACGGCAATTTTTATTCGACTGACTTGTTCTTCCTTGACTTCCATTAAAATCCATTTAAAAAGATTGTATTGCTTGCAAAGGTTCATAAAGTCTGAGATATAGTAACTTATATTTCATAATCTGCTTATGATTTCTACATTCTTGGCAACAGCAAGTGGACATTAGTCACCTATGTGCAGTCACGTAGAAATTTAAGATTGCCAACCAAATTTTTTCCAATTTGCTTCCCTTCCTCCCTCCCTTTTCTGCAGCTAGTGTTTCGTGAACAAGGCTACAGTTATCAGACAAAAACAGATTGAAATCCAATATCCACCCCAACCCCATCACCCCAGAAAACCTGGTAATTCCTCAAGTTAAAAAATAATTCAGCCAACATGAAAGTTTATAAACAGGAGGTATTGAAAGATAATCTTCCAGTGTAGATAAAATTCCAGGAATGCCATGCAGTAACAATGGAACCTGATTTATTCAGCCTCCATAAAACAATGGTCTTGTTCATGATGTATAGAGGACAGGCCCCTTCAGAACCTCCACCAACCCCCCACGATTGGCCTGGAGTCTGCAGGAATCAAAGATTAATCTCCAGGACACTGCCGTGAACAACCCAGGAGAAACATCGTTTGGCCCTTAAAATATATTGGGTGGAATTTTCCATGCCCGCTGATGGCAGGCGGATTTATGTGTTTGTGTGTGTGTGTTTGGTGGGGGGGAGGGGGTGTGGGGAAAGGGCTGCACTGCGATTGAGGGGAGTTGTGTGGGAGGGAGTCAAGAGCTACACTGTGGTTGATTGTGGTGCACAAGCAAGTGCAGGGTTGGGGGGAGGGAAGCGGTCACTCATTAGGGAAACCTTGTATAAAGTGACCAATCCTCTGCAGCTGAGACAGTTTAGATGCAGCCACATTGACATGCTTGGACTCAGGTTTCTAGCTTATCTGCCCACTCAAACAACGCAGAGGCATCAAGTTGCCACCAGGTACTCCAGAACTTTTCACCCCTTGGGCACAGACTGCATACTAATGAGCATTTTAGTGGACTGCAGAACAGTTGGATGACTGTGCACATTGTAAAATCTCCTTGTTAAAGCTGGCCATGGAGTAGTCACTGCTGGGGGCGCTCACAACCCCCAGCAATGTCATCATTCTGGTTTGGACCAGTCTCCCCCATGGTTCAGTGCAGCCTTGCAGTGTGGGTTAGGAGAATGCCTGTGCCTGAGCTGAGAGCACAGCATGCAGTCCAGTGGGTAAAGCTGCCACCAATTGGTCAGGTGGAGTGGGGTGAAGGAAGGTGGGGTTTCCAGCACCCATGCAGTTTACTAAACTCTGGCCATCCAAGCGTTGACCAGCACTTTCCGGAATGCGTTAAGGGGCCTTCAGACTTAACCAGGACAGGTTCTTAGAACACTTAAGCTAACCCCCACATTTCTCTCTTTCATCCTGTAGGAGGACTACTTCAGGAGCATGGAGCTTGTTGACCTAGTTATATGCCTCATGACGTACAGAGAGTGGAGACAAAGGGGAAGAGAGCAACTGAGGCTCCTGGCTGGGCAGAGGGAGGAGCAGCACCCTCAGGAAGAGGGGGAGGCTGGGGCTCCCACACACACCACCGAAGAGGTACAGTGAGTCATTGCTGGTTGGCACCTAACTAGACCGAAGGTCTATAGACACTGCCTTTCTTTCCTGCAGATGACCAAGAACCAGTGTCGCCAAAGACTGCGCATGTCTAGGGAACTTGTTGGTCATCTTTGCCAGCTACTGCAGGATTTGGCGCCACGGGGACATGGAGGACATCCATTGCCAGTGGCTGTGAAAGTGACCACGGCACTCAATTTTTATGGCAGTGGCTCCTTTCAGGGCTCCACAGGGTGACCCCTGTGGGTTATTACAAGCCTCCACCCACAAATGCATCAGTCACAGATATCATCTTTGCAAGGGCACACAAGTTTGTGCATTTCACCCTCGACCAGGAAAGTCAGGGTGCAAGAACGATTGAATTAGTCCAGATCTTGGGTTTCCCACAGGTGCAGGGTACCATTGACTGTACTCAGCTAGCATCAGATCTCCATTGCAATACGCGGTCAACTATGTCAATTGAAAGGGCTTCCATTCGCTGAATGTGCAGCTGGTGTGCGACCACCACAACTGCATCCCACAGGCCTGCGCATGGTTTCCAGGGAATGTCTGCGACTCCTACACTCTCAGCTAGTCACAGATCCTGAAGTATTCCTGGGTCCACAGAGGCTGCAGGGATGGCTCCTCGGGTACAAGGGCTGATGACGCCCGTGCGGCAGCCTCAGACTGCAGCAGAGCAACGATATAATGAGGCTCATGCTGCAACTTACAACTTGGTGGAGCAAACCATTGAAATGCTAGAAATGAGGTTCTGGTGCTTGGACCAGTCTGGTGGAGCCCTGCAATATGGGCCACAGAGGGTGTCAAGCATTGTTGTCGTCTACTGTGCCCTTTACAACCAGGTGCTGTAACAGGGAGAGGACCTGGCTGAGGAGGAGCTGGTAGTCTCCTCGGATGAGGAGGACATTGACGGGTATGAGGGTGAGGATGTCCTTGAAGGTGACAATGACAGCGCGTCGCACTGGCCAGATGAAGCAGGTGCACTCGGGAGACCCTCATAGTTGCTAGATTTGTGGAGGATGATGACAACATGCAGTGAGGAGACACCATAGATCCTCACATTGCATCTGTGAACGTTTGACTCCAGTCTGGCTTATGGAAGCGCACATGCCCTCTGTGATAATGCTCCTGTCATGGAGATGCAGTGGAGGCCCTAACAGTCGCTCAGTTCCCGGAGTTTAATAACGACATGCATTGAGGACACTCCTTGGATCTTACATAGCCTCTGAGAATGTTTGACTCTTGTCTGGCCGAGGGCAACTCATTTACGTTTTGGGATCAAGGTCATATCATGGAGATGCAGCTGTGAAACTTTAAATGCACCTGATCCTTTGTCTGCCTTCAGCTCCTGACCCTTTCAGGAGCACAGCATCACTGGTCACAGATGCTAAAGAGATTGGGGCCAGCCGTACTTCAAAGGTGCTGAGAGCACACAGAGACAATGATGGAACTCTGTGCCGACTGCCCACAACATCCTAACAGCAATGACCAGCACCGTCGAGGTGCGGATATCTGTAATGTGTCCAGGGAGTGTGAGGCTGGACCATCACTTTGGTCTGAAGGCTGCACAAAGCACAGGGAAGAGACCCTGGACTGAGACACCTGCCTTTATCTTGTGCAGGAACAAAGTTTCACATCTGAGTAATATGAACATTGCATCATGACAAGGAGCCATAGGCAGGGAGACAATCTTGGGAGCATATTTACAATAGTGAACATTTTGTACAAGCGCTTAACACCTGTGCCCAGGCAGTGCAACTAGATCTCCTTCACCTTTCTAACACTGCCACGACGTCTTGGCACTCCCCAGATATCCACAGCGGAGGTGAAGGCAGCCTGCTGACTGCTACGCCCTGTCTGTGGTGACCTTGGCAGGCGTCGCCTGGAGGACTGAGACCTGCAGGGCCCCGGCCTGCTTTTGGGGCCCTGCCGTGTGGCAATGTCACTGTAGAGCTGGAGCTGCTGGGGTCATAGGAAAAGGGGATTCTGATGGGCCAGAGACTCCTGGAGTCAGCTGGGTGGATGGCCCTGAGGTGTGTACCTGCTCATTCTCCTCCCTTTGGGTGCCCAACGACCTCAGCCTGACTCCTTGAGGAGAAAACGTAGCTGGAGTGAGATCGACCTGCCCTGTATCCCTCTCACGTACACACTATTGGAGCCAACTATAGTGTCAGCAATGGAGTTGAGCCCGCGCACAGTGTAGGAGCGACGTCCTGGACCAAGGTCTCCATGGCGGCCACAACCCTACCAGCATTGACCTCGGTGTGTTGGCATGCTGGCGCTATCGCCTGAGCTTGAAGGCCGACGGATTCCTCCATCGTGCTTTGCAATCTGAGGCGTACAATGGACATCCCTGATGTTCCAAGCATGCCTTTGCAGCTCCAACAATTGAGGTTTCTCCGAGTACAGAGCTCATCATCTGACTTGTACCCAGCAGATTTCTGGCCTCCAGCAGTCCTCCCAAGTGCCGGGGACCTAGGAAGTCCCTGCCACCACCTTCTGTGCATCAGACATTGCGATGTTCTCAACAGATTGTGACCTCGAGGCTACTCTAAAGCTAGGTCCCACCGAAGTGTGTGTCTCTGCGCTGGTTGAGGGTGTGGGTGACCGCTGTGGCCGGTCTTCAAAGAAGGTGCCTTCAGAGTTCTCTTCAGAGGTTTCTTCGGGCCTTGATTGGAGGCCCTGGGTCATGGACTCTGTTGGCTGTTTCCCAGATGGGCCTGCAAAAGCAAAGGGAGATAATTAGTGCATGGCAGGGGACTGCGGAACAGGACACACCATTCACAGCATGGTTGACTGATGGATGTTGCACTGCTGGATTCTCACTTGGTAGAGCAGCATCGACCTCACCATCAGCACAGCCCGCCATTGAAGTGGCCTGTTTCCCGGGAATGCACAATTAATGAGGTGGGATTGGGACGATACAGTGTAAAACATCCTTTTCCACACCCGCTACCGCACTTAGTGCAAATCTGGGACTCTTCCACCAATTTTTTTTTCACTTTCTTTGAACACCTGTATATTTACAATAAAAATATTAAAGACTGGAAAATGGTTGGTTGTCTGACAGTCAAGAATCATCCGGTTGGTTAAAAAAGCCTTTTCGCTTTTCAATTAGCCAATGGAAGGTGGGTGACCAATGGCAGGACGGTAGGTGCAGTCATGTGACAAAACTTTCTGGTAAATGTTCTGCTGGAACCTAACCTCATCTGTGAGATTTTTTTCATGTGTGAGCTTAGATCATGGGTATTAGCACACCATTTGACTGCAGGAGGCATCACAGTCAAACCCAACTTTTGTCCTCATCTGAATTCTTGATTCAACTATTGATGAGATGACTTAGGTTGGGGCCTGTACTTGAAGTTTACAGATTATTGCATAATAAATCATTAGAATATCTACCTATATTTATATTTACAATCTGGATTCACCCCTAATAAATGAATTATGATTTTTTTTATTAGCTCATGGGATGTGGGCATCACTGGCTAGGCCAGTATTTATTGCCCATCCCAAAGGGCACATAACAGTCAATCACATTGCTGTGCGTCCGGAGTCACATGTAGGTCCAGACTAGGTAAAGACAGCAGATTAGTGAACCAGATGGGTTTTTTACAACAATTGACAATGGTTTCATGCTTATCATTAGACTTTACTTCTAGATTTTTTAAAAATTGAACTCAAATTCCACCATGGTAGGGATTGAACCAAGGTCCACAAAGCATTACGCTGGGTTTCTGGATTACTAGCCCAGCAACAATAGCACTACGCCATTGCCTCCCCTGTATAATTTAATTACTTGTGTTAAAGATGTAGAAAATATGTGTTATTATTAAATGTGCATAACCATGCATCGAAACAAGCTACTCCAGTATCTCCTCTGCCGCAAAGAGCTCCTTCTTTCCTTCAATCTATAATCTATAGTCTTTATTCTGTAGGGGGTGGTGGTGTGTGTCAGCTTCACCTCTGACTTCTGAGCGGTCCGAATCGCTCCCACTCCCTGGGTTCTAGACCTTGGATTTATTTGGGGGCTGTGACAAAGTGAGGCAGACAACTAGTTTTGGTGCAAGAAAAAAAAACTGGGTTTATTGAAGTCACAAATGAATTTATAACATTAGGATTACACTGAGATTATACAGACCTACAAAGTACACTTAGTTAAGAATGGGGAACACACGGCATAACGAGGGAAAATCACGCTACTAATCCCCTTACCCTTGTCCCACCCCCAAAACCTAACTAAATTGAACTAGGAAAGGTCAGGGATCATGCTCACCATCAGGGTTCCTTGACCATTCGAAATCCAGCCAGGTAAGCCGGTTGCAGTTTTGGGGTACGCTCTTTGTGTCCTCTGGGGCCTGCCGTCCCCACGTGGTCTTGGTCTGTGGAATTTGTGAAGGTTCTTCAATTGGGTGGAGGGCGTGGTTGTAGGTGGTCGATCTTCGTGGAGGGCTGCGGTTGAGGCCTTGTTGTCTTCGGTTGAGCCTGCCACGCCATGCCCCTCACCATGATGTTGCCTCTGGGCCTGCAAACCTCCAGATCTCCTCCCTCTGCTTTGCTCAGCTACCCCATGCTTAAACTCTGCTTCAACCGCTCCAAAACTGCTCACCCTCCAAAAAACAAATTTTGCAGTCAAGTATCCCACATTAAGGGACATCCCAGGCATCAGCACACCAGAGTACAATGTGATAGCCCTCATCATGGGAGCACAACCTTCGTGATCATTGTTCCTCCCCTTCATAACTGGTGGCCCAGTTATACTGTTTTTCAAATTTCTTATCTCAATCCAAATCAAAGTTAGTTCTTTGTCTGATTTTGGTGGGCTTCTTCAGGTGATTGTTGTCTCATTGTTTTTAATAGGCTCGCATGATGTTTATCATTCTCTTCCTGTCCCCGTAAATAATCTTGAACTGCAAGCCATTGTATATGTGGAGTATTGATAGGTTCGCATAATCGCATTGATTGCTGCCTTCCTGCCTTGGTAGTTAGTAGCGATTATTTATGCAAGATTTTGATGGGCTTTAGTTTCGTGTAAGATGAAGTCTTTCTCTGGGTTGATTGTTTTAAAGGGAAGAATGCGTATCTTGTCTCCTCTCATTGTCTGGTTACAGGCAACAATCCACACTGCACTCAACAAGCCCGGGCATGTCCAATCCCAGGCCTTCATGGGTTGCAGGGTTCTACACTTAACTCAGCAGTTGGGTCCTCTGCCATAAAAGTCCAAAAGTCATATCCTTGCTGATGATATGAAAAATGTGGGAATTTTGAGAACCTTTCAATTCATCTGTTCTTCCTTATGATAGAGGATGGCTGTTCTTGTTCATGGACTTATAAGCTACTCCTCAAAATAATAGAGTTTAAAAGCATTTTTTGGTGATATACACCAAGTGTGAAGCAAAGAGTGATAACTATATTTCCAATAATTATACATACACTTAGCAGCACATTTCTGGTGAAGCATTGCAAGTCTACTGGAGGATTCACACGTTCTTGAGTTCAAGGGGGTGTGGAGTTCATTTCAGATTCTGAGATATCTCTCCTAATATCCCTGATTTTAAATGTATTTTCTCTCCCTGTGTTTTTGAGAATCTGGTTTACTACAATGTTTATTAATATTTGAAGTTTATTCAAGGTCCAATGTAGATGCTGTTTAATTCCCCTCAACTTCAGCAAGAGGGAGCTAGACCCAAAGGTATGTATCTGGGTTAGGAGCCCTGTTTGACCTTCAAATGAAGGATTGAAGCCAACCAGAATCATTACTTTCTCCTTGAAAGACTTTTCACAACTAATCCTTAGGTAGATCTGTAATTTTCAAGATACTGTGTGCCAAACAGCAGAGGCAGCAAGTGATAGACAGAGCTAAGTAATTCTACAACCAATGGATCAGAGCTAAGCTCTGCAATACTGCCACACCAAGCCATGAATGGTGGTGGACAATTAAACAACTAACTGGGCGAGGAGGCTCCACAAATATCCCCATTCTCAATGGTGGGGGAGCCCAGCGCATCAGTGCAAGAAACAAGGCTGAAGCATTTACAGACATCTTCAGCCAGAAGTACAACACTGGCATCTATCCGGCTATGTGGAAAATTTCCCAGATGTGTCCTGTCCACAAAAAGCAGGACAAATCCAAACCCACCAATGACTGCCCCATCAGTCCACTCTCGATCATCAGCAAAGTGATAGAATGTGTCATCGACAGTGCTATCAAGTGACACTTACTCATCAATAACTTGTTCGCTGATGCTTAGTTTGGGTTCCTCCAGGACCACTCGGATCCTGACCTCATTACACCCTTCATCCAAACCTGGACAAAAGAGCTGAACTCAAGAGGTGAAGTGAAAGCGACTGCCCATACAATAAAGGCAGCATTTGACCAAGTGTGGCATCAAGGAGCCCGAGCAAAACTGGAGTCAATGGGAATCGGGGGACAGCTGCCACTCGTTGAAGTTATACCTAACACAAAGGGAGATGGCTGTGGTTTTTGGAGGTCAACCATCTCAGTCCCAGGACATTGTTGCAGTTCCTCAGGGTAGTATTTTAGGCCCAACCATCTTCAGCTGTTTCACAAATGACCTTCCCTCCATCATAAAGTCAGAAGTGTGGATGTTCACGAATGATTGCACAACGTTCAGCACCATTTGTGGCTCCTCAGATACTGAAGCAGTGCGTGAACATATGCAGCAAGATCTAGACAATATTTAGCCTTGAGCTGATAAGTGGCAAGTAACATTCGTGCTACAAAAGTGACAGACAATGGCCATATCCAACAAGAGACAATCTAACCATCTCCCCTAGACATTAAGTGGCATTACCATTGCTGAATCCTCCACTTTAAACACAGTGGGGTTACCATTGACCAGAAACTGAACTGGACCAGCCATATAAATATAGTGGCTACAAGAGCAGATCAGAGGCTGGGAATTCTGTGCAGAGTAACTCACCTCCTGACTCCCCAAAGCCTGTTCACCATCCACAAGGCATGATCAGGAGTGTGATGAATCTCCCCTTGCCCGGATAAGTGCAGCTCCAACACTCAAGAAGCTTGATACCATCCAGAACCAAGCAGCCTGCTTGATTCGCACCCCTTCCACTACCTTAAATATTCACTCCATCCACCACCAGCGTACAGTGGTAGCAGTGTGTACCATCTACAAGATGCACTTCAGCAACTCACCAAGACCCCTTCAACAACCCTTTCCAAACCTACGATCTCTAACACATAGAAGAGCAAAGGAGCAGGTACATGGGAATGCCACAACCTACAAATTCCCCTCTAAGCCACTCACAATCCTGACTTTGAAATATATCATTGATCCTTCACCATCGTTGGTTCATAATCATAGAACTCCCTTTCTAACAGCACTGTGGATGTAACAACACCACATGGATTGCAGCGGTTCAAGAAGGCAGCAAACTATCACTTTCTCAAGGGCAATTAGGGATGGGCAAAAAATACTTATGTATGTATGAACAAGGAGCAGGAGTAGGCCATTCGGCCCCTCAAGCCTGCTCTGGCATTTAATAAAATCAAGGCTGACCTGATAATAACCTCAAATTTGCATCCCACCTACCCCTGATAACCTGTCACCTCCTTGCTACCAAGGATCTACCCACCTCTGCCTTAAAAATATTCAAAGACTGCTTCCACCGCCTTTTCAGGAAGAGAGTTCCAAAGACTCATGACCCTCTGAGAGAAAAAAATTCATCTAACAGTGACCCCTAGTTCTAGATTCTACCACAAGAGGAAATATCCTCTCCACATTTACCCTGTCAAGTCCCCTCAGGATCTTATATGTTTTAATCAAGTCATTTCTTATCTTCTAAGCTCCAGCGAATACAAACCTAGCCTGTCCAACCTTTCCTCATAAGACAGCCCGCCCATTCCAGGTATTAGTCTAGTAAACCTTCTCTGAACTGTTTTCAACGCATTAACACCCTTCCTTGAATGAGGCGACCAATACTGTACACAGTACCCCAGGGCCAGATTTTTCCCTCGTCGGGCAGTCTCGGCAGGAGTGGTCGGGAAGCTGACTGCTGCCCGCGATCGGCTCTGCTCCGCGATTTCACACGGGCGGGCCAATTAAGGCCCGCCCTGCATGTGAGCGGCAGCGCTCAGCATTACCTATGCGGGCGGGGGGGAGGAGGGAGAGCGGACCTGGTGCGCAGTTCACACATGCGCGCGAAAGAGCTCTTCAATCTCCCTGAGGCATGGAGCTGTTTTTTAAAAAAATTAATAAAGACAATAAAAATTTAATGAAACATGTCCCCTCATGTGACTGTGTCACATGAGATGGGACATGTTTTTAATTTCAAAATAAAGTTTTTATTTAATGTGTATTAGCTTTAGGAAACCTCATCCCGCTCGTGGATGTGGTTTTCTAAAACTTGTAAAGGCTGCTTGGCCTTTTCGCTTGCCCGTCAACAATTAGCATAAATTTCAAGTTAATTACATTGTTAATGGCCTTATTAGGCCTTTCAATTAGCGGCAGAAGTGCAGCCGTCTTGGGCACACGCCAGCAGAACAAAATATCGCACGAGCGCGCGATGACGCTGGGACGCATGCCCGATGTCATCGCGTGTCATATTACGCTCGGGCGTGTTGGGCGCATGACCGCATTCTGAACGTAAAATTCTGGCACAGATGTGGTCTCACTAGTGCACTGTGTAACTGAAGCATAACCTTCCTACTTTTGTATTTAATTCCCCTCGCAATAAACAATAACATTCTATTAGCTTTCCTGATTACTTGCTGTACCTGCATACTACCCTTTTGCGATTCATGCAATAAGACATCCAGATCCCTCTGCATCTTAGAGCTCTGCAATCTCTCACCATCTAGATAATATGCCTCTCTTTTATTCTTTCTGCCAAAATGGACAATTTCACATTTTCCCAATGATGCCCACATCCCACGAATGAATAAAAAAAAAATAAGGGTCCATGTGAAACTCCTCAGTAAATCTTCTCTCACCACAAGAGAACTGGAGTAGGGGTTTGTGTGTCTTTGATACAGAGGTCTAAACAATATGATTAAAATTTTGAGCACACACAAATTTATTCTAACAAGAAAGCATGCAATTGTGGTGGTTATATAAAAGGTATAAATCACAAGCTAGATAAATCCCAAAAAGAAATATAGCTAGTTTTCATTTCTATAAGAGTATCCTAGGCTTAGACTTTACACATTACATTTATAGCAGTGCAAAAGAAAGTAAGGATATCCATCACGTATTAAAGTAAATATTACCTAAATCCCTAAGTATGTCAGATTTTCTAGGTCCAGAACAAGTCTGAATTCAATCTACGAGAATCTAACAAATGTAAAAATTTGAGTTTGGGTTGAAATAGTTACAATGAATTTTGGATTGTATAATTAATGGTTACATAGAAGATGTTCGCTTGACCAATAAAAGACCACCCATAGTTAACGTCATGTATTTGTTGAAAGGGGCACCTTATATTACTTGCTAGTTTACCCTCAAAGTTTATTTTCTCCGTCTTTTTTTTGGTCACCTTCTGTTGGCTTTTAAAACTTTCCCAATCCTCTGGCTCACCACTAATCTTTGCCACATTGTATGTTTTTTCTTTCACTTTGATACTATCCTTAACTTTCTCGGTTAGCTATGGTTGGTTTACCCCTTCCTACAATCCTTCTTCCTCACTGAGATATATCTTTGTTGTGAGTCATGAGGCAGAATTTTCCCCCCCGTTGGGGTGGGAAGTTTAAGAATGAGTGTGTGGAGGCATGCCTCCGATCAGCGCCCCCAATCGGGGGCGTGTCGCCATTTTACTTGGGTGGGCCAATTAAGGCCCGCCCAACGTGACATCCGCACGGAAGCGTTATGCTTTCCCTATGCCAGCGGTGGGGGTGGGGGGTGGGGGGTGGGGGGGGGGAATTCCCTGAGCCGAGAGTGTGCTGTTTCACGCATGCACATGAAAGAGCGCCTTCATCTCTCTGAGGCCTCAGGGAGATCGGCTCTATAGTAAAAAATCTGAATAATATAGAAAAGAAAATTCCCTGACATGTCCCCTCATGTGACACTGTCACATGAGTTGGGACATGTCCACCACTTTTAAATACCGTTTAATTGCATTTTTAAAAACCTACCTGAAACCTTATTCCGCCCTTGGATGAGGTTTCATGCTTTTTCTAATGCCCGTCAGGGCTCCTGGCCTGCCCGACAACCTTAAGGTTGGACGGACAGGTTCATTAATTACTTTAATGACTCTGTCAATAGCTTCAATTGGCCATTGACGGTCGGCGGGCGCACAGGTGATTCTGCTGAGCCCCAACCTACCTGAAAATTTAAATGGGGCGCGGTGACGTTGGGAGTTCTGCCCGATGTCATTCTGCATCATTTCACACATCGGCGAGTAGGCCCCTCACCCCACTGCCCGCTTGCCGACCGGGAAATCCTGGCCGTGAACTATTTTCTTAAACATCTGCCATTATTCATCAACCGACTTTTCTGCTAAACTCCTTTCCCAGTCCACTCCAGCCAACCTTGCTCTCATTCCTTTGTAATTACCCTTATTTAAATTTACCACAGTTGTTTCTGAACTAAGATTCTCATTCTCAAACTGAATGCCAAATTCCACCATGTTATGGTCACTGTTTCCTAGGGGATCTTTTACTCTGAGATCATTTATTCAACCTACCTCATTACACATTACCAGATCCAAAATAGCCTGATCCCTGGTTGGATCTGCAATATATTGTTCTAAGAAACTGTTCCAAATACACTCTATGAAATCTTGCTTGTGGCTACCTCTGCCAATTTGATTTTCCCAATCTACATGGAGATTAAGTCACCCATGATTAATATACTGCCTTTTTTATATGCCCTCATTATTTCCTGATGTATTCTCTGTCCTACAGCATACCTACTGTTAGGGGGCCTATAGACTACTCCCACCAGTGACTTCTTCCCTTAGTTATTTCTTACCTCCACCCGTATGGATTCCACATCTTTCGATCCAAGATCGTTTCTTGCTATCATACTTATTCCATCTCATACTAACAAAGGTACCCAACAACCTTTCCTTCCTGCCTGTCCTTTCAAAAAGTCACATACCCCTGAATATTTAGTTCCCGGCTTTGATCTCCTTGTAACCACGTCTCCGTGATTGTTATAAGGTCACACCCATTAACCTCTATTTGTGCCGTTAATTCATTTATTTTGTTCTGAATACCACGTGCATTTAAGGAAACCCCAGCCAATCCACCCATGGGATGACAAGCCGCTCCAGGTCCCCTCTGCCTGTGACCCCAGCAACTCCAGTTCCTCAGGCTGAGGAGCATGCACCTGCCCCACTTCAGGAAACCCAAAGAAAGTCGGGGCCATCCAGGCCTCAGCTTTCCAGAGGGCACCCTCCAGGGTAATCTCCAAGAGTCTCCGCCTCTGCTGTGGATGTTGGGAAACACGACGTAATGGTAGGGTAAGAAAAAATCAAGGTATACTAAGAGCTTAAAGATAGCATGAGTGTCTACAATCTGTATATACTCTGCACATATGTAAATATATCTTGTTACTGGCATCTTCTCATCTAATGTATGTATCTTCTATCTGAGGCAATGCTCCGAGGTCAAACAAGTGTAACAGATGCCTCCCCTCCTCACATATGACCCATGTGCTTCAGTTCTATGGCGTCTCGCACCATCTCATTACAATGCCTGATGTTCTCTGCACAGCAGTGGCATGAGCAAAGCCTCTTCATCTAAGAACATGGTGGTTGGGCAAGGCTTCTCTGAGTTTTGAAGCTGCCGTCTGGTTTAGTCTGCTGATACTTCTGCACTGAAGAGTGCTCAACGTGGACCTTAGAGGATTGAATGACGACCCGCATTGTAGTCAATTCAGTTGGTGTGAGTTTCAATGGCCTCCATTTAATAACCGTCAGGCATGAGTGTGTATTACACATCCACAAATACTCTTAAGCACTCCTGGTGGCTTGCAGCGTTATGTGATGTCCATGTCCACATCTAACCATCACCCCTATAGTGGTCCTCACTTTTCCACCTGCACATGTAGGGATATAGACCAAGCTAACGAGTTGTGAGTCTTGAGATTCCTGCTAGAGGGCAATGGCTATGCTAGATTGGAAGTGTGTGTCAAAGGGCAGAATCGTCCCAGATTTTCACTAAGTGCAGTAGGAGGCAGGTGAAACGACATTTTATCCGCCTGCCGCAATGGCAGCTTTTCAAACCATACCGTCCCAAACCCTCCGCATTAATTATGCATTGCCGGGGAACATGCCGTTTCCATGGCAGGCGGGCTCTCATTCACCCGCCTAGCCATTAACCCGCTGCTTCATTAAGTGTAGCACCCGGCATAAAATGCAGCCGGGCGCACACCTCTCAGTGCTTCCAGCCCAGACAGGGTGGCCCCGAAATGCGAAAAGACTGCAACTCCCCGCTTCAGTGACGCGTCCCTCGAGCACCTTTTGAACGCCATGGAGGCCCACCGTGATGTCCTCTATCCCTGATCTGGCCGCAGGATGGGCAGCTGCATCACCAATCCAGCATGGGAGGCGGTGGCAGCGTTGGGCAGCACCAATGCCCTGCAAAAGAGGACGGTTGCCCAGCGCCACTACAGGATGAACAGTTTCATCCGTTCCATCAGGATAACTCATTCTACTGATCACTCTCAACTCACGAATCCATCACACATTCACAGGGATCTCACAACTCAAGGGTCAACACCGCTAACTCTCACACACACCTTCACATCTCCATCAGGTTCATACCCTCTTGAGCTCATGTGTTCATCCCATCCATGGCTCCGCTCATCACACAAACATTCCAATGCAGTGCCATGTGCCCTGCTCACACACTCTCCATCTGTTTCCATGCAGAAGAAGCCTGCTCCCATTAGCAGGGAGAGGTCCCAGCTCGGGGGGTGGAATGGTCCACATTAGGCCCCTCACTCACATTGAGGAGTGTGCCATCGCGGCGATGTGCGCAGACCCGCACTCCATCACAGTAGCCATGGGTGACTTCCTGCAGTGGCAACTTGAGAGGGAAATGGGTCACCTTGACATTCCTCCAGGTGCTCCTTCCCCTGGAGAAGTTGGACCGGGGCCCTCGGGAACCCAAAGGGAGGAGGAGCAGCAGCTGAACACACCTGGGACATCCACATAGGGATCTCAGAGGCTGTCCGCTCCCTCCAAGTCCCCTTTGCCTGTGGCCCCCTCAACCTCACCCTCTGTCACTGCAGAGGGAGCAGCTGGCCCACAGGAGGCCGGCCAAAGCAGGGAGTCGGCTCTCCAGAGGACCCATGGCAAAGTCATCAGAGGCAACAGGGCCAACCATTGCACAGGCTGTCTTCACCCCTGCTGCAGATGTCAGGGCAACAGCTAGAAGTCTAAGGCACAGAAAAGCTAAGAGAGTCTGATCACACGGGTGAACACATTTTGTCACTTTACAATCTGAAAATATATTCACTTTTACTGAATAATGTGCAATGGTGTCTTTCAGCTTCATTTACAGGCTTCATTAGTCAGCCCCCTGCATTCCCTTCCTCCCACCACCCCTACTAGTAGTTCAGCTGCATGCAGCCGGCTCACAAGTCGTCCTGGAAGGAGAAATGTGTGTGTGTGTGTGTGTGTGTGACAGGGCCTTTCGGAGCCTCGTGCAAGCACACTCTCATGCACGTGGATCCTTACCTCTCACACTCATCCCAATGTCCTGAGTATTTTCAGTGCTGCCTGCTAGGGTTCTCTTTCAGTTGACCATCTGAGCTGACCTGCATCTCTGACCACCCACAGGTAACATTCCAATGCAGCACCTGTTCTCACCCACCACAAGTCTCATTTCACTTTTGATTGAACAAATATGGTAGTGGTACAGCTTTTCTTCAGGTCCCCTGTCCTTTCCCCTCCCCCAAACACACATTTCATTTCCCCCATCACTGTTGACACCCCTGGCATCACCTTCCACATCCCCACCGTCACCTTCCAGCCACAACCCTTTTCTTTCGGGGATGTCCAGGTGAATATATATGTTCCCTACCTTCCCGAAAACCCCACTCCCATCAACATTAACCTCCACTTCCACCTCCTTCCCAACCCCAGGATCCATATCTCCCTCTGAGTCCCCACCAACCACCCTAGCTGTCCCTTCTACTGCTGCCGTTGCATCCTCAGCTTCCCACCCGACCGCCTCACCCTGCTCTCGGTCATTCTCATCAACCCCACGCTCAGTTCGTTCCCCAGGAGGCAGTCATCAACTCCACAGACCCCTACCTTGTATGTTCACCTGGAAATCCCCCCCTCCGGACTCCTTCCCCCCTTGGGGACTCCTTCCCACCTTGGCACTCCTTCCCCTCTTAGGACTTGTCCCCCTGCCCCAAACTCCTTCACCCCCTCCTTAGTCCTTCCCTCTTCCTGATTCCTTCCTCCACCCTTACTCTTACCCCTCTCCGGACTCCACACTTACTTCTTCCTCCAGCCTTACTTCTTCCCCTCCCTGGGCCCCTCCCCTTTTCTGGACCCTTTCCTCCCCCTGGGCTCCTTCCCCTCTCTGGAATCTTTCCCCTCTATAAACTCTTTCCGTTACGCCTTGCTCCCCACTTACACCTACATTCCCAGTTGCCTTATTCTCCTCCATTATCCCCTTCTCCCCCCGTACTCCCTAACCCCAACCTCACTTTTTGACGCCTTTGTTCTCCCCCCCGCCCCAACCTCACCCTCCGACACTTTCATTTCCCCACCCCACAACTTCACCCTACCTTGGCACGCCTTCCACTCCCACCCAATGGTACATCTTCCTCTCCAAAACACAGCTGAACCTTCCTGTCCATCCCCTTGATGATCATCCATTGCACACCATGGCCAAGGCACTGAGCAGACTTTCCACCTTTCGTGAGCTGCTTCTCGGCAGAGCCATGTCCATCAGAATTCAGCCAGCATGCGATGGGCATGCCTCCAGGGTCCAGTTGCTGTCAGACTCCAGCATCTTCTGCTCCTCCAATGTCCGTGATGTGAGCAAGATACTGACGGTAAGTCCTGACTTCTACACGTCACACTTGTCAAGATGTATTGTGCACCGACGTGTTTTCCCGCCAACGTGGGCGGTAAATTTGAGGTGGGGGGAATGATGCGGCGAGCTGGGCTTATAATGATATGCGGATGTATTACAATGTAGTTCCTGATGTCCAACAGCAGAAAATGTGGCCTGCCATTAATGGACGGAGCGGACGATTGCAAACTGTTTCACAATGTTGTGAAACCGATTTTTGGTCTTCTCACCATACGCGCCCGCTGCTAAAGGACGTGGAAAATTCCTCCCAATGTTTAAATGGAGAAAGTTTCTGCTCAAACAGTACTGGATGTCGAACAAGCAGTCTGATAACTTGACAACAGCGGATGAGCCCAGAGAGAAGGTGGTGAAGGATAACAGTGCCAGAAATGTACATCTGAAAACTGACAGTGTGTTTTCAGATGATGTCACAGCAGGGCAATATAATTGAGAGATAATTAAGAGGGGACCAAGGATAGATCCTTGGGGAGTGCAAAATGTAAAAGTGCAGAGTGGGAAGTGGAGCCATTTCAAGTGATTCGCTGGCTATAGAAATTAGATAGAAAAGAATGATATCAGGCAAATGCAGTCCTACTCAACTGGACAACAGTGGCGAAATTGGAGAAATATGCTGTGGTGAACTGTGTGGAAGGCTGCAAGCAGATCAAGAAGGATGAACTGGGATAGTTTACCTTTTTCACAGTCACATAGGATGTCATTTGTGGCTTTGATAAGAGCTGTTCAGTAACTGTGGCAGGAACTTAATTGGAGGAATTCAAACATGGAGTTGCTGGAAAGAAATGCACAGATTTGGGAGGTGACAACACGTTCAAGGGCTTTGGAGGGAAAGCAAGTTTGGAGATGTGATAGTAGACTGCAAGGGCAGTGGGATCAAGGGCTTGTCTTTTTGGGTACAGGGGAGGTGACAGCTGATTTTATTATTCTTTCACGGGATGTGAGCATTGCTGGCAACAACAGCATTTGTTGCCTATCACTAATTGCCCTTGAGAAGGTGGTGGTCCGCTGCCTTCTTGAATCACTGCAGCCCATGTGGTGTAGGTACACCCATTGTGCTTTTAGGAAGGGAGCTCCAGGATTTTCACCCAGCTACTGTGCTGCAACAGCAAGTCAGGATGGTGTGCAGCTTGGAGGGGAACTTCCAGATGCTGGTGTTCCCATGCATCCGTCGCCCTTGTCCTTCTAGGTGGTTGACCTAGAAGGGCCGCTTGGAAGGTGCTTTTGAAGGAGTCTTGGTGAGTTGCTGCAATGCATCTTGTATATGGTTCACACTGCTGCTACTGTGCATCGATGGCAGAGGGAATGAATGTTTAGGGTGGTGGATGGGGTACCAATCAAGCAGGCTAGTTTATCCTGGATGGCGTTGAGCTTCTTGAAGTTTGTTGGAGCTGCACTCATTAAGGCAAATGGAGGGTATTTCATCACATTCCTGACTTTTGCCTTTGAGATGATAGACAGGATTTGGGAGTTGTGGCATAAATTACTGACCACAGAATTCCCAGCCTCTGACCTCTCTTATAGCCTCAGCATTTATATGCCTGGCGCAGTTAAGATTCTGGTCAAAAGTAATCCACAGGATGTTGATGGTGCAGGATTCAGTGATGGTAATGCCACTGAACATCATAGTTAGGTTCTCTCTTTTAGGAGGTGGTCACTGCCTGGCACTTGTGTGGCACAAACATTACTTGCCACTTATCAGCCCAAGCCTGAATATCGTTGAGATCTTGCTGCATTTGGACATGGACTGCTTCGGTATCTGACGAATCACGAATGAAACTGAACATTGTGCAATCATCAGCGTGCATCCCCACTTCTGACCTTATAATGGAGGGAAGGTCATTGATGAAGCAGCTGAAGATGGTTGTCCCTAGGACACTCACTTGAGGAATTCCTGCAGCGATGTCTTGGGCCCAAGATGATTAGCCTCCGACAGCCACAACTATCATTCTTTGTGCTAGGTATGACTCCAACCAGTGAAAAATTTTTCCCCTGATTCTCATTGACTCCAGCTTTGCTAGGGCACCTTGATACTATACATAGTCAAATGCTGCCTTGTTGTCAAGGCAGTCACTCTCACCTTACCTCTGGAATACCATTTTTTTGCCCAAGTTTGGACTAAGGCTGTAGTGAGGTCTGAAGCCAACTGGCTCTGAAGGAACCTATTGGTAAGTAGGTCCAGTAGCTGAGTAAGTGCTGCCACTGTCGATGACACCTTCCATCAGTTTGCAGATGATCGAGAGAAGCCTGATGGGATGGTAATTGTCCGAATTGGATTTGTCCTGCTTTTTGTGGAAATGATTAGAAGGGGAAAGGGGGTTGTGCCTGAAGTGAGACAACTAATATTAATATCAGCCAACATGAGCATCAGGAAGGAGAATTGGTTGGTCAACAGTTTAGTGGGAATAAGGTCTCAGAGATAAATGGACTTAGTGAGAGCACCAGAGGAAATAGGAAAGGAACTGGAGAAGGATGTAAGTTCAGGGCCAGGACAGTGCAGAACCTTCGAGTATGTTTGGCTCGGTGGGCTAGTGGAAAGAGAAGAAGTGGCAGAAGCAGCTGATTGGATTATCTCAATCTTAGTGACAAAGATGTTCATGAGCTCCTCACACTTGTTGTTGGATAGAGCAGCTGTCACAATAAACAATTCTTATTCACAGCTGCTGTGCATAACATAGAACAACACCGGCTAAAAACTGATTATTTACCCACATCTGACATTGTTTGGCTCAGTGCATTTCTGTGTGAGCTCCTACCCATATGCCTGCTGTAAAATGAACAGGTTAATTGCTCAGACAGCAGACGATGTTTGAAAGCATGACAAGCTGTGCCATTCAGCGGTGGGGGGGGAGCCCACATTCATTTTCATCGCATCTGAGCAGTTAAATTAATGAGTTAAACTATCTTGTACAAATAAAATATGGCACCCATTGGACTCTTGTTTTTTACTATATCTCTCAGACCCTCCCCTCCAGAAACCCACCAACTGCCTGTTGAAGCTATTCATACTCAATCATCTTCCATAGGCACGTATTTCACAACTGTCCAGAATGCGAAACTATATTATAGAAGACACACCAGCACTGTAACTGGAACTATCTACTCTAATTTTGTTTTCTCCCCTTTCCTGTATCCTTTGTATATTTGTACTATTCAACTTAGTAACTGGCTTCTCTTTTAAATACAAACATACGGACATACAAAATAGGAGCGGAAGTCGGCCATTCATCCCCCTGAACCTGCTCCACCATTCACTAAGATCATGGCTGATACGCTTGTGTTTCAAGTTCCACACTCCCATCTACCCCTGATAACCTTTGATTCCTTTGCCTAACAAAAAGCTATCTACCTCTGCCTTAAAAATATTCAGTGACCCCACTTCCAACGCCTTCTGAGGCAGAGAGTTCCAAAGTCGCACAACCCTCTGAGGCAAAAAAACTCCTCATCTCTGTCCGAAAAGGGCAACCCCTAATTTTGAAACAGTGCCCCCTAGTTCTGGACTCACCCACACAAGGAAACATCCTTTCAACGTCCAGCTTATCAAAACCGTTCAGGATCTCATATCAATCAAGTCACCCCTCACTCTTCTAAACTCCAGCCTGTCCAACCTATCCTCATAAGACAACCCACTCATTCCGTGATAAAAATTATAATATGATAAAAATTATTATTCATAAGCATCGCTCAGCATAGAAGGAGACAATTCGGCCCATCAGACCTGTGCTGGGTCTTTGAAAGAGCTAATTTACCTCCTAGTTAGTTCCACTCTCTTGTTCTTCACCATAGCTCTGCAACTGTCTACTTCTCAATTATATATCCAGCTCTCTTTTGAAAGTTACTGACCAAGGCAAATGGAGAGTATTTCATCACACTCCTGACTTTTGCCTTTGAGATGGTAGACAGGATTTGGGGAGTCACGGCATGAATTACTAACCACAGAATTCCCAGCCTCCCGACAATTCATTGTGCAAAAACAAAATCCTCACTTGCCCCCTGGAACTTTTGCCAATTATCTGGTTACTGATCCTCCTTTAATATTTATTAATGTTTCTTTGTCCTCCTTCATTACTCCTAATTTTTAACGTGTTCCCTTAGTATTTGATCCCTATGTCACACTAACCTATCTATTTGGGTGTTACAGATGTTTTGTACACCTGTGCTTACATGATTTAAAAGCAACAGGGAAAAAAATTGGATACCATTAAAACTATTCAGCTGTTTAAGCCTGTATATCACAGCCTCTGCCAAGTAAACTCAGAATGTTCTCCCTCTGGCTGTTAAAACAACACAATAAGACTTTCAGACAAAAGATTGACCATCTGAAATGTTAACTCTTTTTTTTCTCTTCATATATAATGTTGAGTATTTCTAGCATTCTCTATTTTTACAACAAAACTAATCATATTGTTATAATTATATATGGGGTAATGCTACAGGGCTCCTTTCTGGGAACTTAACTGGAGGAGCACAAGTCACCAAATTGACTTTATAGTGGAAAGTCCTAACTTCCACCCACATTCCCATTTAGGATGCTCTGTGCCAGGAACAAAGACTTGAAAAATTACTCTCTTTATATATGTTGTAGAATTAAGGGTGGAAAGCGAGTGGTTATAGATTGGCCATCCATTATGTGCTTACCTGATTTTTCTTTCCATAGACTTCAATATAAATGAGAATCAGATTGGTTGTATAATGGCCGACTGATCCATAACTGCCAAGTTAACTACTGTGGCCAAACTGAAAATTTATCTCCATTGACAAATAATATGGACAGTATCTTAGAGGTGTAATTACAACTGAATTTGTTGAAAAATAGCATTGGCAGTCCCTGTTTTTTTTTCTGTCTGTGCTTTGGGTGACCTTTCAACTTTGATGCCACAATGGAAAATCTTAGCTTTGATATGCCAGCCAGTTTGATGTTTCATTAAATCTTAGGACAAGGTAATATGCATATTGAAGTATGCACTTAGTTCCTTGAGCACTTTTTATTCATGATTGATCTGCAACCTAAAGCAAAACATTCAATTTTGCCTCATATGCCTTAATACCTTTGCTTAATAAAACCTATCAATGTCAGATTTGGACAGTGAAGACCATCCCCATGGAACTCGGATTGGTTTTGCGCTGCGGTCAGCTGGGGTTCAGACTAAATCCTAGAAGACAAGGAGCTGAAATTCTTCTTGAGGAAGACAGCATTTTGAAGGGCGTTGTGACAGAGGTTGCTGACGTCTATGCTGACTGGACTGCCCAGTCAATTTGTAAGATCTGTGTTAGTTGTGTCTGTCATTAAATGTGTAATTTATAGTTTATAGTCCATCATAATTAGCCTGTTAATTCATGTTTTAACTTACATTGATTCTGGCTGTTAGAGTATAAGTGGTACCCAGGACAGCATTTAATGTTTGCTTTGCTTGATTCTTGCATAGTTAAAAAAAATTGGTTAAAACTATGGAATCTTGTAGCTTCATTCTTTCATTAAAGAACTGGGATTTCAGATATTTTATTTTCTTAAAAAAAAATTACTGGTCTCAACCAAGATCATGGCATTATTTTCTATATTTATTCATAGCATTTTAATGATTGAAATACATGGATTGCCAAGTCTCTTTGGCTCTCAACCATTCCTAGCTTTTCACAATGTAGAAACTATTCTGTTCTATCATTTCTAGCTTCAAATTGGATGACCTCACATTTGCCTAGATTGAAATTAATTTGATACAACTTTGCCCATTCACTTATTCTATTAATTTCTCTCCGTAATGTTATGCTTCTATTAAACTGCTTACAATGCCAGCTATTTTTTTGTCATTGGCCAACTTATATATGTAGCTTTCTATCTTATTTTAAGTTGTTAATAAATAGTGAAAAGTTAAGGCCCCAATAGATCCTTGCGGGTAACCACGAATCACATCACACCAATTTGAGTACCTGCCCATTGTCCTTACTCTGTGGGTGGAATTATCCGTGCCCACTGGCATCGGGCATGCTCGGTGGTGTGAGCAGACAATATAGCGAGAAGGCCAAAAACCGGTTTCACGATGTAATGAAACTGGTTTGCAATCATCTGCTCAGCCTGTTGATGGTGGGCGGCATTTCCCGCATCGGACATTGGGAACCTCATTGTAATGCATCAACATATCATTGTAAGGCTAGCCCACCAGACTCATCTCCCCCTCCCCTAGAACCCCGGATTGTCCGCCCACGTCGGCGTGATAGCACGCTGACATGCTTCAAAACAGCATATAAAAAGCATGCGCTTGGTGGTCTGCACTTTGAAGAGTCTCGGAGGTGAGTGCACAGTAATGTTGTGGAGCACTCGAGAGGGACGCCTGTTGGACTTCAAGGCTGAGGTGCGTTGTGGGGGGCAAAGTCTGCCCTGTGACTTTGTGGACTTTGGAGGGGGAGGTGTGGGGGGAAGGCTACCCTGAGGTTGAAGGTAGCGCACAAGCACGTGCGGGGTGGGGGGAGTGGGTGGGGGGAAGCGGCCATGTTTTAGGGACACTTGTATAAAGTAACCATTCCTCTGCACCTGAGGCAGTTCAGGTGCAGCTATATTGATATGCGTGGAGTCGGGCCTCTAGCTTATCTGCCCACTCAGACAATGCAGGGGCATCAAAGTGCCACCAAGTGCTCCACAGCTTCTCACCCCCCTGGCACTGACTGCAAAGTAATTTTAGCGGATTGCAGAACAGTTAGACGGCTGGGCACATTGTTTAACCTCCTTGCTAAAGCTGCCCATGGAGCAGTCACTGGTGGAGGCGCTCACAGCCCCTTGCAATGTCACCATTCTGGTTTAGATAAGTCTCCCCATGGTTCAAGCTAACAGTGCAGAATCGCAGTGCGGGTTAGGAGAATACCTGTACCTGAGCTGAGAGCACAGCAAGCAGTTCAATGGGCAAAGCTGCCACCAATGGGTCAGGTGGAGTGTGGCAGAGGTGGGTGGGGTTTCGGGCAGCCATGCAACGCACTAAACGCTGGCCATCCAAGTGGTGGCCAGCACTCTCCGGGATGTGTTAAGGGGCCTTCAGGCTTAACCAAGAGAGGTTCTTAGTGCACCCATGCTAACCACATGTTTATCTCTTTCGTGCTGCAGGAGGACTACTTCAGGATCTTGGTGACCTAGCTGTGTGCCTCGTGGCTTAGAGAGTGAAGGTGTTGGAGAAGAGAGCAACTGAGGCAGCTGACTGCACACTTACACCTGACCGATTGGCAGCAGCCTCCCCATTGGACTGCATGCTGTGCTCTCAGCTCAGTTGCAGGCGTTCTCCTAACCCGCACTGCAAGGCTGTGCTGTTAGCTTGAACCATGGGGGACACTGACCCAAACAGGAATGATGATATTGCAAGGGGCTGTGAGCAGCTCCACCAGTGACTGCACCATAGCTAGCTTTAGCAAGGAGATTAAACAACGAGGAGCAGCACGCTCTGGAACAAGGGGCGGCTGGGGCTTCCGCACATGCTGCCAAAGAGCCACAGCGAGCTGTCGCTAGTCAGCACCTAGCTAGACCCAGGGTCTACAGATGCCGCCTTTCATTCCTGCAGATGACCGAAAACCAGTGTCGCCAAAGAAGCACATGCCTAGAGAACTGGTTGGACACATCTGCCAGCTACTGCAGGATTTGGCGCCACGGGAACATGGAGGACATCCACTGCCAGTGGCCATGAAAGTGACCATGGCAGTCAATTTCTATGACAGTGGGTCCTTTCAGGGTCCCACAGGTGATCTCTGTGGGATATCACAAGCCTCCACCCACAAATGCATCCATGAGATCACGGATGCCATCTTCATAAGGGCACACAAGGGCATTTTGCCTGGGACCGGAACAGCCAGGTGCAGGGCGTCATCGGCTGCACTTATCTGGCACTCTTACCTCCATCGCAACACGCAGTCAACTATATCAACCGCAAGGGATTCCATTTGTTGAATGTGCAGCTGGTGTGCAACCACATCAAACACGTCCTGCAGGTCTGTGCATGCTTTCAAGGGAGTGTCCATGACTGTTACATTCTCAGTTGGTCACGGTGCCCTGATATCTTCCAGGGTCCACAAAAGCTGCAGGGTTGGCCCCTTGGGGACAAGGGCTACCCACAGAGGATGTGGCTGATGATACCCGTGCGGCGGCCTCAGACTGCAGCAGAGCGACACTATAATGAGGCTCATGCTGCAACTCACAATTTGGTAGAGCAAACCCTCAGGGTGTTGAAAATGCAATTCCGGTGCCTGGACCAGTCTGGTGGAGCTCTGCAATACAGTCCGCAAAGGGTGTCACGCATCGTTGTCACCTGCTGGGGCCTTTACAGCCTGGCACTGCAACGGGGAGAGGAGCTGGCTGAGGAGGGGATGTAGGAGCTGGATGTCTCCTCCAATGAGGAGGACGCCGACGATGATGAGGGTGAGGGGGTCCTTGAAGGCGAATATGACGGCAATGAGGCCTTCACATGGGCCAGATGAAGCAGGTGCTCTCTGAAGGCACTCATAGCTGCTAGATTTGTGGAGTATAATGACGACATGCAGTGAGGAGACATCATAAGATCCTCACATTGCATCTATGAACATTTAACTCAATTCTGGCTTATGGTAGCACACATACCCTCTGTGATAATGCTCCTGTCATGGAGACGCAGTGGAGGCCCCAAGAGTCGCTCAATTGCAGGAGGATGGTGACGACATGCAGTGAGAACACTCCATAGATCTTCACATAGCCTGTGAGAATGTTTGACTCCTGTTTGGTCAAGGGCTGCTCGCTTGCGCTCTGTGATCAAGGCCATATCATAGAGACACAGCTATGAAATTTTTGACCCCTTCAGGAGCACAGCTTCACCGGTCACAGGTGCTGAAGACATGGGGGCCAGCACCACCTTAAAGGTGCTGAGAGTACACAGAGAGAATGACAGAACTCTGTGATGACTGCCCCTACATTCTGGCAGCAATGACAAGCACCGTCGAGGTGCAGACATCTATAATGTGTCCAGGGAGTGTGAGGCCAGACCATCACTTTGGTCTGAAGGCTGCACAAAGCACAGGGAAGAGGCCCTGGACTGAGACACCTGCCTTTATCTTGTGCAGAAAGGTTTCACATCTGAGTGACATGAACACTGCTCATCAGAACATGGAGGCATAGGCAGGGAGACATTCTTGGGAATTTATTGACAATAATGAACATTATGTACAATGATTAACACCTGTCCCCAGGCTGTGCAACTAATTCTCCTTCACATTACTAACCCTGCCGCTACGTCTTGGTGCTCCCCAGACATCCACAGTGGTGGTGGAGGCAGCCTGCTGCCTGCTTCACCTTGTCTGAGATTAATTTGACAGGCATCCTATGGAAGGCAGAGACCTGAAGGACCCCGGCCTGCTTTCGGGGTCCTGCTGTGTGGCAGTGGCACCCCCTTTGAGCTGTGGAGCTGGAGCTGCTGGGGCCACAGGAAGTGGGGATGTGGATGGGCTGGACACTCCCAGAATGACCTGGGTGGATGGCCCCGGTGTGTGCACCTGCTGATACTCCTCCCTATGGGTGCCCAAGGGCCTCTGGCTCACTCCCTGACGAGAAAGTGTAGCTGGAGTGAGATCGAGCTGCTCCACTCCCCTCTCATGTACCCACTGTTGAAGGCCAACTATGGCATTAGCGATGGAGCTCAGCCTGCACAACAGTGCAGGAGGGTCGTTCTGGACAAAGGTCTCCATGTAAGCCGCCATCCTACCAGTGTTGACCTTGGTGCATTGGCATACCGGTATTATCGCTCAGCCTGAAGGCGGACGGACACCTCCATTGTGCCTTGCAGTCTGAGGGGTGCAGCAGACATCCCTTCCTGATGTTCCCGAGCTTGCCTTTGCAGCTCCAGCAACTGTGATGGGACCGAGTCCAGAGGCTCAGCATAAGCTGGCCTCCAGCAGTCCTCTGAGTGCCGGACTCCTGGGAAGTCCCTGCCCTCGCCTGCAGTGGATCAGACAGTGTGATGTGCTCATCATCTTGTGATCCCAAGGCTATTCTAAAGTTAGGTCCCACCGATGTGTGTGTCTATGTGCTGGTGGAGGGTGTGGATGAGTACTGTGACAGGACTTCATGGAGAGTGCCTTCAGATTCCTCTTCAGAGGTTTCTTCCGAGCTTGATTGGAGGCCCTGGGTCATGGACTCCTTTGACTGTTTGGCAGTTGTGCCTGTGAAAGCAAGGAGAGATATTTAGTGCATGGCAGTGGCCTGTGAAACAGGACACATCACTCACAGCATGGTTGTCTGATGGATATTGCACTGCTGGATCCTTACTTGGTAGACCAGAACCGACCTCACCATCAGTGCAGGGACTGTCCAGGTCGTTGACAGCCAGCTGGATGGCTCTGTTTACAAAGTCCATGGGGATCTAGATTTCAGGCATTCTTCCACTGGTAAGCGACCTCTCCATCTTATTACATGTCAACTTGTCCTGCATGAATAGAGATGGAGAGAATGTAAGCAGGATGCCTGCCAGGCCAGATGATAAGTATGCCTGGCATGTGTGTGGGTGGTGAATGGTCCCATGGATGGGATGAGGACAATGAAGGTGTATGTGAGAAAGTGAATGGTGATGTCCCTTGTACTGGCAGTGAGTGAGGGCCCTGTGGATGTGCGATGGGTTTGTGAGTGTGTGCATTGAGAGTGATGAAAAGAGTGACTTACCCTGGCAGACCGGAGGAGATCGTTCATCCTCTTGCGGCACTGGGTGGCTGTCGTCTTTTGCAGAGCATTTTCACTGACCACCATTGCCACCGCCTCCCAAGCCAGATTAGTGATGATGCTGCCCATCCTGCGGCCAGAACGGGGGTAGAGGGCATCACGGTGAGCCTCCACTGCGTCCAAAAGGCGTTCGAGGGACGTGTCATTGAACCTGGGGACTGCAGCCTTCTTGCCTTTCAGGGACATGACTTCTTTGCAGCAATCCTGGGCTGGAAGCACTGAGAGGTGTGCGCGCAGCTGCACTTTAAATATGGCGTCCGGCGTGATGAAGCGGCGAGGTGATGGCGTGGCGGACGAAAGAGAGCCTGCCCACCATGGAAATGGCGTGTTTCCTGGGAATGAATAATGCCCACCCTGCAGCGGGTTCGGGACCAATCTGGTATGAAAAGCCGTCATTTTGGCCGATGGGTAAAACATCATTTTACCTGTCTCTACTGCACTTAATGCAAATCTGGGACGATTTTGCCCTGTGCCTTCTGCCACCCAGCCAATTTCCTAACTGAGGGCAGGATTTTCTGTAGGGATCGTCCAGTCTTGCTGCAAATCAATGGATTTCCGGCTGGGCCACCGAATCTCGGCGGGTTCCACCACGACGGGGCCGAAAAATTCCGGCCCAGGTCACTAACCTTCATTTGAGTCGGAATGTGATTTTTGTTAAGTGGGTACACCAGTAAGATATCAAACTTGCAGCTTTCCTCCTGATTTGGTGTTCCACTCTGGCTCTGAGTACAACCAGCTAAAGCAACCTGTTAAGGTCTGAGTACTAATTATCAATGTCACTGGAGAGCAGCTCACATTGATTTGTTTTCACGCTAACTTTCACAACATGCATCAAATAAGTTCAATGTCTGCTTATGCACCTTCCTTAGGAATTCTACCATGCTACACTATTTATCAGCTTTGTTAACAACTGTTCAGTCATAGGGCGGAATCGTCCCAGATTTGCATAAGGTGCGGTAGGGGACGGTAAAAAGTTGTTTTACTCGCTGGCCGCAGTGGCGGGTTTTTACGCTATATCATCCCATTCCCACCTCATTAATTATGCAGACACAGGAAACAAGTCTTGCTGGAGGGCAGCCTCTGGTTTGCCCGCTTCCTTATGCAGGATGCCACCTTTAAACTGTAGCCACACGTATACTTCTCAATGCTTGCAGCCCAGGGCTGCTCCCGTGAAGGCATGACCCCAAAAGCCAAGAAGAGTGCAGCTCCCCGATTTAGTGACACATCCCTGGGACGCCTTCTGGACTCCGCAATGTCCCCTACCCCTGCTCTGGCCGCAGGAGGCCCATCAATCTCACCACTCCAGCTTGGGAGGCAGTGGCAGAGGTGGTCAGTGCCAATGCTGCACACAAGAAGTAGGCCATCCAGTGCAGAAAACAGATGAATGATCTAATTCATGCCGCCAGTGTAACGCAACAATCTTATCACCCTAAACTCACACACTCTCGAGGCCGTCACACGTTCATTGGCATCTCACTCGCTGCCAGCACAAGCGACATCATCACACTCTCTCTCATACACCCTCAGATTTCCATCTGGCCTCATCTCCTCTAGAGACTGCCTCCTCAGCCCCCACCATCTTGAGGCCACTTGCACAGATCAACATGTGCCCCTACACACAACCTGGGATACCTCCTTTCCCCTGTACAGCCTTCACCCTGCAGCCTCTCTCTCATTGCCCGAGGCCACTTCTTCCCCTTCCCCAAGCCAACCCTAGCCTTGCAGCCATTGAAAAGCCATCCCCACCTTACGGCTAGTCTGGTAGGTAGAGGCTTGCCTGTGAGCCTCTCTAAACGTGATGTGGTGTTGCCTGAGAAGCCTGGCGCTGATGACCGCGAGTGCTGCCCGAAGCAAGGTAGGCAAACCACTCTCGAAGTCCCAAGTGAAGTGCAACTCACCAGGTGCACGTCACCTATGTACAGTTGAGAGACACATTGGCGTGTGGCCGGATGATCCTGCGTAGGGGGATGATTCCAGTGAGCAGGGTTTATAATGAGGTACTAAAGTATTGAAATTATGTTCCAGGTGTGTGGCGACCGGAAAAGCGCCATTGACTGTGGAGCAGACAATCACAAGCTTGTTTCACGACGGCGTGAAACCAATTTTGGCCATCTCACCATGTTGCTCCCCCCAACACCCGCCATGACGCTCGACACCAACAGGGGCATGCAGCAAACACTGATTACTTCAATGAGTACTGTCAGCTGTTGGTTCTGTAATCTTCCCTAATTAACTGCAACCAAAAATGCCAACAACCAGTAATGAGATCCAGGTCTCGCTAGAGTTCAACTAATAATTTGATAAGTAGGTAGCTACAATGATATGAACAATCAATGTGCTAAAGAATGCAAAAAAAGTTAAGGGAAATATCAGCAGAAATGTTAAAATTAATTCACTGTGAGACCAGGAATGATTTACTGGACTTGATGGCCAGCTGGATTAAGGCTCTGAGATCCTCTAAGCAGTGAATCGTGCAGACCAACAGGGCTTCTTGTTCAGGTTTTTTGTTCTCCTTTGGTTCTGAACAGAAGAGCCACAATAGATCTCTGCACCTCAGCAGAGTGGTTAAAAAAGATGAGCCAAGGATAGTGTTCATGACTCTTCTCTCATAGCTCCTATTTAGAAGAGTGTTCACACACACTGGGTGAAAAAAGAACCAAGCTTAGCCTTCAATGGCCCCCATGGTTGAGCAACCTTTCAAAGCCCTTTTCAAGCTTCACACGTGAAGAAGGCCATAAAAGATGGCAAGAGTGGGGCTAGAGGAATAATTGAAACCACATTCCATTGCAAATGAGAACTTAAACAGAAGTTGGGAGTGAAAATAAATACTCAAGACTATGAGAGGAACAACTGCTATTCAAAATGGTTGCACATAACGATATTCAAATACCCTGAAGAAAGGGAAACCCACTGAATATGAAGATTGGAATAAGATTATTCCATATGTACTGGATGAGGTCTTCTATTAAGTAATCCTGAATCACTTGAGAAAGCAACGCAATTTGTATTAACAGGAGGGCAGTCAGACATTTCAGAACATTCACTCATGCACAGAACGAATTTTAAGGTTGCATAATACCCTGAAATAAATGGATTTTCATCAGTTTTTAAATGTTGAAATTCATTAAATTTATAATGACTTTCAAAAACATCCACAGGCTAGTTTATAAAATGATGTGCACATTTCATGGTGTGTTGATTCCATAGGATGGATGATAAAAAGAAAAATACTTAACTGGTGAAGTTGTGAAGGCCAGAGTTTACAGAATTCTTACAGAAAGAAAATAAACCAAGTTAAAGATCATTTTAGATGAGAAGAAAAGCAGAAGCAGTACAAACCTGAAACAGAACAGGAAGTTTGGACGTACATTTCTCATATCGAACTGTGTTAGGACTTCAAATGAAAGAAAACTTAAAAGGGGCAACTCATTTTATTAAGGTTGGAAATGAGGTGGCAATTCACCCCGACAGGCTGGGTGCATTGGGGAATTGGGTTACAATATTGTAGCCCAGTCTCTGGTCCTAGAGCACAGCTTCCTGCTAGTCTCCCCATAATTTAATGTCCAGTAGGTCCTGTCTGCTTGCAAACTTCACCTTGGAAGCTAACTGATTTTTAGACTCAATGGGCTGAATGACCTTCCTCTGCTCTTACGTTTTATGGTCTTATAATCAAGGGTTATGGGGAAAAGGCAGGAAAGTGGAGTTCAGGATTATCAGTTCAGCCATGATCTCACTGAATGGCAGAGCAGACTCGATGGGCCGAATGGTCTACTTCTGCTCCTACGTCTTATGGTCTTATGGTCTATTCTGAATCTAACCTGTTGCAAGGGGAATGAATGAGGTATCGAAGGAAGGATTATGTGGAACTGTAGCATGTTTGTCTTTATACCATTTCTATTTTCAAGAAAGCCCTTAATTCTTCCAATTACATCATGGTCCTTGCGCTAACAGAAAACCTCTAATTCTTCTTCTAATACGTGGATGAATGCACTACTTTCCTACCTTTCTTTAAAAGACAGACTGAAAGCCGATCCTGAAAATACAAATACATACACTTTCTTACATACAACTTGAAAGTTTTTAAACAACTTTGTCCCCAGGTATAATGGGAGACCTGAACTGATGTTGATATTTGAGGGCCATGTTATAGTAGAATTGTATTGCTCCTAAGATGGCTATTGATAGCTGCGATACAATAGGTCTACAACTGTATGATCACATACTATCCTGCGAAAACTTGAGGATATCCAAAACACTGTTGCCCCTATCTTAACTTGCACTAAGTCCTGTTCACACATGATCTCTGTTTTCATCCTTGTTTTCAAATCCCTCCATGGCCTCACCTTTCCCTATCTCTGTGATTTCCTCCAGCCTCCAAGGTTTCTGCGTTCCTTTAATTCTGGCCATTTCAGCATCCTCAATTTGAGTTGCTCTACCATTGGTGGCTGCGCCTTCAGTTGCTTAGGCCCCAAGCTCTGAAATATCCTCTCTACTCCTCTCTGCCTCTCTACCTTGCCTTCCTCCTATAAGACATTCCTTAAAATCTGCCTCTTTGACCAAGTTTTTGGTCATCTGACCCAATACTTCCTTATGTGACTCGGTGTCGTCTTTTGTTTTATAATTCTCCTGTGAAGTGCCTTGGGACGGTTCTATTATGTTAACCACGCTATACAAACATAAGTTGTTGTTGAATAATTCCATGCACTAGCCTACAGCCTAGCAAAGCATTCAGGCCTTACATGAATTAATTAATTGTACCTGCTTCTGCTAAACTCATTCCCATGTCCTCAGAAATGACTTATGAACCTGTCATTCATATTTTTGCCAGAATGTCAAGTTGCTCTTTTATTTGCAGGACCTGAATTTTCCCCCCATTAGGGGAGAAGTTCAGGAATGGGCGTGTGGAGGCATGTCTCCGATCGGCGCCCCTTATCGGGGCTGCACCACCATTTTACATGGGCCGGCCAGTTAAGGCCCGCCCAGTGTGGCGTCCGCAAGGAAGTGCTATGCACTCCCTGTGCAGGCGGGGGGAGGGGATTCCCTGAGCTGAGAGTGTGCTCTTTTGCACATGCGCACAAAAGAGAGCACTCATCTCCCTGAGGCTAAGCGCTGCCTCAGGGAGATCGGCTCCACATTGAAAAATGTTAAAAATAGAAAAAGAAATTCCCTGACACGTCCCCTCATGTGACACTGTCACATGAGTTGGGACATGTCCATCACTTCTAGCTACTTTTTTATTAAAACTTTAAATACCTACATGAAACCTCTTCCCGCCTGTGGATGAGGTTTTGTGCTTTTACTTAAGCCTGGCAGGGCTCCCGGCCTGCCCGCCAACCTTATGGTTGGACGGGCAGGTCCGTTAATAACATTAAATACTTTGTCAATGGCCTCAATTGGCCATTGACAGGTCGGAGGGCGCACTGCTGATTTGGCTGAGCCCCCACCAACCTGAAAATTGAAATGAGGTTGGGTGAGGTCAGGAGTTCCGCCCGATGTCATCCCGCGTCATTTTACGTATCGGTAAGCGGGCCCCGCCCCCCAGCTCGCCAACCGGGAAATCCTGGCCCAGGTAAACCCTTTGATTTTTACAATACCAGCATGATTCTTAGTTCTCCCTCTAGTGTCTGGATGACTACGCTACAGGCCATAGGTGGAATGAGTCAGTCGCTTTAGGCTACTGGAGAGGTACAATGTGTGGTTAAAGCAACAGATGGGAAATAGTATTGGTATTGTGAACGTTAAATGACACTCAGAGCCACTCCCCAGTTGGAGTTTATCACAAAAGCCAATTAAGTGCATCAACATCACAAAAACATATCTGGTCATTGTCGCTTTGCTGTTTGTAAGACCTTGGCTGGGATTTTCCAGCCCTGTCATGGACGGGACCTGCCGTGGATGAGGCGGTACCCCAGTCAGAAGTCCATTGACTTGCGGCGGGACCAGAATATCCCAGTGGTGGGCCGGTGCGGAAAATCCCGCCCATTGCTATGTGCAAATTGACTGCCGCATTTCCTACATTACAACAGTGACTACACTGCAAAGGTAATTAATTGACTATAAAACCTTTTGGGATGTTTTGAGGCCGAGAAAGAAGCTATACAAATGCAAGCTTTCCTTTTTATGTTGCATTTTCCAGACCTATTTTTGCTATCAAGCAGGTATTATAAAATCCTGCAGTTGCAGATATGAAGTTTCATATGAAGTTATGTGGAAATGGTGGGGTGGTAATGTGCACGGGCTAGTAATCCAGAGGCCCAGGCAAATGGTCTAGGAACATGGGTTCAAATCCCACCATGGCAGCTGGTGGAATTTAAATTCCATTAATAAATCAGGAATATAAAGCTAGACTTGATGATGGTAGCCTTGACAACCATCATCGATTGTTATGAAAACCCACCTGGTTCTCTAATGCCCTTTAGGGAAGGAAATCTACCACCCTTACCTGGTCTGGCCAACATGTGACTCCCACAGCAATGTGCTGTGAAACGTTCAGTTCAAGGGCAATTAGGGATGGGCAACAAATGCTGGCTTTGCCAGTGACGCCTGCACCCCATGAAAGAATAAAGGAGTAATTTCCTGCAAGGGAAAAGGACATTGAAACTACGTAAGTGATATTAGCGTATAAATTGCTTTTGTCTGAAATTCCTTTTTGTGCTATTTCTGCAGCGATGTCAACCCATTCATAATGAATAAGTTGAAAGCAGTGTTAAAATAGAAGCAGTGGGGGGAATTCCGGTTGATGTATGATTTGCTTGCTGGTAACTTCAAGATCCATGCAAGTCATTTGACTGAATCAGCAGAAGTGGGCTTTCTATTCTTGAAGTGATTTCATTCGCAAATGCAGCAATTATGAGATTAATTAACACTGTGAATGAGAAGTTCAAGATAAAACTTTAATACGTTGCAAAAAAACCTCATCGTTGCTGTCCATGTAATATGTAAATACCATCAACTCTACAGTCAGCATAATAGGCCAGACTTTTAATGTTTAATTTATTACTCCATATTGTGGGGCTGAATTAATATATTTACATATAATTTTTAAAAAATGATGGCAACAGCATTTTTACCTGAGTGGTTCACACTTTTGATGCTGGAAAAAAAAATGCTGGAAGTTTAATACAACTGTCTGGAAATTTGTCCCGTCCTTCCTGTCACTTGCCATTTCAATTCATCATCTTGCTCTCATGCTCAAATTTCTGTCCTCGGCCTGCTAAAATATTCCAGTGAAGCCAACACGAGCTGGAGGAACAGAACGTTATCTTCTGATTGAGCACTTTGTAGCCTTCTGGACTCAACATTGAGTTCAGCAACTTCATACGATGAAGCCTGTCCTCCATTTTAATTTTTCCCCCATGAGCTAGCCTGTATCTTGTTCTCATGCTTTGCTTGCAGACAGCGCTGATCTTTATTCTGCTATTAACACGTACTCCCAACCAAAGTTCTACCCCTCAATATTATCATTATCACATCCTTTATCTTATGTTCCATGACATCTTTGCCATTTAATCTCTCCTGCCCTCCAACCTATCCCTGACCTTCTATTTTGCTCCACCTGCCCCTCTTCACTTTTTCAACAGCATAAGACCCATCACATTTCTATCTCTCTGCAGTTCCAAAGAAGAGTCATACTGGACTCAAACATTTGCTGTAACTTCCGATCTCCCCAGCGTCAGATTTAGGGGGTACGCTAAATGTGTGCTTGGGAATCCCTCTCGGAAGTTCCCTGGTAAGGGTTTGCACAGCAATTGCCCAGAAGTGCACACTTCCTCTGGACAATTGCAGTACCCTGGGAACCATCTGAAAATGCGGTTTAAATTGCCAACTTCAGATGATTCCGCAAGGGTTACACCAGTAGTTACTCAGAAAAAGTAAAAGAATGAAAAATAAAAGTAAAAGTTAAAAAAAAAGGAAGAATTAAAACCTTTTGTAGCTTCTGGGTAGTTAGACCGATCCCACAGGACTCCCTCCACTCCAGTACCACCCCCATCCCCCGAAAAGGGACTCCCCCCACATCCCCGACCTGCGACACCCACCTCCCCCACCCCTGGCCTCCAACCTCACATGCCCCTGACCTCCAAACCCCCACCACCCACCCTGAGTCACCAATCCCCGACCCCCCAACCTTCAACCCCACCTGCGCTTCAGCCCCTCCAACCTCCAACTCCTCCAATGCCCCACCCCTGACCTCTGACCCCCCAGCACCCCATTCACATGATCTCTAAACCCCCACCCCCAACCTTCGATCCACGTAACCTTCACCCTCCTGACACCTCCGACCCCCTCCACACATCCCAGACCTCTGAACCCCCCACCCCTCTGCACTCCAAACTCCCCAAACCCCACCACTCTGACTTCCGACCCCCCCCTCACAACCCGATCTCCCCACATCTGGCCCCTTTACCCACCCGCCCTCCAAATCCTCCACCCCACAAATTCTATCCATTTACTTTTAACACTAACCTTTTCCCTGGCCTGCCAATTTCACTGGCCCTTTAAACTTACCTGCTCTACAGCAACTGGTGCTGTAAAAAAGGGGGCGTGGCATCCTTGAAACCACCAGAGCTGCAATTCGCTGGGGCCTGCGAGGGGCCTTTCATACAAACATACGAACAAACAAATTAAGAGCAGGAGTAGGCCACTCAGCCCCTTGAGCCTGCTCTGTCATTCAATAAGATCATGGCTGATCTGATTGTAACCTCCACTCCGCATTCCTGCCTACCCCAATAACCTTTTACTCCCTTGTTAATCAAGAATCTATCCAGCTCTGTTTTAAAAATACTCAAAGACTCTGCTTCCACCACCCTTTGAGGAAGAGAGTTCTAAAGAGTCACTTACCCTCTGCGAGAAAAACTTTCTCCTCATCTCTGTCTTAAATGAGCGACCCCTTATTTTTAAATGGTGAGACCTAGTTCTAGATTCCCCCACAAGCGGAAACAGCCCCTTCACTTCCATCCAGTCAAGACCCCTCAGGATCTTAAAGGTTTCACTTAAGTTGCCTCTTAATCTTCAAAACTCCATTGGATACAAGACTAGCCTGTCCAACCTTCTCTCATAAGACAACAAGCCCTTTCCTGGTATTAGATCCTTAAACCTTCTTTGAACTGCTTCTAATGTATTTACACCTTTCCTCAAATAAGGAGACCACTACTGTACACAATCCTCCAGATGTGGTTTCCCCAGTGCCCTGTACAACTGAAGCATAACCTCTCTACATTTGTAATCAATTCCCCTCACAATAAACAATAACATTCTATTAGCTTTCCTAATTACTTGCTGTACTTGCATACTAACCTTTTGTGATTCATACACTGGGACACCCAGATCCCTCTGAATCTCAGAGCTCTGCAACCTCTCACCATTTAGATAATCAGCTTCTTTTTTATTCTTTCTGCCAAAATGCAGGCCCCAAGCAGCTCCGGCAAATGGAAGTGTCAGCTTAATTCTCAAGGGCAGGTAATTTCTCCTAATTCCTGCAGGCCATCTCTTTCTGATGCTCGTTGGAAGTTACAGCCCGTTAACTCTACTTTTCTATCCACAGATGCTGCCAGACCTGCTGAGGTTTTCCAGCGTTTCCTGCTTTTATGTCTGGAAATTTGCATTGTCTGTTAGTGTCAGTGATGTCACCAAACAGGCAGTTCTTTGAGCAGCAGTGACTCTCAGGAAGAGTAATATGTTAATATGCAGGCAAAACATTCTGGGCAACACAGATATTTTAACATTTGCAGCAGTGGATTTTGCAGCAAGGTTGCTCCAACTTGCCTGAAGAGTTTCTCTGCACTGTCGGGTTTCTCTGTAAATTTCTACCCTTGTCAGTAAGAAAACCTATCGGGTAATAAGTCATTAAAAGCAAGATATCCACTTCAGGTAACACAGCTCCCCCATGGTTATAGCTGATCATGCAGATCAGGAAATGCAAGGTTCAAACCTGGCCTAAGCTGTCTGTCTGATCTCAGATTGGGCATATACAGGACAGTGCAGTCAGCTAAAGTACCACCCGGCTAGGTCCTGAAAACTATCATGTGCATGTGTGCATGCACATGCATGTGTGGCTATTATGGATGTCATATTTGGGCTCAGCAGTGAAGGTGTTTACAGTAAAGCAGCCTGCTGACATAGAAGGCTGAATTTTCGTTCCTGCGTCCCAATCCTGCCATCCAAATGAAAAGTGGGTCGGGAACCTGGACATGCCAGTGGCTGGACTCTGAGGGGGTAGCCGTCACTCCCACTCCAGTCGGTTGTGCAAGATTGCTGGCACGTGCACCTCTGGTCTCGCCTCCTCAGCCCAACGAAAATTCAGCCCTCTGTGTGGAATATCTATTACCAATGCTGTTCTAAGGCCACCTCAGAATGGGGCTTGGAAAGCCCTTCTGCTCATGTGTGGATTTTTCAGTCTGCTTGGTCACATGATCTGATGGCTTGGCACTTGCAAGCATCAATAAAGTTGACACACTTAGCAGGCTGTAATTTTACACGCCCCCACTGGGTGTGTATTGGGCAGGGGTGGTCACATAAAATAGGACTGGAGCCCACCCCACCACCTTCCTGCCCGCCCCTGATCTCAGCACCATAATGTACCATCGGTGTACAAAATTATGAGGGGAATAGATAGAGTGAACAGGATAAAATTGTTTCCCTTGATGGAGAATTCTAGAACCAGGGTACATAGATTCAAGATAAGTGGCAGAAGGTGTAGGGGGGACATGAGGAAGAACTTTTTTACGCAGAGGGTAGTGGGTGTCTGGAATTCGCTGCCCAAGTTGGTGGTAGAGGCAGAAACTTTAAACTCTTTTAAAAAGTACCTGGATCTGCACCTAAAGTGCTGTAAGCTGCAGGGCTATGAGCCGGGTGCAGGAAGGTGGGATTAGAAAGAGTACCTGGGTGTCCTTGGGCTGGCATGGACAAGATGGGCCAAATGGCCTCCTTCTATGCTGTAACTTTTCTATGGTTCTGTGGTTCTAATATTGGAGGTGGGCAGGTGCCAAAATCAGCAGCCCATGCACCATATTGAAAAGTAATCAAGGATCAATTAAGCTTGTTTGGCATGCGCAATTGGGTTGGAGTGGGTAGCCTGATTTTTTTAAAAGCTTCTTCAAAGGGCGGGAAGGGAGATGGTATTCGCTCTTAGGGGGCTGCTCTTTGCCGATCGCAGGGAGGACCCCTATGATCAAACATCCTCTTCCTTCCTGCTCGCCTGCAGCCTCATACCCACTCCCCTACCTTGCCCTCCCTCCGTCACTGACCACCCAAAACCTCCATGCCCAAAACCCTGGGCTTATCTGCTCCAGGGATCCATGGACCTTCTTTCTTCTTCTCCTACAGTCCCGGCAGCTGCCACTGACACGCTCTTGTCACTGCCGGGACTGATGGCGCTTCAGAGGACCAGACTTCCTCCCCTGTGAGGGGTGGAAGTCATACTTAGCTCTCATTTAGATGCCCTGCTATTCAGGTTGGTGTGGAACGGGTCAGCTCCACACCAACTTTGCTTCCAGGGGAGTGAGCCATCCACACTCCCCAATTATTCAGCCTCAGAAGATTGGACAGAATATTAAAATAAAACAAGCAAAGAATGACAAAAAGATTAATAAGGAGGGAAAAATTAGAGTATGAGAGGAACCCAGCTAGAAATATAAAGAGTTTCAATATATCTTTAAATAAGGAGAAAATTTTTAAAAATTGAGCCCAAAGAAAGTGATTCTAGGGAATTGATAATAGAAAGTAAGGAGATGGCAGATGAATTGAAATGTTATCTTGTGTGGGTTTTTGCTATAGAGAATACAAGCAACACCCCAGAAAGAGCTGTAAATCAGGAAATGGAAAGGAGGGAGGAACTCAGAAAAAAATTACAATTATCAGAGAAGTGTTATTGAACAAATTATTGGAGCTGCAGGCTGTCAAATCCTTAGGTCCTGATGGACTTCACCCTTGGATCTTGAGAAGTGGCTGGTGAGATAGTTGATGCGTTGGTTTGCTCTTCCAAAGCTCTCTGGATTCAGGGAAGGTTCCATTAGATTGGAAAATAGCAAATGCAACTCCTTTATTCAAAAGGTTAGGGAGACAGAAAGCAGGAAACTACGGACTAGTTAGCTTAACATCTGTCATAGTGAAAATGTTAGAAGTTATTAGTAAAGATGTTATGGCAGGCCACTTAGAAAAATTCAAGGTAAGCAGGCAGAGTCAGCATGGTTTTGTGGAAGGGAACTCATGTTTGACCAATTTATTGGAGCTCTTTGAAGGAGCCACATACGCTGTGGATAAAGGGGAAACGGTACTTAGATTTCCAAAAGGCATTTGATAAGGTGGCATATCAAAGATTATTGTGTAAAATAAAAGCTCATGATGTAGGGATAACATATTGGCATGGATTCATGATTGGCCAGCTAACAAGAAACAGGGAGTGTGCATAAATGGGTATTTTTCTGGTGGGTGGGGTATAATGAGTAGTGTGCCACAGGTACCAGTGCTGGGGTCTCAACTTTTTACAATTTTTATAAATGACTTGGATGAAGGGACAGATGGTATGGTTGCCAAACTTGCTAAAGACACAAAATAAGTAGGAAAATAAGTCATGAAGGTAAGGAGGCTACAAAGTGTAATAGATAGGTTAAGTGAGTGGGCAAAGATCTGACAAATGGAGTATAATGTGTACAAGTGTGAAATTGTCCATTTTGGCAAGAAGAATATTTTTAAAAATCGTATGATCTAAATAGTAAGAGGCTGCAGAGCTCTAAGATTCAGAGGGATCTGGGTGTCCTAGTGCATGAATCACAAAAGGCTAATATGCAGGTACAGCAAGTAATTAGGAAAGCTAATAGAATGTTACTGTTTATTGTGAGGGGAATTTATTACAAAAGTAGAGAGGTTATGCTTCAGCTATACAGGGCACTGGTGAGATCACATCTGGAGTACTGTGCACCTTATTGGTCTCCTTATTTAAGGAAGGATGTAAATGCATTGGAAGCAGTTCAGAAAAGGTTTACTAGGCTAATACCTGGAATGAATGATTTGTCTTATGAGGAAAGGTCAGACAGGTAAGGCTTGTATCCGCTGGATTTTGGAGATTAAGAGATGACTTGATTGAAACCTTTAAAGTTCTGAGGGGCCTTGATGGAGTGAATGTGGAGAAGAT